>NW_023601433.1:64776531-66205979 GCF_014898055.3 Talpa occidentalis | reverse complement strand
ATGTGGGAAAGGATAATAAAGGATTGAAAATGTACCAAATTTTGTCTTCAAGAAAGTGTTAACTGGACTGATAGGGAAAACTGGTCAATATGCTGGGCTTAACTGCCTTTAAAGAAATTGCCATAAAAGATAAGCCCATATATTTTGCTTAACTAAGTCAGTTTTTTTTTTTATTATTCTCATAATCTGAATCTGTTCCAATGTTCACCTATCCTGTCCATTATTCATCAGATTCAGTTGGATTTATATCATTTGCTATAAATTAATAAGCTTCCCACAGTTAAAGTCAAGTTTGTTTTTTTTTTTAAACACTAAGCTTGGTATTGCTTTATTTGTTTGTTTGTTTGTTTGTTTGTTTATACAAGCACTGGGTACAGTCAGAAGCACAGGAGGGTGAGAGAATTCACCAGAGCCAGAGCAGGGAGCAGAGCAGGCAGAAGGACTGAAGTACACTGCTGAGGGGAGCAGTGGGCGGCAGGAGAGGTCTGTGCTCCGTGTGGGACCCTCTCCTCCGGTGACCGGGGAGCAGCCGGGGATCGAACCGGTGCTGCAGAGGCTGCGGGCAGCTTCGCAACCCAGTGCTCAACCGCTGCGCCACCGGGGGGGCCCCCAAGTAAATTCAGGTTTCTCTCAGCACCCCACCCCTTCCCAGCTCTCAAAGTTATCAGCTGTCATTTTCTTTTTCTGGACTCTTTGAAATTAAAGACTCACCAAGAGCTGGAAGAACATTTCACTAATGAGACAGTACTTTTGCTGTCACATTTAAAAGGAAAAAAAAAAAAAAGATAGTCTACTTTCTTTTCATACTATATCAAGGGTGACTTATACTAAAAATTTTAAATCACTCTAAGAAATCATATAGCGCATGCTGATTATAAACTTAAAGAAAAATTAGAGTGTCTCTCAGAAAGAGATAAGCTTGACGGCTTGGAAATTTTCCATTTCCAATATTTCCATTTTAAACCAAATCCACAAAAATCCATTTTAACACTAACACTTTCAGACGTGCTGTAAGTTTGAACTTTTGTTCATACCAAATAAGATTGGTATTTTTGATTGATCTGCTTGTTTACTGTTCAAAACAGAAAATAGAGGTTTTGATTTCTCCTGTTGTCTTAACCCCCATTTCTTTACATGTTTTCCACCCTTAACAATCAAGAACACTTCCACATACATACAGAGAGAGAGAGAGAGAGAGAGGAGATACAGATTGAATGTTTCAGCAAGTTCTATTGGTTATAGAAAAACTATATAAATATATTCCAAATGCTTCCACTTCCACCCTCTATACTCCACAACCTCTGTCCAAATCACCACCATCTCTGGCCTGAGTTTCCACAACAACCATAGTGGTTACTCTGTTCACTGCTATCTTCTTAAAATTCATTTCCTATACAGCAAAGTAAATGCTTAAAAATATAAATATGATACTGTTTTCTTATCTTACTGGGTATTTTTAATGGTTCTCCACTGGTCTCCTAGGTTGTGAACCAACTGGCCACAGACTCTCCAGCATCAACTAAGAAGACTCCCTCCATCTACCGAGGGTGTTGAAATGTTTTTCTCCCCTAAGACCCATGCAGTTACTTCAGGTCCAGGATCCTCTTTTAGTTCAGGCTGGATCTTTCCCATTGTCAGGTTTAAATGTATATGTTCCTTCTTAAGTAATCTTCCCTGACCTCCTTATCTAAAGGAAATCTACACATAATCAATTCTGACACATGATCTTGTTGATATCCTTCAAGGATTCTGACATTTTGAAAATACTGGTTAACTTCTCTACTTTATAAGCTTCATTAAGCAGAAATCTTGATTACCTGTTCCTCTAGCTCCACTAGGCATTATCACAAATGCCTAAAACTATGACAGATAGTAAATGCTCAATAAATGCATTCGATCATTGAATAATTAATGCATAAATATGTATTTGGCACATCAGTTTCTTAGGCAGAATACCTATTAAAACCACCTGCTCTTATGCAAATACATTAGGACATTTATACTGCAAAATTAAGTTATTATAAATAAGGTCAAAAACTGATGGTTATAATATTTGGGATTCTTGATTGTAAATAATGTATGGAAACTACAAAATCCTGGGTTACATAAATAAAATCAAGGATAAAGACACAAGATTTTTTTAAATTATATTTTCTTAACCCTACTCCTATTCATCCAGATAAGAAGAAGTTAAAATCATCCCTATGTCCCAAGCCTACTCCCTCATGAAAAATCTGAGGCAGGAAATAGCTAGACATTCTTTCACAGATTTTACTTGCAGTTCAATATGTTTCCAAGATAGATGTCTTTCTGAAATTGATACATACTCAAGCAGTTCTTTTAATCCAATTCACCATAATAGCAAGTCATATGCTCACTATTTCTCTACATGTGCTCTGAACCAAACGTGGATGCAATGCTCTGATTAAGTCTGGAATGCTCTGGGGTTTTGACTGCTAAATGGAATTTCCTGCATTACAACTCCCGTTACTTTCATATGGCCAAAGGTTGTTTAATTTTAGCTGAACAACTTTTTGTTTGGTTTTGAGATCCTATGGGAGAATCTATACCGTAGTTATTCAATTAAAGTTGAACGAATGTAGCCACTTGATTATCATCATTACTTATGTGAGGGTCATATGAAATTAGTGTCATTTCTTAGAAAATTAGCACCAGTCAACTGGTGGAAAGGCTGACTGAATAAATAATTCACTTTATGATCTAAACAACAGCTGCTGTTAAGTACCAAGCGGGCCAAGATAGACCTTCTGGACACTCAAGTTTTTAGATATGTTCACTTGTGACTCAGAAACTCATATCTTTGAATCAAAATGTGACATTACAGAGACTATGAAACAAACTGGGCTGCAATGCCTGGCAGAACTGTGACTATGAGGCAAAGGTTACTAAAGACCACAGGCACAAAAAAAGAGCATGACTTTTGTCAAAGACAAAAAAGAAATAAATTTTTTTTAAATACCAATATAAATATTATTGACTAGAATTTATTTTTTTTTTTTAGTTTTTTTTTTTTTTAATAGAGGCATGTTTTTATTTTTATTTATTTATTATATTTGTTTGTTTTGTTTATACATGCACTGGGTACAGTCAGAAGCGCGGGAGGGTGAGAGAATTCACCAGAGCCAGAGCGGGGAGCAGAGCAGGCAGAAGGGCTGAAGTACACTGCTGAGGGAGCAGCGGGTGGCAGGAGAGGTCTGCGCACCATGTGGGATCCTCCTCCGGTGGCCGGGGAGCAGCCGGGGATCGAACCGGCGCCGCAGAGGCCGCGGCAGCTTCGCAACCCAGCGCTCAACCGCTGCGCCACCGGGGAGGCCCGTGACTAGAATTTAAAATGAAAAAATCTTCAAAGACAACTGTAAATGCGGTTTGTGTTACACCTAGATTTCATAAATATGGCTACTCAAGTGCTCCATAAATTACTGCTCATCTCTCACACTGCCTAAAACTAGTCAAAATTGGCCATTTCTAAATTGCAGAAAACAAATATTAAACACTAAATTGTGGCCTCTGGATCACTTGTATGCATAAGTTTGTGAACATAAGTTTCTGAGAATTCATGAAAGAGCTTGTTATTATAATATAACTTGTATAATAAAATAATTTCATTTTGCTGTTAAAGTTGGAGATCTTGCCAGAGAATCATCCATTCAGCAAATATTTATGGAGCATGTAATACAAACCACACACAAATACCATTGTCCCAAAAGACATTTTTCAAGAAAACGAACTTCATAGTTTTGTACTCTGTTCTTAATGAATCCAGGGGATTGTGAACATTCATCCAAGTCATTGAGAGTCACTCTATATGCCAAGGTGCTGAAGCAGGCAAAACTATTTAGTTAAAACAACCAAAGCAAAGTTCAAGTTCACATATTTAGTGAATATTTAATTAAATATTCATATATATTCAGCTTATGTCAGTGTACATTCATCTGTGCTCATTATTAAAACAATCATTTAAGTGTCTATAGTAAAGTCTTTTAAAAACCACTGCATTGTGGCATTCCAATAGAGATTGTACTGTGTAGAATAATGTTTCATGTTTGCATGGTATTTTCAATTGTTTCAAAAGTATTTATCTCCTGGGCCTCCCCTGGTTGCGCAGCAGTTGAGTGCTGTGCTGCAAAGCTGCCCGCAGCCTCTGCAGCACCGGTTCGATCCCCGGCTACCAGTGAGGGTCCCACATGGCATGATAGACCTCTCCTGCCACGCCCTCTGCTCCCCTCAGCAGTGTATTTCATCTGTCTGCCTGTTCTGTTCCCCGCTCTGGCTCTGGTGAATTCTTTCACCCTCCCATGCTTCTGACTGTACCCAGTGCTTGTATAAATAAATAAATAAATCTTTAAAAAAAAAAAAGTATTTATCTGCTAACTTTAGGAGATATTCCATTGAATTTTGCAGATTCCTAATGAAAATTTCAGAATAGTTTTACACCCAATTTTCCAATGTGGGGATATCCAAAATAAGTGAAAACTGAATACATAGAACTGTGTTCCATAAACTCAGTTCAAGGCTATTCACAGGGAGGTCTAGGATTGCAGAGCTACCTGGAAATAAAAAAATGACATTCTCAACATTACCAACATCCAGACAAAAGACTTCGACTTATAACAATTTTTTGGTTCAACTCAGTGTTTTTTGGTTTTTTTCTTATTTTCAAGCTTAAATTCAAAATTACAGTAATAAGTCTCCTGATTTCTCCTTTGTCCCTCTTAAACTATTCTCTATAGATCACCAAAATAATCTGGGGCGGAGAAATAAAAAAGCAATTTATATCACTTCCCTGCTCAAAGTCCTCCAAAGACTCCAGGTTCACTCAGTAAAACCTTGCAATCCAAGTCCTTACTGAAGGACCCATAAGACCTGAGTGAGGCAGCCTTCCCATTGGCAGCACTGCTTCAGTCACACTGGCCTCTATCAGGCCTTTGAACAGGCTGGGCCCACTCTACTCCCCCAGAGTCTTTGACCTTGCAACTTCCTCTTCCTGGAATACATCTGTCAACATAATCTTAACTTTCTTCAGGTCTTTACAAGTCCCTTTCTCTGCCCACCTTAACTAAAATATCCACCATCTATCCAAGTGCATATTTCTCTTACTTGTTTCCTGCCTTACCCATAGGGCATCTCTCTAACATCCTGCTTATATTCTGTTTTATGTATTCTATTGTTTGTTATCTGCCTTGTATTTGTCTAACTTACTATCTGAAAAGGAAAACTGCATAGAGGCAAGGATTTTTGCCTGTTTCAATGACTGTTCTCCTCCAGCGTCTAGCATACATGAGGTACTCAATAAGTATTTGTAAGGAAAGTAGATAGAGAGGAACGGAAGGAGAGTGGGAGCATGGGAATTAAGAGAGAGGGAAAAAATGTCATTTTAAAGAGAATTTCTCCATTACGAACTCAATTTACTCACCAAAAGCTACACTATAATAATGTCTCTGGCTATGGAACATGGATAAAATTATCAGTTGATCTTTAAATAATATCTTTAGGTTATGGCCTACAGGAAATACACACACACACACACACACACAATCTTTCACAAGTGTTACATGACTGCAAAAAATGTCTCTATTATCAAGCTCTACATAGTAGTGCAATATATACATAGACCCCCTTATTTATTCTCCAATATCACATCGACTTGTTATTTTCTATCAGTCATCAGCAAGTACATATATATTAAAAGTGAAATGATGGGAGGAGGGAAATTGAAAAAAGATGGTTAAAATGTACACATTTCCAGTTTTAAGTGAAAGAGGTTAGGGATGTAATGTACAGCATGCCTTCCACAGCTCTCACTGCAACGTGAGATACAGAAAGTTATTAAGAGGGTAAATCCTGAGAGTTCTCATCACAGGCAGAAAATATTTCCTTTATGTATTGTCCCTCTTTTTATAATGTGTCTTTATAGAAGGTGGATGTTGGCCTATTGTCATCACTTCACAACATATGTAAATCAAACCATCATGCTGTGCTTTTTAATTTATACATCAATGTATGTGAATGATTTCTCAATAAAAATGGAATAACAAACCCAAATGAATATCCTTTTTACACCATCAGATAAGAACCATTCCTGTAATTTTATCCCCCTAATAGTACTCTGATATTTTAATCTCATTTACCACATTTCAATTGAGGTTAAAGGTATATCTCTGATTTACCTCCTACTGTTCCTATAAATTGTTTTAGTTTTTCTCTGTGTCTAAGCTTATGTACTCCCAAAAGATAGTCAGACACCTCTGCTCTGACAAGCACTTGAAAAATGATAATGTCAAAACAACTGCTAATTCTTTCATTTCTGCTACCACCATTTTTCCCATTTGACTATTAAAGGTCAAATTTTCAACTAGCCTTGAAACACACAAAGAATTAGTATCTTGACATATAGAATGCTCCTAAACAAATTCAGATTCTTTAAGAAGGTATATAGGCATATATTCTATAAATTATAAATAGCTTTATAACAAATATACAATGCAGATGTGTTATAATTTATTAAATAATAAAGCAATACCTTATTCTTTAAAATTACAAAAGATATAGAAAGCAGCATTTCTGAAATAATAATAACCATTATTTTAAGGTAAATTCTTTTATTATTAACATCTTTACAGAAGAAAAGTTTAGAAAGGTGAAGCAGGACTCAAAGCCACAGAATTTCCAAGTGACAAAACTTTTCTTGCTCCATAGCTCAGAGCATAGCTCGGGGCATTAATTTTACTACCACAGATGACATAATTTCCCTGCTCCCACCCACAGTTTTCCTCTGAAACTAGCAAGCATAATTTATAGAGAAAACTACAGACCATAAATGGAGAAGTGGGGCTTGGGAGGGTTGGTCACAGAGTTTAGAGTAGTCTAGAATTCAAAACTCACTTAATTGAGGGTAGTGCATTCTTACCATAACTCCTGGCACAGAGAAAATCAGTGGGCAATGCCACCCTCCACTTGTTTGCTTTTAAGATCCTTGTTGATTTTTTTTTTCATTTATTTTCACTGGGAATTTAAGAAATGGCCTCTACCGAGGGCAGGGACAATAGGAAGAAGAACATAACTCTATTCATTTCCAAACTCATTCAAGGTCCCCATAGTAATATGCTGAGTATTTAAACCCTTCACCATGTAACACATGCAAAGGGCACATTTGAGTGCTAGTTTTATAATAAAACTTTGTTACAAATTGTCAGTTGAAAATTAAAAATTCATCTCACAATATATATAGCTTATTTAACCATTTCATCCTTTGATGGTTTTATAGTGCCTACAGAGGACCTGGACCCCTTTAGTTATGAAAATAGGTAACATAACTTCTGATGTAAAATACCTACTGGACTTTAATTCCATAAGACTTCTGTCAATAGTTAATACCACAAAAATTTAGGGGCATCTATAACAATGTACTTTTCTCTAGACCCTGAGGGTGTGGGATATCCAAATATGAGCAAATTTACCCATCTTTTCAATGAATTATTAATAGTAATAATAACATACAACAACTAATTACAACAATGTTAAAGTTTAATTAAAATCAAAACCTTAGAATTGTACCAAAAGAGGATGATAGAGATTACCCTAAGGGATGGTAGAACATTTTTAGGAAAGAGACAACATTAGTGTATGAATCAATGCAATAGGTAAATATTTTCCAAGGAAAATTATCGGCACAACATTAGCAAAGTGTGGTAGCAGTAAGACAAAAGATGTCTTTGGTGAAGGCAGATATCTAGTCATATGAACTAGATCAGTGAGTAGAGGAAGAAAGCCAAGCCACAAAAATGTCAAGAAACTTGCAAGACACAGAGCTAGTGTCAGGGTCAGGAATCAAGCCTGGGAGTCTAAATTCAGAATCTGTTTTCATTACTACTGCACTTTATAACATTGTATTAGTTTGTATTGCTGCTGTAACAAATTACCACCAATTTAGCAGCTGAAATGACACAAATTTATTATCACAGTGTTGGAAGTCAGAAGTTCAAAATGGGTCTCACTGTGCTAAAATGAAGGTGCCTGCAGAATGAGGGGGTTCTGAGGGGTAAATTCATTTCCTTTTCTAAGGTCTAGAGGTCATTTTCATTCGTTGCCTCATGACCCCCTTCTTTATCTTCAAAGCCAGCAGTCTAACTATCACCTTCAAATCCTTCTTGACTCTCACCTGCCTACTCTCTTTCACTTGTCAGGCTCTTCAGATCACACTGAGCACATCTGAGTAATCTTGGCTAGTCTTCCCAACTCAATGCAGCTGACTAGCAAACTGAATTCTTTCTACAATTTACTTCTTCTAAGTCACATGACATAACATGTCACATGCTTTGGGGAATAGCAAATACCTTGTGAAGGGCATTATTCTGCCAACTGGAAACAGGACATTAACTTTGGTTAAAGCAAAGAGAGTGGACATTGAAGCTGGAAATGAAGGATATGGAGGGCATTGAATACTAATGAATATAGTTGTTTTTGTTTTTTTTTTTTAATATAAGCAATGAGAACTCCCCTCTTGGCATTAGCAGAGCTATATTTTAGAAGTTAACTCATTCAGGCAGTGCTATATATAATTAATTAAAAGATTAGATGATTGGAGGCAGAAGACTCAGTTAGGAATCCGCAGATTAAGCTAAGCTCCCTTGAAAAAAATTCTCTAACAGCCCATGGACAATTCATGATGATGCTGACAGTCTTCTCAAAATTGAAAGCCTTCAAAACTGAAAGTCTGATCCATTCTTATCCTTAATCAGTGGATGAAGTGAATTTGAGTGGCACATGATATTAGGCCCAATTTGAATGACTGTTCTCTTACATGGCCTTATCCAAAATTATAACAAGGGATTTGGAAACTGTTGTGAAAAATTGTGTTCCCAGTGCTCTAGAAACCTTTTTCAACTCAACTGGGTACAGTATAATATAAACCTTTTATATCTGATTGGGGTAATTGGAAGCTTTGTCAAAACAAATATAGTTTGTTGGGATTATAGATGAATCTTTCTCATTCCATTAGACTCAATTAATTCACTGATATCAGGAGGCAATTGAATTTAAGCATATCAGTGTACTTCTGAAGCACAGGCAAGATGACAGGGAAAACTCTGGAGTCCTCTGCAAATTGAAGACAATTTGGGTCACATAGCAAACTGCTCACAGTCAAGGATTTAACTAGTACAAAGGCTAAATGCCATTTCCCAGTTCCATCAGGGCTGCATAAGGAAGAATAAAAGACCAAGGCCAAGAGAACTGAATCCAGGACAGAATGGCCTTGGCAAGGGTGGGGGGGGGGGGTCATGAGAGTTGCCAACATGGCTTCCATTTCCAAATAAATTGAAGGTTTATAGAATGGAGATAATGCCTAGTCACCAACAGAACTGCATGACTTTGGCATGCTTCAGTACAATGCAATTTTTTAATAGTTTCATCAGATTTGTTTGTTAGTAGGTCTACAGAGGAAGCACTAAAAGGATGAACAAGACCACAAGTATTCACGTATAAGAATAACAATATTAATATAATTTTCACTAGCGCGTACAACAATCGGAATATAAGTCACCACCCAGAGAAGTTAAGAAATCAAGAAATACATATTTCAAATGTATAATATCTAGCATATACATGGGGATTAATATATAATCTGAAGGCTTTCATGTCAGAAGTTGGAAAAAAAAACATTTTGATGTAGAATTTATTTCTATCTGTTTAAAGTACATGACTCAATGGAATGTGATAGCATCTCAGCAGAACTATACCATCATTTCATTATTTCTCTAGAGAATATTTATTACTATAAAGGTACAAGAAAATTCTTCTAAAGAAATTCTAACTTAGAAAAAAAGGCAATTTGCACCTACTGGAAAGCTTATCAGAGTGATTTCAGGTTTATGAAAATGCTATAGACACTTATATTTATAATCTAAAATCCTTCCAATCAGTAGCAAATTGACTATGTAGTTACTTCTCTATAACAGCTACCAGAAAGTTGAAAAAAGCTTACAAGTTTTTAAAGGAAAGTGGTTAGAGTTAATATCCATCCATTTTGTACTATCATGGTACAAAGGCTGCATTCTATCAAATGTGGCAAATGATCATTCCAATGAACAATGCAAAAGTCTGTCTCCAGCAGAAAGTAACATAAATCGCCTTTATTGCTACCTGCTCTTCCAAGCAAACAAGTGACTGAAATAACTCATTTTCTTAGGATGGGTTGATTGAATTTAATAGCCCTAAAATGACAAGACACTACCCTTCCTACTTTAAGAATGTCTTCAGATGGGTGGTACTATACAAGGTAGAGAGGCAAATATTCAGCAAAGAACAGAAAGAAAGTTCAATGACACAGGGAGCTTTGTCTTTCTTTGACTTAATAGCTTATAGCGCACAACATTTTTTGACTTGAGTCACTCTTGACCAGCAAACTAAAGCTATGCTAACTGGATATGGTAGTGTTAATGCACTCTACCTCTCTATAGACTAGATCTTATATAATGACTGCTCCACAAAAGAACTTTCACTCTCAAGGAGAGCAGGAGTGGGGTTCCTGCTGTCTTGTTTTTGAGAGAAAGATGGCAGAGACAGACAACTCCTTAACATTAAAAGCTTGAAATATTCATCTAAGACCTAAAGTAGATGCTACAGAACATTCAAGAATGCATAAATACAGTAATCATTGACATAAAGATACATGTTTATATTAAAGAGACTATATTGCTATAAAACACCTATAAGCAAGAAAAATGCCTCCATACATAAACAAGAAGCAAAGCAAGGCTAAATCTGGATTATTCAGTGGCAGAATAAGTTATTATAGAGGGTCTGCAAAGCTTGTCAGTAGTTTCTTCAAATGTTCAAGTCAGACTCTGATTTTTAGCAACTGTACTACCGAGTATACAGGAATGGAAAGTAGGTCAAACTTAAAATCATTACAGTATCTATCACAGCATAAAAAAAGACTTTTTTAAGGTGGATTGATTATAATTAATGGTTAAAATACTGATTTTTAATTAACTGAAGATGTAATTACTCATAATGTACATATCCTTGTTATTACAAATAAGTATTATTTCCTTGCCTTCCCCCCTTATAATACCTAAATTAATATTTAGTCCCCTGAGGATGAAACTATTTATCATACATTGAACTGATTCAGAAAAATGTAGATTAGGTTTTCCTTTGCAGTACTTTTAGAGAACTCAAGTAGGTTTAATGAAAAATGGTTAGGACATGTAAGGGTACATAAAACTATAGACTTTGTCTAATATAAGGAATATTAGTGAAATGATTTAATGCAACCTTCATGAGAAGTCTTCAGAATCACTAAGGGAAACAACTACAAAATAGCAGACAAGTGAGTATCCTGCTTTTTAAGGCACAGCAGAAGATACTCGGCACACCACAAGACATTGAGCAAATTTTATCATCTAGACGATCTTTTTTCTCCACAGCCTTTCTTTTCAACAGGATTTCTAATATTTCAGG
This sequence comes from Talpa occidentalis, assembly GCF_014898055.3. Taxonomy (NCBI): domain Eukaryota; kingdom Metazoa; phylum Chordata; class Mammalia; order Eulipotyphla; family Talpidae; genus Talpa; species Talpa occidentalis. Next base: position 66,194,495 of record NW_023601433.1, on the reverse strand, counting down.
TTAAGTCCATTTATTCTTTCTCTGGCCTTTGGAAAAGATAGAGAATGACTGCAAAATTACTGCCATCTTTACAAAAGAGCAACTCTAGCTAGTTATTAAATCTTCCCTTAAGTTCAAGATAAATAACACCATGGCCTTCTGCTTTCGCGCTCAACTCTTCAATCACTTCAGAAATTCTACTCTAAAACCAAAGTCCTTATTTTTCTAAGTTTCAAAGGCTGGAAACAAACAATACCAAAAAAGTCTTGAATGGTGAATAAGTGTACCTAATTTTATGAACCATAAAAATATACATTTGTTTAAAAAGAAGTAAGGCCTGTGAGAAAACACAATGCATGGCACACAATGGGAACACAATAAGTTAGTGGATTCTAAGGGTATGGAGTGGATTGAGAGGAGAAATAAAGATAAAATAGAATCTAAGGGAAAGAACTCTGGTTTTGATGTGCATTTCCATGAATGAAAGACAAAGCTCTGTAATTTTCATAGTCACAAAAGGCATTTTCTTTCTTCTGTAAAGATGCCCAAAAGGATAAACATGGGTTAGCAATATTTAGTGTCAGGTAAGACTCCCATTTGTAGGTCTAGCTTAGGAGATGATTAAAATGAAAAAAGAATTTTTAATAAATATTCAGTGCTGTGCTATGATATAATCTAATAAGCTGGTTCTCTGGAATGACTACAACCCAGAACTGGGGAGCCAGTAAGGTTCTAGCAAAATTATCTGCCCATCAAAATCTTGCTTTCCACATAGTAGGTCCCTCTGATACAAGAGCTGCCTGGAGTTCCCAATAGCACCAGCAAGCCCTGGCACAGTCCAATGATAGGATATTAACTTTCTGTCCCAATTCCCAATTCCAGGGGGGTGGCTCTGATTGGTCTACATCCTCTAAGGAGCCCATAGGGTGGTGTGTGCAATAGTGAGGTCAGGTCTCTCTTTTACAAACTGGACATTAGTGCCCAGTGTTACCATTCAGGACAGATACTGGAGCTGACCAGCACAACATAGAAGCAGCACTGATAAAATCACACTACCTCTACAAAGTAACAATACAAACTATACAAGGGCAGCGCTGCCTTTATAGATTCAGTTACTTTGAAATGTATATTCTCTGGGAAATGTCTTTGAAAGTTGTACTAAGGATCACACACATTTATTCTTCAACAAAAATAAAGGAGGGCATAGGGAATTCTATGAAGGGTCAAGAATCCTGTTATACCACTGCATAGCTTTGTAAATCTGCCTCCAAATTATTTGATTTCCACTTTTATTTAACTATAAAATTTATTCACCTATAAAAATAGTTAATATGCTTTTAATAAATGAGTGTAAGTTTATCTTCCTATAAAATTAAAGAGTTGATTTCTTCTTGCTCTGAAATTCTTTAGGTCTGCAGATAAATAATTCTAGCACTCTATTTCAGTGTGATAACAGTTCATGAATTCACAATTAGGTAATTTTTGTCAGTTAAACATGCCCCTACATCCTACATATATCTCATGTTTAAAATATTCAACATTTACAATTTGAGAATTTAAAGAATTATTAACAACTATTTTTTGAAAGGATTATTTCCTGTGAAGTATTCCTTCCTATAAAAGCAGTAATTCTGTCACTTTGTCTCATCAATTCTTGTTAAGTCTCATAAGTACCAAAATGTCTCAAATTCTTACATTAAGTTTCAAGAGTAATAATTGGTATACTATTTTTTATTTCTTATTTTTCACAGAGGTAATGACGATTTATATTTTCTCTATTGCAGACAAAGAACTCAAGGTACTTCATATATCTTGATTATATATATATTACTATCCTATTTCTGTAGATGATGAAACACAATGAAGTTAATCACAAAATAAAAATTTTAAAAGGCCAAGTAATCCTGAGATACAATTTTATTTCTCAACTCTTAAAGACAGTAATTATTGAGAAGAGAAACAAAAGGTGAAGGAAAAAGCCCACCAACACCAGTCTTTCCTTCTTCCATCGTCCATGTATGTTTAAATACTAGTAAAACCTAAAAGAAAATTCAATTCTGTAGAGGAGAAAAAATTCAAAAGCCTATGAAGATGCAATTATTTTCATAAAGCTATTTTAAAAATGGTTGAACATTAAAAAGAAATGGTATCTTCTTACACAATTAAATAAACTTTTATAAATAAAAAGTTTGTGCCCACAAAAGTATACGATGAGGTAATTACATGTATTAGAAAATTCAAATAAGAGAAATTACTTATTCTAATACAATTCAATTAAGGCAAAAATTCAGATTTATTTTAAAGTGATCATGTAAAGGATTTCTTTAATTCTATGCATCATTTTGAATTTTTTTTATGGTTAGTCTTTTTTTTGAGGTAATGTTGATTTACACTTTATGATTCAAAGGTTGGTTACACTTTATAATGTTGATTTACACTTTATGAGTCACACCTCTTCAGCTATGTTTCCACATCATACCCACCACTAAGGCAACCATAGTTCTCCAGAAGAGTCCTTGGGCCCCTGCCACATTATTTTCTGCTCTCTTCCTCTGGTAACCTCAGATTTATAGTCAGATTTTGAGGGTACATTTAAAACTCATGACCTCCTGTCATCTTTTTAATTTTACTAGATTATATATACACAAATTCTAGGCATCTTAATACAGATCATAATGTTCAAAGGCCTTCATTTTATTTTAAATGAAGTAAATCCTCCCAGAATGTAGCATTTGTATGACATTAAACCATGTTATTTTTCTAATTTCCATTTCCAGGAAGTGAATGTGTTTAATGATAAAAACTCTTTTTGAGATTCTTTAAATTCCTATATTAAAGCACCCAAATTATTTTCAATTACTGAAAATTATAAAAAATTTCAATTTTTAAAGCAAGCTGCTTGATTATATATGCATAAATATTTTTATATTATATAAAAAGCCAGCCACACCAATATAAGTCTCACCCTTCTCTGACAACAAAGTACCTTTCAGATTTTATCAGAGTTGAAAAAAATAGAATTTCCCTTTTCATAGCTCAGAAAATCCCCATTTCTGCCATTTGTGCCATATTTCTCATATTTTGCCCAATAGAATGCCTTAGCATACCCTACAGTATTGATTCTCCTTCCTACATAACATCGTATGACCTTTTGCCAAAGGAAAAAGTAAAGAAAAATAGCACCACATTTAAACCTATCATTTTATGAGCTTGCACAATTATAAAATCCCACATGCAGTAGGAAATTTAAAATTTAATTATGATCAAGAAACTCTAACTCAAGATTGTCCTTTACTGACTAACACAGGACTGGGGATTCTACTTTTAAGATGGTATTTTTTCTAGACAGGCTTTCATTTCTGGAGGGGGGTTATATTTATCCCGCTCACCCTAACTCCTCTTTCAGGTCACTTTGAATGCCAATTTACACTTTAATGTCAGCTGAGAAATATTTATTTCATGTTATTAATTTATAAAATTTCACATAGATATCCTAGAAGGGACATACAACTGTGTTAACTGGTTAATTTGTCCTATTCAAATACAAAATGTTACCTTTTTATCAAGTATCTATCTTTTGTTCCCTTGAATTATCTCATCCCCTGGAACATGCAATCTTGAAATATTTTTGATTTTACTCTGAAACTGAAATATCTCTCCTTCATCACTTATATACAACTGGTTCTGAAGTTCAGAAAAGTCTCTAAAGTTCAGAAGAGTTCAGAAAACATTTCATATCCATGTTTTCCTTGTCTTCATTTGTGATGGTTAAATTATATGTAACCACTTGACTGGGTTAAAGGATGTCCAAACAGTTGGTAAAACATATCTGGATGTGTCTGTGTGGATGTTTCTGGAAGAAATTAGCATTTTAATCACTATCCTGAGTAATGGAGGTGAGCATTATCCAATCATTTAATGATCCAAATAAAATGCGGAGAAAACAATTTCTTCTTTTGGTTCTCGAGCTGAATGTCCAAATTCTACCCTCAGACATTGGTGATCCTGATGCTCAGGCCACTTTGAAGTGAATCACACCCCTGGGTCCCTGGTTCTTCAGTTACAGAGGGCAAACATGGGATCTCTGGCCCCCCACAAGTACATGAACCAATTTCGGTAATAAATCCTTTTGCACATCTATATGTACAGCCTACTGATTCTGTTTTTCTGGAAAACTGACTAATACACAGTTGTCACTACACTGCTCTAGTTAGGATGATTGTAACAGATTTTTCACAGTATGTCTGGATTGTGTTTCTTCCTACTCCAATTTATTCTGTAAGCAACTGCCAGTTAAATCTCCCCATGACCCAAAGCTGCAGCAACAGTCCCCTGATAATCAATCTTCAATTACTCTTGGTTGCCTACCAAGCACAGACCCCATTCCAAAGTTTTATTTCGACTATCCACAACTTGGTCTTCCTGTCTTTCCAACTTTATCTCCCTTTACTACCAGGTAACTGAAATTCTTGTTTGTGAGAGATCAAACTCCTGCCCCAGGAACCATTTAATGCTTTGCCTGAGTTAAGAGCCTCAAGCTTCCCCACTGTGCTGCTGACATATGGTAACATAAGATAAGCAACATTTACTATACATAATGTACTGTGATGTTGTGAGTATGGGCATGGGATTTGCAAATCAAGAAGGTTAGCAATGCCACCACATAAATAGGAATTTTTACTTCTTATTGCTACTGAGAAGTCAAATGCAAAAGGCATCCAGGGCTAAAGGAAAATGTATTAGCTACTGCCTACACTGTGCATCGAGCCATAATTACAACTGGTATTCCTCAAAGCCAACACGTAAGTGAGTTTAAAGCTCCCCAAAGGTGTTGTGGAGATGGAACAGCTACCAAGGACTGGACACTGTCCCCTTCTTATGTCAATTTGACCAGGACCTATTTCTAATCCAGAGAGAAATCCCACATGTATGAGTCTGCAGAGAGATGGTAGTCTTCAATGGGACTGTAGCAAAAAACCCACATTATTACCTTATTTTGCATTTCCCTGGTTTTTTTTTTTCTTATGTTTCAGCTATCTATGGTTATCCCAGCAGAGTTACGTCAGGATGATATTAGGTTAATACAGTCTCCATCCTCATGGAACTCTCAGTAAAACAGATATATAAGCAACTGATTTAATGTGATATGTATTATAGTAGATATTAAGCTCAAATAACCTGTGGGGACATAGATGAAAGAATAATTCTTTCTGCTGGGATGCAATTGCAAGCAGAGATCAAAATAGGGTAGAGATGTCAGGAGTTATCATGTAAACCAGACTTCACAGATTAGGTAGATTTCAACTCTACCTAAGAGGCTTTGGATGACCAAAATCCTTTTATATTCCAATGTAGAGCAGAGCAGGGAGAAGGACTTGGAGATGATAAAGATGATGTGGGATTAGGACTATATATAACTTGCTAAAGAGAGAAAGTTTCATTTTCAGATATTGAGAACAATTAACTTATCCACAAACAGATAAATGTCACATTTTGGGAAAGAAATCCTAAGGACAGGTGTAGAAGTTGAACTAAAGGTGCCAGGGAGCATAAGACGTGAGACCAATGCAGAGTACGAAAAGTTGAAGATCCAGTCTAAGTGTCAAAATATTGGTGAGCAGGGAACAAAATGCTGAGGGATGTCTGAAGTCCGAATGCCAAAGATCCAGAATTAAAAGGTAAAAAGTGCTAAGATGAGTCTTAAAACCTGCCAATACCTGGAATATTCTAGAATATGATTACCATGTTGGAATGGAATAGTAATGCAATGGCCACCCTGCTAAATTGTTATATACATTATTTCTGGATATTTCCATAGCCCCGTTACTGATGAGGAAAAAGAGGCTAAGACACATCAAGTAAATTATCAATGAGACCCAATTCTGTTACATTCCAAAGCACATGGTGGGGGGTGTTGGGGCATGACTTGCCTCATTTGCCAATTTCCATAGTGTGACTGCTCCACCACGGACAATTTTGAGCTACCAACAAAACCTCACTGAATGCAGAGTTGGGAAGAGATATGCACAGTTAGTTGTCATAAGTCAGCGTAAGCAGGCCACTGCGTGCTACAAGAGGGACCTGAAAAACATATTGTCAGGCAGTATATAAAGCAGAGGTTGGTAAACTCTGGCCCATGGGCCAAATCCAGTCAGCATCTATTTTTGCAAATAAAGAATTTTAGGAACACAGCCATGCCCTTATGTTTATGTATTGTCTGTGGTTATTTTCATGACACAATGGCAGAGCTGAATAGTTGCAACAGAGACTCTATGGCCTCCTAAAATCTAAAATATTTACTACCTGGCCCTTTACATGGAGTATTTGCCAACCTTGCAGTAAAGTATAAAACAGGCAAAACCTATAATATTTTTGCTAGTAGGGGTCAGGGTAGGAGAGACACCAATAGAGCTAAAGGAGCAGCAGAAGAGTGACCTGAGAGATGTACACAGGACTTCTGTGCTACCAGGAATGTTCTGTTTCTTCATCAGGGTGTGATCACTCAGAGAAAATATATCAAGTTTACAATTATGAGCTGTGCATCTTCCTATATGCAAACTATACTTCAATACAGAAAAAAAATATTTTAAAAATGATAAATATGTTCCAAGAGCAAATTAAAAAATTCTGTTCATCAGTGATTTCAACTTCTTTATTTTTATGTGAATAGAACTGAGACATCACTACAAATGAGGGTAAGTTCTAAAGATATGTCAGTATTAGCAGAATCAAGATTTATCTGTTGAGTAGACAGATAAACAAAATGAAAGATAGAGAATATTCCTTCTGATGATTTGTATTAATATTTTCTCGTCTTTTCTTTCCTGGAAGAGTTTCCATGATATAACTCCATTGTTCTAATATGTACTTTCAGAACACTAATTCCTTTGAACTTCATTTATGATGAGGCTGTTTATGGGCTTACTGCATTTTCTTAGGAAGATAACTCTTCATTGCCCTGATTATTCCCCAAAAACAAAATATGAGGCAGGTCAATCGTATTAATTTCATACTATGTTAGCTGACTGAGCTCAGACAGAGAGATGCATGGCTGCTATTAACCATCTACAGTCCAGATGTGTGCACTAGGGACAAGGAGAAGCCGCCATATGCCAAGCCTGAGCTCCTGGGTATGAGTCCTGAACACTTGTACATCATTTGACCAACCCTCCAAGCCAACACTCTAAGATGAAATGAGAGGAACTGGAGCTCTTGGGCTCTTCTACATGCCAGGTCTCAGCATGCTAACTTTCCAGATTGGAGAGAACATTCCTCTAGCTCCAGGCTCATGCCATCTGTTAGCTGTCAGGAGAGTGCACAGACCTGGCTCTAGCAGCTGACCAATCTATTACCTGGTGGTAATGTACATGAACCTGAGGAGGCTGGTGAAGCTTATGAGGAAGTCATCATCTTGTCAAAGGGCATCAGATTCCCACTATCAGTATCTCCCACCCGTGACCTCCCAGACATGCCCAGGCCATGCAGTATATGTAGAAGATGAGAAGAGGATACAAACCTCATATACTAATTTTCAAAGATTTGTTGAGCATAATAATGAATTCATTTTTTAATTTTTCCACTAAATCCTCAACAGGATATATATTCTCTTTCTGGACAAGGAGCACTCTCAAGGCATTGGCAAGGCCAGCAATGATGCTGAAACAGTTGCCTCTACAAATCAATAAACCTCCTTAGATACATGAAAGACATTTTCCTCGAATCTTTTTTAAATAAATAAGCCCTGGGAAGGTCCTCCTTCACTTCAGTGAGTGAATCACAAGAGCAGACAGGCATTTAAGTATGAGTGAAGACCACAAACATATAGATGGTTTAGTGGCTCTTATAAAAATTCTGGAAGCTCCTAAGAAATAGCTTAGAAAGCAGAACAGTTATCACTTACCTTAGAAAGAAAAATACTGCTAAACAAGTACACTAAAAATTTTTGTACCAAGTCAACATGGAATGAAAAGTAGAGATTATGCTGATAATCCTTTCTGTGTCAACAAAAAAAGTTAGTATATTATAACTGAATTTGAGTGGGAGATTGAAACAGAGTCAGGTCATGATTAATTAAGCTGAATCTTTAGTTTCTGTCAAGGTAACTTATGCCATTATCATAAGAGGAAGGTTCACATTTGTGAGCAATTCCATTGGGTCAGAAAGTATGCTATCAACCACACACAGAAGATACCACCTCAACTTTGCCAACAAAGAACTTGGGTTTAACATGGATTATGTAAATTGGGTAAGATCTCACAAAAACCACATGGCTTTGCCAGAAGATCCTGGCTAACTACAGCTCATGCATATTACTAGTCTTGTTTGGTTCACATGGATTTTCTTTCTCTAATCTGCCTGTCAAAAGATTATCCATCCCCTCTTTGGCAAAAGGATATTAAATATGTCTTAGGTAAAAGGATAACTACAAAAGGTAATAACGTGCCAATACAATGTCCCTCTCATGCTTCTCCAAATCACGTACTACCCATGGTCACGAACTTGACTACATATCTGAAATGTGATGGATTACCCAAATGGAACACAATGAGTTCCAAAGAATATTTACCTTGGAAAAGTTTTTATATTCAGAGATGCTTAGAATGTATTTTTATTTCCACAACATTTTGACACTGGGCTTTGCAACTAAAACTTCCAATATGAGATATGAAAGTAATCTATCAAAAGATTACAACTTACTTATCAGTCATCTCATGTGGAAAGCTAGCTGTCTTTTGCTCTCCTTTAATTGACAGCACATGTGGTAAGTGTCCCACTGTGCAGAAGAAAAACATTATCTTAACGTAGAAAATCAAAACTACTAGGAAATCATAAAATGCCATCTAATATGCCAAACAAACAAAAACAAATGAAGGAAGTTGAAGCAAAATCTTTTAAAACACGTTTATTCTAATTCTAATATTTTTTGAAGGAGATTTGGAACCTTGTCAGAAGAGCCATCTAGCTAACTCCAGTTGGCTATTGCATGACCTTGGTATAGAAAATAAGGCAAGAAGACAAGATGCAGATGTATGCAGAAAAAGAAAGCAGAGGGAGTGAGAAAAAGGAAAAAAAAAAAAAAGAAAAAGAAAATATGTGGAAAAAAAAAACACACTCCTTGAAAAACTTAGAAAAGAAATAAATCAGGAGTAATAATAACACTGCTAATTGTTCTGGAATATGTTACTTTGTCAATGTTTTTTGTTAAAATAACAAAAACAATGTTTTCATGATGCTATGAATCAGGGGCTATGTTAACACTAGAATCACGGAGATGGATAGGTTATTTCAATAGCACATGATGTGCAGTATCAAAAATCTGTTTGCACAGCCATGAAAGTACTTCAGGCAGGAAGTTTTTATTAGATTTCATTATTTAAATTAAATCTACACACAGGCACCCAAACTTCCCAAATTAGAAGGTATTTTCTGTTTTGAAATTAAGTCACATCAAATCCCGAATTTGTCGTCCGTGAATTTTCAGTAATTTTATTTATGGGACTGTGTGGATCTTAATCAAGGTTTATTCACAGAAATAAGAAACTTGCAGGAAAGCCTGAAGAGGTCTTGAATGGCAGGAAAAGAGACGATTAGAGCAAAACTACCTTCTTCGCCTCCTGCCAAAGTGTCTGACCCTCCTCAGGGGCGGTGGCAACAGAATTGATAAGCAAGCAGGTGATTCTCACTTTGGAATTCTGCAGAAAGTAACCTGAAAATATAGCTTACTCCATTTGAAATCCATCAAATATATGCAAGGCCAAACTTAGGGGGTGCTGCTAGTTTCTGACATCATAAAGAGGATCTTCCCCTTTCAAAAAAGAGTTGCTATAGAATTCCTTGAAGCAGGGAGCCCACTAGAGCATTTAAATCACATTTTTAAATGATTTACATGGACTTTTTAAATTATATATTAACTGTGAATTGTTGAAAAATGTGCACCTGTAAAACAGCTGTTTGGCTGAAGCTTAAGGACAGTCATTAAAATCAACTTGGTTCACAGACTGGACCCTGAGGCAAATGAGGGACCTACCAGAACATTCAGGGATGAGCTAGAGTGAAGGATGGAGTCCTGGAAGATGCACAGAGAACCAACCTGGCCCATCCTCAAGGCTTCTGAGAGCCCATGTTCAGCTCACAAGGGTACCTGGATTTCTGAGAGTCCTTTTCCTTTACTGCATTTGTATCCTTCTTTATTTTTTTCTAAAACTCCTCTGTTTTCACTCATTTCACATTCTTCCCAAATACAGTCAAATTGTTTTATAAAATTAGTGTACAGCTTCCCTGGTGGCACAAGGAGTTAAGCACAGCACTGTGAAGTTATCCTCAGCCTCTGTGACATGAGTTCGACACCTGGTTGGCCAGACAGCTACCCACATGACTCAGCAGACCTCTCCTGGACTGCCTGCTACTCCCCTCAGGAGTGTATTTCAGTCATTCTGCCTGTTCTGCTCCCCACTCTGTCTCTGATGAATCCTTTCACCCCCCTGCACCTCTGGCCTGTCCCCAGTTCTTGTATGCATAAAAAAAAAACTAAAAAAAAAAATGAGTGTAAGGGACTAGAGTGCTTTGGTGGTGGGAGTAGCAGACTGAAGAGCTCTGAACTTAAATCATATACAGTATTGCAAACCTATGTTACCACAATTTAAAAAAATAATTAAAAAAATATACAGATTGGGAAGGAAAACATAAAGCTGTTTTTGTAAAAAAAAAAAAAAAAAACACACACACACACAAAAACAAAATCTGTGCATCTGTGTTTATCAGAGAGCAATTATTTTTTCCCCAGTTTTACTGTGCATTTGGAACAGACCCAGTATGCCAGAAACAAAAGAAATTCAGAGTACAAATATCAGCTTCATTGCATTTCAGTGATAAGAGTCAACATCCTCTAAGTGGGCAAATATTCCTCTTGACTACCATGAATTATGATAAGATCACAGAGCTAAAGTCCTTATGAGTGGTTCACAGGGAGCTTCAGCGGAAGGAAATACTGCAGCTGTTTGTTTTTTTGTTTTTGTTTTTTAAAGAAAGGTTTCATCCCTTCTATAAGTCATAAAATGTTTCCTCTGAAGTTCTAATATTTCCAACTGAAACATATCATCCTCATTTTAAACTTTACTTTAGTCAACTTCTTAATGAAATAATCTCCCAAAATGGAATTTTAGAATTTGGAACTAAAAAGAATATAATATTTCATACTTAAATGGCATTCAGGAAATTTGGGAAATGGAACATTTATTGAATAACAAAGAAAAATGAAAAAAAAATATGCTGGGAAATAAAGTCTTAAAAGGAAAAAAAAAAAGGAAGAAATGAGGATATGCTCTCTTGAGTCCTAACAGATGTCTAAAGGACCCACCCTCCAGGACAGAGCAGAAATTTTCCTTCTTGATTCTCCAAGCAGAAGCAAGTACACATGAAAATTTAGCACCATGGTGATTGCAGAACAACAGTTGTTAAAACAGTTCTATCTTTAAAGTAAATTTCAACAACTAAATATGAATAGGCCAGAGAGTGAAATGAGTCTGGGGACACTAACAAAAATTTGCAATGGAAACAATTCTCTCTTGCCTTTTCTAGGACATGCCACTAGTAGGCAGTTGCTTGGTATCAGTGGATGTATTTCAAGGGCCTGAATGGAAAAGCAGATTTGTCTTATGTTTTTCTTCCTGATCCATCGCCTTGCCCCAGCCATTGCTTAAACTCTGGTTTTGTCCAAGAGAAGAAAAGCTGTTCTCAAGTCTGTATTTGTGTATACATGGCTTCAAACAGACATAAATTAAGAGAAACATTAGAATGGGGATTTTAAAAGTTTACGGTTAAAAAGAAACCCCACAAAACTGTTGTCTAGTTATTAGGAGGTTAAAAGAAAAAACTCCTACAAAGAAATGTAGATTCCTTTGACAGTCTATTTAACCTTTCACATTGCTGAAACAGATTCTAATCACTCCATGTATGGAAGGCACTTCTAGAGAGACTTCAGGCTTCTGTTGACTTTTCAAGATAAAAATCTAAGACCTTGGTATAAATCAAGAGCTCTGACCCTATCTTAATTTTCTTGAAGAAAAATGTCACTCTTAAGAGAGTGAGTCCTTGTCCCCTCATCTTAGCCACTAAAGATAATTTGTTCTAGGATGGACTAGAGGACCAGTGTCCACTCTACAACAGAACCCACCAGATCCCAAGCCGCTCTTCCATCCCCCTATGGCAGCAAGGTCAGCTGAACCAAGGCCACCTTTGGTGCTCCCACACAATTTTCAGAGAATAGTCTCCCAAGTATCCCCACATGGTTAATGGGTTGTGTGTGCCCTTTTTTTTTTTCTGCTTACTTGCCTGTTTTTCTAAATTTTGTAGTGAACACAAATAGTTTGCATAATACAGTTATTTCTATAAAATCATAAATTACATTAAGATGAACATTCATTCCTTGATACTAAGGCCAAAGACATATCATATACTGGTCCCTAATGATTTCCCAGACTGCAAGTCCTGCATGGCCTATTATGAGCTTACAACTCATTGACAATGGACAGCCCACTATATCAGGGAGATATTACACCTTTTCACGATTCCCTGCTATTACAAATTTGTCTCTTTACATGAATTGCTTTTTATTTTTCCTTCATCAGAAAAATGTAATCAAACCTTTCTAAACCAAGTCAAATAGCAACTTGGTCTGGGAAACCTTCCTGCTCTTCTAGGTGATGTGGCTCCCACTTCCGTACTGTCTGTCCCAAATGCATGCACACGACCTATAATGTCTTCTACAGTTTGGTACCTCAAGTGTCATATTCTCAAGGGGAGTTTTATCTTTTCTTTGCTACTTTTTATTCTCATAATTCTATTAGGCCACCTGGAATGTGTTAGGCACACAAAGCAAATTAAATGAAGGACTACTGAATGAATGAATGAACGGCTTTTGTCAGGAACATCACCTTCATGGTAAAGTGAAGGGCAGATATATTTGAGGCTCAAATAGTAGAAAGGAGGAAAAGGAAAGAGATGGAAGAGTTTAGACAACAATCATACCCAAATTGCAAAGAACTCGTTAGGTCAGGAGCTACTTGCTCACTTCTCAAGTCTCTTAATAGATGATGCAGCAAGCTAAGTGACAAGGGCTTTCCCTGGTGTTGTTAAATAATCAAACAATCATTCTGTCTCACTGATATGCCACATTTCATCTCAGTGACTCTGAACAAGGCCACATACTACTTGCCTTCTCATTGCACATGAAGGTCTTCCAAGGCCACATTTCCCAACGGCAGTGTTGGGAATGGGGAAGGATGTATTTTCAGCAAGACTGACATTCCAATTCTAGTGTCATTGCAAGTATCTCCCCAACCATAGGATGGCAGAAAAACATGCAAAGAAATTCTGCATTTGCTCATTTCCCCCTCTTAGAATCCTGAGAATGTGATGCAATTGGCCTTTCCTATAATTGCCTATTACACTTCCCAGCAAAGATGAACACACCGCAGTAGTGGGCCTGTAGATCCTGCCTGCTGGTGTCTCTCTTAAGCAGACAATTCCTTCTGTTCTATTTCTTTGGGTGACTTACTGACAATGTAGTACTGCGGACAATAAAAACCTGCATGTGAGTTGTTTATTCTTTTCAAAGTAAAGTACAGTTCAAAATGTTATCTAGAAAGTTATATAAAAATTATGTTCATTCATTATTTTTCATTTGTGGCCAACTAGTCAGTATGGAACTATAACTCCCATAAACTAGGCTGGAATGGGAATTCTACTTTCAAATAGGGACATAATCTAGTCTGGATCCTTGGCTAAGATGAATAAAAATCAGTATTTTTCATGCATTTATTTCCTATCATGGGATTGGTATAAAGTCATAGATTCATAATATATAGAGACTGCTGTGTGAGTAATTGCAATTTTGCTTCTTTAAATTCACCTCTGGTAGAAACCTGTCAGGTAGAATTGTATTTTTTGTCATCTCTTCTGCTCTCCCAAGATTCTAATTTTACTTATATTAGTCTTATATTGAAAAATAAAGGAAATATCAACTTTACCTCCCTGGTGTTGCAGCTCACTTGTCCATGCCTAATGCACCCATGTGGATATGTTGAACATCCGTATGGGAATTCCCAATTTTGGCCAATACTTTTCATAAGAATACTGTTTAGCTGATAAATGCTGGGACCAGTCACTGAAAGACCCCATGGGTTCCATGCTTTCTCCTTTCACCATGTGGAAAACAGCAGGCAGCTCCAAGTCAATGAATGCTATTCCTTACCTAAGTACTGTCCTACAGAGGCTGATGAAAGCCTGTCTTGGAATGGACAGATACTGAACAGGAAAGTCAGCCCATCCGTTTGGGACTTCAACCACCCTCTCCATAGCAGTCTCTCACTCCAAGGAGGAAAAGGTCTTTGCAAACTGAGGGTTACTTAAGTAAAATATAATTTTGCATAAAAGACTGATTAAATACTCAGATATTGTCCTTATTTTTAATGATGTTGGCACAAATACCACTTGTTTAAAAATAATAAAACAGACCAAAGCCTTTAATCCCTCACAGCAACATCCTTTCTATTTTGCAAGTATGTTACAGTATCCATTAGAATGTCCACATGAAAACCACTTAAGACAGAATTGAGTGCTGTGATGCACACCAGATTAAAATTCACTGGTGTGTGGAGACGACCTAAATACTCCACATCTTCAGCTTCCTCGTGGTTCCAGCTAAGCCACAACAAACTTGAAAGACTTTCCTGCCGAACCTGGGTGACCTTCTCTGGGGCTTTGATGTTAAATATGGCTCACTGGTGTCACTGCTGGAAGTTAAATGAATTAACTGTGCTGTCTAGAACAGATCCACAAATTTATGTTCTATATAGTCGCAGTTTGCAGACCTTTAACTTTGCCCTGATTTTGAAACCACTTTCTGTCAACCTCCCCAAAAGCATGGAGAGGTAATAGATAAGAAATACAACTTCTTTGTCATATGCAACAAGCCATTATGGTATCATCTCTATGGATGGTAATGAAGTGGGTACTAGGAAACTACATCTGCCATCTGTGGAGTGCAGTGAATTTTTCTAGTGCTAATTCTTCACCTGTATCACAAATGAACTCACAGGCACCAACATATATGCTATAAATGTTGGCACCGGACCATCAAGAAGTTACTGTCTACCAAAATCTATTTGAGAGAGACAAATTTTCTGTCATCTTTTCAAGCTCTTCCAAATTATGAATGCAGACTACCTGAGGGTTAAATACAGGTCTTGGCACATGACATGACTTTTCAAAATAGTACTTTTAAATCACTTTGCTATTCTGAGAGATCATTTTCCATCTCCATTTCAATGTATTCATCTATAAGTAAATAAGGACATTACTGGCCTATGTTACATAAGCCTCCTAAGGAATTAAGGGATTCCTCTTATCTGTAATGTCAACATAATTGCCAGCTTGTTTATGAAATTTGAGGGAGTGGATAAATTATATATTGATGACTAACAATATGAGGTAAAATTGAAGATTAACAAGTTTTTTTTTTATTTTTTAAAGATTTATTGATTTATTTATACAAGCACTGGGTACAGTCAGAAGCGCAGGTGGGTGAGAGAATTCACCAGAGTCAGAGCGGGGAACAGAACAGGCAGACTGACAAAGTACACTGCTGAGGGGAGCAGCAGGTGTGGCAGGAGAGGTCTGAGTGCCATGTGGGACCCTCTCTGGTCGGGGATCTAACCGACGCTGCAGAGGCTGCGGGCAGCTTCACAACCCAATGCTCAACTGCTGCACCTCCGGAGAGGCCCTAAAAAGTTTATTTTTATATAAAAATTGGACATTGTTCACATCCCAGCTTTTATTGGGAAAAATTTGAGTCTTTTCAAGTGGAAACAAAGATAAGACAACTAGAAACAGTCTAGAAACAACTCTGTCAGCACAGTTAACTGCTCCCATGTTCTATTAACCATCATGAATTTCTTAAAAGTTATCTTTACTTGTCTCAGTGAAACACTTGGGTAAAATGCTTTTTCTGCTTGCATCAAATGAAAATTATTGGGTTAATAAATATGGACAATGCCAAACCCTCAGAACATATCAACATAGAGAGATATTCTATGAATCATTTAATAGATGTTTACTCTATGGAACTCTTCTGCAAAATCCTCCATTGTGTGGAATATAAATGTGTTTATATTTTGTTAAAGTAGTCTGGATATTGCTCTAATTAGGCAGGATATTTCTGACTGAATAGTTAAGGGATGTTTTAACTGTTATGTGATATATGGGGTGGACAGCAGTGAAATAAATCTGATCACAAATATATGAAACCTCATCCTTTCTAAATAAAGCTAGTACTCAGTAACATACTTTCTGCTTAATACTGGCAAGTTACAGCTTCCTGTTCCAAAGAAATGAAGCACCAGACAGTTTATAAAATGACTCAAAAGATTTCTCAAATATAAGCATCCTTAACCATAAAGCATTTCAATAAATTAAGAACAACAAAAAATGTATCTATATATAATGATCAGTTTTCTGCTGAAATCCCTAAAATCTCAAAATTAAGAGGTGAAGAGAACTTTGTATTGGAAAAGCTCAAAGGATTTTAACAACAGTTCAGTTATTTTATTTTTCAACCCTCAAAAATGTTTCGTACCATGTCTGTTAATAAGGAAATAGTTCGATGAGTCAGTGTCTGAGCTTTCATTGCCTTGAAACCAGTCCAAAATGGGAATTTCTGGCACTTTAGACCAACTTTATGAGATTTAAAAACATGTTTTAGTTTTAGAATTACTGAGCTGTATTTTGCCATTCAAGTCACTGAGCTTAGTCTCCTATATGCTCTCTGAAGCATCAATTTTTATTTCCCCTTCTTGAGTAGGCCCATTCCACACAATTAAGTCATAAAGAAAATGCAGTAGGACCTATTCAAAATAAATGCTCTTAAATCAACATGAGTAATGACTAGTAGAGGGAGATCTTTCCTCCTGATCCCTAGAACCAGAGCTTGAAAAAACATCAAGTAAACAGTCACCACTGATGTCTACCTGCCTCTCCCTTCCAACACACAATGCATATATCTCTACCTTTAAGGAGCAGTCCATAAAGGATAAGTTATAATAAGCTTTTAATTATGCTAGAAACTGTCCCTCAATGGGTGGGCATAGGCAGAAGTCTAGCCTCATGGCTTCTGCTGGCCTGGACAGTCAAGAGTCAGGTGTCCCCTGGGTGGAGATCAGTCACAGTTGTTCTGACTGGCCCCAGGCAAGGGCTCTATGTGGGGAATGGAAGTTGAGGTTCAGCCCTTGCCTCCCGTAGTAAGCACCTCTGTGCAGAACACAGACCCTACAGATACTGTATAGCAAGCTGTCCTATCAAATCCCTTTTAGCCCATTATAGCTAGAGCCTGAGTCACAAAGAAGAGAATAAGCATGACACCTTTGGTAAGAAATAAACAGCTAAAATTAGCTTCATACTTTGCTTTTGTCTGGTTACATAGAATGCATGACCTAAGTCTATTAACTATCTCAGGATACGTTCTATGAAAGAACCATGTCTTTGTGGTTTACTCTCCAAATCTCTAGCTCGGTTTTAGAGCTTTCCAGCAGGCGGGAAGTTCACAGCACTTACTTTAAGGCTCTCAGTTCTGAGATGAAACTGCCCTCTGAACCATCCACAGAACTGCAGACCTTCTGTGATTCCTTGCCTCTTCCTGGTGAAATGTGAACCTATTTTTTTCTATTTTAATTCACAAAAAAATAAGATGATTTTGTAAAGGTTACATTCCAAATTATGCCTTTTAAATTATGAAACCGGAAAGTTCTGATTTTTAAAAATCATACCAGCTGAAGTTAATTGAGTAAAATGCTCACTGCAACAGAACAGTAATGAATACAATATAGTCAGACATTTTGAATGATTAAGCATAATAATGCTGGTACCAGAAAAACCTCAGAGGTCAGGCAATGAGACTCAAGTGTCTCTGGGACTTTGTAAGTAGCATTAACTATTGAGGTATCATGTGAGATGAAAGCAAGATGCAGGAGTAATGAATAATCATGGGCACTGGGTCCCAGGTGGGCCATCAAGAGGAGTGGAGGGCACAGGAAGTACTTGCCCTGTTATGAACTGAATGCTTGTCCCTCTAAAATTCATCACAGGGCCTTTCCGGTGGTGCAGTGGGTTGAGCGCAGAGCTGTGAAGCTGTCCGCAGCCTCTGCAGCATGATTTCGATTCCCGGCCGGCCAGGGAGATATCCACATGGCACAGCAGACACATCTTCTCTCGCCTGCTGCTCACCTCAGCAGTGTATTTTGTCAGTCTGCCTGATCTGTTCCCCACTCTGTCTCTGGTGAATTCTCTCACCCTCCTGAACCTCTGGCCTGTACCCCAGCTCTTGTATAAATAAATCTTTTTAAAAATAAATAAAATTCATCACGATGGGATTAGGTGAGACATTTTGGAGGTGACTGAGTCACAAGGGTATAGCCCTCACCCCAAAGAGATTCATGCTTTTATAAGAGGCCAGAAAACTAGTGAGATTTCTGTCATGTGGGAACACAAAAAGAAGACAACCATCAGTCAAGCAGGGTGCAGAAAGGCTCCAAACACTGAGTCTGAAAATGTCTTCATCTTGGCCTTCCCAAAACTGTAATTGTGTTAAAGCCACCCATTTACGATATTTTTTATTATAGCAGCCCAAACAGATTGAGACACTCTCTAAAAGTGTTAAAGTCATAATTGCTATCAGCTCCAGTCATTTACAACTCTGTGGGAATATCATTG
Organism: Talpa occidentalis; assembly: GCF_014898055.3. NCBI lineage: Eukaryota > Metazoa > Chordata > Mammalia > Eulipotyphla > Talpidae > Talpa > Talpa occidentalis. Next base: position 66,175,754 of record NW_023601433.1, on the reverse strand, counting down.
CTATAAAATTATTTGGGTGTGTGTTTGGGAGTGGATAAAAAGGGTGATTTATTTTCTCATTTTAAACCATTGGCCCCACATAAACTTTTAGGAGTTATAAAATACAACAAATGTCTTTTAAAACATAGCTTTCAAGTACTGGAAGATAGTTAGCATGGCTCTGCCTAGTTTTTGTTCTTCAGACTAAATATTACTATTTTCACAGTCCACACAGATCAGGAACCTCACTAGTCCAGATCTCCAGCTGCAATTTATAAATGTCAGTATTAATATGTGGTGTCTAGAATGGAATACAAGATCTACTTAGAACACACAAGCATATAAGTGCAAGTTTTAGCATTAAAAGACATAAGCGAAAGTAAAGGACCAGGTCTTACTGCCCAAATACCCTACTATCAGCTACAAGTATATTTCAAGAAGAAAATATGTAAAACAAACCATCTCCACAAGAAACAAAGGTAGATAAAATACATTTTACTTCCCTTTTTTTGAATCCTTTTTTGTTTTTTGTTTTCTAATTGGGTAGATTAAGTGTCATCTCAATTTGTTAATTGGTTTCCTTAAAACAATTATTAATTATAGTCACTATTATTAGCTGTCTTCAGCTCTTCCAAGCTGCAGATGTTTTTTACAGCAGGCTCTCAGTGAGACTGGCAGTTTAGAACATTCTGCCAGCAAGCTGAATTCCTTTTAGCAAGTGCCTACATGCAAGATAACATCCCGTTATAATAAGGATTTTGTGCAAATGCAAATAAGCACGATGTTGTAAATGCACATACAATAGCAATTTTAACTGGAGTGTCCACAGGGTAGATTTTTATATTCACTTTTTGGATAAGAACTCTATATACTACACTGAGTGAAAAGCCAGATTCAAGCAATACTGGGAATAATCAGAAGTCATTTACAGAGGTTGAGACCCTCTATTTTCATTTCTCAATTTATACCCACAACATAATACAATAAATGCTCTATATTAACAAAAGTACTAAGTTTAAGTTTACATGATTGACCTTGTTCTGCATATAGTGTGCACATCACATGCACGGTAACAGTCAAGATTATTTCCTGTGAGGCACAGTGGAAGGACTTTCTCTCAGATACAATAATGTGCATTTACACTGGCGTTAACAATGCTTACATGGCCTGCAAATCCACTTGCACTTGATGCACTAATTTCCTAATGATTTAGAAATGCCTAGAAGTCTGTTACCTCCCATTGAAAGAGAAATCATCCTTTGTATGTCCTTGAAGTAAGTTGTATTTGTTGTTTGAGAGAAGAAAAACATAATGATCAATCTACTCCATACATGCAATACACCCCAGGAGTGTCAACATTTGAGCATGGAAAATCAATGCCTGCATAATTTATCATTTTCCTTGATATTCCTTTTCCCACAATATTCAACCTTCCTGACCCTATTTAGGGCAAGGTATTCAACCCCCACCCCCTTTTTTTAAACTAGCATTTCCTTCAGATTGAACATATGCATTTAACTGCTAGAAAGTATGTTTGTATCTAATTACTAAAGAAATCAGTGATTACTAAATGAATCAAACATCTTCAAGAACCATAAAACGATTTGAAGGGATTTATGGCCAAATTCAAAAGTAGTTGAAACAATTTCCTCAGCTAGTTAGGTGTTAAAAAAATAACAGTATGTTAGAAAATACTCACACGGTTCTCTAGGCCCAGCTATTTTCTCATCATTTTCATATCCTCCCTTCATAGATTTTCTTATTATAGAGACTCAGGGCCCTTGAACTCTACCTACCCATGTGCTTCTCATCACTTAGGCTTATTAGAGTTTCCATCTCCTCTGCAAAATTTTTTTTCCTACTTGCACAAGCCAGCTCAATTACATTCTATTTGAAGAGATCAGGGTGGGACTTTCTGGTTCTGCCATGAAACATCTGTATGTCTTAATTGGTAGGCCTCTTGGTCTCTCATAGCCTAATCCACTCTTGTGAAATGAATGGCTAGATGAATGTGGCACTGCCAGTGAAGTACATCGAAATCCCGGGTTTGACCTGCTTCGCGCTACTGGTGAGAAGATAGTATCTACATAGCTTCCAATGTCTGAAATAAACCAATGTCTGAAATGGAGTGTGAGAACATAGCCTGAAATCCAAAAGGGCTGACTCCAGGAATGGGGCACCTGCAATGAAAGGGAGAAAATATTTCACTGGCTCATTCAAGCCCAAAGAGATATATGGTGTGCCCAACTTTGCATCATTCACCAGGAGAGTGTGTGCTGTGAACTTTGCAAATCAGGTTCACTGCTTTAATCTGAGAGAAAAACTGATTGTGATTGTGTGTTGTCTTTGTTATCCATTTCTCTAGTTTATGAGGTATTCAGAGACAGTTGGAGCAGAATATAGGCATTTAATTTATTTTATTGTAATGCATTCAGATGAGTAGGTTTTAAATACCCGTTAAAAGGTTTACTCAGCTGTTGACACAGATCAGAGACTTTAGAGAATTAAAGGTTTCTAAGAGACCCAAATTGTCTGAATCTCTTTTTCAGTGATGTGAGAAAACATGAACAGCCTGAACTTAAAAGGACAGTTATTGAAATTCAGATTGAACATATGCATTTTACAACTAGAAAGCACATTCATTTTTCATTGCTAAAAGAATCAGGGATTAAAAGGATCAACCATCTTCAAGAACCACAAAATCATTTGAGGGGATCTATGTCCAAAATTCAAAGATTCATACAATTTGATAAGTATGAAACATGATTTGAGTTTCAGTAATATTTTTGATGACTATCCTCAGAATGCATCTGAGGTATTACATACGTATGTACACTAGTTTATAAGAAGGTCTGGTTGAGTAAATGGAGTCAACTGCAGCCCACCAAAACCATAAAATATCCTGGTTTTGTTACAGCAGCATGTGAACCACAGTTAACTACACTGCTTCCGTGCCCAAATTTGCAGCAATGCTCAGCTCAGCTAAAAGAAAAAATCATTCTTTCTTGCAAGGTGCTGCTGGAACTAAGGCCCTGTACTACTCTCAATGATAGAATGCAGAAGCTGAATTAAGTCAAGACCTGAAAAAAACAATTTCCACATTTTTTTTAAAAGAATTGAGACATTTGGAACACTAGCATTTTAACTTAGATGATGAAAGTTAGTGAAGAGCTATTCCTGCAAGTAAAGCAGTAATAAAGAATAAAGGTGTTTAGAGGGGTTTTTTTGGCCATATTTTTGTTATTGCTAAATATTCCCTTTCTTGAATAACTCAAAAGTTGTCTTTAACCACTATGGCTAGAACATTTACTTGTGTTCAGCATACCCTGGAATTTTGTTCTTTAGTTTCACTGCTCATATATCATGAATATACCTCAGATGATCATTTAATTAAAAATTATGATTTTAACTCCCATTTTTGAGTATTAGATGTATACCAGGTACTTCACACATTTAGTTTTAATCCACTGAGTTCCTTTCAACTCTACCACTATGTAGCTCTATGAAATTTGTCTCAGAGCCTCAAATTCCAAGTCTTTTAAATGGAAATAATATCACTTCACATAGCACAATGAGATTTAAAATAGTTAATAGCTAAGCATAGTGTCCATAAATGATTGTTAGCTACAGTGACTATTGTAATATTTGAGTATTTGCTCCAATTTCAATTTCTTATCTATCCATGAATTTTTAAAATGAAAACAGGATGAGCTTCTTCCATATAACTTCTTCCTCAACATTTTATATGCTTTGATTTGTACGTACTTTAAAGAACAGGTAAATATATGGGTGAATAAAATTCAGTACTCAGCTTCTCTTGAATTTTTAAAATTATATGGCCAAAGTGAAATTATATTTTGTAATATCTCGCAATATATGTAAAGAAAAATATAAAACCATGAAAATGGGGAGAACAAAGGAATATAATCAAAGATAAGGGCCCTCTCTTTTACTTGAAGTACAAAATACTGAAATTAGTAGACTGTGATTAATTTCCGATGTATTTTATATATCCCCAGAACAACCTCTAAAAAAAGATCATATTCAAAAACACTAAAGATAGAACAAAATGGAACACAAGTATAACAATTATGAACAGATACTGTCAAAATGGATTTTAAAAATACCTAACCATATAGTATCTACAAAAAATTCATTAAGAATAGAATGCTATAGATAGGATGAACATAAAGATGTACCATGAAAATATCAAGTAAAGGAAAAGTCTAATAAAACATAGAGTTTATACCAAAGAAAATTATTAGAGTCAGAAAGAAATATTAAATAATAATAAGAGTGTCCATTCACCAAAAAGACATGAAAGAGGGCATGGTTTCAAGTCATAAAGACAAAAGAATAGACTGGTTATTTTACTTAATATGGTATGGTGACTTTGGACTTTATTTTTCTATTAAGTTTCCCTAAACTTCAGTGGTTCCAGCTCAAAAAAAAAGGGTCTCATAATGCCTATGTCCCAGGATTGTTCAAAGGTAGAAAGAAAGTAATTACAAAAAAGTACTAAGCAATAATTTTATATTGTTTTCCCTGTACTACCTTATTAATGGTTTTCCCTGAAGCTGAAAATAAACATGAACAATCCTCAAAGAAACCTTGAATTTTTAATCTTCAGGTATCATTACTTTTTCATGAAAAGTCATGAGCTTTATTGTCGTGATCATGTTATTCTGCTATAAGTTTTCCTTAAGGAAAAAAAATACTGTTAAATAAAGATCACAGAAATATAGATTTCAGTTAACTTTAGAGCCCATTATGTAATGACAAGTGAATCGAGGAAGATTTGTGGACACAGAATACAGTGACTATGTATGTTGATGGAGCAGATTACATAATTTCATCCTTACATACTTTCATCTGCTACCTTTTCTCATTTAATGTATGCTTCATCTCTCCTTTTCTCCCTCCCTTCCATTTCTCTTTTAAGTTAAGTGTATACTTTGTATCATCTTCATTATTTTGATGGGGAATAGAATATTTTATATGTCCTTTTCATTAATAAACCAATTTGTGTTTGTGTGTGTGCATGTGTGTTAACTACTCTAGCTCATATATGATTTGGATAGAATTAAAATTAAAATTTTTAATTGATGTTAGTTTTTCTATATTCAGAATAAATGATCTAGGCCAAAATTTAACATTTCAAAATACTTTAGAAATTATTGTCAAAGAAGAACAGAGAAAAAGGTTGAATGTAGTCCCCCTTAATAGAACACTGGTTAAAGCAACCTAAATAGGAGCTATTATTTCATCCAGCATAACTGACCAAAAGAATAGTGATGCAAGGAAATTTACAAATTTACACTAATTAAATTTGACTTAATTTTAGAAAATGACTTCGTTTTCAAAGGAATCACTAAAAGTATTAGAAAATATTTGAATTTAAACATAAAATTTCAAATAACCTAGATTAAGTTTGAATTTAAAAATGTATGATAGGAATAAAACTGATGTTCATAGATTTCTTATGTGAATTCAATTTATTGCTACGACATTCAAAACATTCAGATTCTTTGAAAACTTGTGAGATCTCGGACATCACAGTTAATTAAAGGTCATGCTCTTTCAGGTCAAAGCTTAAGAAAATAGTCTTTAAAGCTGTAATTTAGATAATTAAACAGCCTTAGGAAACAGTTCCAGATGCACGTTACTTCTAGTTCCTGGGTTTCTGGGCTATACAGTTGGAAGGGCCAGTAATTTAAAAAATATAATTAGAACATTGGCTGTTTATCAGAAGGAAAATCTATTGTCTAGCTATACAAAGAGTTAAGTAGTCCATAAATATATTTTTTGCATATTTAAGGGCTGTCCTGTCTCTGTTTTTTACATTCTTGGACATTACTGTAAACCTCTAAACAATTTGTAGCAGTTTTTAAAATTATTCATAATACGAAATATGCTATTTCCAAAAATAAATACAGACCTTTAGGAGGAACAAAGAAAATAAACATTATCAATATCTTACAACACCAGATCTTACTAATACCATAATCCCCTTGGCCACTGTCACTAAATTTGACTCAGAAAAATGTTATAGCAAAGGCACCTGTAGCATAAGGTGATTTAGGCAATAGTTAATTCTTTGCTCAAAAGTATCAGTGATGTTTGATAAATAATCTTTATATTCGCCATTCATATTATAGCAAAACTCCAGCCAAGAGAAGGTTTGGCAATTTACCAGAATGTTCAAAGGGGGACAATCCAGCTTGACTTGTGCCCATTTGATTCATTTGATTTTACGATGAATTTGTAAAGGTCTATGCAATTAAAGAGACTAAAACACAATTTTGTATTTTGTTTGTCTGTTTTTACATCTCATCTGATTTATGGAAGAACAGGCAGAACGAAGACAAAGCCTTCTGCTTCTCAGCTCCACTGGCCCTGCGCATGAAGGCTGAGACCCTTGCATTTGTGCCAAGCAAGAGAAAAGCTTCAGGCCATTCAGCCAAAGTCTGGAGATGCTGTGACTGAAAGTAGCATGTGGAATCAGTTTGAGAAAAATAAACTAAGTTAGAAGAAATGACACAAGTAATAAACTAAGATAGAGTGGAGACTTTTTTTTTTTTTTTTTTTAAAATGGGCTTTGGGGAAGAATTTTGAGATGCAGCAGACAGAAATTTTAGAGCCAGAGGAACAGAATTTGCTTACACAGAAGGTACACATGAAATACTGTGTATCTACTCATTATGTGTATTTGCTTGAAATTATATGAATTACTGATCTGGAACCTAAAGTAAATTATGTTTCATTGATAAAACAGTTTTGTTCCTTAGTGAACTAAAAATAGCAACAGTCCTATGTTTTGTGGCTTGGAAGGAGAGCTCTGAACGAGAGACAAGAAAACTAGAGATAAGACAACCTTCTGCTCCTCAAGGTTTCTGATTTTCTAACATAAGGTGAAATAAAATGACTTGTAACCCACCCCCACCCTCCTCAGGCTCCAGTTGTCAGTGAACACTTGAGTCCAACACTTCCCATTGCTTTGGACTTTACAGAGTATGACCAAGTTTTTCACTGCAGCAAACAAACTGACTCAATTATGGAGTCAGGTAGGCAGCAAATTTTTTAGATTGACTTGTGATAAAATGTCAAATCAATAACCTTAGAAAATCTGAATGAGACAGCTAAGAAGGTATTATGCCAGAACAAATTGAAAAATGATTAGAAAAGAGGTACCCAGTATTTAATGTTAAATTAGAAAATTATTGAGATTTTGTATCTTAAATGTGTAGTGGTGAAATGGTGGATTACAGATTGTTAGGGTATTTTTTTCACATTGGATTCATTTAAAAAAGTCATGTCATACTTTTATAACAGGAAATTACTTCATTTGCAAGAACAGCAACTGAAACATGTGATGAAATATCTTAGATTTTAAAATGATGAGAAAAATAAATTGGTCTCCAAATTTCTTTGAGGGATACACAAGAGAAAAAATTGAAGAATACTGGGATAAACTGATAGTTGATTTTCTATTAAAATATTTTTCAGGGGCCTCCCAAGTGGCGCAGCGGTTGAGCGCTGGGTTGCGAAGCTGTCCACAGCCTCTGCAGCGCCTGTTCGATCCCCAGCTGCTCTCCGGCCACCGGAGGAGGGTCGCACATGGCACGCAGACCTCTCCTGCCATCCGCTGCTCCCCTCAGCAGTGTACCTCAGTTCTTCTGCCTGCTCTGCTCCCCACTCTGGCTCTGGTAAATTCTCTCACCCTCCCGAGCTTCTGACTGTACCCAGTGTGTGTATAAATAAATAAATCTTCAGAAAAAAAAATATTTTTCAGTAAAAAGTCAATGTCTCTACCTAAGCTAATTAAGGAAATTTCCTATTTAGGAAATCTAATAGAGTTAGGTGTGCTGTTTATATTCTACTGGTAGTTTTAATATTCCTTGACCTTAAAATATTAACAAGAATGTAAAACAATGATCAAAGATCAAAGATGTCTTTTAATAACAGGACACCCATTTCCATAGGAAAATGTTATCATGCAAACTATGTTGCTATCTCTTCGAAATTGGGCAACATCAGTTATTTATGAGTGAGAGGCATGCTTCCTTAGTGGGAGAAGAAAAGGAAAGAAAATGTAAGAATCCTCTAATAGATGACAGACAGGCTACCACATTGACTGCATAGTCTGTGCTCTGCCAAATATACTTGAAGAGGACAAGTGAGGAGTTGAAATCCAGTCATGCTCTTGCCATCAAGCTATGCTCTCCAGGGCTGTAATGTCCCAGAGGGTGTATCGTTTTCCTTATCTGTACAAAGGTGATGTGCATAAGCCAAAAGTACCCTGTTTCTCCCATGACTCTAAACTCTCACATTTCATTTAATGTCTGAAAATCTTGTTGGTTCTATCTTCAAACAGACCTAGCATCTGACCAATTTTCACAACCTTAACCAGCTCCAGTTGGACCCAAGACATATCTCATGCCTGGATTGTTACAATAGTCTCTTTACTAAGCACACTGTTGCAGTTATTCTCAGCACAGCAACCAGAAAGATATTGCTAAAATACAAGTCAAAACAAAACATTCAGTGGTTCCACCCTACCCACAGGAAAAGTCCAAGTTCTGATGCCCATGGGGTCTGTGCGACTTTATCCCTTTGACCTAGATCTTTGACCTCATCTCCAATTTTTCCATTCACTTATTCTGCTCCAGCCAAACAGGTCTCTGCATTTTCCCTTGAAACACAAAGCATTCCCTTGGCCTGGGACATTTGCATTTACTGTTTGCTTGGCATTCATATATCTATGGCTCATTCTTTAGTTTCCTTCGAGTCTTGGCCCAAATGCCATTGTATGTGTGAAAACATCTCTGACCACTGTTTAAAAGAGCAGCAACACACACATACACACACACACATTGTATTAGAAATGTTTTTTATTATCTGTATTTTTAATATTTTGAATCGGGAGCCCTACACACACTGGAGGACAGAGCTCCCCAGCGTTAGTCCATTCCTAGAAATGGTGAGCTTCTGATCTTTCTTCTGCAAATCAACAAATCCAGAGCTCATAACCCCATAACCCTAGCCACCTCTTTCATCTTTTCATATTTGGAAACCATTGAAGTTTGATTTTGGCAGATTTAAACAATTTGTTTCCTGAAAAATAAGAAGTTAGTGATACTTTCACACCAAAGAGATTTTGACTATAACTACTAGCAAAGCATTCCTCTTTTCTCTACTTTAACTGTTGTGACATGGCCTTGGGAGAATCTTTTTGAGGCTATTCAATATGGTTCATAGGTACTTATTCTCATATAATATGTGCAATCAAAAAATCCTGTATTAATTTTATAGAAATGATATTTTAATTAGGTAGCAGTTGGCACTCTATAAAGACCAGAATGTTTAACTATCAGAACATCATTAGCTCTAGCAGCAGATGGAGGGCAAGCAGGTTATTTAATCTATATAAACTATCTGATTGGAAAGAAAATCGGACATTATGTTAACTTATTCTTCTCCCTTAAGTTGTTTTGTTTATTTTTTTAAAGATTTATTTATTTATACAAGCACTGGGGTACAGGCCAGGAGCAGGAGGGTGAGAGAATTCACCAGAGACAGAGCTGGGAGCAGAACAGGCAGAAGGACCAAAGTACACTGCTGAGGGGAACAGTGGATGAGACAGGAGAGGTCTGCCACACCATGTGGGAATCTCCTTGGCTGGTCGGGAATCGAACCCGCACTGCAGAGGCCGCGGACAGCTTCACAGGGTTGTGCCACCAAGGAGGCCCTCTCCCTTAAGTGTTAATATATCAATGAAGTATGTAAATTTCCAAAAGTATAATACAAAAATTATGAGAAACAACATTAAAAGCAAACTTCAGAGAAGCAATAGGTCTCAGAGGGGACAAAGGGTGATTCTCTGGGATGTACAGGGAAAGGAAATCAGCAAAAGAAGGAGAATAAAATGAGACAGCAAAAGAAAATTAAATCCAAGTTCTCCCTTGTAAAGCCTAAGTGAATTTTGCATATGGTTAATGGGTTGTATTTTAAGTCTTTATTTTTTCTGTTTTATTCTGCAGTATGGACATGTACAAAGAAGAGAGGGTCAAACTCCCTAAGGTGACAAGTTTGGACATAGTGTCTTAGCACTGTAGGTGCTAAGTACAGGTTTGTGTTTTTTACTCATCAATGCCCTAATTTAATATATATTTAATAAATGCCTACTTTGTGCCAAGAACTGTTCTAGGTCAAATGTGGCTGAGGGCAAAGAGCAAATACTCTGGGGTTGGGTGATTACAAGGTTATAGAACAGTTCTCAATCTAGACTGATAAGGAAACTTGTTCATCTTTGCAGTCCCAAATAAGACTTAGGAACATAGAAGCAAAGAGAAAAATGGAAATATGTTTACAAACAATACATGCTTCTCCCTAAGTTAAATGAGATTTTGTTGTTGCTGTTAAATTTCAATTTTTCTGTTAATTTTCTACTGGCTGTTCTTACTAGATGGAGGTTAGTTTTGATTGCTGTTAAAGTTAAATCTTGGTGGTGGTGTTAATTTCTTACCAGTTGTGCTTGTCAGACATTGTAAATTAAGATGAAGCCTGCTTTAATATTTACAGATGTGACAGAACAGTACAATTCTTAAATGTGCAAGCATATATGCATAGCCAGGACAAAAGTTGATGATTATTGTAGCTAGCCTTCAAGATTCCAAGAGTAAATATTTTCCCCATTTATATTTAGTAAGTATGTGATTAAACGTTAAGTTTCAATATATGTCTATATGGAAATAATGTTACTTATTATCATTTCTAAAATCAAACCATAAATAGAACTTCAGGATATGCAGCATATTGATTTAGTAAGTTGATGTTATTGGGGTGGGGTGGGCATTCTTCAGGTTGACTGATTACAGAAGAACAAATACATGTTAAATGAAAGAATTTCTGATTTTGCAAAAACAGCAGCTATTCAGCTATTCCTACTTCAAAATCATATTATTACATATTACTTAATAATTAAATTGCATATTGCATATTATTATACATGGGAATTACCATATATAATCATACACACTCCAAATACACACTCCAGTTTGGGAGACTTAAGATCGATTCTCAGCTCCGCTACTAACCAGCTGTATAACCCTGGCCAAATCATTTTTTCTCAGGTGTCAATTTTTTCACCTGTAAATTGATGAGATGTTAGATGATCTTTTATAAAAATCTCCCACCATACATATTCTAAAAAAAAAAAAAAGTTGAAGACTGTTTTTATTTTTTTTTTTTAAGATTTATTTTATGTATATAAGAGCCAGGGTATAGGCCAGATGCACGGGAGGGTGTGAGGATTCACCAGAGACAGAGTGGGGAACAAAACAGGCAGACTGACAAAATACACTGCTGAGGGGAGCAGCGGGTGAGACAGGAGATGTCTGCTCGCCATGTGGGTTGCTCCAAGGCCGGCGGGGATCGAACCGGCGCTGCAGAGGCTGTGGACAGCTTCATAGTGCGGTGCTCAACTGCCTGTGCCACCAGGGAGGCCCTGAAAACTGTTTTAATGCAGTGAGACCTATATGTGTGTCTCTTCAGATACGTATGTTTTTCTGTTCCTTCAACTACTTTCCAAATTTTCTTTTAATAAGACTAACTAGAATCATAGAAGGGATGTGACTGAAAAAAATATGAACTTACATCATTCTGGAATATAGAAGATCTTTAAACAAGACAAGTCTTGTACTCATCCACTGAAAGAGATCTCTCTCTAACACAAGCATGATTCCCCCTGCTAATGGCTTTCCCTAGTTGTCCTGAGAGGTAAGGCAATGAAGTGAATTTATAAAGAGATATGGACAAATGAGTACTTCAACCCAATCGGCCACTTTCCCTTCTAAGGAATGAAGAAACTGGAAAGTGGTGAATGAAATGAATCTCTGATTAGTGGGGCTATTCCACTAATAGGAGAATTTCTTACCATATTATGGAAAAGTTTGGGGGACAAATTAACTATTTAGGATTGTGCTATAATGGAAAGTTAACCAGTCTTCTGGTTTTCCAGAGATTCCTAGGATTTTGGACATTTCAAGGATATCTCCGAAATGTGTTTTCTCATTAAGATGTACCTTTTTCTTCCACTAGAATATTTCTCACAGCCCTGGCTCCAGTCTGTGGAGCTGTGCCCAGGCTAGTTCCTCCTTGTAAAGATTGGGCTTTGACTCACTCTGGGATTTGGAGGCCAGAGTACTTCTCTGATCTTATCCCACTTTCAGGAATGAAATCCTACCAGGTCAGAGCCCTGGGCACTGGAGTGGGTTCAAAGGAGTTGAGCTGTTAGCATGGTTGACCCCAGACCCCTCTATTCAAGTCATTTACTAAATCCTATTCATGAATATTCAGATTTCTTCTTCAAAGCTCACTGATGGGGCTTCAAGAAAGGAAACATTTCTGGGAAGGGCTGTGGAACTAGTCAATTAGACCTGAGCAGTCATTTGCTTTTCTGACATGTTGAAAAAGTAAAAAGGCCTTGCAGAATTGTTTTTCTAACTACCAGATTTCATATTAAGTGGGCTTTGTCTTTAAAATTAAATTTTGTTGTAGCTGTTTATTTTCTGCTGGCTGTGTTTGCAAGACACATTGTTTTCAACTGTTTATTATATGTAATTCTAAAGCACTGCCTTTAATTTCAGAAGTATTCCTCCTTTGCAAAGGAAGTCATTATGTTGGTCACAGACACATTTTACTGCCCGGAATTTTCACCCATTTTAAGATAAGTCTTAGAGATATCAGATGGAGTTTATGGCCATTTTCAAACAAAGAAATACTTCCCTCTATTTATATAAGATGATTTTCTAAAGGCATTTAGGACTTTGAGGATGAGCATTATAAAAATGCATGTATAGGCATTCAATGTAAAAATTAAGTAGGTCACAGACCACTTTAGTATAAGGCATGAACTGTTTCAATCAATGAAATAATGGAATATGGTACTTTTTTCTCTGAATGCTATTTAATGCTACCTACAACAAACATCAAGAATATTAGATATTCCTGATGTATATGCAGGTTTGGAAATATTCAGTGAGACTTAAATTCAGCATAACAATATGTTTTTATGTGGAAATAGGCAATTTTCAATCACAGATTCACCAGACTCAAGCAATGTGTGTACTCAACATAGTCATAACTATTTTAAGTCCTGTGCAAATCAATTTACCACACCTAGCATTTCCTCATAGCCTGCATAAGCTGATTAACAAAATATGAGATTATGCATGTCAGCTCCCTTGAAACAGGATTTTTACTCTTCATTGAAGAATGTTGGTGCCAATTCCTGAGGATGTAAGATAAAATAAACCCACAACTCTATATCTCTATAGAGTTGACCTGTCTTGGATGAACTTAGTCCGTATGATAACAGTGGTGCATCAAAACGAAGGTGAAAGACATTTTAATTAAGCTGACAGTAAGGAAGAAGTCTCAGCCTTAGCCTGTTCTGTACACTAAAGTGTTTATTTGGAGATAAGCAAATCCATATCAAGACTGATTGCAATATGGGCATACCAGAGAACATCCAAACTTATTGCTGCATGACATGACCATCAAATGTGGTAGTAATTTGCAGGAGAGACAGGAAGAGACCTAAAAGTATAAGAAGCCTATTTTATTTAAAGAAGCTATCTGTCCTTTAAGTCAAATTCTTACCCTAGGATTGAACACTGTTATGGCCAAGGATGAAGTAACAGCAGTAGCCTAAGTTACAAAGTCAAAACAATCAATATCCCCATTTATCACATCCAGAAATTTTTATTAGAGTCAGAGTCATAAGTTTACACCTGAAATTTTCTGGGGAGAATTATTTCAACAAGCACCTCTGGCATGTGGTTTCTGAAGAAAGCCTTTTCTGTATCTGCACTGGGATGGTAGTATAATTAATGGGAATGAGAACAAAACTCAGCATCCAGATGGCCCTGGTTTAAATCCTGGCTCAACTTCATATTCTCTGTGTGACTTTGGGCATGTAGTTATTTAATATGACCATACCTCAGATCCTCATTTGTAACTTAGAAACAATAATAGTACATAGCTTTTTAGGTGGTTGTGAGGATTACCTATGGGTCCTGAGACCATGGCTGGAACATAGTAAAATAAATATTTTAAAGTTTTATCTATTATCATTTTTAATAAATATTTATCAGGTACATATGAAGTACCAAGTGCATATGACTCTTACATAGCAAATATTAATGTAATCTGAAATTAATTGTATTGAATTAACATTCTGGTTTTCTAAAATTCCTTGTTTTTCTTTCCTATCATAGCTTCTCCGCCTCCTCCCCATAAACAAGCAAGCTCATTAAGAGAGAACAATCTAATGTGAGAATAAAGCTATGCTACTTTTTGTTTCAGTAAGGATCTCTTAACTTATACTGTGAGAATGAAAATCCAATTTTTTAAATCAAAGAAGCGATTTCACATGTAATATCATTTGGCATTTACTTTGTTCAGACCTTGAAGGCAAAACCAATTCTTTGGGTTATTAGACTTGAGTTTTATTTAAAAATAAGTTATAACAACCAAATGGAATTAGTCTAGAAGCAAAAGCGATGTTTCCTTAATCATGCCTGGCTTTAAAATTGCCCCCAAGGTGACCAACTTCCCAAAGGCAGTGGGTCTAAAATTAGGCCTAATCTCTATGTAGGGACGATGCAGGGAGCTTTTAAGCAGAAGGCAGAGGTGGGGACCCTGCGGCTTCCTTTTTACAATGCCTGCAGTAGGTACTTGACAAGAAGGGAGCACAGCTCTGAAAATAATATTTCTCATGTTAGACTCTGAGCCTGTGCCATTCAAAAATCTGCAAGGCAATTGAACAGATGTGAATGGTAATTATAGGAGATTGTGGAAGGGAAACAAGAGAAAAGAGAAAGGGAAAAGGAAGTAGGAAAAAGGCCATGTATGAGTATGGTTTAAGTCAGGACACAGGGAAAATTGAAAGCTGAAAAAATAATGTGCTTTTAGCTACATAGAGTGACAGACAAACCAGTATAAAATAGCATTTTTATATTACTACAAAGAAAATGAAAATACTAACTACCAAATATTATTTTAAAGGAGAATAGGGTATAGAACATTGTATTCTAAATCCTTTAGCTGGGTAGTTATGCTTTTTGGTGGCTGGGAGACAAACATTTCAGAGAGAAACAATTGAAGATGTATAGGAAATGACAGGGGAAGGAGGATGCAAGGGAGAATGGGGAGAAAGAAATGAGACAGAGAGCAAAAGAAAAAGTCAGAAAGTCAGAAAGAAAGAAATTCCAAAGCAAAGTTACAGGGAAAGAGAAAAAAATGAACTGCTCAGTGAAGGGTATTCCCAGGTATCTACCCACCTGTATTTTATTTTTTTTAATATTTATTTATTTATGTATATAAGAGTTGGGGTACAGGTCAGAGGTGCAGGGGTGAGGAGATTCACCAGAAACAGAGTGGGGAACAGAACAGGCAGATTGACTGAAATACATGCTGAGGGGAGCAGCAGACGAGTCAGGAGAGGTCTGCTGCGCCATGTGGGTAGCTCCCTGGCTGGGGATTGAGATCGTGCTGCAGTGGCTGCGGATAGCTTTATAGGTTGTGTCTTAACCCCTTGCGCCACCAGTGAGGCCCCCACCTGTATTTTAGATACTCACAAGAAGGGTATACACACACAAACACACACACATGCAACTACATTTCTCCATATTGATAATTACAGAATTCCAAACTGTATTTAATATGCTTGTACACACTAGAGTTTAAAAAATGGGATTCCTTGATTGAAAAAACCAGTTCTCCAGCATGAATATGAAGTAAAGAAATTAGAGGGCGCTCAGGTCAACTCCCAAATTTAGAATAATAGACGCCTTCCATTCATTTTCAGTAAATGTCAATTTTTTCACAGAGTTGTCATTAATAATTGAAGGAGGAATGGATAAGTGAATTAATAAATGAATGACAGAGGTCTCTGAAACCTGGAAATGGAATTGCAACCATCTCTGTTAAGAGACTCAGCTCTACAGTTTGCTTTCTTTGGCACCATGCTAAGCCACAAATGCTTATCTGTAAAATCTGAACTAATATGAAAACCTATTTGCCCATAGTATTTCTGTAAGAATTCAATGAGAAAATTGAGATGAAGTCTTAGGCCAGTGTCTGTACATGGTCAGCTTTCATTTTAATTATGTATATATTACCTGTTGATACCACAATGGAGTACATCTCTGGGCACAAATATAAAATCTGCCATGGTTTATAATTTTCCTTCCAGTAGATGTCTGAAATTAAAGCTTAGAAATGTATTAGATCTTGGAAGTGCAAAATTACAAGCCTTCAGGGCATTAATGTGTATTTGTAGTTATGCTTCAGCAAGACATATTGGAAAGGTGACAGATAAGAAAAGGAAAAGTAACCCAGGAAAGTAACTTACTTCCCTTTATAAGCCTACCATACTTGTGGTCACTTAATAAATTCTCTTTTCAAGAGTGTCTGAGTCACTAAGTGAGGATACATTTTGAGGGCACTAGGACACTATTTAATTGCATGCTTCGGCAAGTTATTAAATGAGGCCCTAGTGGTTTGGAGACAATTAATGAGTCATTTAATAAATTGCACACCGGCATTATTTGAAGGAACCCAAGAGGCTTGAATGAGTTAATGCATAGTCTTAAGTGCATGATTAATAGCATCAGTGCCATGAGCAGTAAAAGAAATAAAAATAACTGGCAATGAATAGAATCAACAGAGCCCACCAGTATATAACTTAAAAGAATATACAAAGGGTAAAAGGGATGTACCCCTTCAAAAAGACATCAAAATGCCCTCAGCATTTTGTAAAGATCTTTAAGCCATAAAGTAGGAAAAAGAAACACTCAACCTGAATGATCTTTCTAAAAGCAATGAGTCAAAATTGGGATCTATTATATTATCGTTAAAAATAATTCCAAGGAATAAATTTTTTTCTACTAACTTCTGCAAAATGGAAGAACAAACGATGGGCTAAACTTGAAAAGAAAAAAAAAAGATGTATATCAAATTACTCTAAAGTATTTAACGTTCATAAGAGCTGAAATTCCTGCAGAGATAACCTTCAAAGAATGTTGGCTGGCACCATCAAAACCACAAAATTCTCATTCGACGTACTATAAGGATACATAATTGCCTGATGTGCAGCAGGACTGAAATACAATTTTTAGTAATTGAGCTTTTTATTTATACCCCCTCTATCTTCTCCTAGTAAGGACAGTCCTTCCTCAAACCCTTGTCATCTGACACATTTTTCAGATTCAGATGCCTGTCCTGTGGTCACCTGGATCTATGCAAGTGTGATCTGTTCTAATTTTGTCTGTGCCTGTTCCACCTGCTTGACATAGTATATCCCTCACTGTGTACTGAATGTCTCTAATCAGGACTGTTGTGTCCCACTGCCATGCTCTGGTTAAAATGCAGTCAACCTGGCTTGCTTTCCTTCTAATCTCATTGACTTACATCTCTGTCAATCATCCCTTAGATACCCATCTAGTAACAGGTCTGACTCATCTACTGTAGCTAATCTACTCCTGCACATTTCTTATTCATTATCTTAAAGAATACCCAACAGTTTGTGGGAGATCAATAGCCAGGGGGGAAAAAGGACTTCTGGAAAAAAAAAATCTGCAATTTATGCCAAATCCAAGACACAAGTGAACAAACTCACAATAATTCCCAGAATTCTCAAGGGGTAAAATTCATAACACCTTTGGTCAGTTCAGTATATATTTACTAAACAATACTTATCATTGTCTTGCAAACTGCTGAGTCTATGAGTCTATTTAAAAAAAAAAAAAAAAAAGTAAGGGGCTTCCCTGGTGGTTCAAGGGGTTAAGACGCAGCACTATGAAGCTATCCACAGCCACTGCAGCACTAGTCTGATCCCTGCTCAGTGAGGTGGCCCACATGACACAGCAAACCTCTCCTGTCTCGACTGCTACTCCCCTCAGCAGTGTATTTCAGTCATTCCTCCTGTTCGGCTCCCCACTCAGTCTCTGGTTAATCCTCTCACCCCCACATCTCTGGTCTGTACACCAGCTCTTGTATGCATAAATAAATAAATACATACATTCATACATACATAAATAAATCTTTTTTAAAATTTAAAGTAAAACAAAGGCATGACAGGAAAGCTCTTCCAGAGGTGAATACTTTAATGATCACACGCCCATTATTATTTTCCCTCAGGTGGACATCAAAGCCTCCTGCACTGTCAGAGGTAATGTGATCCACATGCTCCTCCACAACCATGCACTGCACACTGCAATTAAACAATTACACAGGACAGAAAGTGGGTTGTACAGAAGTAATTCAAAATCCTGTTTTCCTCCTTCTTTGACTGCCTCATCACTAATGTCATCTTCAAATGACTAATATTCTGCTGATGCTGTGTATGTAATTATAAAAAGCTGCCCATCTTATTTCCAGCAAAAATCTATTTTACTTTTACTGTTGTGACCTGGATAAGTTTTAACACTTTTACTTCCAATACTTCCAAGACAAATGCTGTCTTGATGCCATTGGCATGTTTGAGTGAGCCCTAGTACTTCTTTCTGTAATGATTAACAGAAGCTACATTTATAATTTAAATGTAAAGCATATACCTGTGAGTGTACACACATATCCACACATACATACACAAATACACTTTCTATTTAGTATCCTCATCCTTGAGCCAATCTTTCACTCATGTAAATTATTTTCCAAGTTTCAATCATTAGCTTCTCTGATGAGATGAGTTTTGCTGAATGCCAATGATCCAGACTAGATAGACCATGTCATTTTTGTAACTAAAAAGACAGAATTAAAAGATTTAAACACACACACACACACACATACTCTGATAATTAAACTAGTGCTTTTCAGAATTGTATGTTCCAGGGACCCATGGGTGTTCCTGAGAATTTCCCAGGGGGCACTGAAGTCAAAACTATTTTCACAACAAAACTGAAATATTAATTTTCATTTTCACCCTTATTCTCTTACCCTCATGAGTGTACAGTGGAATCTTCTAGAGGTTATATAATGTGTGATAGCATGAGGGTGCATGCAGAAGCAGATACACAAATCTATCATCTTCTGTTGAAATGAATATTAAAGACATTTGCAAAACTGAATAAACATAGTCTGCTCATAAAGTTTTGTCTTCAGAAATACAATATTCTTTTATACTAAGTTATTTATATTAACATGTAGTAGATTTATAATTATTATGATTTTTTAAAGATTTTTTATTTATTTTATTTATACAAGCACTGGGTACAGTCAGAAGCGCGGGAGGGTGAGAGAATTCACCAGAGCCAGAGCGGGGAACAGAACAGGCAGACTGACGAAATATACTGCTGAGGGGCATAGCGGGCGTGGCAGGAGAGGTCTGCACGCCATATGGGACCCTTGCCGGCGGCCGGGGATCAAACCGGTGCTGCAGAGGCTGCGGGCGGCCCTGTAATTATTATTTTAAAGTGAATTGCTAGATAAATAGTTTTAATTGCTCACTTTTAATTTCTAATATAATATATATATACAGAACTCATAATAGAAAAATTATGAGAGGCCTCAGTAACTTTAAATGTTTCATCAGACCCTAACACAGAAATATTGAGCATCACTGATCTAAACTAAAATAAGCTTCTGTGGCACTAACAGGTTAAAGGTGGGGGAAGCTGAATGATTGGGACTCAGAATGATTAACAGAATTTGAGGGACTCAGAATGATTGAACTGAATTTTCACTTCGCTATCTTCTCTTGCTAACTGATTACTTTTAAGTTTGAAAATTAAAGAGAAAAAGAAATTACAGGAAAAGAGAAGCCAATATGTTGATCCTAGGTAGGACTACTTAAAAATAGGAGACATGGACCTCCCCGGTGGCGCAGTGGTTGAGCACTGGGCTGCGAAGCTGCCAGCAGCCTCTGCAGCACCAGTTCAATCCCCCGTCACTGGCAAGGGTCCCACATGGCACGCAGACCTCTCCTGCCGCACCAGCTGCTCCCCTCAGCAGTGCACTTCCTCAGTCTGCCTGTTCTGCTCTCCGCTGTGGCTCTGGTGAATTCTCTCACCCTCCCGCGCTTCTGACTGTACCAAGTGCTTGTATAAATAAATAAATCAATCTTAAAAAAAAAATAGGCGACATAAGTGAGTTCTCAGCCTTCTTTTCTTCCTTCTCATTTTTATTGAATAGCCTTGGAGGCACACCACTAACATTCTCATGTAAAAAGTAGAGCAAATTACACAGAAATAAAACAGGGAGAATATGACAGTTTTCAGTCTTGAGTGTCGTGCCATAGATTTCACATCTGAATAAAATATGTCTATATATGAAAAGAAAGCAGTTGATTTTGGATGACATCTATTATGCCCAGCCTAGCTTTCTCACAGCCTGCTAACACCTTCCATTATTTTCTTAATCCCTTATAGGCCACCCATTCTTAATTTTTTATTACCTTTTATCTAATTAAATTTTAGTTGTCATATTTTTTCCTTAAAGTTCAAGATGAACCAAGAAACCAAAACTCAAGTACAAGCAATCACTATAAAACAGGACTCTCATCCTATTTGTTCTTCATGCTGTGCTTCTTTTAACACTGTTCAAAGTATAATCTTGGGTGACTTTGGCAGGGGGTTGACTAATAATGAATTTACATTAAATACACATTTTTTTGTCACATGCTACTGTTTATCCATATCTCATCCATTTGTTTAGTTTTTCCTTAAAGCTTAGTGCAGAATTTTGCATCTGTCTTTTTTTTTTAGTATTATAACTTTTTAATACAACACGATAAAAGAATACTTATTGAAGAAAATTCTGAAGTGTTTGAGCAAAATAGTAACTAACAAGCTAGCAGCATTACAGTGACTAGACACTTACTATGATCAGATACCCTATTATTTTTTGTTATGGATTATTTCATTTAATACAACAATCAGAAAAAGATGTTGGTATTTTCCTTTTTACAAATAAAGAAATTAATTAAAGTACAGAGAACTGAAGTATTTTTCCTATGGAATCACACTTTTAAGTTTGAGAGTCAGGATTTAAAACCAAGCAGTCCAGTTTGAGAGTCTACACATATTCACTGTCTACACTGCTGCTCATAATCCCAGTGATCACAAAAACTACTGGCAATATTTTTATCCATTCCCTTCTATGTGCTCATTCTTAAAAGGTGGTTACCAGAATTGGCTTCCAATTTTCCACTCTTAAAGCTAGATTAAAATCATAAATCTCTGGCCTCCCTGGTGGCTCAAGGGGTTAAGATGCAACCTATGAAGCTATCCGCAGCCACTGCAGCACAAGTTCGATCCCCAGCTAGGGAGGTGACCCACATGGTGCAGCAGACATTTCCTGTCTTACCCGCTGATCCCCTCAGCAGTGTATTTCAGTCATTCTGCCTGTTTTGTTCCCCCCCTGTCTCTGATTAATCCTCTCAATCCCCATACCTCTGGCCTGTACCCCAGTTCTTGTATGCATAACTAAATAAATCTTTAAAAAAATAAAATCATAAATCTCTCATCAAGCTCATTTCCTCTAAGTTCACATGTATTTCTCAGTACATAAGGATATCACATCACAGATTATTTTCTGTAAAGATTTAGGAAAACATAAATAAATCTTTTTTTCTTTAATTTCATGTCTATACTGTATTTCTATGTCGTGATCAAGGTGCCTGACATTGTAAAACACAAAAGTTCATGGCCCTGAATTTCCCAAGTTTCCAATTCTCTGCTCTTCTCTCTGTATTTTGTTATCCTGTAGAGATCCCAAGGCTTTCATTAGTCCCGTGCTTCCCTCTGATTATGCTTCACAAGCTTTTGCCTTTAGGTAACCATTCAAAATTATATACATTCTGCAAGAAATCAGAATATAACTAACAAGCAGCACTGATCAAACATGTTTTCCCACTGTTGAAGGCCCGATGTACTTGATTCATGGACTGAGCTCTACCATACTGTTTAATGACATTCATTTATGGAAGCAGGACAGCAGTGTTGCAAAAGAACTTTACAGAATGGGGTTTACACCTAAACATGTTAGTTGACAATATTATTTCTCCAAAACCAGGCTAACTCTTTCTTTATCTTTTCATTATTAGCCTAAACATTTTGTTGACCTTCGGATATTGAAATTTTTCTGGTCTGTTCTTTTTCCTTAATTGAGGATACAAATTCTCTGACTACCTGGCTTTACTGCTGTGTTCAAGCTAACATTCCTACTCTAGAATAACGAACTGAGCCACATGATGTGATGTTGTGACAGAAACTTTAAGATAATGTGAGGAAACACAAGCAATTCCAAATTTATGTTAGCTCAAACTTTATAGTCAATATTCACATTGCTTCACTGTGAACTAGAGTTCCATAAATCAGCAACCCATCAAGAAAAAAATCTATTAGTCATTTAACTGGATACTTAGTAGGCCCTCATGATCAGCTTTAATTGAAATATGTCGAATTTTAGTACATAAAGTAAGCTGGAATCAGCTGTCAAAATCTTGCCAAAACAGATGTCTAACAGCATAAGACAATTATACAAAGAAGCAAATGGAACATTAAGTTAGAGATTCTTACACCCCAATAGGACAACATTGAGAGTTCATAGAATGTAAATATTTAAATATTGACTGTGTAAAATAGAGATGAATAAAATATATGAAATGTAATAAAATAACTTAAAAATTGCTACTAAATTAACAATGCTTTCTATAACATGAAACTGAGACTGTCTGAACTTATTGACAGCTTCAATAATGAGAAATGTATGAACAATTTTATGTAGTACTGTGATGAACTACTAAAATTCCTTAGCCTTTCCTATTATAGCAACACTAAAAAATATCTTTAATGTTTTTGTTTTTACATTTGCCTTTTCAACAAAAAATATTTCCCTAAAATTTTTGTTATTGGGTATCTTAGAGTTCATGTCAATCAGTAAATCTAGTTAAGTGTTACACGAAATTGTAAAGTTGATATCTTTGGAATTAACCTCAGTCTTAATAATTAAGAAATTCAAAATGTAAAGGAAATGCTCAGGTCCAGCAGGATAGCAGCAAGTGGAAATGCCAGGTTTACCTCCTCCATGTATCACAATCAAATCACTGCAAAATAAAGTCAATAATTCCTGAAAGATAAATGGATCACCAACATGTACATCAGGAGTAACAGTATGGGATGGGAAGTAGAAAATACTATAAATGCACTGTGTTTAGAGTGATAGAGGGAGAGGTAACTGTTCTGTGAAGTCCCTCAACTGTTGTTGCCTCAAGCCACATGCTTACATTACTGATTTCAAAAACCTGGCACCACAGTGGAGGAGAGGATGCGCAGATTTGGCTTGCAGGGCAGAGGGTGCACCACCAGAGAACTAATGTTATTAGGGGTGCAGAGTGATAATTACTAGTTTGAGCCTGGGGCTCATGTATTAGAAAAGTTGGAGCCTGAACCAGTGGGAAGAGCCAACTCAGATCACCTGTGTCTTCTAGAAAAGAAGCTGCTATTTGCAGCCCGAGGCTGGGATATGAAAAACACCTGCTTTGGCTCCACAGAGGCCAAAACTGAGACAGCAGCTAAAGGCTCTCACTATCCAGAGCTTAAGCTTAACTAGAGCAAGTGTCCCAGGATTAGGATACGTACTCAAAAAGCAAAACTTATTGGCATTTGGTTGGGTCTCATGCATAGCTCTCACCTAGCCTGCATCTGATGCTCAACCATGGCTTAAAAAAGGTTGAGATTGGGCCTCCCTGGTGGTGCAAGGGGTTAAGCACCACACTATGAAGCAATCCACAGCCTTTGCAGCATGAGTTCGATCCCCGGCTGGCCAGGGAGCAACCCACATGGCAAAGCAGACCTCTCCTGTCTTGCCTGCTCCTCCCCTCAGCAGTGTATTTCAGTCAATCTGCCTGTTCTGTTCCCCACTGTCTCTGGTGAATCCTCACCCCCTGCATCTCTGGCCTGTGCCACAGCTCTTGAATGCATAAATCTTTTTTTTTAAAAAAAGGTTGAGATTGGCAGAAGACTCATGAGATATTTTGACATAGGAGTTGGCCTAAGGGTTATAGTGGACCCCACCAAACAACCCAGGTACCTACACCAGTGCAGGAAGCTTAAATCTGAGATGCGTACTGGAAGTGACATTTCAATGTACCATCTCAATTCCTTTCTACCTATTGTACAGGCACCAGGCCCAGTCATCTGAACATGAGCAGTCATCAATCTTTGAAATAAGAAATATCTAATGATCCTGGGAATAAAGAAAATACAAAACTAAAGATGATACCCAGATTCTTGTAGAGAGGTACAGCCAACTGGTAGGGGATTGGATCAAGAAGATGTGATATAGCCACACAATGAAATACTACGGTTCAGCCATAAGGAAAGAAACATGTGGAGGATGAAATCAGACAGCTCCCCAAGACTCCCCCATTCTAATGATGAAGACTGAGCTGTCTTCAGCAGCAGTAAAAAGAAATTCATCTCATACATATAGATCTGAGGGAGAAGAAATGTGGGTATTAGGATACTTGGGGGAAAATTCACTCAAAGAATTCAATTAGCAGGTTCAAGGCTCATCTGAGTACAACTTAATTTCAAACTACTCTGTATAAAGGATTAAAATGAGATAAATGATAGGAAAGTATTTTTGCAAACTCCTAAGAACTATAAATATGTGTTTTGTTTTTTTAAAATAATTTTTTGATTTTGATACTATTTTAAATGGCCCCTAAAGAAACAGAAAACAGAATATTCCAGGGTTACCATACCATGAAATAAAGATACTAAGTTTAGTATGAGTTCACAAGAGCATTAGGTCTACAGATAAAATCATGAAAGTAGAGGTAGAATTTGAAAGAAGATATACAACTAATGAAAAGACTCAGATGCTTTATTTCCTTTGCCTAACACATTTTGTGTGATATTACTAATTTTAATAAATGTTTGTTTAAGTAATTATAATAAAAATACTTATCCCATTGACTTCAAATAGAAAATAAATTTTAAAAATCACTATTCAAATTTATCATGTAAAAGATACCATAGAATACCAACATACATAAATATACTTCAAAAAGTAGTCACACAACCTTTAAATTACTGATTATCACACCATGTTTTTGATGTTTTGAAACCATGACTACAGATTTTATCCTTAACTTATGCTCTAAAGTGTTATGTCATGTTGTGATTTCCTACAGTTTTACTATTCCAAAATAACATCAGTGTTCATGAGTCAAAGCAACTAAAAATGTATTTTAAAATGTCCCAGAATAATATTTTTATTTTTCAATAGTACAACAGAAGGGGAAAAAAAGTTCCTAGATAAGAGGTGACTAAACATTCAGAGTGGTTAAGATCACTAAATCTACTCACTGGCAGTGAAAATCAGACAGGTCTGTCACAATCTTGCATCATCAACTTATCTCCAATTACCCATAAGTTCTAAATTGGTATTCATTTCTTTAATATATCCACCCATCATATAAAACACAGCTAAATCAATCCCCAAAAATACACTATTAGTACATGCTCCTGCTTATATCTTTAGTAGATTCCCATTGGCTGCTGAAATAAAACCTCCTGAGCTCTGAAATGCAAGACCTTCCATGAGGTAGTCATGCAGAGACTTGTCCCAGATGCCCCTATGTCTACACTTTGTTCATACACTTGAAACCAATTGCTAATTAACAAATATACCTCACAACTTCCCAGAACTAAAACCTTCAATAATGTTCTCCCTCTTCCCAAAAGAGCACTAACTGCATGTTCACTGCACTTAGAATAGCATTTTTTTAAATACATCTGCTGATCCCATGCATTATAGCAGTTTTTGAATATCTAATATACCTAACTCAAAACAATACTAAAATAGCAAAATTTCAAACAGTAATGTGGCTCAATATAAATCACTTCGGCATTTGTTAAAATGCAAGCATCTTCCAAAGGGTCTAGCACATAAAGGGCATTTAAAATTTAATAAAAACAGAAAAAATCAATATATGCATACATATACACCCACATATAGATATACAGATATACTCACTGATTACTGGACTATGCAAAATTACACTCAAATATTCTAGATGGATGAGAAGCTGCCAATCAATCAGCAGATCTTGACTGAGGGCAATTTATGGGCCCAGAACTATAATACACACATGGTATTAGATGGGTCATCAAAACCAACATGAGCCTAAATATTTCAAGTGTAATCAGGCTTACACTTTGCATTTTATTCATCATGGATTCTGGGAGGTTGTGCTACTCAGAGTTGTAGTTAGTTGTCTTAACATCACTTGAATCCTCTAACTAGAGGTATCTAATTTTTGCTCATTACAGTTGCCTACAAAATTTGTAGCCCTAGATTCTGCAGTGATTTACTGCCTAATAATATTGGCAGAGATAAGAATTGCTTACTCACTTTAAAGACCAGTCAGCATGCCAAACTAAGGAAGTTTAGGAGTCAGTAGTAAGATAAAAAGGAAACATCCCTTACATTTATGGGAAAGAAGGCCCTGTTCTAGGTTCCCAGTCTGCTATGAATTCTGAGAGAAAATCAAAATGCCTAATGAGAATCAATTCAGAATAGTTTAACACCCAGAAAAAGCTAGATTTCATTTTATATATATCCTCTCTAATGTGTGGGAGATGACAGGGTAATTTGAAGCTGAAAATATTAGCAGAAAAAAAGGACACAAAATAATTTGATTTGGCAATAAAAACAAACTGAGCTATAACAACTGTGCAGGGCAATTAATAAATCAGAAAGACCTTAAACCATTATAGTTTCAATTAACTATTGGGGGTAAGGAGAGTTCATCCTATGACTGAATTATCTAAATGCCAATGAACACATTACATATTAAAGGAGTTTGCCTAGATCTGAGGACTATGATTATTTTCTTTGGAAATTCTAACATTGCCAGAAAAAGCATTCTGCTAAAACTTGACTCAAGTACAATTCTCAAAAAAAATTACATGTTTGCTTTTTTGAAAGAAAGTGAACTTTTTTTAAGTCTAAGAAGTGAGAAAGAACATCTACAGAGCTAAATACTGTGTACTTGTTAAGATCTGTAACTTAAGATATACGTAGAAAATCAAGAATAAAGGGGAACATAATATGATTCCAGTGTTCGGTTTTAATGAGACATGACCATAGCAATACAATTTCAAGAGTCTGAAGACAAGTATATGCAAAGCTCATATATTTTCCCAATATTTACGTCTATATATCTTATAATCGATATTTTATTAAAAATTACAAAATTTATTAAGAAACAGTAATTCTAACATTTTTCTTAACCATTTCAAAATTTTATCTTGCTGTGTCCCACTCTTAGTTACTGCTCATATTCTGCCATTTATCTTTCCAAACAGGAAAGACAGATTTAGGTAGTAGTATCTGTTACAGCAATGCTACCTGATATTGCTTTAAACTCCCCCAATCCAAGATATTTACTGGTGTTATGTTGGGCAAGACATAGTCTTCCTTTAATGTTAACCCATGTTGAAGACCAAGAAAGATAAAGGAAAATATATCAACACTGTATAGAATATGCTTTAACAACTGTAAAGAGGCAGGCAGTAGTCAAGGGTGAGTGATTTTGCTGCAGGAGCTTAACCAGGAATCCAGTTCCCTTGTGCTTAATTGTTTTGCTAGCATATGTTCTTGATTCATGCCTGAGCTGAGGTACGAGATCTCTATGGCAGTCCACAAAGAGGAGAAACAATATTGTTGTGGGCAATAATTCAGACACTGCAAACATCTTTTCCAAGTCAGATTAGGACAAAAACAATCCCATGGACATACCTAGATGCTTGGGTGCAAGAGAAAAAAAAAAAATCATTGCTAACTAGGTAGTCACTTGCCCACCTAAAACTTGTATTACTCTGGAAGAAATTAAGTGGATTTCCAGGACAAAGAGGAACCTATGAAGTTGGACTTGAATATGGTAAAGCAGAAATAATAGTGACCACAAAGCTTGGTGTCCTCCCAGTTCTGCTGTGCTCTATATGCATGCATTGGGCAAAAGTCACTACATGACTTAATATCTCTCTCTCTTTTTTCTCTCTCATTTGTCTTAGTCATCTATGAAATAGTTTTAATCACAATATCACTGTAATTTCATCTCCATTGAATTCAATGATCAATTTATACTCAGTGGGACTCACAAATTTGAGGTCATGGTCACATCTTTGATTAAATTTGCATTTTAAATGGGATCACCTATTGTCTGTATTTCTTTCAATCTGAGCAAACTGTGGCTAATGTTAATTTAATTATCAAAAGAACAGACACGTTTTGGTATAAGATTTTTTTAAGTACCTGCAATGTAATATCACTAATGAAACATCTAAGTTTAATAACTGTAACCCAGCCAAAACATATTACTTAACTTGACAATTGTTAACAGTTGTCAATAGTGTCATAATCAAGAAACTGAGAAGCTCTACAGAATTAAATGGGAGAACACCTATATCTGTGGTTGCAGAACTACACACACTCAGGTGTGATTCTGCCGTAATTATTAAAACTTAGGGATGCTTCATTTTTTCTTAAATAATTGGGTTTTTAAAAATCTTTTCCTTTTATAGAGGAATATACACCCTCTTCTCAATATTGGTTAGGAAGTGAGAAATCACAGTTTTGTAGATATTTCACTAACAACAAGCTTGCTTCTACACAGATTTTCAAATCTTGATGCAGTTTTCTTACCAGTTTCAAAATAATCTTCCAAAATTAGCAAAACTCATTTTGCCACAAGTAGAAAAGATCCATTACATCATAATCCTAATTCCTTCCCTCCTAAATTTTATCTTTCTGGTTCCTTTTCTGCTCTCCCAGAGTCATGGTATGAATAAAACTTGAAAATAAGAAATTCAGAAAGATAAATTATGTACCCATGTTTACCACCACTGATTACGTTCTGATTTTGTGGAATTCATCTGAACAAAATGCTGCAGGCAAATGCTGTTGATTATTTTTTTCCCAAGGCAAAATGTTACAAAAAACTTCAAGCGTAGGTTTGCATTTGGTGCTTTTGCATTTATCAAGAAAATCAACATACTGTGCTTTTTCTTTCAATTAAAATATCTCATATTTTATATGGCATTGAACTTGAGAGAGGCAACAAGTCCTCTCACCTCTCTGATTTTTCAAATGCTTGAATTTTATGTTATTTTTAAAGGAAATTATATAGTTGAAGGAAACGGAATCTTTGCTGTTGATTTCTTAGAAAAGTTGAACTAAGTACATTCATTTCAATTTTCTTCTCCATTGTAAAACACAAATTCACAGTAGGAATTCTAAATCTTATTTGCACTCAGTTTAGCATTCTGGGAAGAGACCGAACATTGATTAGCTCGTGTGTGTGTGTGTGTGTGTGTGTGTGTGTGTGTGTGTGTGTGTGTGTGTGTGTGTGTGTGTGTGTACACACCGTGCCAGTAGTACTTTTTCTTTTATTGCACTAATTCTTCATTTCATTGACAATTTTCGCACATTTTATACCCCATGATTATTAATTACCAAAATTGTTAGAGGGCTTAAGCTTTATTTGGTTATTCCAATTTATTGCTTAAAAATATTTCTAAAAACTAACATTATTCCTCTTCATCATTTTCTTCTCTCACACATTCTTCTTTCTGTGCCAAAAAATAAAAACCCCACCATATTTTCTTTTACTCCCATATTAAATCTAACCTTCAGTTACTTATTTTTATGACACAATCAATGAATAAAACTGAAGTCATTGTTTACATTTAGCATATCTGTTGTTTCCAACACTTCTTGAGGCTTACCTCATCCTAAATCACTGCAGCAAAGAACTCTGGGAATTTCATGGACAAATATTAACAGTGAACTGTAGTGCACTTTGGCACACATGATAAAAACACTGCATGAACACCCTTGTTTTGAACCAATACCGACCCCTTTGTTGTATCAGGAGGTTTTCTGTCAAAACAATTCTTTGGTGTCATGTAAACAGCCAAAATGTTCTGTTAGGAGTTTGTGCAATCATTTGAATCAGCATAAAGATTGGAATAGACATGTGGAAAAGGGCAGTTAACAAAACAGTCCCAGATTCTTTCCCGCATGCTAGTGACCTTCAAGTACACCCAAAAAAACTTTATAAAATATTTCACAGGGTAAGACAAGATGAAGCTCTCCACATTTGGGTTGACTAAGTCCAGAGAAAATCTCAGTCCCGTGACCACAGAACCTCTGAGCCAGAGAATATCCTGGAGGGAGATCTTGGATATTGACTCAATCCCAAATATTCCACCTTGTTTGGAGCTCAACATGGGCCACCCCACTTCTCTCTGGAGATATTCCAACAGTCCAATACATTTTTGTCTAGGTGTGGTGGTTGAATCACTTTCTCCTTAGTTCAGCTACAATGATGTCAAAAATATTCAGGGAGTATGAATAGGTATTTAAGTGCAAAAGTACAAAAACATACAACTAAGTACAGGGTGTCACCACAGAACTGAAAACTGACACCAATTCTGTTAGACTGATCATCTTTATGATGCCACAAATCACAGTCCTGGTTTTTTATGCCTGGTAGGTTTTAGCTGTTCCTCAGGCTTATCATGTCCTCTGAGGGCTATCACCACTGTCATGGAATTTTCATGGCTTCCCGTAATCTGCTTTTAGTGTTTCCTCTACCTCAGGGTGCTTGCCATTACTGGATTGAACTTCACCTCAGAGCTCACCTTGGCCTTGCTCCACAAATTATTCCCTACTAGATCTGCATTGCCTTCCCACATGCCTTCTCTCACTTTCTGGACCACTTAGGTCTATGTGTCCCAGAAATTGCTCCCATCCATTCTATTTGCTAAATAAAAATAACTCACCACTTCTTTCTGAAGGAAAATAATCTTCATTGTTCTAGACAAGTATTTCAGCTTAGTTATCCCTAAAATAGGGTACATTTCATTCACTACACAAACATTTAATAAATGCCTATGATGCGTTATGCAACCATCTACACTCTAGAGGTACAGGGGTAAACAAAATA
This sequence comes from Talpa occidentalis, assembly GCF_014898055.3. Taxonomy (NCBI): domain Eukaryota; kingdom Metazoa; phylum Chordata; class Mammalia; order Eulipotyphla; family Talpidae; genus Talpa; species Talpa occidentalis. The sequence continues at coordinate 66,144,748 of NW_023601433.1, read as the reverse complement.
GAGAAGTTTTATTAAGTATAATTTTATTTAGTATAATCCTCTGCCTCAGAGGATTATACTAAAGAATGGTGACAGTCTACAAAACAATACAGTAGTCAGTCACACGGTATGCTTGGAGAAAATTGCCATGAGGAAAAAAATAGAGCAAGAAATAAGCAGGCGAGTAGCACACACAATTAAATGGGAAACGTCAAGATAATCCTCACTGATAAGATTATATTTGAACAAGGATTTTTACTTCAAAGAATCTAAGAAAGGACAAGTTATAATAAACAAAATTTGTCAATCGGTACATTTGACACTGCCACAAAGCTATGATCTGTCCTCTACGATTAGTCTTTTGTTTAGAGTTTCAGCTATGATATGCCTTCATGTCAATGCAATGTGGATGAAAGAATGACAATGTCTTCATGAATTCAGTTTCCATATATGTGAACTATTATCTTCATAGGACCTTAATTCTTTACAAAGAAAATCATACTATCTTTACACTTTATAATCCTTTTTTTCTTAAGGACACTAAATACTGTGATGTTTCAGCTTCTAGGGGAATCTCTACCTGCCTTTCTAGCTCATTTCCAATCCCTCACTTTGAGAAAGAATTAAATTTATTCCTAATGGTGATCAGCAGTCAGACCGCCTGTTTCTAACCCCAGCTCTCATCTTGGACAATTCAAACTAAGTCTCAATTTGTTCACCTGTACAAAGGAGACAATAGAACATACTTTACTGTGTGTTATGTAGATTACATGAGATAATGCACAAAAAAACATTTACTACCGAATCTGGTTCACAGGAAACGGAAAGTAAGTTTTATGTGACAGATTTTTCTCTCCTCATCTGAGCCTCACACTGAACTAGTCTGGCATTCTAACATCATAATAATTATAGAAACAGAAGTTGAAGCACCAGTAGTAATTGTAACTAATTTTCATGCAGTACATACCAATGCCAGAAAATAATCTAAGCATTACACATAGATATTTCAGTTTATTTTGCTGCTACTCTAGTAGTTCTAAGCTTTTGCCTAAGCTTCTTTTCCTTCCTGTTTACCTTTTCTTAATTGTAGTAATATTCCACAGCACCTCATTAATTTAAATAATTCCATAACAGTGTTTGGAATAAGGCCCTAGGTTTGTTTCCTTTTCTCATTTGTGCAAAATCTTGTCAAATAACATTTATTCTCTTAGTGATCCTGTCAGTTCTCTCTCATCATTGCTCTGGTTGTAATCTCTCAACAGAAATTATCTTTACTTTAAAATCATGTGTGTTTAATTTACCTTTGACCTTTTGGTGTATTGAGCACTGAGAGTGCTTTCATAAAACATGGCATGTTCACAATGGCTGATTAAATATGTTTTCTGAACAGTAATGTAGATATGCTTCTAACATAATCAAAATGTTCAGAAATACAATACAGGGCCTCCTGGTGGCATAGCAGTTGAGCACTGGGCTGTGAAGCTGCCCACAGCCTCTGCGGCGAGGGTCCCATATGGCAAGCAGACCTCTCCTGCCACGCCCACTGCTCTCCTCAGAAGTGTATTTCATCAGTTTGCCTATTCTGTTCCCTGCTCTGGCTCTGGTGAATTCTCTCACCCTCCCGCACTTCTGACTATACCAAGTGCTTGTATAAATAAATAAATAAATATTAAAAAAAAAAAACTTTAAAAAAAAAATAAAAAAAAGAAATACAGTACATTGCTACTTTAAGTAAAAAAAAAAAACATAATTAAGTACAAATAATTACATAACACAATATTTAACATTAACTAAACATATATACTTAATTAAAAAGTAATATAGGGCCTCCCTGGTGGTGCAAGGGGTTAAGATGCAGCCTGTGAAGCTGTCCACAGCCTCTTCGGCACGAGTTCGATCCCCAGCCAGGGAGCAACCCACATGGCGCAGCAGACATCTCCTGACTCACCCGCTGCTCCCTTCAGCAGGGTACTTTGGTCAGTCTGCCTGTTCTGATCCCCACTCTGTCTCTGGTGAATGCTCTCAGCCCCCATATCTCTGGCCTGTACCTCAGCTCTTGCATGTGTAAATAAAATAAATCTTTAAAAAAAAGTAATATAACTAACCATGTTGTGTTTACTCTCAATTAATTTTCTCAAAAAATCTGATATAATAATATTTAATGCAATGAGATGAATATAGATTTAGAGAAGTTGAAGTAACTAGTTCACAGTTACTAAAAGGTAGAAAGGGACACTGTCAATCATGAACACGGAGTTCTCTGACTCAAATGGCTTTGTGAATCTATTCTAACCTATTTGTGATAATGTGGAGGATGGAGCAGAAGGTGTTTCTATCTGTTTAATTAAAAATCATCAAAGAATATAATCAACTGACAACATGAAAAAGATTAGAAGAAACAAAGATATCTTACGTTTTAACTTAAGATTCGTAGTTTCTCACTAGTGTTTGAATCATAATGGCTACATGTTTTCTTTAATGGTAGAGCTTTACACTTATAAATCAAACTGGCAACTTTTATAAGAGAAAAGTAGACTACATTACATTCCTATCAGGTGCAAGTGTCTTTTTTTTTCTTTTTGGTTTTTATTTTTGAGAATGTGTGCATAGTTTGTGATAAGTTGTGAGGAAATCCTCAGTACCCATTCATCACCTTTATCACATGAAGCCAATCTGGATAAAATTTGAAAATCTATTTGAAAATATAAAACCAACAATTACACTTTTGAACAGGTTCTAAAGCACCTAAATAACAGTTCTAGTTTCTAAATGCAACACATTTATAGATGGTAAGTTTAAACCCAGAGCATTGGTATTTACAGATCTGGTTAGAATTCTATTTACTAATATTTTGACAAAATTGACCCAACTGAAGATGATCACATTTTTGTTTTTCAAAGACAGATTTAGATACTAACTATATTTTTTCTGAGATTTTTCTAAATGAAATTTTATCTCCATCCTTGTCATTATTCTCCCATTTTTAGAATATCCTGAGACTTTGTAGATGATTTTATCCAGAAAAATTCACCTCTTCTTCTCTTATTTTAACCACCCAAACAAGCAAAAGAAAAAAAAAAAAAAAACTACAAAGCTCAGGAAGATCATTTTTACAATGCATTCATTCTGATGACTCCTTTTAGTCACTGGCAGAGAGTAGAAACAAGGATAAAGGTGTGAATTCATGGGATTGGTATAAGAGTGCAAGCATCTCTGGTGTGGCTGATACAGCAACCAACAGGGCACTAACAGACCCGGTGTGCCTGTTAGGAAATCAAGGGAGGGCTGAAGGTCATCAGTTATAGCTGTTCATGTCCAGAGGTGGAAAGTGAAACTGTATTTCCCTAGAGATAGCTTAAAGAAATGTATGTCACGACTGTGAAAACCTGCTTAATGTTTACTGCTAACATAATGATTTGTTCCTTCTAAATGTTCCATTTTTTTAATTTAAATTATTTATAGAGCTTCTTGAGATGATCAAGGCTAAACTAGAAAGCAACAACCTTCAGGTAGAATTTCCATGGGAAGCTTCATGTACTTGGAGGTCTTTATTCTTCCCATTATATTTTGAGATGATAAATGGCAGGGCAGAAGAAGCAAAGTTAATTATAATGATATGAGAAAGTTTTAAAAACACAAAACCAAAGAGATGCCATCTTTTAGTCCATTCATTCCAGTAATGAGAAGGCAGGGCCTTCAGAGGATATAAAAGCTTTTTCCAAATTAGCAGCGTGAAGCTCAGTTCTACCCCTGAGAAGCAGAAAAGTACATTACACAAGAAAGAAGAACTAAGATTTTCCATCATCCTTCTGAATTCTTAGGCTCAAAAAGAAAGCAGAAGAATTTAAACCAAAATGTAACCGATTTACTACATGGTGGAGTGGCTAGGAGAGGACTTCTTTGCACCAGTGAAGGGCCAGGGAGATAGCCAAAGGTGTCTCGGTTTTCAGAAAATCCATGATTTGCAAACAAGATCTACTTTCCTCTCTCTCTTTCTCTCTCTCAGTTTTTAATCATGCTACACTGATGCAGAATAGTATTGAGACAAGCCCCACTTTGCTGGTAAAAGAACTAAAAAAGAGCTAGTCCCTAGGGCCTCCCTGGTGGTGCAAGGGGTTAAGACCCAACCTATGAAGCTATCCTCAGTCACTACAGCACAAGTTCAATCCTCAGCCAGAGAGCTACCCACATGGCATGGTAGACCTCTCCTGTCTTTCCCGCTGCTCCCCTCAGTCTGCCTGTTCTGCTCCCCACTCTGTCTCTGGTGAATCCTCTCACCTCCCACATCTTTTGCCTGTATCCCAGTTTTTGTATGCGTAAATAAATAAATCTTAAAAAAAAAGAAAAAGAACTAGTACCACCTCTCTATTCCTTTTCCTACAGTCTCCTCTGGACACACTGAATTGTAGTCTTTTCTCTATAGCTTCATTTTCATTGTCTCCTCTCGACATTGATCAACCAAGGTGACTACCACTGCCAGAAATGCACCTTCTCCTGATTTTGCCAGTTCTCACCCTTTGATACTCAGCAGTGGTATCACCTCCTCCAGGAAGCCCCTCTTGACTCATTCATCAAACCTGTGCTAGATGTCTCATATGTGACTACAGCCCATCTGAATTCCTTCCTAAGCTCTTTTACTACTCTTCTGAAAATGTTAACTTATTTGTCGAATGTATTTATCTGTACTCTCTTTGAAGGATCTGTAACTCATTATTTCTTCTTCATTTCCTAGTACAATGCATGTAAGAGTTGCTCCACAAATAGTCACTGCATGTATGAATTAGCATATTCTCATCACGGCCCATTTTCCCCAATTTTCTAAAAATAGATATCACTACTTTCACTACAGTTTTTAATCCTGACACAAAGCATTGTTATTTTGATTAACAGTGCTCTTTAAACTGTACCCCTTTTTTTCAAATTAATTGTATTTTAGATACTTCATAAAGACTGAGATGCAAAATGAAATGGTATATATACTATAAGCATGTTAAAGTAAAAACAGTATTTTTATTGAATCTAGTTGTGATATAATTTCCTGTTATAGTATAAGGTAAACCATATGGATAGAGTTCTCAGCACTATCTATATTACTAGTCAAAATGATATCAAAAACAAGGCTACCTAGCTGAATGTATAATTCATTAATTTTAAAATCAATAAAATCAGTAATATATCTACAAGTAATAAAATTTTAGTCCGTTATAACAAAATATAGTGATGATATTTACCTTCAAATGTTCTTAAAGAAAATATATTTTAATCAACAGACAAAATCAAATTAAAATTAGATTGCTAGGAATTTGCTATTTTCAGATTTTTACCTATTACTGTGTGCCAAATAGATGTCTATTTTAGACCAAAAAAACAAAAATAACATTAATTGGCACAAAACCACTCTTTCTAATATTCAAATAAAAAATCCTCCCATATTTACCATAAATGACATTTTGTTTCAACTCATTCATTTTGGCCCCTCTCCTAAGAAAATAATCTATGTACTATTCATGGATAATTAGTTTGAACTGATCAGAGATCCACATAATTTTCATGAATTATCATATTTTAACCACATATTCGGTAAATTCAGTATTATATCCCTCTGACGTTAAAAGAAAAGCTTGAAAAGTCAGATAAATAGCTTCCAGAAAAAAGTTTTTGCTTTCTTTCTCATCCCACAGATGGCCTGTTACTTTGAACCAAAATCAAAAATGTTCATTAATTTTTAATAGAAAACCTGTAGAAATCCTTAGACTCTCTTTTCCTTCCTTAAATTTCTTTATTGAGGTAACACTGGCTTACAATGCTGTAGAGGATTCAGAGTACAGGATCACCCTTCAGATGTATGTAACCACACCACGCCCACTGCCAAAGCACCAACCGTCTTCCACCATAATGATGCTACTTCTGTTTTAAAAAATTAAAACAGCAATCATTTGCAGGGAGAAATGATAACAACATGTAAAAAAATGAAACCAAAGGGGTGTATTTCTGGTTCCTTTTAGGTTCTGGATCATGAACTCATTCATATTCTGAAAAAATTAAAAAAAACAAAAATTCCATTTGCAGAGTTACTTAGGTGTACAAAACAGTGTATAGACGAATTGCCTTCACCCAGGGCTGTTGCAGGTGGGGCAGTGATGCTCATCTGTATCCTAGTCTATCCTGTGTGATAGGCTGCCCCTCACAATATTAAATATAATTTCCAAGCAGTCCAGTTGTCAGTTTATAAGTGGTCAACACAAAAATGCTACATGCGTTGTACCAGCCCTGCAAACATTTCTATAATGCACTGTCAGTTGGCAGCTGTTTCTCAACAATTCCCAGAACTAAATATTGTTTTGAACTGGGATCTGCACAGATGTCTTTGTCAATACAACTTTTGCACAAACATCTACCCGAGATCCAAGATTCATTCAAGCAAAACCCAGAGGAAAAGGAGGATCCAAAACATTATAGCACAATATCCACATCCTTAGCATCCCAGATGCCATTAACAATTGAAATACAGCAGGAAACCTCAAGTGTGAGGGAGGTGAGTTCATTTTTAGATCTTAAAGTTATCAAAATCACCTCCTCCTCTTATCCTCTCAAAACAGAAGTGGAAAATAAAAGTTCCCATTTGTTACTTTGTTCATGTCACTTAAAAAGAAAACCAGAGGAGGTTTAATGTAAAACAGGCTCCACAGTGGATTATAGGAAGCTCTTCACAACCTACTTCTGCTATTCCTCAAAGCAGATTTAAATAGAGTTGGAGCTTTATACAACTCACATCTCTCACTTCTAGATTCTGAAGGAATTCAAAGACCAGGGCCTCAGGGACTAATGGCAATTAAAAGAAAACGGATGCAAACCTACAATAAGTCTAAAAGCCTGGCAAACTCTTGGCAGGATATAAATAGATCCTACGCCATTTGCCTCTATTTCCCCCTGATTGAGAAATTGAATGTTGAAAAGCAAAGAAAAATGAGTTGCTGTAGGCTAGGTGTTGTGCAGAGTAGGTATTATAAATGCTTTTAATAGCAATACATAAAGCAAGTAAACTTTCTCATTCATGACTAATGAGCTGAGTCTAATTCTTAAATTTGAAGAAGACACAAATAAAGAAAAAAAGACTCCTTCTTATTCTTCCTTTCTTGTGATTCTGTTGCTATCTTTATTGCAACACTTGGCTATCTTTATTGCAAATCTATGGCTAGCCACCGAATTTCCAGTGTCTGGAAAACAGAAAGCATTTCACAAATAAAATGACTAAATAATGCTGACTGCATAAGATCTTTATGCGTCTGGATTAAACGATTCTGGATTGCTTCTCGATTGAATGGGGTAATTTATGTAACTTCCCATTTTATACAAAAGTGCTAAATGTGAGTTGGACACTATATGAATACTATACATTATTAGACTATGTAGTAATGTATAAATATCTCTAACCATATATATATTTACACACATATTAAATACCATATAAATACCAATCACAAGGGTACTCGATAAGCTTTGTAGAGAATGCAAATAATTAGAGCTGTTTAATTAAAACTAGCTAATTATAACACTTTAGTTTGAATTTCCTTAGGTAAGGCAATCTTATATACTTATTATATTTATTAACATCTACAAAGTAGTAGACATTTGGACAATTTTTAACGTCATCTCCTATATTTAGAGAACATTTTTTAAATACCATCATTTATTAAATCTCCTGTATTTAGAATCGAGAATGTGGGTTAGCTTTTCCCCAGGAGTTTTAAATAAATAGATTCACTGAATCATGTAAGTAACCCATAAACAACACCTTTGTTCTGTGAAATACCAGACTCTTTTTCCACCTTTTATCCATTTTCCAACAACCTACCCCCCTTTCCGAGAAAACTCCCTTTGTTTATGAGTGTCCACTGGTTTATAGTTTTTTTGCTTTGTCAAACTTACTATAATTCCTTGTTATTATATTCAATATGAAAACATGCAGTATTTTTCCAAATCTTTATGACTGTCTTCACTATCATAATTCCCTCAAACTTCTTCCATTTTGCTATAAATGGTGACTTTTATCTGAAAGCTCAGACTCCTGATAGAGCTTCCAGGTAAGTAGGAAAGAGTATTGCCATCAAGTTCATAGACCAATGGAGATATTAGCACGCAGCCAATTATCTTAGAATCCAGAAGGGTCATAAATGATATGCTCCAACTCTAACTGAGGTGGAACAGGGAGTCAGGAGAGCTTCAGAAAAAGTAGAAAAATAGAAATGGATATTAGAACTGAGACTTAAATGTTGAGTAAGAAATCACAAGCAAAAAAGAAGGGCAGAAGGGCACTACAGACAAAAAGAACAGAGAACATATATGAGAGAGGATAATGAACTAAGCAAACTTAGGTGATTTGAGGGATGCTGAGAATAGAGTGGCAAGAAATAAGGTGGAAAAGGTTACTTGGGTGCTGTGCTAATTAAGGGGTATGGATGATCTCACAGTGGCTAGCAAGACATTAAAGTTTAAGCAAGAAGGTGGCAAAGTGAGTTTTCATTTTGGGAAAACCAATCAGGCAAGAAGATTAAGGAAACAAGACACTGACTGAAAGAAGCAGAACTGTTCAAAGTCTACTGAAAAAAAAAAAATAGTAGTCCAAGAGAAAAATGCAAAGGTCCACAATTACGGAACTATTTGGGGGATCAGAAAGAAAGGGACAAATGCATAGGACAGGAGTAAAGATCAGATAAAACTGACACATTCATTCTGATATTGAAAAGTTCATACATACTGAATCCTTTAACCAATACCAGAAACACAGAATGATATCAGTATACTAGTTTAATTTCAAGCACCTTGATTACTTAGTCGAGTCATACAAATGGAAGGATCTAGCAAACAGCATACTCAGCAAGCACATACTGTCACAGACACCCTGTTGGGTACAAGGCATACATGGTATCAATGGGAAACAATCCAGACATGCTTCCTATCCTCATAGAAGCTTGTTTCTTACAATGGAAAGAGATCTTGGCTGGAGAAAAGGTGTTCTCAAAAACGATAAAGCATCACCTGCAATTAGTACCCCATGGGTTTACTGTCCAAGCATACGCAATTCCCAAACTATTTTCAAAAAGAGCGGAATACCACATATTTAGATAGCCTTAGCCTCTAATTCAGTGCCCATTCATTCAATTTTTTCCACTCATTCCACAACATTTATTTATTAAGAGTTTTTTTTTTTTTTCTGTGCCAGCACTGTATTAGACAAGGTGTTGGGTGTTCTTACTGCTAGAGAATCTTAAGGTGATCGCCAGCACACTGCACTGGTGACCAATGTGGTTTGTGCTTAATTCATTCTTTGAAGTTGCTAAATGTTACTGGATTTCCTTCCCTAGTAAGATCAGTGACTGCAAACTGCATTGAAAATCCCAACCGCTCCAGAAGTCATACAACCTTGGGGTAAGAAGAGAGTGGGGAGAAATGTTGAGCTGGCAGTTACCAAACCCCCAGCATTTCTCTGCATGACCACTTCACCTCAGAGCAGGAATTTCTTTTTTTTTTTTTAAGCAGTCTTTGAATCTAAAATCAGTTAAAAATCTACTTAGTTGGAAGATTTCTAAGATTGTTAGAAATGCTACCCTCTGCATTTTCCCCTTCGAAATACTTGAACATGTGGAGATAAATCTTTATTTAGGTCAACTCACTACAATTTATTTCACCCAGATGATATGGTCTGAAATATGACTTTGGGAATAAGAAAAAGTTTAGCAAGGAAAGGGGGAAATATAGCATAGGATGTATTTCCTGGGTAGACTAGCAGTTTCTCTTTGAGATGGACTAAGATTCTCAAATTTCATGTGACCTTTCTGGACAAGTTTGTCAATGACCAACTCTGGTTCCAAGTACATCACAGATCATCAAAGGAGCAGATAATTACGTTTGTTAAATGATACTTAACTATAAAGAGATGTTAACACTCTGTGTGAGAGTGTGGGTATATGTGTGAACAAAGCTTCAGTTATTAGTCATCCTTAATGAAACTATGTATTTTAGTAGATCTTTCTCATGCTAAAGCCCAAAAAGCCAAAAGTAAGATTCTGGTTTTAAAAAGTTGAAAAAAGGTACATTTACTATATTTCTTCTAAAGAAAAAGATCAACAAAAGCATGGAAAACTCATGAAATATAAACAAATTACAGACACACACACAATAGGCTGTGCAACTGGTGCCTTCTTTTCCTTGGTTTCAGTTACATTATGCTTGGTCAACTTTGATCTGAAAATAATATGTACAATATGATATTTTGAGACAAAGAGAAAAGCCATATTTATGCAACCTTCATCACAGTACATTGCTAGAACTGTTATCTTTTATTATTGGTTACCATTGTTACATTTTACTGTGCTTAATATATATGTTAAACTTAACCATAGGTACATGCATGTATAGGAAACATAGTATACACAGGATTCGATATGGCCTGTAGTTTCAAGCATCCACTAGGGATCTTTGAAAGTAACCCCAGCAGATAAAGGGGGATACTGGATAATAAATTGACAAAATTTCTTCAATAATAAAATCTGATATGTCTATTTTCTAACAGCATACAATACTAATAATAGCTAAAATTTTGGAGTACTTGGTTTGTAATAGACACTAAACTAAGACCATTATATTAACTCATTTAATACTGTTGGTCTTACAAAAGAGGAAACTATGGCTTCAAAAGTTCACATAAATTTCCTAAAGGTACACAACTGGAAGAAGCAGAACCTGGAGTCAGATCCAGGTTTGTTTCCATAAATATAAATATAGAAGGGGAGAAAAGCAGAGAACATTCTTTTCAAGAACATCAAAGGCGAACGGCTGAGAACAGTTTGAAATGACACCAGACTTTAATGGTCCTGGTGTGTCTGTTATAGTAATTAAACAGACCAAAAGGGAGAAAATGGTATTTGAGTTTTAATTATTGGTGTACTTGAATACTCCTTGCATAAATATTATCATTTCTACTACTACAGATGAAGATTATATTCAACAAATATTTACTATATGAATCAGGCACAATTCTAGGCTGGTTGGATACATTGATAAACAAAGATCCCTGTCCTTTTGTAGTTTACATTTTAGCTTCATCACAGTTGAATTTATTCATAGAATTAACAAAATTGATTTTAAAAACTATGGGAGATTTGTGAAATTGTAACATATAAAAATATTTTAAATAACTACTAAACCAATCAGTTTACACATCATGGGTTGTATTTCAGTTGTACAAATGTTTGCAACATAACATAATATTTTATCCCCATGGAAAACTGTTATAAATGTTGGGAGGCTTGCAGAAGTACGTTTACAACATGAACTATCAAAACTACACAAGGGACCTCCCTGGTGGCACAAGGGATTAAACTTCAGCACTATGAGGCAATCTGCAGCTACTGCGGCATGAGTTCAATCCCCAGCCAGGGAGCTGACCCACATGGCATAGCAGACCTCTCCTGTCTCACCTGCTGCTCCCCTCAGCAGCGTATTTTAGTCGATCTGCCTGTTCTGTTTCCCACTCTGTCTCTGGTGAACCCTCTCTCACCCCACACCTCTGGCCTGAACCCCAGCTCTTGTATGTATAAATAAATCAATCCTTAAAAAAAATACCACACAAACTTAAGAGATTCTAGTCTGAATTCTTGATCTTGAACAATTGATCATAAAAATGCTCAACAGAAGAGAACAAAGTATGGAAGTTGGACCTCTTCCTGCTGTGCAGAATTGGCTAAGGATGTGTTTTTAAATGTGTGGAATTTGTCCCTGGCACTCTGCAGCAGCACTGCCCAGAGCTCCTGGAGCCCTCTTGCTACAGGCACAGATTGTACCCAGAGACACTGGAGTTTTGGAAGGCCAGACTAGGCTAGAATTCCCAACCACTGTCCCAAGGACTGGAACTGAAAATTTTACTTCCTTTGCTTTTCATGATATTAAATTATACCTGTCAGCAAAGACTATGTCCTTTGTCTATTTCAACATTTCTAAACCAAGACATTTACAGCTGCATAATTTCCTTGCTGTCAAGAGTAGTCTTATGTATGGGCTTCCCCTGGTGGCGCTGTGGTTGGGTGCTGGCCTGCGAGGCTGCCGGTAGCCTCTGCAGTGCCAGTTTGATCCCACCAGCAAGGGTCCCGTATGGCGCAGATCTCTCCTGCTGCGCCCGCTGCTCCCCTCAGCAGTGTATTTCGTCACTCTGCCTGTTCTGCTCCCAACTCTGGCTCTGGTGAATTCTCTCACCCTCCCATGCTTCTGACTAGGCCCAGTGCTTGCATAAATAAATAAATATTCTTTAAAAAAAAAAAGAGTAGTCTTATGTATCCTGGTAGCATCCTTAGAAGGGGCATTCAATCACTACAGGCTGATAGCCACTGGCTTGTTTATATTAAAAACAATATATCTAAGCCTTTGGCCACTGAGTTTTAGACTAGTGTGACTGCTTTGGAAAAACAAAATGTTTCTTTTTTTTTTTTTAACATGCTATCCTTTTACCCTTTTAGAGACTACTGAACAGTGTATGTAATGTCCCCAGCTATATTCTCCCACTTGCTTCCCTGGCCTCAGCCTTCTTGTCTGAATTCAAACCAAAGACACATCAAGCAAGTCTTGTCAGTTTAGTGGCATAAAGCACTGAGTGTTTCTGCCATGGCCTTATCTCCTATTCACAGATAAACTCAGCCTCCCCAGAAGGCAAAGACCAGGTTTCCACATGGATTGAATGTCACTGCACGCGCCATAGTACAGTCCAACATATCTAGTACATGGGACTGGCTCACACATACCCAAGAGATACCCAGAAGGGTAGTTAGTGTGCAGAGGAATTGAAGCCCTTTGGGACAAGTTTTTACCAAAGAAAACAAAAGATGGGCAAAGGCAGGAAACTGATATGGATAAAAATCTGTTCCAAAAGGTAGAAGATTCTTATAACCTCAACAGAGGTGACTTGTGGGAGCAAGCACCCAGCTATGCTACCTTGTGAAACCGACCAGTTCAGCATCACCTTTTATCTGCCTTCCTGTCTTCATGCCTTACTTTCCCTTTGCTCTTACTCTCACTTTCCAGATATTGCATACCTCTTCAAAGAGCAGTAACAAAAAAACTGCCTCAAGCTCAATGTGCTAGAGAGAGCCTGAGCTAAGATAGAGACTATCAAGAAAGGGAAATTAGAAGTGGAATGAGGGGAAGAAGAAACAGAAGGAGGAGAACAAAGCAGCTAGAATGAAATAGTAAAATCAGATTCTACTCTTCATCCACACTCTTTGCAGCTCTTACAAATAAGCAATATAGTTATATCAGGACTGCTCCTAATGAACTGAGAAACATAACCTAAGAACAAAAAGCAAGACATTATTCACTTTAAACTCTAAAAGTTCGGATAAAAAAACGGCTCTGTCTTTGATACCTAACTCAATCCTTTAGCCTTTTTGAAACAGTAGCCTTTATTTCCTGTATTTGCTGTATCTGTGGCTTTTATTGAACACTTGAAAGAAGACATCTCAGAGTAGTTAAATAAATAGCATTCTTGAATTGTGTCCAAGATTCAAATTACTCTGATTAGCTTACATCTGAAAAGTTAATAAAAAGTATTTTCACTCTCAGCCTGGTGATGATTACATTGCTTATTTTGCTGTGCCAGCCTCAGAATATGATAGTTAGAATCTATCAGAACAGTAGGAAGAAATAAAAATATAACTTTAATTCATATTCTTTTGCTTAATAATGAACTCACAGCAATTTTCTTACCTCAGAAGGGCCTTGAGTTATACATACTATTCCATAGCCTCCCTGAATAAGCAAGCCCCCTCACAAAAACACAGATCTACATTATTGGAGAGTACAAGGTGCAGGTATTGTATATTTTACTGCCAATGTGTTTTGATGTCTTGATTGTCCATCATCTGCATGAACAAACTTCAGACAGGCTAGGAAATATGGCAGTACCACCACAGTAAAAAAAAAAATTGTTTCTATAATCCATTTATATTTCTCCCTTTCCAGTGATTTACCTTCTCTTTCACTGGATCTAGACCAGTCCTTCTTAAAGTTTAACAAGGTAAGAAACCATGTGAGAATTTTTTTTTTACAATGTAGATTCTAATTCAGTATGTCTAGGGAGATTTCACCTTTCCAAAAAGCTCCAAAATGAAACTCTGAGTTACAAAACTGGAGATTTTCTTTTTATAGCCTTATTCAACCCTTCCCTCCTTTACCTGATTTTAAGCATCAGGCTATTTCTCCTCTATAATTACCCCCATTGCCTTGTCCCCATAGTCATCATCCATTGTTTCACCCTTGTCTGAATAACTTCACTGCTTTAAGAATAAAGGGAAAGAGCTAAATGAAACCATGATATTCCAGGTTTCTCTCTTATTCATATACTCTATCAAAGACTGCTTCTTACAGTCATAGGCTAAGGAAAGGGACTAAGGAAAGGGACAACTGGAGGAAGAATACTAAGACATGGCAAGAGAGCTGGCTGCAGGACAGACTATCTTTAATTTTAATTACTAATTTTACATACGACCACTCTTAAGAAACCTAAAATTACTAATAACTAGAAACACATTAATTCAAGTCAGTCAAGCAGTTCTGAATCGAGCTATTATTATGGCAAAGGTTCTAGGCTGTGATATAGATGATGACAAGGAAGCAAGAGAAACCCAGTCCTTTGGATATGGCATCCTGGCCAGAATAATGTCGCCTCATCTATGTTCCAAAACATAGCATTGTGGAAATATCATTTTTATCAACTTTATCAGTCACAAAATATGTTGTTTACATGTCTTTTGGTCATTTATTGTGCAATACTTTAATTTCAAATGTTTTTGAAGCAAGAAATAGATTTTATTTTTGAATCTTCTGGGGTTAAATATGTGAATCCTTGGAATACTGCAGGTACTCAACAAGTGTTTGATAAACCAAATTAAATGATACGGAGGGTCTGCTACCCCTGAACAAGAGACTCTTCCTCTAAATACAACAGCAAAGGACCATGAACTTCAGTGCTGAATCAACTTTTCACTGAGCTCTAGGGTTTAGCTTTTGCATTGGAGAATTCTAGATAATCCATGATTTGCTTTCTTATCAGCTACTCAAAACTGCATTAAAATTCATGTCTTTCCTAAAGTGCAGGATATTTTATTTAAAATGCATATTTTGGTGGTTCTTATAAAGAATTCAACAGATAGTAATTAAATGCAGATTATTTGCTTTAGAATCTCTCAGTATGGGGTGTGTAAGTAGTGGTCATGCAGGGACAGACTAGAAAGGTTTATCTTGATTAAACATCCATGAGATATTAATCTTTTAAGCAAAGTAGCTTTGTATTTTGCCTTTTAACTATAATACCCCTAAAAGAGCAGAGGTTCAAAAGTCTTACGGCACAATGTTCATAAACAACGCAGCTGACTTCTCCCTGAAAATTTCAAAGTAGGAAGACTTTCACTAAAGGAAGAATTAGTAATATGTACTCAAGTTTTCTGTGGGAGAAAATACATATTCAATTTTCCTTACTCAAACAGCATATGTGGATCTAAAATAATCTGTCAGTTAGGCAGGGGAAGTTTTCTTCTAGGTAAGATAAGGGATGTTTCCAATTTAACTCTACAGCATAAGAAAATTGACTAGGAAAGCAATTATCTGTCATGTTAGGCAGTAGGTTAGCACTAAGAATCAGCTTCCCAGTTGCTTTGTTTGGAGGCTGCAAAATCAATTGATAAAAGTTGCTGAAGTGTGATGGCACTTACTGACAACTACCTTAGGTCTTTCCAATGACCCTGAAGAATCTTAGGAAGTAAGGGAATATTCGTGAAAGAATTACACTTAATATCCCCAAAGACTGTCCTATTGGATTGTTCCCACTGCTCACACCACAAAAAAACAGACTGTTCTTTAGAATGAAATTTGAAAAATTGCTACTGCAATTTATTTTCTCTCACACTTTCTCCTACTATTAAATGCACATTTCTCTTTATATTCCTTTAATGTCACAATAACCTAGCCTTTCCATTGGAATTCAATAACACATAGAAAGCATTGTATCTACTTAATTTTGTAGACTGTTCTACTTGGCAACTTTGTGTGAAGGAGGAAAAAAAGAGAAAATATTTATTAAATATACACTTGTGAATTTATAATATATATCAATAAATTTGTCACATGAGAAAGAAAAACACATTTGGATTATTTATTGTCTTCATTTTGTATATTTTCCAACCTACAATAGACCTTTTTCTTTTATAACAAACATGCTATTTTTCCTTTTTAAAACTATACACATGTGCACATGAGTTAAAAAACTATCCATTGTCAATTCCACAAATCCCCATATTTAAATAAATGCATGGTTATCTAAGTACCATAAAATAATGAGAATTTCCAAAAATATATGAAGAGATATTAATGGAGTCTTAGTAGGAATTCCTTCATTATATGAAAAATATCCCCACTTGAATTCTAGATTCTTGCTTAAATTTTAAAACATGTGTCGGGCCTCCCTGGTGGCACAAGAGGTAAAGACACAACCTATGAAGTGATCTGCAGCCACTGCAGCACGAGTTCAATCCCCGGCCAGGGAGCTACCCACATGGCGCAGCAGACCTCTCCTGACTCGCCCACTGTTCTCCTCAGCAGTGTATTTCAGTCGATCTGCCTGTTTTGTTCCCTACTCTGTCTCTGGGAATCCTCTCATCTCCCACCAACACCTTTGGCCTGTACCCCAGTTCTTGTATGCATAAATAAATAAATCTTTAAAAAATAAAATAAAAAATAAAATGTGTCATTGCTTAAGATTATAGTAATGAAGGAAAATTGTCATTTCTGTAAACTTTTTCATGGGATAAAAAGTGAGTTCACTCAAAAATCTGCCATCCTTTCATCAAAACGCTTTGAGGCAAACAGAATCATTTCAATAAATTCAAGCATAGCCCAAAAGAATAGCCTGTGGGTATAATAGTAAAAGGAAGAGCTACAGAATTCCTAATGGGTACTTAGGGGAACATTTGAAATTCCTCCTAACCTACATTGCAGATGTTTGGATATTCAAGTTAAATACAACATCAAAAGTTATCTCTACTTTCGGTAGATTTAATAAGAACTTTTGCATTTATTTTAGCCATTTCCATTTAGTGTCTCAGATGGGCTCCTCCCATACCCAAACTAAGATTTTATTCATGAAATGTGAGAGACTTTATAATCATTCTTGTTATTCAACAGGCTTGCTCGATGTTTCCTATGTATAGAAATCTGCTGGAGACTAAGAAAACACCAACAAAAGACATAGGTCCTTTCTTGGAAGAATGTGCAATTCATTTGGGAGGATTCAATATAAAAAGCATGCAAACAGTAAAAATAGCAAATTTAAGGAATAGAAGACAACATCAAAAAGTGAAAGCAAATGCCTAATGAAATGATCCATTCCACAAGAAAAATCAAGAAAAGTTTCCAAGAGTAGGTGTGTCTTTAGTCTAATTTTTAATAGCCACCACAGATACAGATAAATTGAGAAGAAAATGAGTATTTTCTAGGAGAAACAGCATGCACAGGGAAAGATGGTGAAGACAGACCAATTTCCAACATAAAATGTGTTCCCACTGGGTCTGTGACTCTTTTATTCCAACTGCCTTGCATTCAATAAATACATGAAAGCATAATTCTGTGGTTAGCACACAGACTCAAGAGTTAAAGAGTCTGGATCCCAGCCCCTGTTATTTACTAATTGTGTAACCTTGGGAAAGTTTATCACTATAAGCCTACATATCCATTACCCCATCTTTAAAATAATAATAGAATCTGTGATAGAGTGTTATTCCAAGAACATGACAATACATGTGAAGACCATGATATAATGTAGAATACAATGCATGCTGCTATGGTTAGTGTTGGGCTAACATAGCTTGAGCTTGGAAAGAAGACTGGGAGGTCATAAAAGAAAGAGCAGTTTAGGCAGTGATTCTCAAAATTCAGGATTCCCCTGGAGGTTGCAGGAGTGGGGGGTGTCTTGTTAAATCATAGATGGCTGGACTCCACCCTGAGACTTTCCGATTCTGAATCTCAGATGGGAATAGAACCTGCCTGCCTAATAAATTCCTAGGTGATGCTAATGCTCCTCAATTTGAGAACCACTAAATTAAGACTTGCATGCCAGGCAGGTACTTTCCACCAAAGAAAATTACTTATTATCAGTACTTCTCCAAGTGAATTCTAAGGTATGCAAGAAGACCAAGTGGCTACTTCTTAATTTCCTGCATTTGTGCTCCAGATGTCTACAATGGCTACTGAGAATAGCCATTTCTTGTGTTACAACACAAGAAAATTTCAAATATTTGAAATAATCTGGACTTCTCTGCCATAGTGCCAAATATAGAAAGAGTACATATTCAAACATTTGGTGCAAAAAGCTATAAAACACTGGACTGCTTTCGGTTAAGATTAGAGCTTGAAAGGAAGAAAATAAGCAATAAATTCTATTTGTGGGGAAGGTTATCACACTTCTCAAATGGCCACTTGGAGTGATGATAATTATGTGCCTTGGGGTCTTGGTCTATGAGATATTTTCCACTGCTTCCCTCTTCTTCTCATTGTGTATCTGGGCAGTGACTCCCTGAGGGGTAACTTATTTCAGACCCTTTGAAAAAGTCTGATGAGATAAAGGAAGTATGTCACTCGGCCTATTAGGGACCCAACCAAAACATTCAATTATATTTCTCTGAGCAAAAATGATTTATAGTAGGGTATAGTCCTATAAAGTTAGCTGCTACATGTGAAGAAAGATGGATGAAATGTGTCATGTCACTATCACTGTCCTTTCAAAAGCCAAGACTCAAGGAGAAGTTGATTCATAACCCATCAATCAGACTTAACCTTCTTTGTGCTCTTGCTAGATTCAATCACTTCATAAAGCTCCCATTTTCCCTTTCTTCCATCTTCTAGGGTAAAAATATCCAGTCATAAAGAAATAAAGAAGAAAGATAATGCTCTTTTCCTTTCAATTTCTCCTCCTCTCCTTCTAAAAATAGCTTCCCTGCCACTACCTAGATACAAATTACTCACCTTTGGCACAAGCATCGGGTTTATATTTATTCATTAGGGACGTTGTCATGACTACACTTGAGGTACCAAACAAGGAGAGGTCTGACTCATAAAATCTAGTGTAGGTTTGTAAATTTTTGATGAGTTCATGATATTCTGGAAGAGAACTGACTTGCAGGAATTAAATAGTTTCATAGAAGAAACCCAATTGATTTGATCACCCTTGACATGGTGTTACTTTCTGAGGAGAACTGTTTACTGCAGGGGTTTGCTCTGTGATTGACACACAGGAGAACAGTTCCCATGGGTTCCAGAAAACACCTGTTCTTCTCTTGGCACAAGCTTAAAATTATATGTTACCTCCTGTGTACAATAAATTGTCTCCACACTACACGGCTCAGTTTAACATTTCATCTGACAATAACCTCTCTAAAAGTATAGAAAAAAATAAGTTCTATGCATTTATTTCAATATGTCAGCACACCTGTGAGAGTTTTGTGTTATGGCACACCTGGTTACAAATTCAGAACTGGCATAAGGGCCTTCTGACACAGACAAGGAGCAGACAAGGAACATGAGAAACACAAAAGTGGCTTGTCCCACACATTGAGAGTGAAAGACTCACTATAGGAACCACATCTTGATACTTAGAAAGAACTTACAATATGTTCCAGCGTGTATCTACCACACTGTAAGAGATAAATAACCAGAATAGAGCAAAGTAAGACACTTTCTGGTACAATCAGTTTCTAAATATTTGGGGGAAAAAAAACTGGGCCTACCTCTATATGTCTAGTTCCAATGTTCCAATGTCCAGAACTCTGGAACTTTGGATATGACAGATGATATATATAACCTCAAAATGGCTTTAGAAAATCTCACATTTCTATAGTATTTGGGAAGAGAAAACTCAATTTGTGACTATTGGTAGTCAGTGGTTAGCCATTTGACTGAGAGAGTCAAAGCAAGTCAGTAGTTATGACTGTAACTCGTCATGTAGAGAAAAGAGTGGACAATATACAGTTTAATTCAGCTTTACTGTTAGCAATTTTGACTAGAATTCTTTACCCACAGTCATAGGAAATAATGGCTCAAGATCATATTTACAAAATAAGCTATGATGTGAATCCAGTTTTCCCACTTAAAAATCAGATTTATTCCTAAACAACTCATACTTTATTCTTCACAAACATGTCATAAAAGACACTAGAATAATAAACTGAAATAATTGATGTTGGGACTACTTTCTTCTACATATGAAATTTTACTGTCATTCCACCTTACCAATTCACTAATTACTATTTTCTACAAGTTTCTTAATCTTTTGTTTTTTAATTATCTTGATTGCTTAGAGAATCTTCTTTATTAGAAAATTTCTTAAGAAGTTCTGAATTGTACCCATGGATGGAGTTCTTGTGAAGATATGCAGGAAATAACAGAAGTTGACTGGAAATCAGAAGTAATTTTGCAAATAAGAACATGAGAACTAAATATTGAACAGGGGGAGGCCAAAAGTCACAAACTTTCAGTTATAAAATAAATAATTCATGAGAATGTACAGCATATTGTTTATTCTAAGCAATATGTATTGCTTGCTTGAAATTTGCTAAAAGAGAAGATATATTTCAAATAAGAGAGAGAAATACAGAGCTACCCAGAAAAACAAAGGCTAAATCTCCTATCAGAAATGTTTAAAGGAGCCCTCATATCTAAACAGAGTGAAAAAAAGTCCACAAATATTTGAAACTAAGACAGAAATAGATAGAACGAAAAAACTAAAGACAGAGCAGCAGTAGCAAACCCCTAAATATAAACAGACTGAACTCATGAATCAGGCAGAGTGGAAGGTAGGCTCAGAAAACAAAATCTAACTTTCTGCTGTCTCCAGGAGATTCATTTGAGCTTCAAAGATAAAACAGGCTCAAAGGAAAAAGTGAAAATGTTGGAAAATCATACTAAAAACAAATGGTACCTTTAAGAAGGCAGGGACAGCCATATTTGTATCAGATAAAATGGACTTTCAGCTAAAAAGGATAACAAGAAACAGGAATGGACATTATATAGCTTAAGGGATCAGGAAGAGGTAACATTCATCATATATATGCACCAATATATGACACCTAAAGACACAAATTGGAAGCAACACAATAGTATTACATCACTAATACTCAATACCCCACTTACATCAGTGGACAGATCAACCAGACAGAAAATCACCACTGAAACAATAGCCTACAATGAGGAATCAGACCAGATGGTCTTTTATAGGTTTTTTTAGTGTGCCTAGCTAGAACTCTGTCTATTTTATTTATCTTTGTCCATAGGTCACTGCACTTCCCCCCAACCCCCGCTAAAATAATGAGTACATACTCTTCTCAAGTGCACATAGAACATTCTCAAGGACAGACAACAAACAATTATCAATAAA
The DNA here is from genome assembly GCF_014898055.3 of Talpa occidentalis. NCBI lineage: Eukaryota > Metazoa > Chordata > Mammalia > Eulipotyphla > Talpidae > Talpa > Talpa occidentalis. The sequence continues at coordinate 66,123,300 of NW_023601433.1, read as the reverse complement.
TGAATGAATACTGAAATTATGAAGTATCTTATCTGATCACAAAGTATCAAACCACAATGAGATGCCGCCTTACAGCCATGAGAATGGCCCATATACAATAAAAAAGACCAGAAACAAGGGATGATATGGAGGGCGTGGCAGTAAAGGAACCTTCATATACTGTTGGTGGGGATGCAGACTGGGTCAAGCCCTATGGAAAACAGTATGAAAGAAGAAAGTAAAAACATGAATGCACTCATATGTGCACTGCAGCACTAATTAACAACAGACTGTAAACAGTCTAAATACCAAAGGATTGATGAGCAGATTAAAAAGATGTGGCATAGTCAACCTCACCAAAGCTGTTATGTGGAACTGAGAAAGGGCTGTCCCCACAGTCAGAAGTGAGCTGAAGAACCCCACAAGCCAGGCCCTGCATGGCAGTGAGTCAGAGCCCAGAGGGGGATCCAGCCACAGCTGGGGCAGACCCAAGGCGCAGGGAAGTGCCCCGCAGATGCACCATTTTTAGACAGGGAATTCTCCATGTGTCTGGACATCACCAAAGCTGTTGTGTGGAACTGAGAAAGGGCTGTCCCCAAAGTCAGAGGTGAGCTAAAGTCCCCCACAAGCCAGGCCCTGTCTGGCAATGAGTGGAGCCCAGAGGGGGATCCAGCAATTTGGAGCCCAGCAGGCAATCCAGCCACCGCCAGGGCAGTCTGTGGGACCTCAGGACCCACCTCTGGAATTAAACAAATACAAAAGGAGGATATTTTCAGGGATTGCGACCATTAACATAACCACTGCCCTCCTGGACTTCTGGCATAGCAGTATTGGACTTGATTGGACCACCAGTTCCCAACATCCCAGAAAGAGCACACCAAAGAGATGCTGGCTGGTATCAGCGACACAGTGTCCCAATGCATAGGACAAATTAGAAAACAAGCAGCAGGGAGAAGAAAAATTACAAGCAACCAAGCACATACCCAGGGAAAAGACACACCACAAAACGACAATTAAGCACCAGACTGCAACAATGAGTTAGAGGAACTTGAGTCTTCCTGATAGAGAATTTAAAATCGCCATGATTAAAAAACTGAAAGAAGAAAACACATTACCTGATGTATTCATGAGGAAAATCAGTCAAAACCAAACCATGAGACATTCTATAAAATAACTGAATGAAAATCTTCAAAAGCATCAATTTTATGAAAGATGAAGACTGAGGAACTGCAAGACTGGTATGAAGTAAAGTCTCTTTAATTAAGTACACTATGAGATCCTCAGCTTTATCCTGAACCAACAGAGAACATTGGTGAAACTGTGAAATTTGAAAACAAAACAACCAACTGTAGTGTTCTTGGAGCTGTATCAATTTGATATCCCTGCTTAGTTAATTACACTGTTACACTACTAACATGTAGGGAAGTCAATTGATGGGGATATAGAGATTCTTTGAACAATTTTTGTAACAGTTTTCAAGTCTATGATTATTTAATGTCAAAAGTACAAATAAAGTACATTAAATTATAACAAAAAAGTATTCAGCATATGGTACATGTCAGAAAATTCTAGAGCACCATATGTTTATTCTCTTTTATCCAGGTTTTTGCCTTAAATGATTAATCTACATTGATTGTGGTAAGTTTCTGCTATTGTATGTTTTATTTCAGAGTTTTCAATGTTCCATTCAATTTTGATTAGTGCAGTTGTTTGAAAATACTTTAGTTAACTGATTTGGTTTTACTGCATTACTTTTTACTTCATAAAATCATTTTGTGTTAAATGATCAATCCTATAAATGCAAATTTTTATGTTAATTCAGTCATATCTAAGTGAAAATTATAAAGTTAATAAAGCAGATGAAGAAAAAAAACTGAAAGAAATTGAAAATGATATGGGAAAAATGATCAACGATCAGAAGAATGGAATTGAGTCCCTAAAGAGGGTATTGAAAGGAATGCAGGAGATCAAAGGATTAATGGAGGCACTAAAGAACTCTGGGAAAAGCAATGAAAGCAGAAAGATGAAATGGAACACGAATAAGTACTCTTGAAGACACAGAAGTAAAAAGAACCAAAACAGAAAAGGAAAGAGACGTACAAAGGAAAAAGAATGAAGAAAGACTTCGGGAACTATCTGACTCCATAAGGAAAGGATATATAAGAGTTATAGGAATTCCAAAAGGAGAGGAAAGACATAGGAACAGAGAAAATATTCAAGGAAATAATTAAAGAGAACTTCCCAAACATGAAGAAGAAGTTGAAAATAGACATACAAGAAGAACACCAAACTTCCACGATGAAAGGAAAAATATAGCAAAACACATAATAGTAAAGCTCCCAAAATCCAAGACAAATAAAAAATAATGTCTTCCCTGACAAGAGGGAAGACATACAAAGGAAAATCAATTAGGCTGACATCAGACTTCTCCAAAGAAACACTACAGGCAAGGAGAGAATGGAGGGACATAGTCAACAAACTCCAAGACAACAAATGCCAACCAAGAATACTCTATCCTGCAAAGCTTTCCTTTCACTTTGAAGAAAGAATAGGACCTTACCAGACAAACAGAAACTCTGGAATTTCATTACAATTAAACCCCCACTCCAAAAAATACTACAAGGAACCCTAAAGCCAGAACCAACAGAAGAATGAATAAGAAAGAAACAAGACAAATTTTTTTGATAAATAAATAAAACCAGAGATAAGACAAACAAAATGGCAAATACAGAAGCTAACATTATCAATATTAACTCTAAATGTAAACAGACTAAATTTTTCGATAAAAAGACAAAGAGTTGTAGGCTGAATTAAGAAACAAAACCCAATCTTTTGCTGTCTCCAGGAAACACATTTAACTACAAAAAGATAAAAACAAACTAAAAAGAGTGGAAAACAATCCTACAAGCAAATGAACCAAAAAAGAAGGCAGGAACAGCTATACTTATATCAGATAAAACAGATTTCAAACTCAAAAAGGTAAAAAGAGACCCAGACGGTCACTACATTATGAGCAAGGGGACAATACTTGAAGAAGAAATAACACTCATTAATATATACTCACCAAATGAAGGAGCACCAAAATATATCAGACAACTATTATCATCTCTGAAAAAAGTCATCAGAGAAAACACATATGCATTAGGAGACTTGAACACACCACTATCAACAATGGATAGATCAACAAGACAAAAAATAAGTAAAGACACTAAAGCTCTAAATAAGGATCTATAAAACACTAAACCCAAAAAAAAATCTGAGTACACATTTTTCTCAAGCGCACACGGATCATTCTCCAGGATCGATCACATACTGGGACACAAGACAAACATCAACAGATACACCAAGATTGAAATCATACCAACCATCTTCTCTGACCATGAAGGCATCAAACTAGAAATAAGCCATAAAAAGAAGGCAAGGAACTCCCCTGCTCATGGAGATTGAAACCCACACTATTGGAAGAGCACTGGACTAATGAAGAGAGCAAGTAAGAAATTAAAAAGTACTTTGAGTTGAATGTCAAGGAGGACACCAACCTCTGAAATGTATGGGATGCAGCAAAAGCAGTAATAAGAGGAAAATATATAGCAATATAGGCTCACATCAAGAAACAAGAAAGAACTCAAAGAAACAACCTAATCTCACATCTCAAAGAACTAGAAAAAGAACAAAAAAACCCTAAAACCAGCAGAAAGGAGATAATAAAAATCAAAGCAGAAATAAATGAAATAGAAACTAAAAAAAAAATCCAAAAATCAATGAAGCCAAAAGTTGGTTCTTCGAAAAAAATCAATAAAATAGACAAACCCCTATGCAGGCTCACAAAGGAAAAACAGGAGAAAGCACGAACAAATAAGATCACAAATGAAAGAGAAGAAATCACAACAATCTCATGGTTCTTTAAATTTGCAACATATTGAGCTACTTTAAAATTAACATGGCCTAGTAAATTGAAGAACTGCAATTGGGCTTTGCAGATTATTTCTAAACTTTGGGTGTTATAATAGTGCATTTGAAATAAAACCAACATGAGTGTTATCTATTAAAGATGTTCATTGTACCTTGATGCATACATATGAAAAAACAAGGTGGTTAAATGATCAATTTTCAAATGGATAGATCAGGCAGAAACCAAAAAAGAGCAAGATTAGAGGGCTGAAATTACCAGGAATCTTTTTTATTTTTAAGTGGCAGAGGTGGGAAGTGGGTCTTCAGCTGACCCCTAAAAATCAATCCCAGCATTTAAACCTGTTACACATCTGCGATTATTTAGACTTCAAACTCAAACATCACAAGAGGCCCTTAAATCATATTTCCACTCAGTAAAGACATTGATAACACTTAATAGCAAATTTTCAAAATGACTTGGCTCCGCCTCCAAATTTGAAACTTCAAAGTAAACAGTTCTCTAATTTTTATTTTCATTCTCTTTCATAATATACACACTACTAGAGTAATAAAGGAAAATGAGATATAAGTAAGCAATATGGAATACAGTTATTAAAAATTACTGAGGGTTTACTATGTGTCATGCACTTTGCTAATCACTTTTACAAGAATTATCTCATTTAGTCCTCAAAGTCACTTTATGAGGTTAGGATAGTTATTCACATTTTATAAAGAGGTAAATAAGGCAGAGGCTAGCTGTCTGAGGCCACAGTTAGTGTCTGAGACAAAACAGATGGAAGGAAGAAGGTAAACAGGAATTAAAAAAAAAAACATAAAACAAAAGAGACACCTCATTCTAATCATGGTCATTTCCAATCACTCTTCCATGTCTTTCCTAAAATATCTAAATTAATAGGGAATGTTTTATAACTTGAAAGCAGCAAACAGGTTAAAGCACAAAATATTAAGATTAAAATATGGTAATTAACCAAAAATATAACAAAGTGAAAACTTAACATTAGCTGAAAAAATAAAGAATGAGCATACTTATTTTCTATTATAATGCACATATTCAAGGTCTGAACATGGCTAAGTAAATTCAAACAAATCTAAGGGAAAAGCCTCTACCGGCAAAAGAAAACTTTGAAAAAGAACTTAATTACTTTTAAAAAAAGATCTAAAATTTAGAAGATTTGAAAACTGATGTTATATGCTACATCTAATCAAAATACTGAAATGCATATTTTCCTTTAAATTGTGATGGATAAAGGGAAAAGATGACAGCCTATTCTATGTAGCTAAGGAAAATCATTTGTTTCTTAAGCATTCTAGGCATGTTTCTAGAATTAAATTGGTAGCAGTAATCATGTTGTTATTAGTGTAATTGCTTTCTGACATCTGTTTCCCTGTCATCATCAGTTTTTTGACAATAGCAATGACATAAACAGTATGTACCAAATCAGTAACATTCAATGCTTCACCAAAATAAAATTGAAATTACATACCAATTGTATACACTCCTCACCAAAGTCTCATCAACCGCGAAATGTAATACATGCGATGTATAATGTGTAATGAGGACAGACCAGCTCTGAGCCTTCTCTCAGAACAACTTATTTTCAATATATTTTATGATGTCACATAAATGAGATGGGACTTTGTGAAATAGCAAGCAACGAATTGTATATGTTTTTTTTTCAAACCAGTTATAAAGTGCAATTTAATAATAAATTGTGTTCCTACTCAAATTTTTATTATCAAAGCCAACTATTCAGGGTACTCTTGTGTTGGAGCTGTAATCTTGCTTGGACTTTGTTATAATGCTAGTTTAACTTTTTTTTTTAGATTTATTTATTTATTTATACAAGCACTTTATTTATTTATTTATTTGTTTATACCATGGTCAGAAGTGTGGGAGGGTGAGAGGATTCACCAGAGCCAGAGCAGGGAACAGAACAGGCAGACTGATGAAGTACACTGCTGAGGGGAGCAGCAGAAGAGGCAGGAGAGGTCTGTCGCGCCATGTGGGACTCTCGCCGGCAGCTGGGGATTGAACCGGTGCTGTAGAGGCTGCGGGCAGCTTCGAAGCCCAGTGCTCAACCACTGTGCCACCAGGGGAGGCCTGCTAGTTTAACTTTTAAAGGCTCTATCATGGATAGCATTTTTGGGTCTGATCCTGCCACTACAATTAGTGGTGTAACTTCTAGAAATTTTATTAACCTCCTGGTTTTGTTTTTAATTATTCCTGTATATCAAAATCATTTTTTTTTAAGATTCTACACCCCAACCTATGCAAACCCTATGAAATTTTAGATTTTCTTGAAAATCTAAATGGCTATTTTTAAATCAATGAAAGAACATGGTTCTAACCTTATTACCATAAAATACTAATACATTTAAACAACCTGGGGAAGGAAAGTAAATGGATATATGACCAGTGTCCAGTAGAGTAGCACACTAACACGCATTGAAATCTATGGGATATCTGTAGTGTCTTCCAATAGTGAGCACTTTCTATGCTTCAGACCAGGTGCTAAGGATTTTCCATATTTCATACTTTAATCCTCACAGCACTGTGATTTTATTGATGCTAAAATCAAGGAATTAAGGATGAAGCAACTTTACCAATCACAGAATTAGTAATTCCAGGGGGAGATCTTTTACTTTTCTGTGAGCTAAGTCTAGATCCTTCTACTTTGCTTCTAGTGGGAAGGTGATCTTGAGCACTGATTATGAAGAGTTGTAGCTTAAACCTGCAACATCAAGTCACCAAAATTCACTAATGAGCTCCACAATCCAGTGTGCATTTGTCACCACACTTCTAATCAACACAGAGCACAAATCAGCAATTATATTACATTTACTTATCCTTGGAACCCAATTATAAAATGACCATGCAAATAAATTCTAATTGATATAATTCCACTGGAGCTGTCTGAACAGGCCATAATCATACTTGAATTCCAACTAGAACTGCAACCATGGTAACAAAAGTGTCACCAGTACAAAACGCAGCTTAAAAATACACAGTTAAAGGCCTCCCTGGTGGTGCAAGGGTTAAGACGCAACCTATGAAACTTACGGCAGCCATTGCAGCACAAGTTTGATTCCTGGCCAGGGAGCAACCCACATGGCACAACAGACCTCTCCTGAATTGCCCGCTGCTCCCCTCAGCAGTGTATTTCAGTCAATCTGCCTGTTCTGTCCCCCTCTGTCTCTGGTAAATCCTCTTACCCATCGTACCTCTGGCCTGTACCCCCGTTCTTATATGCATAAATAAATAACTCTTTGGAAAAAAAAAAGTTACATAGGTAATAGCTAAAACACAATCAGGGATGATTGTGTTTGGAGACTCCCAAGGATACTAAAATCGCTTATATTTAAAGGCATAGTATTTGCACATAACCAAATGATGTAGAATACCTAACACAATGAAAATGCCATGTAAATAGTTGTGGTAGTGTGTAGTTTAGGGAATAATGACAGGAAAAAAGTCTGCACATGTTTAGTACAGACACAGCTATTGTAGGCCTACCTACTTAGTATATATTTTCAATCTATAGTTAGTTGAATCTATAGATGTGGAACACTCAGATTTAGAGATGTGACTGTATCTCCAAGAGTAATTAAAGGCTTTTATATTTTCTGGAGTCATCTGCTTTTTGCTAACTATCCTAGATATGAAGACTTACTGAAGAAAACCACACAATTTACAAAGTAAAACCTATACATACAAAATTAATACTGCTTACTAACTGATTGCTGTTGAATTCCAGCCTAAAGATAATCATATCTTTAAAAAGTAATAATCAATTGGTGTAACTGGTGTCAAAGCAAACTTCTTTCTTGGAAGAGACTTTTGGAACAAAAACTACTCACACTGCCCAAGAAGTTTTTAAATAAAATGGTACAAGCTATTAGTTTTATAATACTAAAGCTAATCTAATAATGTTCACCTAATTATATATAAAAATAAGAAAATCAGAATTTCTTGGCTTCGATCAAATTCACATTTATACCAATAATTGAAAAATATTAGAGAGGAAGTTCACTGACTAACTGTGGGATAACTGAAAGGAGACTGTATTTGAATTTTGGACTCTTAGATCCATTACCTGTTCTCCATGTCTGTGTGATTTTAGACATGCTTCATCATACTTAGAGCTTCTTTCTCCTAATTGGCAATAATCAAAGCAGCATTGTCCAAGCAACCCAAGCATTGATCCATGGATGAATGATAAGGAAAATATAGAATCCACATTCTACATCTGGAACATTATTCAGTCTTAAAACAAATTCTGACATAATCTATGTGAAACATCCCTAAGGATATTATGCTAAGTTAAATAAGCCAGTCACAAAAAGACAAAGACAAATGCTATATGATTCCAAGTGAAAGAGGTACTTAGAAGCAGTCAAAATCACAGAGACAGAAGTAGAATAGTGGGGGAGTAAAAAATGGGGGGATGCTGTTTAATGGGCACAGAGTTTCAGTTTTATAAGATGTAAAAGTGGTGACCAATTTGGTGATGTTTGCAAATTATGAATGTCTTTAAACCACTAAACTGTACACTTGAAAATGGTTAAAATGTTGAGCTAGATATGGCTTGCTATATTCTCAAGGTGATAACTTAATCTGACTTGTGGTAAAATATTTTTGATTAGGGAGTATTTTGTTACTTCACTGGTAGTAAACTATTAGTATTTACCTTTTGCAGTTAATGGACATGACTATTAAATTTTATACATTTATGTAGCTATGAATTAATGAATTATTAATTCAATTAATAGGAAAAAAGAAAATGGTTAAGGTGGTAATTGTTTATGTTATGTGCAGCTCATCAATAAAATTATTGGGGGGAAGTCAATGAATCTGTATAAAGATGAAATAAGATAGATGGTAAAATGCTTTGTAGAGTTAAGACGTCATGTAAGTGTGTAGTGGCTGCTTCCTTTTGTCTACCCATTACTTCATCCAGAAATGGAGTTCCCCCTAATTCAAGCCTTGATTCACCTGCATCTTTGCAAGAAAAGAGATCATTCCTCTAACAAACAATGACTGAGAACCTGCTGTGTGTCTAGTTGTGTTCTAGAGGCTAAGAAAGCAGCAGCAAGCAAAAGGCCAGGTTGCCACCACCTCATGGTAACTGAGAGGACAGCATGTGCAAAGGATAAAGAACTCAGTGTTTTCAGAGGAAAAGATAATTTCAGAGGGCAGATGCTGCCTGTTGTGTAGTCAGCAAGATCATTATGCTAAGAGGTCGTTTGAAGGGAGATGTGAGTAACAAGGAAAGAGGAGGACCTGAGGGGGCGCATATCCCTCAAGCCAGGAAGCAAACCATAAACACTTAAGTCTGCAATGAAGTCTAAGAGGTAGGCCCCCCTGGTGGCGCAGCAGGTTGAGCGCAGTGCTGTGATGCTGTCCACAGCCTCTGCAGCACGAGTTCAATTCCCGGCTGGCGGGGGAGATTCCCACATGGTGCGACAGACCTCTCCTGTCTCAGCCGATGCTCCCCTCAGCAATGTGTTTCACTCAGTCTGCCTGTTCTGTTCCCTGCTCTGTCTCTGGTGAATTCTCTCACCCTCCCGCGCCTCTGGCCTATACCCCAGTTCTTGTATGAATAAATAAATCTTAAAAAAAAAAAAGAGGTAGGCAGGAAGCTGTTTACACAGGGCCTCACATGTCATAGGAAAGAGAACAAATGTTATACTTTACAACAGATTCTATGCTTATTTTAGTGGCAAGTCACTGGAAGGCTATAAGCAAGGGAGCACCATGATTTCATTCATATGGTACAAGGCTAAGGTTATGGACACTGGTTTCCTGACCAAGATGCAATGGTCTTGAGGTGGATGAGGAAGTCCTTTCACAGGACTTCTGAATTCCAGGCAGGGGAAAGCCCCTCTGACAAGGCTGAGGTCTGCAGATGGCATTCAGCGTATGTCTGGCTATGTGGCCATCCAAGCAGAGGAAGCCAGCCTAGAGAGGCTGGACAAATGCAGAAATATCAAGAATGTCTCATTGGAATCCCTGTACCTGAGGTTTACCACATTGTTCTTCTTAGGCTTTGGGAGGCTTCCACCAAATTTCTCGTTCAAGTTGAATTTTTCCCACTTACTGACAATGGTCTGAGTTTATCAGATTAGATGATATTATAATTGTGTTATTGTGGGTGTAGGTTACAAGAACTAGCTGTCTATACACACTATACATTCAAGAATTCCAGTTACCCTGCAGTATATAATTTTTTTAAAGATTGATTTATGCATACAAGAACTGGGGTACAGGTCAGAGGTGTGGGGGGCTGAGAGGATTCACCAGAGACAGAGTGGAGAGCAGAACAGGTGGATCTACTCAAATACACTGCTGAGGGGAGTAGTGGGTGAGACAGGATCCTTCTGCTGTGCCATGTGGGTCACTTCCCTGGCCGGGGATCGAACTAGTGCTACAGAGGTTGTGGATAGCTTCATAGTTCTGTGTCTTAACCCCTTGTGCCACCAGGGAAGCCCATCTGCAATGTATCATTAAAATAAAGGACAGTGAAGTTGGTGCTTAATTGACAACCAAAGAAGTGTTGGGGCTCAGTTCAAATCCAAGTCTGTCTGACTCTCAAGTGTCTGCAACCAATCAGCACCACAGGTAGCTTCTATCTGGGAGAAGTTGCATGTGCCAAGCTCAGCAGGTGGCAGGATGGGACAAGTCCTCCAACCATGGGAGTGTCCTCAGGCCAAATGGGAGAAAGAACCAGCAAATAGCAAAGCAAAGTCACGTCTGCAATTAACACTTCCCCACAAATTGCAATTGTTCAAGAGGAAGAAGTCCCTTTTCCTCCAGGATCAAAAAACGTAAATCAGTGCATGACTCAACTTGATGTCCACAACTCTCCTTTCAAATTGGTCAAAACAGGGGACTCCGTGGTGGCACAAGGAGTTAAGCATCAGCACTATGAAGCAATCTGCAGCTACTGCTGCATGAGTGCCATTCCCGGCCAGGGAGGGGACACACATGGCACAGCAGACCTCTCCTGTCTCACCTACTGTTCCCCTCTGCAGTGTATTTAAGTCAATCCACTTGTTCTGTTCCCCACTCTGTCTCTGGTGAATCCTCTCACTCCCCCCACCTCTGGCTTGTGCCACACTTCTTGTATGCATAAATAAATCTTTAAAAAAACCTAATTGGTCAAAACACAGACTTACAAATGAAACAATCAGAAAACAAAATGTACAACTGACATTAGAATAGCAGGTATACACAATGCCTGCAGGGACTCAGAAAGGTCAGTCATTTGCGGCTTCCCAGGGTACTTTCTACTAATAAGATTTATATCAGTATAATATCCAATATTTCAATCTTTGCTCTATAGGATTGAATCATTGACTTAAATCAATGATTTAACTATTTCAAAATTCCGTCAAGTTAAGAGAACTATCGAACTCATTTGTCTTCTTTACTGGAATTTAAATATACGTAACTACGAATTTCAAATGTATTTATTATTACAAGCTAGAAAACACTAGTTGAAGTTAACCAATAAATTAGATATCAAAAATTTGTACTCTTCTAGAGTGCACAATATACATTCTCACATTTAGACATGAAGAAAGCCGTGCATAAGCAATTCTAGACACAGAAGTGGGTATTTTGAGCCTGGATGTTTACTAAGAAAAAGTTACATAGGTTCACTGAATTTCAACCATTTTTCTCATTTTGTTTCATCCAAATGCAGGTGGTAGAAAGACTAAATGGTTTTAAGCTAGTGACTTTTTACTACTACCTTGTCAAGTTAAATATTAGATTCCTAAGTGAACAAGAAATAAACTAAACAAACACAAAAAGGAGAAAATTGTGTTTCTGATTTACAGGAAAGCATATGACAAAGCCATTTACATAGACAAACAATGATAAATGACCTAACAAGCTCAGTTACAAGCTGAAAGATCACCGTAAATGGATGCACATTTATATTCTACATTCTGCATGTCTTACTAATTTTGCATTTTGTTGTTTTGGTCTAAGCAATGCATTACAAAGTTAAAATAGATAACTTAAGAAAACACAAATTAAGTAACTACCTATGGCACATCCATAAATAACATTAAATTATGAGAACTTGGTCTAAACTATATCATTTTTCATCTCTTACTTTTTCCCCCACCCACTCTTTGCCCCAGTTCCACTCTCTTACACACACACACACACACACACACACTCAGAAATCATGGAACAATGTTCCAATTGCTAAGAAAAACAAAGTATAATCTATCATGAAAGATATCCTACAGATAAGAATTCAGTGGTTTTAACATTTGCTCTCATTTTAATTTCAAAGTTATATAAGCTTGATGTTTTCATTTTTTTTTTAACTTCAAGCTTGTCAGGAATGTCTTGCTGGGTAGCATGTTACAGATAACAATGAGTCCTTTTACAGTCCTAACAATTTTATAAAATAACTGTTCCTAATAACTCTAACTCACCTTGAAGGCAATATTGAGAGAAATAAATACCTCTTTTATTAAAGCTTACCATTTCTTAGTGACAAGATAGTTCCAAAGTTGTTGCCTTGATTTCTTAAGTACAACTAAAGGTTAAAAAATTCATTGTTTACAAACATTAATTGAATACTTACGATGTATAAAGCAATGTTTTAATCATTGTAAGAGTTCACCTTCAAAAGAGTCATTTAAAAAATAATCACAGCAAAGAAAAATAACCCTGTGTTTTCAATTTATTATTTTAATTCCTGATCTCCCTATTCGTAAAAGAACAATGAAATCATTGCTTCCCTTTCCTTCAGGATGTATGTTGGCTTGAAATAAAAAAAATGTTGAAAACAAAACAAATTATTTTAAATACACTCTTCCTAATGCTAATTCTTTATCAAATTGTTTATCATGTTCAACCATTTTGTAGCCCAGATTTAACTGGTAAAATAAATGGAACTTATTCATTTTCCTGCTGCTGCTCAAGAGGAAATTCCCTTTCCAACAAACTTTATTCCATTTGAGAGATTTCATGGATTTAACAACTTTGGGTTACATAAAAAGTGATATCATCTAAGTTTTAATTAAATGTTTATTAGATGTCACAGCAGATCTTCTAACATGAGATAGAATAAAGTATTCTTCAAGTCAAGATGCATAAATTGGGGAAAGCAGGGGTCATCTTCTAGAGACAGCTTAACATAATTTGTTTATAACATAGTCACATTCTCAAACTATCCAATTATCTACTGGCTACTATCCCCATCCCTATCAGGAGACTCAAATTTCCTCCTCCAGCAAAACCCTCTCTTACCCCTCTACAAACCTCTGGCTACTTCCTCTTTGTCATTTCTCTCAGTCTATGCTTTTTAATGACTGTACTTTCATCTATATCACTACTTTCTCCTTTCAGCTTCATCATGTCTTCTATTAAGATCTGATACCAGTTGGCACCATTCCTCAACCTAAACCACTCTAACTAAATCCCAGATGACACCTCCTTGCCTCTCCTCCTGCCAATCTGCCTCTCTAATTACTCATCTTTGTTTTCACTCCTGGGGTCCTTCCCAGTCCAGGTCTCCAGGACTCTGACCTGGACTTCTGCTCAGTCTATTCTTGGCTGGCTTCCACCACCATAGATACATTGATGACTCCACATCTTGATCTCATCCAAGAGGTTCACTTGGTATCTCTACTTGGATGTCTCATAAACATTTCGATTCTCAAGGAGTCTAAAGATGAGCTTATTTTTTCCATTGTCTAAAGCATCTGGGGGAAATTGGTCATTATCATAGACATTCTTCCCTTATTTGCAACTTCATCACTTTTCATCCTTATTAATCTAGTAGTTTCTTCCTAAATCTGATCGATCTCCAGGTGTGCACTTTCCTAACTGTTTTCCACGCCAACACTCAAGGATTTTCTAAAAGACCCATCTGAGTTTATCACTCAGTTGACAAAAATCTGTGACTGGCCAGCTATCACTTTCAGGGGAGAACAACATCTGTCTATGGTAAAAGAGACCATTATTAGTCTTGTGAGTCCCTCCCCACCAGGCAGTCAGTTTCCTAAAGAGTACCTTGTTTCCTGCCTCCAGGCTGTTCTATTTGTAATGTATTTCTACCTTCTACACCCTACTAATTCTCACTCACACTTCAAAAGTGAGAATGAAACACCCTCAGTAGGACATATTCCCAGCTCCCTCTAGTCTAGTGCTATGTCCTCTTTTTATGAATGCCACAGCATGTTCTGCCTCCCTCTGCCCACCCCCACACTATAATCTCTTAGAATTATCTGTTTACTTTCCTATTTTGTTAATACTGCACTGTAATCTGTGCCTGGCAAAGTCTATATATATTGTTTAATCTCTTTAAAGCACCATGCTTGACACATAAAATGCATCCAGTAAGTGGTTATCGATTGAATAAATAATTATGTGAAGTAAATTTCACCATCAACACCAACTTAATGGCACAATAATTTCAATTTTATTCAACCATCTCTGTCTTTTTGAAATGATAAATATTAAGCTAGTTCCAGTTTACAGGCTAATCAAATTGGCAAATTAGGATATATTGAAAAATTATATTCACTTCTGATAAAATTAGCAAACAATGTATCGACAGGTGTATATTAAATGGTGCCCAGGCACTATACACTCACTGTACAGAGAATATGTATATGTTGGCTGATACTCAGAACCCACCCAACTCCCTCTTTAGCTGTTCTCTCTAAGTCCCCTACAGGTTTTCCTGTTCCTCCACTTCTGTAATCCCAGCACTTTCACAAACACACACACAGACATACACACTCCAGCTGGCAAGTACATGCCCACACACACACTTACTGATGTCTTGCTATTCTTGGTCAAACCAGGACCCTGCCTTTTCCTGTCTGTTTAGACACTGTTTGAACACTATCATTCTCTCTTTACCACACCTGTTCTTCTAAAGGTTTCAAATAGGAAGCACATGGGTGACCACAGTTCCTTCTTTGATGTTTACATTTTCCTAGATATACTAACATAGAACATGACTCCTTAAGTGAAAAACCACTGCTACATTAGAAGACAGTAGTGTAGGAAGAGGAATTGCTCCATTCCTCTCAGCTGTAAGCATAAGCACAGCCATTTCTCCTACCCAGGGCCATGGGGTTGGCTTTGACAAAATGACTGTAGAAATATGTTAAACGTGAATGCTCAGAAATTTATGGATTTTTTTAAAAGATCATATTCATTTCTTATTTTGACATACCTTCTCTTTCATTGAAATACTCCTAGACTAGCTATCTTCCTCGTGTGTGTGTGTGTGTGTTTGTGTGTGTGTGTCTTACCTTTTCAGATAAAGTCACTAAAAGACAGGAAGTATTTTGATTTCTTTATAAATAGAATATCATTATCCAAAAAAGCTAACTTGTCATCTAAGGGAGTTGTGTAATCCCATCAGGTAGTTTAGCTCTAGAAGCAAGTATATAAATAAGGTCAAACTATTACTTTCTTGCCCCAAAGTAAATGACACGGCAGAATTTCATTTCACACCCTCAGTCAAGACCAATAAAGCTGTTTCTGGGAACTTCATCTCATTTTACACAAACATGAATTTGTTAAAAATAAACTCTATGACTGTTCATTTAAAGCATACTTTATTGGAATAATGTGCTTCAAATCCAAATCCTACCATAGGCTATCACTGAGTGGGAGGGAAGATTCTGGGTGAAAAAGAAGAGCAATGCTTTGCATTCCTAGTCACCAAGTTAAAGTCTTGTCAAAGGAGTCTATGTGCACGCCATTTAATGGTCATATGGCCGTCAAAAATGCTAAGTCGCCTTCATTTTCCCTGAACCTTTAACTGCACCACTGTGTATGATTACTACTAGACCAAAGATGATATAGTTTTATTTATGGCATTAATTAATACTTAAGATTTTCTAATGCAGCCTACTCAAACCACTCCGTGCTTTTCTCTGCCCTGTTTACTTTTGTTTACAACCTTCCTTCAACTTGCTATTTCCACACTTTCTTATATTTTGATAGTAACCCAACCAAACCTTCAGATAACAGAAATTTTTCACTGCAGTGATTATTATTGGACAGATAATATTATTCCCATACAGATGAAGAGAGGGAGGTCTGAAGGGCTAATACTTTTGCCCAAGATCACCTCCCTAATAAATGCCCAGCCCAGCTAGGTGAAACAGATTGAGAACTAAGTCTGTTCAGTATTAGAAGCACCCTTCAAAAGCTCTCTCCCTTAGCGAGATTTCCATCCACTTCGACCCCTGCCAGGCCCTCCCATGGCTTGGCTACCCACAATAAACATTGTTTTTTCCCCTGCATTACACTCATACTTGTATAGTTCTTCTACTGGACCCATCCTATGTCCATGCTCTTGTCCCCTAGTAGGACACGTTCATTAAGTATAGAAACCATGTCTAATTTTTATCTTGAACTGTGAATTATGAAATTATATTGATGTAATAGAAACATCTTCCATCTGAAACTATCCCATCGATAGAAAAGCTGAACATGAAAATTAGGTAAACTGAACTTTATAAAAGACTTTCAAGTTACATCATGAAAATGCCGTATATTTTAAGTACTCATCATATATAAGCATCACAGTTGGCAATTCCCAGTTCAATTGAAGGAATATGAGATAGAATGGCTAGGTTCACAATTAACCTGCAAGAATCTATTTTGTTTTTCAATAAAGATATTTATGTATTCTCCATCCATTTAAAAAAATCACTACTTTTTGAGTAAATAAATAAATGGAAGAATGAGCTGATGTGCTTATTAGAAATAAAATAGACCTGTGAGCCTTTATTCAATAAGTATTAAAATTGACCTACTGTGTGCTGGGTGCTATGTTTGAAATGTAGTTTTTCTATTTTTGTTTTATTTTTAAAGTTTTAATGGTCTGGAAAACCCTAATTTAAATACATTAAATAAAATGAATAAACACTGGAGATGGATCAGCTATTATCAGCTTCATGTTTTGTTTTGTTTTTGTTCTCTCTTCTGGGTATAGATTAATGGATGAAAAGCTAGGATGGGTCACCCATTAAAGAGTTAAGGCATTCTCCTTTCTACTGCATTAAAATTTATCTACACACATGGAGGAAAGAGCTTCTCAACAAAAGAAAGGAATATACCAAATTAAATACAAAGACAGGGCTAGAAAAACAAGACTCATGTAAGAGAATTTAATATGCAAAATGACAAGGGGGACAAAAAGTTACTTAATAAAACCAACAGGGAAGAATCTATTACAGTCACAACTTTTGATGTTAATGATGTTAATGATGGCTAAGATTTGAATTATTTTAATGGTCATTGAAATGAGACTCTACCAAATTAACTTTTGCAGAAAGTTTATTTAACAAATATTTAAGATGTTTAAAAAGGTTGCCCAATGATTCCTATCAGGAAATCTTTTAAATATCTACTCTCAGGTACCACTTACAGTATACAACTTCAGCTTTGCACTATCTGTAGCGTTGTTTATGCAAATGCCATGCTTCTATCTCTAATTTCTATTTTGTTTACTGTTAAACCATATATCCTCTGTATGGAATTCTCTCCAGAGTCACAAACTAACCAATTATTTTATTTTTACATAAAAAATTGACAATCCAATTTGTTGGGTTATAAATCATTGAAATACCCCTTTGTTCTTCCTCGCTTATAAATGGTCTGATTATTCCCAAACCCTCAAATGTAAATGAATTCTCAATTCTTCACAAATGCATTTGCAAATTCTCTTAGTCTGAAGTCACTCAATCTCCCTTATGTATATTTATTCACTGCTATTTAAATCAGAGATATGATGTTAAAGAAATTATCATTTAGAAATGTTGCCCAAAGAAATATAAAGAAATAAGGTATAAACAAAGCTATTAGCCTGAGTGATAAATCTGAACAAATATAGTACTATCACACAAGTAGAACTCTAAAAAGACTCTTTCAATAGATTTTCACAGAGTGCTTCCTAATCTTAGAGCTAAGGAGGCAGTGGTGATCACATATGGTCTCTAACCTTGAGTAGATTACAGTTAAGTGCAGACTGATTACTTACACTACAATTGGAAGCAACTGGATGAGGAGGTAAAGACTGTACCTTGGCAAGGCACTCATCTCAGACTTGAAGTTGGTAGAGAAACATTAAAAATGATACATTGTGCCAAAAATCATTCAACTGAGCACTGATGAATAGTCAAAAAGAGGAGAAAAGGCTGCTCCAGTAAAGAGGGCCGGGCATGTGCAGTCTCAGCAGGGAGAGAGCATGTGGGAAACTTGAAAGAGCAAAAGGTAGGAAGTCATGAATTTGCATGTAGAGAGGTAAACCAGTACCAGATGATTGAAGACTTTGACCTTTAGAGTGAGAGCCGTAGGAAGAAGACATGAAGGTATTTTCAACAGAAGATAACAGCCAGATTCGCATTTTAGAAAGATATTTCTGGTCATGAAGTTAAAAATGAATTCCAACAGGACCATTTTGGAAGCAAAGTGGGAAGTTGTTGACCTAATCTATCAATAGGTTAGAAAGGATGGTGACCTGTGGAGCCAGGATAAGGGAAGCAGGGATAGAGAAAAACAGTCTGAAGTCAAAACGTCATTGCTTAATGTCTGTCTGTTTGTTTGTTTGTTTTAAATCACTTTCGTACTGGCTGCGCCTATATTACAAATCACTATTCTAAAAACAGCTTGATGAAACTGAGATTGCACAAATTTGGCTTCCTGCATAAAGCTATTTTGCAATGTCCAGACAATGAGGCTATCATCTGCAAAATGACTTTGAATCATGCTTGTTTTTAAAAATATCTGAAATGAACAACAGATGTTAAAAAGATAAGGAGGGCTAAATAACAAAGAAATAAAACAAGCTGCCTGGCTTGTTCATTTGCTCCTAATTAAAAAACATCCAGATCAGTATGTATGAGTTCAGAGCAATAGTCAGTTATAAACTCTGTTGCCATACAGGTGAAATTAGGATTTCAAACCAAGCAAATTATAAACCCCTTATTTATAAACATTTGTAGTTTATGGAAGTAATGTGTTGCTAACTCTCTTCTAATGTAAATCTCCCATGGAATCAACATGGATTAGCTGAAATGGAAACATTAGAGAGACTCCCAAAGCCAAGGGATTTTACCACTCATTAGAACTATTTTTTTATGAAGCACCAAACCTAAAATCATGCTTAGAACTGTTACACTCATCCATAGCTAAGTCAGTAAAGGGACACTACAAAAATGTCACCATTTCCACATATTATTTGCCAGGTGCTTGCCCCTCATTTGTGGTAAAAATTAAGAATTAAAATTCTTTACCTTAGCTGAATTGTTTATTTTACTTGACCTATGATGTCCTCCTGTATTTCCTTAGAAACTATCAGATGTATGGCTAGTTTCATGGTGATCAGGAAGCAGCACTGGCCCTCCATCTAAGGACATCATTTCAACCAAAAAATTCCACTGCCAAATAGCTACTATTAGCAATTTATTATAAGGTACTAGGGTACTTGTTCTGGTCCCCAACTTGTTTAGAAATGGGGATCTTTATCAAATGACCCTGAGATTTCACTCTTCAATCATAAATACAACAGAATTTTAGTGAAACCAGGAAAGTTCATTGTACAGTAAAATATAGAAAAGCAAGCGGTCTTCCAGAATAGGCAGGATGTTGGACAGCCCTTAGTTCTTGTTTTTTCAAAAATTTTTGGTAAGTTTTTTTTTATTTTATTTTATTTTTGCAAAGAAAAATTGGGTGTAGGCTAGAGGTGAGGGGGTTAGAGGAGTCACCAGAGACAGAGTGGGGAAAGAACAGGTGGATCTACTGAAATACACTGCTGAGGGGAGCAGGGGGCAAGACAGGAGAGGTCTGCTGTGCCATATGGGTCAGCTCCCTGGTGTGGGGTTGGTTAGGGATGTGGGGGGCACCAAACTCATCAAGCCACAAAGGTGACAGCACTGAGATTGTTAACCCTAGGCCACCAGGGAGGCCCTGATGCACTTAGTTCTTAATCACTTCAAGAACAAGAAGGACAGGTTTGCCTTGCCATATATAAAGATTTATTATAATGTTAAAGTAATTAAAAAACTGAAATATACAGGGATAATTATCAGGGTTTCCCCTACGCTAACTTTTGAAATATTTCATCTTGTAAAATCTAGCAGGGCTTATCTCAGGAATTATCTTTTGTAACAAAACATTCACAAGTGCAGTAACCCATGAGTTCTCTAAACAGAAGTAGAGTAACTGCATATGAACACAAAGCGACATATGCCAGGATATGCATAGCATTGGTTCAAAACAGCACCAGTTATTCATGGATTGAAGATTGGATAAATCCATTGTGGGAAAATAATTGGAAGATTGGATAAATCAACTGTGGGAAAATTAGGACTAACACAAATACATGTAATACATGTGTACAAAACAGCAAGTGATGTGATTTATTACATATCTGCCTCACCCAGAATTGTTTCACAACATATTTATCAGTGTTTTGCAAGTCTGGCTACATTAGGAAATGTCACCACAATGTTGATATAGGAAATATAATTGCACACACTTCATGTCAAATGAAAAGCTTTCATAAATTTCATTGAATTTGAATAAAAGAAATTGTATTTCAAAACTACCTAAAATTTTAAAAATTACAATAACCAAAGGTGTCTATTCCTAGGACCTATACAAACACTGAAACTAGTTAATATCAGATGATATAATTCTTGAAAGAATGTATATATACAGTACAGTGTAGCTAATTTTAAACATAAAAAATTGTCGACTAGCAAAATAGTTAAATTTTTCTAATCAAATGTCAGGAGAGGATTCCTTTAAATATCAGGAATTCCTATGTCTCATAGGATTCAGTATACCAAAAATTATTTCCATGGACTTTTCATGACTCTTTTACAATGTAGATTCATGAAGGTAACTTGTGTAAAGGTCCTTCTCAATGTATTGAAGAAAATATACAGTAAAACGGGAAGAGGAGGGTCAGTCAAAAGAAGTCAGTGAAACTCTGGCCTTGCTACTTGCTATCCCTTAAGGTCAGTGGGGTTCTTTAGGTAAACAAATGAAAGAAATATACCAATTAAATAATCAGGTTCATTGTGTTAGTAGTAGCTACATTCTAAATTTGTATGATGGAGAGAAGTAAGCAAACATGTATAATAAACTCAGAATGAACCTCATCTGAAATATACCTACAAGGCTATTTCACATCTCCAAAAATCATTATTATCTGTGAATTTCACTTTCTATAATGGTAAGTTCTGTCTTATTCCCCTTTTAGGGTTGAGGGCAATGAATCATTTATTGGATGTTCAGCTTACGGTTTCAGTGGGCAGAAAGTTGGGAATTAGCAGTACAGCATACACACAAAGAATATTACCACTACCCAAAAAAATCATGGCATGTTCAATGTTCTGTATTCTAACTGGGCCAAATAATACATTATCCTAATCTAAATAAAGCAGAGGGCATTTATTAAGCACCACTTAAAGACAATAACCAGCTTTATTTAGTATCTCCTCTTGCTGCATGCTCCAAGGAAGGTGTAGAAAATTGACTTTTAAATATTGTGATTCCTATTCAGTTTGTCGACAGGGCAAATTCCTTATTCTTCTCTAGCATCTCAAAGCCTCAGTAAGCTATGTATCTTTCCTATAGGATAAGACCTTGAACAATATGGATTTGAGAGAAAATTTCCAATTAATGAATGAAAGAAAAATAAGTGGGGAAAAGACAAAAACTAAATATAAATAGTGAGATTTCAGAAAAGTATAATTCACTGCCTACAAGAACTTCTCTTAACAAAATCAGAGACCAATGTCTAATAAAATGCCTGAAGCAGAAACAGTGAGGCTAGCCGATTTTAATTTGGAGGAAAAAAGAGAGCTAGTAGTGCTGAGATCTGTTTGGTTGGCCTCTTGAGGAAAGGATTAAAAGTCTGGATTTCAAGGAAGGTCATACAGTGTTTGACCCCATGTTCAGATCTGCAATTTTAACAGGCTATACTAATTCCAACAACCCCCAGACAAGAACTCTAATTCTATTTAAATGCCCAAATCTGTACCATCATCCCATACCTCACCATGTTTTAAATTAAAGAGGTTGAAAGTAAATCAAGGAACAACTATGACATGGGTTCAAAGTCTGGTTATAATAACGTAGAGAATATCTTATATTTGATTCTTTCCTCAGATATTATTTCTCTTCATTTGGCCAGACAATATATGACACAATCAAGAGTGAGAGACACTGTCTCAACAAAAGCATTCTTGATGGTTTGCTCTTCTGAAGTAACTTCAGTTCGACAGAATCATTGTCTGGAACATAGTGAGAGCAGACATCCTGTGTGAGCCTCAGGGAATAAGAAAGACCTCCTGGGGGATGATGGCTATGAAGAGATCATTAAGTTTTGGTAAAATATACTCAGAATAAAGGGCAAAAGACTGGAATTGGTCAGATTAAGAGAAAGCTGAAAAGTAATTAAGTAAAACGAAACTGTCTATATCAGTCATTACTTTTCATTTGCTTATTTCCCATTTCCAAAACAAATACAAAGATTTTAAGGGAGAACAGCTGAACAAAAGAAAAATGAAACTAGGAAAGATAAGAAAAGGACCCAGATAAGCAAGTAGCAGGTGCACAAAATAAAGGTCAGAAGGTTTCTATACTTGTTTGAGATTAGCTATAAATTTTGCTCTGAACTTTTAAGAAAACAGAATTTTAAAGTCTGGTCACTATTCACTATTCATAATGTGCAGAAGATACAAAAAAAAAATAGTTCAGAAGAATAATTACCTCTCTTGTTAAAACACAAAGTCTCCTCCAGCCTCCTCTCCCCTTCCCCCTTCCCATTTAAGGAGCAGAAACTGTGTGATGCATTGCACAATATCTCTAATCACCCCCAAAACAGCTATCATAACAACTTTGTTAGACTCTGCTTTGAAAGTCTCCTTCAGCGTAGGTTAATGGCATGAAGTCTAAGCACAGTTCAGTTCAAAAGCAAATTCACAACTAAAATTATTTAATAGCGTTCACCTGCACTGAAAATAGAGTATCACCACTCTATATATGTACGCGTACAGTTTCATGTGTGTACACATATGTATATGCACATATGTTTATACACATACACTGTAATTTAAGATATTAGATTAAGAACACAAGTGTAAATTCAACAACAGAATGTAGTAGAACGGTGGGATGTACTTTTTGAAAGTTCTATCTATTGATAGGCAGGTGATGCACCAAATAAATTCTGACAATTCTGCGGACCTTGGGATGTTATTCTTTCATTTTGAACTATTATTCTGTAAAGTTAGTCTAAATACTCATTTCTATCATATTTATGGAAAAAGTGATAGAGTGGGAAGCATAAAAAGTTTCCCAAGGTGACATTCAAAATCAAAAGTGCATCTAGCTTGAAATATAATCCCATTCGGTTCAGTCAGTTCAACACCTATTATTACCCACCTATGTGGTAGATGTTGCAGGGGATTTAAAAATGAATGACAATAGGCATGACCTTAAGAACATGTGATGTGATTGAAGAAAATAAAGGATGCAAAAAGGGAAAAAACCTACAATATTACATAGTCAACTAAGTGCCTCAAAAATGGCATAAAATTTTCTAAGTGTTCGAAGACATGTATTTTTGAAGGGTGTCACTTCAGATAAACCTGTAAGGGAAAGGAAACGATAGATGGATAAATGGAGGTGGAACTAGAAGTGCCAGAGCAAAAGGTGGCAAAGAGACAGTAACACCTTGTATTTACTCAAGGAGCATCCAGGCTCCATTTGGTCAGACTGTCAAATATGCAGAGAAGTTAGAAGTGGAAATTGGATGGAGACCACATGGTAGTGGCCTCAGTCTAGAAAGCCACCGTGAAGAGACTGTATTTAATGAGACAGGGAATGAGCTCAAAACTATGGAGCTCATGATCACAGACTTTGATCAAATAATTCATCTTTAAAAATATACTGTTTCTAGGATAGGAGATATCTATTAAGAAGCACAAAACTAAGTGGCAAAGAAACCATATTGTCTAAATTGCTCCAGAAGATTATCTTTTTCTTACAGAGAAGAAAGCTGGAGCAAATTACCATCTTCTATTAATAAGTTATACTCAAGCATTCTCTAAGAGTCTGTTTCTGAAAGATCAAACCTAACAACATGCAAACTGCCTTAAAAACAACTACAAATCTCTATGCAATCACGCACGTACTAAAACCTTAACTGGCATACATGTTCTAGATCACATTTATGTCTCAGCTCAAATTTACCAAACCTCAGACTTTAACTTGTAACTATCCTTTAAGGGAAAAAGACTTTCATACTTCATATTTGAATATTTTTGGAGGCAATCACAAGTCATTGATTGACAAAAGGCAACTGTCACTTGCCAAATAATCTGACCCATATGTATTTTATAGGAAATATTCACTTAAATTAACCCTGCTATATTTTTTGCTCTAGATACATATAAAGTAAGAAAATGTATACTACTAACAATATTTCTCAACAGGATACGTTCATAACAAAGTCCACAAATTAATAATATTTAAATCTTAGGGTTTTTTTTAATTTTTATAAATTTTTTTTTTTATTCCCCATACAATTGCAGCCCCCTTATTTTGACCCCAATCCCTCCCCTCCCCATACCCCACCCCTCATAGAGTGTCTCTGGTTCATAGTTTTTGCTGATTTTGTAAATCTTGGGTTTTTAACTCCAATGAAATCAGAAAAAAAGCTACTAAAATAAATGTAAATGACCTGCTAAACTACTTGTTTCTAGAACACAGCAATATTAGACACTTTAAAAAGTGAAATTTCCCTGGAGTCCTAAACTATTCTTATTATCTAAACAATGGTAATATATTTTCTTGTGGATTAAATCTCAGTTAAGAATAATAATGAGTGGGCCTCCCCTGGTGGCTCAGTGGTTGAGCTCTGGGTTGCGAGGCTGCCCGCAGCCTCTGCATTGGCAGTTTGATCCCCGGCCACCAGCAAGGGACCCACAAAAAAAAAAATAAAAAAATAAAAAATAAAAGATTAATAATGAGGCCAAAACTTAGCTACATATTTTTACACCTTTTTTCCCTCATTTAAATTTTAAAATTCTTCAAGACATTAATATTCATTGTCCTTAGACAGGGTTAATAAACTGTTTACAATAAGTTTAAGATAAGGTTAAATATATAACTATACTGGAAAAATGTGAGATTTGAAACATTTAGGTTAAGTTTATTTTCTCTAAATATTGGTGTTCAGATATACTACTTGGCATGGGCAAATAATTTTTTTGGTATGTGTAGATTATATTTAATCATGAAAATAAATTTATTATGATATAGAACTTTCAGTCATAACAGATTTTAAAGTCAGTGTTGTTAATATTTTGTTATTTTTGTTAATTATTTCCAATAATGGTGCAAAAGAGGGTATTTTATTTTTCTGTCTGCTTTATTTCACAAGAATGTACTCAAAGTACAAGACTTTGCATGTAGGAGGTGCTATATCAATTTTGAATAAATGAATACATCATTAGTGTAAATGAAAATGGGAAACATAATAAAGTTGTTTTTATTGTAAATTGCCACCCATTTACAAAATGGTAATTCAAAATATCAACAGTATTGCATATAGGAAGAGTAAATTACTGAGGACCATTAATATGAGAGATTTGGGGGAAGATAAAAATACCAGCAAAAAATATCAGTTTCTCTGCCCTCTGGTGGCAATAAAGTTAACTGCAGTATTTACTAAAGTAATGCAAAATAAAATGTCCCTGTTATGAAATCAGATTTTTTTTTTTTTACTTATGCCAAATGTCTGTAATAAAAATTCTGATTGCTAAATGCAAAACTTCAAGACTGTAGGATTTTTTTAATTTTCCCATATTGAACTTTTAGCTAGGCTATTTTACAAAGGGTACCATTTCCCCCCGCCCTCTTTTCATAGCTACAGTTTATATAGCAGGTTAAACATTTAATTCTAAGATTATTTGGAATTCCTAGACTGATATCTAGGAAAGAAGCTACTTCAGTTTGTAATATACCTCCAAAGAAATTCACAAGACTTTTATAACTACTACTTTTTCACTCTATTCTGTAAATATATGAGTTCCTAGAGTAGTTTCCAACAGAAATGTTGGATTAGTTTGAAATTACTGTACATTTAGTTGGACAATTTAGGAATTTATATTCCCCAAAGCAAAGGGTTTTTGTATATCTGGCAATCTTAGGGTGGAATGGATTTCATTCCAAACTTGGACTTAGAATAGTAAATCATGTGTGTGTATGAAAAAAGTTCAGAAAACTCAACATTTTGTTGACATTGCTTTTAGTTTTAAATTTTCTCAAAGTTTTCAAGCTGGGGATGCATTTTGGCACACACTTCTCTAACCTCCTTTGGGATGAAGTAATTGCTTTAAGTATGTATTCATTCCTTGGATATGGCCATAAAAATTATTGCTGTACCTTTTAAAATAAATATTACTTTCCAGAGAGGTAAAAGTATTATTTTTTACTCAATCATATCTACAAGAAATTCACAAGACATTTATAACTGCTACTTTTTCACTCAATTCTGTAAATAGATGAATAAGAAAATAAATGAAGGTATGGTTACTGACATAAATAAAAATGAGGAAAAATAAATGAAAGTATGGTTACTGACAAAACCAACCTATGTACATTTATACAGAAGAATTACATGTGACAAAGATAAATCGACAACCAGTTAATCTGAGTTTAATTCACTTTTAAAACTATTGTGACAATCTTGGTCCCCCACCCCCAAGCGCACACACACCTGCAGTCAGAATTTGTGCTTTCTCTATATGAAAAACCACCACCACGAGCAGACTTGGTGTTTTGCTGTCTTCTGGGTCTCAGCTTGGTAAAATTTCATTGAAAGACTTCCTTCAAGATTCCTCTTACTTAGAAGCCCCAGGTGATGGCCCTAGTCTTCCCACCTGTGACTTACAGGTGCGATATTAACGAACACGTGTGCTTCTGAGGAATCACTTACCACCACCATCAACCCTCACAATTAAAACACAATCGTGTTATCCTAGCCAGAAAGTTTTGTTTTCTTTTCCCCTCCAAGTGTGCTTTGCTCATTTCACCTCCTCTCCAAGTCTAGCTCATGAATTCCACCAAGGTCTTTCTCTACCTGAATTTTTGTTTTTCACTTTCTTCCTGAGGGGAAGTGGACACCCGGGGAGTGGACACCCGGTTCGCAGTGGGCAGGATCCGGAGAGGCAGCTGGACCTCAGGTTCAAGGGCTCCTCGCTGGGAGGAACTAGAGGCAGCCGGCCCAGGGCAGCGCAGTGGAAGGGGCACTCCTCCCGGGGGTGCGGCTCCTGGCCGCACCTGCACCTGGTGGTTGAACCCGGGGAGCAGGAGGCTCTGCCACCGGGAAGACGCGGAGGCAGAGTCGTCCAACCATGGTAATGCCAAGGCCCTGGGAGGAACCCGCCTGCGTTTAGGCGTCTCAGTGAAACCCGCCTGCGGGAGACAATGGGACCAGGGATTGGTCTCCAGAGGTGTGTCTGCCCCACCTCTGCCAGCAACTCTCCTCCTTCACGCCCCAGCGCACTTACCCCGCCCCACTTCCAGCACCAGCTGAGCCCTAGACAGCGAGAAGCTAAGGAAGGGATGGCCAGGGGGAGGAAGGCGAGAGGCCACAGCGAATTTTCTCCAGCTGAGGGAAGCCCTGCAATCCCCGGCTGCCACCACGTCCACCACCCAAGGCCCCCATCACGCACTGCCTTTCAATCTGAGCAGCAGGGAAGGAGGAGGAGCCGAGCCGAGAGGAGACAGCCAGGGGATGCTGGCTCCAGGGCGAGGGAGTTAGAGAAAAGCTTGCTCTACCACCAGGGCCCTCCCCCACTATTTGGGGGAGACAGTTGTGCTCCCTACTGCTCAGGTGCAACAAGCCCCAAATCCTTACGAATACCTCCATTCTGCACCATCCTTCTCTAGGCAACCGTCCTCCTGACTTGACAAACCCAAGTTTACCCGAAAAGCAATTGCAATAACTTTAACAAGGGCAGAGAGATGAAGTGGGTACGGGTTGGGTATAGGGGTGCCAGAGAGGTCTCCGCTGTGCACAAAATCAACAAGCGAAAGTGCATCTTACCATTGATCTGGTTCACAGGCTCCCCGTCAGCAAATTGAAACCGGTCCATTAAAAAGTGGCAAAGTAACACAACTCCAGCCGCGGCCAGGTCGCCCCTCAGGAACCCCGCCATGGCGCGCCACGACCTCCCTCCCGCTCCCCGCCAGGCCTTCCCCACGCCCGGCGCTGGGGTCTCCAAGTAGCAATGGGGAGCTCCGAGCTGAGCGCTGAGGACCCTCGCGGCAGGACCGGAGGTCTCTGTAAATTTCTCTGGGCTTGCACCCCGAGAGCCGGGAAGAGGAAGCAGGGAGCGCAAGAAGGAGCTCAGTCCTCTCCGGACCTCGGGTCTGTCTTCGCAACTTGCCACAACACTCGCAATCCAGACGCAGCACAACTGCCAGCAGGAAAGGCCACTTGCAGTCGGGGCTTGCAAACTCTGGGTTCCACGCCGGCAGAGCCCACCACTTCCGAGCCCCTGCGATATGCTCCACCGGGCTCAAAACAGATCTAATTCCAGCGCCAGCGAAGGTGCCGCCTCCAGATCCGAAAGGGCTGTCGCCACGGAGGAACTTTCCCGGGTCTTGGGATGGCCCCCAGCGAGGGCTGGGGTTGCGGGAAGGGGGTTACAGTGGGTTGGCGAAATCCCTCCCACAAGTTTTTCTTCTTTGCTTCGCCCCAAGCAGGGCGCACGTCCGTTTTCACAGCCAGAGGGATGGGCAGCCCCAAAGAGCTGCGCCCCGGGAAGGCTCAGGCTGCAGCAGTCTGAAGTCGGAGGCCAGAGGGGAAAAAAAAAAAAAGACGAAGACGAGAGAAACAGGGGTGAAAAAGTCAGGCTGAAACCTATCTGGAAGGGGTTCTTCCCGGCAGAGGAGAAGGTGGCCCCGAGGCCCGCTGCGCCCCAAGGAGTTTGGTGGCGGAGCAGGCACCGCGCTGCACTCCCCACGCTCCTGCTCCACACTTTGGGGAGGAGAGGCAGCTCGCAATTTGCCGATTCTGCCTCTGCACCCTCCTCCCGCCTCCCTCCTCCCTCCCCCTACTCTCCTCCAGGCTTCTCCCACCTTCCTCCCCAAACCAGCAGCCAGCACCGACCTGTCCAATGGCTGCACTTTCCTCTGGGCTGGCAGAGGGCTCGGGGAGAGAAGAAGCCGGGCGCAAAGCAAAGGGGAGTGAGAGGGCAACTCCTGCACTGTGCAGCGAGTGGCCGGGAGCGCCCGGGCAGAGGGCGAGCAAGGAGGGGAGAGCCGGGCTGCACCTCCGTGCTGCTGGGGCGCCATCCCTGCACCCAGCTCACGCCCCAAGCAGCCCCGCGGGTGGTGCCAGCACCTCCCGGTCCCCGGGCGCCCTAGCGCCCGACTGCGGGGTGATGGTGCCCCAGGCCTTGCGGGCGCTGGCCACTGGAGGTCTTTCTGGGCGCTAAAGGGTTAATTTCAGCTGGCTGCTCCGGGAGGGTGTGTGTGGCAGTGGTTGGGGTGTGAAGAAAGCAAACCAGAGGCAGCTCGGTTACTGACCCTGAGAAGCCCCTTCCGACCCCAGCCCGGTTAGGCTGGTAGAGGAAGGTGGTGAGCAGGAGCACAGTCCCCCCCCCAGCCGCAGCCGCTGCTTTGTGAAGTGTCAGCAGGAGCAAAAGGAGACTTTAAAGAAACAGGAGGCCCATTGAATTTCCTATGGGGTTTTAACTGGCTTTAGCTTGCTAGTTTGTTTTTGTTTCCTCAGCTCTGGGATGTGCTCAGTGTTAACCCTTTCCAGCCCTCTCATTTGCTGGCATGTGATTTTGCATAGTTAACCTCTTTTTAAAAGGATATATACAAAGAAAGGAAGCAAAGCATACTGGTTAAAAGCACAAATTCTAGAACCAGACAGTCTGGTCTGACATCCAAATTTCCAACTTAGAGAATTATATGACTATGAGCAATTTAATTTCTTAGTGCCTCAGTTCCCCACCCATCAAATGGGAGACCCTTATAAAAGTGTTGCATTGGATTAAATGAGTCCACAGTCTGAAGAATTTAGAATGATACCTTGAACAAAGTGCTTGGTTTTATTGAGAGAGAAAAGGGGTGGAGGGCAAATCCAATGGAGAATTTGCTTTGGTGTTTTAAGTTTAAAAGGTCTGGTTAGTCTACTTTTGTTCATTCTGTTCCAGCTCTGAAGAGTCTGGATATCATCCATAAGCACCTTACTTTTGTCACAAAATCCAATGGAAGTGGACCTCCATAATCAAACTACTCTGCTAATTTGATGCCTGAGTTGTAAGAATGGCTGTCTTGTGGATTCTTAGCTGGGGAGAAGGGAACAGGTACTGTAATCTATTTTCCCTAACCTAATATTCAAATTTTTGTTTATTTCAGGGGGAAAAACTGATGTATGGATAAACATGTCATGCATACACAGTTATACCAAGAACCTTGGTCTCTTGAGCTTTCTCCCAAAGGACTGATTTCTTCCTCTTCACCACACTCAGGGAACAGATTCGCTTAATACTATTCAACCAGAAGTTTTTAAATACCATGTATGGTTACATACAAATCTGTGTACCTAGAACACACTTACCTGTTTTACATTAAGTTGGAAAACTGTCTTCTAGTAAAATCTGCCCTTTAACTGATGTTGATTTTTTGGTCTGCATTCCTAGTGAAGTCACAACCTCATGAATCCATGTGGAAAGCATTCTAAAATGTTCTGTACAATTCTAATCCCCATTAAGAATATGATGGGAAACCCAGCAGGAGACATCTCAAGAATGCATTTCTCTTTTAGTCTGGGATATTCCCCTGTACTGTCCAGAAATATGGTGTTTTCTCTTTCTCTGAGAAGAAAGAATTCTCCAGCACTCCCTGGAATCAATTTCTTTCATTTTTTTTCTTTATTACTACATGTATGAATTAGCAGTGTTTATTTTTCTTGTAAGCTGTCAGCAATGTTTTGGCCTTTTGATTGAAGTTATATATCTTAAGTGGAAATTTGATACAAGAAATTGATAGAGAGGGCCTCCCTGGTGGCACAAGGGGTTAAGACACAACCTAGCAAGCTATCCACAGCCACTGCAGCAAGAGTTCTATCCCTGGCCAGGGAGCTACCCACATGGCTCAGCAGACCTCTCCTGACTCGCCTGCTGCTCCCCTCAGCAGTGTATTTCAGTCGATCTGCCTGTTCTGTTCCCCAATCTGTCTCTGGTAAATCCTCTCACCCCCTGCACCTATGGCCTATACCCCAGTTCTTGTATGCATAAATAAATAAACCTTTTTTAAAAAAAAGAAATTGAAAGGGAACCAAATAAATGAGTGAGTTTGGAGAGACTTTCTTGTGCTTTGTCTCTCACTGGTACTATTTAGTTGTTTCATTTACATCTCAAGCTCACTCTGAAGAGCAACACACATTGTAAATATTTACCTATAGAAGGTACAGGAAAGCAAAATAAAGCATATATGATGATTTAATGCCTGGAACTTAGGAAGAAAGAACATAAATGTAATAAACGTAGGCCTTGATATCTCACCTTAAATTCCAACCAAAGGTTATTTGTAAAAAAAAAATTAAAATTGGGCCTCCCTTGGTGGCGCAGCGGTTGAGTGCTGGGTTCTCCGGCCACCAGTGAGGGTCCCACAAAAAAAATAAATAAATAAAATTTACCTTTATAACAACAGATAAAATGTATGTAGGGCAGACAGTGTGTTCAGAGTGAAGTGGAAAGAGTCGATTGCTCATATAATCCTGGCTAATTAAAAGCAGTATACTTTGCGACCAAAATGATTTGAGTTTACCACACACATTTCACCACAATTGTCTACTTTAATCTCATGGTGACAAATTAAGATTATTTGTGGGAAAAAATTCATCTTCCATTTGATTTGAAAGGCTATAATGAGTGGAAGTTTGTTTCATTTATTGTATATATAGGAATTGAACTGCAGTGGTTTTTTGTTTTCATGCTCTCACTGACTTGAAACTCTCATGGAATAAATAAATCAATCAGGAATCAAGTGTGAGTAGTACTTAAGTTCTCTGTCCATGACAAAGGTCTGAAATTTCTAGAATACTCTATTAAGGTTTTGAGAATGTTCATCAGATTCATACAACCTATAACTTTCATCAGATTCATACAACGTTCATCAGATTCATACAACCTATAACTTTGGGCAGATATTTAACACTTAAGCTAATGTCTGTTCAGTTAATGCTAAAACCTGTTTAAACCATACCAACACCCAACTTCAGAGAAACTGTTACACAGTCTAAGTGCAATAGTAAATATTATAAAGATAATTACAATTTCCCATCTTATCTCACCCCCAACAGGCACATTTCTGTTTCCAAGGATATGTTCCCATATTGAACTTAGATTAAAAAAAAACAGCAAGTAAACATCATGTTTACTTAGGAAAAAACCAAACTGAGATATAATACAAGTCATGGAGTACTTAGCGATTGTTATATTTTATTCATTATTATTTCAAGAATTAGTTTTGGTCTACTTTAATAGGATTTGTTAAAACCTTCTAAAACTGCTGTCAGATAAAAGGAAGCTATAAGTGGATTGCTTTTATTCAATCCTAAGCTAATATTATGATTCTTGCCTCTATGTCTATGGCGTTTTCTCTCCCTTTTCATGTAATAGGGCTAATTGTTTTACCTCTAGTACATAATTAGAAGACTCATTTGTTCATCTTGGCTAACTTCTATTCTCACAATCATCCAAGATTTCATTATACTGTTCATAAATATTTCAACTTTTTTGCTCCTGTACAGTTTTAAGTAAAAATCATATGAAGTGTTTTAAATCAAATATGCATTTAAAAAAAAGCACCTAATATCTAACAACATTTTTTAAACAGAAACATTTAATATGCAAGAATATTTAATGCATTTTATACTCCTATCAATATATTTTCTATTTAAATTAATTTCATCCCATTCATAATGAAGTAACAGGTTGCATTAAAATGACATGGGTTTCTACAGTCCTATTTTTGAATCTTAATAAGCTAATTTATTTTACTAGTAAATGGAAATGTACAAAAATGTGCAACTCAAAATAGTAGAAAAGGAATTATAACAGAGTGGTCTCCAGGAAAAGGGAGAGCCCCAGGTTCACTGCCCCACCCAAGAAAGGGTGTAGCAGGAAGGAAGAGAAACTGGAGTAGAGACTGGAGGTAGGAAGTAAGGATAGAGAACAAGGAGACCTGGACAAGGCACATGGAGCAGAGAGACATGTGAAGAAGAATCTAGAAAACTTAAATAAGAGACCAGGAAAAAGAATAACTATAAGAAAGTAAAAATCAAAATCAACAAACAACTATGAACCAGAGACACTCTATAGGGGGTGGGGAGGGGAGGTATTGGGGTCAAAATAAGGGGGTTGCAATTGTATGGGGAATATAAAAATAAAATTAAAAAAAAAAAAGGTGCACTTGCTTCTTAGTCTTGGACTGGTTGAAACAGATGTGGGTTTTGGGTGCGAGACCCATGGGAGGTTAACAATGGCAGCTTTTATCCTGATTTTGATTTTGCTCCTTCTGTCCCAGATCTGCTGGACACCTTCTGCCCCTTTCCTATGGGTGCCCAACTGGAAGTGCCTTAGACTTGTGGCAGACTTTCAGGCCTCAGTGGCCCTGCTTGGGCTAAACCTTTTTGGCATTTATCCATGAGGGAATGGTTAACTTTGGGTTCTGTATTTGGAAGCTTTATTCTTCCCCTTTTCTGTATTGCTAATTGTATGAAATTTCCTTCCCATTAACGGTCTCATAGAATAGAGTATGTTTTGTAGTGAATCAGCGGATGGCAGAACCTATTTAGAATGGGCAGGTTTGGGGGAGCTGGGGTGCCCCTCACCCTGCCCTGTAACAGAAATATTAAAGTGGAACTGGATGCTCTTACAAGGGGCTAGTATTTCTTACATTTCTTTGTAAGAAGCAACAATGCATAGTAAACATAGTCCTCATTTCTCAATTATACTCAAAGACATGTCTGACTTCTGCTTTTTTGCAAAAAAAAAAAAAGAGGAAAATGGGCAAGTGTTCAGCAAGTACTTAGTGAATAAATGAAACATGTTAATATACGGCATAATGCCTAATATTGAAGCACATGGACAAGTTCTAAAGCTTTTATTGTTGTGGACATTGTTCTCAGCCTTATATCCTATAGGCTTTTTCTGAAGTGGTAAAAATGTCTGGGCCATAGGATGTATGTCTCTCAAGTGTCAGCCACCTGCAGAGGCAGCTTCTCCTCTACAGAACCCCTGGTGGAGGCTGTTACTCCTGGTGCACAGATAACAGGACTTGTGGTGTTGGCTGCTGAGTGTTCTCCAACACATAGGCACTACTGTTAATAATCAATTCTGATGACTTCTACTGAATTTCCTCACCGCAGCTTGCCTTCATCTTTCTTTTCTTACCTTTAATTTTCCTCTTTTCATTTTCATCTTTATTATATAAATTTTTATTGATACATAATTCACAAAGTTTAGAATACCCCATTTTAAAGTACATGGTTTGTTGTTTCACAAAACCTTCCACTAAATCTGGAATATTTTCATCATCCCCGAAAAAACCCCATACTTAACTATTAGTTATCCCCAGTCCTGTCTCCTCCCAGTACTGGCAACCAGCAATCATTTTTTTGTCTCTACAGATTTGCCTATTCTGAACATTTCAAATAAGTGGAATCACATCACATGTTGCCTTTTATGTCTGATTTCTTTCACTTAGCATAATGCTTTCAAGTTCATCCATGCTGCAGCCTGTATCAATATTTTATTCTTTTTTATTGACAAATGATATGCCACGTGTATTTTACCAAAATAAAAAAAAAAAAACAAAGACATTGAGTTTACAATCCTATAAAATGGTACTCTAAAATGCTTTGGCTCTCCAAATGTTTACATGCTCAAAGTCATTAAGAATACCTCCTTTCCCCCTAGCATTTGTTTTTAATATGGTTTCTACCTGTCAATACTTATACTAAAAATTAGAGATTTTTTTTCATTTAAAAACACTACTTTAGGACCTCCCCTGGTGGTGCAGGCGGTTGAGAACAGCACTGTGAAGCTGTCCTCAGCCTCTGCATTGCTGGTTCGATCCCGGCCGGCCAGAGAGGAACCTACATGGCACAGCAGACCTCTCCTGTCTTGCCCGCTGCTCCCTTCAGCAGTGTATTTCCTCAGTCTGCCTATTCTGTTCCCCTCTCTGTCTCTGGTGAATCCTCTCACCCTCCTGAGCATCTGGCCTCTACCCCGGTTCTTGTATAAATAAATAAATCTTAAAAAATAAATAACACTACTTTATACCTAGAATTAGTCTTTTTAAAATTATTTTTAATTCCCTCCACCAAACCACCTATGCCCATACCCCACCTGCCTCTCTTCCTCCAACCCCTCTACCCTTTCCTCTCTTCCCTCCAGTAACCATTATCAGTTTTTGGTAGTTCAAATTTTTATTTCTTCTATTGTTTATGTGTAATTCCTTTTTAGATATTTATATCCCACAAATTAGTGAAAACATCTGAAATCTCTTTCACTTTTTGACTGATTTCATCCAACATAATCCTTAAGATCCATCCATTTTGTCCTAAATGTCACCAGTTCATCTTTCTTCACAGCTGTGTAATATTCCATTGACAACGTGCTCCATAGTTTCTCTATCCATTCATCTGTTGAAGGGAACTTGGGGCTGGTCCATAATTTGGCAATTGTGAACAGTTCTGCTATGGACATAGGTACAGACAGATCTTTCCATAATCTTTCCATACTAGATTTTTCATGTTTTTTTTTTTTCGGGGGGGGGGGGATATGTAATAACAGTATTGCTGGGTCACATGGAATTTCTATTTTTATTTCCATTTTCCACAAGGGCTGTCCCAGCTTGCATTCCCACCAACAGTGAATGAGAGTCCTTTTTCACCACAACCTCATCAGGATCTGTTAATTTCCTTCATTTTTTATATGGATCATTCTCACAGGGATGAGGTGGTATCTTATTATAGTTTCAATTTGCATTTATCTTATAATACTGAACATTTACTTATACTGAACATTTATTCATAAGTCTATAGGCTACTTGAATGTCTTCTTTAGAGAAGTATATATTGAGGTCCTTTATCCATTTATTAATTGGATCATTTGTTGGAGTATTCTGAACATTTAACAGAGACAGAATTTATCACAAAGAAATTTCATTCATGCAAATGTTCACAAAAATGATTCATTAAAATGATCAATTTTACTAAATAACAACTATTTTAATGCTAATTGATGCTGACCTCAGCCCATTCCTGTGTACTTCTCCATACCCTTTCTCGTTAGATTTCACTGTGTCCCTGAAGCAACTATAAGCTCCTAATGGACTCCTGATGTTTCAAGTTCTCTAACCTCCTTTTTAAATATTGTGGTAAAACATTACAACATAAAAGCTTCCATCTTAGATATTTTTAAGTGTGCAAATCTGTGGAATTAAGTATATTCATACTGTTCTGTAGCCAAAACCACTAAGCATACACAAGAACTTTTTCCATCATTGTAACCTGGAACTTTTCATCTATTAAAAAAGTAATCCCCCATTCGTCCTTTCCTCCAGCCCCCGGTGAACACTGTTCTACCTTCAGTCTTTCTGAATTTGATGATTCTATTCTAGGTACCTCATATAAATAAAAATCTACAACATTTGTCCTGTTGCACCTGGCTTACTTTACTCAGCACAATGTCTGCAAAGTTCATCTATTGATCTATTGTAGCATGTATCAGAATTTCACTCCTTTTTAAGGTTGCATAATGATATTAATTTTTAATAATACAATAATATTCTAGTGTATGTATATACCATATTTTATTTATCCATTCATACATTAATAGACATTTGTTTCAAGAAGGATACACAGGGCACAGGCCACATGGATGATTAAAATCAACATATGCAAGAGGTAGGATTGCTCATGCACTGTGATACAAAAGCTTGAGGAGTCAAGAAAGGGTGTGGTGAAACCCTTTAAGTTGTATACTCAGTTAACTGAAACTAGATGGCTCCAGCAAATTTCTACACACCCACAGTAAGAGAACTAATGTCAAGTCATTTCTGGGATTCTCAGCTCTGTCCCTATAATGGTCAGAATGAAAAGCTAAACCCCAAATTTTGAAAAAGACCACATTTACTTAACATGCTATCCTCAGCAGATTGGAACTAATATTTCTAAAGTTAAAGACAATATTTCTGTTTTTTGTTCTATTAGTATCAGATAAATTCTGGATAGCTTTCAGATAGAGCTAGAGGACATGATGAGATGAAGTAGCATATGACTCCTTTCACCATATTTTAAAACTAGGTACATCTAGCCACCATCTTCAAGGGAGGAAGATGCAAAACTCTGGTCAGAAGTCATTGTACACAAATGTAAAAGTCTGTTATTTTTAGCTTTTAATGTAGAACAAATATTCTCATAGCAAATATATTGTGATAAATATTAAGAAATATGTTCATAACGTAGTACAGTATGTTGCCAGGACCATCGAAAATAGCTTTTTGGTTTATTATACCACTAAAATTATACTTGTTTTAGAAAAAAAATGATTATCAAAAGAAAAACATAGAATGATCAGAAGTAGATATTGAATGCATACCTAAAACTTAACTAGAAGTAGAAGGAAAGTGTGAAGGATATTTCAGAGAAAATCTGAAATATTGATCTAATGAATGATATTGTAACTATAAACCATGAGAACAAAAGTAGCCTTCAAATAATATATTATTGTCCATCTGAATTTTTGAAGATTACTGGTGGGTTTGTCAGGGTAAGAAATTTTCAAATACATAGAATTTTGTTGACATTGTATTTTGTGGTAGAACGTTGTTATTATTTAATTGTGGTTTATTCACTGAAACAAGCATTATTTCTTGAAATTCTGCCAAAAATGAAGGAACAAAGTCAAATATTCTATAACCTATAATGACAGAAATTACAGTTTAACTTGTGTATTAAAAGGCAAATAAAATTTTTAGATGTTCTTAGGCATCAAAAAAAGTTTAGTGAATGCTAATTTGCTATTGTTAATGAATACCTTTTGTACATAACTGGAAAAGTCTATTAGTGTTCTTTAATACTTAGAGAATTTCATTTATTATTAAAGAAACCAATAACCCATATTTTTCTTGCTCTACAGAATTTGATCTGACATATTTTACTACCTGTGTGTTCTCTCCTTCTGATTTAATTCTAGTTGTCCTGATTAAGTCATCCATCATTTTTAGGAAGCTTTTCCTTCTTATTGGCTTTTTGGTACTGACTCACTAGTTTTCACTATTTATTACTTTCTCTTCCTGATATGTCACTTTGAAAATATGTCAATTGCTTTCTTGTATAAAATTTTCTGATTGCATTTTAGTTGCATTATATTTGCAATTTATTTTTATAATTCTT
This sequence comes from Talpa occidentalis, assembly GCF_014898055.3. Lineage (NCBI taxonomy): Eukaryota > Metazoa > Chordata > Mammalia > Eulipotyphla > Talpidae > Talpa > Talpa occidentalis. The sequence continues at coordinate 66,084,904 of NW_023601433.1, read as the reverse complement.
ATACTTGATGCTTTTTGTATATTTTCATCAGATGTTGTAATTTGGGATTTCTACATCTATTTTAGACTGTTAATGAAAAAGCAGCTCCCTCAAGTAAGAAATATTACCCCTATATTATCATTATATAGTTTGTAATTATTCCATAATCAGTAAGCCCTGTGACTCTTCACTTTTTTTGGTATTATCTCCAGAAATTTTTTTTTAAGATTTATTTATTTATGCATATAAGAACTGGGGTACAGGCCAGAGGTGTGGGGGCTGAGAGGATTCACCAGAGACAGTGAGGAGCAGAACAGGCTGACTGACCAAAATACACTGCTGAGGGGAGCAGTGTATTTCTAATACATTTAAATCATCTTACTGGCTACATACATTTCCTTGTTTTACTAATAAGTGTTTTATATTAGCCCCATAGAGACTGTAACTTTGTTTAGTGAATAGTGACCACAGATAACTGACATGGGAACAATGTACAGAAAGTTTCTGGAGAGCGCCTCCTTGGTGGCACAAGTGGTTAAGACTCAACCTATGAAGCTATCCACAGCCACTGCAGCATGAGTTCAATCTGCAGCCAGGGAGCTATCCACATGGCGCGGCAGACCTCTCCTGATTCGCCTGCTGCTCCCCTCAGCAGTGTATTTCGGTCAGTTAGCCTGTTCTGTTTCCCATTCTGTCTCTGGTGAATCCTCTCAACCCCTACAGCTCTGGCTTGTACCCCAGCTCTTGTATGCATAAATAAATAAATCTTAAAAAAAAGTTTCTGGAGATATTACCAGAAAAAGTGATTCCAGGTAGAGGAGCAATATATAGAGAAAACATCACCAAAGGACAAGCATGGAATTACAACCACATGGTGATCTCTTTCTTGATTTCAGATCCAGCATTATCAACTGATGCCTTGTGGCATCGATCTTGTAAGCTGTAAAACTGGGTATGAGATTAATAATGGCAACTTGAATCAATACCTGAATTTTCATTCTAAGGATGAGAGTATTTCATATAATTATGTTTTTCAGCAGGATGAATGTGTTATCACTTCTTGTAGGTTTGGGGAATGTTGGGGGAAAAGGAAGCTGTATATATAAGGGAAATATTTATATTTTTATATTTGGAGAGCAAAATCCACTTATTAAAATAGGAATTATAAAGATAACATCTTTTCAATCAATGGGAATATGAACAACAGTATGCCCCTTAATGGGCAGGGGTTCAGCACACAATAGCAGGAGTCACTGAAATCTTCATTTTCACACTTATCAAAGGAGGACATGAAATAAAGCAGAAAATCACATCAGTGTCACAAAATGTCTCTCCAGCATTGTTACTTGAGTGTGTAGACAGTCAACATTTAAGTAGCTTTGACTTCATGACTATCAAAGCAGGAATTTGCTTCATTTAGTGATATTTAAAATTTTATTATTGTCATAACTATGGACATTTTCACAAATGATCACTCATCAGTTTAAAATCACAAAATATATAATACATACCTATTGGAATTATACTAAAGTATACTGTAATGAAACCATATTAAAGCAAATCTTAGAAAATTGTGACATAAAGCAAGTCATGTGACTCCTTGAACTATCCCCATCAATATTTCCAAGTATGCTTATTCTATATGTATAATTCTGATCCACACCCTGAGTGGTGATTCTGATTCAGTGAGTCTGAGTTAGGGTGGAACGTGAGAAACTAATTTTTTTAACAAGCTCCTTAGGTGATTAAATGTGACAAGTCATCCTAACACCACCCTTAGAGAACACTGTCCTCTAGTAAAAGTAGAATAATGATCCTTTTTAATTTACTATCCTAATTGTTCATAATATATGAGAGTAAGTTTAAATTTTTCTTTTAAAAATATAAAATAATAATCCATCTTATTTCTAAAAAGGAATTTTCTCTAGCATCTAGATTTCTGAAGTTAGTTTCATTAGTCAGAGAGAAGCATAAATTAAAAATTAAATATAAAGCACATTCCTCTAAGATTAAATCCACTTCTATAATGAGGTGTTGTAATTCAGAATGTGAAAGTAATAGCCAACTTGAGGACAAGCCCATCTCATTAAATAGCTCCTCCCTTAATTATGAGTTCATATATAATCAGTCACAGTCAAATCCTTTTGATTATAGAGCAACACTTTTACTTACAGTGTTCTTAAGAGATATTTGGGGAAGTTTTTCTCTCCTTGTTTTATTGATCAGAATAAGTTAAAATTATCTCTATGGGGCAGCTTTATTCATATGTTCTTATTTTAAACACAATATAATTTCTAGTGAGAAAATAGGCTAGCCCTTTAATTACAGATACAATCTCTCACTGTGTATATGTGTAAATAGATAAACATCTATTATTTTGCTCTTTAAAAACTCTTACTGTTGAAACTAATCAACAAACCAAGTTGTTCATAGCTATATCTCAGAAGATAATACACATTAGTTTTCTCATGAAATACAAGAAATAAAATAGTTTGGGTTTCAAGTGATACACAAATACTATCAAAAGTTAGTAGCCTTTTTACAGGCTTTTGCTTATTTAGATTTTTGAGATTAGTCAAAATTGTGCATATCATTTAAATCAGTAATTCATATATTGTGGTTCTTAAATTATATTATCTAAAAAGTTAAGTGTTAGAATATTTAGATTGACAGGGGTAAAAGAATATTTTTCTAAATCAATCAAAATGATTGTTTCAACAAAAATAGTGTTATATATGTAATGTAGATTGTAAAAGATATTTAAAAATTTCAGACCTTGAGAAAATCTTGTATTTGAGGTATTTTTATGGGTGAGTCCATTAAATCAAACTTTTAGGTTTCTGATATCCTACGATATGAATGAATTTTCACTTTCATTTCTGAGTTGTGTTCTGTTTAGAGGGTTTGCTCAAATTATGAACAAGCTTGACAAAGGAATCTATTCTGAAACTAGATTGTAGAGTAGTCACTGTGACACCCTACTAAAACAGTGGAGTTACAGTAGAGGAAACAATATCCTTTTTATTGCTCTTTCTTCCAAGTTCATAACACAGGCCAATCTGACTAATATGGGAACTGAAACAAAATTAGTAATGTCTTGTAAGTGCATAGTTTGAATATTTCATGTTTGACTTATATTTTAATACTTTGTGAAACAACATCAAATGCCCATCTAGGAAAAAAATAGCTACAATGAAGTCCCTAATTCATTTCAATCTTTTTCTTCCATATTCTTTTTTCTCTAAATGCTTACATTTGCTTTTTCCTTTCTATGGAGAGCCATTATTTTTTAGTCTAAAAGTGTTACTGTCATAAACAAGCCATAATTTATAATCTTGGCTATGTTTCCTCAAGTTGTTTTTTAAGTTACAAGAAAACCTGGGTGGCTTGCTTAACCAATATAGATACTAAAATTGGAACAGCACAAAAAGATCGACACCCTCATGTGCAAGGATAGTTCACAAATTTCTGAGTCATCTTGTATCTTAGAAGAGATGAGGGTGGAGTGGAGAAGCAGGATGGGAAAGGATAGTAAATTAATTTTATATATTTTATTAATTATATATTTATATTTTATTAATTTTCTTATACAAAACACAAGTTTTGATAAAAGTTAATCTTGGTGTGTGAATATAGTGCTTGTATGATTTTCCCCACTTGCTCTACATTTTAAAACTTAAAAAGCAGTCCTCATCGATAGCAGTCATTCCAATTTCCAAATAAGAAACCAAGAAGTATATGCCAATATTTAGTCACAAGTATATTAATTTTAGATTTACAATGGGAACAACTGGAAGCAAAACTTGAACAACACAAAATGGTTAAGTATACCGCAGTAGAGTCATATGATTATTATGTATTTACTTGGAAATCTTAATTTTTATAGCACTTTCCTATTGCTACTGTTACAAAGTTACCACAAACTTAGTGGCTTAAAACACAAATTTATTGTAAGTTATAACTTGGCTGCTGGATTTTTTAGTTGTAATGGCTTCCCGATGTGCCCCTGGAATACAAAGGCCTTTACAATGCTAGACAAGTGAAAGATGCAAGCATTCAATACTTTTTGTTGCTTCATTTTCAGATATAAATTAAAGTTCCACACTCTTCCTGAGGAGTGTTATGTCTCACTAAGTAAAGATAATAAGGGTGGCCATTCAACACCATTTTGGTATCTCTGTATTATAAGGAAATTTATAAACATTTAGTTCATTGTCTTATTTTTAAGATACCCGTTTTTAACAATTAACTTATTTACTTTCTTAAATATTGTTAATTTGTCACTGATTCCTAAGAACCCACGGTTGACTTATGAGAACTCACACATTCTTACAGGGCAAATAAAATATGGAAATTCAGTCAATTTTGCTTTTAACTTTTATGTTTTTTTAAAAAAAATGTTTAATTTTGTTAAATCATACCCATATTTTAAACTTAATATTTTACTCCAATGCTATACACACACAAGTGTCCAATTCATAACAATGGATAGTATTTTAATAGAGTTTACAAGTGAAGAAACTGACTTAATTGAATAAGTAATTTTCTCGAGACTATGTAGTTACTCCATGATAGAGCTAAATTTTTAATCTAGTAAAAGCACATGTACACATTTACCACTCTGCCATGAATTTATAATTTTCTCAAACTCTCTGAAGCATTCTAACAAAGGAGAGAATAATCGTATAGATTTCAAAACCTCCTAATATTTAAAATTCATAATATAACTCAACGCAATCTATAAGACTTCTCCAAAGCTATCCGTCAGTGCACAATGCCTATAAGAGCCTCTAGGTGGCAGGTGTTGGCCTAATAGATAAACAAAATGCATAAAGAGGAACAAAACAGGTGACAGTAGAAGAAAACAAAAAGGGACATATAAAGAGGAAGAGTATTTCTGGTGAAGAATGAGAATACTATCAATATGTCCACCAGATATCTGCATTTGTGGCTCTACTTTCATATTTAATGCATTTCTGAAAACGTGTGAAAGCCTCATGCCCAGCAGTCAGATATGGGAAGAGTTTCTCCTTCCAGAGATTAATGAAAGGAAAAAATGTTATCTTTTTTGGTGAGAACTTTAATAAAATTCCAATATCCCATGAATGATCTTAAATTTCTGATTTTCTTCTTGTAACTTAAGAACAATTAATCAAATGTGTAACTGATTTGCTTAAATGTCAAACTGACATTTTCCACTTCTGTCTAAAATATATTAGGTTTTACAATCTTATTTGTCAGTTAAGTTAACATACTTTGTTTTTTACTTTTCATATTTTTCATAAGGGGATAAAGGCGAAATGCAGTAAGATATTAAAATTATCACAAAAACTGGTGCACATAAATGGTAACATTACTAAAACTGACTCATAGTCTTGGAAGAGTTCCTTTTTGTGACAGTGAAAGTCTAAATTTAGAGTACTTAGGGATTTTTAGGAAACTAATGTGTAATTCGTGAAAATGAAATTTCTATGGAAAACGAACATGTTAAAAAACCAGAAACTGCCTACAATTACCTAAATTTTGTCTCTTTGGTTAAATCTCTGAGGACATCTAGTTTTCATTTACTTACACTTCATCAAGGATGGCTAATTTTTCAAATCTGAAGGGGTCAATTCATTTGCTCATTTCTTTTTTTTATTCTACATTCATTAATCTTTTTCTTTGAAATATCAACAGAGGAAAAGCCCCCTTCTACGCACCACTGCAGAACATATTAATGAAACAGGCAAAAATCTTCCCTCAGGGCTGCAAATGGCAAACACCAAGAGAATGCAAAAGACTTGGTTGCTCACTGCTTTTTCTTACTGTGTTAACTGTTGAATCCCATTATGTAAAGTAATGGCTAGTACTTTATCAGTAGGCATTCAATAAATAACTATTATTAATTAATTAATGGACATATTAAAAAATGAGAAAATGCTTTTAGATGCGGGAAGAAAGGAAGGAAGAGAGGGAGGAAGAAAGGAAGGGACAGGAAAAAAATAAGTCAGGTATGGGCTCCCCTGATGGCCGAGGAGTTAAATCTCAGTGCTGTCACTGCGATGGCCTGAGTTTGATCCCTGGCCAGGGAGGTGACCCACATGGCACAGCAGACCTCTCCTGTCTCACCTGCTGCTCTCCTCAGTAGTATATCACAATAAATCTGCCTGTTCTGCTCCCTGCTCTGTCTCTGATAACTCTGTTTATCCCCTGCAACTCTGGTGGCCTATACCCAGTTCTTTTACATGGGAGGGAGGGAGGGGCAGGGCTTATTCCAAATAATAAGTAATAGAGTAATAGAGTTGAGAATATTTTCATTTATAATTTCCAATACAGTGTTTTCTCACCATTATAAAATAAACAAATATGTATTACAAACTTAAGATGCACCTGATAGAGACTAGGAGTATAGAAAATTTAGGATGGAGGCATCATTAAGACCAGAAGCAGGAAGTGAAACCAGAAACAGAAATGAAAAATGCTTAGGACACAACTGTTAGAGCAAGTATCAGGGGGTTATACAAAGTACATGGAGGCACAGACCAGGTGGGGACATGGAGATGGAGGACCATTGTAGAGTCCCTGGCACTTCAAAAATCAACCTAGTGACACCCTAGAAGTAATTAATTTAACAATAGATAACAATGGCACAAAGGGATGAACCCTCTTCCCAGAAGGAAGAACAATAAATCAGCACAATTGCTGTACTGGCAAGAAGCACCTCTCCTGTCCACCTGTGATTATGCAGGTATTTCTTTTCACAAAACTTTTTTCCCTTTGCAAAACAGTGGCAGCAGCTCTTTCTGCCCTCTTGGGTCAGCACAAATGTCCTCTTCTTTTTTTATATAATAAACTTGCCCATTTGGATATAACCACAGTGTTTGCCCCCCTGGCGAAACTCGCCTGCAGTCTGCAGCTGAAAGGGGAACTCTGGTGAAACTTTTCTCAGAGGTAAACCAAGGACCTCACTCACTGAAACCAACATCTCATCAAAACAACATCACACCCAGTCAGGCTTAGGTTTAGTAGAGGACATAGGTAAAATAAGGTAAATATATTTTAATTTTCACACAGTAAAACATTTGTGCAATAAATGATATCTACTATTAAATAGTTTATACCTAAAATTCTGAGGATGCCTCACATTAAATAAATAAATAAATAAATATAGCTACTAATACCTCTCAGGAAGTAATGAGGAAAATAAAAGATAAAGGAATCATCAAAGTGAATTTAAAATAGCACCACAAAACAACACCATAACGTTACTAAATTTTGCAGTACTTTATATGACATTAATTTTGGTGCTTATAAGTAAACAGCTTATTGAACATCTTTCAGTGTGTGAGACATTTATTCTTTAAGATAAACTAAGGCTATTAAAGTTTTCCTTTTTAATTCACTGCCACCTTATCTTTAGAGTTCTTTGGAGGTCTTAAGTTTTTCTGCTTTGATTTCATAATGGTGCCTTTCCCTTAGGCGGTCACCCTGTAAAGAGTAGTATTAATCAACATGTATCAAGTATACTGCTCACGTTCTCTGAAGTGAGCTAAGGCCTATAAACTAGGCCAAGTGCTGCAATACCTGGACAGCAATGGCAGGTATGATCAGATGTGACTTCAGAGAGACCTAATCTGTTAGTTTGTTTTTGTTGGTTCTTTTGTTATTTTGATTTTTTTGTTTTGGAGTAAATAATGACAAAATTGTGAATGAAAATGAAAGAAATTTTAATGTAAGAACAAGTAACAATTAGAAATTATATAACAGCTGTGCAGGAAGCCATATTTACACAGATAGTATAGGAATTGCCGAAGGTGGGGAGGGCAATTATCTAATAGTAACTCACATCTAACTTTTGTATCTTGGTTAGTACTTACCAAAGTCTGGGTTGGAATATGCATAATAGAGTAAGAGAATAAATATATGCATGCTTATTTCTTCATCCCACCTCTGAACTGCAATCTCCTTGAGGTTATAATGTGTGCCTAACTTGTTACCTGATGTCTCTAGCCCCTATCTTACATATTATAAATGCTACTATAAAATATTGGTTGACTTTAACTAGATAGTTGATTTCAGACAAAACAATTATACAGTACAAAATTAATATTATCACTAAAATTAATATTTTAATGTTTGAAAGCAACACATGTTTGTTGTAGAATACTCAGAATACAGTGTAAGCTCCAATGAGGAATAAAAATTTCTCATAGCTTCAGAAAAAAGAGATGTATTTCAACTTTACTGAACACTACCAGGGATAGCTCTTGTTTGTTCTCCATGTGGGTGAAATAGCTGAAGAGTTCTGTCTTCATGGAGCCTATATTCTACTGGTAGGAGACAGACTATAAAGAAAAAGAAAAAAAAACATGCAGAATTGACCTCCCCAAAATGTTCAGCCAGGCTGCCCCAAGACTTCCAGAATAAGCTTTTTTCCAAGATGTATTACTGAGGCACAGGGCCCTAACGTCAATCAGGCTCCAAGAGAACCTGTTGACATTAACATCTAAAGGAGTGAAGATTACTCAGATTTAGGGTTATCCTCAGAAACAATCCTTCTATCAGAGAAACCCATCTTTATGGCCAGGCAAAGTATTTAATGACAGAGCATCTGCTTTTATGACTCACCTTCTCCCTGTCATGTGAGTTTCCCTCCTCTCTCCTTGCTAGCCCAAATCCCTACACTATTCATTAGCTCGAGAATAAGAATCCTAGATCTCCCTATTTACCCTCGAATTTACAGCCATGTATATTCTTCCTATGTATGTATTTAAGTTTGTTCTTTTTCTCCTACTAATCTGTCTGATGTCAATTTGTTTTAGCATGTGGAAAAGAACCTAGAAGTGTTTGGGAAAATGCTCTGTCCACCTCTGTGACCCCAAAGGGCTGGAGGAATTGTTATGGCACTAAAGTCCTCAGGATAGAGAAGCTGATGTGCAGGAGGCATTTGTGGCAGAAAAGGGTGAGCAAAGGCTAGTGCGTTGTATGTAAAAGCTCCTGCAGTTCACTGTTAAGAGGTTGAGTTTTACTTGATAATACTATAAGAAGCTACTGATACCTTTCAGGTAGGGAGCTGATGTGGCGCTATTAAGGGGAAAGTAAACCAGCAAGACAAAAACAAATCAAACCACACTGGCTGCTCTAAGGATGAAGGGTGAGCAAATCTGGAAGAAAAGAAATCCAATAGGCAACCATTGCAACAACACTTTCACTCAAGAAAGAACAGAGGCTTATATCAGGGGAACAGTAGAGTAGAAGAAGAAAAAAATGACAGATTGAATGTTTGTTTAAGAAATAAAACTACAGGGCCTCCCTGGTGGCGCTAGGGGTTAAGACACAACCTATAAAGTCATCTGCAGCCACTGCAGCATTAGTTCAATCCCCAGCCAGGGAGCTAACCCACATGGCGCAGCAGACCTCTCCTGTCTCACGCGCTGCTCCCCTCAGCAGTGTATTTCAGTTGATCTGCCTGTTCTGTTTCCTACTCTGTCTCTGATGAATCCTCTTAGCCCTCACACCTCTGGCCTGTACCCCAGTTCTTATATGCATAAATAAACCTTTTAAAAAAAAAAAAAAGAAAACTACAAGGACTTGCTGATATATTGCATATGGTGAGGAGCCAAGAATGACCTGTTATTTTTATTTGAATAACTAAGTAAACAATAATTTTTGCATAAAGAAATGGCAAAGACTAAAGGAGAAATAATGTGGGAAAGACATCTACTTGCCACATATACCAATACTTGTTTTTTCTTCATAACATAATTCAGATTATATTAAAAATGAAAACAAGTTCAACCCAAATCCAGTCTTGCCTTCCTCTCCTTGAAGCTAGTTGCATGCTTACTGGCTGAGTTCTGGTCAATAAGATACAACTGGAATATTTTGTGAAATCTCTGGAAAGGTGGCTTTGAGCTCAGTGATGTGTGTATTTTCTCTCATTTACCTTCCTCTGTCTTTCTTCCTGAAATCTGGCAGGCTGGGTGGCATGATAAATACTGAAGTGACTTGAAAGATGGAAGCACCTGCGAAGATGGTGAGTCAGAAATGTAAAAATAAACCTGATGACCAAGGAAACTTACAGCAGTTCTGCTTGATAACTTTCAGTCTTTCATATAAAAGAGAAATAAGATTTATATATTTCAGCACTATTATGATGGTTTCTTTTCTTTTTTTTTAAAGATTTATTTATTTATTTATTTATTTATACAATAACTGGGTACAGTCGGGAGGGTGAGAGAATTCACCAGAGCCAGAGGGGGGAACAGAACAGGCAGAAGGACCAAAGTACTGCTGAGGGGAACAGCAGGTGGCAGGAGAGGTTTGTCACGCCATGTGGGACCCTCGCTGGTGGCTGAGGATTGAACCGGCGCTGCAGAGGCTGCAGGCAGCTTCCCAGCCCAGTGTTCAACCGCTGCGCCACCAGGGAAGGCCCGATGGTTTTTTTCAATTGAATTCAATCTCCACTGATACTCACTGCTTGAGAAGAGGAGTAGAAAATCAAGAACAATGCTTTGAAATGCTAACCTGATAGCCAAACATCCAAATGGCAGTGTTATAAAAGCAATTAGATATAGATATCTAGTCCTAAAATGGAAGACCGGGACCAGAAATGTAAAATTGGGGTATACTGGGAGAGTTAGAGCCATTTAATAGATGAGTCCGTGTAGGAAGTACAGGGAGAAAGAGAAGAGGGTCCATCACTGAGCCCTGGGGCTTCGACATTTAGTTACCAGCACAAGAGAAGGAGCCAGGGTTGAGGTTTAGTGAAGAAGAAAAGTGAAGTAGGATTCAGAGAACATGGTTTCACAGCAACAAAGAAAATATACCAAGATAGAGGAAGTTGTCAGTTGCACAAAATGAATTCATCGGAGGGATGAACTGAAAGAACTGAGTAGACAAAGTGCCTGTGGGATTGACTAATGTGGGAACATCTCATACTTGTAAAGAACAGCTTCAATGAAATGGGGAAGGGAGACGAGCCTACAACAGAGAAGGGTCGGAGTGAATGGCCGGGCTTGGCTTTAATTTGCTGTAAAGTAGAATAAGGGAACAAAAATCTGCCTCCCTGAAATACATTTTTCTGGCAAAAGTCTCATTTAATGGAAGGGGCTGTCAAGGCTAGGTAGGTTGCTTGTGATATTTACATGTAAACCTCTCCATATTGGCTTCTCCCAGGAAGACCTAGTCTTACCTCTTTTCAGTGGAGAAGGCAGATCTTAATTTGCTTATCTTTGTCTACTCTGCCTTCTCCCAAAACCTTCTTAAGTGAACTTCCCCTTTCCTTACCTAACCTTTCGTCTTTGCTAAGCTATTCAAAATGGCATCTGAAGTCACACAGACAAGCTACTCACGTCACGCTAAGTGTCTCCCATGTATACAGGAGATAGACATAATATAAATTTTCTTTTTGATTTTTCTCTTACCTATCTTGTTTGATTATTTGCTAACTTGGAAGAACCAAGGAGTATGTGATGATTTCCTTTGCATCCTAAAAATGGAAAAAATAGATATCCTGGTAAGCCTCTTACCAAAATACTCAGAAATGCTAGACAAAGCATAACAAACAGCTTTTTAAACGTATGGCTAAACTAGAAGAAATTAAAGAGAATCCCAAAAGACAGACAGTGAAGAGGGGTGTAGAGAAACTTAGTAGCCAGAAGAATAAACATTAGAGGAACAGTATGAAGCAAACTCTGAGTCCTTGAATGACAGCCTGAATGAATTCCAACCCCTGAAGATTTTACACTGCTATCACCAAGCTGAAGAGATCTCAGGTGCCAAGGATTGTAACTCCCAGTTACTTCCTGAATTGCAGTATCACCAGGAACTAGGGTGGGAGGTAAGTAGCCATGCTTGGCTTATAACTGAACACATGCAGACTCGAGTTCCCTTGCTTTTTCAGCTTTCACCCTGGTGATTATTATTGATAGGCTGTATTTATCATTTAATATCTCTCCCACCTTCTGCTTCTCCCTCTCCTCATTCCCCTTATAAATAAATCTTTTACAAAATTTTTCTCTGCATGCCTGCTTTTGGGTTTCATCTTGTATTTCTAAGCACTGAGATGAGAACTCACATCCAGGCCAACCTCATTCCCCTTGGGGTTGCCCTCTAACATAAGTAAAAATATACGTTCACCCTTAGGGGCCTTCCCTGGTGGCACAGTGGTTGAGCGCTTGTGCTGCAAAGTTGCCCACAACTTCTGCAGCACCGGTTTGATCCCTGGCCGCCGGCAAGGGTCCCACATGGCACACAGACATCTCCTGCCATGCCCGCTGCTCCCCTCAGCAGTGTATTTCGTCAGTCTGCCTGTTCTGTTCCCCGCTCTGGTGAATTCTCTCACCCATCCTGGCTTCTGACTGTACCCAGTGCTCGCATAAATAAATAAACAATCAATCAAACAAATAAATAAATCTTTAAAATATATATATATGTTCACCGTTGGGTAATTTGCCAGTTACCATTTTAATTATTTTTCTTACACCTGAATAAACTTTTTAAGCGTTAAGTATTTGCAATGTATGAAGACAGTCATGATAAAATGAACACTTTTAAGTCTCCCCTTTGTGGCTTATAATATTGTCAGGGTGCAAAGGAAACCATCATAAATAGATTAAGACAGACAGAATTTGTGGGGAGAAAGAAGGCTGGTTAGGGAGTTTTCCTGGGAAAGGCACAGCAGATGAAGATATACAGATGGGCATTCTGCTTTTCCCAATGAAAAGAGATAAGGAATTTACAACTTCCTAGGAGAGGCCCTTGCAAAGAAAAAATTATGTGTAAATATTAAAAGCTATTTCTATTCAGGCATTAGACCCCTCTCTGAAATCAAGCTTTTACCAAAAAGGCATTCTTGGGGGTAGCATATTTCTGAGCCCTTACAATATTCCTGCCTCCTCTCAACTCAGAGTTAACCCCTTTCTGAATATTCTATTACTTTCACTTTCTTTATAGATTCATCAAATTTGTGACCCCTTTAAAAAAAAGTTACTGTTTAGCATAGCGAGTTTTAATCTATATTTAAATGAATTCATGGTCTTTATGTTCTTGTGCAACTTGCTTTATTTTGGCTTAAAGCTATTTTTCTGATGTTCATTAACATGGCTACACGAAGTCATAATTCAATAACTGATGACAAAGGTAACACAACAGAGCCATAGGGAAGAGATGGTTTTGTCAATAAACGTGCAGGCCAGCTGGAAATTAAAAATGAAAGTTAACCCTACCTTACCCAAGTCACAAAAATTGGAATGGTGGATTCAAGAACTAAAAGTAAATGTTAAAACAATTAAGGATGTAGAAGGTAATACAAGAGAAAATCTTCATGACATTGGGATATGTATTTATTTGTTTATCCTGACCCAAAAAATCAGTCAAAAAGAAATTAGTGATAACAAAGATGATATTAAAATTAGAAAATTTTGTTCATCAAAAAATTACTGAGTAAAAGAATTTATAACATATATCCAATGAAGAGTTTATAAAAAAAGACTATTTGGGGCCTCCCTGGTGGCACAGGGGTTAAAGTCTCAGCACTATCAAGCTATTTGCAGGCACTACAGCACAAGTTTGAGCTTACCCACATGGCATAGCAGACCTCTCCTGTCTCGCCTGCTGCTGCCCTCAGCAGTGAATTTCAGTAAATCTGCCTGTTCTGCTCCCCACTCTGTCTCTGGTGAATCCTCTCACCCCCTTGCACTTCTGGCCTACACCCCAGTTCTTGTATGCATACATAAATAAAAATAAATCTTTAAAAAATCTACTTGAAAAATCAATAAGAAGAGAGTTTGACAACACAATAGACAAATTAGGAATAAATCGCAAGAAAGTTTAACTAAGTGGCCAAAAATTATAAGGAAAGGTCCTGACCTCATTAGTCATCAGGAAAATGCAAATTAAAACCACAGAAAGTAAATAATAGAATGACTACAATTTACAATGAAAATTCCAAATATTGGAGAAGAGGTAGAGCCAATGAAACTCATGCTGGTAGGGAAAAAAATTGAACAGAAACTTTGGAAAGCCCATTGGCAGACAAGGATATAATTATCCTTATACATGTATAATACATATAATATCTCCACTTCCATTCTTAGGTACATATCTTGCAAATGCATGTGCATGTGAGTTTACCAAGAAACACACCCAAGAATATTCAAAGCAGCAGTATTCATACAATTCCAAACTATACTAACTAGAAATGGACTAAAATAGCAAAAAACAATGAATAAATAATTTTTGGTATATTCATACAGCCACTACTTGACAACACTAAAAACTTTTAAAATACAACAAAATGAGTGAATTTCATAAATATAATGCTGAACAGTAAATTCATAATTCCCAAAAAATTTCCCATTCACATTGCTTTCTTAAGATTTCAAATACATTAGTTAATAGAGGTGAAAACATATATACAACTGTTCACTCACTTGGTTTCAAGACCTAAATTATTGTCACTGAATTTCAGAAATGCAAAGTTAAATTAACTTTGGAAGTTTTATAGAGTGCTAGGAGCAAAAAAACTGGGAAAGCTTAAACATGTCCCTAAAATAATAAGCTTTGACTTCACATTAATAGGCTCTAACAAGTAAACTGGGGTGATGAGGAGCTGTTACAATATAAGAAATGAAAGTTAAAATATTTCCTTCTTCTAAATGCTTTCAAAAAATCAAACAGAAAAGATAAACACTTCCCCAAGAATTACTAATCCAGAAAAATTCAGGACAGTTCAAATTTATGAAATATTAAAGCCAGGAATTATTGCACATGAGAAAAAATAGTCTTATGTTCTCTTTTTGTACAATTAAATGAAATTTCATACAATTAAATTTTCTACTTGCACTTACACAGTGGATTCTCCCCTCTATTGCATGGTTGAGAAAAAAATCTGCACCTTCAATTGTACTTCAAAGTAGATTCAGATTATAACAGTACCCCTTAAACAGTCAACCATCTAAAGAGGCTATTAATGAATAACTGCTCGAGATTTAACAAAGTAACACTCATGCTCCATACCTAAAACACTCTAGTGGCTCCAGGTAGCCACTTTCATGAGGGCACTGCTATGCAGAGACCCAGGGAGAATGAGATTTAGTTCAGTGCAATTATTTCTGAAAAATAAACTCAAAGCACTTGTTCGATCAATGGCAGCTTGTATTGTCATTTATTATTGTTAGTATTACTACAGAACCCACATTGTGAGACACAGCTAAGCCTCTTAGCCCTGCATACAATCTGTAGAGCCAGAAGGAGTTTGAATTCTCTCTCCATTACTTATAACCTGTGACTTTGGGCAAACCATTCAACCACAGGGGACCTCAAAGCCACTGCAAAATGGGAACAACAATGCATTTACCTCATAGATCTGTGGGGATGTTGATGATTAATTTATCAATTTGACTGACCCCAGGCTACCCCATTAATATTTCTGCATGTGCCTGTGAGCTGGATAAAATTAACTTTTGAATTGGCTGTGTACGTAGCAGATTGTACTTTCAAATGTTCTTATCCTACAATCCATGGAAGGCCTACAAATAACAAAAGGCATAGGAAAGAGGAATTCACCTTTTTCTCTTGCCTCACCATTTGAGCTGGGGCAGCTCATCTCATTTTCTCCATCCTTCGGTCTGAGTGTTAACACCATTGGTTCCCCCCCACCCCCTTCTACTCCTTCTAGTTCTCAGCTCTTTAGACTTGAATTATAAATTGAAATATACCAACAATTTTCCCAGGTCTCCAGTTTGCAGACAGAAAACCATGGGAATTCTTAGCCTCCATGATCCAAGAATCCAATTCCTCATATTATGTACATATGCATAATATGCATGTAAGTATAACATGTGTGTGTGTGTATATATATATCCCACTGGTTCTTTTTCTATAGAAAGCCCTAATACAGGGGTTAATATTAAAAAAATACACTTAGTTTCTAACACCTGGAAAGTCTTTAATAAATGTTAATTATCTTCATTGACATTTTTATTTTCTCTGTTACCAAGGGAGTAGGAACAACTCAAAAATGCAGAGCTTTGCCCTAAGAAATGACAGCCAGGTGATAATTAAATGGATCCGAGTCATCAAAACATATCCTGGAAACTAGAGCTGCTGTGGGAGTTGTGTGTGGGAGACAGAATAAGTATCCAGAAAGGTTTTCTCCATCACTTCTTGGTCTTTACAGGAGACATTCTACTAGTATGGAGGTAATTTCAACTCTCTCTCGTCCATAGTAAGAAAAGGAATGGGAAGGCTCGGTGAGATGTCTCTTCACACTGCCCACGTGAGGACACTGTGAGACTGAAAGGTAGTTCCTTGGGGTCAGGTGGTGCAAGAGACCATGAATGATGAGTAAGCAGTGGTACAGAGGACCCAGGTGAGGCCAGTGAGGGTAATAAGGCCACATTTCAGAACCTGACATACCTAGCACAACTTGAAGGAGTTTTCAGAGCAATCTATCAAACCATACTATTTTCTCGGCTCTCTCCCCTTCCAGCTGAGGGCAGATACCTCAAGTCTTTCCTTGGAGATTAAGGTCTAACCTCAGCCTGAATTGTTGTCTCCACAATGTAACTTTTGCCAAAGACTTAAGGTGAAGAATTTGGTGAAAGGAAGAAAAAAAAAAAATCTCGTAAGGAGTGAAACTACAGTGTGTAGGCTTAATGTAAGTTTGACTTTCCCTAAAGGTAGTGGCAAACAGTAGAAAGAGGGACAACTTCCAGCACCAGGGAAACAAGACTCTCCTTGGTTACATATTACTGAGAGGCCTTATTAATGGAGGGTGAAGGGCAGGAATGAGGGTAGAGGTCCTGGCTCTAGTCCAACATCTATAAAAGGTTTTCCTTTCTGGCATCTTGGGAATATTTAAAAGGAAACACCTTTTCTGTGAATACAGTTTCAAATAAATGATAGTGCAGAAGAGTAAACTCATCATTTTCATTATTTCCTCCTCCTACTTCCTGCTTTCCAATCACTTCCAGGTTCTTTTGCACACACTGATCTGTGTTATAGTTTTGAGGAGAGAGGAAAGGAGACAGAGAGAGAGAGAGAAACACATTTGTGTTTATTCCTACATATCTCCAGTATTTTCTTTTCTTTTGGCTGGAGAGGTAGCCAGGAGAAGCATAGGTAAAAACAATGTGCCTTTATCTTTTTTTTTTTTAAGTGTAAATTAGCTCACTTCTCTAAGCTTCTCCCCCCTTTTCTATTTGTATCACCTTGGAATTTGTTTTGTCAAATGAATCAGTTGTGCTGACTGTCAAAACATATAGTCCCAGCAATAGCCTTGAATATCAAGTGTTTGTTCACATTAGCACTAACAGCTATCAAATCACTAAGCAAATATTCTTGAAATTTGTAGTGAGGTATGCTTCATGTCATGTGGTATATATGTTATATCAAGTTTATAACAAAATAACAACAAAAAAATATATTATATACAAGGCACCGTGCTTAGCATTCATGTGGACACAAAGACATGCAGCGACCTTCACTGGAGATGTGCTGCAATGCAGTGGAAATGGGGTGCAGGAGAGGTTTTCATTCCCGATACTAAAGCTGAGAACCTGGGCTATTCACATGATCCCTCTGGGTGAGCTTCCTCTTCTACTTTCATTTAACAGGCTGAACAGACACCTGTGGTTGTTTCTATCCTTAAAACCAATCTAACCAGAATGGTCAAATGTACCTACAGGAAATTGAACCATTAATGTCACCATACAATGCTGAGTGTGTGATGAGTTCTACTGCTAGTAGGAGCTTCAGAGTTAAGTTCACTGAAGGGCACCGGGGACTTCAGCTAGACACTGAAGACACAGTAGGAACAGGATGTTCTGGAAGCACAGGATTGTAGGTTTTAATTGGTAAACATGGAGGTATGATTGTGGGTGATAGAGTGGCTGCAGTAACATGAAAAGAAAGTTTTACTGAGAAAAAGGATGTTTGTTAAAATATGTTGCATTTTTGGGCATGACTCAACCGTTCCCCACTTTTCTGTGAAAAATCTTAACTAATATGCAGTGCTCTTCTGAGTGGACTCTTTTTAACAAAAGTATTAAGTGCTTATTTTTGTAATTTCCCAATTGTATTATCTATTCAATAGAATATGAAAATGAAAAATCACCTTATAACATTTTTCATTTTGGATTATTTTCATTCAGTAAAATGCTAAATTTGTAAGAATAAATACGGTCAAAATATTGGATAATCTTACTTGCCATAAAAATAATAATTGTAATATATTTTAGGTCTGTCGGTCCACAGCTATTCATTTTGCACCTAATATATGCCAGTTTCTTTGGCAGGTGCTAGGGCAGATACAAATAATAAATATTATCTAAGTAGAATAAGAAACACTGGTTTTGGAACCAAGAATAAATGAGGCAATAAAATTATATAAACAAATCTTTCTGGTAACTAAAGCATATTGCAATTTATGGAAACCTGAAAAATATTTTACCTTGATGTATTAGCATCAAATATGTCTTGGAATATTACTGCTAATTTCATTCAACAGCTACATTTTCATAGTTCTCAGTGCAGAATATTCATATTGCATTGATTATCTCTACCTTATAGAGGTGACCAAACTTATGTAACTATTTTACAATATCCACTTATTAGAAGGAAAAGAACAAAATCGGTGGAAGTCTCATCAATGTCAATATGCTCCTTTTCCCTCAACCACAAAATAAAAAGGTGGCAGTAGGATTTAGACATTATTCCCCATGTGAAAATTTTATGTTGTGAACTTGACAGGGCATAAAGTCAATCCCATTAATTTTCAGGGTGTTCGGCTTTTCCGTGTAGAGATGAAAGCTACAGCGGCAGGCACAGGCAAGGCTAATTACAACAGGGCCTCCTCAGGGAAGAACAGCTGGAGGCCATGGACTCTAAGATGATAGGGCCTTCCCATTTACCCTACATTTCCTTCCCCTCCCCCCCTACTTCCCAAGGACATTTCTTTTGTAATTAATTTCTCTCAACTGACAAAAATGTCCATCAGTTTTCTCCTAAATTTGAACTAAATATTCAAATTCTAACTATTTAATGAAAATATTTAATGTTAGCAGTACTAATGGTGGTTACATATTGGGGGGCTATGATCCAGGGAAGATGGGGGGGTTGCTGAATTGACAGATGGGAGAGGCACTTTTCACTTGACATCTTCTAAGGCTGTAAGGTATTTGAGGCACACAAGCATAACCCCTTAATAATAAATACATACCTAGTGTAGGGTAAGGAAAAATGTCAGGCCTTTCTGCCCTCCCGCCATCAGGATAGATGATGGAACCCTGTGGTCCTGAATGCATGCCTGATGGAGGACACCTGGAGTAGGGTGTGGGCATAGGTAGATGGGATTCACCTGGGCTGAAACGGGGCTTTTTAAAGGTGGCATCATGGGGACGCCAGTGGAAGCCAAGAATGAACAGAAACAGAGAGAAGCAGAGGACGCCGGAGAGCCTAGATAGAGTGAAGACTTGCTGGGGGCCTACTAGCCTCCCAGCCCCCAGCACCCCTGCCTGCTGTGTACTGGGTAAATCCCAATAAAAGACCTGCAAAAACCACTGAGGACTGACTCCTCCTTTAGCCAGTCTGCTGGATCAGAAAACCTGCACTGTGTCCATTCCTCCTCTTACACCTAGCAACAACATAACTGGAAAGAACAATACTTGTTCTTCAATCTCTGTAATATTATTAGAACTGCCCTATAAAAGTGCTATAACATGCAGCAAATGTTGGTAATTATACATGTGCATTACACAAACTACTTCAATTGTGGAGTTTTTCCATCAAATAGGTGGCTTAGGCATTTTTTAAAATTTCTGCTTATTGTGTTTTAAAATATTTTCTTATTTGGCACATTAACACCATTAGCCATCTTTTCCCAAGCCAAATGCTTCAGCCCATACTGCTGTCATATTTATATAGAACATCGACCCAATTCCTTAGCGCTGCCACTGCAGTTAATATTGCACCTCACACTTACCTGGGATCTGGACGCAGGTTCAGGTGGAGCAGAGGAAGCAGCACTGATGCCCCAGTTTGGTGTTTGGTAAGCCTGAGGTCAGCAGGAGCCTGCGAGCCTGCTTGGCGTTGGCCTTGAATTAGGCCTCCTCTGGGACCCTGGGTCTCCAGTCCTGAGGTCACCAGACTCTGTGACCTTGAAGATAGCAGTTTCCCTCCTCCAGGGTCAGGAGGGAGATCGCACCTCGTGCAGGACACTCCAAGGGATGGCCTACTCCTCTCCACAGTCATTGGGATGTGCCACAGGCCAAACGATAGTCCTTACAAGAGGACCTGCCCAGCAGGAGTGAAGTAGGTGACCCTGGGTCTTCCTGTGCCTGCAAAAGGCACACTGGGCATGGGGCGCAAGGCTGTCCAGGAGGTGGCTCTCCTCGTCCAGCACCAGCTGGTGTGAGTTGTGCCTATGGAGCTCCTGGTGGAGAAGCAACCCCCACCCTGACAAATCTGTCAGGGTGAAAGGCCTGAGGGTGTCAGGCTGAAAGGCCCGAGGATTCAGTAGCGAAGAGGATGCTGTGCTGCTGCTAACTTGGCCGGCGTTCATTCAGCATGCCAGGGGCAGCAAGTCTGCAGGCGGTGTCTGCGCCTTCACACGTCCGCAGCCTGCACCCGCTCCTCCACCACCCGGGAGGCCCCAGCTCATGGACTTTTCACTACCCACACTCTCTTGCTGATCTCCTTCAGCTGCTTGGCTCCGCGTGGAGGACCAGCGAGAAAGTGCGCTTAAAGAGCCAGGAGGCAGCTGGCACCTGGGGCACCCAGCGCGCACCACTCTAAGTTGGACTCCTGGAAAAGGTGGCAAAGACATTTCCCCGGGTGAAAGTTGGGCAGCCTGCATGCCCAACCCTTCCTGCCGAAACTTTCCTGCAAGACCATTATGCTTCTTAGTTCCAAGGAGGCCAAGCAGAGCCTTTCCGGTGATCTGTAGGAAGATGTTTGCAGATTGTTCAATAATGTTGCACCTTGTTTCAAAAATCCACCCAACAAGAATAAAAAGGTCCATATATAAAAGGCCCATATAAAAAGTCCGTGTAGTGGCAGGAAGACACAGAGCAGGTTTTCTAGGAACCGATGCAGCAGGGTAAGGGAGAGTCCTGGAGCCCATGGTGGCTTTTTCAGGCTTTTATGGAGTTTACCAGGTACACGGCAGACAGGGGTGCTGGGGTGGCTGGGAGGCTTGCAGGCCTCCCAGCCCCCAGCAAGTTTTCACTTTTTTGGGCTCTCTGACGTTCTCTCCTGGCCTCTGCTTCTCTGCTGGTTCTCTTCCTGGTAGTTCCATTCTGCGATGCCGCCTTTAAAAGCCTGTCTCAGCTCAGGTGAATCCCACCTACATATGCCCCCACCCTACTCCAGGTGTCTGCCATCAGGCATGCATTCAGGACCACAGGGATCCGTCATCAATACTAATGGCCGGAGGGCAGAAAAACCTGACCATCATTTACCCTGCAGTCCATATATAAATATATGTATGTATGTATGTGTATGTGTGTGTATATATATATATGTGTGTGTGTGTCAAGAGTATCCATATCATTCTTACAATTCACAAAGGTAAACATATCAAGTGTTTTACCTGTCAATTTATTCTCAAAAAAGAGAGGAGGCCTTCTTATTTTGTATTTTTTCTATATAAGAAAATATTTTAAGTACTTTTGTCATTCTGGGGCCTAAGGAAATGTGCTAGATCCAAACTACTGGGCTAGTATGGCTGCTGTATTGCCTTACAGTTCTAGCAAGTCCTGTATTATAAAAATTCAAGTACATCACCTCTAGTACCATAGTGCTGTCCTTATGAGTTGGGAAACTAAGGCTGAAAACATGAAGGGGTCGTCCATGATCACAGAATCAGTAGAGCAATAAAAACTTTAGGTGGATCCACACTTGGGCAATTTGCAGATGACATCTGAGCACAGGGTAGAAAGAATGGTTTATGCATATATGGAAATGAGTTCTACAAAAGGGCTGTCAGGGGCCTCATTATCTGAGGGATTTTCCTACTGAAATATACATCTTTCCAAAGCCTCAGTTCAACTGAAACCTCTGAGTGGTGTGACTTCTCCTGGATCATCATTTTCCATTACATTCCACAGAAGCAAAGATTAGAGTTTATGAGTTGTCCAAGAGTCTCAGAAAATAGGAAAACTATATTGCACTGAATACATAGGGACAAACCTATAAAATTGAATTGACAAACATTTATTGTCCATAAAATGTAGTATTATATATCTTATCAAATGCAGTCCAACTCATACCATAGTGCATAAATTATAAAGTCCATTTTAACATTTGATAGGGGCACATTTTAAACATAATTTGCTGTGACATTAAGTCACATTATTGAATCACATATGACATTTCAAATAATGTCTAGAACTTACCAAGAGCCTCATTCCCAGGACAGCTTGGAAGCTGCTATTCATCTGTCAGATGTTAGCTCTTGTTCTACTTCCTTTGAGAAACTTTTTATTATGCTGCATTAGTGCTTCCTGTGGGCTAAAGACGAAAGTGCTTATTTCCCTGTGTCCTGATGATAATTTATTTGCATGGCTATTGTAGTGGTAGTTTATTAAAGCTTTTGATTTTTTGTTTATTGGTTCATTTTGCTTTTGGTGTGCTTTAACAGACTGCCTTGATTCTTAGTTTATCAAGGGCAGAGACCTGGCATTATTCATTTCTCTATTCCCAGTAGTGAGAACAGTGCAGGTAATATCCTAGTTGTCCCACAGTTATTTGCTGAATAAAGTTCCTTTTCTGTGCATTTGCCAGAGCATTTAAAACACTACCAGTACGGTTATTCATTTTTATGGGTCTATGTATGTTTATTGTAAGATGCACATAATCTTGGAACTTATATTTGAGCATTTTCCTTGCATCTTTTTGCCTATACTACAGTTTTTCCTAGCTCTGGGTATACACAGGGTGTTAGAGCCATATTTGATGGTTTAATTTTTCCTCCGAAGATTATGGCTAGTCTGAAACTTCCCACAAGTGCCTCTCCATTCTGTTTTCCTCTCTTCTCTCAGTCATAATATTTTTCCCCAATTATTCCTTTCATTTTGGATCTACCAATAGAGGTTATATGGAAAATCAATTTTCTTAAAGCTATTTATATAAAAGTTCTGAAGATTCAAGATTTCTTTCATATGAAATCTTTTCATATTTACTCATAGATTTTGGAATTTTGTTTTCTCTTTTACTGGAAGGGAAAAGAATGAGAGAGCATGCTTGTCCTCATACTTAATATTTTTACACTTAGCCATTTTTGATTAATTGCAGTGATAGACTGCAGATGTCCAGCATAAACTGGATCATTTAATGTGCAATTATACATTTTAGATGAATCCCAGATCTATTGCTGTTATTTTCCATGGACTGGATGGTTATGTGCCTGAACAGAATTAAGTTCCCTCATCCTGTGTCATGGAGTAGCATCTTATGGAAGATGAGCATGAAATAGAGGTAAATTGAGGAGAAATTGTCCTTATAGGAGCTAAAGTAGCACTTTGGAAATGCTTTGAGTTTTCTGAAGGATAGGAAACTGCCAAATGCCACTAGTAACTCATCTAAAAAATAAACTCCATTTTACAGATGGCAAAACTGACAGTACATAGGAAAGTACTCTTGCCACTAGAGGATTAGGTTTTCAAGAAATATCACAGACAAAAGTGGAGAGAATTTATTGCTTTAGGAAGGTGCTAAAAGACATGTTAAAGGAAATTCAGAAGACTGTGGTATCAGATGGAAATTGAGATCTTCCCAGAGAAATAGTATAGGGGAAAGCTAAAAATAATAGTAAGATACAATAGGTATTTTTCATGATTTTAATTGCTTTAAAAGATAACGTAGAAGTAATAACAGTGCATTGTTGAGTTTTGACATATATAGAATAAAAAAGTGTGCTAAAATCATATAGGAGGAAATGGAAAAATACTATTGTAATATTCTTACACTATACATGAAATGATATTTGAAGGTTGATCGATAAGTTAATGATGTGTATTGTAAAATCTGCAGCAATTGAAATAAGAATTAAAATAATTTAAAAGAATATTAGTGACAAATAAATGTACTTTACTATCTATAATTCAAACATAAAATAGCTAGGTTTACTATAATGAAGAATACAGTGGAAGGGTGGAAAATATCATGTTCTACTATATATTGTCTCAGCACTATCAAGCATAGTAGTGGAAATTCAAAAGTATTTTGTTCTAAATAGCAAACATTAAGAGGAATTCTATTTTCCATTACTTACTATAGTGGAGAAAATAATACTGTTGCATTATAAGATAAACTTCTTTTGGATTCAAAAGACATACAGAAATAAAATATTGGTTTTTAAAACACACATGAACACAAAACATATAGTTACAATAAATATTAAAAAAGAGGAATACTAATATCAGCTTTGCTATTTTTTAAACTTCCTAGTAAGTTATTATTGTAATGATTGATAGAAACACATCAAACACCAGGCTTTTCTTCCATTAATTGATTTACATTCATTCTAATCTTTGGTTTGGTGATGATTTTATCCTCTGCATGGAAATGAGCAGTAACTTAGGCTGGTTTTCTGAAATCTCTTTCCATCCCCCTTTCTTCTCTGTTCTGCCTCTAGATGCTGCAGTAGATCAAAGATTTTCAGCAGCAGTAACGTGCTTATTGTCTTTCAAGTCATGGTAAGATAGAGAGTGACGAAGAGGAACAAGAATGTTTGCAACAGCTACAATAGTACCCATTGCGCATCAGTCATAAAAGGACTAGCTGAATTGTGCAGAATTGATATGTGCTTATTGTCAATGCTTTTTCCGTAACATCAGATAGAAATAATCACCCTAGGGCAGGCTTTCCTGGGGAAGATATTCTCTCTCTTTTGGACTAATATTTCAGTGAGGTGCAGGGTTCTACAGTTAATGTAATGCACATCCAATGAGTAATTCAATTTCAAAGAACTGGTTTTAATTACTGTGGTAATACTAAATGATCAAGCATTAAAATGTATAATACTAAATATTGAACTGGCAGCTCTTTGAATTAGAAATTCTCTATTTTCATATTTATATCTGGCAAGTAATATAAGTGTAGTGAAATGAAAATTCTTCAGGGAATGGCAAATGGGTATCTGCCAAATCGGTATCCATTAAGGAAAAACATCTAGTACTCTTGAGAATCTTGAAATTTGTTTTCTGAAAACTCCAGGTCATGAAAATCCTATTTGGCATACATATAATTTGTCTTGTCTCTATACACAGGCACAGGCTACTTTGCACCATTTTCTTCTGCCAACATTTAATAATTTTAAATGAAAATATTGAATATTTTATAGCACTTAATTTTATAGTATAATATTTCGTATTACTATGTATTTCATCAAATGAACTTCAAAAAGTGAAATCCCAAGATATTTTTCTAATAAATATTTTCTAGGGGTACATTTTGAAGTAGGATGTACAGATTTATTAATAACAGGATTTATTAAAAACGGAGTGGTGTAATTTTACAGACACTTTACTAGGGTGCATACCTTTTCTATTAGACACATTATTAAGAATGTATATTGATCAATTATAAATGAAAAGTTTTTGTGAGAAGTTGCTCTAAAGGTTCGTTAGAAGTTTCTTGATATATTTTTACTGGTAGGGGGGAGATCTGCCTCTACTCTGTTACCCTGGGTCCCTCACCTGCAGAGCTCCCTGAATTCAAAAAGTGTGCAGATGTGACTAAGTGAACTAAGAATGTGACCACTATGAGCATTTCCTGTTTTGGCATAGCTGGACTTGTGTGGACAAGTGACTTCTTCTATGATAGCCATGGTAACTCTGTCTTGGCTAGATTGAAGGGAGGGTAGCAAAAGAAAGGATTCCTTCTTACCCTCCATCTCATGATTCGATCAAACTGAATGGTATTCTCTCTGTGTACACACACATCTGTATACATCTGCATATACACCTATACTCCCACAGGTACATGTATACAGGTAATTGGCATTCCATAGGAAATCGCTAATTTTATCCAGATTTTCAAATTTTTAACATTTAATGAAATAAATAATTTGAAAATAATGAGTAATTTTCATTTTTTCCAGCTTTATTGAGGTTCTTGACATCTAATATTGTATGATTTGTTAAATGTATGAATTAAACTATGTAAAATACTTAGAGCAATATTTGGCAGATAATCAGTACTTATTAGCATTTGTTCTTGCTGTTGTTATTGACATTATTATATACTTAATGTTTACTTTGAGAAATATTATTTACTTTGAGAATCTTATTAAAAGTAAGATGTACTGATAACCAATCAGTACCACTCATTGGGATCCATTTTTTTAATATCTATCAGCTCAAAAATAATTCTTTCAGTGAATTCTGAAAGATGAAATTTGAGATGATTCCATGATTCAAAACTGTTATATAAATTTAGGACTCTGTATACTTCTTGAACCTTTAACCTCCTTTGACTATTTGTAAAATCCCTGTGGTGCACACCTGCACTTATATCGAAATGTTTCCAGATGATAAAAGGTGCAAATAGAAATTTCATTTCTAAATCTCACATTAAA
This sequence comes from Talpa occidentalis, assembly GCF_014898055.3. Taxonomy (NCBI): domain Eukaryota; kingdom Metazoa; phylum Chordata; class Mammalia; order Eulipotyphla; family Talpidae; genus Talpa; species Talpa occidentalis. Next base: position 66,058,359 of record NW_023601433.1, on the reverse strand, counting down.
CTATGAAAATAACATAGGCACTTACCTACCTCTTCTATTTATTGGGAAAGAAAAATCAGTTTAATTATTTTAATTTCATAGAATTGACATATGTATATATAAGACTTCAATCAAGTATGTTTGATTTTTAACATTTTAGATACATATAACTTGCACCTGAAGAAAATCTTAAAGACTTTTGAAAAAGTTCTAATTTCTAGTCTCCATTAATTTTCTGTCGTTATCCTCAGTTTGGAGCTGCCATGTGTTAGGGATTCCCTCCATATCTTTATGAAATAAGTCAATTCAAGTTGGATAATCATTTTTATTATCTCTTGTAAGAAATTACACTTTCCCCACTTTTTTGTGCAGTAGCTTCAAGGACTTCACTAAGACCATATCTGAATTTCAACTCATTGCTTTTTAATGAATCCTGTAAAGTGTAGACAAAGAACCTTAATATATTTAGATGATAGTTTTAGACTAAAATAAATGCAACTCCCCAAAATATATATGTTCCCCAGTATCAAGATCCAGACTAAACAACAACTGCTCCTTTCTTGTGAGTTTTTCTGGAATAATAATTTTTGGTGTCAATATAAAAGCAGCATGAGGGAAAAAAAAAAAAAAACATTAATAGAGAGCAGAACTAGGATGCAGTTAATGGATTACAAAAAATTACCTCTGATAAGATTTGAGATTAATTTATTGCAAAGTTAGTGAAAAATAATATTTTTCTCTAGTCTGTACTTCCACAAAAGGCATTAATAAAATGATAACATGCAGATGATTTTATACCAGGTTTAAAAATGTTCCAAATGATATTATGAAAGTGACTGCTACTCTTTCAATCTCTCTCTCCAGCCCCTTGTGAAAAAAGGCTGGACAGATTACTAATCAAATTACATCTGAATCCTGGGCCTCCCCTGGTGGTGCAGCGGTTGAGCGCTGGGCTGGGAAGCTGCCCCCAGCCTCTGCAGTGCTGGTTTGATCCCCAGCCTCAGGGCGAGGGTCCCACATGGTGCACAGACCTCTCCTGCCATGCCCATTGCTCCCCTCAGCAGTGACTGATGTCCCCTCAGACATCAGTCTGCCTGTTCTGTTCCCCGCTTTAGTTCTGGTGAATTCTCTCACCCTCCCGCGCTTCTGACTGTATCCAGTGCTTGTATAAATAAATAAATAAATCTTTAAAAAAAAACAAAACAAAACAAATTATATCTGAATCCACTAGATTGCAGGGAACATTCCAAGAGAGAGGAATATTTCTCTCATTATTTAGAGCAGAAGTTGATTATTTTCTTAATAGCTGTGTCCCTTCTCCATCGTAATTGTCCACCAATTTTGCTCAAGCACCTCCCCTCATCTATGTGCAGTCAGCTTTACAGTTCTGCTCTCAGCCCAGGGGGTATAGTGAACCGTCTTATCCAAAAATAATGACTAATTTCCTGCTATAAGTGAGACCATCCGGTATTTTTCTTTTTCTTTATGGCTTATTTCACTGAGCGTGATCCCTTCCAGCTCCATCCATGTTGCTGCAAATTACAAATAAGGGACCAGGAAAAAGACTAATTGTAATAAAGTAAAAATCAAAATCAACAAGCAGCTATAGACCAGAGACACACTATGGTGCGGGGGTGGAAGGGGAAGAGAAGAGGGATTAGGGTCAGAATAAGGGGGGTGGGAATTGTATGGGGAATATAACCAAAATGAAAATGCATATGTTGTGCAAAAATGAAAAGAGATGTAAGAATTATATAAAATAAAATAATTTTTAAAAATGATGAGCTAATCACCTTTTGAACGGATTGGTTTGGCATGGACTCTCCTTCTAGCCTGCCAGTAACAAGAGTGCTCTTATTAGAAGCACATGCTGGAAAGGTCTTCTTGATAGTAAAAAGTGACAACCAAGAAGGAATGGCCCTTCTCCGCCTCGGAACTTTACTGTGAACATAATGCTGGAGCGTGGGTAGCCATCACTTACTCTGTTGGGGAAGTCACCTGAGAACATCACCCACGAGTGGAAACTTGCAAACAACCCAACTCCTTTCTAAGGTCATGAAACAGTCCCAAGATCCAACCAAGAGATGCCTTGTACTCCAATCTCATGATTTGTGGGATAATAACTGCCACATGTTAGTAGGGAGTTGTCTGTTTCTTTTGGCCCCAAAATTATTGACATGTATTTTAGTGGTATTTTGATATTTATATCAAGGGAAATGTTAAATGATTATGTGGATGAAAGTAACTATAGAATGCCAATTTCTCATGTTTTCCAAAATACAGAAGTAAATTTTAATCATGGTTATAATGATTAGGATTATTATGGTTTGTCTATTCCTACTAGTTTCTAAACTGTCGTTTTACCTTTGTCTCTAAGCTGTGTGGCACAGAAACAAGCATTTGTAAACAAGCATCTTTATATTCAAGACCTGAAACAATTTGATTCATCATTTTAAAAAAAGTTTTGATAAAATAAAAGGAAAACAAGAAACTTAAGTAGAATATTTTATTGAAATATTCAAATACATAATGAAGATAAGATTTTGATTCATATTCCATAAAAAACATTCAATATATTAAGAGAATTTATTCATAAATGTAATAACTGCATTAGTGTTCTGAATCCTTTTTTTTGTCATTGCAAAAGATAAATTTCTATCAGATTTTAGTGACTGGGATGCACTACACCTACTAGACCATATGTGACCTTGATGTTAATATTTGAGATTATTAGTCATGGTCTCCGGGCTTCCTGATGTTTTGCCATATAAAGGATTTGAGAAGGAGTATATGGAATCCTGTAAAAAGAAAGCACATTGAAAATGTTAGGATTTTAGGAATTAAGAGCTTTACAAGGTAATGCAGAATATAGGCAACTTCTAATAGATTTCTATGGAGGAATAGAGCAACATTCTAACTCTTCTTCCATGCCTCCAGTCCACACTGCCTGAACCACTGACACAGGCTTACTCTCTGTGTGGTGTGAGCTGGGCCACTCTGGACATAGGAGCTACTGCCTCAATATCACTTCTGGGGAGATGGAGGAATGCAGTGGCCGGTATCTGGGACTATCTCTATCAATGGTGCTGGTTTCACTAAGCCTGCTGTATTGATTATAGCTAAGTTAAATAAAACAAAACAATAGATTGAACATGGGAGAATTATGGTTTACAGAGTTTATTAGAAAGTCTAAAATGTGGGAAGTTCTATAGTCCAATAATACCTGATTTCTTCAACAAATAAATTTCAGGGACAAAGTAAAAGAGAAAATGAAACCAAATTGATACAGAAGAAACTAATGTGGCATGACTACCAATTTAATGTATATACCTTACATAGATCCTGATCTTAAAAATATAGTGATGATAACAAAAAATAATACAAAACCCTCTACTTAGTTTTGAGGAAAATGAGAAAGTCAAATACCTACTGAATATTTGATGTTATGAAGGAATTATTGTTAAATGTTTAGAGTTGATACAGTGGTTATAATTTTTAAAGTCCTCATCCCTTAATGATACAACTGAAGTATTTGCAGGATAAAGTAAATGAGACCTTGAATTTACTTAAAAGCCTTTTGGTGGACAAGAGCTTTAGTATAAACTATGGACTCTGGATAATAACGGTATGTCAGTGTAGCTTTATCAATTGTTTACAAATATACTACTCTGGTGCCTAATGTAGAAAATGGGAGAGACTATGCAAGTGTGGGGCTAGAGGCTATATGGAAGTACTGCATACATTTTGCTCAATTTTACTGAAACCCTAAAACTTCTCTAAAGAAAATAAAATCTTTTGAAAACACTACCACTTTGGTGGGTGGAGAGAATGAGTCAGACAGAGGTGCAACAAGAATGGCTGTGGGTTAAACATTAATGAAGTTGGTTGACAGGCTCACAGCAGTTACACCCTGCTCTCCATTTTAAAGCAGACTATGAGGGGCTTCCCTGGTGGTGTAGGGGTTAGTCTTAGCTCTATCACCGTCAAGGTCTGAATTCAATCCCGGCTAAGTTGCTAACCCACAGGTCTGGAACAGCAGACCTCTCCTGTCTCACCCACTGCTCCCCTTACCAGTGTATTTCAGTAGATCTGCTTGTTCTGCTCCCCACTCTGTCTGTAGTGAATCCTCTCACCTCCCACCCTCCACACCTTTGGCCTACACCCCAGTTCTTTCCATAAATAAATAAATATTTTAAAAAAAACAGAATATGAGCATTTTCTCTATGAGTGTTTAAAATAGTATTTTGGAGATGTCTATTTCTCTGTTAATGTGGGGAGAAAGATACACTTGGTTTAATTAATAGAAAGTCATTTGTTTCTGAAATCAAAACAGCCGCAAACGACAGGACCATGATAGAACTTCTCTAGACATTCTTCAAGAGAGGAAAAAATAATTGAAAGAGGATTAATTTTTCTTTTTTTAGACTAGAAAATAAAAAGAAATTGCTTCCAAATTTCTCAAGAGTCATCAATTGCCCTTTAAATGCATCTTGAAAACTCCCTGAAAGGAGGGCCTTTGATAGGGGCCTCCTCCTGTGTGCTGAGGAGCCTTCTCAGTAGAAAGTAAGGGATGCACACACCTTCTTAGAAACTTTTTAATAACTACAAGTTTGTGATGTTTTAATATAAAAAATCTAAAATGCCTCTTTTCAATTCTTCGTATCATTTGTATCTTTAAGTACTAAAAGTTAAAATGAGCAAAAGATAAAAAAAACCTACATTTCCTTCAGTAAAAATGAAAATAGTCTTACAGTATACCTTCCCATTTTGTCAAAAAAAATATGTTATATCTGTTTCTTAAATATGCATTTATTTATTATCCTTATTATTATACTTCCATTAAGTAGGGTTGCATTTTTGTTTTTACTGTCTTGATTGATTTGACAAATCACATAAATTCCCTTTAAGCTCTAAGCAACAATTCTTATTTTCATTCCTACAAAAACAATACTAAATATGTTTATGTCATCATTTTTTAATAAATTCAGAATTAAAAAAAAGTCAAGGGTTGTGTTAGATGTTAGTCACATCACCCAAAGCTTCAAATCTCCTGGGAGCCATCTGATCTGACAACTTTCTACTCATTTCTGATAACAATCATGATTGTTTGTGGTCTATTTTCATTTGTATAAGTAGAGGCAAATTAAAACTTTAGCTTTCTACCTGTTCGCTTTGGCAAGCAAATTAATCTGATATAATATTTCAAAATCAAATATAAGGAAGCTTTCATAGATAGAAAGTGATGTGTCATAGCTAATCCTCTTTCATACTCAAATGAATGCTCTTATCACCTACTTAGGAAAGGGACTAGAGATTTTCCTTGCCACTTTCTCTCTAGTCTACTTTTTATTGCACTGATAAGTAGTTAACCCTATAAAGGACCAAGAAAGATATAATGCACTAAGTTCTCATTCCTTTTCTAAGTCAATGATAATGGCCCTCACAGCTCATATCTAAATTTAAAGAGAGTACAAAACACTACCTTACTTTTGCCTTTGAGAATAAAATGTGACAGTCAGTGAATCGTTACTGTGAATAGCTAATACTTTGTGGGTTAAACCAATATTTTCCAGATTTGTCAGCTCTCTTTGAGTAAAAATGGTGACCACAAAGCCATTTAACAGTGAGCTGATTTTATAAGCAGATTGAAACTGTCCTGGAATGGAAAATTCCCACTGCACATTTACAGAGAGTGAAACTTTTTTTTTTTTGCCCCCAAGCGAAATAACTCCACTAAAACATTCCTCTTAGCCAAGATGTCCAAACATGTCCAAACAACACTGTGGCTGGTTTGCGGGGTGTCTGTGTATGTGTGTGTGTGTGTGTGTGTGTGTGTGAATTTCCACTTCTGAAATAATACTGCTCACCATTACCACTTACCTCTGTTTTCTCTGGGTCCCTCCAATTCCCATAAACTGGATTAACGAATGCACAGTTGATACTTTCTTTAGTTTTCCTAAAGCACACAGGGCCACACACACACAAAATATTAAATAATGAAACGTACCACAGTACACTTTCAGGATATTTTAGATAGAAACTTTTGAGAAACACATTTTCCAGCTAGCATATGAATGTATTACCATAAGTAAAGAGTTTTTTACAGGACAAGTCAACAACATTCTTGAAAACAAATATAATCTGACTACTGAATATTTAGATCCAAATAAATGAAAGTAAAAAAGGGAATTAGTTGGTCTTAATATTGATTTCATTAAATAATACTCAAATAATATAATATTACAACATTAGAGAGAGCAGTATAATATAAAACTGAACTGGTTACAAACAAAGGCCACTCTGAATCCTTTAAGCTTCAAAAGTGCTGAATCACCACATCCTGAGGACTATTTTCCATGACAGTGTCTCATAGGATCTATAGCACAGGAATCATAATCAACAAGCTTTTAAACAGCAAATTTAAAAGTGTTTTGAAGAGTTCTTTATGTTAGTATTGCCTTTCATGACTCATAGAGACATACCTATGGCAAATTCACTTAATGTTCTAGATCATTATAATTTTCATTCATTAAGTCTCCTAAAAGTTTGCTTTCTTTGTGTATTTTAATTAACAGTCAAAAGACTTACTACAAGACAACAAATCCTGCTCACAACCAAAGAAGAAGAAAAATGCCCAACATAGGAACAATGAAGAAATAAGTAAATATGAGCAGATATGAATAAATAAGTAAATATACCCTATGGAAGATATAAGGAAGATGCCCTTATGTGTACACACACATGCACATGCCTCACACACACAAATATAATAGAGAATGTAAGAGTGTTTCCAGATGACTGTCAGTATCTTGAGGGCAAAGAGTAAGAAAAAATATACAAAGCATGAATGCTTCTGTCTAATCAGACTTAAATAACAATTCACAAGTTTATCAATAAATCTTTAAATCAATACAACCTTTAAAATTTTAAAATAAAAATGGTTTACTTTTTGAAATGAAATTGCCAGGAGATAGGATCTCTTGTCATCTACCAAATCACATGGCCCTCTTCTAAAGAGTAACATTATTGACCCTAATGTCTAATCTGGGTATGTTTCACCAGCAAATCAGCAACACATTCTCCCTGTGAATTTGGTTTCTAAGGTTAAGGACCTCTGTTCCTATGCAAATGGATTGAATTCTGTAACTCAACCAGTTCATATCCATTGAGATATCAATGAACATGACCATGGTGGCTACTTTCATGGGTTATTTGGGGAAAAAAATAGATATGCAAATGATAGGATAACAAGTATCTGTTATTTTCTTAACTATTTGATTGAATATTTATTAACTGCTCCAATGAAACTGAGTAAGTGGTTTTGAGTTTTTTCCTGCAAGAAATGTTAATGCCATGTCAATGTTAAATTATCAGGATCATGAGCTCCAAAAAGGGTATGGTTAGGACATGACCTTGGCAGGGCTACCCCCAAAGTTGAGAGTGGGTACAGGAGTGGAGGGCAGTTTTGAAATGTGTGAAAATTTCAGAGCAAGGACTGATACAGGAGAGATCAAACTTGGAGGTAGGAGTAGCAAAACAAAATGGAAGTGAGCAGTGGGGAAAGATGGGATATCCACAAACACCAACATCTCAAAAAAAATTAACCTCAACTGAGATCAGGTATGAAATCAGAAAGCAGGAGGAAACTCAAACCATAGGGCTAGACAGAACAGATGGTCGAAAGCCTGGGAAGTCAACCAGGAACTGAAAAGACACGCTTGGCAGTCAATTGGATAGAAGTGTGGCATAAGCAACACAAAAGATCTTGATATGAGCAATTATTTTTGGCTCCAACTGCTGGGACCCCAGGTGACCTAGACCAAGATTGGCAGGCAGAATTTAAGTGAGTTGATCCATTTTTCCAGTGCCGTTAACTCAGCTATTGAAGCTACTGTTCTTCTGAAAGGATTTTAAGTCTTAAATAACTTTCTATTAAAATGAAATAAAAAATCTGTAGGTGGTCAGCTTTTGGAGATTGGGTGACTATAAAGAACGAAGTGTTATAGTTAAAGGTAAGGATGTGGAGTTGTAATAAATGATGAAAGGGTCACAGTAGGAGCAGTGGACCATGAGCAGTGAAAAATCCTTCCTACTTCAAATTATGTTTATTAGTCATCTCTTCTTTTATTTTTGCAAAATAAAAGGTATATGTCCCAATATTGAAACTCTCTGAATATGCTAGCCTCAATCCTTCCTGTATTTCCTATTTATAAGATAAAATATGACACACAACCAATAAGTATTTCATTAAATAAATTTCTAGTATCAACTCCATATATTTACTGTTTTAAATTCTATAATTCTCTGTATTCATTACTAATATTATATAGTGCATTATAATACTGTAAGTTCATTATGCTAAAAAAAAAGTACTAAGTCATTGCATTTGTCACTAGACAGATGGTTCTTACAGATTTGAGGTTTCAAAAAATATAACCATCTCTAAAAATCAGCAAGGAATTGACTTTTCAGTTCAGAGTAGAAAGGAAGCTGCAATAATCACATCAACTCTCTTCCTTAACTTATATGTCACTTAAATTATTAAACTCCTGCTACATGCAATATATGAAGGCATTGTATGAGGTGGCATTTTGAGTTGGCTGAAGAGAGATATGTCAGCGTAGAACTAGGATTCTGCAGGGAATTTCCAATTTTAATTTGGTGAACATACGTATATCGCTGAAGGAATTTACTTCATGGTTTATTAACTAACAAATTTTTTTTAGTATTGATTAAAAGCATGGAGATGTTTATAATAGTTATCAGAAATTATTTTAATAAGCAAAGAAGAAAAACATAATTTTAAAAAAACATCTCTGTTGCGTCCAGTTAACATAACTCTGAGGAAAATGCTTATTTTATCTCTATAAATAATAGCAGTTTTGTTGAGATAAAATTCATACATCCTACAATTCTCCCATTTAAAGTATACAATTCAGGGGCCTCCCTGGTGGCGCAAAGGGTTAAGCTTCAGCACTATGAAGCAATCTGCAGCTACTGGAGCACCAAGAACAATAGCCAGCCTGGAGGCCTTGAAGGTGACCCACATGGCACAGCAGACCTCTCCTGTCTTGCCCACTGCTCCCCTCAGCAGTGTGTTTCAGTCAATCTGCCTGTTCTGCTCCCCACTCTGTCTCTGGTGAATCCTCTCACCTACTTCACCTCTGGCCTACACCCCAGTTCTTATGTGCATAAATAAATAAATCTTTTTAGAAATTCAATATACAATTCAATAATTTTAGAATCTAATTTTAAATTAAAATTTTGATAAAATATTTACAACATAAAATGTGTCATGCTAAACCATTTTAAGTGTATCACTCAGTGGCATTCATTACATTCACAGTGTTGTGCAACCATGACCACTATATATTTCCACAAGCAGAAACTTTAACTCTCCATTCTTTTCTTCCTTCAGTCCCTTGAAATATCTAATCAAACTTTCTGTTTGTCAAAATTTGCTTATTCCAAGTTTCAGAATAGGCCTATTATGTACCTGTATAAGTAGACCCTACCATATTAGTCCTTTTGTGTCTTACTTCACTTAGCATTATGTTTCCAAGGTTCAGCCATATTTTAGCTGATATAAGAATTTCAACAATTTTCATGGGTAAATAAATATTCCACTGTGTGTATATGTCACATTTCTTTTATCTAATCATCAGTTGATGGACACTTGAATTGTTTCCAACTTTCGGTTATTGAGAATAATGCTGCTATGAACATCAACATATAAACATCTGAGTCCCCATTTCAACTTCTTTGGGCAAACACTTAGGAAAAGCATTGTAATGTTACGGGGAAAATTCTGTTTTTAGCTTTCTAAGCAACCCCCTAAACTGATAATGGTGTTCAAACGAGGGCAATTCTTAAAAATGCATGAAGCAAGACTGATGATATCAAAGAAAATAAAAGACAATATCTCTTGCCAATGATAAAATCTAATCATTCTCCCCCAAAAGGCAATTTTAATAGCGATTGCATTGAATCAGTAGATAGCTATGGGTAGTATTGACATCTTGACAATATTAAAGTCTTCTTGCCCATGACCTTGAGATAGCTTTCCATTCAGATTTTCTTTCATTTATTTCAGTAATGCTTTATAATTATGAGTAACTTTACAAAAATTTCACCTCCCTGGTTAAGTTTTATCTAAGTATTTTGTTTTTCTGTGCTAGTGCCAGTGTAATTGCTTTCTTAGGTTATTTTTCACGATTGTTTAGAAACACACTATCTTGTAACTTTGTTGAATTAATTTATTAGCTGTAGTAGCTTTCTGGTGGATTCTTTGGGATATTCTAAAAGTACCTATGTACATGATTATGTTATTTCTGAACACAGAATTTTATTTCTTCTATTCCAATTTTCATAACTTTTCTTCCTCTTTCATTTCTATTTGATCTAGTTAAGGTTTCTTATCAATAAATGTTAACCTTCAGTTTAGTGGGACTTTAAAATTTTCACTAGTTTTAAACTAAATTGTAATTCTAGTGTTGTGGACAATTACTATGGCAACATTTGGGTAGTTTTAGAACAGAGCCTGATTGCTACAAAATGTGTACATCTTTAGACTAGACAAGCGAATCAAGTTTAATTGAGGTTGAAAGAAAACCAACTGAGCACAGGTGTCACTATGAATACTGAAGAATGGATTAGAAGCATGTCACGGAAAGAATGATGGGAGAATGCCTTCGTTATTTCTATAGACAGCCTGTACCTCAAAATAAACAACTATTCATATGCATTGTAAATTATTAATAGTTTTAATCTGATTTATATATATATATATTTTACTGAATGTGCACCATTAATTTTCTTTACTAACTTAATTGCTACTTTTAGTTATCAACCTGTAGTTTAATTTAGTTTCGTTAACAACAGACATGTTTTTCTCAAATTTACTAATATGTCGTTTTATGTATCTGAGAATGTAGTCAGACTTCTTAGTCAAATCCACCAAGCAAGTAGTCCTCACCATCTCATGGGAGCAAAACTGTCACAGTGTTTGTATTTCAAAATAGGCTTGGAGGGCCTCCCTGGTGGCACAAGGGGTTAAGCAAAACAATGTGAAGCTATCTGCAGGCTCTGCAGCACAAGTTTGATTCTGGGCCGGGCCAGGGAGCTAACCCACATGGTGCAGCAGACCTCTCCTGCTTCACACACTGCTCCCCTCAGCAGTGTGTTTCAACCAGTCTGCCTGTTCTGTTCCCCACTCTGTCTCTGGTGAATCCTCTCACCCCACCCCTCTGGCCTGTACCCCAGATCTTGTATGCATAAATAAATAAATCTTTACCAAAAAAAAACAAAACAACAACAACAACTAAAAAACAAAATAGGCTTGGAAATCCCTGTTAAAAATGAGCTCAAAATGTTAGTAAAAATTATGAAGGCAAGACAGAGTAGCCTTTGAGAAGGCCATGATCCTGTTTTATCTAGATGTAGTGTAGTCTACACTACTTTTACACTACTGTAAAAGCCTGTCTCCTCATCAGTATAGAGAACCACACTTTCTGAAACTGGGGTAATTATTTTGAAGTTATGAAGGTGATTTGAAGTGCTAAATACGATAATTTATCTACCAAAAACTACTTGCTGTGCTGAAGAAATTATCAGTAAAACAAGAAGACACTCTATTGAATAGAAAAAATGTTTGCATATCATACGTCTGACAAAGGGATGGTATCCAAAATACATAAAGAACTCTCATGCAGCTCGACAAAAGAAAACAATAAGCCAGCCAAAAAATGGACAGAAGAATAAATAGAAATTTCTCCAGAGAAGACACACAGACGGCAAAAAGGCAATGAAAAAATGTTCATTGTCACTTATCATTAGAGAAATGCAAATCAAAATCATGAGTTCTCATCTCACACTGTGAGAGTGACCCGCATCAAAAAGATCAGAAAAAAGTGTTGGCAAGGATGTGGAGAAAAGGAAACTTTGTATCCTATTGGTGGGAACTTAGAGAAGTCTAGCCCTTTAAAGAAAATAGTGAAGAGGATTTTTTTAAATAGTAGAAAGAGATATGCCATATGATCCAGCAATTCCCCTTTGACAGATCTACCTTAAGAAAGCAAAAATAGGGCCTCCCCTGGTGACACAGCGGTTAAGCGCAGCTCTGTGAAGCTGTCCACAGCCTCTGCAGTGCTGGTTCAATCACTATACTATGTTTTATTTACTTATTTTTGTACATTTTTAAAAATATTTATTTATTTATGCATATAAGAGCTGGGGTAGACGCCAGGGATGCGGGGGTGTGAGAGGATCCACCAGATACGGAGTGGGGAATAGAACGGGCAGATTGACTGAAATACACTGCTGAGGGGAGCAGCAGGCTCAACAGGAGAGGTCTGCCTCATCATGTAGGTTGCTCCCTGGACGGCTGGGGATCAAACTCGTGCTACAGAGGCTGCGGATTGCTTCATAGTGCAGTGCTTAACCCCTTGTGCCACCAGGGAGGCCCTTTTTTGCACATTTTAAAAGGACAGGTTTATTAGGAAAAGGAGAAAAAGAGGCATCTGCCTAGTCACAGGTGGGCAGAAGAGCTGCCTCTTATTTCCTTATTTTTAACTGTATTATTGCTTATTCACATGACATTGGTTTACAACACTTTATGACTTAGGGGCATGGGTTCATATGTCCTCAGATGTATGTTACCACACCCACCCAAACCCCTGTTATCTCTCACCAAAGTCCATTGGATCACCTCGCCCTTTGCTTTCCAACTCCACCCTCCCCTTCTGGTAGTCTCAGTTCTGCAGTCAGATTTCTAGAGTTTGTTTTGGTTTAGTTTTGCCTGTTCCTTTGTTTTGTTTCTTTATATTCCACATATGAGTGAAATTATCTAGTATTTGAATTTCTCCTTCTGACTTATGTCATTTAGCATAATCCCCTCCATTTACATCCATGTTGTTGCAAATGGCAAGACTTCGTCATTTTTGGGGGAGGGGGGAGGGTCAGTATGGATGTTTCTCAAAATATAACATACCGTATGACCTAGTAATTACAACCCTAGGTATCTCCCTGAAGAATGAAAAATCGTTAACTTGAAGGGATAGATGCATTCCTATGCTCATTGCAGCCTTGTTTATCTTAGCCAAGTTATGGAAACAACCTAGGTACCCAATGACAGGTAAGTGAACTAAGATGATGTGTTATATATACACACAATAAAGTATTGCTTATCTATAAAAATGTTATTTTTATTTTCAAATATTGATCTAGAGATAACAAGGACCTTTGCCATCACCTTTATCACATTATTTTTGCAGATGGACCAACAGAAACTCTTTCCCTGAAAGAGTAAAAATCCTCTAGAAGATAGGACCCTTGTTTTACTTACTATTCTTTTCCATCACAGCACTTACTGCAGCACCAGAAACACAACAGGGATCAACTTAATGTTTATAGAAAGAATAATTTAATGAATGCTTATAGTTGAAGGCTTAATGATGGCACAAAATCCACTGATCTCCTCTCCACTCTGTTTCTCTATGTCCATTCCCAATATACTTTAATATCAAGAGAAAAGATATTTTTACTATTATTATTATTATTACAGATTCACATTTGTATTTCGCTATCTGTTCCATTTAGTGGAAGGCTTTAAGTGGGTCAGTAGTCTATTTTATGTTTCTCTCTCTTTCCATTCTTTTTTTTCTGCTCGTTAAGTGCCACCCCAGAGTAGTAGTTAAGAGGCTTCCCTGAAGGTGATCAAAGTAGAATAGAACAGGCATGTCCCTTGTATTACTTCATTACATGAAAACAGAAAAAAATTACATGACCAGAGAAAATTTAATTTGGCACAAATAATTCCGTTTACAATATTTGAAAAATAAAAGTCTGTATTCCTTAAATCTTGTAGGTATCTCTAAAAAAATGACAGGTATGGAATTTACATGTATAATTATCAGAGACTTAAAGTGAATTTTCAGACTAAGAAATATTTGATTTGTTACTACTGGGGGAAAACATTTTCTAACTGTAAAAGGATATGTGACATATTTAAAAATATGAAATGCAATTATTTCACTGGTGGAAATGAAATTCATTTATTCTGGGAGTCATGCTTATTATATTAAATTTCATTTAGCTTGAATCCCTATTTCTACCTGTCATTTTAAACTCTGCAATTAGGTTTTCCAAAATGTTTCCAGTTGTAAGACATTATATTAAATGTGTCTAAGTGTAATCTTTCCAAAAAGGGGACATATGCTACAAAATCCTAATAAAAGTAAAATATTTCTTTGTTTTCACTTTTTCTAATAGGTAGTCTTAATTTTCATTAACCATATGTCTCTCTGTCAAGAAGAGGTCTTCTTAGAAATGTTTGTTTCTTAACCATGGTACTAATTATTTTTTCTCTGTCTCATCATAAATGTTAATGAGTGGTGCTTTTTTCCTCCCCCTTTGCTTCCTGATTTTAGAATCTAGGGAAATGAGTTTTTTGTTTGTTCATTTTAAATTGGATTTCCTATGCAATGGTCAGTATCACATTATTCATATATATCATATTTTATTTCTTATAAGCTTAGACAAGTTTTATCTTACACTTGGTCCCTGATAAAATCCAAATTTTATCCTGTTTGGATAAACTTTTCTTAAGGAAGGCTATCACAAATTTTAAAGTTTAGATACTGTTTTTGTCCTTTTCATCTAAACTTAGGTTTATGATAGATTACAAAGACTAGCACAAAGAAGTAGGCAATTTGGAAAACAGAACGGAGTCAGAGGCAAACACAGGGACAGTGTATGAAATGGGCATCATGAGAGTCTATATATTTATTCAATGTAGTATGCACAACTTTGAATTTAAGATTCTCAGATTCAAATTAGGCAGGACAAACAGCCAGTTACACCAGTCACACTTTAACAATAAAGGCGAAGAGGGCACTGCCAACTAACCAAGTCTTAGAGTACACCTTTTTGAACGCTGGAGAGAACACATTATCATGTGCATCCTGTGACTATAATCTAGGCTAACAAAAGTATTAAGTTCACACATTATTTTAAGAAAAGCAACAATGGATTTTACTATGTTGTTTCAACAAATAACTTTCAAAATGTCAGACAGATATTATGCTAAGTAGAAGCAATCTAGATGATGGTGGCAAGAAGGGGAACGACAGTTAAATCTGTTATTATAAGAATCTGTAGGTAGATTAAAGTGAATAATGAGGAGTTATAAGAATAAAATGAATCCTTTAATCAGACCTTTTCAATGAGTATATTCCTGTAAATTACTGTGTTATCTGACAGTTCCTAAAGAAAAAGGGGAAAAATTCATGAGTAGTAAATGGATATATTCAGTAGTATGATGCATATAATGGTCTCTGTTTTTAGCAAGATGATACATTTTTAAAAAAGTAAAATAATCTTGGAATAAAACAAAAAAGAAAAGGAGCAAGTCAATTGGAAAAAGAACGCAAAATTGGATGGGGGCGGGGGATGTCCACCAGCTCTTTTTTTTTCATTTCCAAGCCCTTAAGGAAGGAGCTGAACCAAATGTTTGGGTGAAAAAATTCAGAAAGTACTGGGTTTGCAAACACAACCAGAAATGCCACAAAAGAGAGAGGAAAGAATTAATCATCCAAGGTCATAAAACCAAACAACTGGGACACCAAATTTTGCTAAACTCATTCAGATGATACAGGGGCTGCCACGTTTTCATCTACTCTTTTCAGGCAGGAAATAAGTATCACTGACCACAAGAGTCGTCCCTGTTTAATGTTATCTTGCTGTGGCAAAGCACTTTAATGGGAACATGCCTACGAATATGGATGCAATTAAGTATGAATAAAGCTGACCCAGGTTCCTGTAGCTTAACCTTAAGGAAACCCCATGCTGCCAATGGGAACACAGCCTCCCCTCTGCCTCTCCTCCGAGTGCAGCGTTAGCTCATTCACAGCCCCCTAATGTGAACCAGATGCAGAACAGGAGAGTCTCTTTGGAAATACATTTGATAACACACTTTGAAAATACTTCTTGATGTGGTGAAATTAACAGGAGTCAATCTTTAGGAAATAGAGAGGAAGACAAAGATGATTATTGAAAATTAATTATTGAAAATTAAAAATTAGATATAACTAAATGTCCAGTAATAGAAAATGATTAAATGATGATGCATGGACTGATGAGAAAATTAAATAGCCCTTTCAAGTAAAGCTTTAAAGACTATTTAGTGATTCAAGACAGTGTTTCTCAAAGTGTGGTCAGTGGACTGCTAGAAATCCTAAGACCTCTTCACCAGGTGTATTAATTCAAATCTGTTTTCATAATAATAATGAGATCATGCACAAAACATGAACTCAAGGGCCTTCCCGGTTGCACAGTAGTTGAGCACTGGGTTGCGAAGCTGCCCGCAGCCTCTGCAGCGCCTGTTCAATCCCCAGCCACCGGGTGAGGGTCCCACATGGTGCGCAGACCTCTCCTGCTGCCCACTGCTCCCCTCAGCAGTGTATTTTGTCACTCTACCTGTTCTTTTCCCAGCTCTGGCTCTGGTGAATTCTCTCACCCCCACCCCCACACACACACACTTCTGACTGTACCCAGCGCATGTATAAATAAATAAATAAATCTTAAAAAAAAAATGAACTCAAAGTATAGGCTAGATCTATGAATTTTTATGCTAACAGCCTTTTTCATCATGTTCATATTTGCATTGAGGTTTCCTTAAGCATGAATCAAGAGTACTACTGAATTATATACCATGTATGCATCCTTCATCTCTGTGTATGCAGTAACTCTTTTTTAAAGTCAGTTTCATTTAAAAATGACCTTGATGATTTTTTTTCATACTTTTATTTTTTAATTTAATTTTATATATTTTTTACATCATTTTTCATTTTTGCACAATGTATGCATTTTCATCTTGGTTATAGTCCCCATACAATTCCCACCCACCCCCCTTATTTTTTTATATTCTTGTATGCTATGGTGGTGGGAGAAAGATGAGGATCATACCTGAGAGGATAAATCAAATACTCTCCAAAAATTAACAATGATGTAAGAAAATAAATAAATTTAATAAATGAGCTTAATGAAGCAGTAAACATTATTAATTATATTAAATCTCAACTCTTTCATGCAAGTTTTTAAAAAATTCCTGGAAGTAATCATTAAGCTCATTTGTGCCATATTAAGATACATGTGGTCTTGTGGACAAGCACTGTGCATGCCAAATCTATCACTTTTTTCATGAAACAATTTTTTTTTTTTTTTTTTTGGGGTGGGACCATCACCGGCAGCCGGGGAACGAACCGGCGCTGCAGAGGCTGCGGGCAGCCTCGCAGCCCAGCACTCAGCCACTGCGCCACCAGGGGAGGCCCAAACAATATTTTTTATAAAGAATGACTAATAGTTTAAGGTGTTCAAACGAGAGCAACTGGCGGACTCCTCTTAAACATGCATGAATCAAAACTGATAATACCAAAGAAAATACACACTGATATCTCTTGTCAATGATAAAATTTGAACTTTCAAATAAAAATTAGAATTTTGGAAAACATGTGTTTTCCACAGTGAGCACAACAGCTTCCCAAACTTTTAAAGACTTATCTGATAAGATATTGTTTGTGTTATATTGAATAATGAAACATTTCAATTTTTGATAAGTTACATAACTCAATGACCCAGTATTTTCTAAATGAAAAATGCATCATACAAAATTACACATGCATAAATGTTCCATTCAAAGTCCTAGAACTTGGGCTAGTTTTGAAAGCAGAGGAACCACTCCATTCTTCTTCCTTGTACTCTACTGGGCCATTGCGTACTTTATTATCAGGATAGACAGTACTTTCTTTAATTGGCATGAAATATTTTTCCATATAATTTGTTGTGTATGACAACTCTACTTTTCGTATTGACTTCTCTTAGACACATAATCACTTTGGTTGAACTGACTGCAAAAGTTCTTGGTGATTTCCTGTATCATCACCGGGCAACTCATTTATTTCGAAATCTTTTTAGCAATTTAAAGTCAACAATTTATGTAAGAATCTGTCCAGGAAAATGGACTTAATTGCATTCATGACTCTCCCACTTGAATGTTTACTTTCTCTAGGCAGAGGTAAAGTTTTAATTTGACAATTAATGCAGGAAATGTTATTTGTGTCTAACCTATGGCCCATGTACTCTATTGCAGAACTACTAAGAGCCATGCTTTATGTGTAGTTCTGATCCTATTCTGTGTATCATTTATTCATGAGATAAACACAAAAATTGAAAATAAGGGTTTTGGAATACTTGTAGCAATTTCACAGGCAGTTTTATGTTTGCGGATGCTAAGAAATTTGGACTAGTATTTTGTGTGTTTTTATTTTTCTAATAACTCTTTATTAACATATTTTTAAAGCATTGGTATGTGATGGATTACAAAAATAAAAACAAAAAACACAGAGCTGGTCTTTTGCTACATATAATTTGAATGACTCTTCCAATAATACTATTCAAATATTAGTTCTATTCATTTGCCTATCCAACTTGTACTTTTGTTTCAATAACTTTTTCTGGCTATTTCTTCTGAAACATTTGTTCCTCTTCCTTTTTGCTTGTGTATTTCCAACAGGTGGAAAGGGCCAAGTACTATATGAATTTCTCTCCAGAATGAAATATTTTCTCACTTAAGTTGCTCTATATGAAAACTCATCATAATTTCTTTATTGAATTCTCTAAGGCACATAATTTGTTTGATTGAAACTGATTACAATGTTGAAGTTAATTATCAGTCTTCATGATTTCTCTTAGCAATCACCTAGCAACTTGTTCCTTTTTAAATCTTTTTGGATGATTTAAAATTGACAAAACAATATGAGAATCTGTCTAGGAAAAAAGTGGAATTATTTCATGATGATCCACAAATCTCTTTAAATATAAACTACTTTGAATTTATTAATACTTTTACTTGAAGCTCTTTTGGATGTATGACTTAGTTCAGCTTATAATAATTTAAACATTTTTAGAAAGCAGGAAAATTGCATATTCTTATAGTTATCTTAAAATAGCCTATTTTTAAAACAAAGAAAAATTATAAGCATATAATTAGCATCCTATGGAACTTTCTTAATCTTACCAATCTTTGGTGCACACAATTCATGTTAGTCTTTTTATCAGCCTTTGCCCTTACATAAGTTGTTCTTTCTTTACGGGGTACACTTCTTTGTCTTCTGGTGGAATTCAATCCATGAATTCAGATTTAGTGATGAAAGACATCCTCACTTAATCCTCTTTCAGCCTCCCCACCATTATCCTCAACTCCAATGAAGAGTCTGTCCCTCTTTCACCCATGTTTCTCTAGAGCTTTGTAAGAAGTAACTTTATATGTTCTATATATGCTTATTGCAGAATTGATACTATTTTTCATCCTACATGCCTTCTTTACCACAGTGTACATTATTATTTATTTTTCTATTCCCAGACTCTGGCACAATGCCTAACACATAATAGGTATTTAATAAATGTTTACCGACAAATACATTCATGAATTGCTAAGAATTATGTGTTTCTTTTTATAAAGATAAAGAGATCCTGGTATATATGTCATCCTGCTGTTTGGTTCATTAATGATCTATAAACCCCAAAACAATAAACAGATTAATGAATTTGTATGAGTGACTCTAAGAAGTTTTTAATGATAATTTGCATGAAAGATGACTTGATAGCAGAGAAGAGTTTATTGGGGACATAGCAAAGCAGATTTTGAAGAAATCTGCTTATAAATTATAGAGCTGATCCCATTCACCCACTTTCAATTTCCCTACCTTTTAGTAACATTAATAAAGTACATTTGCATTTCTGATTCTCTAATCAATCAACAGTGTTAGATGTATTTGCTATATGCCATGATAGAGCTGTAAAATTTACTATAATAGTAATACACACCTCACTTATCTTACTGCTTTCCTGTTTCCCCTCACTTAAATAAGTTACCTCTTTCAAGGGGCAACTCTGATTTTACTGCAACACATTTATCTATTTTGATTTTTTGGATACAGAAAGACAAAAGCAGCATAGAAATAACTCAGACTAAAATGCTGTCTTCTTGCTACATAAAATTTATAGTGATGGGTGAGAAGATGCTAAAAACTTCCTTGAATCCTGCCTGGGGAAACTATTTCTACCAAACAATCATCTGAATAAAAATGGCAAAGTGTCTATCTTCAAATCAAATGATTAGAATAGGGGACTGTTATATAGTAAAGTGCTCTTTCTAATTTTGATACAGATTTTATTTCTTGGACTACTTGGAATCTGTGTCCAATGACAATATCTTTGTGCCAACTTAAGAACAACACACATACACACCAATGAAGCTTGTATTATTCATGACTTACTGCATGTGAAATGATTTTGTGTAATCAAATATATCTTAGATGATCAGGGAATTGGTCTATATTTAGTAAACATAACAAATCAGTTTGAAATCGACATAAAATTTCTAATTTTGCTCATTTGTAAATATAAACATTACTTTCATCCATACACTCATTTGGAAATAACTTCGCTAAAAAAATATAATGAGTAATAATATCCTATAAGTAAAATTGGTAATTGGGTTGTCAGTTTACAACTACTGTTTGCAGAAATTGCAGGACAAAATGTGTCACACATATGGTTTTCCAAACCAAAAGCTCTAATGTGAGAACAACATTGGGTGGAGTCAACACAGCTACTCTTAACTACATTCAGTTTCTGATCTCCCTAAAATGCCCAGGTTTTTGGATGTTCATTTCTTTCACAGATTGCTTATAGTTGTAGGTTTTGAATACTATCCGCTGCCCTTCATTAATATTCTACAATTTTTGTTTCTGGTTTTGCAATCCTTTATGGGGGCCCCACAATGACCCTGCCAAGAGCCAGACATATACACATCACTTGATATTACTTTATGTGTTTTCATCTTCCACAGAATAGAATAAAGATCAGTCAAGTTTGATGGATATTATCCAAGAATACCCAGCAATGATATTCTAACTTTTAGAGTCATTTGCAAAGATTGTATGAATAACTTCTGGAGCATTAGGGCCAAATAAATTATGGCTTTGGCATATAAAATGCTCATTTGGGATCCAACATGCTACTGTAGACAGACTGAAAATTTGATTTAACAAATATTTACTCAGATGAATTTCTAGCTGCTATATGTTGAGATTAGGACTCCCTGGTGGCACAATGGGCACAGTGCTATGAAGCAGTTCACAGTCTCTGTAGCACGAGTTCAATCCCCAGCCAGGGAGCTACCCACATGGCAAAACAGACCTCTCCTGTCTCACCCACTGCCCACTGCTCCCCTCAGCAGTGTATTTCAGTGAATCTGCCTGTTCTGTTCCTCAATCTGTCTCCGGTGAATCCTCTTACCTCCCACCACATACCTCTGGCCTGTACTCCAGCTCTTGTATGCATAAATAAATAAATCTTTAAAATGAGAGAGAGAGAGAGAGATTAGGAATGTAAATATGAAAAGATAAGGACCCTGCCACCTAGAAGCTCACACTCTGCTATGGGAGACAACAAACAAAAAGTCAATGTGATAAGCTCAGGGGTAGGAGTGGTTACTTCCATCCAGCGTAACTGGGAAAGGTTTGCAGAGGACATTATTTTTGCTATAAGTCTTTATTAAAGTCTCTCCCATTTATTTTTACTTTTATATGAAGGAAAAAGCAAATTCAACAGTTCTGGAAATTTATTCTTCTTTCCTTAACCATAAGTCCTTCTTGGACATTACAATCTGAAAAGATGGCAGCTGGCATGACTCATTCTGTCTTGGGTATACTAATCCCACAAGCCTGAATTTTAAGACTTTGATGTATTATTACAAACCTATAGATCTTATCCATCTGATATTTCATCTACCCTATGTATTATTTATGAAATGCATACCATGTGTTAGGCAAGGTGAGGAATAAACAAACAATTCTGTCCCGGCTTTCCAGAGACTTATCAGCAAATCAAATTATAACTGAGTTCCAGACTTTGTTTCTAGCCATCAGTCAGGTGTGCTATCAAGATCACCACACAGAGAGAACTGCCAATTGTGTGGTGTAATATTGTGCTGTAAGTTGGGCACTTTAAACTTTTTTTTAAATAAACATTAACTCTCTCAGGGAAGTATAATGCAAAGATAAAGGTAGGATACTACTCAGACAGATTAATTGCACATAGTAGATTATTTAATCTATAATTGGGAAACAGTGGATGTAATTGGCTGCAGGTAAGGTAGGAATGAATAGTCCACTGTTTATTTTTGTACTTTAATCTTGATTTCTAGGTATAGATTTGATTATTACATCTACTTTTTATGGCTTTGACCAACTCTAGAATGTTGCTATATTTGTTGTTCTTCAGAGTGTCATGAGTAAAAATCTGGTAAGTTTTTGACCAGGGTACAAGTTTAGTGGATAAATTTGAGAGACTATTCAAGATGTCCCCATCCGCACTGCTGCAGTGACTTGTATGGAGACCCTACACCATCTCTGTGCTACTGGCCTCCCCATATTCTTACCCAAAGATGATTTGACCAGAAATGGAATCTTGACTTAAGTAGGCTAAACAGAAATTCTTTCACTGCAATATAGAATGGGAATAAAAACAAAAAGTTTTAACCTCTTCATGTCTGCAGACATAAAGAATAACATTGATCATCTGGGTGACAAAATTTTGTTATATATACAAGGAGTAGAGGAAATATGTCTCCAGCAAAAGAATAACCAAGCAGAGAAGGAAAAAGAAGCAAAGCTGAGAGTTATATGAGGAGCACTGCTGGGTCTCGGCCTTCATGAAATCTGACCTCATTCATTCCTGCCCTTGAGCTCTGGGAGACATGTACATTTTTATATTAAATTCTTTATTTTGATTAAGGCAGCTTGAGTTGCTTTCTTCCCCTGCAATCAAAGTGTCCTCACTAATACATTAGGTGGCAAGTAGCTCACAGAAGGGTCACAGAATGTATAATGAAATCCAGGAAAGTAATCCTCTAAAAACAACTTCAAGGGGCTCATTTCCATGCTTGGCATTGTTTAAGTTTCCAGGGCTTCATCCTATGTTTTTAAAAAATTAATAAAAAATGTTTCTTTCAAGTCTCTGAAAGGCTTCATATGCTACAGAATCTTTTTTTTTAGAAGATCTAATGAAAAATCTTAAGGTTAAGATTTATTGAGAGAAGGTGATAAATTTTCTTACAAAAATTCCTATAATCTTAAAGTTTTGGAATTATTTTCAAGATGAGTCACTTGTTCTTCATTTAACCAGTCTTTGGCCAACCATTCTAACTTGCTTTAGGATTTAAATGATTTCAGGCAAAAAGTCTTTTTAAATAATATGATGGGGAACATTTTTATTTAAATACAATCAGTAGACAAAAGCAATATTTTTTGTATTGCCCAGAAGCATCGACAATATTCTGGAAAGTATAGCTACTCCTCAAAAGTCATGTACTGAGTGCTAATTATATATATATAAACACTAAATGTTGGGGATAAAAAGGAAAGGACTAGTTAATCTAGGAACAGTGAAATAATAACACTACATAAAAGTGCTATAGCAGGATTCTTAAAAAAAAACATTCTGAGAACTCAGAGACTAACCTCAAGGGCATGCCAGGAAATTTTTGCTATTATCAACAATATGTGGGTTTGCATAGCTCTGGCAGGCAGAGGGTATGAAAAGACTTGTGCTTGGGGAGAATGGTGAAATTTTTTCCAAGTATAAGGAGTGGAAAGGTAGGATGATGGAAAATTTAACTTGGTGCAATGGTCTTTGAACACTGTGACTTGTATTTTCCTTAAAATAATTTTGAAATATTATTGCAAAATGGGTTAGTGGAGCTGACTTTTTCACTTCTCAGGACCTCCATGGTGATAGTGTATGGACTCTGTGTGTGTGTGTGTGTGTGTGTGTGTCTGTTTATAAATTAACCTCACTTGTGTTCCTCTATCATTAAGTGCCCTGTAAAAGAAAGCCAATTCTCTGAATGTTCAGTTCTACTCTGCCCCAACGCCTGTACCAGGTGGAGCATCACCTCACCTGAATTGGCAGCTGCCTGAACAACCCAGCAATTCCAGTTTATCTCTGATCTCTGTGCCTCTTCAGAAGGAAGAAGAAGGAAATTCTAGTTTCTCTCTCATACCTCATGGTCACATTATTATTTCAAGTACCATGCTTTCTGACTAGGCCATGTAATCTATCTAGGACCTTCATGCTCCATTCTTAATATTATTCCTAACTGTTGACCCAACACTAGTTTCCACTTTCTCCATCACCTTTTTCAATTCTTCACTTCCATTTTTCCAAATTTACACCTTGGGAGGGGCCTGCAAAACTGGGATTCAGTGTAAATTTTCATGCCACTCCTGTGCTCACATGCCCCCTGGTATAGTCTACCACAGTCTTTGTAAACCAAGCTTAAGAATGAAGGTTCTTTCTGCATACTCTAGCTGATTGTGTTAACATGATAATGTGGAGGTTTTTTTGATAAAATAATTTTATTTTATTTTTTATATAATTTATTTATTTATATATTTTTTACATCCTTCTTCCTTTCTGTACAATGTATGCTTTCTCCTCGTAGGTGTAGTCCCCACTGAATTCCCACCACCAGTTCACCCATGCACCATTACCATGGTCCCTCTCCTGTTTTCATCCCTCTCCCTCCCCCTTCCCTGCAAAATGTCTCTGATTTATAGTTGTCTGTTAATTTTTTAAAAAATTATTGTCATTATTTTTTCCCTGATACCTTATTCGGTCCCTCTATATTCCTCCTATAAGTGAAACCATCCAATTTACTTCTTTTTCCTTCTATTTTAAGCATAATCCTTTCTAACTCCATCTATGCTGCTGCAAATAGAATAAGTTTATCTTTTTTGATTTCTGAATAGTATTCTGTTGTGTATAGATACGACATCTTCTTGACCCAGTCATCTATTTTTGGGCATTTGGGTTATTTCCATAACCATGATAATGTGTTTGCACATTGTGATGATTAAGTTTATATCAACTTGGCTAGGCTATGATGCTTTGCTCTTCAGTCAAACACTAGTCAATTGCTGAGAATATATTCTTAGATATGATTAACAGTTACACTCTTAAGTAAAGGAGATTATTCTCATTTGGGTGAGTCACTTTCAATCTTGTGAAGGCCTTGAAAGCAAAATTAAGGATTCCTGAAGAAGGGAGTCTCCCTTAAGACTACAACATAGAAACCCTACCTGTCTTTCCAGCTTAGTAGCTTGCCTGGTGAATTTTGGACTCAAGCCTGTACCATATATTTTACTTGAATTTCTAGTTTGCCATCCTGCCTAACAAGTTGCAAGCTTGCCAGCCTACACAGTTGCATGAAATAATCCCTTAAAAGAAATCTCTCTCTATTTTATTATATTATATTAATATTAATTATAGTAATAAAATCAAAACATTAATTTAACATCAATATAGTTTGTATAATTAATGTTATATATATAGCTTATTCTTTATTCCTATACAGGGATATATGTTGAGCTCAAGAATCTTAATATGCTATAAACTAATATACATTTAATATGGTGCTAAACATATTAATAATTATATGTTAACTATGTAAATCTTCTATGGATTATATATTATGTTAACATACTATGTAAATATATTAAGTCTTATAAAGATATCAATGTTTCTCTCTCTCTTCTGATTATAACACATGTAGATTCTTGCACAGAACAAGTGTCTTACTTAGTAGCTTTGTGCCTGTTTTTCCCAGTAGCTTACAAAATCCTTTAAGTTCAGACTGCTTCTCATTCATGTGTGTATCCACATTGTCTGGCATATTTTAGGCACGTAAGAAATAATTAAAAAATTAATAGATGAGTAAGATCTTAATAGTAATGGATTAAAATGTCATATTTTTTCCTAATGATCATCATGTTTCTATAATAACTTTGCTTTAATTGATAATATCAGGTTTGGTGTCTGCTAATTAACATGATTGCAGGCTGGAGAGCTGTGGAGAATTCATCAAGTATAAGGCACATGCATTTGACACCAAGGAAAATGCATTTGCCCAGTGCTCTGTGACCCATGGGTGTTGCAGCAGATCTGAGTCCCTGATCTCAGACTCAGGTGTGCAAAAAAGGATACATTTATTTCTTGAACCTAAATCCATTCTTTTTCAGAGCTATTATTTTGTTCATTTCATGAAAAAGTCAATCACTTTCACTATTGGGGTGACCTGGATCCTATACAGGTGACAGGGAAGATGAATACTGTGTAGGAAGTTCCCAATATCCTACATACACTATAGATTATGAGGTCTTAGTTATGCAGGAATCCCGCCTGCAGAATTCCTTCAGGTGCAGCAGCTGTTGGCCTCTATTGTGGGAATTGCTTAGGACATGAGAGTGTCGGCTCCAGCATTGGTGCTTATCAGACTCCCTGGGCAAGTCAAGGAAATTATCTTCAGAAAGTGGGACACACTTTCCCTCATGTCTTTTTAGCTGGTGAAGAATATCATGTGTTTGTGTGTGTCTGTGAACAGAATGTTCCCAAAATAATCTGAAAAGTAAATGTAATGCATTTTACTCAAAGGAGGAGATTATCATTAAGTAGCTCCTGCTATCTGCCCAGGAAAATAAATCATCAAGTATAGAAATACTAAAGTTACGGTATGTAATTCAAAGTGAAAGGAAAATTTCATTTACTGTAAAATTGGCTTGCCACAGCATATTTTATTCAGCAATCAAAGGCATCACTTACCTTACTGACACTTTTCTGTTTGCAAAAAAACACAAGACAGCAACTATAATATGAGTCATCAGGAAAGCCAATCCAATTCCCAGGAGAATCCATTTATCTGGAAATTCAAACCAGTGAAAAAGATAAATGTGCAGCAAAAAACATTACAGACTCAAACATTAAGTGATTTGTTTAGTCACAAGATCACCTACTATTCTGAATAACCAAGAATTCTTCAGTAGGAAGGTGAAATTTGATGTGGCATCGATTTCCTTTCCATCCTTGTCCACATCTGGAAATAATATAAAATGCATTAGTTGGGAAAAAACAGAAATGGAAACATATTTTAACAACATTGTCAGAGAATAAAATGATGAATGTCAATAAACAATAAACAATGTAAGTAACTGCAATAAGAAAGCAACAATGTTAAATTACAGCAAAAACAAAATTAAATTTTATTATTTTCACATAATTGTGTAAGATTTCCTTTATTCCCAATATTTATCCAATCTTTATCTTTAAGGTGAAAAGTTGTTTCCATAGACTTCTTTCTTGTTTTAAAAAGTTGACCTCTTTTCCACTAATGTCTTTATTCATTATGTCTCAAACCTCAAAACCAGCACATTTTTCAATAATGAATGAAGTTCTTTCAGATACTATTAGAGAATGTTCAAATTATAGACAAAACATAAATATATATCAGGAGCTCATTTATTTCTCACAACAAGGGGGTGATCCTTCAAAAGCATAACTTTTTTTTTACCTATCAGTCACATTTTTATGTACTTATAATAATTAAATAGATCATGTTTAACCTCACTATTATACTACATAATTTATCTTCTTCAGCACCTTCAAAATGACTTTTGACTTTGTTTTTAAATTGAATAAATCATATTTCTTTTAGAATACTTGTTTATTTTTAATAGAAGTAATATTTGGATACCCCCATCGGGTACCACTTCCCCTTTTGTATGCTTCTGTTCTGTAGTCAGCTTTCAAAGGTTAATTTTTAAGCATGTCTTAATCTGACTCTTAGTTTAGTTACTCTGCATTCTGTTTTATTGACAACATGCAGTATTTATCTTGCTCCTCCTTACTTATTTCACTTAGCATTATACCTTCTAGCTCCACCCATATTGCCACAAATAGCAAGAGTTTATCTTTCTTAACTGCTGAATAATAATCTATTGTGTATGTATACCACATCTTCTTGATCCACTCATCTGTTTTGGGGCACTTAGCTTATTTCCATAATCTAACTGTAGTAAATAGTACTGCAATAAACATGGGAGTGCAAGTTTCCTTCATAATTAGTGTTTTTGAATTTTTTAGGTAGATGCCCAGGAGTGGAATTACCGGGTTGTATGGCAGATCCATCCTTAATGTTTTGAGACACTTACATATTGCTTTCCATAAGGATGGACCAGTCTGTATTCCCACCAGCAATTTAGGAGGGCTCCCTTTTCTACACATACTTGCCAGCACTTATTTGCAGCACTTATCTTGATCTGCATTTCCCTAATGATAAGTGATGATGAACATTTTTACAGACTGCAGTCTGTACGCCTTCTTTGGAGAAGTGTTGAATTAGTTCTTCTGTCCATTTTTTAATTGGGTTATTGCTTTCTTTTTGTTGAATTGCATGAGTTCTTTATATATTTTGGATAACAGCCCTTTGTCAGATATATGATATATAAGTATGTTCTGTTCAGTTCTTCCCATTTTTTATTGGATTATTTGTTTTATTTTTGTAGAGTTGTATGAGTTCACTATATATCTTTGGTCTCAATCCCTTGTCAGATGTATGGTGTGTAAATAATTTCTCCCATTTATTAGGATGTCTTTTAGTTATGGCATCTCTCATTATGCAGAAGCTTTTTAGTTTGATGTAGTCCTTTATGTCCTCTTTTGTTTTCCTTGATGTTGGAGACAAATCCCTAAAAGACATCACTGAAACTTATGCTGTGAACTGTTTTGCCTATGTTTTCTTCCATGTATTTCATGGTTTCAGATCTTACATACAAGTCATTTATACATTTCAAATTGCTTTTTCTATATGTTGTGATATAGTGGTGTAGTTTTATTCTTTTGGATATAGCTATCCAGTTTTCCCAAATTTAATGTATGTTCTTCGTTCCTTTGTCATAGATTAACTATACTTATAAATGTGGGTTTATTTCTGGGCTCTCAATTCTATTCTATTGGTATGTGTGTCTGCTTTTGTTCTACCACTAGGCAGTTTTAATTATGGCCCTATAATAAAACTTGAAGTCAGAAGAATGATACTTCTCTTTCCTTTTTCCTTTTTTTTTTTTTTTTATCAGGATTGCTTTTGCTATTCAGGGTCTTATTTTATGTCATATGAATTTCAGTAGTGTTTGTTCCAGTTCTTTGAAAAATGTCACTGATATTTTTATTGGGATTGTATCAAATTTATATATTGCTTTGGGTAGGATGGCCATTTTGACAATGTTGATTCTTCCAATGTATGAGTGGGGAATATTTTTCCATTTCTTTGTATTTTATATTTCTTTCAACAATGTCTTAGAGTTTTCTTTGTATATATCTTTTACCTCCTTTGTTAGGTTTACTCCTAAGTATTTAATTATTTTTTAATGTGATTGTATATGTGATCACAAGTGCATAAATTTGGAATCAGGTAATAATTTTATTGGCTGTACTAGCAAGCATACTTAGATATTATTACCTTTGATTTAGGGACACATGTGATGAAACTTGCAATTTTGGTTGATATGCATGGTCTTCAGAAAGTTCAGAAATGAGCTTGTGCCTCAAAGAGTTGAAACTTTTTTCTAAGCAATAAACATTTCATATTATTTCTGGGAGTATATATTTGCATATGGGTGTGGAAGTTTATGTATACATTCTTGTTTACCAGAAATAATAGGAAATAAATTAGGAAGGGATTGGTTGAATTTCCTGTCAAGTGCCTGGGTCATGGCTACAAAGCAGGACTAAAAAAACAAGCTTTTTGAATATGTGTTCTTAAAAACTATATATTAGAAGCAATATTTCTTCAGCACACACTTATGTATTTTCTTTCAATTGCTTTTGAATTTGAAAATTTGAATGTTCAATAGCAACTCCTTCACAAAAGCAATAGCTCCTTTAAATATAAAAATCTCTGAGGTTCAAGGAGGTATATAAAAATGGCTTCTTAGTAAATATTCTTAAAAAGTCAAAATTTAAAGCAATGTGTTTTGATATCTGTGAAATTAAAATAAATTATAATTGATGAATATTGAAGTATATGTTTTATATTCTCACAAAACTTAATATATTTATTTATTGTCATTCCTTATGTGAATTCCCCATGGAGTGTGAATCTTTTACATGTGCATTTGCAAGTGTGACTTAGAAGGAAAATTTTATTTTGAGTAACACTTTGGTTCCCTTATATTTTGGAAGTGCTACCTCACAGAAAATAAGACTATAATAATCTTCACTTTAGGCAAATTGTAGATATTGAATGTGCCTTTTAAGAAAATCTGCAATGGAAAGTATCTTGAAATATCAGTTTTAAAGGCAATGTGGGAAAATTCAAATAATATCAAGAAACTGTATGAATTCTTCCTTCCTCCCTTCCATTCTTTATTTCTATTTATCTAGGTATATGTGTGTAATATACATATATTCAACAGAGTATTAATTGATCTTTTTTTTGATTCTTTGGGACAGTTCAACTATATGAAAACACTTTGACAATAATGTTACAGAAAATAGGTATAAATACTATGGATAAAAGGGAAAAGCAAGCTTGGAAATTAGTTTTTAGATTGATGTAAGTTTACCTGTAAAAATAAAAATAATGGGATATAACTGCACTTCCTATTGTTATTTAAATTTACATGTCACTGAATTTTAATTAATTTATTTTTACTAAAGAACAATTATGTTAAAGAAAGATCAAAGTGATATAATTCTATCTAGCCCAGGTGGAACATTCTAGAAACAGCTGTAGGGAACTGGGTGGTTTTAGAAAGGGTGGGAGTAGAGACTGCTGCTTAATTGTCTGATGCCAAGAATGAGATACCTAACAGAATGGGGCAGTAAGATTCACCTCATTTGCTTGATAATTAAGGGCTAGAATAGCCTCCTAGGCAATCTTTTATCTAGTTTATGACTAAACAAGGCCTATTACAATTGTGAATTTACCTCTTGTATAATCAAATGTATCTATAGAGATCATAAACATTACATAATGGTTGAACTAAGACTAAGATACTCAAGCTTAATTAAAATACTTATTTGGTTTCAATATCAAAAATAAATAAGTGTTCAATGTGATGAAACTATTTTGGAGGTAATATTTTCATTGTGAGTCATTACAATCAATTTAATCAATAAAATTAATTGTTTAGCTTAGCACAATGGAAAAAAATCATTTGTTTTTATTCAGAATGCACCCAGAACAAAAAAAATGACGAAAATATGATTATTTTGAGCTTATATGAGACTCTTTCATCACTTCTCTTATATATCTAATGAGCATAAGTCTAATATTGGAGCAGAATAGCCTTATTTTTGGATGTAAGGAAGTTGAAAGTAATCAATTATGGTATAAGTTGTGATTGACTCTGCCAGATTCATGTGACCATTCATTCCATCTCCTTGGGTGAGTGCTTAGTTTCAGAATCCTATCTATCAACACATGACATTCAGAATCACCAGGGATTAATTCATAGACAGACATGTACATAAGTTTGGCTAGTAAGAATTTTGCCACCACAGATTGATGATGCCAAAAAGGAAGCATGCAGTCCTATTAAACTCAACAATTTTCTTCTTATCACTTTGCTACCAAAGTGACCCTGAAGATAAACTAAACTAATAGAAAACAATTTCTAGGAAATCAATGAGAAATGAAGAAACAAACTTAATGGTATTGTAAACTTTTTAGTCCATTCATACTCCAAGCCTACCCTGAATTTAGACTCTTTTTTTTTTACATGAATCAATAAATTCCTTTATCATCTGAGCCAGTTTTATTTGGGTCTTCTGTTACAAGCAAATATATATATATAACATTAGTTTTTCTACTTTTCCATTTTGATCATTGAGGTTTTGCTCATTAAATCAATAATCCTTTATTCATAAAAGAGTTATTAAATGTATACTTTGTAGAAAGTACTCTACCTTATAGGGAGAGGATGGACAAAACAAATTTCAAATAATTGGTCATCCAAGTATATTGAAATCATCTATAATTATGGAATTTGGAGAGCTATTTTAAAATAAACACTGTTAATGAGATCCTAAACTAGCCTCTAGATTTTTAAATTCTTTATTGAAGTATATAGAAAAAATACATTGTATCATATATATGTATATATATCATGTGTGTGTGTGTGTGTGTGCGTGTGTCATGATCCAGTCTTGCACTTTGAAGACTATAAAAAGAAAATCCTCTTGGAAGCAGCATGCAATTTGGATATATTCCAGACTAGATTTATAATTTAGCATTATAGAAGAATTATTTATTGAATAACTGCTATTTATTAAACAATATTCTAAATGCTTTAATAGATCACTTACAATAATATAATATTACAAAATAGGAATTATTTCTCTATTTCATAGCTGAATAAATAAAGGCACAGAGAGTCATTAAGTCACCCAGATGAATATCACAAAATTTCGAACAGTCTCTTTGGCTCTTCAGGTAAATATCTGTTCACTACATGGTTTTTCTTCCAATTGTCTTTCCCAAATTGGAACATAGTTGTTTATAATGGCAGCTAGCTTTACAACTTTTGTCTGTTAGGAGAACAATTAGGCAAAAACTCTGGTCTTAATATCCTGAAAATGTGCATTTACATCATTGAGCTGGACCCTGGAAACATCTCTAGGTACAGAGGAGACAGATGTGGGGCTAGGAAAAGATTAACAGAATCAGGGTGCCTGGATTTGAGGCTAGATAGTGCCAATTTCAAGTTGCATGGTTTACAAAGAATCAGTTAACTTAATTTTCCTATGGATAAAGAATATTTACAACTGACCTCATGAATTTGTATGAGAATTAGCTAAAACAAAGCCATGAAAGTACACTGTAAACTGTATTCTCTCTGCCGAGCTGATCCATATCCAGTCTTTTGATTTCTGGTACAAAACATGTTCATAACTACTCCCTGCTCATCTTTTACCCACATACCCTAGCAGACCACATACCCTAGGAGACCCACATACCCCAGCAAACCACATACCCAAGCAGACTCACATACTGGAGCAGACCTGCATACCCTAACAGACTGGCCCTCTGGCAAGCAGGCATCTGACAGTTGCCTTAATTCCCACTCGTGCCTATGCATTACTTAGCAAAAAGTTAATGCCATAGTGTCTGCTTCTGTGACTTATTAATTATACCATTTAAAAAACATTTTACATCTGAATATAGCTGGAGGTTGTTGATCCATTATGCAGGAAGGGTAAGTAAAAGCAGGTGTTAAAGATGCTCAGTTCCTGCAAAGCACATTCCCCTCTCCTAGCCTGCCTGAGGTTGTTATTCAACAGAAATTTCTCCAAGTGGGTGGGGAGCAGGGAAGCAGTGTTATCCCAACTTAGAACAAAGCCTCAGCTCAGACCAGGTGTTTTCAGGGCCATGCCAGCATGCACTAACAGAAGGGGAGTGGGGCAAAGGAGGTGAGCTCTTCATAGCCATCCTCATTGTCATGGGTGAATTCCTTTTAACAGAAAAAAGAGAACTCACTGAATAATCTCTGAGGCACAAAGCTCTGAAATTCCACACTGAGCACCAGTGATTAATTTGCTTGGACTAATTTCCTCTATGACTAATTAGCTCTAGAATATTTTATAACATTTAGAAGTATTAGGGAAAACCTACCTGAAAAAGAAAGATAAACGTGCCACTCCACTCATGCATAAGCCCTATTTTCCTAACATGGACAAGAGAAAGGGAAAATAAAACATAATTAGACTCTTTTCGTCAGAGCCAACACCCTAATATTTCCTAAACTCTAACAGGTTTTCTGCTATTAGTAGGTTGTGAGGAGTTAAATAACAACTTCTTTTGGGTGTGTTCCCTAACGCCCTTTTATTATTCTGTAGCACCTGGAACAAAAGCCCTTCCCAGGCGACTTCACTTGTGCCCAGCCCAGCTCATCTGTCTCATTGCCAGGGAAAACAAATGAGGAGACCCACATTTTCTAAGCATGTGTTGATGGATTAATTTGGTGGGAACTGGCAAAGGATTTATTCTGCTTTTTTTATTTTTTGAACCACTTGAATTGTTCAAATATGTCTAAAGTAATAAAAGGACGTATTAAACACTAATGTAGAGGCATGATTATTTCATAAAGATGATGATATTTGCATATTCAAATACAGAAGAGATTATAAATGTAAATTAGATGAATCGATCCAATACTTTTTTCTGATTTAGGATAATGGGGAGAATGCATTTGATTGCATTTTCCTAATGATTATAGAACTAAAGGGAATTTTAATCCTATTTTTAAATATGTCATTTTAAATGTCAGACAGAAAAAAAGAATTTCATTTCTAACAATTTCTCAGATGATACTAATTCTTCTGGTCTGTGGCCATACTTTGTGAACCACCATTTTATAACATCTCTCTGAGGCTAAGTATTTTCATCCCTAATTTACAGAGAACAAATTGAAGCTCAGAGAGCAGTATTTTTGCAAGTGGTTAATTCAGTTTCCGGAAACTATTTAACTTGTGCTCTTGTCATTGTACCTCATGAATATTTGTGAAATGCTTACTAATTCCACTTTCTCACAAAAAGTAGTATATATGTGTAGGGTAAGGAAAAATGTCAGGCTTTTCTGCCCTCCCACCATCAGGAGAGATGATGGATCCTTGCGGTCCTGAATGCATGCCTGATGGCGGGCACCTGGAGTAGGGTGTGGGCATAGGTAGATGGGATTCACCTGGGCTGAAACTGGGCTTTTAAGGGCGGCGTCACGGGAACGCCGGTAGAAGCCAAGAAAGAAGCAGGAGAAGCCGAAAGAGAAGCAAGAGAAGCAGAAGCCGAGAGAAGGCCGGAGAGCCCATTGAGTGAAGACCTGCTGGGGGCTGGGAGGACTCTATGGACTCTCCGGCCTTCTCTCGGCTTCTGCTTCTCTTGCTTCTCTCTCGGCTTCTCCTGCTTCTTTCTTGGCTTCTGCTGGCGTCCCCGTGATGCTGCCCTTAAAAGCACCATCTCAGCCCAGGTGAATCCCATCTACCTAGGCCCATACCCTACTCCAGTCCTCCCAGCCCCCCCAGCACCCCTGTCTGCCGTGTACCTGGTAATCCCAATAAAAACCTGCAAAACCACTGAGGACTCTGACTCCTCCTTTACCTGGTCTGCTGGATCCTAGAAAACCTGCACTGTGGTCTATTCCTGCCCTTACAATTGGCGTAAGTCGGCAAGATGATCCATGCAGACGGGTATGGAGCCCTCCGAAGACCTGGAAGGACTAAGGAGTAACAGACTGTGTGCCTGTGATGACACTGGAGACACCATGGCAGCACAGGAGATGGACAAGGTCCAGGAGCTACAGGATGAGACCTGGTGTGGAGGAGTTTCCCGAGAGGACCAGCCAATGACCCCTGAGGCAGCAGAATCGTCGGGGAAGAGAGGACCACGATTCAGAGCTCGCCAGTGCTGATACAGGAAGAGGCCAACGAACTTGGACTAATGGACTGATGGACTGACAATCCCGCCAGAAGGCGGAGGACCTTGGCAGGTTATGTTTTTTTGGAATCTGGAGGTAGCCAGTGGGTCTCAGTGGCCAAAGCAGCCTGTGTATGCCCAGCAGCTAGGTGGAAGAGAAAAGCCAACTGAGAAGGCAAAAGCTGGTGCTGATGCTGAGTTTGGGAAGCCCTGAGCGGCTGTGAAGCACTAAGTAAGCTGAGGAAGGCCAGTGAGTCTCATAAAATCACCTGTGGGTGATGCCCTGCTCATTCTTGAGTGAGGGTGAGGAGCTAAGGAACCTGTCCTTGGGGGACGGGTGGGAAACGTGGCTTGGGGTGGAGCCCAAGCCGCGTGTAGAGTTTGGATCCCCAACCCATGTGCTTGTGCAGTGGGTTGGCCTGAGTGCAGGGGTCTGCGAGTCGCATTGGTGGCTATGAAGGCCGAGTGTTGGAGCGACTGCAGACAGAAACCCTGAGGGTTGGCGATTACCCCCAACGGAATAGAATCGCCAATCCCAGAGCGAGTGCATCCTGGGGGTGGATGCTGTGTGTGGCTTGTAGCCGAGACTACAGCCAGAGAAGGCCAGGAAGCCTGACGGCTCCTGGTGTCTGACAGTAGATGCCATGAGTGGTTCCCCTCCCTCGTATGAGCAGTGCCTTTGGCAGCAGAAGTGGTGGATCATCTGCTGGTACCAATAATTGTCTTTTGCCTCTAGGTTGGGGCCCTGCCTGGACTTATTTGTGTTCTGTTGTATTTTGTTGTTATATTGTGATGTATTTGCTTTTGTGGGCCATGGCTGCAGTGTTTGTTTGCTAAGAAAATTGTATATATGTAGATTGTATGGCAGAAAACCCTGAGGGGGTGGACTGTAGGGTAAGGAAAAATGTCAGGCTTTTCTGAACTCCCGCCATCAGGAGAGATGATGGATCCTTGCGGTCCTGAATGCATGCCTGATGGCAGGCACCTGGAGTAGGGTGTGGGCATAGGTAGATGGGATTCAACTGGGCTGAGATGGGGCTTTTACGGGTGGCATCATGGGGATGCCAGTAGAAGCCAAGAAAGATGTGGGAGAAGCCGAGAGAGAAGCAAGAGAAGCAGAAGCCGAGAGAAGGCTGGAGAGCCCATAGAGGGAAGATCTGCTGGGGGCTGGGAGGCCTGCCAGCCTCCCAGGACCCCAGCACCCCTGCCTGCTGTGTACCGGGTAATCCCAATAAAAACCTGCAAAACCACTGAGGACTCTGACCCCTTCTTTACCTGGTCTGCTGGATCCTAGAAAACCTGCATTGTGTCATTCCTGCCCCTACAATATAGTATTCTGTCCTTGGGGGGGTGATCATTTGAAAATGCAAATCACTGTCTCCTGTGTTACTTTTATTGTAATTTCTACCTGCTGAACTGGTAGTCAAGATGTACAGAATTAGAAAATGTAAAGAGGTACATTCATATATTTCAAGTTATTACAGCACCATAGAAACAACTTTATTTTAGAGTAGAAACAAAGTAGGTTTTAAAAAGCAAAGCATTCTTTTCCTTTTGTTCAAACACATTGGTGCATTGTAGCTGATGTGATGGAGGGAGGGAGGGAGAAAGGGTATTTCTGAAGTTGATGTTTGGAATTTTCTACTTCTCTTGCTTTTTTATCAGCTGTTATGAAGTATTATTTCCCTGGAGTTAGATGGGAGGGAAAAGGAAGAAGAAATAACAAGGAAACTAAATAATTCACATCCTGGACAATTGAAAATGGGCTACAAGTCAATAGAAACTAGTCTAGTTCTAAGATGCAGGTAATGGTATGAATTTTTTTGCCGTGGGGTATAGCACTACTAAGAAATGATTTTTGTGGGGAAAAAAGTCATCTGTAGAATGAAAGAATTTTCTTTTGAAACATAAGGTCTGATCTTTCAGTTCTAGCAAGGCCTTATTTGTTTTCCTCTCCTTCACATGGAAATACACAGGAAAACACACATGCAGTTACAATATTGGAAGCTGATGATGAGAAGGAACAAGCTAAGAATCCTTCGGCTCTGGGAGGATCTTGCTTTAAAACATAGTTCTCTCAAAGGCCAGGGTGAACATCCAGGGTATATAAGACTCATCTTAACACCCAGTGGAGTATCAAAGCTCTACAGTTGTTTAGTAGAAAACAAGGAATACGTTGATGACTTCCATAAGATGGAGAAAAATATCAAAACTCTAACCTCTGTTCAGTGGTAATTATTGAGGGCCTTCTACTGGTTAGGCCCATCGTAGAATGTTATCACAGGCTGCTGGCCTCCAAATTTACTGACTCCCAATACAGACTTCTCTTTCACAAACACACTAAACTTGTTCTTGATTAGGGGGACTTCATATTTTCTCCTTCCCCTGACTGTTAAGCAGTTTGTCCAAATGCCGGGATGGTGTGTGCTTTCATGGAACTGTGAAAAGCACACCCTTTGAGTGAGGCCTTAATCAACATGTTTGTCTAAACTATACCACTGCTCTCATTGCTTCCCCATCCTGTTCTAACAATTTGGTTATTTAATTAGTTTTTTAAACTGCATTTCTTACTCTCCCTATTTTATGCATGCATGCACACACATATTACTTTTATATTTAAAAGTAATAACTATATTACTATATTACTTTTATTTTTAAAATTATTACTTTTATATTTAAAATATATTTGCAAGTAAAATATTAATTTGTAAATACATATTACATGTAACATTTGTAAGATAATAAACATACTTATGCATTATGTATATATATACTAAACTATATGAGCAGACATTGAAAAAAAATCACAACAAAATGATTTTGCAATGATAATATCAATTATGCAGTTAAAATCCAGATGAGTTTAATAACACATTTGATATCAAAAAAGTCTTTAAAAATGATTCAAGAGGGCCTCCCCGGTGGCACAGCGGTTGAGCGCTGGGTTGTGAAGCTGCCCGCAGCCTCTGCGGCGCCAGTTCGATCCCCAGCTGCTCCCCGGCCACCGGGGGAGGGTCCCACATGGCGCGCAGACCTCTCCTGCCTCGTCTGCTGCTCCCCTCAGCAGTGTGCTTTGGTCCTTCTGCCTGCTCTGCTCCCCGCTCTGGCTCTGGTGAATTCTCTCACCCTCCCGTGCTTCTGACTGTACCCAGTGCTTGTATAAATAAATAATCTTAAAAAAAAAAAAGATTCAAGACCAGGCTGATTTGTTCCTTTAAAGTCACAAGAATAGGTATTTCTCATGTAATTCTGAAACATGCTGTTTCAGAAAATAAAAAGCTACCCAATTTACTTCAAGAAGCTAAAGTTTGTTGATAACAGAACATCAAAGAATATTTTGCACAGAGGAAAACCTGGGAACAATATCACAGATGACAAAATCCTAACTAGATTACCAGCAATCTGAATACAAGAATATATTGTTATAGGATTTCAGAAAAATAGCCTCTTTATTCCATATATATTTATAGTCTATGAGGAAAAGGCAAATCAGTCTATATATGGGTACAGTGAGATGTGTGGAATAGAAGTAAAGAATATAAAACCACCTCTTTTTCTACACTATCATCAGATTCCCTCCAATAATATTTCTACCTCAAAACACTAAACAATAAATTTTCTCAAGCTCTTAAGAATAATCTTCATTCTATATAAACTCTTCTAAACATTTTAGTGATAACAATAAAATAATTTTGTGATTGACAATCACCTATTTCTGGCCTAGCTCAATTTACTGGTGAATTCTCTCAAAATTGTAATGAATAGATAATACCCAAGTTATATATATACACTTCTGAACACATAAAAAGAAGGTTAACTAATTTGTTTCATAAAGCTACATATATTGGGGCCTCCCCTGGTGGTGCAGTGGTTGAACGCTGGGCTGCGAAGCTGCCCACAGCCTCTGCAGTGCCGGTTTGATCCCCAGTCGCCAGGCAAGGGTCCCACATGGCGTGTAGACCTCTCCTGCTGCCTGCTGCTCCCCTCAGCAGTGTACTTCGGTCCGTCTGCCTGTTTTGCTTCCTGCTCTGGCTCTGGTGAATTCTCTCACCCTCCCGGGCTTCTGACTGTACCCAGTGCTTGTATACATAAATAAAGTAAATCTTTACAAAAAAAAAAAAAAGCTACATATATCAAGGATACCAGTTATAGATCAATCTCACTCAAAGATAAACAAAAATCTAAAAATAAAATACAGGAAAATTTTCTGTTAAGGAGTCTAATGAGCAATGGTATAAAAAGTATACATTTATATATTACATATTTATTTTCATGTATATATTGCATATCTCTGTTGTTGGATTATGTCAGGATCTTTTATTTTTTTTAAGATTTATTTTTTATTTATACAATAGCTGGGGTACAGGCCAGAGATGCGTGAGGGTGAGAGGATTCACCAGAGACAGAGAGGGGAGCAGAACAGGCAGATGGACCGAAAGCACTGCTGAGGGGAGCAGCAGGTGCAACAGAAGAGGTCTGCTGTGCCATGTGGGTATCTCCCTGGCCAGCCAGGAATCGAACCTGCACTGCAGAGGCTGCGGACAGCTTCACAGTGCTGTGTTCAACCTGCTGCACCATCGGGGAGACCCTATGTCAGGATCTTTTAAAACTTTACATTCTTGGGCAAAATGAAGAAAGAAGGTCCTTAATGTGTGCACTCAGGGATGAAGCCACTCTGGATGATTGTGTGGGGCTGGCATAGAGGTGGCCTCACTGGAAAAAGAACCGGGTGGAGAGGCTGGCAATGGGAGAAAAATCACTCTGTTCAGGGCTATTCATGTTGTGAAAATCTCATAAATTTTAAGGACAACAGGTCATTAACCACCTGGCTAGAGATACTTTAGGTGGACAGAATAAGAGAGAAATTGGGAAAAAAAGAGGCAAGAGCAAGCCATTGATGCAGATGCATCTTAACCAAAGACATGTTCCTTATCTCCTCCTTAGGTTTGAGCAGCTTTTGTTACAATAAATCCTGACATTAGATGATTTCACTGCACAGTGTTTACTGAGCAACAAGCATGTGCTGCTAAATTAAGAAGAATGCAGCTTTAATTATATCTAAGCACCTTTTTACATGTATAAGGAAACATATCTGAACCAATATTTTGAATTTTGGGGCAATATTTACATTTTAACTGACATGCAACATGTGCTAGTTATGTTTAATTCTAAATATTTAGCTATTTTTTGTATATGCTATATATATAATTTAAACAAAGATTGGGGTAAAATAATGGAATCCATACTTTCATTTGGTTCATACCACATATTTATATTAAAGGTTTTAAAAGCACAGATTTTTAAAAAATCATTCAAGTAATTGTCATGCTGTATGTTCCATATTGTGTCCCATGCATTTTTTTTTCTTCTTTAAACATCCTTGTTTATATTTTCGCAATACAGGATTTCTCTCCTCAGGTGTGGTCATTATAATTTTCCCATAACAAAAGTGCCCACAGTCTCTACTTCCCGTTTTCCACTCTCTCCCTCCTCTCACCTTGCCCTCCTTAGTGTCTCAGATCTACAGTCTGCATTCAAGGGTCACTATTATAGTTTGTCTTTGTCTGATCTTTTGTTTGGTTTCTCTAGCTTCCATCTATCAGTGAAAGCTCTGGTATTAATCTTTCGGCTTCTGGCTCACTTCTCTTAGAATAATCCTTTCCAGTTCCATCCATGTTGCTGAAAATGGCATGAGTTTATATTTTTTTGCTCAGTGAGCAATATTCCATGCATATATATACCACATCATCTTGATCCATTCAACTGTTGTGGGGCATTTAGTTTGTTTCCTTATGTTACCTGTTGTAAATAGTGCTGCTATAAACATAAGAGTGCAGGTTTCCTTTTGAATTAGTATTTTTATGCTCTTTGGACAGATACCTAAGAATAGAATTGCTGAATCATATGGTTAATCCATTTTTAGTCTTTTGAGGAATTTCCACATTCTGAAACATCTTTTAAAAACTGTTGTGCTATTTTGAAATAAAGATTGTATATGTGAGGGCTCCCTGGTGGCTCAAGGGGTTAAGCACCATACTATGAAGCAATTCACAGCCACTGCAGCATGAGTTCGATCAGCGGCTGGCCAGGGAGCAACCCACATGGCGCAGCAGACCTCTCCTGACTCGCCCGCTGCTCCCCTCAGCAGTGTATTTCTTCAGTCTGCCTGTTCTGTTCCCTGCTCTGTCTCTGGTGAATCCTCTCACCCTCCTGCACATCTAGCCTGTACCCCGGTTCTTGTATAAAAATAAATGAATCTTAAAAAAAAAAAAAAGATTGTATACGTGATTCATTTGTTTAGAAATGTTTAGTGAGGGCCAGATATTAAGTCCTAAGTGTTAGGCTAGTTGCACAAAAGACAAAGACCTGACCTCATGAAATGTACTTTCTATTAAGTAAGGGAGAGAGTGTGGAGAAGATAATAAACTATTACACAAGTGACTAGGTTCATGATGCAATGAGTGATGTTGCAGTGCCAATGGGAGGACAGAGCTGGAGACAGTGAGTCGGAACAAATCTTGATGAAAGGGAGATAATTTGTTAAGAGCTAAAGTAAAAAGTGTGAAGAAGTGAGAGTTATTTTTTATGGATATATTTAAAAGAGCGTGTATGCTGATAAGTCAGTAAATAACAAGAGATTAGCATCCAATAAAAAGGGAAGGGGAAACAGGAGAAATTCTTGGAAAGAGGAGAAGAAATGGTTTCTCAAGCACATGAAGGAACAGGGTCGTGTCTGAGAGAAGACATGGAACTTTGAGAGCAGGTCATTTGCTGATGGTGTGATAATGAATCTTTCAGAGAAGTTTGAGGGTATGAAATTGGTGGAGATGATATTGCAGAGGGCAAGAGACTTCAGGAGATCAGGAGAAAACAAAATTGGTGTGGGGCCTCCCTGGTGGCACAGCGGGTTGAGCATAGCGCTGTGAAGATGTCCACAGCCTCTGCAGTGCGGGTTCGAGTCCCGGCCAGCCAGGGAGCTACCCACACGGCGCAGCAGACCTCTCCTGTCTCACCCACTGCTCCCCTCAGCAGTGTATTTTGGTCATCTGCCTGTTCTGTTCCCCATTCTGCCCCTGGTAAAACCTCTCACCCTCCTGCCCCTCTGGCCTGTACCCCAGCACTTGTATAAAAATAGATAAATCTTTAAAAAAAAAAGAAAAAGAAACAAATTGGTGTAATTCCTGACCTTCAGAATACTCTTTCTAAAAAAAAAAAGTAACAGAATTTTCATGCATTTGATGTTATAAGGAAGAGAGTGTGTGTGTGTGTGTGTGTGTGTGTGTGTGTGTGACAGACAGCAAGAGAGAGAGAGAGAGAGAGAGAGAGAGCACTCACAAGGCACATGCAGGGGATATTTTGGTGTATTTATATTTTCATTTAAAGTATTCCATGTGTGTGCATTGTGTAAAAACTCAAGTTGCACTAAAAGTCTTAAGCTCCTAAGACAAATACTTTCAATATCCTTAACTGTTTCTTTTAGTGTGA
The DNA here is from genome assembly GCF_014898055.3 of Talpa occidentalis. Classification (NCBI taxonomy): domain Eukaryota; kingdom Metazoa; phylum Chordata; class Mammalia; order Eulipotyphla; family Talpidae; genus Talpa; species Talpa occidentalis. The sequence continues at coordinate 66,015,530 of NW_023601433.1, read as the reverse complement.
ACCTCCATTTTTATTAATAATATCCACATGTCTGTTTCTTGATTTATCTATTTTATTGCTCTAGCTAAAATTTCACTGCATTATATAACCAGCAGCTCCTTACTCTACCACTTAGAGCCTCCCTCTACCACTCACTATAATTAAATTCACATTCAGGGTTTATAATACTGTTATCAAACATGTATATTATTTTCACCATGTATATTATTTGAGCCAATAGTATATAGAAATTAACCTTCATCTCCTTTTTTCTTGGAGCTAATTATCCAATTTATTTAATTTACTAAGTTTTCTGTCCTCTGTGGCTTATTCTTAAATTTCCCAACATCTCAATACACTAGATTGAAATATCATGTAGACTTTTAGACACTATTTTTGTTGGAGACTTCCCAAGATCCCTGTATTTTTTTGCACCAACCTGTACTGCTGGCTCAGCAGGAATGATTTTTGAGAACTTTTAGCACTTCTCTTTAATCAACATCAGCCTTCTGTCCTGGATTCCATTATGTTGTCTTCCTCAGTTTCTTCCTTCATTTTCTAGGCAATGATATATGTGTGGGAGGGGAGGGTGGAGCTGTTAATATTTTTAGATCTTTTGTTTTTAAATACTACACTCATAGCCAATTTTGAGTTTGGTTGGCTTTGGAATTCAGGTTGGAAAAATCATATGATCTAATGAACCAGAGATTTATTATCTTCTACTATCTCCCTTATCTTGGAGTGTCTAGATATCTCCATTATCTTCTAATTTTCGGTGTTTCTCTCATCAGCCCTCATTCTTTGGATGTGAATAGTTACATTCACAGATAGTGTCGTCACCAGAAGTTTTAATAAATTTCCCCATGGAGAGATCTTGTATGGTGCTTTTTTCTTTTACTGCACCTGACATTTCATTAATCTGGGGAAGATTTTTGCATGACTTCTTTGACAATTATATCCCTGTTCTATTTTCGCTGCTCTTACTGAAACTTATTTTTTGGATACTGAATGTCCTGACTTGACATTATTTTTCTCTTTTTATCATACATTTCCCTTGTTTATTAAAAATGTTTTCCAGTGAGAATTCTTTGACTTTATCTGCCAACATTTTTACTGGTGTTTAAAATTTTTGAGAGTTATATTTAAAATTTCCTAAAACTCTTTCTTTCTCATTATCTATTTTTCAAAGAGCCAGTTGTAATATATTTCCTAAATCTGATAAATTTAACTAGGATACTATTTTCTTTTAGATAGCTACATTATTTCAGTTTCATTTATGTTCTATTTTATACTTGAATCTGTTGACTTACTTGTTTTATTGGTCTTTCTTTCATATTAGTGTCTTCACTTCACATTGGGTTATTCTTACCTTTCAAGATATATTTAAAAGTAAAGTCCTAATAAGAGGACCACTGCCTCTCTGGCATATTTGGATTGGTTGGCTACATTTTAAGGAAACAGACTTCCTTTTCTTGGTGCAGCTCCATTATAGAAGTTGTAGGTCTTTACCTTGTGTCATTTAACCTCTCAATTTTTCAGTTTGTGTTAGGGTTGGAACTTTGGCCTGGTGAGGATGCAAGATTAATTGCTGGTGTTCTGAGAGCTGGGAAGGAAATAGAAAAAGGAAAATAATGTTGTCCTCATTAAAAATGCAAAAAGGCCATTTTTGGAGCAGCACCCATGGCTGCCTTCTGCTGAGTCTGTTCTTTCAGTGTACATATTCTTTGTCATATTTTTTCCAGAAAATAGATTTCCTGAATGAGTAGATATGGTTGGGCTTGCACAGCTGAGAATTCCTTACAGGTCTTTAACAAATTATTTTCTAACTTAGTGTTCTATTCTGTCATTGAGGTACTCAGAATCTCTAATTACTGAACCTTCTAAGGTATCTGTAAAATGAATGCACTAAGTACTCTCTAGGAGCCCTTCTCAGAGTGCTTATGTTTCTGTTCATTCCATTCAGAAAAACCATCCTCTACCTTCATCTTCTTTTCTAAATTGGTATTATATCTCCAGTCCTCTGTAGTTTTTTCTTCATTGCCTTATGTATTTATAAGACTTTATTCTTTGTTTTTGTGTTATTTTGATGGGTCTGGATAGGAGGAGGGATTGCATATGCTCAATCTATCAGCTTTTACAATTTTCTTCATCTGCATTGAGCTTCACTATCCCATTGACAGAAAAGACAGGTAGTTGGGTTTTTACTAATAATTATGATTCAGAAAGAAATGGGAAATGAAATTGGGAATATTGTTACCAAGAGAATACCTTTAATAATGGACCATGGGATATAAATCTGGTAGGAATGGAAGTAAAGACATGAAGAAAATGATGGACAGAGTATAAACTAGTTGAGGTCAATAGTTTGGAATAAGAATAAGAATGGAGAGTGAAAGTACTAGGTAGATTACATGGCCTAGTCAGAAAAAATAATATTTGAAATAATAATATGACCATAAAAATAAGTAGCTCTGCATGGGCAGAGAAAAATCTAATTAGTCAGAGAATGGAAAGGACCAAAAGTGTTCTGAAGTCATTCTCATCAATGCATAGGTCACTAAAAATAATTACATAATGGAAATGAATACAGCTGAAGCCAAAATCAATACAGGCAGATGCCAGGAATGAGGAGTAGCCAACAGTGTAACTAGACAGCATAGTTCTCAAGAGATAGCCTTAGCCTGTTTTTTGTTATGGCAAGGAGGTAAAGGGATCATTCTAGAAGATGCTGAGGCTAGAGAAAAGCTTGTTGACCACACATCTGAACATCTGGGAGACAGAAGGAAAGAGTCAGTGAAAATGGAGAGGTGGGGTATTGAGTCCACTAGCAAACAATTTTGCAAGGTGGGGTTGTAAATCCTTGGTAATGGATGGCCTAGAAAGAAAAATGTAGAAAAGAAAAAGTTTAGGCTAAAGCCCTGAATGTCTAAGTTTTGGTAGAGTTCAGGGCAGCTGCTTCCAGTTAGAAGCATAAATGATGTGAAGTCTTGGAGGAGGAAGGGAGTGGATTTAATCATCTACTAAATGCCTATTTATATGCCAGGATTCTAGGTAATGACCTTTGCATTAAATCTAACTGCCCAATGGTATGTAAATAATTAAAATTATTTTAAAATAATTTTTAATGAAATGTAAAAACAGTGTTTATGATACCAAGAAAATTACAAAAAGATGTATTCCAATAGAACACAGACAGTAGAATTTTAATTCTAAAAGTTAAGATAAATGAACATAATAATTTTAATTTAAAATTTAACTTTCTGTAATAAGTATGCTGAATAATACTATTATAAAAAGATGCAATAACATTTTTAAAGTATTTTACAATACTATGAATGAATCTTTCATTTTTTACCTGGTCTTACTTTTAAGAAAAAGTTATTGTATGAAGCCTTTGGATTGGTAAACCAGTACACTTTGAGATACACAAAGATCATTCTATGTTCTTCCTGAAACTGAATAAACAATAGATTCCTGTGATTCCAAACTGTTGGACTCATCATCAGAGTCACTGAGAGAGAGAAATAGAGAGTGAGAGAGAGAATATGAATGAATCTATCTTGTGGCCCACCTAAGAATTGCTGAATAAAAAATTCCTGAATTCCTGAAGTGAATGATCTTTCAAATGATTAGAGAGAATTTTAGAATGGCTGTCATAAAACAATATAAAACAAAACATTACATTAAATCTAATTAACCATTAAATTAATAATCTAGTAGGTAAAATGAACTAGTCACCATGCTTTTTTAAAAAAAAATTTAAAGATAGATTCTTAGATGGTATCAAAGGTATTCCATTTATGTCTCCAGGTAATCACAAAAAAAAAGTCTTGGGCAGAATCTGAAAGTTCTTTTTTTTATGTTTAATATATTTTATTTTATATAATTCTTACATCATTTTTTTTTGTTTTTGCACAATGTATGCATTTTCATTTTGGTTATATATTCCCCACGCAATTGCACCCCCCTTATTTTGACTCTAATCCCCTCCCATAGTGTGTCTCTGGTTTATAGTTGCTTGTTGATTTTGATTTTTTCTTTATTATAATTAGTCTTTTACCTGGTCCCTATTTAGGTTTTCTAAATTCCTTCTATGAGTGAGAACATTTGGACAACCCAAATGCCCCAAAATAGATGACTGGATCAAGAAAATGTGGTACATATACACAATGGAATATTACGCAGCAATCAAAAAAGACAAACTCATGCAATTGCAGCAACATGGATGGAGCTGGAAGGGATCATGCTCAGTGAAATAAGCCAGAAAGAAAAAGGAATCTGAAAGTTCTTAAAGAAAGATTCTGAAAGTAAAAGGAAAGAAGGCAGACTGGCTAGACATCAGGATGCAAAAATCCCCTGGAGATGAGGTTCCTGTTGCCTTTGCCTTGCATGTTATATATATCTCTGTCTGCAGAAGAAAGGTTGCGATATAGAAATTTGTATTAGAATAGTCAATAAAAATTCCCCTCAAAGCTATTCTCTCTATCTGAAAAATTGGTCACAAGTGGCCCAACAGAACAGATACCTTTTAGCCACAGTGGCCTGTTGTCCAAAATGATACCAGAAAATTCACTGCCATTTCCCCAAACTTAAAGGTGAATTCTTCTGAAAGAGTGTAAAAATGGTACATTGTTTTCTCAAATTTAGAGCTAGGCATCTCTCTGAGGGTTGGGGAACTCTAGAAAGACTGTAAGTTACTGTGGAAACTGAGTTCTGCTTTTTTTGCTAACATCCCATTAATAGTCCTGTTTTGGAGTCCACTGACTCCTCCTTTGTGGTTTAGCATCTCATGATAGATGAAGAATGTCTGCTTTTTTTTTTTGAAGGTGTTCAACTTGACTTATTTTAGAGCAATCTATTCATCTCTTCAACTCAGTTATCTACAAATTAAGGACTAGCAATGAGAATGTTCAGAATAATTTGGACTCTCTTTACTCTTGCTCCTTTTGTGATGGAGGTAACATGGGTGTCAAGCAAAGCCTCACCTTGATGAACCACGGAATCATGTTTTACTAAGTTATGTACAGAAATGTACAAAATAATGATAAAACAAGCTATTGGAAATTTTAAAATATGACTTTTCTCTTTTCCTGAATAATTGTGTGATCTTGAGTAAGTAATTTAAACATTCAAGATCTTTGTCTCCAAGCATCTATGGTATGTGTACTCTTTAAGTTTCAGAAATATGTGAAGACATAATTATTTCAAGAGTGGGAAAATAGCTTGAGTTCTTCAAAATGAATTATATAAAGGCAACAATAATATTTGATTGCTCAAAACAAGTCATGAATAAAAGGAGAATTACTTGATTTTTTACTTTGGCAAATTCTATTGTGAAATGTTCTTGGTTCACCTTGTCAACTTTCTTCAAAGGTCAGATTAGAAACATGCTCAATGTGAATACTTACATCTTTATAGTTCTTTAACTTTCAACTGAGCCTCCCTTTCACTGTACATAGTTTGCTTCAAATAATTAATGACTTTATATCTATTCAACTCTAACAAAACAGTATTGCTATTGAGCAGCACTTAGTCAATAGCAAACATATATGATAAAACCTTGTCTAATTAATTTTTCTCCTCCCTAAGATTTAGCATGGTATTATACTCGTATATTAAAGTAGCCTGTGATTGTAACAATAGATGGTGCATTTTTTTTAATACACTGAAAAAGGGCAAGAATGAAGGAATGGTCGTTACATGCACACCAAATGTATGCTGGAAAGTTATTTAAACCTCAAAACTTCAGTTGAAGCACCTATTTAGTCAATCTTGGTGATAACAATTCTTTTTAATAGTATATCTTTTCTTATAATACCAAGTGAAACTGTTTTCCATAGTTTGCTTTCTGTGATGACATTCTTATTAATATTAATTTTTCATTTGTTTTCCTTTTTACCAAAGTAAAGGTGTTATATGGATTAGAAATGAAGTAGTAACGAAAGTATCTACTACTTCCTTCTGCAATAGAACCAAATAACCTGGAAAGACAGTTTAACAAGCAAATCCAATTCTAAATCAATTCTTTTAAAGAACTAGAGCCACTGTAGGTAACTGGGTTTCTCTTTTATGAAAATATAAGGAAGTAAAAAAATCTTCCAGAATTAACTCACTGATACATTTTTTTAAAGATCTATCTATCTATCTATCTATCTATCTATCTATCTATCTATCTATCTATCTCTATTTATTTATCTATGAGGTACAAGGGGTGAGAGGATTCACCAGAGACAGAGTGGGGAGCAGAGCAAGCACATTGACTGAAATACACTGCTGAGGGAAGCAGCAGGCAAGACAGGAGAGGTCTGCTGTACCACGTGGGTTAGGTCTTTGGCCTGGGATCCAACTCAGGCATAGGGCTGGTGGTGCTGAGAATTTACTCCTAGGCCACCAAGGAGGCCCAACTCACTGATTTATTTTTTTAAATAATAAATTTTATTTTTATATTCCCCATACAATTGCAGCCCCCCCATTCTCACCCCAATCCCTCCCCTCCCGCCCCCGCCCCCCTAAAAGTGTCTCTGGTTCATAGTTTTTTGTTGATTTTGATTTTCACTTTCTTATAGTTATTCATTTTCCTGGTCCCTTATTTAAGTTTTCTAGATTCCTGCTATGAGTGAGACCATCCGGTATTTTTCTTTTTCTTTTTGGCTTATTTCGCTGAGCATGATCCCTTCCAGCGCCATCCATGTTGCTGCAAATTGCATGTGTTTATCTTTTTTGAATGCTGAGTAATATTCCATGGTGTATATGTACCACATCTTCTTGATCCAGTCATCTATTTTTGGGCATTTGGGTTGTTTCCAAAGCTTAGCTATTGTAAACAGTGCTGCTATATTTTTAATAGCATGCTACTCTATTTGATTGGATGCTTATGGGAGAAAATATTCAAAGCTTTCAAGTGACTCCAATTGTTCTGGACTTTCAAAAGCAAAGCAAAACAAAATGTTTTTCACATGGAGAAAGATGAGGATAGCTTAAAAAACAACTTGGGTATCTAAAATTATCTGACTACTATAAATATGCCTTGTATCCCAACTTTCATGTTCATATACTCCTCATATATATACTAACATATTAAGATAATGTTTTCCTCCTAACCTCTAAGGTCCTGCAGTAATATCTGTCTTGCTTATTGATCTATTTACAGCCTGGGTCACATTATGCAGTGTATGGTGCTAACTGCTAGAAATATAAAGACTAAGCAATTGACATATTAATAAAAATTAATTCAATAACTAACAAAGTAAATGCCAAGAGACTGAAATCAACAAGAAAGAGATACCTGTCCTAAAATAACACTGATGGCCAAGAACAAAATGTAGGAAAACAGACAAGTCATTTTAGTGGTCACTTTGGCAAACAGGCAGTTTTCTACTTTGCCAACTTAAATACTTACAAAACAAGAAACCACCTATCTTTCAAAGTAAACATTTGGTACAAATGATCTTTTATTTCTTCTTTTAAAAAATCATAATTGTTCATAATGGCAACCCCCTGACTAAATCAGTGTAGGAGTATGATTATTTTTAGAAGTAAAATGCAAAGAGAAACCTGGAGTGTTTTTCAACTGGCCAACATTAAGGTAAAAATTAAAATGGTATTAAATTAGAGACTGTGTCAAGTATGAAGTATTAAGGTAGGTAAATAGAAGAGGATGATGAAAAGATTCTGATTGCTTTTCTGGTCGATGTCCTGCTCTAGCTCCTTCCTCTCACCTACATATAGACACGGAATTTGTGGATTAGAGGTGAATTAACATGTGCTGTTGGGCCTCCCTGCTGATGCAAGGGAGCACTATAAAGCTATGGGCAGCTACTGCTGCACAGGTTCGATCCCTGGCTGGGGAGCTGATCAACATGGCACAGCAGACCTCTCCTGACTTGCCAGCTGCTCCCTTCAGCAGTGTATTTTAGTCAGTCTGCCTGTCCTGCTCCCCATTCTGTCTCTGGTGACTCCTCACCACACCCCCACACCTCTGGTCTACACCCCAGTTCTTTTATGCATAAATAAATGAAATAAATCTTTTAAAAAAGATATTGTTACTGATTTTGTGAAAAATCTTGACCCTTACTATCACTCTAATATTCCCAATTGTTATGTGTTTTGATTGTCTTTTCTTTGAAAATGGAAAACAGAAAATTCCAATGATTGCTAATGTTCACTGAGGTTCCTTACACTCTTCCTTCTCAGAATTAACAGTTTTGGCAATGTTTCTACTCTTACGTTTGTTGTGAACTGACAAGAATAGCAATAATATATATAAAAGAGTCTTGAAAACTGATGATACACATATTAGGTAGCACTATTATTTTGATTGTACATATGATTCTCCAATGTATTTGATCCTTGGTTAAAAAAAAAAAAACAACAAAACTTATATTCTGTACTTTACCTGACTATCAAAATATAGCAATCACTCACAATTAGTGTGTACCAAATTAACAAATATTAGGTAGATGCTATGAAAGTATAAAAAGTATACTTGTATAGCCTCTCCTCCTTCAAAACCTACAATTTCATAGACTTAGGTCTCCGTAGCAGAGTTTTCAAGAAAATTTTATACACGTTACTTTATTCAGTTTTCAGAAAAATTCTAAAATGTAGCCAAAACATTGTCATCCATTTAAAAGACGGAAAATCATTTTTTTAAATTAATTTATTTATTTATACAAGCATTGGGTACTGTCAGAAGCATGGGAGGGTAAGAGAATTCACCAGAGCCAGAGCGGGGAGCAGAAGAGGCAGAAGGACCGAAGTACACTGCTGAGTGGAGCAGCGGGCGGCAGGAGAGGTCTGCGTGCCACGTGGGACCCTCGCCCGGTGGCCGGGGATTGAACTGGCGCTGCAGAGGCGGGCAGCTTCGCAACCCAGCGCTCAACCGCTGTGCCACCGGGGAGGCCCATGGAAAATCAATTTTATCCGTCTCATAAGCAATAAGAGCAAAAGACAAGCAGTATCACCTAAACTCTTACTGAGGGACTCACAGAGGATTTTCTGATTCATGACTCATACATTTCGAAATTACTGATTTGTTTTACCAATTATTGAATAAGTGTGCATGTAATATGGATTGATTTTCCTTTCTTAATTCGTTTATTTTAAACTTAAAAAAATAGCAGCTATACTTTATTGTCCTTCAATTATTTCTTGATGCTAAGGCAGGGTTTCCTCTAGGTTTGTCAGATCAGCAGATACGGAGGCCTTGATATGGACACTGAGATATATTTGCACTGAGTTGTTCCAGGAAAGCCATTCTGAGCTCTGCATTCTTAAGAAAAAATTCATGTGAAAGTATGAAGATTGTGTGGGGGAATATACATTGTTAGAATGTGGAAGAAGGGAATTAATTCAAAGAATACAAAAACAATTAGTGCAAAGGTCAAATCAATCAACAAAGTAAAAGCTAAAAGCAGAGCAAAGAGAAAAAGAGAAGGTTTAGATGATAGGGGCTAGCTAAAGAACATTACAAAATATAATCAGCAAAGGAATCAAGATTGTGAGAGAGCAGGATAGTATGTTTAATCGACAAATGAACACGAATTTAGTGATGTAAAATAGTAGGTATATAAAAAACATCATTAACAAATTTGGGCCAAATATTATTTGATCTATGTTTCTACTGGTATAATATATTGGTTATTCAGCAGCTATCCACTTTGATCCCAAATTTTAGAATGAATATTTGCAGAGATTATTGCTCATAATATAATAGAAACACAAGTGTGCATAAGCGGAATGAAGAAAGCCAACTGAGCAAAAAAGATGGAGGATATCATAGAGTCCCAAAGGAAAATCATTCATGAAGACAAGGTCAAGAGCAGTACTGGGCAATTTGATGGACATCCCTAATGAATGAATTGTTGTCTGCTGTAAAATCATCATGCTACTCATAAAGTAGGTATATAGCTTAGAAACATTTCCTAGAATGCCAATTTTCTGTTTGGAAACTCTTTTATAAGATTACATGGAGGCTACAGATAAACAAACATAGAGCTGAAGGTTAGTTAGGGTCATACAGAAAAAACAAAGTTCACCGTGTAAAATACTGCCAGAATTTTTGGACCACAATAACAAAATGAAAACAAATGGTAGCAATTTAGCAATAAGTAATAAATTCTCAATATTGTTTTTAATTCTATTTAGAAAAAGACCCACTTATTTATAGAACTAGCAGTTCTATAATATATCTTATTGTTCTCACAAAACGTTAATTATAAGAACAATATGTTGGCAATTGTGAACAATATCTAATAAAGCATTTCAACAAAATCTCTTTTAGATATTTTTTAATATGATATTTTAAATGGTTAGAGTAATAAACACAAAAATGACCTGAAAACTAATATGTATTTGATCTAAAATTTCTGAGTTAAAACATCAGATAGTCTCTTGGTAAGTTCTGTAAGATGGTAGTACTTTTTCTTAATGTCAACCACGAAAATTATAATAGCTGCATGAACTGAGAGCACTATTAGCATTGGTTTAGATGTTTTAACAGTATTAACCCATTTATTCTTCATAAATCTTCTATGAGATAGAGTCTATTAGAAAATACCTTTAAATACGAGAAAATTGAATAATTAACATACTCAAGTTACATAGTTGGGTAGCATCAGAATCAGGATATCAACTCAGTATCTCTAAGTACCAAATTATATACACTTAATCATGACACTGTGGCCTCAAAGCAAGAACATGCACAATTCAGGTAAGCGTGTGGCCCTCTAGTGGAGCAGAAATAAGTAGAAATTGTGACAAGGTAAATCAGAGATGTGATAATAGGACTTTCTATTAGAGTTACCACCTCCCTTAAAAAATAAAAGTCTTTAGCCTATTGGTATTTTTTTCCCAATGAGTATATAATATTTCTAGATATCTCTCACATAGCCTTTATTTTATCTCAGAGATAATGAGTATAATTTTGTATAACACTATTGTGTTATAATTACAAATATATATGACTAAAATATCTAAGCCCTCTAATAACATATGTATCTTCAAATCATGGGTAACTATATTGAAGAAAGTCAGGTCCACAGTACCAAATAATATGGAGAAATTGAGGCCAGATGGGGTCTATGAAACCACTTCTCTCTTCCTGCATAAAAATGGCCAACTCCTAGACACAGATCCTTTCCCTGAATCTTACTGCAGAAATTTAAAAACTCTTCAATTTGCCTTTCACTTTTAACATTAATTTGCCCCGGAGACCATAGGAGAACAAAACAACAATCTGAGGCAATTGTTTCTTTATATCAAATATAGCTTCTACATCTTTTGCGGCTTCATTCAGTCTACAAATTACCACTAATAGTGATTTTTATCACAAATAGAGCCAAAAAAGGCAAAGATGCAGTAATAGCATTTTGTTTCCTACTTTCTAAGTCTTTAGTTTCACATAAAATCTGGGATTAATTTACATTTATTATCAGAGGGAAAAAACTGAATATTTTCCAGTAAATTAATAAGAAAAAGTTGCATTCTTTACTCTTCACTGAAGCCAAGTATCTCAAATCTTCCTAATAAGACTTTTATCTAGCAGGTGGGGCAGGAAGCTGAAGCTGCCCATAAATATTCAAGAACTCAGCCCCAGCACGCACTGCCATGTCTATCTTTTACATTTCTTTCTTGCATCTAATTCTCCTGGCAGTCGCTTCCTGATTTCCCCTCTGTATGTGGATATTTTCAGATTCAATTTTCCTGCTGTCTCATTTTCTATTTTACTGTATTCAATGACAAAGGTAGTTTATTTGGGGAACTTTGTTTCCTAACTTTGTTTTACTATAAGAACACTGAATTTTAGATTCAACCAAAAGTTATTTGTAATTGCGATTAAGTGAAAGCAAAGATATGCAGTGATTCATTATAGCAAGATTCCTTTCCAAAATATAGTGAGAACAAGAAACTGTCTTATTTAATATATCTCTCATTTTAGGTTCATCTGTGTAGAGATATTGGTAATGGTCATTTGTTCCAGCCAAAGTCAGGCTTTCTATCAGTTTTTTTTTATTATTGCTTATCTTATAAATCAGCAAAGCCTTGATAAAATTAAACAGACCTTCACCTAAAGGATTGAGCAATGACTCTGTTTGGCAAAATGTGTTACGCTACACATCTTGTTAATAGGATGCATAAACATTTTTTGATAAAGTTTTGTCTTTTCCTTTTCTTGATCTTGGTTTAGGCTTTTATCCATCAAAATTGTTTGTTCCCACTGGAGAGAGTCTGCCAGGGGAGGCAATACTCCTGCCAAATGGATGGCAGTACATGTGGGAGGTGATAAATCATTTTGTCATTTCAAGAAAGTCACAAATTCATCTACTCCCACAGGAGACAATATTATAGTATAAAGTCTAGGCTGCCTATTCTTGATACTGTACAAGTAAGAAAGCCACTTAGTACATCAATAACCCTGTTCATTTCTAACAAAGAGTCTAACTGGACTTTTAATATGTGATTATTGTTTCACTTGGATTTACCCATCTACATGACTACTGGGATTTAGGATCATTTGTCAATCTAGATAAATCATGTCTTTATCAGGATTTCAAAGAAACAGAAAAAGAAGAAAAGACCTATATGACATTTGACATTGCTTTCTATAACCTATAGAAGTCTTTCTGTTTTTTCTATCTTGTTCCACTCAATATAAAGTTAATTATACCTTTTGTTAATAATAAATTAGGCATATTTAACTTACATAGATATATTATTTTGCAACATAAGTTATGATATATAACCATATAAATTTAAATATTGTATAACTATATAAAGATAAATATACCTAGTTATAAAGTAATGGAGATCTGAACTAAGAGTGATAATTATAATGGTGTGAAAGAAAAAATGTTTATCCTCATGGTTAGTTGATATTTTAGTGAATTAAGAGGCACAGGAGTTTAAGGAAATGACACCCATAATTTGAATAATATCAAAAGGGTGTTAAAGCAAAACAGACCAGCTAAAGTCTTTAGATGGATGTGTGAAAACTTTATCTTGCATAAATTTGCATATATATTCATAATGACTATTAGGAGTTACAAGCAATGGTGCTTTTTATTAATAATACAAATTTTTGTATTAGTAATGGGAAAACTATATTAAAATGGAACACCAAAAATAACTTAACTATTATTCAGGAGTTTAAATAGATTATTTAGGAGTTCCCATTGCCTTTGAATTATCTGCAGGAAGTACAGAAGAAAAAAGTGCTTTCTTAAAGCACAAAAAAAAAATTAAAAATGAACAAAAGAAATCTTGAATACAAGAGAGAAAATGAACTCTAAACTGTCTCTCAAGGATTCCTTTCTATATGCATTTTATTTTTGAAAAACTTATATCATTCCTTCCCAACTCTCCCAGACTGGTCTAATCAAGGTTGCTGATAACACTCTAATTGTTCACAAGTGAACATTTTGCAAGGTTTACCCTCCTGGACTCTTCCCATTTGATAGTTTAGATGAATTGTTGAGGTTCCCTAGGATTTTCTGGTTGAATCCTCCCTTGGATTTCATGACATCAGCTCTCCAGTTACATTTCCTACTCAGATTCTTCCTTCTAGTCCTTTCTGCACTCTCTTCATCTCTGACATTTAAAACAAGTAGTTTTAAATGTGCTAGTAGTTTTAAGAGCCACTGCTTAGCAAGTACACATTGTAATTGGTATATATGATTCAATCTCAGATAGATAGATAGATAGATAGATAGATAGATAGATAGATAGATAGATAGATAGATACAAACATATGTTCCTTAAGATAGATGCTAGTCCATTTTATAATTGAAACACTGAGGGCTTCCCTGGTGGCATAGGCAGTTGAACGCCACACTGTGAAGCTGTCTACAGCCTCTTCAGCATGGGTTCAATTCCAGCCGGCCAGCGAGAATCCCACATGGTGAAGCAAACCTCTCCTGTCTCGCCTGCTGCTTCCCTCAGCAGTATATTTCCTCAGCCTACCTGTTCTGTGCCCTGTTCTGTCTCTGGTGAATCCTCTCACCCTCCTGTGCATCTGGCCTGTACCCCAGTTCTTGTATAAAAAAAATTGAAAAACTGAAATTCAGAATCTAACTGAATTACATATAAATTTTAAGTAGTAGTGATGCAAACCAAAGAGTCCCACCAAAACTATCAGACCCTGTACCATGCTACACAGCTTCTCTCTCAACAATCTTATCTAAGTGCAGGCCCTCATATTGAACTCTTTAGGGGATATCTCCATGTGGATACTCTACAGGTAATTTGGTGTCAGTATATCAAAGACAGAATTAAACATCACCCTGTGAAATCTTCTAAAACATCTGCTGCTCTTTTTGCAAAGGTTATTATTCCTAACAGTTTGGTTGCAGGAAATAGTTACCTGAGGGCTGCTATTAATTTTTCATAGTGATATTGCCATTCACTTTCCTTCATCCCTAGATCTGATCAATTTTGGGGTCTTCTTGAGCTTTCTTTTACAAAATTCTATTGTTTTATCTTCCTCTTTATTTCTACAAGCATAGCCTCATTCCAGCTCTCACCATTTCTCACTTTAATTTAATTGAATAGATTCAGAACTGTTCCTGTTCAATGTAATACAGAGCCAAACCTCATTCTCAGAATATGTTACTGTTTTACTTTCAACAGTTATCTTTTAAGGAAAAAATTAAAAAAAAAATGTCATTTATTTACTACTTATTTGTCATTCCCCATGCTCATTTTTTCCCTATAGATGCAATTTCCATGGCATAATCATTTACTTTCAGCCTGACTGGTATACTTCTGCATTTCTTGCAGTACATGTATACTGGTGATAAATTTTCTGTTTTTGTTTATCTGAAAATGTGTTGTATTTTACGTTTACTTTGAATGATATTTTTACTGAACAGTTTCCTTTTTTCTTTGGTCACTTTAGATTATGACTCATTATCTTTATGCTTTTATAACTTCTGAAAGGAAGTCAGACATTATTACTATTTCTCTGTAGATAATGAATCTTTTTTTTTTTTCCTGGAGCCATTTTTAAGACTTTTTTTTTTCTTTTCTCTTTAAGTCTGATTTTCAGCTATTTTTCTCTGATACATTTAGATGTGACAATATTTATCTTGTTTGGATTTATTGAGTTTCTTGAATCTGTCAGATGATGGCTTTCACTAAATTTGGTAATTTTTGGACCTTATTTCCTTAAATATTTCAATGGTCAATTCTCACTCCCTATCTTCCCCACCACCACTTTTTTTTTTTTTTTTTGAGGAGTCTCCCTACTGTTTTGAATAAAGGATATACCAGTTAACATTCCTACCCACAGTATATAATGGTTTTCTTCTCTCCATAAATAAATTCATTCTCTCATTATTGGAGAAATGTAAATGTAACGAAAAACAATGAAATATCATCTCATACCTGTTTTAAGTTGTGTGAGGGCTGATCTGCAGGAAGCTTAATGAGTTCACTAAGTTCCTCTAACTGGTTATAACTCAACCTTCAAATATGTTCTCTTAGGCACATCTGTCACAGTTTGATTTTGGACATTGTTAGGAAGGGTCTACATTAGGCCTTATTCTGGCACGTGGTTCTTACTCCTAAAGTGAAGTTGATATCAGAAATGTAATGAGTAAAAACATTTCAGACCTGGTCAACTTGATACAGTCTTGGTCAAGTGTACTGGCTAAATTGCACATTCTATCACCTTCCAATACATTCTAGTTAAGAGAATAAGTTACATGTTCATCTTACTCACCCATATCCCTGCTCAAGTGTAGCTAATCTATGTAGTGATTTTCCTGGAAAGCTTAATTGCCATATACTACCAAGAAGACTGAGCATGTGAAACTACTCTAGGTTGGTTTTATTCTAACAGGTTGGTATAAATTTGTCTTCTAAGGAGCGTGTCTAACATAAAAAGTCATATCTAGTTTTGTGATTGCTTATAATAAAAAGGTTTTAAAACCATTTTTATAGAGAAACATAGTTACAACATGGTATACATTGCAAATTTCATTAATTTTTTGAAGGTAAAGCAGGGGACCCTTAGGAAAGGTCATCCTGGCAGTGAACTGCTTCAAGCAGCACTCAGTCTTCTTTATGGACATGAGTTTGTTTCTTCAACTAGTGTGCCTTTTTTTGTGGGGTTTTTTTTTTTTTTTTTTTTTTTGGTTAAAAATGTTGAGGACCACTTCTAGATCACCTAATGACATTTTCAAATTTCATCCATGGTCTCTGTGCCTTTCCTCTGTCTGCATAATCACCTCTCACAAGTCTTAAATCACTCAGTGGTCAGCTCAGTTGTTATGAGGGTTCAATTAAGAAGTATATGTATAGGGTCCTCCCTGGTGGCCTCAGGGTTAAGTCTCAGTGCTATCATCACAATGCCCATTGCCCAATGCAAAGGCCTGAGCTTGATCCCCAGCCAGGAAGCTAACTCACATATGCTGCAACAGACCTCTCCTGTCTCACCCGCTGCTCCCCTTAGTAGTGTATTTCAGTAAATCCACCTGCTCTGTTCCCCACTCTGTCTCTGTCTCTGCTTACCCCTGCACCTCTCACCTACATCTCAGCTCTTCTATGCTAAATTAAAATAAATGAAATCTTTAAAAAAAAACATGTAAATATATATCTAGCACTGTTTATGTCTTAAACAGCAAAGCAATGCAGCTTTCTGTATCATTTACTCCTGACCTAGGAAGAGTGAGAAGCTGTACAAATGTTATCTCATTCAACACATGAAACAAAGTTAGAAAAAAAAAGTTTTTTTTTTTTTTACTATATTTTTAAGGCACCTAAGTGCCTTAGTGCCAGGGACATGGACATAAACAGAACTCAGCCCTGTCACTGAGAATGTAAGAATGCTTAAAACCTACTTTATGTCTAAAATATTTTATATTCTGCATGTGTTTTGGGTCATTGGTTAACCAAAAGTTGGAAACAATGCAGCAGAATGCAGTGGAATGAGTTTTCCTATTAATAATCCCAGCCAGCAGCCACATGCCAGTACCCGCCCTAACGAACTGCTGAAAAAGGAAATGCTAACCTCTGGATGTGTCGCAGAGAAAATAAACAAAAGAAGGAACAATGTCATGTTTTAAAAAGAATAGAAAATTGGGGAGACAATTGGATCCATATTAACATAGCAAACTCCGCTTTTTCTTATTTATATAAGCTACAAAAATTGCATTTAGTCATCAAAGCAAATGCAAATGAAGGAAAACCAGAATTTATTTTTGTAGGAAAAAGATAAGCTTTGCTTAATGCATTATTTAGGAGTTAAGAAAATAATGTGATTTCTACCCATTTTATATCTACTGACTTCATAAATCATTGTCTAAAACTGTACAAGAAATAATGAGGAAAATTATCTGATAATGTCCTTCAGTTTGAATTGATGATTTATTCAAATTTCTAATCAATGCCAGGTAATTATTTATACACTGCTATCAAATTATAACCAAAGTTTACAGGGTCTATTCTTATCCCAAATGGACAATAAATAATTTCATGAACTATTACTTCTTTACACGTGCACCAAGAAGTTGATTATGAAGGTTAATAGTTAAGAGAATTTTACATACAGATTGGGTTTACATTCCAATTTTACTGTTTGTCAAATACATAACTTAGGGAAAGATAGCAAATAAGTTTGATCCTCAGGTCCATCATCGGCAAACAATACTCTCATGGGTTTTTTTCCTCTTTAAAAGAAAATGAGACAATAATAGCTGGTTAAAAAATGATGATCACTGATATTATAACACAACTGCTGAGAGGAGCTGAGACCAGGAGAACTTGGGGAATGGGAAAGGCTGAGACCTATGACAGTGGTTTTAAAGAATATAGGAACAGAAGAAGCAAAACAGCTCCCAGGAAAATAGAAGTGTTTTTGCTGAGATGTTGCTGAGCTAGCCACAACCTAGAGTAAGTCTGGTTACAGGATAATTAGGCAACAGAAAAACAACCACAATGAAACTTCCTGACCACCTAGTACCTAACCAATAGTCTGGCACATTGGGTAACAGGAAGTCAGACATTTATAGCCATAGACAGGGCTAGAGTAAACGGGCTTCTTCACTGGGAACCACTCCTGCTGTCAGTTCTTTCCTCTTGCTTCAATAAATCCTCACTTGCTTGCTCTCACATTTGGTGTGGCGGCTGTTATTCTTCAACCAGTGTACACACACGGACCCATGAGCATCCACTCTCCAAACACTGCTTTGGTCTCGTCATGAGAAAAGATCTCAGAACATGCTAATTTTTAAGATGATCCTTACTAAACTACTCCATTATGCCTGAATCAGATGTTATCTTGCATGCTAGCTTAGAGTCCTATAGGCTCATACTTTCATTAGCATAAATGGCCCCTTTTACTGTACATAATTGAATTGAATGAACTGTTTCCTCTTTCCCATCACTGACATGCACAAGCAAAGCAACTGCAGACATAAGTTTATTCCACAAAAGCAGAATTATACGGCATTGGTGTGAGCAGCTGCTAAGCTTTGATATAAACTTCAATGTCTCTTTGAAATGAATAACAATGGCGAATAGTACTGTAAAAGTTTTCTCCCATCTTAAAATCAAGTGTTTGGAGGGGAAGTGGTCCATAAGGTTTCTGGCAGAAAAGACATGACATAATCAGTTGGGGTTGTTGAGGAGAGTATGCTAAAGGGAGTTTTTACAGAAGAGAAGGCAAGGCTTAGGCAAAGCAACAAGAGAGGAAGTGGTCCACCAGGACACGTAACAGTGGGAAGTCGAAAGGGCAAGATGAGAGAGCGCCTTCCGGAGCTCAGAAATAGAGCTGCGGGAGAGGAGGCTCCTATACAGAAGGAGGTCTTAGCAGGGAACAATCAGCCTGCAAGAACCCAGGAGGGAGGAGCCAGGGGAAAATACTCTCATTCTTTTTCTACCCACCAGTTCATCCCATAGGCTGAATTCAAGGAGAAGCCAAAGGGCAAGGGAGCCTGTTGAGGCAATCCTGGAAGGTCAGAGTCCCAGGCACAGAGCATGGGAAGAGACATAGGGGCACACAATGTAATGGCAAGGAGGGGCAGGAAATGTAGTATTTCTGGTGTTGACACTGCATACTAATGAGTCAGCTTCTTTAAAAAAAAAAATCCAAATGTCAGGCCATTTAATTTGATCCTCTAGTGGAATCAGGTGTTAATATTAGAAGAACCAGTACTACTCTCACAATATGAACTTTTCATTGTAAATGTATGTTCAAATTATTGAAGAGTTTAGTCAAGTACAAGTCTGGTTAACTGAATAAATAATATGCACAATTTTATTCATGTATGCTTAAATGACTTCTATTTTACCCAGATTAATAGTCATTACCACACTAGTTGATATGCACATTTTTTTTCTACAATGGAGAGAATATACAAAGGAAATACTGGCATACTTGCATTATTATCCATGGGGAGTGGTGATACAACTGGGTTTTAACTACACATCTTCTAAGGCTACTAAATGATAACAGGAATCAATCTCAAAGACAGTCTAAGAGAGTTTTAGGTGCTAATAGTAATGCTCTTAATGCCTTTGTTTGCATAAGTCTGAGGCCACTCCCTAAAGCTTATCAGAAACATTATCTTTCATGACCTCTCTCTAACCTCACAGCCCCCTGCCCTCATTCAGTAATGTAGGGATGCCAGTAATCTTTGATTCTTTTACCTCAGACTCTCAAATATCTTCTTGTAGTGATGTTACTTAAATTGAACTTGAGAATTTCTATGCAGATTATGTTTTTTTTGTACTTAGATCTTTCCAAGTTATTCAGAGTATTCAGCCTAGCCTTAGAATTAGTTTTGTCCAATTGGATTATATGTGTATTTACAGTACTAATTACCTTATCTTTTCTTTCTTATTCTATTCAGTAAATGTCCATCTTGCCTTTATATTGTGTATTTTATTGTTTATCTTTCACTTTCACTGAGGAATTGGAAGTAGCAGTGTAAAAAGTTCAACCATGCAATTAGGCTAACTTTTAAAGAAAGAAACTCAATAATTCTTGGTTGTTTAGATTAGCTCTTCATAAGTATTTTCTCTATCTCTAAATGAATTTCAAGCAGGAGCAGAGAGCCCCAGTGAAAAATTTAGTCATTTTGCTAACTCTGGACATCAGAGTCTAGTATACCTTCACAGAAGAGTGATAAGATTAACCATTAGTAAGTTAAATAGAGTCTCTGTAAACAGTCAGTTATCCTGTTTCCACAATGATTGAACTCAATATAGGAAGCTGCATGAGTAAACAAACAAAAAAAAATTGTACTTTAAAAACAAAGTACATTGTGAATTTTGATAAATTTAGTTGTGGTTGAGTTTGAAATATGTCATTTGAAGGTACTTCTTAAAAATATGCTCAAGTTCAAATTTGAGGAAGAGTATGCATCAATCTATTTCACTCAAAGATAATATTCAATTCCTACCATTGTGTTTGTTATTATATAATAAAAGGACTATAGTTCAATGCATGTATTGTAATATAACTTGTGTCATTTAACATGTGTGAGTGCTGAATTTACAACTGAATTCTGAGGAAGTCATGTCTAGTCATGGAAAATATTCTGTAAAATATACTTGTATTAAAACTTATGCTGCTTGTATTAGCTATTAAAATTCAACAAATAAGCACACACAAAACAGGCAAGTTTGAATTAGATTATAAATGCTTATAGATTATAATCTATAACTAAATGATAACAGTTTAGTTGTCTCACTGTTCAATAATTTGAAAATACTTATCTATAATTATAAATGAGCTATAATGCTCATTTTCTCCTAATAAGGGTTTTTCATTCAGAGGATGTATTAAATGATATCTATCATTCATTGACAGTCTTACTTTTACCATAATTTCTGTTAGATCAAACAATCTGTGATGGAAAACTAGAGCAGCAAAACCAAAAAGTTCTAAACAAATTTAATATTTTACTGGGGAAACACACATAGTGAATAAGTATAAAAATTATTAATTTGTGGGCCTCCCCTGGTGGCACAGTGGTTGAGCACTGGGCTGCAAAGCTGCCCGCAGCCTCTGCAGTGCCCGTTTGATCCCCAGCCGCTGGGCAAGGGTCCCACATGGCGTGCAGACCTCTCCTGCCATGCCCGCTGCTCCCCTCAGCAGTGTATTTCATCAGTCTGCTTGTTCTGTTCTCCACTCTGGCTCTAGTGAATTCTCTCACCGTCCCGTGCTTCTGACTGTACCCAGTGCTTGTATAAATAAATAAATCTTTAAAAAAATATATATTAATTTGTCCCAGGATAGATGTCTTTTGTTTGCAAAAGTCATATTTTTTAAAGTATTATCCACTACTGTTTCCTTTTTGTATTTTTTTAACTAATTCATTTTTAACTGAGAAAACATTGGGGTATCCCCATCAGGTATTACTGCCATAGTCTCAAAATATTAAACATGGAGCCTTCTTATATTTTAGAATGCCTCTCTTCCATTTGCATGTAAAGTCTGTCTAATAATAAAAAGACTAGATGTATAGATACAATTTTTGCTTGGAACTCTGATGTGTATGGTTTATTTATAATATCCTTAGTATTAGTCATTATTCACTTTAACCATCTTATCTTACAATCAGATACTGAATGTTAATTTTAGAATGCCCTCATGTATTACTTGCTGTTTATCAGATCCATCACACTATAATTGCTATCATATAAAATATAACCCACCATTATAAAGAATATAGTACACTAAATATACCTTTGGGATGTTTCAATCAGATAATGTTAGCCATTTTTTCCTCTTATTTAAGTTGATTTTTTCTTCCATGGGACCATTAGTAAAAATGATTGTCCAAGACAAATAAATACAGATGGCACTAATATCATGAAATATGAGTAACAAGTAATTCCTAGATGATTTGTAGTTGGATTGGAAAACAAAGTGAATACCATGTAGCACTAAATTCCTTTCAAAGGAAAAACTCCATTAGTCTGACAAATTCTTTCTTTTTCTTTTCATTTGAGAAATAAAAATGTATTCTATAATTTCCACAGTTTGGCTCTTTCACTATGTAATACTATGAGTATAGTTATTTCTGGATTGTGTAGAAAGGAAAAAGGAGGAGACTAGATAAGTTCAAGAAATAAAATAAAAGGAACTTTTAAACCACAGGGTAAGAGTGACCCAGAGAGATATAAATTAGAATTAGATGCTGTTGGGTACCACATTTTCTAAAATAGTCTAGTGCTATGAGACTCCATAAAATATCTGATAGAAAATACGTTTTGGGTAGTAAGGGACATTAATAAAATGTTCAATGTTAATTCAGTTGCACTTTTTGGAAGAACGTAGACATTTACTAATATAATAAATTAAAACATACTTTTTTTTCATCCTCCACTTGCTTTTTCAGGATTGGAGTCACTTGGGTATTGCAAGGGGACTGCCTGGAATAGCAGTGGAAGGGAAGAACAGACAGAGGCAGTAACCCCTGGTGGGCATCACCTGCAAGGGGGGACTCACTGCAGTTTCTACTTATGCATTCAGGGGCTTCAGGAGTGGGGAGGTGATTTGAACTAACTTCAGTTTAATTACCATGCTCTGCTATGGAAAAGCAGCTTCAATCTCTATTACCACTACTTCTGAAAAAAATTCCCCTACTTGTAGATATACAGGCACAAAGTCACATACTGACTCTTAACCAGCAACAGTGCTAAGGCTTAGTTAATGGGGACTCAAATTACCTCCTGTCTTGGTGACTCAAAAACATTCAAATTATTCTATTTTGAAGTGATGCTGTGGTTAGCTTCTGGCCAGAGTCATATGCATTGCAAATGTGAGTAGAGAAAAAAAACAACTAATGTTCAGTTGTTACACATTTATACTCTTATTAAATTCCTTTGTCAATGAAACAATTTGTATCTCATGTCTTACCCTAATTTTGTGGAGGAAGTGCCAGAAAGGAGCCACTTAGTACTAGAAAGACAGTATCACATGACAGATGAAAAAATTCAGAAGACAAGGCAAAAGTTTTAGTTTTAAAGGAGCATCCATCTATGCCATGGATCTTGTTCACTAAAGGAAAGGTATGCTTTAAACGACTCCTTCAGGGATACAAAAGAGGGTGAAACTGATTTTGAAGTGTTTTATTTTTTCTTATTTCCTAAAATATCTGGTGTGAGCTGGGGGAAAGTTGCTTTAAAGGCTATCGTAACTTCCAGGTATGATGGGCAGAGAGAGTCTTGGCAGCTGGATTTGAGCTCCTCAAATTGATTTTCCTAATCAAGGTCATTAATAGATGACGGTATCCTCAGCATTCTAGGGACAAATATATTCATGAATCTCATCTACCTATGTACAGTTGAACCCATTTGGTGGTAACAAAAAATATAGTATATTTTCTCAAACAAAAATATAGTATCGAGACTAATTTTGTTCCTTTGTTCTATGTGTAATACTTTAGAGGAGAAAAATGGCATGTTTTGGACCCTATGTCTGATTTCTATATTTGAACTTCTGGGTCATTCCTCACTTCCATGTCCTAAATTTTACTTCCTGTTTACTTGTATGCCTTATGGAACTCTGAGCTTTTTCTTTTGTTTTTGATTTTGTTTTTTTTTTTCCTCAAATAAAGCAAAGTTTAAGAATTGTGTTTCCATGAGGTTTCAATTAACAAGGAAAAAAAAAAAAAACAAAAAAACTCTAGCCTTCATGTTACTCCGGTCACCCACATGACAAAAAGGAAGTTAAACTGTTTGCTGACATGTCTCTTATGGTTTGTGTCTGGGCCTCCTTCACCAGGAGTCTTGCCAAACATTCAGCATCTACAGACAATCTTTTGTGGGAGGTGACCTCATTGGAAACTGAGAGCAAAGGCTGAAAAAAAAAAAAACAACCATAATAATTGCAAACAAACTCTAGCTTTGGTGAAGGATAGTTTGGTTCACATTCCTGAAGTAGCTGGAAACACACTTTCTGGATAGTTTAATAGAATAGCAGATCTCTTAAAAACAACTCTTCTTTCAGACATTCAAGTTCTGGCTTGTGGTATTACCATTGCCCAAGTACGAAGAAAAGCTTAGGGCAATCTTCTATTCTTCCTTCTTTTTTATGATCCCTTACTAATATTTTGGTAAATACTAAGTTTTAAAATCTCTCTTCCAAATTTAATTGTCTGCTACTTCATTAATGCAGTGTCTTTTAACTTTCAGACAACTGTTTGCTCAGTTTTATTACTAATTTTGGTCTCTCTACATATTCTCTCCACTTTCATGTCTTTGCTTTTCTTTGCCCTGTGCCTTTAAAACCCTTAACCTGTTTTCATAACCCATGGAGAGAGACCACTGAGGGAGGAAAAAAGTGGCCTTTGGCATGTAACCTTCTTCACAGCCTTTGTTTAAACACTTACCTTATGTAACCTTGGCATTCCCTTTGTTGACAGATTAGAACTAAAACTTTTGCCTTGTCTTCTGAATTTTTTCATCTGTCATGTGATGCTGTCTTTCTAGTCTAAGTGGCTCCTTTCTGGGAAAGCAAACTCGAATTTGTTTTGGAAACTGCATCTTCCAGGCATAGCTGTACTATGAGTTCATTTCAGTTGCCCTCCCTTCCATGTGCCTGGTATATTGCTGATTCATTTCTTTTTTCTGTAGAGGGAATAGGACAGTAATCTTCCTAAAATGGAATTTTGACCATGTGACTGAGATGGCTATCACCACTCATGACTCTTCTTTGACTCTGCTTCTGGAACTACATAGACCCAATGTGCAGTTTTGTCTGTCATTAGCACAATGTCAGGCTGCTGAAATTCCATCTGACTCAGTTACTTTGCCTGGTAGCAACTCATTTATTCAATTTGCTAATGTTTTATTTTTGAATTTTGCTTTCATATTTAGAAATAAAATTTGTTCATACATCCTTTGTTCTGTTCTTATCCACTATTGGCATCACAATTATTCTAAGTCTAATAAAGTCATTAGAATAGATATTTTACTGAGCCTCCCCTGGTGGAGCTGCGGTTGAGTGCTGGGGCACAGCTCTGCAGCGCCGCTTTTTTCCCCTGGGCGCCGGCAAGGGTCCCACAAAAAAAAAAAAAAGAATAGCTATTTTACCTCCTTTTGTTTTTCTGACATAGTTGGTATAGCTTTTATTGTTTCATAAAGATTTGATAAAGTTCATTTTACAAACCATTACTTTGTTTTGTAATTATTTTTAAATAAAAAAACATATTTTCTAAAATTTTCTAAATATATGATATATTTCACATTAAAAGATGAAAGGGAAAAAAACCTCTGATTTTAATGGACATTTGAAGGAGAGCCATTTTGTTGTTCAATTTAATTTATCCATGGTGATTAGTTTTAATTTCTTCATGTCATTTTTATAACTAATTTTTGTAGACAATTACCAATTTTATGCAGTTTAAAATATATTTAAAAAGTAACATAGTACTTTTAGACTTAAAAATCAACATGATCTTTACTTAATTTTTTTTCATTCCTGGAAATAGAAACTTTCTTATAAGTAAATAAATTTTTGCTATGTATATTTTGATGATGTATGGTTATGTGTATTTAAATTAATGAGGAATATTTCTTTTATCCACACTTTTTCCTGTGCTATATATATTTTTCTTTTCATCTCTATTTTAAATTAGTTTTGCCTCATTTTAATTTTCTTTATTATTATATCAGATTTATTTGTCTTAATTTATCCTAGATGTATTTTCAACCAGTTTCTCTTCAAATTATATAGGTATCTTTTCAAGCAGCATGTAAATGGATATATTCTAAACAATGGTATAAATTGATGCCTAGAAGGAGTCCTGGCATATGATAGCAAAGTGAAGACATTGAGCTTGCATCTTCCAGACATATACAAAAAAACTGAAGCAGAGAAGAGTAAGGGCTAGACTTAGGGCTTCAGAGCAGGGCCAGAGTCCAGGCTGTGGCTAGGGGATTAACTAAATCACTGTTATGCTTTATCATAAAAACAAATAAATATAGGTAAATACTTGTTAGTATGGATATATAATGGTTTGCTGGGGTGATTTATTCTAGTGAATGATATAAAAAGAATATGGTATGTATCACCTATCAACATATAGCTTTTTGTATATAATCTGTATTCCCACAATATACTATCCATGCCCAATCACAGAAGACTATGTATTGCATAGTCTTGTCTATGTATTGCATAGAAAAAAAATTAATTCCAACAAATGGAAAAGAATAATATACTTAAGGTCCTATTTTCTGTATTGTACATATGTGTTTTTAATTTGATCCCTAATCAACAGATTAAAACATTTCTTTATTCAATACCAAAATTCATATTTTCTCCTTTTATTACTTTTTTCCTGTTGTCTCATGGTATCTGCTCCAGGGCATTTATGTGATCAGTCACTGCCCCACATAGGGGATAAAAATTCACAAAGTTTCATAAACATTAACTTAACAATTTATAGAAAAGTATATTTCTGTATAATGTATTATATTTTCCAGTTTTCATATAAGTGATTTCTAGATCTCTTCATTTTTAATACACAGTAAATGAAAGGGTATTACAGGTCCACAGATTTACAGGTTATATAAAATCTAACCACAAATCATACAGAGTCATAATTTAACTTTAAACCTGGAGACAAACATTTTCATTTCCTCATTCTTCCTTCTGGAGAAAATAAGGGAGATAAACTAAGTCTTTCCATGAAGACTACAAAGGGATACTCTAGTCTCAGAGTTACAAATGGACAGCAGATTAAGGAAATGGCAAACATGAACTAGGGTTTTCAGAGGATAAGCGAAGTCCCACAGGGGTTTCAAAATTAAAATGCATTGAATTACTTAGATCTGTCAACATTTCACTGGTAAGAGGGATAAGTTCAAAAAGTTCTACCTCATTTGCTAGATTTTGCTTCTGTAAGGCAGAGATCAGCCACCTAGCAACAGCACAAAAGATTCTACTCTGACATAGTTAAACTCATGCTGACTGAGCAGGAAGAAAAGCTATGTAGGCTCAGGACAGGCCTGGATGGCCGGCAGTTTCAGTGCCACTAGGGAGCCTGGTTCAGGAAATTGTGAAATTCAGTCTGAGGAATGACTTTCTGTCAGTATTCTTCGATGCTCAGGTCTCTGAGCGCCTCCACTGGGCTGTGTCTCTCTCCCCCATTCAATGGAGTATGCTGGACACATACACATACATCACGCACAGCAAAGAAAGAAAAGATGTCATTTCCAATCTATTGCTGCCCCATTAAAGCTTGGCTGTGCACACGCTAGGAAAACCGATAAAGTAAAAACTGTGTAGGTTAAGAGGAAACACTTTCCTAGGCAGCTATTTTGGATTGGTGAGGCAGGGAGCCTTTTGAAGTAACTGATCCTTATAATATAGACAGTTATCTCTTGTTCTCTCTTTAAAGCAAGTCCTTTGGCATTAGAGACTGCCCCAGAAATAACCCACCACTTTTCTTCCAGGAGGAGAGAGATATCTACTTAACAGTCAGGTCATACCAGAGACTTTGGAAAATATCTGGATCACAAATCCCTGTCAGCAATGACCAGGGAAGGAAATCTGGGCCATGTTCTTCCTTGGAGAATGCCCTCCCTGGATGAGTCAACAGGTCATTCAAGAGGCACTTACAGCAAATTGTCAAAGCAATGCAGTTTTCAGCTGTGAAAGCTTATGGCTGGCATGGAAAGTCTAAAAACAGTTTAACAGCTAATGCACAAACACATCACGAGGCTTTGTTTCTGGGCAAGGAGCAGAGGGGAAATTAGGTAGACCGTGCTTTTCATTTTCGTGACTCTATTGGCACATGTGATCAGAGAAGAATCCAGCTTGGGGAGAAAGGCGGGGGGAAGGTTTGAGGGGAGAGGTTATTTACTTCATCTTCAATACATTCTGTCTGGCTTTTTTGGCATCGCACGAGGCAGAGATTGTGTAATGATCTGACAATGGGAAGAAAACCCAGGGACAGGCACATTCATCTTGGAGACACCGTTAAAAGCAGCCAGTTGGCTCTGCCTTTTACTGTAAGAGATATTAGTTTTTAAATATTGCAACTGTTTGTGAGATAGTTTTTAAAATATGCTTTTAAAAGTTGCAAAAGCAGTGCATGTTAAAATAAAAATGCAGAAACTAAAATGTGACATCTTCCTTTTCCCCAAAGTCCATCTCCTGGTGAGCTCATGTAGAGATCTTACTATTTGATGTGTGCAGATGGCTGGACTTGTTTTTCATTGTTATATCACACATTTACATATTGTCTTCCTCCTCCCCCCATTAGGATTTTAACATGCATTTTCTTCTGGAATTTGCATTTCTTGCCTCCATAGAGATATTTTTCTATGTCAGAATTTATATTTTTCTTTTTAAAAGTTGTTACATGGTATTCAGTTATACTATTTTGAACATTTAAGTTTACTTTCAAAGTACTATTATAAAATGCCCAAACCAACACGTTTATCCACATATTTCTTGTTAATATATCAGAAGGTTAGATTCCTAGGATGGCAGTTGCCAAGTGAAGAACAAAGCAAATTCATCCATATGATCTTTGAATATTCTTCATTTGAGCTTTTAAATTTTTTTCATGTGGACCTTAGAAAATGACAGTTAAGTATAAGTACATAATATAAAATTTGCTACTACTTCACAATGGTGCTCTTTTCTAATTCTCTTGTTCAATTGTTATTACTGGTGAAAACGGAATTTATCCAGTCTTACATAGTTATCGCCTATCTCTTTTTTTTTTTTTTTTTTTTTTTTTTTTTTTTTTATAAATTTTATTGTTATATTCCCCATACAATTGCCGCCCCCCATTCTGACCCCAATCCCTCCCCTCCCGCCCCCGCCCCCCTAAAAGTGTCTCTGGTTCATAGTTTTTTGTTGATTTTGATTTTCACTTTCTTATAGTTTTTCATTTTCCTGGTCCATTATTTAAGTTTTCTAGATTCCTGCTATGAGTGAGACCATCCGGTATTTTTCTTTTTCTTTTTGGCTTATTTCGCTGAGCATGATCCCTTCCAGCGCCATCCATGTTGCAGCAAATTGCATGTGTTTATCTTTTTTGAATGCTGAGTAATATTCCATGGTATATATGTACCACATCTTCTTGATCCAGTCATCTATTTTTGGGCATTTGGGTTGTTTCCAAAGCTTAGCTATTGTAAACAGTGCTGCTATAAACATAGGGGTGCAGGTGTTCTTTGGAATTGATGTTTCTGTGTCCTTTGGGTAAATACCTAGGAGTGGAATTGCTGGGTCATATGGAAGCTCTATGTTTAGTAGGTCCAGAAATCTCCACACAGCTTTCCACAGTGGTTGGACCAGTTTGCACTCCCACCAACAGTGCAGAAGAGTTCCTTTTTCTCCACACCCTCGCCAACATTTGTTGTTGCTAGTTTTTTTAATATGTGCCATTCTCACTGGTGTAAGATGGTATCTCATGGTAGTTTTGATTTGCATTTCCCTGATGACAAGTGATGTTGAACATTTTTTCATATGCCTGTTGGCCATTTGCATTTCCTCTTCAGAGAAGTTTCTTTTAAGCTCTTCTGCCCATTTTTTGACTGGATTATTTTCTTTGTTGTTGTTGAGTCTCATCAGCTCTTTGTAGATTTTTGTGATCAGTCCTTTATCATTAGTGTTGGGTGCAAAAATGTTCTCCCAGTTGGTGGGGTTTCTCTTTGTTTTTGTTATTGTCTCTTTTACACAAAAATCAACTCAAAATGGATTAAAGAACTAGACATAAGACCTGAAACCATAAAATATATAGAAGGAAATATAGGCGAAACACTACGTGATTTGCACATCAAAGACATCTTTACAGACACATCACCCAAAGCAGTGATAGTGAAGGCAAAGATAAACAGCTGGGACTATATCAAATTAAAGAGCTTTTGCACAGTATCGCCTATCTCTTTACCTTGCTGGGTTTATTATCACTCTAACAGCATCACAGTTAACTCTCTTGAATCTCCTGGGCTGTGGATACCTGAAATATTTGTGTTCCCTCTTTTCAATACGTGTAACTGTTGCTTCTTGTTGCTTATTTCTTTGGCTTAAAACTTTTGAGCAAATAGAATATCCTAGTGCTAGCAGACCTTTACTTTTCTTATTCCTGGCTTTAAGGAAAACTACTTCCAGTTTTGCAAATAGATATGCACATTTAAATTCTCATAGGAAAGAGAGAAAAACGAACCCAACAACACTGTTTTTGGGAGTGGAGGCTGGTCTAGCTTCTTGTATGGAGGGTCCTGAAAACATTAAAAAATAATTCAGCAATTCCACTCCTAAATACCTATCCAAAGAATATAAAAATTCTAATTCAAGGGTATAGATGCACTCATATTCATTGCACCCTATTTATAATAGTCAAGTCATGGAAACTACCAAAGTGCCTAACAATAGGTAAATAAATTTAAAGATGTGAAATATAGGAGCAAGGAATACTATTCAGCTAAAAAAAAGGATTAAATCTTGCCATTTGCAACAATGTGGATGTAACTGGAGGGCATCATGTTACGTGAAATAAGATAAAATAAGACAAATATTGGATCATTTCACATACATATGGAATACAGAGAAACAAAACAAAGGAACAGAAAAAACTAAAGCAAAACACACTCTAGAAATTAGACTGCTCAGCTGAGACTAATGGAAGGGGAGGCTGGAAGGAGAAAGGGAACTGGGGCACCTAAGGTCTATGGTAGAGAACTATTGATGTTTTGATGGGTATAGTGTGGTAACATACTTCTAAAAGAGGGTAAACCTATACCCCTAAATCACATACAGTGTTTAAACCAATGCTGCTGCAACAAAAAATATGATTAAAAAAGATACAATTAAAAAATGTCTATTATATAATTTACTGTTTCAGCTTTAATGGATGTTTGGGGGCCAATTTTGGTAATTCACATTTTCCAGTAAGATTGTCTCTTCCATTTGTTATATTTGACAAAACACACTTGCATGACTTTTCAAGCATTACATAAAAGATACCTAAATGTCCTCCTTTGAAAATTGACTTTTTGAATCTCTGAAATGATTTTCACTGACAAAGCATTCAAGTGTAACTATGAATATATTTGTTAGTACTTAGCACTTGAGTGCTATGTTTGAAAAAATAATATCAGAGGCCATATTCTTAAATTTTGATGATCTGTTATGTTTTCCATCTAGTAAAGAATTATGTTGGGCCTCCCCTGGTGGAGCAGGGGGTTGAGCGCCGTGCTGTGAAGCTGTCTGCAGTCTCTGCAGTGCTGGTTCGATCCCGGCCAGCTGGCGAGGGTCCCACATGGAGCAGCAGACCTCTCCTGTCACGCCCGCTGCTCCCCTCAGCAGTGTATTTCATCAGCCTGCCTGTTCTGTTCCCTGTTCTGTCTCTGGTGAATTCTCTCACACCCCCACGCATCTGGCCTGTACCCTGTTCTTGTATAAAATAAGTAAACAATCTTTGAAAAAAAAAAAAAGAATTATGCTGGTTGCTGTGGAGATGGTTTCAATGATGTTAAATAAGAAATTGGCAAGCAGCTTACTAGTGTTTCTCACTTAGTCATTTCAGCACCATACAAAAGTCCTTTTCAACTCAATCAGGGTTAAGAATTTTGGTTTCTTAGTAAATGTACATTTTTCTCTTCTTCCTTAGAAAAAGTTTAGGTAATTGATTCAAAGTCATGGAGTCAGTAAGTGGGGGGTGGAATCACATCCATACTCAGCTTTGTATGTTTTTACAGTTATATCCCTGTTCTCTTTTGTACACTGCCTGTAGGATGTGACTCATATGCATGGGGGTCCAGGAAAAGGAAAAGTTCTAGAGAGAAGGTTCTATACAAGTTCATATATAAGAGGTGAATCTAGAGTTTTTCAAGTAGTCAAGATACGATAGTGTAAAATGGTCAAGAAGCAACAACATGCACATTCATGGGAATAACGGTCCATAGTATGTAAAAGAACACCAATCAGTCAACTGCAAATAAAGCTTAGTTCAAGATTTTCTTCAGACATTTCATGCAAATCATATTCATGAAATCACACAATCATCATAGAGTTATGAAACACCTAGTCAGATCTCCAAAGAAGTAATATACTACAATGGCTAGTAATCTAGGAATGTAGGCCTTGGACACAGACCTGGTTTGAATCTGAACTCACCATCTTCTTGATTTTCACTATGGGGAAATTAATTAATTTCACCAATTCTAACCTCCTTAATTATGAAATTAGACATGTGGAACTATGATCTACCATTCAGGTTTATGTGGTTTCTAAAGGCATATCGAACACTTAAGTACAACCTGACATGTAATTATACATAGCACTCTTCAGATTTTTATTTTTAACAGAAAAAAAGTTATAAAATAGTTGCAGTGACTATAACTACATTTATTAATTTTCCTTTAGCTTGACCCAAGGAACATGATGCCTACACCTGGCTGGAGGGACTCTCCCTAACTGTTCCACATTCTAGTGGTACAACATTGTGTGAATGTAACACAGTGTATTCAATAAATTTTTATATGTGGGCTTTTAGTTTGTTTCCAATATTTTGAAATTATGAAGATGCTACAGTGAGTAACCCTATGGACACATATTTTCATATAGTTGGAGTTCTACCAGCAGTACATTCTAGAAAGGTAATTATTAGTTCAAAAAGTAAATGAATATGTAGTTTTGCTAGATAGTGCCAAGTTCACCTCCACAGGAGTTATACCAATTTGCATTTCCACTGGCAAAGTGCCTGCTTCTTCACATATCTGCCAACAGAATATGTTGTTTATTAGAGAGATGGGAAATAGCATTATAGAATGGCTTTAATTTGCCTTCCTGTAATGAAAGGAATTGATTTTTTCATGTTTAAGCATCATTGTATATATTTTATTTTTTAACATTATGTTTGGGCTTTGCTCATATTTTAAAATAATTCTGAGAATTAGAAGAATAATAAATATGAAGAATATTTTTCCTTTTTCTGAACTATAAGACATTAAGATTTTCTCTCATATTGCCAATTATCTTTTGATCTTGTTGCTAGTATTTTCTGGGCCATGCAAAACATTTTTTAAATGAAACTTTTATATAATCGAATTTACCATTATTGTCTTTGATTGGATTTGAGCCTTTGAAACTTTTTTCACTATATCCAAATTATGGAGAAATTCACTGCATATTTCTCTAGTATGAGCTGGTTTCTCTTGGAATTCTGATCCACATGAAGCTTATTTTTGTGTGTAATGTGTTTATTATGGTCTGCTGGCATCTTTTTTTTTTTTTCCTTCAAATACCTAACTAGCTGTCTCAACACTTCTTTTTAAAAAGTCAACCTCTGATCAGAGCGTTGAGATGCCATCTTTTTTTTTTTTTTTTTAAAGATTTATTTATTTATTTATTTATACAAGCACTGGGTACAGTCAGAAGCGCAGGAGGGTGAAAGAATTCACCAGAGCCAGAGCGGGGAGCAGAGCAGGCAGAAGGACCGAAGTACACTGCTGAGGGGAGCAGCGGGCGGCAGGAGAGGTCTGCGCGCCATGTGAGACCCTCCTCTGGTGGCCGGGGAGCAGCCGGGCATTGAACCGGCACTGCAGAGGCTGAGGGCAGCTTAGCAACCCAGTGCTCAACCCAGAGCTCAACCGCTGTGCCACCGGGGAGGCCCTTTATTATTTTCATATGCACTAGATATTTTTCTAGACTTTCTACTCCATTCTGCTAGCATGAAATGTCTATAATGTTTCTTCA
Source organism: Talpa occidentalis (assembly GCF_014898055.3). NCBI lineage: Eukaryota > Metazoa > Chordata > Mammalia > Eulipotyphla > Talpidae > Talpa > Talpa occidentalis. The sequence goes on along the minus strand of NW_023601433.1, from coordinate 65,981,881 downwards.
AGTGCCTATACTACAGTGATTTAATAATAAATGTTTCATTATATTTATACTAATAGAGTAATTTAACCCTTTATAACTTGTCTTATTCAGTGTTCACTTCCTTATTTTTCTAAATTTGCTTTTCCATATGAACATTAATATCAAACTATTTACTCCTCCAAAAATCTTGTATTTTTATAGGGTTATGTTAAATTCATAGATTAACCTAAGGAGAACCAAGATTCTTATGCTACCCTATCAGTTTTCCAAGAAAAGGAAATGTCTTTCTTCTTTTTTCAAGTTTTTTATTGATTGTATTTTTGTAATACCGGTTTTTTTCTTTTGTGAAACATATTTCTAAATACTGTCTGTTTAGAATTGTGAATAACAGAAACCCTGATGATTAGAAGAAAATAGAACGATCTATTTATATTCCTGAAAAATAAAACTGCCATTTAAGAATACACTATCTTTATTGTCTCTAGGGGTAAAAAACAACATGTACATGTACCAATTTATATTTTCCCGTGATCTTAAAAAAATCAAAAATAAATATTGAATTTTGTTAAAGACTTTTACAACCCTGTTGACAAAAACAATAAATTTATTTGCTTTTGGAAGTCTAATGCCAGAATAATCTCTTGTCCTTATATGTTAATTGTTTTTTCCCCCTAGAAGCTATAAGAAATTTTGTTTTTCAAGTGTAATATTTTTACTAGAATATGTCTCAGAGTTTCTGGTTTTGCTGTCAAATTTTCCAGGTAACTTTTGGCCTATGCAATATATAAATTCAGGTCTTCTTTCTTTTCTGAAAAACTATTTTGGGATTATAATTTTAAATATTGTTTTCTTCCATTGTTTTGTTTTCCTCTCTAGGGACACCATTCATATGCATGTTTTTTATCTTTCACTTGTCTTCTTTGATTCTTTTTACTTCATTTCATTTTCATTCCCTTACTTATTTTTCTGGCTTTGCCAAAACTCCTTAATAAATTTAATTTGAATTTTGCTCCCTGGGGAACACTGTTATTTAGTTTTTCTTTCTTTTGAAATTTCACTTCTTTCTTGGGATCAATCAATTCTTATTTGATTGTTATTGTTTTGTTGTTCACTTGTACTTTGACTTTCTTAGTTAAGGGTTGTTTTATTTTCATATCACTAAATGCTTTTATTTGGACAATACTTAATTTAGTTTGGAGTTAGGGTTTTGGAGCATTTTCTTTTTTTTTTTTCCCGAGAGGAGGGGAAGAAGAAGAATGGTTGTAAGCTGAATTTTATTTTTAAACAGTGGCATTGTACAGATGAAAACCACATTTGTCTCTTCGTTTCAAATGTAGGGGTAAAGATTTGAGATAGTTATAAAAATTCCTGGATTAAGAGCACCCTCTTCTGTTAATGTAGCAAAGTAGAGTTTCTTTAATGGGTGACATTTTCTTTTTTGGTAGCCATGCTATCCTACAAACAGGAGATTAGTTGCTTTTTAGTATAATAAATAGACCATGTACTCATTCAATATTCTGACAAATACTGTAGACAACGTAACCTCTAGGCAAAGGGAATGACATGTGTTATATACAGTGTGTGTGTGTGTATAACACATTCAATAATCAAAACTTAGGTGAGGAATGATTTCCCTCCTGTAGCTCAAAGTTTGCTTCTTAGCATTCAAACATGTCAAGTTAATGTATCTTAAATAACAGAAAACTATGTTTCACCTAGCCATTTCTATTCTTATGGATAATTTAAACATCCAGATGACTTTATTATATAGTTTCTCTTCTCTGGGTTTACAGGTACATTATGAAGTTACTTTTTCGAGGTATCTAGAATCACAAGAGGAAATGCAAAGACTTGGTGATATGCCTCCTCAGGAAACCATACCTATTGTATTCACAGTGGCCTGGGTGAGAAGGGATGTGTTTTTTTGCCTTAGTTTCTTTTTAATATCTTGAGGAGATAGAGAGACCATGTGCTGAGACTAAGTTTAATTGAAAGTGAATTTGACAAATGCTTTTATATGTACTCATATAGAACAAATGACATGATATTTTCTGAGAAGGAAGAAAAAGGTACAAAGTATTGTAGAAAGTACAATCACATTTCTGTATGAAACAGGAGTCTGTGCCTGCATGTGTGTGTGAGTGGAAAAACCATATTTAAGTGGGTGCAAAATATACTACTAGAAAGTGACTTGAATGTTGAGGTTTTCTACTTTTAGCTGAACACACAACTGTATGCTTTACAAATTATTATAATACACCTATATTACATTTGTAGTTCACAGTTTTAAAGAAATAAAAGTTTGAATTAATAGAATACTATGTTATAAAGTAAAAAATTGTCAAAAGTTCTTTTTTCACATCTACTATAGATAGCACTAATTCCAAACATTTGTTTATATCGATCACAATTATAGCTATTTATCTATTTGAAAAGTATTATTTATTACCAAACTTAATATATTAAAATAATCAATGATTTTTCTGTATACTGCTTTCTACATTGTGCTGTGTTGATTTCCTTTCTTTAGTCACTTTCTTCTCCATCTTCCTGCCACATTTCAACCCCCACGTAAGAGTTTACTCATTTGAGAAAAACAAGTTTTGAACATCACCATCTGGATTTCAACTTTGAGAAGTTTACTTAAGTACAAGAAGATGTTGCCAAGAACACAAAACTCTTTGCTTGCTCAGCTGAGTCTGTCTTAGGTCTGGGGTCTTCAGCTAACTAGCAGGATTACTGAGGGCAAAAGTTCAAATCTCCTTACTGAAAACAGTTGACATTACATAACATTATCCACTCACCTAATTTCAATAAATATGACTTACGGCATCATTCTCAGCTTATTTCAGGAGATTTTGTAAGTTAATATTAGGTATTTCATCTTTCCATCAAATTATAGTTTATTATAAATCAATTTCCACTGAATTTTTGATATAACAAAAATTATACCTCTATTGAGATGTGAAACAAATTATGTAATGAATTTGAGAGACAAAACACTTTGGAAAACTATAAATTCAATTTCAACAACATTAAAACAATGTCTAAATGATATCATCCTAAAACTTATTTAAAAGGTCTTCACATTTTTTTTTAGGAGTAAACTACTTTTCTTAACATATAAGTGTTACCTCAGCAGGATGTAATGATTTAAATAACTATTAATGAATGTTTTGCATATACTTTTGTTTTTTGTTAGGACTTGAGTTTTAGCCTGCAATCAGTTCTATAACAAGCAGTGATATACCTTCAGTCTGTTAGATTAAAAAGTCATAAACACAAATATAATGGAATATGCATCATTTCCTTTGGAATTTATGAAACTGCTTTGCACAGTTCCCTAAAGAGTGAGAGAAAAAATCAAGCAATCTTTGATATGCAATATAAATAATTCCCAAAAGAAAGCAAAGGCCTGGTTTTGTTTATTCTTACTTTAAGCATGTAAATGTATTCCTTATCTGTACCTTTCATAAACATCCATTGCATTAAGCAGAAAAAGGTGTTATTTATGAATTAATTTCATCCTTTGTTGTCTAAAAGAAAAATATGGACTTTGAAATAAACAGTGAGAAAGGAAATACAGATACTAAGTTCATCTGAAATAGGAAGATACTCAAATAAAAACTTTTCATAACCAGATATAAATATTAAAAAGACAGAATAATGAGTGTTATTAAAGTTATATATCCCACATAACATAAAATGCAGAAAGACATGTAAAATTATGCTAAGTAATTGATACCTTTCTAAAGTACACTCACATTTTCCTTTTGTTCAGACAAATAAATATAGTGTCATTATTTACTATTTTTACTTTAATAACCATATATTCATCGATATTCTATTAGCCTTAAGAAAAGTAAGTCATCAGCAAATAAGTGTTTAAAAAAATAGATAATCTGCTTACCGACACATAGGACCATTTTTCTCCACTACGCAAGTCCCACCATTTCTGCAGTAAGCTATTGGACACTCTGAAAAATCAGCATCAAAAACCCTACAGTTAATTATAAATATCTTTAGGGTTTAAGAGGATCCATTACTGAGAATCATGTATTAAATCTAATCATTAACAGTAAATTGTTTCCTAATTGCTAACAGTACAAGAATTCCCCTAGTCTACTTTAGTGCAACCCCAAATTTTCTCAGCAGACACCAGCTGTCCTAGGTGTGCTCCCCTCTTCACATGTCCAAGTGATTAATCATAAGAGAAGACTTTTTTCTCCCCTGGATTAAGACAATCTGTTTAGAATTGTCTATATATTTGTGATTACTCTGAGGATTTTTCCTTTCCTGAAACATCTATCTCCTTCACTTCCATACAGTAGTCACTATCTCATGGCAGAGAAATGCTTTGCATCGGTGGCTTTGTCATTTAGACAAAATGACATTCTTTTGCACTACATGTCCTACTTCAGTAGGTATATCAGTTACCAGCTTAAAAATGATCCTTCTTGCTCAATACTTTTTTTTTTTTTTACCACTGTGTCATTTCCTAGTTCGAGGTTAGCATGGATTTTTCTTTGAAAAAGTGAGTTGTTTATAGGTAAAGTGGAAGCTAAATATTTTCACATAGTTATGAATCAAAAGTTGTTAAAGTTTACAGTTCTTTGTGGTGTTTTCCTTTATATGCCTCCTTCTATCCTCAGTAAACAATCGCGATCCACTTATGGCTGTCACTTTTCTTACTCATTTAATTCCCTAATTTCTCTTCTTCACTTCTTAAACACTTCCTTTTTTTAAGATTTATTTATTTATTTATACAAGCACAGGGTACAGTCAGAAACGAGGGAGGGTGAGAGAATTCACTAGAGTCAGAGCAGGGAGCAGAACAGGCAGACTGACGAAGTACACTGCTGAAGGGAGCAGAGGGCACTGCAGGAGAGGTCTGTCATGCCATGTGGGACCCTCGCTGGAGGCCGGGGATCTAACCGGATCGAACCGGCACTGCAGAGGCTGCAGGCAGCTTTGCAGCCCAGCACTCAGCTGCGCCACCAGGGAGGCCCTTAAACACTTTCTTGCAGAATACTAGTCCTTCATGATTGAACTATCATCATTTCCATTCTAAAGACAAGAACATCTACTACCTCTAATTTATATTTCAATGGGTCTATTTTCAGCAAGTATTCACTGTCTAGCACTGGATGAGATACTGGATATGAAATGATAAATAATCCAGACAGTTTACATAAGTGTCAAGGCTGCAAGTTCTGGGGCCAGATTATTTGCATTGGAATCTGAATTTATTAGCTGTGTATTTTAGGTCAAGGTAGTTTATCTCTATATCTCAGCTTACTCTTTGTCAGAGTTAAAAATAGTACCGGTCTCATAAGGTTGTTGAGTCTTAGAACACTTGGCTCATTGATCTTCCAGCTTTATGGAGGATGCATTAAAATATCATATGAAAAATGATCCAATTTGGGGTGGCTGTAATAAGGGTGATGGAAGTACCAAGGAGAGTACCTCAGTCAAAGTTAGGGAGTAAGAAGAAATTTTGGGCAGGGTATGTGTGTGTGTGTTTGTGTTTGTGTATGTGTGTGTGTGTAAAGATAACCATAAAGACACAGAATCCAGAGAATAGAGTATGTTTAAGGAATTGAAGGGAATTCAGCCTGAGTTGGATTGCTGACAATATGAAAAAAACATGAGAGAAGGTCTGAGATGCACAGGTGTCAGATCATACAGGTTCAGCAAATAGTCTAAACTTTTCCTCTCAATGTCTGTAAAGATGATGGCAGGGACAACTATTACATGGCAGATATTGGGAAGATTGATAATTCTGTGAGCCCTGTTTTCCCCTCTGTGACAGCTGGCTCATCACTGATGAATTGTCTGACTTAGGGGTAGCTACTCTAATACGTTTCTTCACGTTTAAAATGAGGATTAACATCACCTTCCCTATAAAGCTTCTGGGAGTATAAACTTGGATATATTTATAAATTTTCTACATCAGTGAATGGTATAATAAACTAGTAAATGATTATTGTCACCTGTCTGTTGAAATTTAAGGATTCTCTGAATTTTCTGTGAAACCCAAGTTCTATTACCACAGCACATTCCAACTTTTCTGCCTTTTCTCTTTTCCTTCTAGCATTATGATCACCACTACTACTACTATTTATTGTTCTGTGTGAAGGACTGTCCTAAAGATTCTCTCAGTGTTACTTCACTTAATTCTCATAGCATGTGGTATATCCCATTCTTATCCTCATGTTACAGAAGAGGAAAGAGAATATAACTTACTTAAGTTGATAACATGTGCAACTAAATCCTGGTCCTTTAACCCCAAAGCCTGTTAGCCTAAAAATGTCAAATATTCTGCTCTTCAGTACAGAATTTCTATAACCCTTTACAGTTCTTGACATTATGGGACCATGAAGCCCTTTGGATTGTGTAGAATTTATGCACTTTGATGGAAAAGGAGACATATGCACAGTAAACTACATATAGTTTCTGGAGCTGTATGGATTCTAGAGTCCACCAGAAAACTTGTGCAGGAAACCAAGTTCCCAGAGGCGGAGACTGTTCTGTTCACTTGAAATTCCAGCATAGGGACTGCAGGAGAGATTAATCATGAGTCAGAAACTTGAAATAGCTTAAGAATGCTTGCCAGAGCAGTTTTTGCATTTTGTTTCATTTGGTTTTGAAAACACTCTGTTAACTTTATATTGTTGTTGCTGGTATTATATTAAATCTCAACATCCCATTCTATAATTTTATATTTTAGTGACTTTTTCCTAATTTTCCTTCACATGGATGATTATAATAGTTACAGTATCACGCTGACATAACATTTATTAGCCTTTACTATAGGAAAAAGATTTTCAGCTTAAATTAAGCTTCACAATTTCTGGTCAAAATTTTCTGTTGTATAAGCAACCAAAACTTGAAAAAATATGCCTTTCTAATGTAACTTGGGAATGGACAGGACTCATTAAAACATACTTAACCTGCACCACTTATGCAGTGCCTGAGATTGATGTTTTGTTAATGACTGAAACCTCCAGGTGAGGAGAGACCAGATGTTCATCATCTGTTGTGAGACTACTGGGGAAATTGTTGGATGCTGGAAGGATGAGGTCATAAAAGCCTATGAAATGCTGATCTTAAAGGAATATGTTATTTGGAAATAAAGAGGATGATGTATTGTGTATTTACACATCTTATCATGGATTAGGATTAAAGGGTTTCTCAAAAACAGAAGCACTGACATCATCATATTTGATTGACAAACCAAAAAGCGTATAAAATACTAATAGGAACACATAATAGAATATGGATTTTATCTGAAAACTCTCATTAGTTCTTTATTTAACTCTAACCCAAGAGCTGTGTAAATATGAAACATACTTTGTAAATAAACTGTACATGATTTTTGAGTGGCTAGTTGGACCAACAATAATGTTTGTATGATTAATATGGTTGGCAGGTATTCTGTTAGCTTGATCCTATTTTTAAAGGTAGAACATGTCAAAGGAGACAATAAACCTTAATAAGTTGCAATATATTTGTTCTCATATAGAATCATCCTGAAGAAAATTTCACTTTTATATAAATAAATTTGGATATTGCAAATAATTATTTTGTATTTGTAGTTTCAAAGAATGTAACTATATCATTAATAATTTTCTTGCATTTTAAAAAGGGAGTAATAAAAATAAATAAATAAATAGAGAGTAAGATTATTTCATTTGGGTTATCTTATCTGATATATAAGAGAAATATAATGTGAAAGAGAATTCATCTTTGTATATCTTATGGGACCGGATTTTCTCAATTCTTGATATTCTTTTGTACTATGAAGCTTAGTACTATGTGAATATTTTTTTCAGCACCATAAAAATAATATTTTATTATTATTTGATCGGAATCATCATGCTTTTGCATATCAGAATGTTCTCTCTAGATATATATATAAAGAATATATTCTCACCTAGTTTTGATATGAATTATCTTTAATTTATTTAGAAAATATTATTGGATATTTCTTTTATCATTGGTTTGTGTTATCTTTTACTTGTGATAGATTTATATTGCCCCAAACTAATATTTATATGTCCCTTAAGTGAAACAGAAATTTATTCAGGAGAGCTATTAAAAATATACTACAACAAGTTAGAAAATTCAAAGTAGTTTTGATAAAAGCATAATCACAAATATACATTATCAGTTCTTATAAGTATCCCAAGATCAGAAGAAAAATATTTAAAAGTCTATCTAAAGTTTAATAAATTAAATTTTAGACATGACTAGATAATGTAAATAGGAAGCTCTTATAAAAAATGGGAAAATATAATTAAAAAATTAATAATATGCTAGCTTATATAAGGTTTCCTTTTGATAGTAACCAGGCAATTTTCACAGAAGAAATTATTAAATATTAATGATAAACTCTAGTATTATTTTAAATTTTAGTATTTAATTGTTTTATTTCATGAATATTTTTATATAGAACAGTCATGAGATCATTATGTCATATATATGTACATTCTGTTATGCATCTAGCAATTAATTTAACATTCTCCTTTCTCCCTAACCAATAATAAAAAAATCAATTTTTCCAGCTTTGTCATTATTTAGAATTTCAAGTGTTAATATTTGTATGGTATGCAGGTTAAGTTACTGACCTTTATTACAAAGAATATTTGAATGGAAATGGAAGTGGAAATGGAGTACCTGAACAGCTGGACTCATCAAGCTGGAAATCCAAGCAGTCGGTCAAACCATTGCAGCGCTGGTGAACTGAGATGCAACTGTTGGAGGAGGGACACAGCAGCGCTCCATCAGAACAGCTCTCATTGGCTGGAATAAAGAAGAATGATCATGGTTACAAGCTTGTCTTTTTTTTAACCAGTTTTTTCCTAATGAAATAAGACAGTATATTATATCAACCTCTTTATTTCCAGTGCTAACTTAAATTACAAACTGTAGTTCTTTTTGAAGAGTATTTCAATTTATGAAGTTGAAGATTTCTTCAAAAAGAAAATTGTCAATTCTCACCTTTCACTTGTACATTAAATAGTATTATACATGTAATAAAATGTATTGTATGTACTTGGATTAATTTTACATAGCAGTCAACTTTGACTTCAAGGCAAATTTTTCTTTAGTTCTACTGTTTTCCTTATGACCCTGATATTTTGTGCAATTGGATTGAAAAGATTGTAACTTGTTGAATGTCCACTTCCAAGTGGTTTATGAATCATGAGCAGTCACTGGGTCCTTGATAGATCTGGGTGATGGTGTAGGTAGGTCATTGCTGCCCAATGTGCCATGACTATGGGCTTTTATCACACTGTGATAATGTGATGTAGGTATTTATTTTGGTATCCCAAAATCTCCTGGTGGGACAATAAGCAGAGCTTGGCCTGATTCAGGGACAAGCATATTAATAGAGATGTTATTGTTCATAAGACTGGCTGTTTCAGAAAAATGCCTTTATTGATACCCATTAAGGTCACTTACTGTTCAATGGCAATCTAGTTCCTCAAAGTACTCAACTTCCCTGGGATTCTACTATTACTCCTGAAATTGTATTCTTGCTTTCTTCCCTCTCATTCTCAGGTCTCTTTAAGATCCTTATAAAGCAGTAGGGTAAAGCAGTGGGCCCTGTTTTAGATTCCTTTTTTAAGTTAAAGTTGAACCAGAAGCCTATATTCCAGGCTACCTCATGTGTTTTTGTTTTATATTTGCTTGAGGACCTAGAAGGTAGCAGTCCTGGGTTTAAGATCTGATCTCTTTCCTCTGGTTGGTTCTATTGCAATTTCATTCTATGTCAATATTTATCATGACTCTTAGCCTTTATATATGCTTATGCTACCTACTCTATCTCGCACTGATATATGTTTGGAGTAGAGGGAATATATCAAAGCATGAACTTACTGACCATCTTATTGAGAATTCTGGATAAGTTTCAAAAGCACTAAATAATAATGATATTGATCTACACTGCTTCTAATATCCTGTTGCTTCCATAATTCTGTTCCTTAGAGTCTTAAGGTTTTGCAGAGATATGTCAAAGACATCGATGAACACTTAGAGCTTTCTGGTGTTCAAATTCAAAGAGAACATCTCTGTTTTTTTCTGATTTACTTATGGTCTATATACAATATCCTATTTGAACATTTCAATCTAATTCCGATGCTAAAAATTTAAGGACACTTGACCTGGAAAGTCACTTTTGCTAGAAAAAAGTCAATTTAATTCGAACTTTTCAAGATAAATTGATAATTTAGAAGAACCAGGAATAAATATTTCCATACACATGTCTTTCACAGATTTTGTCAGTTATGTCACAAAGTTTTCTTCAAGTATATTTATGGACCAGAAGGCATAGTTTAAGTTATCATAGGTTACTGACACAGCTTAATTTTAGAACTACCCATCAAAAGTTATATTCAAGTCAGACATAAAAATGATATCACTGAGAGTATATATTTCCGTTGACTGAATGATTAAGGTGATATTCTTCATTGAGTAATCCTTCTCAAAGTGTGAGATCATCAATTCACACGAATAAATGTTACTGAGCTGGCACTGCATGTAGGACACTATAATGAGCATCTCAACTACAGCATGCAGAAAATAATTTTTTTAGAAGAGTGATCAGAACATAAAGAGCAACAAAAACACAAAAGTGATGAACAGTTAAAGGTGCAAACAAAAGAAAGGTCATTAGATTAGACTTAGTTGACCAAGTATTGGAATAGATCAGTACTATGAAAACACTGGAGCAAAATTGCTCCAGTGTAGCAAGGTCTATAAGTGCTAAAAGTAAAAGCAGAGATTTGAAATGTCTTAAGTTTTAATGATTATAGATAAAAACATTCAATAGAGTGGGAATAAAGTTTATGGATGTGGAATCGATAAGTTCGATATTGGAATAGTGAATAAAGAAGTTAAGAAGTATGCCTTTGGCTGGAGAATTTGTGTAAAGAGGTGGTACAGGCACATCTAAAAACAAGTCTGAAACCAGACTCTAGAAATGACTAAGCTTCCAAGAGAAGGGGTGATCTTTAAGCTATTCCAAAGAATTAAGTAATTTTAGGCTGTATATCAACAAGATGAATCATCCTGCAACTAAATAAACTAGGTGTAGGAGATAACATAATTTTCCAACTCATAAGATGAAGACACGTTTGAAAACATTTATAAGTATATATATTTAGGTATCTCTATATCCAAGTAAATGTGTGCATATGTGTTAAATGTATGTATTTGATCTTCACTGGCTTTTCATTGCAAGAAACTGAGAAATCATGTAAAGAAGACAGTATTCCTCTAAGTGTAAATGATATAAACCCTTGACTTTGGGCCAAACAGCATTGAGTTGAAATATATTAAAATATATCTAAGGTGTCACATGTGGAATATAGAAAAACAACAAAGGGTTAGATAAAATCAAGCCAAAAACAAACTCTAGAAATCTAACGGAGGCAGAGGCACAATGGACTATGGTGGACGACGGGTTTCTAGGTGGTGAATGTGGTGAGGTAATATCCATCTGAGGAGTGCGATCACACAGAGTGTTGTAAGCCAATGTTACCTCAATTAAAAAAATATGAAAATATATACAAGAAAATAAATGTTTTCAATTAACAAAAAGTTGTATTTTGTCCTTTTCATAGGAAGTTAATGATTTAGACAGTTAAAAACTGGTCTTTTACTTTATGAAATTTGAAACTAAAATCTCAGTTTCTGTGGCATTTTCAACAGTAACATTAAGGTTAATGGATATTTTCCTTTGAAAACTATGTGGCAAATAAATTATGGATACAATTAATGTTTATTGACACCCATCTAGCAAAGGATATTTTACTTAATAGGAAAAGAAACTGAAGCACTATTTTTTTCATCCTCTGTTATTAATGTACATACAAAGAAGAAAAATTCAAAAATTAATCCAAATAAACTATATATAAAATATATAAGAAACTTTGATTTCAAAATGTTTTCATGGAAAATATATACTTTTGTTCCATTCTCTTTTAAACATTATGCTTTAATGGCTATAAGATACTAACTTCAATCTGTCATCATCCTGGAGGTTGATATTCATTCTTGCCAAAAAAGCTGTTACATGGACCATTTTGTGACTTTTAGCTTATTCACTCAGGTAAATGATACATTAAAGATAATACATGAATGGTTCATTGGAGTTACTTTCCTAAAGCAAAATTCCTTTTGTAGATTATAGTTGCTGCACAAGAAATACAAAAGTAAAGCATCCATGACTACAGATGTGTATCCATTTAATGTTAAAATGAAAACTCATATATGCAGATCCACACTTAGAACATCAGAATGACTACAGTTTGGGGCCATGAGAATGAAGGCCACAAACAAGCCCTTCCAGGCACACATATGCACTTAGCACAGAGAAGAAAGGATATTTACTCTATCTTTCATCTAAATTCAAACACTACTCTTTACTGACAGATTTTAACAGTTTAAATAGCAGTACAAATAACAATTCAAAATGATAGAATTATTTAAAAAGGAACGGATAACAACTGTTGTATTATGCACTTTGCCATGTTAATTAATTTGATCCTGCTATACCTCTATAAAATAGATTTACCATATTTTTAAAATTGAATAAACAGAAAATCTTTTGTAAGTAGATGCCAAATGCAGAGGGATGATATTCACTCTATCATTGTGAAACAGCATGGGAGGCTGAGGTCATAACTAACAGCCATAAAAGCCAATAATATAAATATTGATGATAATGGTTGGTCCATAAATCTTAGGACCATGACTTATTCTAAATCTTAAAAATTGGCACTCAGCTTCATATGATACATTTAAAAAATTAAAGTTAGAAAGTAGATAAACTCTCCATTTCCCTATATGTTTTATTTTTTAATGTTTATTATTTTATTTTTATTGAGGTAACCTTGGTTTACAACATTGTATATGATTCATACAACCACTAACACAGCTGTAGTCCTCTGTGTTTTCATGGCTCTATAGCATTGCTGGATAGCTGCTGTGAGCTTCTCCTGTGCCACGCTCTGTCTTCTCTCTCTGCTCCAGGTCCTAGGAGGCTGAACTTCCAGGATTTATCAATGAGATTCTTTGCTTTTTTGGTTAGGTTTGGACAATGGGTGCAACAGAAACTTCTTCATCAGCAGAATAATTCTTAGAACTATTCATAATCCTTACTATATGCTACTATCTAAGCATTTCCTTTGTACTTCAACTACAACATCTTCTAACCAGTCTCCCTCCTTACTCCAGTGCATTCTGTGTACTAATAAATAAGGTATGTAGCATTGGCATGACCGCTGAGAATTCAAGAACTACTCCCTGAATATCTCTCCAGAATTACAAGAAATCTTGTATTTCTTATCATAAATTCTATGTATATAAAATATGTTTAAGTCAAATGAATTTTTCCATATTTCTGCAACAATATTCACACTGGAATCAAGCATCTCTAGTTTTCCTGTCTAATGTCTACTCATATTTTTACTTTTGGCTCTGAAATCACATTTCTTATTAAAGTTAATAGATGCTTTAGCATCAGATTTAGGGAGCGCTCTATGTATTCAATAACACTGACATAGAACTTGTCAAATGGTGCTCCCAACAATCATTTGCTAGTCTTCAATAATGTATGATGTCTCTACGACCTGAGCTGTTATAGTGTCAGGTCCATTTGCATTATCACTGTATAATACAATATGTGGTATAAATTAAGCTCCTAACTAAGGTTTGTGAATGAATGAATGAATGAATGAGTTTACAAAACACCATCTCAAATTAATAGGTGGGGCAAGAAACAAAAACAAAAACAAAACTATGCTTTCACTTGGGTAAGTTATCTTCATTGGGTGCTTTTATTCACTAATTTTGCTCTAGCATTTTTGTCCATCATTTATTTCCACAGTTCTCCCTACAGAGTCATAACTTAGTTAAATATTTTTAAATGGATATAAATAATTCTTACATAATACCTGTCTATTATTAATTTGATTTTCATTTAGAAGCAGAGCTTCATACATGACTATCTCATCAAATATCGATTTTCCAATGAATATCTAAAGGTATAAAGACACAAGGTTTTCATAAGTTTCTTTCTAAATAACATTCTTATTTTAAGTCAAATATTATATGACTCTATTGAACTGAAGATGATTTCATCAGTCAAATCACATTGAAAACCTTATGGGAACAGGGATAAGTAATTTGGTGGACCTTATTTCATCATTCAGTTTTGCTTGTTCACCTTTCCTTTAAGAAATTATAGAACGTGACAATCTGGTTTTGTAACAGAAAGCATATACAAGTAGGGTATAATAAGTAGACAGAAAACCAATCTCTAGTCTAAAGCAAGAAAAGAAGTTCATTCATTTAAGACTAAAGACTTTAAGGATCTAAAAGTGGTCTCCCCTTTCCTTCAATTATCTTTATCTCTTTTCTTATCTTTATCTCTTTCTTGTAGTTATCATAATTCTGGATGTCCACACTAATCAGGGCACTAAAAACACTTTACATTTCTCTCAATAATCCCCTTACAGTTACATTACAAACTGCTTTTTATTGTTAAAAAAAGCCCTCACAACACATGAGGTTATTAACACATGAGTTATGGAGTGCTACAATTTCAGCCCTTACCAAAAAATATAATATAGACAACACAAAACCAAGCAAAAAAATAAATAAAATATCAGTGGTTCTTTGACGACACGATAATGATTTGCTTACCTTAAAAATCTGTATACTTATTTCTTAACTAACATTCTTCATTTCCTATCTGACATAGGCAAATTATAATAAAAATTAAAGCTGCTGAAAGCAGGGCTAGGGTTTTAAATACATCAGCTCAAATTCTCACAGCCCTGTAAGTTAGGTATTACTTGGGTGATGAAACTGACTCAAATAACTTTCCCAAGATTGCACAGGTAGTAAAAGTGACACAGAAGAGATTCAAACCCATGTCCTTATTATTTACCACCCCATGAACTCTTAAAGACATAACGTCTGCCTCGGTTGCTGTCCACATAAAATCCCTAGCTATATATAGTTACTAAAGTGGATATTTTCTTATATGCCTTTACTTGATCCATCTTCGTGAATATTTAGGGTGGGAAGACATAAGAATACATCTTCAATGCATTTCTATAACCATTACTTGAAAAGATAACAAGTACATAAGAACATCTCCTATATGAATGAGCCAGAGATAAACAAAAAAAAAAATCAAAAGGGCTTAAGAGATTAGAATAACTACAAACAGCATGTGCCCAGAAATTCTAAGCAAGAGATACATGCTTTGTTTAGCAACATAACACAAGCAACTGTGTTATTGATTATATGATCATGGCAAGACTCCAGAGAACTTTGTTTTATCTGTCAAGCTTTCTCTATCATATCCAAGCAGCATTTCTTCTCAGGCAAACTCAGTTAGTGAAAATAACTCACGGCAGCTGGATTCATCTTCATTAAAGCGACAGTCAGACACTCCATCACATAGCAGGAGGGACGGGACACACTCGTTGGGAGAGCACTGGAACTCCATTTCATCACAGAGCTGAGGAGGAGGGATGAGGGGACAATCCATTTCATCAGATCCATCTGTGCAATCGTCCTGTCCATTACATTTCCTTGAGAGAGTGACACACTGGGGTGTGTAGATACATGAAAATTGTTCATCTTCACAGAGTGATGGCTGTATTACCACAGGACCTGAAAAGAGATCAAGTCAAGTCATGTTGGCATTAGGAAAATAATCTCTCTGTCCTATGTTCAAATATCAAAGGACATATTTATTCTTATGTAACATGAACCATTTTTGCAACTTAGGAAATTAATTTCTAGTAAGGAATAATATGAACTCCATCAAACATGCAAACATGACTTGAGAAAATGCCTTATGTCACCCTCAAAAACCACATTCTTAAAAAAGCATTATAGTCATGAAAAATGACTCAAATTAAAGAAGAAATATTGATTTGTGGGTCTTAAATTTGAACACTAAATCAGATTTTCCTTGAGAATAAAGATAAATTCACATAGGAAATAATGCACTCTATCTTTAGATTTGAGGGAATGGCTATTATACCAGTATGCTATTTATTAAGTGTCTCTTAGTGACCTCCTTGAGGAATTTGACTCCTGAGACCTGATCAGGGTTAAGTCACAAAAGTAAAGGTCTGATATATGGTTTTGTAATACTACATTGCCTTGAGTCTTGATTACAGCTAAAAAGTCATGTGCTGCCCTATTTAAAGTACAGATGAAATCACAGTTGAAGCCATGAAGATAAAGTGTTCAAACAGAACCAACTCATTTTACATATGAGGTTACTGGGTCCATTAATTTTGAGTGTGCAAAGATACAATGCTAGTGTAATAAACTTATCACATGAAAGTAATCTGCAGCAATAGTTAAATCAACTCTAAGATAAAACATAAAATGTGAGCAAAATGTTGACTTGTCACTGTTCCTGGAGGTCAGATAATACCTGTGAATATGCAAGACTGCACTAATTTGTTGAAAGATTAGTGGAACAGTTTTTATACTTCATATTGTCTCTGCAATAGTTGTTCATATATTAAGTCAGATAGCAACGGGAACCAGTTCAGGAAGTGGATTTCATGTTCTTCACCTTTTTTAATCAACTTTTATTTATGGATCATGTAAGAATAATTTGCTTTATACATAAAGATGGTATTGTGAATTCATTTTCAAAGTAAAATTTGAAATTTCTCCTCCTTACCCTCTCACTCAGCAATTGGATACATCTATAATATATTTAGACTCAAATTCTATAATCAGAGTTATATATCTGAGACTTATTTGGTGGGTGCTTAGGCAATTTGTATTCATGAAAAGGGGGTAAACGTGATACTAATACAGAAGTACAATGTTTTTATCTAACTGCATAAGGTTACAGTATTCCAATGCAAACATTCTAAATTCAAACTTAGAAAGTAAATTGATTAATATTTTTATATCCAAATAAAAATACAAAATGTGTTATATATATCTATATATTTCCATGGTAGTATAGCTTTTTTTAATTCTCTTTATTTGATTAATCTCACATTTAAGAAAGAGCGCACAACCTAGATTTTATTTTTTTAAAAATAATTTATGAATGAAACTTTTGTCGTTATGAATTTATCAAAGGATAAAAGATTGAATAAACTTTTGCATGTGATGAAAATCTAGAATCAAATTTAGCAATACACATGTTACTTAGCTAAGATACTAATCTTCTCTGAAAAGTAACATGAGGAAAGTAATTTTCCCTATCCCAAGTCAAGCCCAAATTCTCTTCAATTTTTGGAGACAGTGATTCCATTAAATTCCAGACTCATTTATAGCTGAAGGAGCTTAAAACTCATTTGTTTGAGGCCCTTCTTTATAGGAAGCTGGTAAGCTTGTACTGCGTATAGCAGATTCTGTCTTGCACTGCCTAAGTTCTTCCTCCAAGATTAAGATTTTCATTTCCCCAGTTGCCAGAAAGTTACCAAATGGCAGCTCACAGCTAAGTCCAGGTCCAGAAATTTCCCTCTAACATTATATATACAATCAGATACAGTTCCGTTCAGTAGCTGGTGAACTGAGATAAATGACCCAGCCCCAGTACTTCAATTTGGAACACCTGTCAAGGGTCAGTGCAGTGCCAAAGCTCCCCATGGCATCAGCTGAGGCCCTGAATCACAGCTCAACACTCCCTTTGCCCAGTCCTGTTAGAAGCTGTTCCTGGAAGAATTTCCCATAACCCTTGTAGTGGGAATCTCTGTCCCTAAGTGCACTTCCTTGGGAACATGACCTAAGACACTATCCAACCATCAAAAATGTATCTCGTTTTCAATTAAATCCCTGATGAATCACTTCTCAAATTTTCCACAGAAATATTTCTGATGCAAGAGGAGCATGAACTTGCACTGCTAAGAGGGGTCTAGGAAGGTTCTTAGCCAAAAGCAGTTTTCCAAAAGCTCATTTCTTTTAAGTCTCTTGCTTTACCTAATGGAAATTCTGTACTCTACTACATAATATATCCAGGCTTTTGAATATAAAAGACTTCCTCCAGGTATTCAAATAAAATGAATACTGCTGGTAGATGTATTACATTTAACTTTTGAACTAACTGCATTTGAGAAATTAAGGAAGTTTTCCTAAAAACTTAATTCCATAGGACATCATCTACATACACCAGTCCTTCATCTTTACCTACATTTTGGACTAAGCAATTACAATTCCTGACATTATGAATAGGTATAGGTCCCCCCCACCAATTTCATGTGTATATGAAGTTACCTCATAACGTACAATTTTTAACTTAACCTCATGTTAAGTACCTCATAACGTACAATTTTTTTTATGGAAGTAAAAATACATTGTAACATTGTGTAAGTTTTTTTTTTAAAGATTTATTTATTTATTCATACAAGAAATGGGGTACAGGCCACATGCGCGGGAGGGTGAGAGGATTCACCAGAGACAGAGAAGGAAGCAGAATAGGCAGATGACAGAAATACGCTGCTGAGGGGTGCAGCGGGCATAACAGGAGAGGTCTGCCGCACCATGTGGGACCCTTGCTGGCCGGCCAGGATCAAACCAGCGCTGCAGAGGCTGCAGACAGCTTCATAGCACGGCGTTCAACCACCTGTGCCACCAGGGGAGGCCCATAGGTAAGTTTTAAGTGTTCATCATTGAGAATTAACATGTGCATATTCAACATTAAGTTAACCACTAAAAGTTCAACATGTATTTTTTTAATTAAAAAAACCTGTCATCACTTATGTGGAGTCATAAGAGAATCATTTGATCTTCTTATTTAACTTCAACATATAATAGCTTAAGTATCGTTGGGAAGATAGATTTATGCCTTCTAGAGCAAGGGAAAAATGGCACATATAGCAGAACAGGGAGTGTCTAATGAAGCAGGAGGGCTTGCTTGGCTCACCACAAGACTATCTCTGAAAGAAAAATCAACATTTAAATAGAAGACACAAAAGCAAAGACAATATAAACATTCCCAAAAGTTAGATCCAATGCGGAAGTGGATCAATATCTGAGAACCAATACCAAATAGAAAGTAATAATAATTTTCAAAGTGAATAGCTAGAGGCCAAAGCTAAAATAAATATAGGAAAGTGCTGGCAGAAATTCAAAATGTGTATAGAATACACTTGGGCACGTATATGTGTGTGTGTGTGTGTGTGTGTGTGTACGCACGCACATTTGTGCAAACATCATACTTATGCATTTGCTTACACACAAGAAATTTTATTTTAAACCATGAAGTTATTTTCTAGTGACAGATTTAATGAGAGACTATAGTCAGTGGATGTTGAACAATTAAGAGAAAACATCAGAATGTGGTGGAGAGGTACGTATCCTATTATCAGAATGCCTGGTCTCCCTCACCACATACAGAAGATAACAGATTTGAGAGAAAATCAAGAATATATTTACTGCATTAAGGCAAATAAAGAATTGAAGAAATGGAATATAGTAATTGTCCCCCTCAAAAAAAAGTTACTGCTTTCATTCAACATCAATATTTGCTGTGATTATAGCAAACTTCTACCTAATAATAGTGATACCACTGCAAGTGACTGAAACTGCATACATGAAGAATTTTTTGTCCTCATACAATCCAAAATAATCTAAAACTCATGCAAATGTGGAAAATGGAAAATATGAAATGTAAGATAGTTGCTGGTTATTTCTTTTTGTCATGAGGCTTGGAAACCAGAGAGACTCTGTTGGATTACAGATTCATTTCTATTTTATCATTTCCAGATGGTGCTATAGTTCCTTATTTGACATATCTGCACTGGTGTGGCCACTATTATATGCAATGTTAGGTCAGGCTATGTACTTATCCTGATTGAATGCATTTTTTCATTGATAGCTCTTTTTAATATTAACTGCAAAGCTATTTAATAGGTAAAGAATCCTCTAAAAGCTGAACTCTTGATTTCTAACTTCAGCACCAATATCATGAAATATGTTCCCTTTAAAATTCATATTCACATTACTTCCAGCATACATTTTCCAAAGGAAGAATACTTCTCAAAATAGTTCTCCAATGGATGAAAATCACTGACTTTTTTTATATTCAATGACTTCACACTTGATTCATTCTTACCTATGTTTGCCCTAGGAAACCTAAAATTGATGAGGAAATAAGGACTATTTCATATGACTTGACATTATACTCTTTTCTTGCTGGGATGGAGGCTGGAAACAGAATGTAACCATCAATCCTGTGAGTAGGAGGTTTTTACTTACAGAAATTATGGATGGGTATGTTAGTACCAGTCAGTTATTTGACCGTTGTCTTCATATAGAAAGTTTGAGATTGGATAGTGGGAAGCAATTTCTCCATCATGTACCATTTCTTATATAATTATCAGAAAGCTAAAAGTTTTAGGCAATCAGTCTATGAAGGAATATTGTTAAATTTCATGTGTACCTTTTTATGAACACCTGTTCTACTTGTCTCAGGAAGTTCAAGAGAATGATTTATCGAAGGGGGCAGTAGAGAAGAACTCTTCGAAATCAAAGATAATTCTGTGGTTTCTTTTAGAGCCTTCTCAGTCAATAGGGCATTGACACTAAGGACAAAAGTATAGTGGTTTAACATAATCAATAGTAACTTTTGAGGGATATGTGTAAGTAATTTTACCTAAAGCTTGGAGTGTTATACATGGTTGTATTATTTTTTAAACCACATATCTTTTAAAGACTGATTTCTGTGTAATAAAATAATCAGCAGTGATTATTTAAAAGGTTTTGATTTATCTTGCCCTACATGGAATCCTGTAGGAGGCACATGTGACATTCCATTAATTATATTACAATCAGATGGAGTAGAAAGGGCAAAAAAGAAAGGTCTGAAACTTGGGCCAACTTCCTCACTGATCAGTCACCTGCTACATTTGGCAAGGACAACCCAGTCAATGACTTTCAATTCCTTTGGACCTTCTTTACCAAAAGCTGGTTATTCTAACTTTATGTTTTTTAGTTTGATCAAGTTAAACTTGAAAAGTTGAACTCATACATGAAAACATGTTTACTCTTTGTTTAGCCAAGAAAATAGCTTTCATTATTTGCTTCTTTCCCAACTCCAACTATATCCTACAAAAAATAATCAATCTTTTCTGAGTAAATGTTCTTACATGCCAACAATAATATCAGAAAAACTGGTCATTCTGCTGAGGTCACTTGTTTTTCTATTAAGAAATGTTTTCTTGGGCTTCCCCTGGTGGCGCAGCAGTTGAGCGCTGGGTTGCGAAGCTGCCCACAGCCTCTGTAGTGCCGGTTCGATCCCAGGCTGCTCCCCGGCCACCAGAGGAGGGTCCCACATGGCACGCAGACCTCTCCTGCCGCCCGCTGCTCCCCTCAGCTATGTACCTCGGTCCTTCTGCCTGCTCTGCTCCCCTCTCTGGCTCTGGTGAATCCTCTCACCCTCCCGCAGTTCTGACTATACCCAGTGCTTGTATAAATAAATTAAATTAAATTAAAATTTAAAAAAAAGTTTTCTTAAAAGAGATATTTTAGTGAAGCTGCATCATTTCTTATTCTGTTTATTAGCTAACAATCTGCTTGCATAAAGTCTGTATCCTTCACAGATAACAACATACATATTCCATGGTACTAGGAAACCAATAACAACAGTAGTTCATAGTCCAAGAGAACAAGACAGGTCTGGGTTGACACTGCCTATAAAAAACCCACAGAATCTCTCAGACACACTTGCACAAGTAAAACATTTGACCTCCTGAGTGTTTCTGAGTAAAGACAAAAGATAATTTCCATGATTTCCAAAATTGAGTAAGAATTTAAGAATTGATTATTGTTTCCATATAGCAAAGAAATTATTAAATCACCATGTCATGTTGTGCTACACACACACACACATTATATCAAATAATGTATCAGTATATGTCATATTTATTCACAAACTATATATA
Source organism: Talpa occidentalis (assembly GCF_014898055.3). Classification (NCBI taxonomy): domain Eukaryota; kingdom Metazoa; phylum Chordata; class Mammalia; order Eulipotyphla; family Talpidae; genus Talpa; species Talpa occidentalis. The sequence continues at coordinate 65,959,955 of NW_023601433.1, read as the reverse complement.
ACTATATACAATTTAGGAGGAGTGATGGGGGAAATTAAGAATTATTCATAGTGGTAATAGGAGAGTAGATATGTGGTATATATGTGGTAACTATCATTGTTCACATGATAGCATTCATCTTTTAGACATAGTGCTGCAACGATGACTTGTGGTTTATCTTCAGTTTTAGTTGAAAGCATTCATCAAATCCAGGCTATTGGTCCATGGTTGATACTGAGAAGAATTTTCCCATGGTTGTCATTTGAATTACCCCCCAAAATTGAAAAAAAAATCCCTTCCAGTTTGATGAGCAGCAGGAAACCAAATAAGAACCACTCAACAGCATAACAAGTGGTTCCTTCAAATGTAGTCAAGAAGGAATAGGGTCTAGCTCCCATAATCCTGCTTGGTTTTAGCATTCAATGCCATTTTCTAGTTCTTAAATTTGTGCCCTCAAATTTAACAACCCTTCCAGAAGTGAAGAGAAATTGTCTTGTGTGACAAACTCTGAGGACTTTGTGGCTTACAATAGAGATTTAAAACCTAGTAATATTCTATAAGTCAACAAGTTAATCGGGATTGACAATCACTTTTGGCCAGCCTTTTGTACATTCTTCACTACTTGTTTAAAAATGAGGCTCAAGAATTACTAACTAAATCAAAATAAAAATAACCCAGCATCGAGATCATGTTTTAAATAATATTTATAATTGCTCTACTATCAATTTTGATGTAAAGTGGATAGCTACTGTGTTGTGTACTAACTAAATTTATTTTATATTTTCCTTAAACAATATAAAAGTTAAATATCACTTATTCTCACCAAATCAGAGAAGAAAAAACCAGGATAATGACAGTGGGGATTTTTAAATATAGCAGAACTAAAAATGATAGCATGGAAGCGACACATATCACAAGATACCATGTAAGATGTAAGAGAGCAGAAAATTGAAGGCTCAGAGAATCTGAAACAAGTTTGGCTTTATGTGGGGAGGATTAAAGATAAATTCATGAAGAAGGCTTTTAGTCTGCCTTTGATAGTAGAGAAGGATTCACACAAGAGGAAATAAAGGACAGGGCATTCCCAATGAGAGAAACTTTAGAACTACAGTCAAGAAGATGAAAGAATGTGGGGCATGACAAGAAAAAGGCAAAAAGGCTCCATTTTAAGGGATTATTTTATGGAGAGAGACAGATCAATAAAACAGGAGAAGTACTTAAAAGATAAGAAAATAATATAGTAGGCATTTACAAACATTTTTCTTCTTTATAATGTGTATGAAGTTGTGTATTTTGATTCATTTCTTTTCTGTTTGCTCTCTCACCAATGAATATAGATAGAAAACATGGTGCCACCAATAAATATAGATGGAAAACATGGTGTTGCTCATCAGCTTCATCATTTTGTCCACATGAAGTAGGAATTCAAGTTTGATTATGATGAAAAATAAAAAGAGGGATGACCATCACCCAAAGATGGATGATGTGGAAATTAGATATTAAAGAGTAGCTAAAGGGACTTTCTCTTTATAGTATGGACATATGACTTGGACTTGATGAATTTTATGCTTCCAACCAGTCTTTTTAAATTTTGAGGCAGTGACAGGGGCAGGGAGCTATTAAAAATTATTCATAGTGAGAATAGGAGAGTAGATAGCCAATATTATTTATAGTGATAACAGGAGAGTAGGTAGCCCAGCTCCAAAGCAAGTATTCAAAGGCACTGGAATTAGCCAGCTAGTAAACTACTCTCAACATTTACTCAATATCACTTGCAATAGAATGAAAATTCGAGATTGCTAGTACCATAAATGAATCAGGAAGAGAAAAAGCTAATAAGGGTAGAAAAGTTGAGAAGATGACTGGTGAGCAGAGGAGCCTTTACTTTGTGCAGTGATTGTGAGCTTTGGGAATAAATTTTCATTAATGGAACTATATTTCCTTCAGATTTCTTAATGAAATTTAGTCAAATAATTTTGTTATTCAGAGGACACAAAAAAATTTCAGTTACCTGGGTAGAAAAAACTTTACCAACTATAATAAATATTGTTCTTTCTTTAATATATGCATAGGACTGGGTCTGAAAAGAAATATAATTCCTCAGAAATTCCCATTCATTATATTTAGATGGAAAAAAACAGTAGTTGTACATCCATTTTCTTAAGGAATCACTTACCTCCAAATACACATTCTGGGGTAAAAGAGATGTCATCAAGGGCAATAAAGATGTCCTCATTTCCATCCAAATCAGCTTCAAATGCCACCTTAAATGGACTGTTACTAGAGAGAGATACATGTCCATACATCCAACCAGTTCTTTTATTTCCAAACACTGACCACACCAGCATATTTAATCCAGATTCCTCAATAGTATACACCTAATAATGGGGCAAAAAGAGAGGAAAAACAACCTTTTATGGTTTGGATTTTAGAGCTACATCATCATCCAGGTTGTTAATGCAGCAATGGAGTCTGGCCATGGACAATCTGATCCCTTGATTATATTTTCTATCAGTACAGAAGTTGTGATTTGACATGGTCAAAATCTGTATCTTTACTCTCTAAAAAGTTCAAGGAGATCTACAACTAACACTTCATCTGTATTCTACTAACTCTGTGCTACTGGAATAAAGAGAACCCTCATAATAAATGAATAGAGGGATATACACCCAACTCACTTTCAGGGACAAAAATAAATGTGCAGAGAATATTTAACATTTTGACAACCAAAAAATCTTGAATTACTAACATCAATATTCAGGACTTTTTAAATTGCAAGGACTTACAGAGTCAACAAACAAGAAGTGAAATAGAAATAGAGGTAGATTTGAAACCAATGACCATGCCAAGTTTTAATCACCTTTTTAAAAAGTAAAAACAATTCAGAACAAAACAAAAAAAGGCCATTTCCTAATGCTATTCTCAAAAAAAATCTATATTCTAATTCTCTCCTTGTACTGAATTTATGCTTTTATCATTTCCCAAAATGTCTGTATACAGATGTACAAATAACTTGTAATGAACTTTTGTAATCAGTCATCCAACTCTTTTGCATGAAAAATTGATGACCCACACCTCAGAAAACATACGGACAGTAATTTTCTACTGAAGTATTGTATCTCCATCAACAATGCCCTGTATTGAAAAATCTATTTTCTCACTTTTTCTTAATGTCAAAATTTATCTACAATTTATCCTATAAAATTGTATCTAAAATTTATATGATGAGAAGGAAAGAATATCACTCATCTTGTTAAATATAATATTACACTGAAGAAGCTTCACTCCTTCAGCTTGTCTGAGTCTCCAGGTGCTGCAACCTTGAAAGAAAGCCACTGGTACTAATCTAAGAGTCTTTGTATAGATACCTCTGGATATGAGAACCAATGCATGCATTTCATTACACATTTAATTCATTAAAATCAACCTGTGAAATCTATTAGTGAAAGGAAACCTTGGCTAAACTTGGCCCCCAGCTCCTCTCCTCTGTTCTGTTAGGGGTCTGTTTTCTAATCACCAGTGATAGGGCAAAGCAATGAACTGAGCTATGCTTAATCCTAAGCACAGCAATTTCTTATGGTTTAACTTGAAAACCCTCAAATTTTATAGCAGAGAAAAAAAATCAAAGTAATGAAGAGGTAAATTTTTTTCAAGAAGAGGTTGTAGTTTCTAACTCATTTCTCAAAGGATAGCTATAACAACAATGTTCCCATAATAAAAATTCAGCGCATTCACATATGTTATATGAATCCTGCTACTTTGTGGGTGTAGGGTAAGACTGCCCTCTACAGATCTGGAATTCAAGGTGTAAAGATACAACACAGATTTCCAGGCTCTAATATGGCTTGTAAGGAGCTTGAAGACCATTACCCTGTTCCTCATGACCAAAAAAAAAAAAAAGTTATCCAACTGAAAATCAACATTTCTTCTTAGATCCAGCAGAGAATTGAGGTCACAGAGCAATCATGACTGCTGCCCACAAAATAGAAAGTTGTGAACGCTAGAATCACAACTGATGAGAGGGGGAGCCAGGGACAGAAACCCCTGTGGCAACCAACAGTGGGCTAGGAAACTACAATGGATGTATTGCTGGAAGAATCTACCTATAGACACATTTGAAATTTAAATATTTTTGAGTACCTTGCACTCTTTTTTCAGTCATCCAGAAGCCTACCAGGTTCTCACTGTGCAAATCACAGAAATTTCCACTCAAATTTTTGGCATGGGGAGAGAAAAAGTAGCCATTTGGAAATATATCTAGAGGGTTCTTTTCTATTAGCAAGACGTGCCCCAAGAAAAACTATTTAACTAAGTGACTAGAGTTAAATAGATTCTAATCAAATGAGTGGAAGGAATATACTCAACTCCAATCCCTAATAGCTCTCCATAGGAAAAGTGAAATAATCGATTCTAGCCACCTCTAGCCCTCCTGTTTTACCTGAGGAGGGAAATTTAGAGCTGAGAGGCAACTGTTGGAAGATACAACCCAGGAGCACCAAGAAACTCACTAAAAGTTTGAAAACTAATCAGAAGCATGGACAGTTTTCCCTCAAATACCAGCTTACACATAAGTAGACCATCTGTGTAAAAACAATAAGACACAACTTAAAGAACAGCATCATATTGCAGACTTCATTTAGGAAGACATCTCTCTGGAAACCCAAAGACATAAGGGGAAATTATGTCCTTCAACAGCAACATTTAAGCAAACAAAAAACACAGACTACCTTCTACATGGGATATATAGCCTTACATGAAAGGCCTTATTCTGTCTATCTTGTACTTCAGACCAGGCTGTCAAAAAAATCATAAGGCATAATAAATAAACGACAAAAAAAAGTTTGAAGAGGTAGAACAAGAATCAGAACCAGACTCAGATGTGATAAAGACAGTAACATTATCAGAAAGGACTAATCTGAGGCATTGATCCACTTCTATGTTCATTGTTGCATTATTTACAATAGCCAAGCTATGGAGATAACATAACTGGCCAAGAATAGATGAGTAGATTAGAAAAATATGATGTGTGAGGATAAATATATATATATATATATATATAAAATAAAATACTACTCAGCTATGAAAATAAGATGACCTCCTGCCATTTGCAACAACATGGATGGAGCTGGAGGGTATACTGATAAATAAAATAAGTCAGAAGGAGGAAGACAAGCACGGTCTAGTTTCATTTATATGTGGAATATAGAAAAACAAAATCAAGGTCCGGCAAAAACAAACAACTAGCAAACTCTATAAAAGTGGAACTCCCTCTTATATAGGGAGACAGGGAAGACACAGAGGGGAGGAGCACAATGGACTGAAGTGGAGGACTTTGGGTGTGTTGGTGGTGGGTGTTGTATGGTAACATGCATCTGAGGAGGTGTGAGCTTATGCCTCTGAATCTCATATGTACTGTTGTAAACCAATTTTATCTCAATTAAAAAGAAGAAAAAGTGGAACTACTCACTAGAAGATGTTTCATATCAAAAGATTTTGCCCTTGGAGAAAAACAAACAACAACAAGAAAAGATCAAAGACCCACTTATATGTTGTATATAAAATCCAAACAAATATAAAGACACAGATAGATTAAAGAAAAAAAAAAGGATAGAGAAAGATATACCATAGTAATACAATGAAAAGAAAGCTGGGATTTTTTATTAATTTTTGGTAAAGCAGATTTCAGGGAAAGAAAAATCATCAGAAATAAAGAGGGTATTACATATTGAGAAAATAATCAATTCTCTAAGAAGACAAAACAATCTTTAACGTGTATGCAGCTAAATATAAAACATCAAATACTTCAGTAAAGACTGGTAGAACTGCAAGGAAAAATAGATGAATCCATTCTTATAGATGGACACAGCAACCTTCTGTCAATAATTGACAATGTAAGAGGCAGCAAATCAGTGAGGGCATAGTTGAAGTGAATAGCATCAATCAACTGGCTCTAATTTACATTTATAAAATACTTCATCCAGCAACAGCAGAATACACATTCTTTTCAAAAGCACATGAAACATTCACCAAAATTGATGACATGCTGGGCCATCAAATACACTGTAGCAAATTCAAAAGGATAGAAATCATACAACATATTCTTTCAGACTGCAGTAGAATTAAACTAAAAGTCAAAACCGAAAATTCCCAAACACTTGGAGGTTATGCAACATAGTTTTCAGTAACACATGGATCAAAGAAGAAGTCACAAGAAAAAAATTAAAATATTTCAAACTAAATGAAAACACAAGGAACTAAAGTCTGTGGGATACAGTCAAGTGGAGCTTAGAAATTCTGTAGGACTAAATGCATAATAGAAAATAAGAAAAATCTAAAATAAAAAAATCTAAGCAAGTTCTTTGAAAAGAGCAATACTACTGTTCAACTTCAAATCAGATTAACTAAATTAAAAAAGAAGCCTCAAATTATTAATATAAATAAAGTAACCATCACTGTGCATTCATTATAATTAAAAGAATAATAAAAGATTATTATCAATGATTTAATGCCCACAAATTTGATAATATAGATGAAATTGATCAATTTCTTAAAGGGCACATTCACAAAAACTCACACAATGTGAAAATGATATTTGAATAGTCTTGTTATATTAATGAAATTGAATCAATAAGTATAAATTTCAAAAAAGAAAGCACTAGGCTCAGATGGATTTACTGGTAAATTCTACCCAACATGACAGAAAGGAATCATACCAATTCTCTACAATCTTATTCAGAAAATAAAGCAGGAAGAACATATCCATATTCATTCTGTGAAGCTGGCTTTACCTTAATATCAAAACCAAAAGCAATGTTGTAAGGAAAATCACATACCAGTGTCTCCCAAGAATACAGATGCAAAATACTAAACAAAATACTAGCATACTGAACACAACAATGTATGAAAGTAATTATATACAACCACCAGGTGGCACATCAATCTGTTAAATTGATCACCAAAAAATTGATTTATGTAATCCATCTTATCAGCAGACAATAGAAGAAAAATCATATCATGTCAATAGATGCATAAAAAGCATATGACAAAAGCCAACAGCCATTCATGATGACTACTCTGAGGAAACTATAACAAAGGAAAAAATAAAATGCATATAGTAGTATCATTCGATATGGGCTTGTCCACACATACGAATAGAAATCAATGGTAATGAACCAGACATTTGAGGAAAATTCAACAAGAGACATTAAATAAACAGAACACAGGATGCAATGAGGAACATGGCAAATACCATAACTGGAAATTTAAAAAGAAATATAATGAATTCCCTTGAAAGACTGGGAAGTCCATCACATGTATACAATAGAACAAGCTAAATATGAAGAAGAAAAATAATTTAGTTTTTGGAAATTTACAAAATTATTACTAAAATAATACCCTCCCCCCCCCAAAAAAAAAAAAAGATCTGAATAGCAGCATCAATATAGATTAAATTCTAAAAAGTGAACTGGAAAACAGATTGAAGTGATCCTACCAAGAAACAAAAACTTTGAGAACATATTCTGGGGATACCAAGGGCATATCCAGAGGTTACAGATCTGTCTCATTGTTCAAAATGAGCTTATCAAATAAATCACAGATGAAAATCTTCCTAAGTTGAAAATGATAAAGTTTATGAAATCTGAGGCTATAGAAGACTACTTTACTCTCTTCCTGAGGGAAAAGTAGGAAATTTGAAAATCCTGGAGAAATAATCAAGACAGATATAGGTCTTCAAAATATAAAAGTTTGAAACTGATTAAAAAAACAAAAGACTAACTGAGCCTTTTATAAAAATGCTGGAGAAATGTAAAATGTTTTATTTTCCCCTAAATTTAGAAATTAGATAATAATGAGTCAGGATAGAATTATGATTTAATAAATCTACTTCTATCATCATCTTTCTATGCATCTATATAATATTTTTAAAGATTTATTTATTTATTTATTTATTTATACAAGCACTGTGTACACTCAGAAGCACGAGAGGGTGAGAGAATTCACCAGAGCTAGAGCGGAGAGCAGAACATGCAGACTGATGAAGTACACTGCTGAGGGGAGCAGCGGGCGGCAGGAGAGGTCTGCGTGCCATGTGGGACCCTCGCCCAGCAGCCGGGGATTGAACTGGCACTGCAGAGGCTGCGGGCAGCTTTGCAACCCAGCTCTCAACCGCTGTACCACTGGGGAGGCCCTACATCTCTGTAATTTTGTATCTAACTAAGCAATCATTTTTTCATACACTTGAAGAAAATTTACATATGCAAATAGTAATTTCACTTATGACAATATAGGCAGGTCCAATCAACCAGGGGCAGACACAGCATGGATTCGAAGGTGTTGGAACAACAGCTTCCTATTCAGAAAAAAACATCATTAGATTCTAACATCTCACCATAAAAACACAAAGTGGAATTAAATTAAAACTAGAAATGAAAATTAAATGCTGAGAATATGTTGTTATTATATGACAGGCAAGGATTTCTTAAGCAATGTGTTAAGGCCAGAATCTATAAAGAAAATAAAGATTGGCAGACCTCATTAAATGAAAATGTAAAAGAAAGATTGCTTTATCTCTGAATATATTAATTTTTATAAAGTCATATTCAGGTAAGCTGAATGAACTTTTATGCAAAGCTGATTTTTGGTTCTTCCTCAAGGTGACTTCAGACAGTCCATTTATAGGCAGGTATAAGAAATACCTTCTTTTATAAATTCCCATATCTCTGTCTTAAAACTGTGACTTGACTTTAATTTTTAGCAGCACAACTGCTCAATTTAAGGTCACTTCTTTTTCTTCTCTTATTATATTCTAAAGAGAAAATGTATTTTGAAGGTCAAATTAGATTAACTCCTCTTGAATGTCAATCTTTGCATTTGATGGGGGTGGGGGGTGAATTTCTTTCTTGCCTAATTTATAATGTAATAGCAACTTACAGAAGTGATTTCTTTTTTGTATCATTTTAAGATTTATTTTTCCATTATCTACAATGGAAGATACACAAGCCCATCTTAGCATAGTTTTTTTTTTCTACCTGAGATTTCAATGTATCTCTTTGCTGTCATGATCTACAAGTTTACCTTTGTTTTGCTATTAGTATGAGCCCATGATTCTTACTGTGATAGATGACACTTATTTGACAAACTCTCCTAGGTACATCCCATTGCAGGCTCCTGTGTCATGTACACAGTTTAGAAAATGCCTGGCATACCAGGTACAGTTAAGGCCTTTCTATACTATTCAATAGGACCTCTCAGATTAAAATATAGACCACTGACAGAATATAGGAGATTTCTGCATATATCCTCAAAAAGGGAGAAAGTCAGTAAAAATGCTTTGATTCATTTTAACCGTTGTTACATACTAATTGTGCTGCATCTTATAAAACATTGCAATGTACCAGTGTGTGTGACCTGTTGATAACTACTGTCCTAATATATTTCTTTCCACATTTTTCCTTAAAATAATCTGAAAAGCTCAAATTTAAGACTTTTCCAGCTCTCTTTAGAGGGAAGATATTGCTAAATATGCTCAACAAATGTCTCTCTACTTTTTATTCATGGGAATATTTGCATATGTTATCGTTTTGTCTCCTAAACATTCTCTAATATTATTCTAAAAATTGCCATTTATAAGTAGTGTGCCACCACTTATGAAAACAATGATCAAGAAGTTCAGCATGTAACAGGAATGAAAGGGAACATAAGTTATAATGTACTTTAATAATAGAATAAAATTATAGATGCAATACTCAACGACTTTCATAACAACATAATATCTTAAAAGTATATTGCTAAATAAGCATTAATAATAAAAATAAAACAAAAAATCTCATGTGTACATTATTTTAAGCATATACTTTACAAACTAGTATCTATTTAATTTTGAGTATATATTTATATAAAGACAAATCTATATTAAGCTTTTTCAAATCTTTTTTCCCATTGAAACTTAAATTTTTCTCATTTTTCTTTTTACTCGACATATAACTAGAATTCCTGCATTACCACTGATAACTTTGATATTACTTGCCTATGTGGTGACATCTCTTGGTAATAACCAGTGCCCTTCGGGCAACTCATTAACACAGACCATCATGTTATAAATTACTATGTCACTATATAGGTATCCTAGTACCCTGGTTAAATGAATGTAAAACTAAAATATACATTTTCTCTCTTACTAGGAATTGTTTACCATATTTCATTGATTCATTATTCAATCATCCATATGATTATCACATAGTCATGTATGAGAGATGAGGGCAGCTGCTGATTGATCCATCAAATATCCTCTCTGAGATTTCTCAGATGTCTGGCTATTGCTGGCACCTGCCTCTGAGGCCCCATCCCTTAGTCCTCATGGTTATTGTGTATTTGTGAAACAAGGCTGCACTGGGGTAAGATTCTTTTCCTCTGCTAAACTTCTTATTCTGAAGTTCTATTTCTGGGATCATCACAGGGAATAAATAGAAATTTTTCCTGCTTTAGATTACAGAGCATGATCTGTAAGATATCAAGCCCTTCTAATAGGGTAGTTGTAAATTTAATGACAAACTCTAGATGATTCCAAAACTGACCACAGGAAGCCTCAATTAGCTTGACAAATAGGATGTAGACCTGGTGACTTTCATTCTCATTTGCTCATTCAAAAGTTATTCATCAAAAGCAGCAGAAAAAAGGGATTAAATGATGTGTGTCATAAGATGTTATCAGTCACAGCCTCACCTCTGACAGGTAACAGCAACCTCCTCACCACCTCATACTCACTGTATATTTAGAGGCCTCTATGACTACTTTCATAACCACTGTGTCATTCTACCGTATTTGGTAAAGTTTGCCATTCAAACCCAAACTTAAACTGAAAACGATGCAGAAAACAAAATATGCAAAATACCTTTTAATTCACTAAATTTCCATAACTATTGTTAGAAATATTTTCAATAATTAAAATACAGATAATACCAGTGCTTGCCTCATTGAATGGTATGTAGATTGGATCAACCAATATATGTAAAAAAAGGCTTAAATAGTGGATGGTGTTATCATGTGATATACCACTTGATTTCTCAGTATTTATTTTTTTCTCTCTGCTTCTATCGCTCTAAATATCACATCAAAACCAAAGCTGCAAGCATCAGGGTCATAACAATCATGACTTCTTAAATGGAACATTTACATGCAATCTTAGGTTTTCGCAGAAATAATTTAGCTCTAAAACTCAACTCTGAGTGAGACTATTTCAACATGGCAGGCTAACTGTTCTGGAATATAACCAAATGACTTACAAGCCATTTAACTATATTAATTCATGTGTTATTACTGATGAAAGTTTTAGGAGATAGTTCAGTCCTTGAGCAATCATAAATTTCTATAAATTATAAAAGATTCTATGAAAAGTATCAATTATAAGTTACTTTTTCACTTCCTTTTTATTTCTTTAAAAATGAGTCTAGAGGGCCTCCCCGGTGCACAGCAGGTTGAACACAGCACTGTGAAGCTGTCCGCAGCCTCTGCAGCACAGGTTCGATTCCTGGCCAGCCACGGAGAATCCCACATGGCGTGACAGACCTCTCCTGTCACACCTGCTGCTCCCCTCAGCAGTGTATTTCAGTCACTTTGCCTGTTCTGCTCCCAGATCTGTCTCTGGTGAATTTTCTCACCCTCCCCTGTCTCTGGCCTGTGCCCCAGTTCTTGTATAAATAAAAATAAATCTTTAAAATAAAAATAAAAATGAGTCTAGAGTAATAAATTATATTAATCATTTTTAGAGAAATTCTCTTGTCCTCTTCAAATGATACCTCTTTTTATAGACATTAAATAGCTCACCTGAACTAGCAATAAATATCAGAACAAGTCAGAAGGTAGGACGCTGAAGTATGGGAACTAAATAATCTTCACTTGGTGCTTGTTTAATAATGTGGAGCAAAAAAGTGACCAGCATTGATTATAAATTGAACTGGATATAAATTTAACATAAGCAAATCTAATACATTTTCACAAATTGCATGAAAAAAAATTTTGAAATTTTCACATGATCCTCATATGTTTCTTTGTTGTTTTCACTAGCTTGAAGGAAAATAGACATTCATGCAAAATCAGTATAAGTTCTCTACTTACTTTACATGTTTTTTATATGTTTACTTGATAAGAGCTCTCTTTTCTATCAATAGCTAGAATTGACCAGGACTATTTTCTTTCTCTCCCTCCCAGTATTTCTCCTTCAACTTCTTTGGTCAACTACACTAAACTTGAGAAACAATAGGGTATGGAATATCAGATCTTTTGTTAATTGTGTGATAACGAAAAATTACTAAGCCAATTTGAGTCTTAGTTTTTCTGTTGTAAAATTGGGAAAATAAGTATTAACATCCAAGATTTTAATACACTTTGGGTTAATTGTTTAAGGAGAAAGACAAATATGCATTTATGGACTATAAAGAAACAGTGTCTAGGAACAGACAGAATAAGGCCAAAACAAGCTCTAGAAATCTACTGCAGAACTCAAGTGACCAGAGAGGGAGGGTGGATGATGGGGAGCAAAGTGTGAAGGGGCCTAATGGAGTATCGTGGAGGATGATGGGTGTCTTGATGGTGGGTGTGGTGTGGTAACATACCTGTGAACAGGTGTGAACCTATGCCCCTAAGTCACATGTGGATTTGTAAACCAACTTTACCTCAATAGCAATTATGGAATAAAAATTGTATACTACTTTTTAGGAAATTGTGAATAGTAAACTTGGTAACACATAAAAAGTTTAAATTCTAGAGCCTGAAAGGTAGAATTCACTTAGTAATAACTGCTATTATTTACAAAGGCAGATATTTGAAACAGAGACAAAAATTCCAGTTGTATTTATTCAAACAACACGATTATATTAATCAAGGCAATAGCACTAAATGTTATGCTTTGACATGATATCAGATGTCAACAATTTTCTTTAATTAGAAATTAAGATATCAAAAATTGGTTTTTGACAATTAAAAAGCTGATTTATTTTTCATATAATGAGAAGAATAAATGTTTCTTTAACTTGTTTCTTTAAAAACATTTGCTTTTGTCATAAATTAGGATAAAATGACACATACATGTTTTTAGTGAGAGCTGTTATATATTTAAAATCTCAAAATTGCTTTGTTTTTATTTTGTTTATGGAAGATAATTCTCTTCATCATTACCTATCCTCTAACATTTATTTATTGATCCTATCTAATTTGCCAATAGAGGATACATGTTGATTCTGCTCATACTCTTTTATCACTAATCTTGTATATGGAATGCATCATAATTGAGTTCAGGTGGCAGTCACGAATGAGATAAATCTTGAATGAAATTATGATGAATGACAGCACTACTTGCCAAAATCCCATTACCCCAGAAAGAAATGAGAAATTAATGGAGTCTGCATTGGTGTTTTGTGACTATCAAAAGTATTTAAATACATTATGAATATTTCAGTGAAATACAAATCCCTGTCTGCCTTTTGTACCTTTAATATTCCCTCGCTCCTAGGATCATCCATGTAGAACCAGAACCGAACAGTGCATATTCCAAGACTTGCTGGAAAGTACTGGGAAGTAATGATCCTTGCAGTATATCCTTCTTTGGAACCAGATGAGTTGACATACAGGAAGTGCTGGCCACTACCTTGAAATAGAAGAATATAACTTTTTTTCAGTGCACTATGTTTTATAGCATGAAGCAGAATGTATTTAAACAAAATACAAGTTCCATTCTCCCCCCAAAAAATAAAATTAAACACTCATTTTCTTTTTATGAATCGGATATCAATAGCATGTATTTTTTTGAACCAAAAATAAAAATAGCATTTCTAAGATCATGTGCTTCACTGATCACATACTAACACAACTATGATCATATGATCTGTTATTCATACATGAGGCTAAAACATATTTGTGTTGATTCTGAAGGTGTGCAGTATTCCTTTTCTCCTAATTTGCTCAAACCTGTCAGTTTTAAGTCAGTAAAATAGTTTTCTTCATTAAATATTTATTTCAAAACAACTTCATAATATTCTTATATTTCAGGTATTTGAAAATCTAATGCATGCAAAAGACAATGTAAACTTTTATTTCATTCTTAAACAGTCAAAATTTGAAGTGTGTGCCTGCTGGGTACTACACACATTCTCAAATCTTAAAATCAACTGAATAGCACCATCTTCATTTCCTATTCTATACTTATTGTCCTTAGTACATACATTTTCATAGCAACTATGGAAATCCAGCTTAGCAAGGACATAACATAATTGAAAGGAATATAGAATGTTTGCATTATACAAGTAACTCATTGAAGAAAAAGTACAATTCACTGGTGATTCCAAAAATTCATCATCTTATTACAGTTTATTTATTTCTGTATTACATAAACACTGTTATGTAAGGCTCAACAGCAGCACCAGTGATTTCATTTAGTAGTAATGGAACTTGGGTGAGTTTTCAAAGCACACTTCACCTAACCTCATATAATTTGCATGTTCAATTTTGTTGTTATAAATTCCTGCAGTTGAACACAAAAATCAGAAAGTCATTTCCTGGTTGATGTACTAATGCCTGCAAATGTGAAATTTCATCTATTAAAAAAATTAAGAACATAAAACTCTGCCTGACAATTTAAAAACCACTACAAATTTGATCTTTGGAGAATTTAAATTCTGGAAGTCTAGCTTACCTATGTTTGACTTTGTAAGGGGAATAGACTTGTTACAATGCCATATTTTTTTCTTGAGAATCATAAAAGTGAAAATTTGTTTAGCATTTTGAAATTAGTAATAGAAACATGAATTATCCAGGAACTATGTACCACAAATTTATAAACTTTACACTGATTTATATTTTCAGAAAAAAAACTCTATCTTACATGCTCAGGCAAGACCCATTTTAAACATTTATAAACTTTGAATTGCTTCATTGAAAACCACCTATTTATATCTAGCAAAATCCTTGAGGAAGGTCAAGCTGTCCTTCCACACAAAGTTCAGAATTTGTTCAAGCAGATAATAAAGCCTAGGAGTTTCAAATGCCACAACATATTCAGAATTTAATGATATATCATTAAACCAGTTCACTTTTTTTATGTGTGATTCAATGGAGTGATCAATAAATTCATGGGACAGGTTTTTATAGAAAAAATCCTATTGTTTGTTGTTTTAATTTTGGACTATTTTATAGATTATTCTTGGTAATTTAAAGAGTTAATCTCATATTTAATATCAGGATATTTTCAATTAAGCTTGTGAAATCTATCATACTTATTACCAGATAAAATTACTCTGAAATGTGGGAATGTTTACATATCAGAACTTCACATTTTCCTATACTCCCTGCCACCTGATATTTCTGTACCCTTTCAGTAATTTTCTTATAGAGATGCTATGATTACACATTCTTAGGATTCTTAGGGTACAGATGTATTTTACATTTTAATTAGACTCAGGTGCTAAATACAGGTTTCTTATTAATATTCAATTTTTACTTTAGATTTCTTCAATAAATTGCACACATTTTTGGAATTTGAGTTACATTTTGTGTCAAATAGTGTAAATTCCTTGTCAAAGTGCACTTTGTTCAAATCACCACTGTCACTTGACTTTAGAGCACCAAAATTATTAGCCACATTCAGCCCCTAGCATCGAGTTTCAGTGACGTTCTTTTTTTAATTTGGTGTCGGCAAGAGTAAAGATTCTAATTTGTCTTTTAGATATTATTAGCTACAATCTTGAGTTTTTGAAAATGAGTTATTGAGTTATTATGCTACAAAGTAATAAATTTGACATCTCTTTTTTTAAAAGACAGTTAATACTATCTAGAAAGCTATATTTTTACAGCTTCAGTGCCCTCTGAAGAATCATACTCACTTGCACTAGGGTCAAATCATAAAAAACAATTTCCCACTTCAAGTGATCTGAATTCACTCCCTGCTTTAAATTGTAGGCAATTTTAGCCTTTTTTTTTTCTTGCTCATAAAATAAAGCTGCCTAATGGCTTTTTAAAATGCTATGCAATATGCCTCTTTTTCAAAATAGCAAAACGCTCCCTTCTTCAGAATCAGACTTACTTAGCGTGGCTCCACACTCTCTATAATTTCTGCCTGTCTCTCACTCTGAAATAGAAGGGTGCATAATGACTATCAGTTGAAATGCCCTCAATTTCTTTTTGTACTTTCATTTCCCCCACAGATTTTCTAGCTACTGGCTATTTGTCTGAAAGTTTTAAAGGCTGTGAAACGTAAATATGCTCCGAGAGAGAACGAAAGTTTCCTTAAAGTTGTCATAACTGGCAACCACAGATACTGGGGCTCTGAAGTCAAAAGAAATTTGTGATATTTGATAGAAACACTGGTCATCACATTGCTTCTATTTACTTATTAATGAGTTGATGCACAGTGAATGGATTTGGGATTTTTTTTATTTCTACCTTTTCCAAAAATTTGTTAGGTATTATTCATTTTTGAGAGTAATTATCATCTCTTAAAAAACAATTTTCAGCAAAAATGTCACAATTTAATGCTATTTATTAATAAATTTGGTGCAATAAATTTTGCCCTTTGGCATGCATTCAGTGGTTATAAAAATGAAATTTCTGGCTATGACATGCCACCACAGGGTACATATTGATTTTGAAAGCTTAATTTGCTGAGCAGCAAGGATATCTCAATCATGTGAAGATGAGTTACATGTGGAATTGGCCGGCACTTCCTATCAGGGTAATGAGAGACAATTTCTGAATCTCTCAACGTCACTGTAAGAACTCTGAAGAATCTTTTCATGTACCATTCATTTTCTTGTAAAATACCTTTGGAAACATGCAGTGACTTAACAGTATGGGTGTAACTTGATTTTATTTGCAAAACTGACTTTAAAAAAGAAGGCAGAATACAACATAGATGCTTTTCTCTATGTAAGTGATAAAAAGTAAGAACTTTGATTTTGCTTAGATTTCAGATCCATTTGGAATGTGGAAAGCAAAAAAAAAAAAAAAAAAGAAGAATATTTCTTTTCACTGAAACAGAAAGTGGGATTACCAGATTCTCTTAATGACTATGTAATGAACAGAAACTGTGGGCTGGGTTATCCACTGGTTAAGCTGGAGGTATTGATGCTGTAGGCTTTGACTAAGTCCTGATTCTACCACTTATTAGATATGTGACTTCAGGTAGGTTATTATATTCTATAGGACTCAGAAGTAAGGATAATTATAGTAGGTATTTTAGCATCATGGAATTGTGGTAAAAGTTAAATGATATGCTGGGACTCTCTGGTGGCGCAAGGGGTTAAGACACAACCTATGAAACTATCCGCATCCACTGCAGCATGAGTTCAATCCCCAGCCAGGGAGCATGGCACAGCAGGCCTCTCCTGACTCACCCGCTGCTCCCCTCAGCAGTGTATTTCAGTCGATCTGCCTGTTCTGTTCCCCACTCTGTCTCTGGTGAATCCTCTCCCCACACCTCTGGCCTGTACCCCAGTTCTTGTATGCATAAATAAGTAAATCTTTAAAAAAAAAAGTTAAATGATATGCTACAGGTAAAGACTTAGAACACACTTGCAAATTAGTGTTGCTCTCCTTAGAAATTCAAAGAATATAAAGATGATTCCGATAGTGGAAATAAGATATTTAATCACAATTATCATTTGGACCACTGTTAAATAGAAGGTACCAAATGTCTTGCATTTTGGTGTTGATTGACATAGACAAGTTATATGGAGGAAATATGTAACTTGCCTCAAAGAACATAACAATAAAAGCTAATAATTTGTTCTACTTAGAAGATAAGACCTGGGTCAGATTATCTGGATTCAAATTCAAATTCTGATATTTAAGAAGCTTTGTCAATTTAGGCAAATCACTATATTGCTACTGCACCTCATATTTTTCATCTATCAAATGTGAATAAGAATAATAATATACAGCACATTGAGGTTACTGTGATCATACAATACCAAAAATTGATGTTGATCATAAATGCTATGTAGTTAAAAAAGATAAAAGATGGTTTACATTCAATGGATAAGAAAATACTTGGACTTAGAAATCAGTGATCTAAGGAGACCACATTTTAATGTTTAATTATTAGGATATGCTTTTTAAATATATGTAATGTGTTATAGATTAGGGTAAATTATTATAATTATACCACTTTGATTTCTGTAAGTTTTTTTATTTTATCTTATTTATTTTTTATTGAGATAACATTAGCTTACAATAATGTGTATGATTTAAGGATATACAGGTTCATGCCTCCTCAAATGTATGTTAGCTCTCCACACCCGCAGCAAAGCACCAATAGTGCACTCCTATGCTCTCTGCCTGCTATGTGTGTCCCTTCGTTAGCCTCAGTTCTGTCATCAGATTTGTAGGGTTAGTTTGGGTTTAATTTTGCCTGCTGTATGTTCTTTTATAAAAGTATCTTTTGCTTATAGTGGCTTGAATTATTGACGATAATTCTATTGTCAATGAGATTCTTAGCTGCAAGTGTGGGAATTCATAATCAAGAAATTGTCCATCTCCAAAAATACACAGAGCTGGATAACTTTCGGTATTTCTGTAGTCAATTCCAGTGTTTTGCTCATTTGATAGAAAAGAAAACTTCCCTACCTGTGCAGTGTACAATAGAATAGGGTTGCTCAATAGAAACATATCGTGAGCCACATACGTGGTTTTGGAAAATTTAGTAGTCATATTTAAAAAAGTAAAAAGAAAATGTGATATTAATAAAATATTTTATTACAACCAGAGTATGAAAAATTATACCATGTCAACATATAATCAATATTCAAATTATTAGTGATTTTTTTATATTCTGCTTTTATTGTACTTCACCTTTGAGATTCGGGGTATATTTTACACTTACAGCATATCTCAATTTGGATCAGCCACAGTTCAAAGGTTCAATATTTCCATATGGCTACTGGTTATCATAAACACAGCTATGGAAGAAATTCTTTTGAGTCTGAAAGTTTGGTATGCCAATCTCTTTTCTTAGTCACCTCCGTGACTTGGTCAAGTTTTTAATCTTCCTAAGAATTTAGTATCTTCTATATCACAATGTTTTAAAAGGATTAAATGAGAAAACATGGAAAGCTTCTTTTATAGTTTCTGACTCTCAGGAAAGATTGAACAGATGTTAGTACTTTTCCTCTAAATCCCTCTGAAACTTTTTCCTTAATTTGTTTGAAAAGGGAATCATTTTATTTGAATTTTCATGATTTGATAAGAGGAACAATTGTTCAACATCTGTCCACAACCCTTTATAAAAGCAGGAATAGTAAAGCAGACACCATCAATTCTAATAACCACACCTGAAATTTTCTTTAACTTACCCCTCTTTTTTCCCCTTAATTCTGAAATCACTTCCCACTGGTTCCTGACTTTTAATCGGTCTTTCTTTTACTGCTTCACTTTATTATTTCCACAGCACTCATCAACTTCCAAAAAAACTATACAATTTTTTAAAAAAGATTTCATTTATTTATTTTTACATAGAAGAACTATGGTGTGGCCAGAGATATGGGCGGTTAGAGGACACACCAGAGACAAAGTAGGGAGCAGAACAGCGAGATCCACTGAAATACATTGCTCAGCAGATGAAACAGGAGAGGTCTGCTGTGCCATGTAGGTTAACTCCCTGGCCTGGGGTCGAACTCAGGCCCTCAAGTTGGTAGCACTTAACCCCTAGGACACCAGGGAGGCCCAACTATACAATTTTCTAAATATATAATGCATTGATTTTCTATCCCCTTCTGTTACTAGGTTCTGTTACAGGAAGGATATTCTGCAGATATCCTTCCCTGATTTATTCAATAAGTATTCCAAGTACTTAGATTACTGACTAGCATAAAAGCTGTGTGAATAAGATTGGAGAGAGTGGCCTGGTATACACTGAGCAAAGAGTGATTTTTATATATCTAATGCCACATCCCTGATTAATCCAACCCTCCCAAGGCAATGAATGTGAGAATATCCTTCTTCTCTATCATAGAACAGGGTGAGATGATGTTATAATGAGGAATGAAGTTAGATGATAGAGACCTCAGGCACAGGAGTTAAGGAGATTTAGTTAAGCCATATACAAGAAGGGGCATGTTATAGCAACTGCCTGGAAAAGGGCTTGGATGAGTTTCCATATGGGTTCAGTTCTGGCTTTGTAACTTATTATTTAGGTTTAGAAAAGTCATTTAGCTTCTCCTGTTCCTCATCTGTAAAGCAGAAATATGAAGACCTGTCCTATTCACCCAACAGGAAGTGCAGTTATCATCTGCAGGGGATGGGTCAAACAATGTCATGCAAGTTATATTTGTTGAACACTTATGCTTTAAACTATTATCCACATCCCACCATTAGTACACTAAGAATGTTTGGAGGTATATTTTGACCTTGTGATGTGAATATGGAATTGTGTGAGAGTAAGCGTATATATTTTAGCAGGTAGCATATTTCATCCCAATTACTTTACAAATATATTGTCAACTCATTCCCTCAGTTTCTGACATACAGTGTGTGATAACTATCACACTCAGTAAGTTTTTGTTGTATTTATTAATCTAAAATATTTTGCCATTAATAAATACAAAAGGAGATAGCCTCAAGTAATACAAGTCCTATAAAAATATTAAGAACTAGTTAGTCTTAAATTCTGGAGAGAATACATAAATAGCAAAATAGGTAACCCTTGCCCTACTGGAGTTTATAGTCTAATTGTGGAGATGGTTAGTTATACAAGTAAAAGTAAAATAAGTTCATGAGGAGAAAAAGAGACAACAGCTTTTTGCATTATACCTTTGTTAATTCACATCACCCAAATTCTACTCTTACCATTAAAGCCATATATACTAGCTCCAAATTCTATTCATGTACAGACTAGAGAGTGGATTAATGTTTGTAGTTTTTCTACACAACTTTAACGATGGTTCCAAAAATGCTCATAAATAGACCTGTGATGGGCATTGAAAATGTCTCCCAAATGTTTCTAATTCTTTATCTTAGTAACAATAAGTGAAAAAAGATCTATAAATACAGTTTTAATTAACAACAATATTGTGATGCTTAGAAATAGACCATAGACTCTTTGAATCTGTTAGCATGCTCACAAAGAATTTTGTTTTTCCCAGAGGGTCAAAATTAATTAATGTCCTTACAATTCATTTAGCAGCCCATTGTCTCAGAGATGCCTATACAAGTTTAGTGAGCCACATTAGAGAATCAATGCTGATACAATCTGGGGGCTTTGAAGAGAGCATTATGTAAAAATAACCTGTTTCAAGTAGTGATTTACAGGTCAGATCATAAAGAATTCTGTCAGAATGATTGCTTTTCTTTATCTGTGGACAACGTTACTTGTATACATAAATAACCATATTCTTTCAAGTGGTTGTTAAGGAATTTACATAAGCTATGAAAGTACAAAAAAGAAAATGAATGTGTTTATAAATAGAACACATTTGTTCTATTAAAAGTATCAATTTGATCATTCATGTTTGTTTTTTTCAACAATACATGGAACCTTTCTCATATCCAGTGATTATTCTGTTTACCTTTTCTGACACTTTTACTTTTTGTACCATTAGTAATATTATACCAGCAGATATGGTCTACTTTTAAATACTGTCTTATGATAAGAAAAGATTGCTGTAGATGTTATCAAAAGAACTCAGAGGCGTTTGTATCTTAATGTTACTATCTGGACTAGCAAAAATGAAAATTGACTTATTTACTATCATTTCTTTAACAAGAAAAATGCATGTTTGTCCTCCAGAACTATGATAAAGGCAACAAAAAAATATGTTCCATGAATAGAAAAAAATGTATATTCAGTGTTGTGATGTTTATTTTAGGGTTTTTGGATATGATTCAAGGAGTTTCCATTATATAATTTTATGTTATGATATGTCCAAAAAGTAGGCTACTATACTATAATGAAAACTATGGTGCTAAAAAAACTCATAACATAAAATTATTCAACCCATATTTTGAAAAAATAACTAAATTAAATAAAACCCTATTTTTATTTGCAAATATGATCATTAAGAAAGAATGGCAGGATACACAAATACCAAGTGTACTGATGACTATATTATCCTATTAGGATTACTAGAGAAATTTTCATTTTCTTGCTTATTTCCATTTAAGTATTTTAGAAAAAAGATAGTCTTTTTTTTTTTTCTTTTTTTTTGTGGGACCCTCGCTGGCGGCCAGGGAACGAACTGGCGCTGCAGAGGCTGCGGGCAGCCTTGCAGCCCAGCGCTCAACCACTGCACCACCAGGGCAGGCCCAGAAAAAAGATATTCTAATAATGTAAAATTGATGAAAAGAACCTTAGTGAAAAGCATAAGAAATATAATTTAGCAGACCAATCTGAAGATGAATTTAACAACTTTAAAACAAGAACGAATACCTACACTGTATACTGGGACATTATATGTGCACTTTTCCTGGAACACATACATACAATTATTGTTCTCTTTTCACAGTCATAAAATGGCTAGGTGAATCTTATATTCTTTTCCAATAAAAATATTTTAATTACATGTTATCTTATTCTTTTTTATTGTGTCTGTCTATGCTTAAATTGTTTTGAGGAATATTGTATTAGTTAGGGTTCTCCAGAGAAATAGAACCAATAGGTTGCATATAAATACAGAAAGACATTTATTGCAAGGAATTGGTCCATGATTATCAACACTGGTAAGTCCAAAATCTGCAGTGTGGGCCAGCAAGATGGAGATCTAGAAGAGCAGATGGTTCAAGTAAAGGTCAAGGCAGTCTGTTGGGAAAGTACCCTTTGCTTAGGGAGCTTTTTTTTAAGATTTATTTATTTATGTACACAAGAGCTGGGGTACAGGCCAGAGATGGGGGGGGGTGAGAGGACCCACCAGAGACAGAGTGGGGAACATAACAGGCAGACTGACTGAAATACACTACTGAGGTGAGCAGCAGGCGAGACAGTAGAGGACTGCCTTGCCATGTGGTTTGCTCCCTGGCCAGCTGGGGATCTAACTCATGGTGTGGAGGCTGTGGCTTGCTTCATAGTGCAGTGCTTAACCCCTGTGCCACTGGGGAGGCCCCAAGGGGAGCTCTTTTTAAATTCCTTTTTGACTGATTGCATGAGACCCACTCACTTCAGGAATACAGACTTAATCTCATCCCTAAAGTACCTCTAAGTTGACATATAAACTCAAACTTCATAAATATCTTAGGTTACTTTTTTACTCCTAAGAAAATGTCCCTAAAATAGCTTTTAGGGGCCTCCCCGGTGGCACAAGGGGTTAAAGCACCGCCCTATGAAACAATCCCCAGCTGGCCAGGGAGCAACCCACATGGTGAAGTAGACCTCTCCTGTCTCATCCACTGCTCCCCTCAGCAGTGTATTTCAGTCAGTCTGCCTGTTCTATTCCCCACTCAGTTTCTGGTGGGTCCTCTCACCCACTCCCATCTCTGGCCTGTATCCCAGCCCTTATATGCATAAATAAATGAATCTTAAAAAAAATAAAATAGCTTTTAAAAAAGCATTTTTATTCTTAAGAAAGTTAAAGTCTTCAGAAAAGAGAAGTGCTGAGCATAGTAAAAATAAATGTACAAGCTTAATCACAAGGCAGGAAGTAAAACCTGTCAAATTGTTGGTGATCATTCATTTTGTTTCCACTTTTTTTAACATGTCTACCACCATACTTCAGAGAAACTAGAATGATATTCCTGGTCAGGAATATGTATTGCAAATATGTTCATTAAGAAAGAATGGATTATTTGGCCAAGGTCTCTTACTGTATTTACCTGGTGTGTGATCAGAGTCTGGACTCAATTTTTCAGTTCTACTTCCAATGGCCCAATCCAAGTCATCTTGAGAATCTTGAGTAAGACTACAAGCTGTGGTCCAGTTCTCAGAAGCTGTTTCAAAATTGCAGCTTCCTATTGTATTTGTATACTGACCTAAGGATACAAAAATGGAATATTGAGAAAGTGTATGTTACATGATAGTACACTACATTTGCAATTTTTAAAAATTATAATTTATATATATTCTAATTACAATTGTTAAATTTAAAGAAACAAGAAAATAAAAAAAATCAGTTCTGCACTGTAATTTTTTTACAAGATGCAGTGTGTAGACATTATCAGTTATTCATGAAGGAATTATAGATTCACTAGTAATAGTTACATATGATAAAAAACTTTGTGCACATATTAAACACAATACAGTAACAATACAGATAATTCAGTTTGAACAAATCTACAGCTTCAGTGGTTTGGATGTTTAATAAAGTCTCTCTGCTGACTGGTATTTAAAAAGCACAGATCACTAGAAAGGCAAAGTTGTTTACTAAGGAAAAGTTGTCTTTGTGGGAAGTACTAAAAAGTGTATGATAGAGACACTCTCAGTATACCACGCAATTGCTCACTCACATTTCAGAACTAATCACTAAAAAATGAAAGAGGTTCCTTTCTAAAAGTGTTGATTTATAACTCATTTGAAAATAAGTTATTCACAATGAGAAAAATTACTAGACAATAACCAAGTGTCTACTACACAGTCGACTGTGAAAAGTGCCATCATAATGTCCTGATATCTGCTTTGATTTTTTTCTTTTTTTACACAGCAGTTATTATTTTTGATCATTCACTAAAATAAATGACTGTCCTCTACAGACAGAATGAAATATTGGTTTATTTTACCAGAATCAACTTAGATTAACAATGAATTTTCTATTCACATTTAGAAAGAAGGAATTTGTTTTATATTTAACATTTATCCCTCGGATGTTTTCTTGTTCATGACTATTTCTTAACATAGGTTAATATTAGGCATTCTCTGTCTCTCCATTGTACCTCAGAGACCAACACTGACTGCATAAGAGGGAATGTGGAAGAGACACATACTTTTTTGGACAGAAAGCAGGTGGAAAAAAGTCTGGAGGCTGTGATTCAGGGTGTGGGATATAGATGGTAGGTCTTTTGACTTAGCAATAGTCCTGGGGAGGGGAGAATATTCAGTATGGAGGTATATACCATGGTCCAGGGGAAGCCCACATAGAGGAGCTGAGGTGTTGCACACAGGCCAATACCCTGAGAAGGTGGACAACTCCAAGTCAAACTGAGTCACATTCTCTTCCCCCACCCCTCAGGACTGGTACTGAGTTTGTGCTGTGCATTGAAAACAGGTAGCCTACTGTGTCTTTGATCTGAGACCCTGAAGAAAAAGATATTGACAGTGCCATAAATACAAACCAGTCCCTCTTAAAATGTTTGCTACAATACTGGATCCCTCATTGCCCCTACCACACCCTGCTTACATCAGTACTTAATGAGACAAGGCCAAAAATAAAATAAAATAAAGTTAATGAATTACATGCTGGTAAAAGTTAAAGTAATTCAACTTTCTAAGCTACTGATGCAGTGTTTACAAACAAAAACAGGAAAGTAAAGTAACAAAATGGGCAGGCCAACAAAGATAACACATGGCAAATTGAGACTTCAAGGAGTATGACATCACAAGGAGAAAACAGCACTCTAGAACCCAACCACAAATACATATATGATTATACGTAACTATCAGATAGAGAGTTCAAAATGGCTATACAAAGAAACACAATGAGATAAAAGTAAACAGAGAGGCAAGTCAAAATGATACATTAAAACTAAGAAAACTAAGCAAAGAGATACAACAAAATCAGAAAAATGAATGAGCTCATAAAAATTAATAACAGAAAGAAGAAATAACAGAGATTCAGCATATAAAAAACTCAAATAAATGAGATCAAGCATGATAGAGAAACTATGGAATGAGAGCAGAGCAAGTAGAATAATAAATCAGTGAACTTGAAGATAGTCATATATAGAAAGGATTCAGGTGAAAGATAGAGAAATAAGATATTAAAAAATGAGAAAGCATTGTGAAAACTATCAAATTCCGTTAGGAAAAGCAACATAAGGATTATGGTTATCCCTAAGGTGGGGGAAAGGGGAAGATAAAAGGGAACAAAGAGTTTATTCAAAGAAAAAATATAAATTCAAAGAGTTTATTCATGTAGTTAACAGAACACTTGGTGCAAAAAGATCCACAATAAGGTACATAGTAATGAACTATAAAAAGTTCAAGACAAAGAAACAATATTGAATATAGCTAAAGACAATAACCAAATATGTTAGTTGAAACTCTGCAGGCAAGGAGAACATGGGATGGCCTATTCACAATACTCAAGATAAAAACTGCTAGCTAAGATAACTATACCTGCAAGACTCTCTTTCAGATATGAGGTAGAAATAAAGACTTTCTCAGACAAACAAAAGCTGAGAGTTTGCCAATATTACATCTGTCCTTCAAGAAATGTTGAAAGTAGCTCTTCAATCTAAATCAATAAAGATTTTATTTATTTGTTTTTGTGTAAAAGAACTGGGGTGTAGGCCTGAGGTACAAGAGATGAGAGTATTCACCAGAGACAGAGTGGGTAGAAGAGCAGGTGGATTTACTGAAATGCACCGCTAAGGGGAACAGCGGGCAAGACAGGAGAGGTCTGCTGCGCCATTTGTGAGTTAGCTGCCTGGCAAAGGATTGAACTCAGGTCAGCAGAGTGGGTTGCTGCAGTGACAGAGTTGAGACTTAAACCCTAGGCCACCAGGAAGGCTCTTCAATCTAAATCAATACAAAGAAAGCCCACAAAATTTTGAACAATAAAAGAGTTAATACAGAAGCAGAAAATTAATGATAAAATGGCAGTAGCAAGCCTGCATATATCAATAATCACCTCTAATGTAAATGGATTAAACTCACCAATCAAAAGGCATAGAGTGGTCAGATTGAATAAAAAGCAAAACTAGCTGTATGTTTTTCACAAGAGATGCATTTAAACTATAAAGACAAACATAGACTTAAAGTGAAGTGGTAGATATTGGTACTCCAAGACAATGAAAAATTCAAAACATCAGGAACTACTGTAGTTGTATTAGATAAAATAGGCTTGTAGTGAAAAAAGACAGCAAAAGACAAAGATGGGCCTTATATAATGAGGAAAAGATTAATACAACAGGAAGACAACAATTGTCAATATTCACGCACCCTACACAGCAGCACCAAAATATATAAAGTAGATATTAACAGACTTAATAGGAGTTCTTAACAGCAACACAATAATAGTATGGAAATTTAAAATCCCACTGATTACAATGGAAAGACATGCTCATCCAGACATGCTCTGCCACCTATATTACCCTGACTCCAAAACCAGACCAGGACATTATAAGGAAAAGAAAACTGGAGATCCATGTCCCTGATGAATGCAGATGAAAAGACTCTCAGAATGATGCTAGTAATTTGAACTCAACAATACATTAAAAGAGTCATACATGATTGAGTGGGATTTATTCCAGGAATGCAAGAAAGGCTGAACATATGCATATCAATAAACACAAGAAAAGGAAGGAAAAAAATCATGATCATTTTAATAGATGCAGAAAAATCATATGACAAGATTCATCCTCCTTTTATGACAGAAATACTCAACAAAACAGGGGTAGAAGGAAACCATGTCAACACGATAAAGGCCACATAAAACAAACCCATATAATTCTTAATTGTAAAAAGAAATGAAAGCTTTTTCTGTCCATACTTATCAATGAAGTATTTTCAGGAGCAGTAGGAATAACTCGAAAAGAAAAGGATGTCAAAGGTACCCACAATGGAAAGAGAAAAGTGAAACTATTATTATTTACCCATAACATAGCATACATAGAAAATACCCAAAACTCCACTAAATGGTATTAGAATTAATAAATGAATACAGTAAAGTGATAGGCTACAAAATTAATATACAAGAATCTGTGAATCAACTCTAGGGTTGCCTAGCTTTTAGATTTCTTTCTTTGAGATAGTACATTTTGCTTATTACTTGCACCAGGAATGTACTTTCTTCCAAGTATCTGAAAATGCAAATAACAATAGCTTAGACAGAAATTAATTGATCTCAATTAACAAGAAGTCCTAAGTTGTCACTTTAAGGTTGGTATTATGGTTAAACTGTGACATTGTGAAGCACATATTTCCATATTTCCTTTCTCATGCGCCTTCATGGTTGAAAAACGACTGTCAAATTTCCCACAAATATTCATGACACTGAAATAATGGAAAAGGAGAAAAAAAAAAGAGCTTTATTCTATTTTGGTGCTTTTTCTTTCTCAGAGAGATAACCTTCCCCAATGGTTCACTTATATCTCACAATACATTCCATACCTACTTATTTTATCACAGTAGAGAGTTTTCAAGTCTAATACAATGTCTTGTTAATTTTTATGCATCCAATAGTTTAGGAAGTTATTCCTTGCTCATTATAAGTATAGAAATAAATTAAGAGTGTAATTTTATAAAATACCTTCAATATATGTGGAGCTTGAAATAAGAATATAATTTACTATCTGGAATAACTATTTATATTTATTTAACGGTTGTTTCCACACCACTGGGTTATGTATGTCAATGCCATCATGTTCAAATTATTTTCATTTATAATCTTCATAAATTTGGCAAAGTTTTTGACATTTTACCTGTGATTATTATATTTTCTACCTATTATACATTATGAATAAAATAGTGATTTCACAAGAGCATTTTTTATATTTTTTTTGAAATCAATTCCTTACAGTCAGTATCAAAAACTAATTTTTTGTGTTTTTAAAGAAGCTAGAAATAACATTAGAAAAATATTATTCAATATAGTATGTATATTTTATTTGATAATACATATATTATGAAGCTTCTTCTAGCTTATTTTGCTGAGCAAGATCCCTTCCAACTCCATCCATGTTGCTGCAAATTGCATGTGTTTATCTTTTTTGATTGCTGAGTAATATTCCATTGTGTATAAGTACCACATCTTGTAAATAGTGCTGTAAATAGTAAATATTGTAAATAGTGCTGCTATAAACATAGGGGTGCAGGTGCCCTTTGGAATTAATATTTCTGTGTCTTTTGGGTAAATACTGAGGAGTGGAATTGCTGGATCATATAGAAGCTCCATCTTTAGCAGGTTGAGGAATCGCCACACAGCTTTTCATAGTGGTTGGACCACTTTGCACTCCCACCAGCAGTGCAAGAGAGTTCCTTTTTTTCCACATCCTTGCCAACATTTGTTGTTGCTAGTTTTTTTAATATGTGCCATTCTCACTGGTGTAAGATGATATCTCATTGTAGTTTTGATTTGCATTTCCCAGATTACAAGTGATGCTGAACATTTTTTCATATGTCTGTTGGCCATTTGCATTTCCTCTTTGGAGAAGTTCCTTTTTAGTTCTTTGGCCCATTTTTTGACTGGATTATTTACTTTGTTTTTGTTGAGTCTCGTCAGCTCTTTGTAGATTTTTGTGATCAGTCCTTTATCATTAGTGTTGTGTGCAAAATTTTTCTCCCAATCAGTGGGGTGTCTCTTTGTTTTGGTAACTGTTTCTTTTGCTGTACAGAAGCTCTTTAATTTGATGTAGTCCCAGCTGTTTATCTTTGCCTTCACTATCACTGGGTTGGGTGATGTGTCTTTAAAAGATGTTACTGAGGTGTATGTCATGCAGTGTTTTGCCTATATTTCTTTCTATATATTTTATGGCTTCAGGTCTTAATGTCTAGTTCTTTAATCCATTGTGAGTTGGCTATAGGCTATGGGTTTGAGTTGGATATTGGCTATGGGCTTTTCATATATGGCCTTTATGATGTTGAGGTATGTTCCTTGTATCCCGAAAATTTCAAGGACCTTTATCATAAATGGGTGTTGTACTTTGTCGAAAGCTTTCTCAGCATCTATTGAAATTATCATATGATTTTTATATTTATTTTTGTTGATGTGTTGGCTTACATTGATTGATTTTTGGATGTTGAACCATCCTTGTGTCCCTGGAATAAATCTCAAAGTATAGTTTTAAGTAGTACCAACCATTTGCATTTGCTTCTATACTCTGATTTAAAATTAAAATATGGGATGAATGGTCAGAACATTATGATAAGTGAAATAAACTCTTCACAAAAAGACAAATACTATGTAATTCTACTTATATGAGGGATCCAGAGTCATTGCATGCATTGAAAAAGAAAATAGAATGATTATTATCAGTGTCTGGGGTGTGGGGAGAATAGAAGATTATTTTTAAAGGGTATATAGCTTCAATTCTTCAGGATCAACACATTTCTGGAGATAAACAGTGGTGATAGTTGCACAATAGTGAAAATCTACGTAACAGTGAATTGTATGATCAAAAATGATTAAAATGATAGACTTTCTTTTATATATACTTTAATTAAATTTAACTTTATTTCACTTTAAATAGTACAAAAGAGAAAATGAACATTTTAGAAGCACGACCACTATAAGTGCTTCAAGAATAAAAATGATATTAAGTAAAAATAAAAGTTTAAATATAAATTTTGTGGTTCTCCCTCCCTTTTCCCACTGAGAGGTGGAACCTTGTCCTTTTTTCTCTTTGAATCTCAGCTAGACATTTCATTTACATGGAACATGGAACATCTGAGACTAAATCAGAAGAACTCTTGCTGTTTTATCCCAAGGCATTTGGATTGCATGCTCCTGGAACAAGCCATAGAGCAGCCAGGTTATGGAAAGTCCAAGCCACAGGGATTGCTCTGGACAATGAGGTGCATGTCGAGTGAGATACAAAGACAAAGAGCACTGACATGCCAAACGCGGAGGGGGTGAAGTCATTTTGGAATTGATCCTGCAGTTCCAGCCTTCCCAATTTATGCTATGTGGGATTAGAGAGAAGCTGGTTAGCATTCCTTTTTACAACACTGACCCACAAAATTGTTAACAAAATGAAAATTATTTAGTCCAGTAATTTTTGAGGTAGTTTGTGATATAGTCTGTATGGATGGTATCAAGATTCCATATGAATTGAATGGTTATAGGTTACAAATTATTTGACTTTAAATTTGTACTCATATTTTAAAATTACACACTTCGTTTTATGCATGACTTTTAAAAACTTTCTTGATTTAAAGCTTGAATAAAAGATCAACATGGCTTATCTACTTCTCTTTTGCCAGTACAATGTATTTATTCCAAGTGATCATTTTTAGCCTTGTCTAAAATAAATCAGCTATCTTTTGGAAAAGGAATAGAAAAAGTAATGAAAACCAATGAATAAAATGGAGACTGCTAGGTTAGTTTCTGGCACTTTGAATTCTGACCTACACAGAGTTCTAACAACGCCACATGAAATAATTTTTAACATGATTTACCATTGCTTTGTTACAGTTTTAGTGTGAAAGTAAAAGGATGAAAGGGTTGTCATTTGTATAGACAAGTTGGTTAATGTTTTGGCTGCTCAAAATCTGTTCCAGTTCATCAAAGAATCAAGGAATGTTTTTTCTCTCTTTTCTTTTTAAAGATTTATTTATTCATGTGTAAAATTGGGGAACAGGTCAGATGAGCTGGGGATTGTGGTGAGAGGATTCACCAGACACAGAGTGGGCAGATTGACTGAAATCCACTGCTAATGGGGTGAGACAGGAAAGGTCAGCTGTGACATAAGTGGGTTAGCTCCCTGGCCAGGGACTGAACTTAGGCCCTGGAAGTGATAGTGCTGAGACGTAACCACTGGGCCACCAGGGCGGCCCCAAAGAATGTTTCTTCTCAGTCATCAAAGAAATATGTTACTCTACCAGTAAAGATCTGTGTTGAACTGGCTGCATTACAGCAACAAATATACTTACCACAATTAGTTTCATCAGACCCATCTGAGCAATCTGGTTTATAGTCACAGACAAGGTGGGATGCAACACACCTCTTGTTGTGGCACAAAAAGTCAGTGACTTCTGGGCAAATCTCAGAAGTCTCTCCCACTGGGGAAAAACAAAAGCATCATTTTGTCACATTTTCAATAAATTTGAATAATCTTTTAGTCATTTTATAGATCCCAGCTTGTTAAATATACAAAAGATTTAACAACTATCCAAGGTTGACTCCAGAACAATTCCACTCTCAGTCCCACTTTCAACTGCTCAACAAAAAAATCAGATTGTACTTTCAAAGTATATTACCAATCAAGAACTTATCTTTACCTACTACATAAAACCATACTCAGAATCAAGATGTTATTGATATTTTGGGTTTGGTTCCAGCTAAGTTTTCTAATCTCATTTACTGAAACTCTTCTCATTAAGCACTTGCAGTTAAGCTAAACCCTGTGACTGAAAGTTTCACAAATATGCCACTTCACTTTTTTTCATGAGTTCATGCATACTGTTACTTTTGCCTGAACTGACCATTCTTTCCTGTGTGGTCTGCTTATCCTCAAGACTCAAGGAAATAACTTCTCTCTCTCTCCTGTCTTGATATCCTGTCAAGGACTCAAGGAAATAACTTCTCTCTCTCTCCTGTCTTGACATCCTATCTTGACATACAAGCCCCGGGTGGGAGTCTACCTCTTTTGTGTTACCAAAGAACACTTTTGTCCAAGTCCTAAATGCTTACCACTTCATTTAAGAGATGTTTTCATGTGTGGCTGTCCTTCTAGACCTCAAATAGCTTAGAAGTAGATTTTTCTATGTTTTCTTGGGCAAACACAGTGCCTAATAGTTTGTATATAACAGTTTGCACTTTAAATTGTGATTATAATAATTGATGACATAGTGCTTCCATCTAAAAGGGATTTAGAAAGTGAATTGATAGAATTTTTAAAGCAATTCACTTATTTGAATATCATTTTAAATGACAAGAAGTCTAAAGATGATACTTCACAATTTCAATGTGATGTACATTAAAGGCCTAAAATCATTGTTATCAAATTCAACAAATTAAATAATTTTTAGTATTTCTTGGTTGCACAGGCATGGATAGGTTCAGGGCTGATTTACAGTAAGTTGACAAACTAGTGAAATAGTAAAATTCTATAAACTTCATTAAAATACACTTCTATGGTCTTTGAAACATACCCAGAGCAATAGTTAATACCTTCATAACTTCCAGAAATAATTTACTAGTAATATGTAGCCTAAATATGAGGAATGAAGAGAGGGCATCTATGACAACAGCAAATATTTCAACTATGACATCAATAAGATGCAGCATTAAAGGTCATGCTTATTGAGTGGTTTATAATCTTTGCCACATAATTGTAATTAACACTAGTGAGAATTTAGAGTTAACTCAAACAGTTTGTGGACACCATTTAGTATGCAAGTCCATACATTGGAGATTTTTCTTTTTGATGCCATAGGCTGTGAAGGCATATAATTACTCCATAGGGGAAATATGTTTTGATTTATAATTTAAATAGTTGGTTCTTTAGTTTTTTTTTAAATATTACTAAATTAGACTACATCTCTAAATGAAACTATTTCCTTCACAATATAGAATAACAATATAGAATAGCAAAGACATAAAGAAAAGTCAAGTCAGTGCTTTGAATTTCATTAAATTGAGAAATAACTAGAATATTCATGGAACATGAGTTTCACCAAGAAAAAAAAATAAAAAGAACCTATATTTCAAGAAACATATACCTCCCTTAAGATAAGAATATAGTAAAATAGGATTTCTTAGCAAAAAAAATCATGATAAATAGAATAGGTAAAGAATGTCTTTTATATTTTTAGCCATTTCCAATTTCTTCATTTAGTTAAAATGATAAAAGCACAATAAAAAAACAATTTGTACCTATGTTGAAAAATATGTGAAATAACCTCAAATTTCAATAGCTGATGATACAAGAATGAAAAGAACATTGGTGTACATAAAAAGAGAATTGAAGATAAATGGCAGGCAGAAAATGACAAAAGAAGATGACTAGACTAAATATTTATTTTAGCTAAAAAAAAAAAAAGATTGACTGACACCTAAAACTAAATAAATATGAATTGATAAAATCCTAAATAGAAGAAACAGTCTGCAAAATACATTTTAGGATTAAAACCTCAATTCCCCTCTTTTGATTCTGGGACTGCTAGATTTTCTTGTTTAAATTTTAGTTTAGAATATTAATAAATGTTTTTTAAAAAATTGTTTACATTTATGTAGTGAGTGAAATCTCACAATATTGATATGATTTTGTTAACTATTCTATATCCTAAATTTCAATATAAATTTAATATTTAAAAATGTTACTATGCTATACATTATATGCATTTTGTCCAAAAGTACATATATGCTTTAAAATAAAATCCCTGAAATTAGGGTTTATGTGTTTCTGTAAAAGTAAACATATATGAGCATCTGAATGCATTCTCTATAACAGAAACACTGATATATTTCTATCATCTCAGCTAGTCATTTAACCAATTAGAAAAACAGACCAAAGCAGTTTCTTTATGATTTTCCTTTATAAAGTATCATTCTTCCCA
Source organism: Talpa occidentalis (assembly GCF_014898055.3). Classification (NCBI taxonomy): domain Eukaryota; kingdom Metazoa; phylum Chordata; class Mammalia; order Eulipotyphla; family Talpidae; genus Talpa; species Talpa occidentalis. The sequence continues at coordinate 65,925,634 of NW_023601433.1, read as the reverse complement.
GTTTCTTTATCACTTAAGTTTGACAGCATTGCAAATATGGAAAATTCAGATTTATTTGAAGGAAGAGCAATATTTAGGGTTATAGAAGGGAAGGGCAATATTTAAGGTTATAAAAAGGAAAGAGACTCAAGATAAAATATTTTACAAAATGATCATGTACTCCAAATCTTTTTCACAGACCAATTACTCATTTTACTCATGTTCTCTCTTACTCCAAAAAGAACTATATCAGGGGAAAGTTTGCAAATAAAAGGCAATCTCAACACTTTTAGATTTACCAACACAACCAGCATTTTCAAATGTTCATAAAATAACAATAATATATTTGCTATTTTTTATTTACCACAACCATTTAAATCTATCTTACGTGAGAAGAATTGCTAGGTTTCAAGGTCAATGCACATATCAGACAAATGATAGCAACACATCTGAAGCAGCAACCTCAGTGATCTCAGTGACAGCAAAGTTCATTTTGTGTCAAAATTATCAGAAGTTTTATTGGAGTCGATGGACCATGTCTTTGTGTACAGCAAGAGTTCATGGAAATATAAAAAATGTGATTCAACTGTGATACACAAAGGCAAGTTGCATGCTAAGTGGAATATATCCTCAAGATTGACTTTTCATGTTTTTAAACAAAAAGGTAACTTTTTACACTGTTTCTAAATTTGTTTGAAAGACCAATTATATATACACTTTGGCCATGAAACTCAGATTTCTATTTTGTATTAAGATAGGGTTATATTTTAAATATCCATTTTTCTTTATGAATTCTTTATGTAATTTAAGAATATCCAATTGATGAATCCTAAGAGATACATATACACAGATATCAAATAATGGTTTAAAGTTTAAACAAAACCACTTTTATAAGGCCTAGAGAAAAGGATAAGGAAATAATTAGAACATAAAAGATCACCAAGAAAATTCAGCAATGATACCTGCCAAAGACCACTGTGCTTTAATGCATGAAGAAACATTTCTAGTGGTTTAGTGATTCAGAAGTTCTCATCTCCTCCTGACCTCTTTTCAATTCCTAGTAGATACTGTAAGAATCATTGGCTTATCTAAGAAGTATCAGAATTTCTATTCTGGACTTTACTGTGGCACTTTATAGGTAAAAAAATGTCTTCCTTTTTGGACCCCTCAATTCCTTTAGTTCCCTAGCTACAGAAATCAAATTCCTATTATTCCATGATTTGTAACCTTCATTCTTCTCCTTGGTTCATTTTCCAATCCAGGTCTTCAAACACCAGCAGGGCAAGTTGTGACACTAATTCATCTTCCTTGACATTTCCTTGGGTATCATATTTACTGCCATGATTTATTTACAAGCTAGGGGTTAGTAACCTGATAACTACATCCCAATCTGTACCTTTTTCTGAGTATAGTCAATTCTGATACATTTTCTTTTGCATCTCACTATAATATATTGGACACATGAAATAAGACAAAAAATACATATTTTCTTCTTATTTTGTCTCCTACTTTATTTTTCTCTCTTCTTTGCCTCACAATAAACTTCAGAATATCCATCTATAGATGGTTCCACAGATCCTTTTTTAAATCTGTATTTGCCTTTACTCATTTTTTTTTTTATGTTCTCACCCTCCATCAGTCAGAAGTGGAGATGTTTGGCTATTTACATGTATGTTCAAATTTTTATGGCGTATAGGTTTTGCTAAGTAGTGATTTCTCAGCCAGGCACATTATTTCTCAGCTCCATTTTCAACTAGGAAGATTCACAAGTGTGAGTTCTAACCTGCAGAAGTTATGAGACCATAAAACTTTATACACTATCATGCTCTTTTTCTCTTTTGGTTGAACAGGAAAGTGACAATCACTGGGATGGACATTGAAGGTCAGAAACCGGAGATTTGTCCATGGCCCTGAACAAATGCATGAGAAAAGCTTCCCAACATATTTTTTCACCTTCAAATTACTACAGAATGGATAAGACATGAACTTCTTGAACTGGAATACATTTTTATATTACTTGTGATAACAGTAGCCTAGTCTAATACAAGTAGAATACAATGATGATGATTATGATGATGTTTATGATAAAGGTGGTGACCCTGATGCTTATGGAGAATTGATTGCATGTCTCAACCTGTTTAAGCACATCACATACATTAATTCATTTAATTCTCAAGAGAGTTCCATGAGACAGGTAAAATAATTTTTCCCATTTAAATTACAGAGGTTCACAAAGTTATTTAATAGCAAAGTCAGAATTCAGACTAAAAAAAGTCAGAATTTGACTAAATATTCTTTACTCCTAACTAATAAACTTGATACCAAGTCTCATCTTGCTCATATGTACAATCCTATAAGCCACAAGTTAAGTAATATTTCTCCCAAGGCCAGTTTACACATGGAGCTCTCTTGGGGTCTGGATAATTTCAATTAAAGCACATGGTACTGAAATACTGATGTATATTCTTTTTAAATTTATACATATTTATATAATTTTCTATTGAATTTATGTACTATAAAACAGAGAAACTAAATATGTTACTTCTCAGAAAAAAAAAAGGCAGAATTCTTAAAGAAATCTAGCTCATAATATTCATCATTACATCCACAATACATAGCCCAGACAATATTAAATATTATTAAATATTTGCTGAACTATGTTTAAATTTGCCAAAACTGTTTAGAATCTACCAGCACAATCAGAACTGGTGGCTATTTTAAATATAGAATAAATTTTAACTATTGTGTGAGTACCAAGTACTAAGAACTACATTTAATGAATTTTAAAATCATTGGAAAAAGTCATTTCCACAAAACTTTGCAGTTATAAATGGTTATAAGAAAACTCTTAACTATTGAAATGTGTTCAGAAGATAAATAGGCTATATAATAATTATTCTCACTGCCTAAGTTATTTTCTCAAATGCAATATATTATTTGACTTTGAGAGTCTTTACAAACAGTTAATTATGCAATTTACTGGTTGCTGCACAAAGTCTGTGGTGTGTGATGACATGAGGTACAAAGCAAAAATTATCTAAAGAGAAGTGAGCCAAAACAACACAGAGTATAGATATAATAAATACTCTTTTTGAGAGAAACAGATTTGGCATGAGACATAAAATTATAGGGAGAAAAAAAAAACACCCAAGGAAATTTTAATAATTATTAACAAGTGGGCCTTCTTCTAGGATATATCTACTACATTTTGGATTCCAACTCTAACTTAAAATAGACCCAAGAAGAATGAATGTCATATGTTTGGACCTAATTAAAATTTTTCCAATTGCTACATTAAGAGGGGAATGCACTTTGCACAAAGTTTATCTACATTGCACTGGAGATGAAATCTAAGGGAAAAAAAAATGCACACTAAAGCATCAATATCATATATATCTGTTGGAGAATGTCAAAAGAAGAGAATGTCAACAAGCTTAGTTGATAACTTTTGCTTCAGAGTACTATTTTATTTCACTTTGTTCAGGCAATTTTCTCACAGAGTTTATTCTGAAGCTTTTGCTGATCTGCTCAAAATATTGACACACACTAAGGATATAAGCACATTTGACTATATCATGTAATAGATGATTCATTTGAGTTACTTAAAATCCACTCTTTTTACATCTTACCAAGCAAATCAGTAATTCTCTTTTTATTTTTTTCTCTTACGACCACTATGGGAAGATAGAGTAATAACTAAACTGAAAGTCAGTATTCCTAATTTCCCGCCTCCAAACTGTAAAACTCCCAAATAATCTGAAACAAAATCATTCAAACACTCTGCATTGGTAAGATATTTCCATTCCAAAATTCTATGCAGTTTTGAATATTACTTGAAGACACTTTCTTAGTTAAGTCATTGAAAATTTTCTGGTTGTTTTTAAAAATTATAAATGCAAGTACAAATATGCTGTAAAAAGGATCCCTGGCCTCCCTGGTGGTGCAGCAGTTGAGCGCTGGGCTGCAAAGCTGCCCACAGCCTCTGCAGCGCCGGTTCATCCCCAGCAGCTCCTAGGGTCCGGGTCCCACATGGCCGGCAGACCTCTCCTGCCACGCCCGCTGCTCCCCTCAGCAGTGTGTTTCGTCAGTCTGCCTGTTCTGTTCCCCGCTCTGGCTCTGGTGAATTCTCTCACCCTCCTTTGACTGTACCCAGTGCTTGTATAAATAAATTAAGTTAAATTAAATAAAAATAAAAAGGATCCTAAAGTTATTGTTTTGAGCTATCCAAAAATATATTTTATTTATGAGGTAATATGCAACATCAAATATCCATTAACATTTGGGGCATTACAGAATTAAAATTTTCTCTGGGAGTGTCTCAAACCACAGGCATTCCCACTCCAGCACATATGCTGCCAGTAGGATGTGGAGTCAAGAGTTACACAGAGTCCAAGACTTTGGTCCCATATCAATAATGAGTAGGAATAGCTGGAAAGAAATCAAAACATTGACATTTTTCCTTATAAAATACATAAAAATTATTAAGCAAAGTACTTAGGCTAATGAGATGGAGAGTTTGTGAGTATTGAAATGTAGAAACAAATACTCTGAAGTGAAACAAATACAAATACTGAAATAAATACTCCTCAAGAGTGGGTCATGAACATAAAAGCTCAATGAGTGAGAACATATAATAAGGATAAAAAACATAGATGGCTAAAGATTTATAAAATCTGGGCTATTATGTGCAGCCTTGGCTGGTGTTCAAAGTAAACACAAGGTGAATACGTTTCCTGGTTCAAGGTGACTGTTCAGCTATGGCTTTAAGTTCACCTCTTTTTTTAAGATTTATTTATTTATGCATACAAGAACTGGGGTAAGAGCCAGAGGTGCGAGCGGTAAGAGGATTCACCAGAGACAGAGTGGGGAGCAGAACAGGTGGATTGACTGAAATACACTGCTGAGGGGAGCAGTGGGTGAGAAAGGAGAGGTCTGCTGTGCCATGTGGGCCACCTTCCTGGCCAGGGATCAAACTCATGCTGCAGTGTCTGTGGTTTGCTTCATATTGCTGCAACATAACACCTTGTGCCACCTTGGAGGCCCTAAGTTCCCCTTCAATGGTCAGAGTTCTGCAGCAGACACCCTTGTCTGCAGGTACAAACCCGTGCTCATCTCTATAGTCATCATCTCTTAGCTCCTCCTGATGCTCAGAGTATGCATTCCAGCAGTGAGGTCTACCAATGAGAGGAGAACACCTGCAAAGGCTTTTGAAGCAGCTTGGTGCTGCATCATCACAGAAATCTGAGTTTCTGTGTCTAGAATTGGGAGCAGTGGCTCTGAGTAGGCATGTGCTCTTACTTCTCAACAGATTCCTTGCCAAGTAGAGAGGGACAGAATAGAATCCTTTAATACTCATTTCCCAGAATCTCAAGATACAACTACAAGGCAGATTGATCTAAAGATAGATAGCTGATCAATGATAGGCCAACAGGATTATATCATTTGAGACTGAATGTTTTATCAATGCACATCAAAATGGCAGGTTTATGGGGCACAGAAGTCTAATGGGTACTGAACTCTGGAGCAAATGTCCATGAACCTCTGTATTTCCCAGTGAGGCTTACACAATTATTTCTTCCATTTTCTGACTCATTCCAAAGTCTTTAGCAAAAATGGCCTTGATCTATTTAAGGTTGGTAAAATTTATTTCCAGTACATGTGCTAAAAAAAGGACAGAAGCTGTTAATTGCATTTATTATTGATCTTGTCTGCACACCAGAAGTAGAAAGTCTACAACAATGATCAATGATGTGTAACAAAGAAAAATAAGCCTATGTTCAAAGAAATATATGGTGTTCCTTAAAATATAAGGTACTAGAACTTTTCTGATTTGGTACTATTAAGGGGCTTTAATGAGAAAGAAGAGATTTTGATTTGTTGAGCAACCTGATTAAGACTTTAATTAGCCCATCTAATCTATTATTTATGTGGCAAGGTTACTGTAGGACACTGTTACATGATTTTCAATTTATGTGCAAATTCAGGGTCAAATAATGATCAAGGTATGTTTTTCTGCATAGAGTGAATACATACAAGATTAATCATAGCATATTATCTTTGACCCTTTCTAAGAATTATCTTACAATCACAATATGTATAAAATTTAATATGCATATGATATTTCAATGAAATCTTCAAAATTTAATGTAAATAAAGATTTAGTGTGGATAAAGATGATTACTGAACCAGAACTCATGATAAATATTTAGATGGGTTATATAATTGTTAACAAATAGTTTAGTCACAAAGAAAAAAATTTACAACTGTATAATTTGGTTAATTAGTATTTCTGATGCTCAAATTTTTTACCTGACAAATGGAGATATTGAAATATCTGTATAAATAATGAAATTGTGAGAATGTTAAATGAGATATTGTATACAAAGTTTTTAGTACATGCTTGAAATTCAGAAAAAAAATGTTAATGCTAATTTTCCAGCTTCAAGCCACATTTAGTTTCCATTGCTAAGATTTTCTGACCTTTTAATCAACAATTAAAGCTGTATTTCCCTACTTCTCTGAGACAACTTTCTAAACAATTTGTGTCTCATTTTGCTCAAATCCTTCATGAACCTATTCTGTATTAAATATCTTCATTCCCTCCCTAAAGGGAATCATTTATATGCTAGTTCTACTTTGGCCTTGGACCAGCTAAATGTTCACTACATATTAGTTTCTTTCTATTGTCTTGATTTTCATGTAGCTAATGCAAGTTTCCACACTACAATGAATTTTACTTGCCATGGGAAATTATGTCAATATAACACAAAGGTTGGGTTGATGACTTTGTGATTTTTCCCACTACAACAATATCTTGTGTCACAAGGCACAGAAATAAAAATTAGTCCACTGACACAGCAGAACCAGATAGTCATAGAAGAATGTGCTTTACCCACTGATCTATATTCTTTCTCCCCACATGCTCCATTTTGGGAATGCTTATTTTTTCAATTTTCCCCAGTATTTGGAGATACTTTTCTTACCATAATTTAACAAATTTAAACTTAAAAATTGAGATATAATTGACTATTACATTAGTTTCAGGTGTATAATATAATGATTCAATATTTGGATATAACGTGAAATGATCAACACAAGTCTAGTTAATATCCATTGAACAATTCTTTCATTCTCATGATGAGAACTTTTAAGATTTGCTTTCTCAGTAACTTTGAAATATACAATACAGTTTATCAACTTCCTATTCCTTTGTGTTGTCGAATGGTTGTTTCATTTTATAATATTTTTGTAGAAAACATTTAAAATCAATTTTAATTATAAAGTGGGGATATAAAATTCATAATCTGTCACTTATTTTCTATGAATAAGTTACTTGCTTCCTGAATGCTAACTTGTAAAATAGGAGATATGCTTCTTAATACATTCCTAGGTAGATGAAAGAAGATGCCTACTCTTTTGCTTTCTTTTACTTTCTAGAAAAATGTAATAAATATGATGATATACTGAAGATAACACACAATTGATGATATACAATTACAAATGACCCTATTTTGTCTCTTTATGATATTGAAAGAACTATATCTCTAAAAAGAGTGTAGTAGGGCCTCCCCAGTGGTGCAGCTGTTGAGCACTGGGTTGTGAAGCTGCCCGCAGCCTCTGCAGCGCCAGTTCGATCCCTGGCCACCAAGTGAGGGTCCCACTTGGCACACAGACCTCTCCTGCCACACGCTGTTCCCCTCAGCAGTGTACTTCATCAGTCTGCCTGCTTTGCTCCCCGCTCTGACTCTGGTGAATTCTCTCACCCTCTTGCGCTTCTGACTATACCCAGTGCTTGCATAAATAAATAAATAAATAAATAAATAAATAAATAAATAAATAAATAAATAAATCTTAAAAAAATTAAAATAAAATAAAAATAGTGTAGTACTATTAGTGTTACTCAGTAAGCTGAGAATTAGATTGAGTCAAACAAAATCAATATTATGGGGCCTCCCCTGGTGGCACAGTAGTTGAGTGCTGGTGCAGCCTCTGCAGCGCCAGTTTGATCCCTAGCCACAGGCGAGGGTCCCACATGGTGCACAAACCTCTCCTGCTGCGCCCGCTACTCCCCTCAGCAGTGTATTTCGTCAGTCTGCCTGTTCTATTCCCTGCTCTGGCTCTGGTGAATTCTCTCACCCTCCCACACTTCTGACTGTACCCAGTGCTTGTATAAATAAATAAATAAATAAATCTTAAAAAAATCAGTATTATCAAAATATAAATTCTTATAGAACTTTAAAATGGGGGGAAGAAAAAATGAAAACTTCTACATGAAAGCTGGCAAGTTGGATAGTAACTCTGCTTTCTTCTGTCTTGAATCAACCCTTCTAGTAATCATTCTGCTCCCCACGAGCAAAAAGAAATCTCTTGTTTAACAAAATTTCTTTCTTTCCAAAATCTTAGATAAACTTTTGAACAACTTTACTTTTTAAGGTTTCAGAAAACTTACAGATTGAGAACTAACTCTAATAGAAAATTAGTATGTTACTAGGAAAGTTATTAGAAAAGAGTTGAGGAAGTACATTCTCACTTCTATGATACATTTCACGATTGTATTTTCAGAATTACATTTTCGGTTGTACATTTGTCTTTTCCAAAACATCCCCAAGTTCAGGTCTTGGCATGGATACCTGAAGATCTGTGACCTACATTATCTAGGTGATTGAATTCTGAGATCAAGTAACATATACAGGGTACTGAGTACCAGTCAGCTTCCCTGGGAACATGAGGTATAAAATCAAATCCCTAAAGGATTTACTAATCAGCAGAATTCTTTGAAGTGTCCTCCTCATCAAAAGAGTAGAGTTGTAACATCACCAGTACCGAAATCACATTTTTTAATTGTCTCAGTGAAATAATATTTTTTTTAACTCCAAAGACTCAGTTCTTATCATACTTTATTTTTTGTGTGATTCATAATTTTTTTATTTTATTAAAATTTTATTTTTATATTCCCTATATAATTAAAACCCCTTATTTTGACCCCAAGCCCTCTACTCCCCATAGAGTGTCTCTAGTTCATAGTTGTTTGTTGATTTTGATATTTTCTTTCTTATATTTATTCTTTTTCCTGGCCCCTTATTTAAGTTTTCTAGATTCCTGCCCAAAGGGCACAGAAACATCAATTCCAAAGAGCACCTGCACTCCTATGTTTATAGCATCACTATTTACAATAGCTAAGCTTTGGAAACAGCCCAAATGCCCAAAAATAGATGACTGGATCAAGAAGAGGTGGTACATATACACCATGGAATATTACTCAGCATTCAAAAAAGATAAACACATGCAATTTGCAGCAACATGGATGGAGCTGGAAGGGATCATGCTCAGCGAAATAAGCCAGAAAGAAAATGAAATGATATTTTAATAGGAGAGAAACAAAACTTAAACAGCATTCAGGTTTAGCTGTTCATCCCTGGGTTTGCCTCTAAGCGACAAGGTGTATACTAGAGAAGGCATGTCTTTCATTGGCAGTATATATCACAGCCCTATTTTGGAAATCAGAAAGAACTTTGCAAATCATGAAGTGGCACAAAGGTATTTATAATTGTTTTTTACATTTTCTGTGTAGTTTGTAAAAAATTTCTAGTATGTCATACTTCATATTTAGCATGAAAAATGACAGCAAGTTTCTATTCATTTGTTAGAGCAGCATTTTACATCACCCAAGAATAGCTTTCAACTTAAGCGCTGGTTGAATTATACTTGGTTGAATTTACTTTACATCTATCCACTCGCTTCCAGCCTCCTAACTTATTTTCAAGGGTTTATTTTTTATTTAATTTAAATTGAAAAATAGATTCAGAGAACACTTTTACATATTAGAAAAGAGATGGCATAGATGGAAGGGAGAAATTACATGTGTAGCTGAAGAATGGAGGTGATTTTATCACCTAACATGTATCTATAAATTCAACAATTATAAAATCTCTTTCAATTGAATTCTATGTACTCATACAAGTTATTATGGCAGAATATTTTATAAAGGTTAAACAACGATGAAATGGCTAGATAATATATGTGCTTCTAAATGAAAGTGTTTTCCAGAAACTTACCAGTCATGCAGTTTTTAAATTCAATATCATCAATTGCAGCTCCACCTCCTAAATCCCGTGTTCTGATTCCTTGAAATATAACTTCAAAATTTCTTAACTTTCCTAGAAGGATGACAGCCTTTTTCCAATGATCACCAGAGTTCTGTTCACTTTCTTGCCATACTTTGAATAGTCCTTTCTCTGTCTAAAGGTAGAGAAGTTTGATTAGGAAAATAATTAAATATGTAATAAAAATAAAATTATTCAGAACAGAAGCATTTGACCAGTAAAAACTGATATAAGAAACATTGCAATTTTTATAACATCTATGATATTTTTTACTCATCAAAACAGAGGCATATTAATCTATTCAAGTGTCTAAAAGCTAAAAGAAGTAGCAATTAACTTGTTTAAAAGTGTTCTACTAGGTTAAATTCAACTCTACTTACATGTACACAGAATTCTCTTTATTTGATGGAATCTAAACAATTTACAGGACCCCTAAGTTTACAACTCTGGCTGACCCCTTAACTTCTATTTATATTCTTTTATTATTGAAATGAACCCTCCTTCAAAAAGTTGAAATAACTTACAGAGAAAAAATGGTATGAAAGGAGGTAGATATAGAATATAATATTTACCTCTATTGGATAAAGGAATTCTGAGGAGAATTGTACATAGAGGAAATGTGATCATTCCTAAGATCCCTTTGATTTCAAAAATTCACTAGGAGATGATTGTGTTACTTTGAATATTTAAACACTTCTAAAACTATATGACTTTTATATGAACATGAACTATGCAAACATCAATTATATATCTACAGCAAATTTTTCAACTGTAAAGAGAAAAATTAATTTTCTCAGTGACTTATGCAAAAATCTCCTCTGAATGGTCCACTGGTAGTACAATATTCTAGTGTACAAATAGTTCCTGTATATCATGTATCCTGTATATCATGACACAACACACATGACACACAGAATTATTGTAATGACTGAATAAAAATGACACCACCATAAAACAGAATATAATAAGCCAGTTAAACACAAGACTTAAATTATTTATGCTGCTCTGGGGCCTCCCTGCTGGCGCAAGAGGTTAAAGCACAGCACTGTGAAGCTATCTGCAGCCTCTGCAGCACAAGTTCAATTCCCAGCCAGGAAGCTACCCACATGGCATAGCAGACCTCTCCTGTCTTGCCTGCTGCTCCCCTTGACAGTGTATTTTGGTCAGTCTGCCTGTTGTTCCCCACTCTGTCTCTGGTGAATCCTTTCACCACCCTCCCCCCAGACCTCTGACCTGTACCCCGGTTCTTGTATGCATAAATAATCTTTAAAAAAAATTTATGTTGTTCTTTGCTATTCTAAACCAGGTCCCTCCTGAAAATTAGATGTTTTAAAAATCATGATGATAAATATATAGCAATGAAAGGAAATAAATACATTTTTCCAAAGAAATGGAAAATATCTATGTTACATAAACCATTATGCTTATGATTAGTCCAAAATAATTAATACTTCAGGATCAACATTGTGGTCTTATGATGAATTCACAAAAAAACTATGTCTCTGAAGCTTGTAATCAAGGCAGTACAATAGAGGAAAATATTCACTGAAATGGCATCCAGAAAATCAAACAAAATGTTTCACCAGATTTACAGCACATCACTGTGAAATACATAATTTATAGATTTTTTTAATACAGGCTAAAGAAATAAAGATGAATATTTGAAGAGAGTATCCAAAGAAGTTACACATTCATAGTTTCATACTTCCAGGAAATGAATATTAATAAATATGGCTGACACCTTGTTCTGCTCACAGAGTAAGAGATCAATCAAGCAGTTCTTCCTCTATTACAAAGAGAAAGTAGAGCTACTTATCAATTACTCTAAAATTAACTTTCAAAACAGCTAATCATATAAAGATAGATCTTTTATGTCCTTTTTGAAACAACAACACATCTTCACTCACAGAGACTCATGTAACTTCTGCATTGAAGGGAATGGTAAATTCACACCTAATTAATAGAACTTCATATCTTTCTGATGACTAAACAAGAGAGGCCTTTTTCAAGGTCAGTCTTTGACTCCCAATGATGGCTTAATGATTTGGAATCAAAAGAATGATTAGTTAAATTAAAGATTAAAGTAGAAAGGGTCTGTCTGGCACCTAGCAATATAACAGGCATGCATATTGATGAAAGTCTGTTTTAATTTATAAATTTAATTCACTCTGCTTATTTTTCCTATTAACCTCCTGTAGTTTATAGAACCACTCATTAATTGTGCCCTTCCCCCAAATGGTTTTTAACAAATATTCTCAAAGAAGGGTGTGTGATCACTATAATCAATAAAATGAGAACCATTTCTTAAATCTTACAACCGGCCTTTTAATAAATAAGAGTCTTGACTAGTATAGTCATTGTCATTTATGTGCTAGGAAAGGAAATGATGGAAAATTATTTTGAAAATCAACCATTTTGAAATTAATAAAGGGTTATAGTAGAATATCATTCTAATATATGTTATTGTTCTATGTGGGAAAAAAACATATCAAATCTTATATCACAATTGTCAAAATTATTCATCCAAATGTGCAATGGAGATTCACTTATTTGTTGACTTATCCATCTTGTCATTCCTTATGTCATCACCATTTGATGCTCACATAGTACCTCACATGTTAGACCCCAGGTCTACCTGGGGAGAGTAGAGAGTCTATCTATGGAGGTAATGATATAATGTAGGAGATAGTCATAAAAGTAAGTTTGTATAAAAGTACTCTATATGGAATATTAAATATTTCAAAATTAATACATATGCATAAAATGTTACACAGAGCAACTTTTTCATAAGTGATTAAATATCAATCCCCCAATTTTTGTTCCACATTAATTACTAATTTATTTACTTATTATTCTGATTCCAATTCTTTAAATAGAGAGAAAAATGTCTCACTTCCAACTCATGACCTTGACACTGCCAAGAATATTTCTTTTCTACTCCAGCACACATTAAATTCAAGAAGCAAAGGCAACAAACATATAAAAAGTAATTAACCACACTAATAACAGTAAAAAACAGACATTAAATCAAAATAGATAAATTATAGAAATTGAAGAAACACTCTTTTATAACTTAACCCCTTATCCCAACTTGGGATTGATTTCTTATTTATTATGCATATCTTGTCTTTAGAAAACATATCTTATTGATTGCATATTTGTTTGCCCAGTATGTTTATCTTCATAGTTTATGCCAGTTATTCCCTTTGGGTCATGTAAAGAAGGCAACAAGAAATAAAATTACAAACCAACATCAAATTGTAGATATATATTAATAAATTATGGCCACTTGGAATTTCAGTTTCATATATTTGAGGTAAATATAAAATGTTCCACATTCTTACTCATTTTTTCCAAAACCAATTGATCAACAATTCTTTTCTCCACTGTTACCTTTATCATATTTGAATCATTCTATTATCAGTCTGATGGCTCTAGTACTTGATCAACATCATACTTATAAATACACAATGTTTTTTATTCTGGGAAGATTAAATGGACTGACTTTTCCATGTTCCTCCTCCTAAGTAGAACTGGGTTCTGGAAAATGGAGAGAGGGTAAACTACAATGGGGCCTCAGGATTCAAGTAACCACAAATAGATTTGAGAATCTGGCAACCTGGAAATCTAACAGGCACAGACTGCTTTATTTAGCCAAAGGACCAGGAAAGGGAAAGTCTAGCAAGAAGGACAATATTTAGACAATAACTGCTCTACAGTAATCAAACACCACAGGAATACAACAGTCTGACCCTACTCCCAACAGCAAAGACTGAGTAGAGAGATATAGACTTCCCCCCACATCAGAATGCAAGGGCTCAAGGATCCTCCTTCCCAAACTTCTTTTTAAATAAAGAAAATCTAATAACATTTTCTCCAAGTAGACCTATATTAAACAAATATGTAGAGGATCTTCTTTAAATAGAAAGAAAATGATAAAGGAAGGCAGCTTGTAACAACAGGAAGGAAGAAAAAAACAGCAAAAAAATATGATGTGGTATATGCATTTATTGGGGCATAAACCTATATTCCTGAAACATATAGTAAAACAGTGGCATGACAATAAAATAATAAGTAAATAAATGAAATAAAATACTTTCTAATATAGTTTTAAATGTATATGAAAAAAATAAAGACATGGATATTATAAGTGGGATGTGTAAAGGCACATGGAGGTAAAATTCCTAAACGAGTCAATTCAGTCTTAATGTTGTATTTTAATAGGTCTCCATTTCATTTTAGTTAGTTCCCACTCATCTTTTAATGGAATAACCAATTCCTCATGGCAACTTTCTTTGAATTCTTCTACTAGGTTACTAGGTGATTACCCCACCACAGATTCAGAGGTCTGTGTACATCTCCTTCATAGCACTTATTACACTTAAAGTCCATGAGAATGAGGGATATTTTTTCCATCTTATTTACCTTTGGTTCTTCCATTCCTGAAACAGAATTTGGACTAGTGTAGATACCAAATAAGCATTTGTTTCATTAATGAATGTATTTTTAAATTTACATCACTGAGTTAGATGTTGCATGGATTATTAATATTGACTGAAAGTTGGCTCAGAGCTTCCCTACAAAACTTCTACTGGGTTTTAGATTCTTTCTCTGATATAGTTGAAAACTAATTTCAGTGGGATCAAACTGTACAACTTGTCATTATAAACATTTTAAAACTAAAAGCTATGTCCTGTAAACAATAAGTTACTCATTCATATAGGTAATTTTCCTGATATATATTCCATAACTTTTCTAACTCTTAGGTGATACAAAATGGAGTTAGAATTATCCATAATAAAAACAGGTTGCAGAGCTGATTGTTCTAACAGGTAAATTCAGAACAGTTCCTGCAAGATCTTTACAATATTCTTTTTGTAGAAAAGGCTCACTAACCCAATTAAAATTCCCAATCTATGATATTCAAGGTGATTTCCTACTTAGTAGCTGATGACTGATTTCTACTGTCTTTCACACTACATTTGGTTTCTGAAGGAGAAAAACATTCATATAGTTGTGTGTAGAAGAACAATGGGAAAAAATAAAAACGAGAAGTCCTTAGGAAGCATCTGACAGGAAGAATAATGAGAGGAGGCAGCAAGGTCTAGAGCAAAATGTCAGTCATGAATGATTCTATCTGTCCCTTGGCACACTGCTGTTCAGGAGGGTTGATAATCATTTGATGCAAACTGACGAGCATTTTATGACAAAATTATTGGCTCTAACTCAGCTCACTTGTCTTCCTTGAGAAGGGGAAATAATGAAAAATAAAATAAATAAATATGTATGAGATAGTAAATGTGTGCAAATGATTAGGACGTTTCAAGCTAACCCTGTTGTACCAATTTCTCTTTCCAAAGGGAAACTGTTATACACATTTTATAGAGCAAGAATAAAAATTTTCAGTAGACATTAAGATTCTCAATATGAAGCCCTCTAAAAGTCAATTCTTTCTAGTATTACACAAAAAATACAAAGGTACAAAGGTGTTACTATTCAGCAAAGTATGCATTATGCATATACAGGAGAATGGAAAATTTTTCTTGATTGAATATGTATCACTAGATTCACAAGAAATAGGGATATATAAAATATTCTAACTTTTACCCTCAAAATATATTAATGAAATAAAAGATATGTTAAAAAATAATTACAAACTTACACAATGAACATAAAGATGAAAAGACATAATAATTGTAGGAGAATTAAGTCAATAGCAAAAGGTAAGTTTAACCATCATTTCATATAGGATTGGGTTTAAGAAGGATAAACTGTGATTTAGTAATTAAAGATTAGCACTTCAACATGAAAAATGGATTTATTCATGTTTTCATTTATTTTCCCACTTCTTCAATCCATGTATTAAATTTAAATTGGCCAGCCTTCTATTTCTGGGAACAGTTGACACTGGACAGAGCTTCCGGACAGGTTAAGAGGAAGAGTAAAGAATTTACAGGGGGGCGGAGCAACATGGCGGCGAGGAGACGCTGCGAGTAAGATCTCCCATTAAAAAAAGTTAATAGGGAGGAAAGCGGCAGGTCCCAGTGAGAACCGGGACACGGAAGATAAACGGGTGACGCCAGCAAACTGCCCGAAGAAGAAAGTGGCCATAAAAGAGACCAGAAGGGAGGAAGCGCAAACCCTGCTCCCCTCCCCCGCCCACAGAGGCGGCACTCTCCGACCAGCAGAGAGGAGAAAACAAACAAACCAAAACGAACAAACGACGCAGCAAGCGGACTGGAGTGGAAAGGAACTATGCAGCCACCACACCCGTGAACAGAGCTGAGGAGAATTCTGCAAGATTCGCCGCGGAGGTGATCCAGGCGCCATTGAAGAGAGACCCCGCCCAGGAGGAGGCCAGGACCAGCACACAGCCCCGGGCCGCCCGGTAAGCTTGCGCGGAAAAGCAGCACTGAGCGGAAACGGGATCGCGCGGAAAAGCAGAGCGGTTGAAAAAGCAGTGCAGTTGAAAAGCAAACGCGGATCCGGATCGGATCGCAAATGCCCAGGTCCCCGCGCCTGCGACCTAGGCTTGCGGGGAGACGCGCGGAGGCCCTCACCATGTGAGCAGGAACCAGGCGCCCAGGCACGGGAGCGGGATTCAAAAGGCTCCATTCCCACGCCACTGAACTGGGCTACAGCCCGCGTCCTGGAACTGAGGGCTTTGGAACTGAGACTCGGGGCACGAAATTAGGGGCGTGCATTCCCCACGACAGTGGGGCACAAGGCAGACACAGCACCCCAAAGCCGTTGAGGTGTACCCTACCATCCCGCTCTGTTCCCTGTCCACGGGTGGATAATCAGCTCCCCAAGGCTCTAGGAGAGATCTCTGGCGCCACCTAATGACTTGAAACCAGCAGAGGCTCCTGAAGGAGCTAGTGCCAGCTGGGAGTTAGCCCACGCCAGGCCCCTTCCGACCAGTAGTCTGAGCCCACAGGGGGAGCGAGCACCACAGCCGGGGCAGACCAGGCGCGCAGAGAGTGTGCCTGAGACTGGACGCGCAGGGAGTGTGTCCCACATCACCATTTTAGAACAGGGACATTTCTTCAGTAAAGACTACCTACAGAAGGCTTCCTCAGGAGCCAGGTGAGAGGGGGAAGTTCGCCCACGCCAGACCCACTCTGGCCTGCAGTCCAAGCCCAGAGGGGAGCAGGAACCCACCGCCAGGCAGACCAGGCGCACAGGGGAGTGTGTCCCCACATCGGCATTTAGAACAGGGACCTTTCTCCAGTAAAAACTGCATTGAAACTGACAGATGACTCCTGGAGGAACCAGAAGGAGCAGAGAAGCTCACCCAAGATGCCGGCCAGTCCCAACAACACAGTGTCCCAACGCATACGGCAAATTAGAAAACAGACAGTAGGGAGGAGAGAACCACACGCAACCTAGCTACTCCCAGGGAAAAAGCACACCACAAAAAGAAAACCAGCCCCCAGATTGCAACGACAGTAACTTGGAAGAACTTCTGAGCCTTCAGAAAGAGAATTTAAAATTGCCGTGATTAAAAAACTGACAGAAGTCATAAAGGAAAACAATGATAAGGGAAAAATAATCAACGATCAGAAGAATGAAATTGAGTCCCTAAAGAGGGAAGTAAAAGAAATGCAGGAGATCAAAGAATTAATGGAAGAACTAAAGAATTCTGGGAAAAGCAATGAAAGCAGAATAGATGAAATGGAAGAACGAATAAGTTCTCTTAAGACACAGAAATAAAAAGAACCAAAACAGAAAAGAAAGAGAAGTACGAAGGAAAGAAGAAGAAAAAGACTACGGGAACTATCTGACTCCATGAGGAAAGAAATATAAGAATTATAGAATACCAGAAGGAGAGGAGAGAGAAGTAGGAACAGAGAAAATTTTAAAAGAGATAATTGAAGAGAACTTCCCAAATGTGAAGAAGGAGCTGAAAATTGATATACAAGAAGCAAGAAGAACACCAAACTTGCACGACGAAAGGAAAAATACAGCAAGACACATAATAGTAAAGCTCCCAAGAATCCAGGACAAGGAAAAATAATGAAGCTGGCAGGGAAGAAACAGATAACATTCAAGGAAAGCCAATCAGGCTGACATCAGACTTCTCTGAAGAAACACTACAGGCAAGAGAGACAGGACATAGTCAACAGACTCCAAGAAAACAGATGCCAACCAAGAATACTCTATCCCGCAAAGCTCTCCTTCCTCTTTGAAGAAAGAATATGGACCTTCTCAGATAAAGAGAAACTCCGGAATTTCATTACAACTAAACCCCCACTCCAAAAAATACTACAAGGAGTCCTAAAGCCAGAACCTCAGAGGGATGAATAACAATGAAAGAAGGCCAAAAAAAAAGGGTTATTAAAAGAATAATAATAAATCAAAGGAAAGACAAACACAATGGCAAATACAGATGTTAACATATCAATATTAACTCTAAATGTAAATGGACTAAACTCTTCAATAAAAGACACAGAGTTGCAGCCTGGATTAAGAAACAAAATCCAACCTTTTGCTGTCTCCAGGAAACACATTTAGCTACAAAAGATAAAAATAGGCTCAAAGTTAAAGGAAGCAAATGGACCAAAAAAGAAAGCAGGAACAGCTATACTTATATCATATAAAACAGATTTCAAACTCAAAAAAGATAAAAAGACCCCAACGTCACTACATTATGATCAAGGGACAATACTTCAAGAAGAAATAACACTCATTAACATATACTCACCAAACGAAGGAGCACCAAAATATATCAGACAACTGTTGTCCTCTCTGAAAACAGACATCAGAGAAAACACATATGTAGTAGGAGACTTCAACACACCACTATCAACAATGGATAGATCAACAAGACAAAAATAAGTAAAGAAACCAAAGCTCTAAATAAGGACCTAGAGCAATTGGGCTTAACAGACATCTATAGAACACTGAACCCCAAAAAACGGAGTACACATTTTCTCAAGCGCACACGGATCATTCTCCAGGATCGATCACATACTGGGGCACAAGACAAACATCAACAGATACACCAAGATTGAAATCATATCAACCATCTTTCTGACAATGAAGGCATCAAACTAGAAATAAACCATAAAAAGAAGGCAAGGAACTTTCCTACCTCATGGAGATTAAAAACCACACTACTGGAAGACCACTGGACTAATGAGGAGATCAAAGAAGAAATTAAAAAATTTTTTGAATTGAACGACAAGGAGGACACCAATATCCTAAATGTATGGGATGCAGCAAAAGCAGTAATAAGAGGAAAATATATAGCAATAGAAGCTCACATCAAGAAACAAGAAAGAACTCAAAGAAACAACCTAATCTCGAAGCTCAAAGATCTAGAAAAAGAACAACAAAAAAACCCCAAACCAGTAGAAGAAAAGAAATAATAAAAACCAAAGCAGAAATAAATGAAATTGAAACTAAAAAAACAATCCAAAAGATCAATGAAACCAAGAGCTGGTTCTTTGAAAAAATCAATAAAATAGACAAACCCCTAGCCAGGCTCACAAAGGAAAAAAGGGAGAAAGCACAAATAAACAGGATCATCAAGGAAAGAGGAGAAATCACAACGGACACAGCAGAAATCAAAAGAATAATCAGTAACTGCTATGAAGAGTTATATGGAAACAAGTTTAACAATCTAGAGGAGATGGACAAATTCCTACAACTCTACAATCACCCAAAGCTAGATAAAGAAGAAATAGAACACCTAAACAGACCAATTAGAAGCAAAACCTCCCCAAAAACAAAAGCCCAGGACCTGATGGATTTACAAATGAATTCTACCAAACATTCAGAGACGAATTAGTGCCTATCCTTCACAAACTCTTCCAAAAAATTGAGAAGGAAGGGACAATACCAAACACGTTCTATGAAGCCAACATTACACTAATACCAAAACCAAACAAGGACAACACAAAAAACGAAAACTACAGGCCAATCTCCCTAATGAACACTGATGCAAAAATCCTCAATAAAATTTTAGCTATCAGAATCCAACAATGTATCCATAAGATAATTCACCACGACCAAGTAGGATTCATTCCAGGGACACAAGGATGGTTTAACATCCGAAAATCAATCAACGTTATCCAACACATCAACAAAAAGAAATATAAAAACCATATGATAATATCAATAGATGCTGAGAAAGCTTTCGACAAAGTGCAACACCCATTCATGATAAAAGCCCTTGAAATTCTTGGGATACAAGGAACATACCTCAACATCATAAAGGCCATCTATGACAAGCCAACAGCCAGTATCATTCTCAATGGTGAAAAGCTGAAAGCAATTCCATTAAGATCTGGAACAAGACAAGGATGCCCACTCTCACCACTGCTTTTCAATATAATACTGGAAGTCCTAGCCAGAGCAATAAGACAAGAGAAAGACATCCAAGGAATCCAAATAGGAAAAGAAGAAGTCAAACTATCACTATTTGCAGATGATATGATATTATACATAGAGAACCCCAAAACTCACAGAAAAACTAATTCAACTCATCAGTCAGTTCAGTAAAGTGGCAGGATACAAATCAACACGCAAAAGTCAGTAGCCTTCCTATACACAAACAATAAATCTGAAGAAGAAATCAAAAAAACTCCCTTTTGTTATTGAAACAAAAAAAATCAAATATTTGGGAATAAATCTAACAAAAGAGGTAAAGGACCTATACAAAGAAAACTATAAAACACTGTTAAAAGAAATAGAAGAAGACACAAAGAAATGGAAAGACATCCCCTGCTCATGGATTGGAAGAATAAACATTATTAAAATGGCCATCCTCCCAAAAGCAATATACAGATTCAGTGCTATTCCAATCAA
This sequence comes from Talpa occidentalis, assembly GCF_014898055.3. NCBI lineage: Eukaryota > Metazoa > Chordata > Mammalia > Eulipotyphla > Talpidae > Talpa > Talpa occidentalis. The sequence goes on along the minus strand of NW_023601433.1, from coordinate 65,904,740 downwards.
AATTTCAATGTCATTCTTCAAAGAAATAGAACAATTATTGATGAAATTCATATGGAATCACAAAAAACCCCGAATAGCCAAAGCTCTCCTGAAAAAAAAAGAAGGGAATGGAGGCATCACACTCCCAGACTTCAAACTATACTACAAAGCCATAATCATCAAAACTGCATGGTATTGGAACAAGAACAGACATACAGACCAATGGAATCGAATAGAAAATCCAGAAATAAACCCACAGATTTATAGTCAACTAATCTTTGACAAAGGAGCAAAGACTATGCATTGGAGCAAAGAAAGTTTGTTCAATAAATGGTGCTGGGAAAACTGGGTCGCTACATGCAAAAGAATGAAGCTTGACCACTATCTCACACCATACACAAAAATCAACTCAAAATGGATTAAAGAACTAGACATAAGACCTGAAACCATAAAATATATAGAAGGAAATATAGGCGAAACACTACGTGATTTGCACATCAAAGACATCTTTACAGACACATCACCCAAAGCAGTAATAGTGAAGGCAAAGATAAACAGCTGGGACTACATCAAATTAAAGAGCTTCTGCACAGCAAAAGAGACAATAACAAAAACAAAGAGAAACCCCACCAACTGGGAGAACATTTTTGCACCCAACACTAATGATAAAGGACTGATCACAAAAATCTGCAAAGAGCTGATGAGACTCAACAACAACAAAGAAAATAATCCGGTCAAAAAATGGGCAGAAGAGCTAAAAAGAAACTTCTCTGAAGAGGAAATGCAAATGGCCAACAGGCATATGAAAAAATGTTCAACATCACTTGTCATCAGGGAAATGCAAATCAAAACTACCATGAGATACCATCTTATACCAGTGAGAATGGCACATATTAAAAAAACTAGCAACAACAAATGTTGGCGAGGGTGTGGAGAAAAGGAACTCTTCTGCACTGTTGGTGGGAGTGTAAACTGGTCCAACCACTATGGAAAGCTGTGTGGAGATTTCTGGACCTACTAAACATAGAACTTCCATGTGATCCAGCAATTCCACTCCTAGGTATTTACCCAAAAGACACAGAAACATCAATTCCAAAGAGCACCTGCACCCCTATGTTTACAGCAGCACTGTTTACAATAGCTAAGCTTTGGAAACAACCCAAATGCCCAAAAATAGATGACTGGATCAAGAAGATGTGGTACATATATACCATGGAATATTACTCAGCATTCAAAAAAGATAAACATATGCAATTTGCAGCAACATGGATGGCGCTGGAAGGGATCATGCTCAGCGAAATAAGCCAAAAAGAAAAAGAAAAATGCCGGATGGTCTCACTCATAACAGGAATCTAGAAAACTTAAATAAGGGACCAGGAAAATGAATAACTTTAAGAAAGTGAAAATCAAAATCAACAAAAAACTACGAACCAGAGACACTTTTAGGGGGGGGGGGCGGAGGAGGGATTGGGGTCAGAATGGGGGGCTGCAATTGTATGGGGAATATAACAATAAAATTTATTATTTAAAAAAAATAAAATAAAAATAAATAAATCTTTAAAATAATAACAAAAAAAAAAGAATTCTGGAAAAAATCATGAAAAAAAAAAATTTACAGCACCAGATGCTGCTAGTTCAGGAATTATTGCATGCAATTTAATATTTGGTCTGAGTGTGTGTGTGTGTGTGTGTGTGTGTGTGTGTAACATTTATCTTATTAAGATGAATCCCTTCACCGACTATTCCATGTCTTGTTCCTCTGTTTTCTATCAAAAATGCCTAGTATAATATGTCCTATATAGAACATGCTAAATAAATTTATAGCTATAATTATACAAGAGTCTTAGATAAAGAGTATATAATGCTAATAACAACCCAGAGAAGTAACTATTAGTAATCTATTGTATAAATTCAAAAGCTGGAAACTTGAAGGTAGTGGTACATGGTAAGAAATATAAGAACAGAGCAAAACCCAGATGTTTCTGAATTTAATGTTCATGCTGCCACCCACTACCTTGCATCAGAGAGCTTGCTAAGAAGAGGCTGTCCACAAGAAGCAGGTAAGCCCCTGCTAAATAATTCTCTTTAAAGATGCAATAACAAAACTCACTCTATAATTTATCATTTGGACATTTTAACTGCTGAAACACCAGAGTAAGAACTAAAAATGAAAGTTTGATTTGGTTGAGCCTTTCAATTTATTATGTATATAAAAAACAAGAGTCATGCTCATTAAGGTTTAATATCATAAAGAGTCACGCATATGCTTAAGACCTCCGGCCACAGAATTGAGACCAAAATGCCCATGAGTAGTGAATGAAATACTCAACAATAAAATTGTAAAAGCTTACGAAGGACAAGAAGACTATATGGAAGTAATATTTATTGCATATATTTATTCATGTCTTTGTTCCAAGGATTAAAGATGGAGGTACTAGATTATAACAAAATGAAACTGAATGCGACAACTGTGTAAGAGAAAACCTATATGATAAAAATTAGGCAAATTCTAACATACTGACCTAGATGTCAGCTGTAGACACTCCACATTCATTTGTGAAAGAGCTGCAATATTCACACACCACATGTGTGTATGTAATTGCAAAGAGATAGGTCAGTAGAAATGCTTGAAAAACATATTTAAAAGAATATGAATATAAAGTTCAAACCATAGATTTTAGATGCCAAAGTTTCCTTTCATTTATCAAAAACTGAAACTGCATGTAGGCTTAACAGGAAAAATGTTATGACCCACTAGTATTGTCTTCCATGCCAGTTAGATGGAAGGACAGTACCATGTAATTTAAGGAACAGGAAATACCTACAAAAAAGCAGTACAACTCAAAATATATAGCTCATAATTATTTAGACAGTATCATTTTTAATCTATCTTCTGTTAAGTGAGACATTTTGGGAGAGCAAACACACACACACACACATATATATAAACATAGATCTTCATTTTTTTTAAGGATACGGTTAGTATAGTGTCCTATGACTTGGCAGGCAAGAGACACTAATGAATGAGCTAATAGCTTTGCCACTTAAAAAGGCTCTAAGGATAGAGATCCAACAATATCATCTTACTCCCCAATGCCATGAAGCACAGAGGTCTCCACTTAAATCTATTTGTCCTAAAGATGTAGAGACAAATATCTAGACAGATTTATTCTTTCTTTCCTCTCTAGTTCTAACAATTTCAAAAGAATGTACGGAATCCCTTTTCATACAATAAATAGAAAAGGCACAGGACTGTTTACCTTTGCTCCACCCCTTCATCCTTACAATACACTAATAGGCACATTCTTCTTCCAATGGAATACTTGTCAGGCTCCAGTTTAAAATACATTCAAATAAATAAATTTAAATATATTTAAATAAATATTTAAAATAAGTTAGAATATTCAATATATATATATTATATATATATTTAAATATATATGTATACACACACAGGTAGGTATTGAGAAAGTTGTCTATGTTGGGGAAGAAAAGGAAGTCAGGTAAACAAATATTTGTGCCTCATAAAGAAGGTATGCCTTTAATGAAATTAATCAAACATGGAACATGCAGTAAAAATTAGGTAAAACTTCTAGAGACCATCCACTCACCTCCTAATCACCAGCACTTCATTTCCCTAGGCTTTCTCCAGGTCAACAAAACACTGAATAGGTATATATACATATACATGCACATATATACACATATGTACCATATCATGTATGAATATATATTTACTACCATACTGTGCATATATACATACATAGCTCTACCGTAACTTATTCAATGCTACTATTTCTTGAGAGTGACCAAAAGTCATTGTCTTTTAATGCATGGCTGAATCAGTAATGATGAAGGAAGGGAAGAAGGAAGAAATAATGAATAAAAGTGAAAACCAAACTGAGGTGAAATCAAGATAAATAGCCAAAATTATTAATACTAAGAAAAAGAAAAGACGTTTTAAAGCCTTGAATTTTACAGATTAATAAAAAGCCTTGGATCACTTCATATTCTTTTAATAACTGTTTAAGTTCAGGTTACCACCTTCCTTAAAAGTCACTCTGGCCGATAAAAATATAGAGAATAAAATGGGACCCTCAATCAATCCAAAAATAATTTATATTTATTATTAGCATGATTTTTGGGACGTGGTCTTCCTATTCTAATCCTGTGCTCTTTTCCTTTGTTGCATTTCCTTTTTATTTCCCTATCATTTAATTATAAAAAGCCACCCTTTTGTAAGCTAGCAGCCCAGAATTCTCTGGTATCTGATGTTAATCTGTTTGCTGGTTTTGCTGCCAACATTCTCAACTCAGAATTTTATCATTTTTGGACAAAGGCCATTTCAGAAATTAGAGAGCAAAAACTAATGTGATTTTTAAATCAAATGGTATTACTTAACACCAGACACGTTTGGAGGAATTTCTGAATACAAAAGCATGTTACGGTGAATTGTTTTTTTCACAAATACAACAATCACCATTCTATAATATTATTAATGTAGCATTGAGAGTGACTTTAGCATAATTAAAAAAAATCCCATGTAGAGAAACAGATCTCATGATAACATATGTTTCTGTGTACAATGGTTAGTAATGTCTTATATTCAATATTGAGTTGAAATTAGTTAAGATTACATTAAAAATCTATTGGCATAATTACAGAAATATGAGCTGAATTTCCAAACTCTTGGCTCAATTAATTTAAATAAATATATATCCTAAACAAATCATGTATATTTTTCTTTTCTTGTTTTATTTTAGACTGCACGTATTACATCAATCTGTTGCTCGATTGGTTTCATTTGTGTCACCCCTATTAGATTAATGTCCAACACAAATGATCCATATGAAATAATGATCTCACTCCATTCTTGTCATATTTGCCAGCCTCTCCCTATGTCACTCTGTGTTCATTGTTAGGATGGTTGTCCTTATGCTGATTGAAATCAGATTCCCTGCTGCATCGTGGCCTTCATGAACAGCAGAAGGAAAGCTTCAGGGTGACATGTAGCTGCCAGTTATAGAAGGATCTTTCCAGTTTGTTACCTGCTAGGATCTGGGCATCATATGGGGAAGGAACACATAGGCTTCCTCCCAGGATCTCAGTCCCTTGACTTCATTTCTCTTCATCCTTGGCAGTAGGTTAGTTGTCTCTATCTCTACACACATGGTGACCTGCCATTGAGGTTCCTCAATATTTTGACATTCTTCCATGGATATTCAAAGTGTCACCTATACTACTTTTCCTGCAGGCAGGATGACACATGGCAAAATAAATTAATTTAACCCTTGGCATCAACTTTTGCATAGAGTACTTCATTATAGGATATTGATTTCTTGGGGATCATTTTTTTACTATATTAACTTTAAAGCTTATTTTTCTAAATCTTAGGCATCTTAATTAAAAGAAACTACTCAAAAGATAACAGAAGTAATTACTATGTTTGTTCATACATGGGTCTTCCCTGGTGGCGCAGGCAGTTGAGTGCAGCACTGTGAAGATGTTCGTAGCCTCTGTAGCACCGGTTCAATCCCGGCTGGCCAGAGAGAATCCCGCATGGCATGGCAGACTTCTCCTGTCTCACCCGCTGCTCCCCTCAGCAGTGTATTTCAGTCAGTCAGTCTGCCTGTTCTGTTCCCTGCTCTGTCTATGGTGAATCCTCTCACCCTCCTGCGCATCTGGTCTGTACCCTGGTTCTTCTACGCAGGAAAAAATAAATCTTAAAAAAAAATACATTTGTTCATGCAGCAATAATAAAGTTCTGTCCCCAAAAAACAGATTTAAAGTAAAACTTAGTAAGTAGGATACGGAGTGGAGAGAGTGTACAATTCCTAGATTTATGTCTTGTTGGAACAAATTAAACAGCAACATTAAAAATCTTCTACATCAAATTTAGCTGAACCTTTTATAGCAATTACTAAACTTCACAAAACTTCTTCAGTTGGAATGAGCACGTGTTTTTCAGTTGACTCTCAGTCTTTTCTTCCACTGGGAATTTTTCAACCTGACAGCATAACCCAGACAGCCACGAGGACACAGTGAAACTCACTGGCAGAGATCACTAGGGCCCTATTGTTTAGGATAAGACTAGTTAGGGTACTACACATGAGAGTAGATTCTGATTGACAGAATTGCCTTAAAGTGGGACATAATGGGCCTCCCCTGGTGGCGCAGTGGTTGAGCGCTGGGCTGCAAAGCCACCCGCAGCCTCTGCAGCACTGGTTTGATCCCCAGCTTCCAGAGAGTGTCCCACATGGCGCAGCAGTCCTCTCCTGCCATGCCCGCTGCTCCCCTCAGCAGTGTGTTTCGTCAGTCTGCCTGTTCTGATCACCGCTCTGGCTCTGGTGAATTTTCTCACCCTCCCGTGCTTCTGACTGTACCCAGTGCTTATATAAATAAATAAATAAATCTTTTTTTTTTAAATAAATAAATAAAGGGGGACATAAAGACAGTGCAGACCTAACCCGCATTTCTTTGGGGCATAGTTGAAGGATGAGAGTGAAGAATGAAAATATTCCATGTTTTGTATTTCTCATACAAATTTCCAGTGCAATTAGTGAGGTTTCATAAACTTCCCATGTGGGAGGGAAAATGAAAGTTCAAATGAATAAACTTCAGGAAAGAATCTAGACAGAAATTGAAGCCTGGCTTAGAAGATTATATAATGTAGTAATTATATCAGATTGTCTCAATAAACCATAGATCCAGAGTATGCTACATCTCATCATTAGGTTTAAAAATGCAATTCTCATCTGTTAAATTCCATTCTAAATCTGTATGTCTGGAGTCAGAAGGTAATTACCACTCTGTGCACAAATATTATGGGCTAATAATTATCTTTGTCATTCTTAGATTCTCTCTAGCATGTTGACTCTAAGCCTTCAGGTTTTTATTTCATGATTTCTCCAGATATTGCAGCCCTTCTGGTTTTAGACTGTGTTGGTAGGTTTGTTTTCAGCACATGATATTTTTAACATCCAAAAGATATTTATCTTGCTAATACTTTTATTATTGTTTAGCTTGAAATTCATTTATCATTCATTGATTACTGTGTTCTAGCATAAGGGTATTTTATTTGTCACAAAATTGCAAACGTCCTGCAAAGCGGCACTCCATCTCAGAGCTTTGTAGTCATTTTTACTAAAGATGATTAGTGCCAACATAAGTTAGGAAAGAATATAAATTGGACAGACCCCACATAGAAGCAGGGAGACATCTTTAAAGGTTAAATAAATGAATTTTCCTTTTCAAAATTTCTTCCTGGAAAAAATGCTGGTTTGGTCCATCTATTTATTTATTTTTCTTTTGCTCTAGTCTTTTGCTCTTTTGCTCTTTTGCTCAGTCTTCCTAAGAACTCTGTTCTCTGCTGGGCTCATTCACTGTTCTTTGTTGTGCTGTAATTATTTTGTTGTTGTTGTTGTATCATCAAAAACAATTTGCTACAGATGGGTCCAGTCAGATGCTTCTTCTATCCTTCTTCTTGGCACAGCTCTCTAAGTTTGGCTCTGGTCTTTGAAATCCCTGTACTTAAGCCAAACTTTCAACATGTCTTTCAAGTTGAGGGTTTTAACCGTGTCTTGGTCAAAGAAAAAAAATACATTAACAGTCTACCCTTGAAGACTGATATGATGAAAGAGAGATGATGAATTACAAAGACATTCTTTGTGGACTGCTGGCAAGCCAGCACTGACAGTGAGAAAACATAAATGGTATTTTAACCATAATAATTTGAGTGGATTATAAAAGATGTATTATCTAGAGCAGCAATTGGCCAAATTTTAATAATAAAATGTACTTCATTCTTATATTCTTCAGTGTGCAAAACTTTTAAACATACCCTACCCTGGAGGAATTATCCAGGGACACAATAAGACTTCACTGTAGAGCCTTGTACTTATTTCATTATGGCCTTTAATCAAGAATTAAAAGCACTCTCTTTTAGATTGTTTTGTCCTACAATTACCCCATGTGAATTAGGCATTACTTGTTTGTTCCTATTTTTCATTAGTGAGTTTCTTTACATATCTCCAACAGCCAGCAATTAGGCTGTCAATACCTAGAACCAATGTATGTCAGAGACATACTTTGTACAAATCCTAGTTCTCATCAGCAAAGTTGATGGAACATAGTGTATAATAAATACAAGTTTTAAAACACACATAAACACACACACACATGCATGAATATACATGCACAATATCTATAGTGACAGGAAACAATAACAAAGGAATATTGTTTTGATAGATTTGCAAAGGGAACTCTTGAGACAGTTGACAATAGAGCAAGATCTTTCCCATTAGTTCAGCCTCTGTATTTCATGCATCCTTGGTAAGATTTATCTTTCCTTTTGCTAACTCATAATAGACCAATAGCTAGAGTTATTCTGAATTATAACAGAGGATACACAGGTTAGTCATATGAACAAAATCAAAATGAATGAAACTCAAAGAAAAGAAAATGTATACATTTATCGTGCTTCTAGAAAACGAAAACAGTGAAGAGGATTTCACAGCCCTGCACATTTTATAGTCTCTTATAAGAGATATGTCATGAGCCCCTAGTGATCTCACCACCTCCTTTGCAGTATATTTGTTGTTTATATCTCCATCTCTGAAAATTCCTGCATGGAAATGTATTCTTTTATTTTACAACGTTGCCATCCAGTACAGAGAGCAAAGATCTGATCTAGGCAAAGGGAGAAGACTCTAAGAGACAATAATGGGGTTTTAAAAAAGATACACTCCCTTTCTAGTTGATTAAATGACTTGCAATTCAAACCATGATTCACCAGTGGGCATGAGTTGAATATATGGATCATTTTAAGAGAAAATTTATTCCTCTCTTCACATTTCATGGAAGGAACAGTGAGTCTACAAATAGATACCACAGAAACAAATATATGATTGCTTTATCAAGATAAATTTTATCTTTCCATTTAATACAGGGTAGTAAAATTAATGCCCAGTTACTAAAATATGTAGTTTAGGTATTCTCGTCAATTTTTTTTTCTTTCCTAATAACAGTATTGTATTTAGTCCATTGATCTTTTCAGTAAACATTCATCATATCTGGCCCTAAGCCCTTGTATAGGGAAGATACTTAACTTCAAGAATTGAGTCTATTGGAGAAGATAGCAGTACAACACTAGTCTACAATTGAATCTTGAGGCAAAATGTAAAGGTCACTCCTTTTGGATGGAATATTTTATAGAAGTAGTAATACTGAATTGGTTTTGAAAAGAAAGAGGAATTTTTTCCACTCAAAATGAATTATCATCTTAAAGGACCATGTATAAAACCATGAAAGTGTAAAGGAATATATATTAAGGGAAATGCAAATGTTAATAAACCAAAGGGGCTGGATTATGGACCATGTGGGAAGCCAGTCCCAAGGTTGCTATGTGATGAAGACCTGGCTTAAGATGTTGACTACAAGAAGGGAGGAAATTATAAAAAAAAAAAAAAAAATTAAAGAGTAAATTGATAGAAAATCATGACTGATTAATTTTGGAAATTGAAATATAAATTTTTCCTTATATTAGTGGATAAAGAGACATCTCTGTGTAATTCTAAAAAGAAGCTTTTGATCATGTTTAACATATAAAATGTGACAAGTCTTCATTCTGCAGTAATTTCAGTATTCAGAAATGCATCTAAGTAAAGTCAAATGACCATAACTGTGTAGCTACTATCCTACTTTGGAATTATTCTGTCATAGTAACCAACTTGAACATTAGGAAGGCACTATAGATACTTGTTACAATTTTATAGTACGGCAGGCATCACAGCGGGGAGTTGGAGCTTATTCAAAGGTAAAAAAAATCTTAATACCAATTTCAAAAAAACTTACTCCAAAATTCCATGGGAAATACAAAAAATCGCTTAAAAAATTGACTTGGTTGAAAAATGTAATCTTTACTTTTTTATCTTTAGAATCTTCTAAACCAAGGCATTTATGTTTCAAATAAATGTCAATATGTGGGCCTGGGGGAGATGAGTGTGTTTGTATTTTATTCATCTATTATATAATACCATGTAAGTAGTTACTAGGTATCTAGCTGAAAATATCTATCTCCTAAGCACAGATACAATGATAACATATCAGCACATAGTTATTTTTAGAGATCTATGTTTACCCCAAGACTTTAAGTTCTTTGTGATGGCACTAATCATAGGCTAACAAATATAAGAAAGTTGCCATGCTTTTTCTAAGATGAATCTTTTTGCATTGAAATAAATTAGTCCTTAGAGCAGTGATTAATTTATGTGTTTGCTATTGTAACCCAGTGCAAAGCACATTATAGGTAGTCAGTAAACATTTGTTGAAAGAATGAAAATGTTATTTCCACTACATCACATATTTATAGGATATGATACAAAATGTATTATATGTATATTTACATGTCTAAACACACACATGTACATAGTCACTTTGGTTTTTTTTTTTGTTTTGTTTTGTTTTTAATCTTAATTTTATTTTTATATTCCCCCATACAATTGCAAACGCCCCATTCTGACCACAATCCTTCCCCTCCCGCCCCCCACCCCCCAAAAAGTGTCTCTGGTTCATAGTTTTTTGTTGATTTTGATTTTCACTTTCTTATATTCATTTTCCTGGTCCCTTATTTAAGTTTTCTAGATTCCTGCTATGAGTGAGACCATCCGGTATTTTTCTTTTTCTTTTTGGCTTATTTCGCTGAGCATGATCCCTTCCAGCGCCATCCATGTTGCTGCAAATTGCATGTGTTTATCTTTTTTGAATGCTGAGTAATATTCCATGGTATATATGTACCACATCTTCTTGATCCAGTCATCTACTTTTGGGCATTTGGGTTGTTTCCAAAGCTTAGCTATTGTAAACAGTGCTGCTTACATAGTCACTTTGAACTGATATCTCTATGTTCAATGATCCAAAAGAACAATCCTTTTATAGCTCTGTCACTAGTAAGTGTGTTTAGCTGTTTGGCAATCAACTGGGTGGCTACTGAGGCTTTTATCCCCACGCAAGTCCTGCACACACTTTCCATTATTTTGTTGGGTAAATTTTAAGTTATTACTTGCTCAACAGACCATACACATCCATGCCCATAGTTACTGATTTGGAAGCTTTTTCCAATGCCAATCCTACTTCTTTGATTTGGAAGATAAGCAAGTATTTTGCTAGAATATATAGAAAGGAGGAAAATAACTGTGCAATAGGATATATGTAGCATCTATTTTGCTTCCTAGAGCTGAGTGATTTTCCAAAATTGTTTGCCCAACTTACACCCCCCTTTGGAGAGTACAGACGATTTGGTGGTTTTTCTATATTCTTGGCAACACTTTGCATTACCTTTTTAATTTTTGTTCAACAATTGGGTAGGAAGTAACATTTGCTTATAGTTCTGATTGGCATTACCTTGCTCACTGCAGTGGTAGAGCATCTTCCATGTGTTTAGTGGCCATTTATACTTTTTCTTTGGTTGTATGACTATTTATACCTTCACTTAACTCTGCTTAGTACTATGTAGGAACTAATTTATTTATTTATAGATGAACAGGGTATGGTGGTTAAAAGTAATGATTCTGGGGTTTAAATTTTGGAATATAATCGAAGCTCATGTGAATTCAGAGTCTAGGAAGGGGCACAATCATGACCAGAGGGGGAGGATTTAACTTTCATCAAGAAAAGACCCTTCTCAGCCAGGAAGCAAAGCTATACACAAATTGGGAGATGGAAGATGAACACAAGTATTATACAAGGAAAACTTCTAGAAATCATGGAAAATAATAGTAAAGCTATTAAAAAATAAATTTAAAATATTAAATTAAAATGTTTAAATATTAATTAAAATAAATTAAAATATTAATCATTTAATGCTTTTAAGGAGAACTGGCACTCAGATAACACAGTGTAGGCACTGTATCTTTCCTCCATACAGAGCTACTGAATGAGATGTCTGCAGCACTATTTCACATTAATGTTCTTCTCTCCATGAGGTATAGTGATTGCTTGAATATTTGTTATGTGAGTGAAGGGGATAATTATTTTTAATGGAATATGTCAACATACTTCAATGTCTTATTTTAAAAATAAACATCCTCCTTTTACCTGGGCCTCTATTTGTTATGAAAACTCACCTCATGATAACACTCTCCTCTTCTATCATTAGTTCCTAAATGACAGACATCTTTAGCCAGGTTATGAGGAAGCAAACAATAACAGTTTGTACTATAAGCTTAACACTTGACAGAATCTCACTGGGGCTCAGCTCTCAGAGAACACAGGCATGAAGTTTATGCACATTTATCCAAACAGATAATATGTGACAATAAATGGAGATAATGATTCTGGCATTAAGGGGAAGGGCATTAAAATGGAAACACAATGAAACTCCTAAAGAAGTAATGGATTATGGGGTCTTGCTGATGGCCTAGGGTTAAGTCTCAGCACTATGACGATGGCTTGAGTTCGATCCCTGGCCAGGGAGCTAACCCACATGGTGCAGTAGACCTCTCCTGTCTTGCCATTTGCTCCCCTTAGCAATGTATTTCAGTACATCCACCGGTTCTGCTCCCCACTGTCTCCTCTCACTCTCAAACCTCTGGTCTACACCTCAGTTCTTCTACACAAAAATAATTTTTTTTAAAAGATGAACTTGGAGAAATTTTAAAAAGTAATGGATTATATATTTTTGGATGATACATATATTAATAGAGTTTATTTTATTTTTTATAGATTTATTTATTTATGTATACAAGTACTGGAGTACAGGCCAGAGGTGCAGAGTGGGGTCGGTGAGAGGATTCACCAGAGACAGAGAGGGGAACAAGACAGGCAGAGTGACTGAAATAGATTGCTGAGGGAGCAGTGGGCAAGACAGAAGAGGTCTGCTGCACCATGTGGGTAGCTCCCTGGCTGGCTGAGGATCAAATTTGTGCTGCAGAGGCTGTGGATAGCTTCACAGTGCTGTGCTTAACCCCTTGTGCCACCAGGGAGGCTCTAATATAGTTTATTTTTGACAGAACAAAAATATTCTGAATTACACTTTTTTCTCTTATCTGACTCTTCATTAGAAATTGATAGAAAAAAATGACTTAAAATTTTATAAATGCTTTATAGCTTTCAAAGCACACTCGAACCAATTACAATAGCATTAAAATGTACAGAAAGCTATTATAGCTCATATTATGATCACCATTTTATACAAGCAGTGATGGTGACTTTTACATGCTGAGAGACTTACCCAAAATCATGAGAAATATGTGGTATAGCTGGGATTCAAATCTAAGTCACTTTGGCTACACAGCCAGTGATCTTTTGCCATGTTAGAAAGCCCAGTGTAATATTCAGATAAATACCTCACACTTTGGGAAATGAGCTGATATAGGTCACTGAATCCTTGATTGCTCTGGGAAGAAGGAGTAAAATACATCCAAAGTTCAATTGCTATGTTTATGGGAAATGTTATCTAAAACTGCAATCTATCTATGCATTGGAGAGTGGAACATGTGATCTTCCTCAAAGGAAAATCAAAAGTGAAACAAAGGAAAAGATTGGGAACTAATTTTGTTTCTCTTCTGGTGCTCTAAAATTCTAACAAGGTTCACTTCATAGATGAAATCTATGACAGACACATAAGCCTGTACCAACATATTGTTTTGAATTATGGATGGGATCAAAGTGGAAATGTGATTTTCTCCCTGGTACAACTCAGCAGTGTATATAAAATAATCTCAAAAATATTAGTTGACCCTTCAAAGAGGGAGAGAAGGTGATTCTTTTTGTTGAACATAAGTTTCCATCAAAGTGCTACTCTTGTTCTTACCAGTCCTTCTACACTCTAATAGCAGTTCCAAATTATTTCATGTATACTTACAGAGGCTTTTGATCTGGTTGTATATATTCATAAAAACTATAAGGAAAAAACAACAGGTTTGTTTCCTCTGTGCATAGGATTTCAGGATTATTTTGTATGAGAAGGGATAAGTAGAATGAGTTATCAGTCTTGTATGATGAATCTGATCCTAGTAATTCACAAGAAAGTTATTCAGTTTAACAAAACTTTTCTGAAGTGCTGATTTTTTAAAAGCAATTATTTTAGAAACAATTTTCCATTATGTATATGCAAAATAAAACATAATGTACAGATATGAGTTTCTGTGATCCAAGAAAATGAAATAAATCTATAATAACCTATTGGCACTCAGAACCAAGCACTGCCATGTTTTTTTTTTTACTTGTCTACTGTCTGGCTATGTTTGCATTCATGAAATTAATTTTCTTAGAAATTTTACACTGTCTAAACGTACATACTTAGGAAAAATATGCATTAGAAGCTGTAAAGTTTGAGGGACAAAATTTGGGAGATTTTCAAGAAAATAGCATATATCAGAAACTCGTAAAATGAAATTCAAGCTACTATGTCTTAGTTGCAAATAAAATATTTGCAGCTACAGTCTAACACTGTGCTTTTAAACTTTTTACAAAGTATAAAAATATTTCTCAAGTACTGAGATATGTTTAAAATTGTATGAGTTTTTCCCAATCATGTTTATCACTACACAGATAGAGCAACAATGAAAAAGCATATATGCACCCTAAAATCATTACTATGTATCTGTAAAAATAAACCTGTTCACAATCTTGCCACATCAAAGTAACACAGTAAATTGCAAAAAGGAAACTATTTGCCCCCATCATATTTTGTATACAAATGTGAAACAAAATTAAAAAGAAAAAATATAATTTTGACTATTTTTTCTTAATTTATTTTCTTTTTAGACATCTTTTGGAACAAATCCTCAAAAATAATGAAATATCTTTATGAAAGCTTAATTTTTTTACCCACTGAAGTATTACTTTCTGCTTTTCATATGTATAAGGCTTGGGTATATGTTTATATTCTTTGGCTACAAAATAAACTTAGTTCTATTTCTAATGAAGCAAAGTTATTAATTTCAACACTCTACCTTATAATTTGGAGCTTTTCTCCAAAATAATTTATATGACCCCTCCCCAAGCAATTCCTCTTCTTCTAAAATAAAGAATTTTCTCACCATTCTGTCATCATCCAGGAGACTAATGCACCTGTACTATTGGTGAGATTTTATATGCTGAATGACCCCAGTGAAGTCAAAAGGAGTCAAGATAACTCATTAAAAAGATGACCCCTAAAATCCTTAGGGCTCATAAATGCTGATGAAAAGAAGCCCATGAATTCACAGAAAATATTATTTTACCCTTCTTTTTAACCTCAAGTCTCTATGTCACTTCAATTGCTTATACTCAGAATAATGAGCCCTCAGCTCATAAAACTGAAGAGCTAAGTATGTTCTGTTGCTATCAACAAGTTAGCATAAAAGATAAAGCAACATACAGTGAATATCTGTGGATTGTGGTAAGTGGCATATCTTGAGTGGAAAATAAAATGAATCAGCATGTGTAGCCTATAACAAAGTCTTCTATGAGTCATTCATGAGTATTTTAATGACAAAGCCTTGATATATATGATCCATAGATTGATCCATAAATAAATGGCCTAGCTCCTAAAAGGAATAGTAATTTGGTCAACTTCACTTTTAATATTTTCTATTTTCCATTCTTTTTTTTTTTTTTTTTTTTTTTTAATAAATTTTATTGTTATATTCCCCATACAATTGCAGCCCCCCCATTCTGACCCCAATCCCTCCCCTCCCGCCCCCGCCCCCCTAAAAGTGTCTCTGGTTCATAGTTTTTTGTTGATTTTGATTTTCACTTTCTTATAGTTATTCATTTTCCTGGTCCCTTATTTAAGTTTTCTAGATTCCTGCTATGAGTGAGACCATCTGGTATTTTTCTTTTTCTTTTTTGGCTTATTTCGCTGAGCATGATCCCTTCCAGCGCCATCCATGTTGCTGCAAATTGCATGTGTTTATCTTTTTTGAATGCTGAGTAATATTCCATGGTATATATGTACCACATCTTCTTGATCCAGTCATCTATTTTTGGGCATTTGGGTTGTTTCCAAAGCTTAGCTATTGTAAACAGTGCTGCTATAAACATAGGGGTGCAGGTGTTCTTTGGAATTGATGTTTCTGTGTCCTTTGGGTAAATACCTAGGAGTGGAATTGCTGGATCATATGGAAGCTCTATGTTTAGTAGGTCCAGAAATCTCCACACAGCTCTCCACAGTGGTTGGACCAGTTTGCACTCCCACCAACAGTGCAGAAGAGTTCCTTTTTCTCCACAACCTCGCCAACATTTGTTGTTGCTAGTTTTTTTAATATGTGCCATTCTCACTGGTGTAAGATGGTATCTCATGGTAGTTTTGATTTGCATTTCCCTGATTACAAGTGATGTTGAACATTTTTTCATATGCCTGTTGGCCATTTGCATTTCCTCTTCAGAGAAGTTTCTTTTTAGCTCTTCTGCCCATTTTTTGACTGGATTATTTTCTTTGTTGTTGCTGAGTCTCATCAGCTCTTTGCAGATTTTTGTGATCAGTCCTTTATCATTAGTGTTGGGTGCAAAAATGTTCTCCCAGTTGGTGGGGTTTCTCTTTGTTTTTCTTATTGTCTCTTTTGCTGTGCAGAAGCTCTTTAATTTGATGTAGTCCCAGCTGTTTATCTTTGCCTTCACTATCACTGCTTTGGGTGATGTGTCTGTAAAGATGTCTTTGATGTGCAGATCACGTAGTGTTTCGCCTATATTTCCTTCTATATATTTTATGGTTTCAGGTCTTATGTCTAGTTCTTTAATCCATTTTGAGTTGATTTTTGTGTATGGTGTGAGGTAGTGGTCAAGCTTCATTCTTTTGCATGTAGCGACCCAGTTTTCCCAGCACCATTTATTGAACAAACTTTCTTTGCCATATGCGTTGGGACACTGTGTTGTTGGGACTGGCCGGCATCTTGGGTGGGCTTCTCTTCTCCCCTCTGGTTCCTCCTGGAGTCATCTGTCAGTTTCAAGCAGTCTTTATTGGAGAAAGGTCCCTGTCCTAAAATGTCGATGTGGGGACACACTCCCCTGTGCGCCTGGTCTGCCCCGGCGGTGGGTTCCTGCTCCCCCTCTGGGCTTGGACTGCAGGCCAGAGGGGGTCTGGCGTGGGCGAACTTCCCCCGCTCACCTCTGGCTCCTGAGGAAGCCTTCTGCAGGTAGTCTTTACTGAAGAAATGTCTCTGTTCTAAAATGGTGATGTGGGACACACTCCCTGCGTGTCCGGTGTCAGGCACACTCTTCTGCGCGCCTGGTCTGCCCTGGCTGTGGGTGCTCGCTCTCCCTGTGGGCTCAGACTACTTGTTCGGAAGGGGCCGGGTGTGGGCTAACTCCCCAGCTGGCCACTAGCTCCTTCAGGAGCCTGTGCTGTCTACAAGTCGCTAGGTGGCGCCAAAGATCTCTCCTAGAGCCCTTGGGGAGCTGATTTTCCACCCCGTGGGACAGGGAGCAGAGCGGGGATGGTAGGGTACACCTCAACGGCTTTGGGGTGCTGTGTCTGCCTTGTGCCCCACTGTCATGGGGAACCCACGCCCCTAATTTCGTGCCCCGGGTCTCAGTTCCAAAGCCCTGAGTTCCAGGACGCGGGCTGTAGCCCAGTTCAGTGGCGCGGGAATGGCGCCTTTTGCACCGCTCCCGTGCCTGGGCGCCTGGTTCCTGCTCACTCAGGGAGGGACCTTCACCTCAGTGAGGACCTCCGCGCCTCCCCGCAAGCCTAGGTCGTCTCCCAAGCCTAGGTCGCAGGCGCGGGGACCTGGGCAGCCGCGATCCTGGTCTGCACTTGCTTTTCAAGCGCGCCGAGCGCACCGCTATCCGCACCAGCTTACCGGCAGCCCGGGCTGTGTGCGTGTCTCCCGGGGTCTTTGTTCTTCTCTAATGGCGCCCGGAGCCGTTCCCTCACCGCCGCGGCGAATCCTGCAGGGTTCTCCACAGCTCCCGTTCACGGGGTGTGGTGGCTGCAATAGTTCCTTTCCACTCACAGCCCCGCTTGATGCATAGTTTGTTCTTGTTGGCCGTTTTGGTTTGTTGTTTCCTCCTCTCTGCCGGTCGGAGAGTGCCGCCTCTGTGGGCGGGGGAGGGGAGCAGGGTTCTGCGCTTCCCTCCCTTCTAGTCCTCTTTTATGGCCACTTTCTTCTTCGGGCAGTTTGCTGGAGTCGTCCGTTTATCTTCCGTGTCCCAGTTCTCACTGGGACCTGCCGCTTTTCCTCCCTATTCACTTTTTTTAATGGGAGATCTTACTCGCAGCGTCTCCTCGCCGCCATGTTGCTCCGCCCCTCTTCTATTTTCCATTCTTGACAGAGTAATATAAACCACAACATGACACAGGACTTCAAATTAGGACCATGAAAAATGTGGTTTTATGTGAAGTGAGGAATACGTCTAGACTGCAGAGGTAATTCCAGCTTCAGCTCCCATCCAAAATTTTCCCCCAAATCTCTCACTTTGTAAAATTATTTTTTATTATGTATTCAAATACTCTTCCCCCTATTTTATATTCAAACTCCCTAAGATATTGGGATTCTAAAAATAGCTTACAAAAAATCCATTTTTTTCTAAAAAGAATTTCATGTGCCTACAACAAACCATTCTTATGAAGAGCACAGAAGCAAATTACACCTGTATTTTCCCTCCAAGGTAATAGCATAAAGTTTCTGGTAGAAAGACTGACACTATGCTGCTACTTTTTTGCAGACAATTATGTCTACTCTAAATCCACAAGGTCCAGGTCAGCTGGAAGAGTGTTTAGTAGAAGTTCATTCATTCAACATTTGTTTGAATGCCTGAAAGGAAGCAGAATAGGAGTTGGGATTGTGCTAGCAATTTAGTATTTGCAGAAGGAAGTTGTAGTATTAAGAGAATTTTAAGCAATAGACAGTCTAAATTAGTGCAGAGTATATCCCAAACTGCTCAGCTTTTATTTATATATTGATTGATTGATTATTGATCTATTTATTTATATATATATATATAAATAAGCTGATATACATCACATCATGCTATCCACAATGGTGGAATCATGGCAAAATTGGTCAGAGTTTTGTTGGCACACCTACAGATCATTAGGAAATATTCTTATAGTATTCATGACTCCTTTTAAAGATGTGGTGAAATGCACTAATCTAGAAAATATTAATTTAAGCCTAAGTATTTCTTCATTGTTAAAAAATGTCTTAAACATTTGTTTTAACTGAAATTCCCCTGACGATTACAAATAAGTTCATTTTATGTATTCATCTCATACAGAGATAAGATTGTTAACAGCATGGCTATTTTTATTATTTTGATAAATACATATTTACTCAGAGTTGTTTTATTTTTCTACTCTAATTTTGTGACCTATCATTGGCAATAAAAAGATCACCATTGGCATAGCAGCCTTTGTCAGGGATGTGATTCTGTCAGAATAATCAGCCCACAGATATGTAGTAATTCTAACCTGCTCTGATAGAAACTTATCTTGCAAGCACCACAGAAAATTTAACAGGTGTCTTGATGGTGGGTGTGGAATGGTAACAATACCTGAGGGGGAGAGCCTATGCTTCTAACACAAAAAGAAGGATGTAAACCAATGTTACTACAATTTAAAAAAAAAAACTAATTGATGAAAACATATTAATTCCACAGAGTTACTATCATGGCTGAGAACTATTATAATTATTAAAAATAATAATATCCTAAAATATGAGAACAGAGAAAAGGAATGTTTTGCAATGACCAATTCGTGTAAAACAAAGTGCAAATACTATCAGGTTAAAAGAAAAGTTGATAGAAATTAACCAGTACTTCTGATTTCCACAGAGAGCAGTACAATACACAGCAATTGCACACATGAAGTTCCTATGGGCACTATTGATTTAATTCTTGTGAACTAAACAGGAACTAATAGTTCCTGTAAACTATTAATTTAGGTAATTAGAAACACATATTGATTTTCTTGTTTTCCTTCTTCCAGATCTTACAGTAGATGAAAAATCAATAGTTTTTACAACTTTGCCTATTACAAAGAGAGGCAACAGTTCATAGATAACTAGTGTCTGTGACTCCGACTATGGATATTTTTATAATCTCATTAAAATATATATGCTTTCATTTCTTTCAAATAATGGCAGTTATATCATTCTCCATTAGATTTTGCCATTTAACATACATTATATAGCTCATAATTTTGTATTTAAAAGACATTTTCATAATTGATACTGATTTGTTTCTTTTGTAATTTTAGTATTTTATCTTATAAGTAATAATAGTACTCTGAGAAGCCATCAGACAGCAAAAGATCTTTCTCTCTCTGTTTCTCTCTCTCTCTCTCTCTCTCTCTCTCTCTCTCTCACACACACACACACACACACACACACACTACATGACTAATAACCCCTGGTCTTGAAGTTTCCTACTTTTAATTTGGAATGTTTGTTTCCAAAGAGGGAAAAATATTGTCATTGACCAAGTTTCAATACAGTGAAAAGCAGAGAGAGAAAGACAGACAGAGAGGCAGAGAGAGACAGAGGGAGCACAAGAGGAAGATTTTGATGTTCACAAAGAAATTTTATTTCAAAGAAATTATTATATAAAAATTAATGCAATTAAGAGATTTCATCTAGCTAGTTTTGTTCTTATAAAAATAAAATTGAATTGTTTCAAATTCATTCTTCAACATTAAAATGCAGATATTAGATATGATTTTGAAATTTAATTACATGAGCTATGAGGGAGAGTGATTTAGGTAAATATGGTTACTGTTACTAAATGGCAAGCTAAGTTAGAAAGCAAGCAAAACTGCAGGAGTTGCTGAACACAAAGAAGTTACCCCCCAATATGTAAAACAGTCCTGCGGAATTATTAATACAGAGAGATGGCAATCTCTAATATGTATGTGTTCAAAGCCACTGGAAAACTTTGCTTCTTGTGTATGAAAATGCTTTAAATTTCAACAAAAGAAGTTGAATGTATGGATGAAAACACATTTTGGATATAGAATTGGCTTTTGATTCTGTCCATACCATTTATATTTATATGACCTGGGTCTCAATTTTGAGGTCTGTTATGTTAGGACAAAATATCTACCTTGCAAATTTATTGTGAATATTAAATGAGTCAATACATGTATTTGACTTACCACATTGTATGGAAAAAAGGAATTAGACGCTGTTCACAAGAACAGTGGTAGTGAGAGTAGAAATGGAAGTAAAATAGCAGCAATAGTAGTGACAATAATGTTCTTTAGAATGAACTGAATGATTCTTTGTAAAGCAAAAACTCCTGGGATCTATTAAAGTTAGCATCTGATCAGAAATATATCTTCATCACATAAGGGACTCTAGTGGTGCATGATTAGGAGTTCTCATGGATAGCGGTAGAGGCACCCAAAAAGAAGTCAATGATATAGAAAAAGAAGTTTAAAAGAAAAATCTCAGTAAAAAAAGAAGTCTGCAACAAGCGTTGCTTTGTTCTTCAAGATGATAAAACGGAACAATAATATTATATAAATTATGGAATTGTGATCTACTGGCAACTAGATTGTGATCTATTGTGATCTACTGTCAATAAAACTCTGGTGGGTGGTATCTTAAATGGCTAAAGCTTGAAATGCAGAGATCAACATCACCTTTGATGTTGTCAAAGTCCTTTGATTTAGTCAAAGTCAATAATACAATATAGCCAAAACTATGCAGATTGAGTGTTAAGATGCTGAAACAATTCTGAAAAGGCAAAATTCTGCCACTAAAACTTTAGTTTCTTTGATTGACAGTCAAAAAAAAAAACATTCTTTGAAAAAATCAATTTTCTGTATCCAGATTCCATGTATTCACTCTCTATATTATTTTTTTCCTTTTCTCTGAAATAATGAATAAAATGCCAACAGTGTGATTAAATAGCATTAGCTATCTGGTAGGCTGGAGATCAAAATATGCCTTACCTGTTAATCAGTCTGACACACTTTGTTAGGCATACATAATGTTTGGAGTGACTGTAAATCCTCTCAGATTAGGACTGTGGTGAATTTGTTTGGGGGGATGGGATAATGATTTGGGAAGAATGGAGAATGCTCACCGTTGTCAGCTGAGCCTTGCATACAACTGAGGCTCATTGTTCACCAGGTTGAGAACAGAAGCATTCCCAGAGAGACCAGTGTTTAAAATAAGCCAAGGAATCTGGCCTTTTGTTTGTTCACTTGACATTTTCCACTGTCTGTTAAGCAAAATGTGTATTTCCATACTGAGAATGATCTGTAGATAGAATTGCCAGGAAGTCAAGTATAAGAACTTAAAATCTGAAGTACGAATGGGATTTATATTCAAACATTTCCCTTAAAACATCACATGAGTTGGAGTAAGAAACAAAACCTCCTAATTTTAGTGCCTTCATTGGTAAAATGAATAGTTTAGATTAAACATATTTCAAAAAGACCCCAGCAGTTCTAAAATTCCCTGAATCACGAAGCAAAATAAAGCAATGAACTAATTTAATTATAGTCTTTCAGCACAACTAGGTTGCTCTAATCAGGAAGGCTCCCCTGAAATACATTATTTTTCTCTACTTTGGTTTGCATATATTATGTTTTCAATCAAGACTGTATAATGCATAGTCCTGAATGCCTTCAGTCAAATATATTCAAATTCCCTACAGCATTCAGTCTCTTGATTAAAATATCAACAGTCTATTGCAGATGGAGTAGTTCCAAAACACAATAATGCTCTTCAGGTAGCAGGTGTGCCTGAATTTAATCCAAATATCTAACTGAAAAGATGCAAAGGTCTTTTGTTTCTTGATGAGGCTAGATACTTTTACTATAAAAACAAATTATCCAACATAGTGAATTTTAAAATTCCCCCTAAATTATTTTAATGTATTAAAATCTATGTAACTGCTTATTAACCCCATCATAAATCAAGTGACTAGAACTATAAAATTAAATACATGTGTAAAAAACAAGTTAACTTTTATGTAGTAGGACTCTTATTTTACCCTTGAGAGTCAGTTTCTTTTTCTTTTTTAAATCTTAGATGGCCTGAGGAACAATCCATTTAAATTTAATGAGAAATTTTTTTTGAATGCTGAGTAATATTCCATGGTATATATGTACCACATCTTCTTGATCCAGTCATCTATTTTTGGGCATTTGGGCTGTTTCCAAAGCTTAGCTATTGTAAACAGTGCTGCTATAAACATAGGGGTGCAGGTGTTCTTTGGAATTGATGTTTCTGTGTTCTTTGGGTAAATACCTAGGAGTGGAATTGCTGGATCCTGTGGAAGCTCTATGTTTAGTAGGTCCAGAAATCTCCACACAGCTCTCCATAGTGGTTGGACCAGTTTGCACTCCCACCAGCAGTGCAGGAGAGTTCCTTTTTCTCCACACCCTCACCAATATTTGTTGTTGCTAGTTTTTTTAATATGTGCCATTCTCACTGGTGTAAGATGGTATCTCATGGTAGTTTTGATTTGCATTTCCCTGATTGCAAGTGATGTTGAACATTTTTTCATATGCCTGTTGGCCATTCGCATTTCCTCTTCAGAGAAGTTTCTTTTTAGCTCTTCTGCCCATTTTTTGACTGGATTATTTTCTTTGTTGTTGTTGAGTCTCATCAGCTCTTTGCAGATTTTTGTGATCAGTCCTTTATCATTAGTGTTGGGTGCAAAAATTTTCTCCCAGTTGGTGGGGTTTCTCTTTGTTTTTGTTATTGTCTCTTTTGCTGTGCAGAAGCTCTTTAATTTGATGTAGTCCCAGCTGTTTATCTTTGCCTTCACTATCACTGCTTTGGGTGATGCGTCTGCAAAGATGTCTTTGATATGCAAGATAAACACATGCAATTTGCAGCAACATGGATGACGCTGGAAGGGATCATGCTCAGTGAAATAAGCCAAAAGAAAAAGAAAAATACCGGATGGTCTCACTCATAGCAGGGATCTAGAAAACTTAAATAAGGGACCAGGAAAATGAATAACTATAAGAAAGTGAAAATCAAAATCAACAAAAACTATGAACCAGAGACACTTTTTGGGGGGTGGGGGGCGGGAGGGGAGGGATTGGGGTCAGAATGGGGGGATTGCAATTGTATGGGGAATATAAAAATAAAATTTATTAATTAAAAAAAATAAATTTAATGAGAAATTTAATACTTAACATAAATGAGTTAAAGGGTAGGTAAAATTACAAAATGTTACCAAGGAAAGGTATACTATTTTAAAAGTGCATTATTAATAAATTCAGAAAAAGACATGATCCATATATATTAATTCAGATTATCAACATCCAATACTACTCCAGAGAAAGATAGAAACAAAACAGATTGTGTAGTGCTCTAACTTTGGATTTTATAATACTTGATTTCAAGTTGTAGCTCATCTACTTACTTACAATCTTGGACTTATTAGCCCATCTGAACTTTGAGTCACCCATAAAATGAACTAGAGATCACAACTGTTTCCTGGAGTGAATCCCATTGTAGAGGGCAGGAATGACACTGAGCAGATTTTCTATGATCCCATGTATACCGGGGGTAAAGGAGGAAAGAGTCCTAGAGCCCTCGGTGGGTTTTGCAGGCTTTTATTAGGATTACCAGGTACACAGCAGGCAGGAGTGCTGGGGGGCCAGGATGCTGGCAGGCCTCCCAGCCCCCAGCAAGTCTTCACTCTGGGCTATCGGTCTTCTCTCACGTTCTCTCTGCTCTTCTCATGGCTCTGTTTCTCTCTCGGCTTCTCTGCTCCTTTCTCTGACTTCTTCCCTCAGCTTCTGCTGGCGGCCTCGTGAGGCTGGCCTTAAAAGCCCAATCTTAGCCCAGGTGAATCCCATCTACCTATGCCCACACCCTACTCCAGGTGCCCGCCATCAGGCATGCATTCGGGACCACAGGGTTCCATCATCCATCCTAATGGTGGAGGGCAGAAAAGCTGATACTTTTTTCCTTACCCTACACCCATTTACACAGCAGTGAGTGATTAATAACCCTTCTACATAGTAAAACTCATTGGTATCAAAATATAAATAAAATAAAAACTAGCTGTATTATAAAAATTTCTCTTGAAAAAGTTGAGCAACATCATTACATTTTTTTCATTATAAGCAAGACAATCTTCAAAGGAAAGAAAAAATCTTACCATTAATTTATCAATAAAATATTTTTCCAACTCATAATTCACCTATTACTTTAATTTAAGATATAAAGATTACCTTTGTTTCAATTATATTCCTTTAGTGAGAAGTAGCTGTCATGTGACTGAAAGCAAGTCATAAAGAGAAAAAGTATAATATATACAATATGTAAAATGGTACTGCTCTTAACCTAAACCTTTGCTTCATTGGGGTTTTCCTGAATTCATTCTTTTATTATAGGAGCAGTTTAAGAAACATACATGCCCAAATAACTATTGTTCATTTTGTTTTCATAAAAAAGAAAATTCCATGTAATGAATATTAATCTCAGTAAAACAATCTTAGAATCCCATTCTACCATTAGAGTGGAACACTCATTTTTACTGAGGAGTGCTTGGATGTGGCATGAACATGAGGTTTTCTTTTCTTTTATTGAGATAACATTAGCTTACAACACTATATGATTTCGAGATATAGGATCACACCTCTTCCCTGAACTCAGAACACATGAATTTTGAATATAAACATACAAATTCCCATTCTGTCATTTATGAGAATGTGGCCATTGGTTATATCACCATAAGATGATGAGATTATATCTATGAGCTTCCTTTACCCCTCCCTTTTAAAAAATGGACCTTACAATATTTAGTTCAGAGCATTGTGTTAAGCATTATGTAAAATAGTCTACATGTTAATGTTCAATAAATAATAGATAGTTGGTGTTCAATAAACAATAAGTCAATATATACCACTGTGGTTGTGATCTATAATTCATACTACTTTTTAGGTTTATATTGTCATTATTGTTCTTTGGTGTCATGCCTTTTACATCTGATTGCATATATATATTTCAGATTTAGATTACAAATTCTCCATAATGTTTTGTGTGTAATGCACAATAGCCATTCCTTCAGAACAACCATTTCAAACAAGGGCAGTCCTGAGCCCAGCAGCAGGCTCAGGAAGGACACCCTCCTCTTCCGCAGTCCTTTCATCCTACAGTCCCTTCTCTGAAGAGCTGAGAGGGAGAAGTAAAGACTAAAACCTCAACACAGGTAGCAAGCAGGAAGAATATCTGGAGCTTGAGGTACCTAAAGAAGGACTAATCATGGCCAAAGTGGTCAAGGAAAGTTTTAAGAAAAAAGTGAATCTATCAGACTGTGTTAAATGTGGTATGATGAGAACGCAAACAAGCAGGCATCCTGACAACAGGCAGGGAGACATATCCAGGGGCAATAGATGCATAAATGGGACAACTTTAAAGACAAGAAGAAAAGAAATAATAAAAGGCAGAATCCTTGCTCCTATTGGGTTTGCCATCTGGCTCGGATACTTTGAAACTTATGAGTATGCTAAAATCCAGTATGGTTCCACACATAAGACACCTAGGCAGTACTTTGTTTTGACAATCAAAACTACATAAAACATTAATGACCAAAACGAAATGATTGTCCTAAGATTCATGAATATATAATCAATGTGATATGAAGCATTTGTTTTCACAGCAAATATCACTAAATAAAAATGGGAATATGCTTTAAAAATAAGTGGGCTTTATTTTTCAATATGGTAGGAAGACAGGTCTTTAAAGGTGCTGTTAAATTTCCCTAGGAATCCAAAGGAGGAACCATAAGAGTTCAACATTAGATCTCAAAATAAGTTAATTTTATGTTTTATAATAATAAAGTTTGTTACTATAAGAGAAGGAAATTCAGACATGAGTGAAGCAAATAATAAAAGCAAAACCCACAGAGCAGTATTAGATTCCTCACACAATACACATCATGTAATTAAATATCACATTCAATAGCATATTAGCATGCCACTCCTGCAAGGACTTCCAGCATTCCATTTCAGTAAGTTTCCATATCTAATCATAAGAAGAAATCACTGCAGTATTTGCTGCATGTAATATACTAGGCAGGCTTTCCTGCATTATTCTAGAAGAGTCTCAAATTATAAAGTTAACCCAGGTTTCAGATAAAACATAAAGTATACAGCTATTAGCAATTCAGACATATGAGCCCTTTGGTATTCTGGTCAGGCATTTCTCATCAGCGCGAGGGTACTTCACCAAAGCTCATGTGTGATAAAACAGCAACTGCCTCCAGAGCATGATTTTAAAGTAAGTTTTCTGGGAATTCTAAATAGATTCCTGAAATGAACACACACACACACACACACACACACACACACACACACACACGGAGATTTTTGGCTACTGTTTAAACTTGCCAAAGAGTAAAGGTGTATGTACCAAGTCTCATTAATATTAATATATACATGGTTATTTTGTTCCCCAAACACTGTCACTTTGTTATACTAAATTAAAGCCCTGACAGAAACATCCAATTAATCCTCAGTAAGAAAATGCATTACTGTGTCACAGTTAATAAGTGGTTCAATGTAATCATACCTTGATCATTTTCCTGAGCAGTTTGGTCCTCTGCATGCTGTGTTTAGAACTAGGATGTCTAATATTAGTTCCCTTAATGATTGCTTATAGGTGAGTTAAAATTGACAGTCATTCTTTTTCAGATGTTCAAGTAATCTATTTTCTTTTACTGGGGATGACAGGGAAGGAAAGAGATAAATAGAAAGAGGAAACAGAAGAGCCTCCCTAGTGGTTCTAGAGATTAAGTCTCAGCACTATATAGCTATCACCATCCACTACAGCATGAGTTCCATTCCCAGCCAGGGAGATAACCCACATAGTGCAGTAGACCTCTCCTGACTCAACTGCTACTCCCCTCAGCAGTGTATTTCAGTCAATCCACCTGTTCTGTTCCACAGTCTGTCTCTGGTGAATCCTCTCACCCTCCGGATGTCTTACCTGTACCCCAGTTCTTGTGTGCATAATAAGTAAATCTTAAAAAAAAAAAGGAAACCTATGTGTCTTAAATTGCTATCATAAAAAGAGATTCTGGGACTTAGTCACAGTCATAGAGTATGGTCTTGAGCACACTTTACCCAACCCCATAAAGCATTCAAACCACAAGACACAGCTACCTGGATGAAAGAACACTTCCTCCGGATAAGTTAGTATAAGATGTGGATACTTAGGCTTAATTGTCCTATTCTCTAGTATCCAGGAATTCAAGGTCCCTTCTTTGCTCTGCTAATATCCTATGTCCCTTGAACATACACTGCCTGTAGGAAACTTCACTAATCGCAGAGTCATCACGGGTGACGTTCCTACCTTAATGAGCACCTGAATGGACCCAGTGGCTTTTGCAGATATGAAATACCAGAAGCTCATGGTGCAGGCAGTGCTGGATTCTTGCCACATAGCACTCTTGAGGTGTGCTTCTTCACCCCGAAGTCCCACCGGAGTAGCCTCCAGATACAAGAAGTGTCCTGGAACATGGACAGGATTCAAATAGAATAGAACAAGAACAGGAGTCAAACAGAAATAACAGTGAGGGAATTATTTTAGCTTTTCCATCTTAAGAGTTTTTAATTACATTTCATATGATCTGAGCTGCCAAAGGCATTTCCATTTGAAACAGAAAGGAAATCTAATAGCCTTGCCTCTAGCTCACTGACAGAACTATTTCCAACTGTGTGCTTTTAGCAAAGTACTTCACAGTATGCAAATTAACTGATCTGATGGGATATTTATGCCACTGAATCAACAATATAGTTACAGAAATCATTTAATGGACACTTCAAAGCACCCAGTTGTCGTAAAACAATGCAAAGATTACCTATGCAATCTAGACCAAGAAATATGAACCTTCAAAAATGCAGTCATATATTGGGTGCATAGATAAAATACTGAACATTTTAATAAGCAACATGAGAAGACAATGAATTTTATAGCATGGATCCAGATATCCTAAACATTTTATGTAGATAGAGCTGAGTGTTTAGAAGGCATACATCTTCCTTTTTTTGGGTCAGTGTGACTTGGAGAGCTTTGGGGGTTGTTTGTTTTTTTTTTTTAACAGCCTTGCGGGATTTCAGTATTGAGACATCTTTATCCTATTCTATAGCATTCAAGAATTCTTTATTCTACTGTCCCTTTTCTGTAGACCAGTGAGGATGAGGCTTCACTTCATCTTCTTAATGCCATGCCCAACACCTTTCACATCCGTGATCTACAGGTAGGTATGCAAGGCACCTCTCCAGGTTTCAACTGCTTTCCCTTCATATACACCATCTCATTTGATTTATACAATACCTGTTTGGTATACAGGGCAAATTTTATCATCCTCATTTTACAAATGATACATTTGAGATTCTAAAAAGTTAAGTGACTTGCTAATGATCAAATGAATAACATTATTCAGGTATCATTTGTATGATTACACATTTCTGTCACTTAAGAATGTTACCTGATGGAAGTACACATTACCATTTGTCTATAATTATTGAAATATTAGATTTTTATTACTCAATGTTATAGGTTGAATTTGGGGGGTACACCCCCAAAAGATATTGAAATCCTAACCCTCAGTTCCTGTAAATGTGGCCTTATTTGAAAATAGGATCTTGTCAGTGACCACATTAAGATGCAATCATTAGGGTGGACCCTGAACCAATAAAACTCCATCCTAGCAAGAAGGGGAAATTTGGACAGAGATATAGACATGAGGGAGTACAATGTAAAGACATGGGGAGAACACCACCTACAAACCAAGGAAAGCCAAGGCTAGCAGAAGGTAGGAAAGATGCTTGGAACAGGTGATGCTCCCTCATAGCCCTCAGAAGGAATCAGCCCCGCCAACACCCTGATTTCAGACTTCCAGGCTCCAAAACTGCAAGACCATAAATGCCTGTTGGTTAAGTCACTCAATCTGCGGTGCTTTGTTATGGCAGTTCTAGGACAGAGATCTACTCATTAAATAATTGATTTACTTGAGGAGGCCCCACGATGGTCTTGCCATAGTTCTTGGACGGGTGTGGGGAAGACAATGTGATGCCCATTGTGGATATGATTAGAGCGACAGTAACATTCTAGTAACCTACCATTTGCATTTCCAAGTGTGTGGTCTTTGGGAGGTCTTAGGCTTTGATGAGAGCCAACCCCCAAAGCCCAATCAAAGTTTTCAGCCAGGGAGTTTTGCCAGCCACACCATCCTTTTTCAAAAGTGCAGGAGCTGCCACATTCACTTTCATCAGTATAATCTCCACAGTCATCTATAAAGTTACAGCTTTGCTCTGGTCTGTAACATTTGCCATTCTTGCATTCCTGATAGCCATCTGGGCAGTAGCCTAAAAAAACAGAGACCAAAGAAAGGATGAGGAGACAATACTAACACTTCCAATAAGAGCAAATTCACTTCAACATAAATATAAATATAAATAAAAGGTACCTTAGGTATTCAGAGATGTTTGAGGGATCTGATGCTTACCTCACTACCCTAATTTCCTTCAGAGTTCTGACCTATAGATCACTAACAAGAATAATTCACAAATGAAAAAAAAAAAATGAAGCATTATTTTTGATTTAGTAAAGTATCCCAAGTCTCCTCAACTCCATTATTTCTTGCTAGGTATGCTCAAGGATATAAATTAGATCTGAAAGTCAAAGTGGGGCTTTCCATTTTTTATCCTAAAATAAAATCTTCCAGGTACTAAGGGCTTATAAATGGGACATTTGGAAGTATATTCCATTAGCATCCCTGCACTCCAAAATTTGTCAGAAGTATACATAAGACACTTCCATAGAAATTAGGCATATATAAATGATAAATAACTTTCCAACAAATTTTTTTTCAGAATGCATATTTATTTGTGAGTTGTTTGGAATTTTAGAAGCAATTTCTCTACAAAACAAAGTCAACCTTGAAGACTTATTCACAAAGAACTTATGACAAAGAACAATGCTTTTGAAAACCCAAGTTGAACTCATAGTGAGACTTATCACTTAAATGACTTGGATCAGACCTACACTTGATGACCTTTAACTTTCCAAATTAAAAAGGGAAAAGGTAGTAGCAAAACTTGGAGAACTTGAGCTAATTAAAGCACTATTACTTACATTACCAGTGTCATAGCAGTGCCTGTCCCCAGGAGGTGATCAGTAAATTTTAGTCAAAGAAATAAAGGAGTAAAAGAAACTGCTTTGGAAATGATAAGCCAGTTCAATATGCACATGCAAGGCATTATTATCCTGATCAATATTCAGATAGAACAAAACCACCTTGTTGTAACTATATTACATTAGGAAAAGTTATTCAGAGATTCAACTTGGAATATCGATTTTATATTTGTTCTCTGACACAAAAGTATCAGAAATTTTCTTCCGTCCTCAATTTTCCCGTCTACCAGGTAGAAGAGGTGATAGTACCATGCCCTTCTTCACTTCTAGATGGTGGCTTCCACAGTCTGAAGCAAGTTATTTGGTGATTGAGGGTTGGTGTGAATTAAAGGTAGAAAGTGATGTTTCAGAGATTTATAGGAAGGTGTTCTGGGAATTGGGAATGCTTACTGATAAGATCTCAAATAGAAGCTTTATGTCTTGGATCAGTATCACATTGTAGATAATAGGTGGCTGGGAAGGGAGAAATGGATAGAGATAAATGGAAGGCCCCTCCTCATTTTTGTGCTGAGCTATTCCTGGACAGCTTGTTCAAGATGGCGTAATTAAATGGCCTTTCCACTTGCAAAATCTTGGAATAAGTTTTAACCATGTATTCTGCCTCTAACAAAACATTCTTGTCTAGATTAATTGCTAACATTTTCTTTTCTTTCAGTGTGGGATTAAGCTATTTTTATTTAGGTAGCCTGTATAGTTTTAGTAGATCGGGGGTAAGACAAAAGACCACTAATGTTTCAATTACAGAGTTTGACTTAGAATCACATTAAAGCATTTTTCAGTTACACTGAAAAGGAGATCACTTTCATTAACCCTCTCATTTACAGATGAGAATACTGAAGATTATAGATGTTAAATGTCTTGCTGTGTTTTCAAAAACTGAGGCGCAATTTGGACCCACAACCAATTAAAAGTAAAATTAAAATGACTTGAAAAGAAAAGCAATGATATCAGCATCCAGCATATCCAACTATTATAATATATAAAACCACTGAAGAACAAACGGTATTTTGACTACCAGATGTGTTTTTCTCATAGGCCTTTTGAGAATCAAAGAAATTACTAGATCATTTAATTTTATTCAGGTTGGCATTTGTATTGATTCTGTCAATTCCAATTTGGGAACCAAAAATAAAACTGGTGTTCAAAATGCTTTTTCCAAAGAAACTGAATCAAGCTAAAATCTAATTCTTTTACAACAAGCAAGAAAATAATTTGGACATGTTTCTAAATAAAAACATCTATAGACCCCAATATATTGCATGACCAATACATGTAACATTTTAGAATAACTATGATGAAGTTTTATATTTAAAAAAGAGCTCCATAATTAGATATATTAATCAAATATTCAACAAATATTATTTTTTGAACAGAAAGCAGTAATACAGTAAATCTCACTGTCAAATGCATTATACTCATCAAATAACATACAGCAATGACATATTTTTGATAATTCAAGGGAAATTTTCAACCAATATTATCTATTTCCAAATTATTTTTCATGCCTGTTGTTTTCTCCAAGGAAACTAGTTCTCTAAATAGATTTTTCCAAAGAAGTCATACAGATGGATAACAGGCACGTGGAAAAAATGTTCAAGATCAATTATCTGGATGGAAATGCAAATCAAAACCACAATGAGATACCATCTCACTCCCATGGAATAATGAACCATAGCAAAAACAAAACAAAACAAAAACAAACCAGAAATAATAAATGTTGGCAAGGATGTGGAGAAAAAGGAACCTTTAGACACAACTGAAAACCACAAAAATTGTTAGAAAAAAAGACTCTAAATAGAGATATATAACAAGTTTATGCTTAATTCTCCCTAAATTTATTTATAATTTCAACATAATTCCAATCAAAATGTCAAAAGGATTTTGTAGAAATTAACAAAATGATTCTAAAACATTTTATGGACACAAGGATTACCTAAAGAGGATATGTAGTTCAGAAATGTACTCACAGGCATATGGTCACCTAATTTTCTAAAATGTGACAAATTAGTATGTAGTATTTTCAACAAAAATGCATAAGCTAAATCAAATTATGAAGAGAAATAAACAACTGGAGAAATAATCTATAAAGGAATAGGCCTACTCTTTTCAAAGATGACAATGTCAAAAAAGATAAAGAAAGGCTAAAAGTAGAGAAAACTAGAAAAAAAAAACATAAAAACTAAATGCAGTGCATGATTGTGGACTGGATCCAAACCATGTAAAAAGCAAAACATAAAGTATATTGGGGAGGGGGACACAATTTGAATAAACTGGAATGATTTCTTATAGAAATTTAGAGACTAAACATCAAGGGGATCCCCAGGGCAGTTCAATAAGATGGCATTAGACATGATTTATTGTAGGATTAGAGCTTTGATTAGGATCTTTTGGGAAGGGTTCAAGGAAGTTGCTTTTTTCTCAGATGGGGTACAATCAGCATACAAATTTGGTAATAATATTATATCAAGGTTAAAATTCCTGATTTGATAACTATATATTCAGCCTTAGAAGACAGACTATTAATTATTTAGAGGTAAAAGGATCTGATGTCTGCAACTTACACTAACATGCTTCAGAAAAAGTAAGATTTTATATAAAACAAATGGGCAAACTGATAATCTGAGAATCTCTATGCCTAAATTCCTTGCATAGTTCTTGCAATATTTCTATGAATAGGAAAATATTTAATTTTTTTTTAAATTGAAAAGTCTAATCTTTTAAAAGTTAAAAATTTCCTCCACTGGCATCTCATCACACTTGGAGCAAAAGCCAAAATTTTTCAAGTGTCCCCACAGATACTCTACAATCTTCCCCCTATTTTCTTTCTCTTATCATTGCCTTCTCATCAAAGAGACGTCTAAAGTTAAAAATTTGGGATGATTACTTGTAGAACTAGAAAATAAACAAGGGAAACCCCAGGCATTGAGTAAGATAGAATTATAAATGACTTATTATAGGACTAGAGCTTCGGGTAGGCTCTTTTGGGCAGAGTCCAAGAAAGCTGTGTTTTTCTCGGGAAAACTATCAGGAATCAGAGATAAATCTAATCTATAATTGGGTATCTAACAAATGAAAGATTAGAGTAGGATAATATTATAACTGGCTAGAAACAGTTTTGAGTTATGAGTCATAACAGTTAGCTCATTCATTTGGGACAATGTGTCTTGTCTGTGTTTAAGCTGCTCAATTACAAACTGATCTTATTTTTGCCTTGTGCCATCATGGTCCCAGAATGGCTTTGTCTGATGTGGATACCATGAATTTGTTGTTGTTCAACAGGAGAACTATCAGCTCCTAGCCTTGACAAGACCTAGATGATAGCTTCATGTCAGGTTCTGATGTCAGGAGCTGCTTCTCATTTTTCACTTTGAATTCTATTTCTATAGCAGGACAGTTCAGTGGGGCAGGTGATACAAGGTTAGAAAATAAAGCCCTTCTTGTTGTTTTCTTTGCAGAAGATAAAAATTGGCAGATGAACTGCTTTGGGATATACTGGAAGACATCTGAAAGACCTTCGTGTATATAAACATGAATTTATTAATCCTCTTCATATTGTTCCTTGTTAATTTGAAGTAAAATCTTGAAAACATGAATGTGCTGTGGGATCTACTTCAATGCTTGCATAGAGGTGTGGCAAGAAATTCCATAAAATAGATGACAGGTATCTTAAGAATATGGCAAAAAAAAAAATGCTAGAGGAATTATGCTTTACAACAAGGAAAACATGGAAGAAAGCCTAGTCAGAAAAGAAAGCTCCAGGCTTTGCAAAGAATGGCCTAATGTGGTTCCCTACTGGCTTGAGTTTACAATATGGCTGAAGCTGTAATTCAGGAAACAGCAGGTTTCTGAGGAGGCAATGTTTCCTGGTCAAAGCCTATTAGCCTGAGGCTTAGGCTTAGCCTTCAACTGGGAACAAATTGCAAACTGGTCCAAATACTTTCCTACAGCCTCCATCTTCTTCAATCCAAACAGTTTCAGCACAAATACACAAAGAGCATACTCCACAGCCCTGACACTAACAAAGTTATCAGATTTGTTCCAGATGGATAATTTAGACTGCAATTGTTTAATTACTCATTTTTAATGAGTGTGTACATTATGTTAACATTATAAAGCTAACATAGAACTAAGGTTAAATCTATATTGGAATAGCACTCAGAGAACTAAAAGATACCTATAAAAATGAATATTCCTTAAATTATTCTCACTTTGAAAGAAACTTCTGATTTTTTTGTGAAACAATCACAACTTGAGTTTCTAATTTATTATGTTGAGAAAGGTAAGATAATGAGGTTGATCATTAAAAATCATGATTTTCTGAACTTTTAAATTCAACTATGAGGAATAGCATAAAGATAACCCAGTTAGAGATTGGGCATTTAAGGAGAACATGTTTTAGCTGAGACTGTATGAAGATCCAGAACTGAAGCTCCAAGTAGGATCTAGGAATAAATCTCAAGATCAAAATCACTTTAGAAAAAAAATATATTTTGTACTTTTATGCAGTCAGATTTGTCAACCCTTCCTTTTATGGTTTTTAACAATTCCGTTTTAAATAAAACTTCCCTATTTTTTCTAATAAAATATGATTTCACTTTTTTCTTTTTTAAAGATTGCATACTTTTGATTTACCTAAAATTTTCTTTGACATATAGACTGAACAGTAAGCACTGAAGAGGAATACATATGCACAACGACTCTCATCTATTTACTGAGTACCTCTGGAAGGACACAAAAAATTAAAGATTTCCTTGGAAATAGGAACATAAATACAGAAAACAAAGGACATGATTTGTAACCTATGCCTTTTTTTGGTAGTACTATATGTGTATATTTAAATATTTGCTTTATTTAAAATGTAATAATATCAGGCTTGAACAAAAGCCTGCACATGCCAGGAGCTTGTCTGAAGACAAAGAAAAGCATTGAAATCATCAAGTTTCAGTGGGAAATCCAGCAGAGATACTATGATGCACAGGAAGAGGAAGACCGAACACTGCACTCCAGATGTCTGTGGAGGAAATATGCAGTCAAGGAACAACCAAATTTCAGTTTAGCAAAGAAGACATAAGGAATGAAATGCTGTATGAAAACATCTAAGATCTCTATGCTAAATTTATAGCACAGGACAAGTTACAAAAGGTAAAGGAACAAGGGAAGGTGAGTATGTGATGAAAAGAATTCAGGAGAAACCCAGTAATCATACTGGATCCTTTCCCCCATTCACTTCCCACACTCAATCAATCACTAACACTTTCTGGTTTCACTTTTTTCCTATCTCTTAACTCATCCACTTTTCTCTAGGCACACTCTCCTTACTAATTGGTTGTTCTGCATCCACTCTGTCACCCCTGCAATTCATATCCCACACTGTAAGTCAAAATGGAAATTGGATCACTACCCTGCTTGAGTGTCTTTAATGTACCCTCTCATAGTTAAAGACCAAATTGTTTAACTTGCCCATAAATCAAATCAAATAAAGATGAAATTTGTTAACTTAACCTAAAATCCAGTAACAGTCTTTTCACTTTCACCTTTCTAAACTCATCCTCTAATACACACCTCTCAACTCCCTGCCACAGACCGATTGGTTTTCCTGCAGTCCTTTTAATCACAGATATTTTACTTTATGTGGTAGATGATACACCTCCAGCATTCCTTTTTAAAATCTTGTAGATTTCAGCTCATTCTCCACTTCCTCCAAGAATCCTTGATTGGTTAAATGCCTCTATTATAGTCTCTTGTGTCATTCTTCTTTATAGGACTTTAATAGTAGTATTGCGCATGTCTACAGGATTATTGGCATAATGATTCTTTCCACCACTTTCTGTGGGGCCCCTAATGCACACACATTGGTATGCACTTAGAAAGTGCTCACTATACATTTTCTGGATAAACCAAGCACTTTTGCCTATAAACTTAACATAGTACATTTACTTGTTGATTCTCAATGATGAACACCTAAAGCTTACATAACAATATAATGCAATGTCACTTTAATAAAGAAAAAAGAACAAATAAATGAACTAAATGAAACAAGGAGGTTGACAGAAAGAAGAGTTGGCATTTGGTTGTTGGATAAGAGAGACAGGGATAGGGCCATTTTGAGATTGAGGGATTCTGCCATATCAAAGTGAGGGTATTAGAGAAAGAGACTCAATCACATATGACCTATAACTGTGGAGCAAATGACAAACTTTTCCAATTTTCACTCTTCTGTTTTGGTTAGTAATAGCAGTTATTCAGTCTGTTCAAAACACACATTTCAAATATTTAAGCAAAGATTTCCCTATTATGTCTATAGAAAGAATACAAAAGTCACAATCCCAATTTAATGCTACCTTTATATAATTTAATCCTCTAACAAGGCAATTTCCCTGTAAATCTTGCTGACCTGCTAAAAACAAATTGCATGTAATAAAACTGACACGATCATTTAATTCAAAGAGGAAAATAAAACTGATGGTCTAAGCTAAATTCTATTAATAAAAGTAAAACAAAGCCACAATATTTGTATTCATAAACACCACTCCCATTAGTGCAGCATATTATGTTTAAAATTAACTGGGATAAACTATGTTTGATTTCATCTTAGTTCATTTATTTGTGACATTGTATATGTCATTCATAATATGTATTGCGCAAAATTGTTTTAAAACAGGATTAGAAAATGGGTTCCCTTTCTTTAAAAAATGTATTACCTACCCAAAGTAAATTATTTTTTCAATATCCATGCGTATGACACTGTGTGGTCATGTGAATATTTGGGTAATGTATAATTCAAAACATTATGCACTTATGTATATATTTCATGTATGAATATGACAAAGCAGCATATGAATTTATATATGTATAAAGATAGTTAAAATGGATTATGACTTTAAAGTGAATAGCAAATTTAGTCATAATGGTAACTACTATTTATTAATCATCCTGTTTATGTTTTATGCTAGCTATAGCATTCATAAATTTCTAGTCCTGCAAACAACATCGTAAGAAATGTTATCCCCATTTTCAAATGTGGAAATTAAGGATAAGGAAACTTACGTGCAATTTTTAAGGTTATAACATCTAGTGTGTATCTGACTTTAATTCCTAATTTTTAAAAATTTACCAAACATGTACAAAACAAAATAATAAGATATTAATAATAGCTTATAGTGAAACTATTGAATGTTTAATTCTGTCAAGTGCTGTGGGATGTGATTGCTGTGCATATATTACCTAATCATCAAAATCACTCTGTGATGCAGACACACTGGCACACTGAACATCTATTACATCATTGTTCTTGAACTGAACAATTTACTTCTTATTATTAAATACTTAATCTTATTAAACTCCTCTAATTCAATATGCTAGAAGGAAAGAATAAATGTCCTAATCTCATGTCTATTTGAGCAGCAGAATTCATACACTATCTCTCTTTTGTTTTCATTGTTGTGCTCACCAGACTCAGGATAATAATGGACAGATCATGTGGAGGAAAAGTCCCCCCTTTAAAAATATCATCTTATTGTTATTCCTTTTTATTGTAGTAACATTGGTTTACAATGTTGCTTTTGCTTTAGACCACTAAGATCTCCCTCTTCCACTGTGGTTACTATACCACACCTACTCCTAACCCTGAATATGTAGCAACAATCAGGAATATAGGAAATCTGGGTTGCTATGTCCATATCTGTTGGAGAATCTTCCACTAAACTGTGAGAATAAACACAACAAGGAGTCACCATGATTAGAATCACCAAATATTTCATCTAGTCAAT
This sequence comes from Talpa occidentalis, assembly GCF_014898055.3. Lineage (NCBI taxonomy): Eukaryota > Metazoa > Chordata > Mammalia > Eulipotyphla > Talpidae > Talpa > Talpa occidentalis. The sequence goes on along the minus strand of NW_023601433.1, from coordinate 65,865,895 downwards.
TCCAGTCTCTTATATGGAGGGCAAGTCATTTTGCCACCCAGTTAGATGGTCCTGTCTCAACTATAGTCACCACCACCACCTAGTTGAAAGTAGAGAGAGCTGATATACATGTCAACGAATGGATAAATTAGATTTCAGAAACACTGGCATAGGTATAGTTTATTAATATTTTTACTTTTTATTTCCTAACAGTAAGAATTGAAGTGGCCAAGTTGGTGAATTAATTGTACCAGTCAATAACAAGGGAGTACTAAAATGAAACTAGATACAAAGTTTGAACAAAAAAAAAGGAACCGGCAGAATAATAATAATTGGGCCACAAAGTCACTTTGAAAGTTTTACAAAAGGGAGGTAGACTGAATTACATAAATCAGTGTCTTGAAAATATATTCACATTATGTGCCTAGGAAAACCACAGCACCACTGAGTCCTACATTATAAATAAATTTATCCCATGGTTGTAAAGCACATATAAAAAAATTGAAGGAAGAAATATGGCAAGATATTGGCCAAGTAAATATGCTGGACTCCCCTCCTCCAGAAATTCACAACCAAATTATAACTAAACTAAGTCAATGATGCCTGAATGATTAACAGACAACTACTGCATACATCTGGAGCAATGGCATGGTAGAAAAGGGGTAGGTAAAACTGTAATTGAATTGTAGCTACAGGGATACCTCGGCAGTGCAATCCATGAGAGGCAGGAGTGGCTGCTAGGTAGAGGCACCCTTAACTCAGGAGTACCCATCCACATCAGAGACGACGGAGACCTACCACTGCAGTGGAGAAGGAGGAAGCCCAGAGTTGACAAACATGCGAGTAGAGCTGTGCTTCTGGATAACTCGAGCAGAGTGGTGATTGCTGGCTTAAGCCTGAGAATCCCAATCTAAAACACTTGGTGTCCAAACCATTAGGGAGAGCCTGTGTCTCCTCATAGAAGAAGATACAATGTGCAATTGGAGACTCTGATATTTGAAACACTTGTCCAAAACTGAGAAAGTGACTGACTGCTCTCACTAACCAGAGCTTAAGCACCTGCATTTTAATAATAAATGTGAGTACCCAGGGTAAGACTCCATAATCAAAAAGCAAAGAGAACGATTCCTGGGTTGTGGTCCTGTCTCAACTACAGTCAGTGCTATCAAGCTATTGCCAGCCACTGCAGCACGAGTTCAATCCCCAGTGGGCTAGGGAGCTACCACATGGCGCAGCAGACCTCTCCTGTCTTGCCCACTGCTCCTTTCAGCAGTGTATTTCAGTCAGTCTGCCTGTTCTGTTCCCCACTCTGTCTCTGGTGAATCCTCTTATTCCCCACACCTCTGGCCTGTACCCCAGTTCTTATATGTATAAGAAAATAAATATTTTTTAAAAATCTAACAGATATTAATAAACAAAGTGATTAAGAGGGATGATAAAGGCAGGAAGGGTTAAAGGAGACTTTACTCTGAGATGATGAATGGCTGAGTTTTTTGCCTACAATCATGGGATATTTGAAACATAAAGAAAAAAGATCTTTGCTGGAACATGGAATGAAGGTGGATTATACAGAGTAGCAAAGAATATGAAAAAGGAGAAGAATTAGGATTCTATTACAGTATTCCCATTGGACAATGAGATAATTCTAGACTAGCAGTATAAAGAATATTAACCAAGGAGTACTGAGAACATAATGAGTACTCAACAAATATGAACCATTGGCATTAGAATGTTAGCAGCATTGGTGAAAAGTAGCTGAAATTGGGAAATATTTGAAAGAAAGACCCCATAGAAATGTTTGATAGATTGAAAATGGGTAGATAATCAGAGTGAGAGAGGCCAAAAATAGCTTTTAGGTCTTGACGTGAGAAACTGCATAAATGATATAATCACTTACTGAAGTGGGGGATGAGGAAACTTTGAGGCAGTATAAAGTCCAATTTTATTATCATTTACAAAAAAAATCAAATAATTTAGTCTCATACTAGAAAACAATACAAGTACCTTATTAATATACTTTACAGAACATTAACATATATTATCTATTATCCTCATCTCAATTTCCAGAAAGATGCAGACCTATATCCAGAAAGACCTATATCCTTTTGTATAGGTGAGAAAACTGAGTTTGAAGGAGGCATAAATGGCTTTGAAGTCTATAAATCAGTCAAGATACATTATCACAGCACATCACGCATTGGCAAATATTGACTATACTGCTGTATTCAACTGTTCTCTCTGGAGAAAGATAATGCTAAATTTTCCTTGAAGTTTACTGATGAGTAACTATATATAGAGAGATGGGGGAATAGCCATCAATTACTTAGAATAGGTTGAGAAATGGATCGAAGCCTGAAGGAATTGAAGCAATGCAGGTAATCTGAAGTAAACAAAAATTGTTTGCTCCTGAAGTTTTTGAAAAACACAAGAAAAAATCATAAGAGACAAATGGAGACTCGATGTTTAAAAATAGCCTATCTTTTTTCCAGATTGTCTGCTGTGTAATCAAGAGGACAAATAATTTTGATGAACACATAAAAATGTCATAGTCTTAGCTTTTCCAGTAAGAAAGCTAATTTCAGTACCATATAGTTATGTCAGCAGATAACCTAAAGTCACCACATTAAAGTCAATTCACGGACTTGGGTGACTCAAGTCTGGCCTTTTAATCTTTCTGAATAAATATAATTTATTTACAATTAATTATATTTATAATGAAATTATAAATAGTTATAATTATTCATTAACAAAGATATAAGCTGGAATCTTCTTACAGAAGGGCAAGAAGCTCATTATCACTAGAACCTAGAACATCATCAAATATATAGTATTCACTCAATACATGAATATGGTGCTGAATCAAAGTGGAATAACCACCTGAGAAATCTGAACCTAATCTTTAAGCGTAGGGAAGCTACTTACTAATCCTTAGAGGAGTGATATGATTAAGTATTGTTCCGGAATATTTGTCTTTTTTTCACTGCAAAATGGATTAAAATTGGGAGAAACCTAATAAGCAAGCCTTATTAGGTCTCAACTAGCTTCCTTCATTAATATTTGACATACTGGGAAAATGACCCAGAGAGGTGAAGTGACTTACTCAAAGCTATCGTTTTAACTCTCAAAAAATAAGGTCTGAGACTCATTAAAAATTTCAAGGCCAATATTCTTTTCACTGTATAACATGGTGACTTGTTTACAGTCTGTTGGTACATTAATGCAGAACCCAGAAAAGCAATATCACCCTTCAAACTACAAGAGGAAATTAACTAGGAATAACCTCACCTTCCAACTTTATTTCCAAGGAAGCACTGGACATAAAATCATGTGAAGCTGCTCCTGTGGGTCTATGCCTACAGCAGGGTCTGGTTACATCCAAATCTAATAAGATGCAGTAATATTAAGAATCATAAAAATAGGGCCTCCCCAGTAGCGCAGCAGTTGAGCACTGGGTTGCGAAGCTGCCCGCAGCCTCTGCAGCGCCGGTTCGATCCCCGGCTGCTCCCTGGCCACCAGAGGAGGGTCCCACATGGCGGCAGACCTCTCCTGCCGCCCGCTGCTCCCCTCAGCAGTGTACTTCAGTCCTTCTGCCTGCTCTGCTCCCCGCTCTGGCTCTGGTGAATTCTCTCACCCTCCCGCGCTTCTGACTGTACCCAGTGCTTGTATAAATAAATTAATTTAAAAAATCTTAAAAAAAAGAATCATAAAAATAAATAAAGCCTAAGAGTAATTACTAGAGATGATAGTTGTAAATAGAGATCATTCACTTAAATGGGATTCTTTGAATTAAGACACACTTCTTAGGAGCAAACACTGGGTCTACTCGCTCAGTGAATCTGCTTGGGATCAAAAGACCATATTCTGCTCTGGATCACAGTAAGAATTCACCACACTTAACTATACACAAACCTTAACTCACCTTACTATTCTAATTGCAATTAGGTGAACCATCATGTGTTGCATTGTTTTTAGAATAACCAAACCAGAATAACCAAGAATAACCAAACCTTTGCATTGTTTTTAGAATAACCAAACCAGAACAGAAACTAGATTATAAGTTTCACATGCATTGAAGCAGGAAACAGTAAAAGTGCCATTTAAAAAATTCAATATTCAATTAGTCCAACTATAATATAAATAAGGTATTCTTTAAAAATAGATATTTTGAACTGGGGGACGAGTCTTGTAGGGCCTAGCGTAAACATGTGGAATGTGAAACCTGATCCCTGCTTTCTATGAGCTTACAATTTTCCTAATAAAATAAAACACTCATACAGGAAACAGAAAAAGAAACAACAAAGACCATGACTGGCTGACTACTAGTTTGAGAAAGAGTAATAGTGTCTCTGAGCAGTTACTGGGGCTGGAGGATGCTGCCACCCAGTGGACACCATCTACTTTTAGTATGGCCAAGTGTTCATAAACCAAGTCAAAGCACCCTCCAGAATTGCTTGGAAGAGGGTTCTCAAGTTAGTCAAAGGCTTCTTCTCTTAGACTCAGGACACTCTACATATTTGTCTTTTATGTAAAATACAACTGTAGGGCCTCCCCAGTGGCGCAGCGGTTGAGCGCTGGGTTGCAAAGCTGCCCGCAGCCTCTGCAGTGCCAGTTCGATCCACGGCTGCTCCCCGGCCACCAGAGGAGGGTCCCACGTGGCGCGCAGACCTCTCCTGCCGCCCGCTGCTCCCCTCAGCAGTGCACTTCGGTCCTTCTGCCTGCTCTGCTCCCCGCTCTGGCTCTGGTGAATTCTCTCACCCTCCCGCGCTTCTGACTGTACCCAGTGCTTGTATAAATAAATAAATAAAAAATAAAAAATAAAAAGAGTTTAAAAAAAAAATACAACTGTAGAAGCTGATTGGCTTCTCTCTTGCTTGTACCATCTCTATTTCATGAGACTGTCAAGCATTTCCAACTCTTTTATTAGTATTTGAATGATCTCAGGTCAAGTATGGCTATAAGATGTCAATGACTGGTGAAAGATTTTTGGTTTCCAAAAGCTTCTAACAGCAGGCCAGTATTTTTTTTTCTCAAAATGACTATATTAGGTAGACCTTCCAGGTGGTCCTTGAAACCAGCACTCAGTGTCATTATTATTAACAAAAACCTGTCTTTCAGAAGGGACCATGGGGAATTCATGTCCAAGAGGATACCACTGCAATAGCCTGTTGTACTGCCTCTAGAACTGAGCTCAAGATCACAGCTGAATTTGAAACGTTTTCTGGTCAACTTGACCAAAAATCCCTAGATGAAGAAAATATTGTCTCTAATATCCAAAACATCTGATAAGGTTCTGGACTTCATTGCTGGTAGCTGGGGCCACAAGGCAACTTGTTTTCCTTTCCCATCTCAGGGATCAGTCTTTGTGCCTCAGCCTATATTGCACCTCAGAATCTGACTTGGTTTTCAAGAACTGTAAAGGACTTGAGATTTTACCCTAATGCAATCTACTAAGGTAGCCCATCATTATTTTAGGGGTGCTAGAACAAACACAAGATTTCTGGGTTAGAAATGGTGGACAGTTTATTCTTCACAGTAATAGAAATAACCAGAGTGTCATCATTTCATGTGTCCATTCCTTGAATCTCAATTTGCACAGGTGATGTAAAGAAGACTGTATGACACATGGGTAAGTAGTAGGCTGCACTGCAGGAGAGGAACTCTGAGAGAAAGAAACCTGATCTTGATCTGGTACCAAATGGAACAAGACAAAGGCATTAACAATGACTAGAGAGGTATAGTAGGGGCTATCAATTATGGTTCTGATTCAGTTACAGTCACAATGTCTGAAATAACTAGTACTATAGGGGGCACACTAAATTCAATTGGTGATAGTCCACAGCACATTTTTTTAATTTAATTTTTTTATTTTATATATTTTTACATTATTTTTCATTTTTGCACAATGTATGCATTTTCATCTTAAAAGCATGACCATTAAGATCTGGAACAAGACAAGGATGTCTACTCTCACCACTGCTTTACAATATAATACTGGAAGTCCTAGTCAGAGCAATAAAACAAAAGAAAGACATACAAGGAATCCAAATAGGGAAGGAAGAAGACAAACTATCACTATTCGCAGATGATATGATAATATACATAGAGAACCCCAAAAACTCCACAGAAAAACTAATTAAACTAATCAATCAGTTTAGTAAAGTATCAGGATACAAAATCAACACAGAAAAATCAGTAACCTTTCTATACACAATAAATCTAAAGAAGAAGAAATAAGAAAACCATCCCTTTTATTACTGAAACAAAAAAAATCAAACACTTGGGAATAAACCTAACAAAAGAGGTAAAGGACCTATACAAAGAAAACTATAAAACACAGCACATTTTTAAGTTGCCACACAGTGTTGGTTATATGGAGAAAATGCATCTTCCAACAAAATAGCTCTGCTGTCTAGAAGTCATTAATAAAAGCTATTTTCCTCCTGGAAAGATATATTGGCTTTTATATAACAAGGGAAGCTTATTTGGTTATCTGTCAGGCATTAGTCCCACTGTTGCCTCCCCACAAGTACTATTTGCAATCAGGAAAGTCCCATCTAAGCCTGATGGGCATTCAGAGGACAAGCAGGTAAACCTTCAATACCAATTATATATTCAGCAGCATCTGCATTGGAAGATAACAAGAGTCTAAATGTTATTATCCAAATGATTGTAATTACTTCCCTTCCTAATTTTACTCTATTTCCAAATCCAGTCAGTTGAATATCTGACTCATTTCTCAAGAGAACCTGATACTCAAGTGGTGGACATAATGGCACATACAGATGTTGACTTATAAAGATGCACACCTGAAACTTACATGTTTTAATGCAATTTTACTTCAATAAAAATTATTTTTAAAAACATAAACATTTGTATCTATCAATTTTTGTCCCACCCCATTGTACCTTCAATGTAATACAAGGCTTTCTGTTTCACCCGGATATGGGAAATCTGAAACTTAACCTGTTCTTCTCCTTAAAAGCTGTCAAGTCAGGATACTGGGGTCTAGGTTCAGATGGTGGAGGTCTGAAGGAGCACTTTTTTTAAGAAGCTAAAACCTGGCCTCCCTGGTGGAGCAGCAGATTGAGCGCTGCACTGTGAAGCTGTCCGCAGCCTCTGCAGGGCAAGTTTGATTCCTGGCCAGCCCAGGAGATTCCCACATGGCGTGGCAGCCCTCTCCTGTCTTGCCCGCTGCTCCCCTCAGCAGTGTATTTCAGTCCTTCTGCCTGTTCTGTTCCCTGCTCTGTCTCTGGTGAATTCTCTCACCTTCCCATGCCTCTGCCCTATACCCTAGTGCTAGGGTATAAATAAATAAATCTTTAAAAAAAAATACCTTTAAAAAAAAAAGAAGCTAAAACCTTGACTTAGTTCCTCCCATAGAGAAAGGTCCATCTCTATGAAAAAAAATGGTTCTATAGAGATACTTTCTATTTCAACCAACTATAACTGTTTGGCTCAGTTTACAATTGTTTTTCTGATTTAGGATAGAGTGTATTTTTTTTTTTTATTTTGGGCATCTTCTGGTGCAAGTTAATCAGAGACTCCTGCATAAGACCTCCTAACTTGAACAACAAATTAAATGGAGTTCTCCAGATTGGAGAATAAGTGTGAGAAGATCATTGAGCTTATCAGTCATAATTTGCTGATCATCAGTCATGATAAGAGGTGTCACTCTGCCATTTATACAGCCAACATGAAGCACTCTGACAAGTATCATCCATGGGATGACATGTACTTTTACTGGCTTTGAACAAGGGTCCTCATACTAGATATAGTCATAGGTCCAGAAACCAAAAGTAGCAAACTTTATTGTGGGATAGATTATGTCCTGACTGAATTGTAATGGCTTGAAGCCTTAGGTCACATGTGAGATGACCTAGTCGCCAGCATTTGCCCTCTAAGAAACTTGATCACTGCTTCTCATGGAGGCACCAGTCAAAGCTCTAACAGCTCTGCGGTCTATTTTCTCAAGTGGTCCTGGATTTCCCTTCTCCTTCTCTAATTACAAGTCAGCATCCTAGTACTACAGAGGCACACTGGTATCCAGAGAAGTTTCTACATGTCACATCTGAAGCACTCAGAATCTGTGGCTCCTCTTCTTTTGCAACAAGCAGCAAACAATCCAGTTCCTCCCCTCTAGGAAGAATCAGCCAAACAATAGTTACTCTGTGGTGACCCTGACCCACTCGTATGCCATTGTGATGAAGTAAGGAGAACACTCAATATCAGAAGACAGCGTGGCTACATTCAGAAGACATGAACAAGGTTGATGGTAGACTTTCTGTCCCAATAACAGGTTAACACTGAGGAGTAGGGGCTGAATTACTTGTAGAATTAATGGTAAAATGGAGTCAACCTGTCTCATGTGACACATGCTATGATAAATCCTAATTTTCTGGATTTTAACACTATATCATAGTTATAAACTTTAGGATGTCAAACTAAAGTCAATATAAATAGAAATGCAAATTTGAAACTAGTCATAATTTTTAGTTAATAAATTTAATGGTACTACTTAAAAAAACATTATTGAAATAAGATTGGTATAAAACATTACATGTGTGCTGTAGCAGAGTCAACATTTGTATCTATTACAATATAATAGCCACCAAAAGTCTAGTTTCCATCCACCACCATAAAATTGATCCTGTCTATTCAATCCTTTGCCCCATTCCCCTCTAATAACCGATGTTTTATTTTTATAATCTAAGAGGGTTTATTTTTTTTTTGCTTGGTTTGTTCTTTGCTTTGATATTTTATGTTCCATATATAAACTGAAATCACATGGTATTTGTCTTTCCCTGTCTGACTTATATCACTAAGCATAGTACCCTCTATGTCTATACATGCTTTTGTAAATGGCAAAATCCCACCTCTATTTTTCTAGCTGAGTAGTATTCCCTAGTATATTTTTACCATGTCTTTTTCCCCATTCATCAGCCATGGGCACCTCAGTTGTTTTCATACATCAACTATTGAAAATTATGCTGCAACAAACATAGGAATGCATGTATCTCTTTGAATTAGTGTGTTTGTATTCCATAGACCCAGAAGTAAAATAGCTGGATCCTATGGTATTTCCATTTTTATTTTTTTTAAGGAATATCTTACTCATTTCCATAACTGCTGCACCAGTTTACATTCCCACAGTGTATAAAGGTTTCCTTATCTCTAAATTCTTGCCAATATTAGTTGCTTCTACTCTTTTTGATAAAAAACATTCTCACAAGTGTGAGATGATATCTGATTATTGCTTTGATTTGCATTCCCCAAATGATAAATGAGGAACATTCTTTCTCACATGCCTACTGGAAATGGCACTATTTTTAGTAGAAAATTCAAAGTAAACATAAGAATAAACATAAATCTAAAAATATATGAATTTGCTCCTTTGCCCTAGGGATAACCCATTCCTGTGTATGTGAAATGTGCTCAGTTGACTGTCTCTCCACATGTCATCCATCCACCCCAAGACTTTTTGTACTAAGAAAAAATAAACAAAAAACATAAAGGAGAATCTCCTTTGTTTCCCACATGTATATTATAACACTTTAACATACCCATTACCTAAGCCTCTTGTTCATATTATATTAAGCAATGTCCTGCATTTATTTACACTAGCATCAGTAAGAACCATCTGATACACAATCAAAATTTGAACTGAGAAAAATACAAGATATTTGTGATGTGTCCTTTAAAACCAACATACCATTTCTAAGATTGTATATCAGGAATTTGGTAGCAATTAAAGCTCACATGTCTCTTGCACATAGTAGATACTCGAAATAGTTTGTTTTTTTTTTAAAGATTTATTTATTTATTTATACAAGCACTGGGTATAGTCAGAAGCACGGGAAGGTGGGAGAATTCACCAGAGCTAGAGCGGGGAGCAGAGCAGGCAGAGTGACGAAGTACACTGCTGAGGGGAGCAGCGGGCGGCAGGAGAGGTCTGCGAGCCATGTGGGACCCTCACCTGGTGGCCGAGGATCGAACTGGCACTGCAGAGGCTGCGGGCAGCTTCGCAACCCAGAGCTCAACCACTGCGCCACCAGGGAGGCCCAATCAAAATAGTTTTAATCTGAATCTGGTCCTAAGAATATTTATGAACGATGAGAATTGTTTATATATGAAGAGATTGGTCTTGGAACCATCAGAAAGTATGGGGAAAATGAATCAAATGAAAACCAATAAGTACTAGTCAAACTATCACAAAATATTTTAAGTCATGCAATAAACTCTTAAAAATCCACTTGGGAACTACTCCTTTCATTTGATCTGCAAATACAGTCAGGGAAATCTTAAGATTTATTAGATGTGTTTTTAGTGCAAGTCCCCAAGTGGGTAAATGGGCTATGATTCCTTTATTATCCTCATAAAATATGCATTATTTAAAGAGAAGAACAGAGGTAAAGAAGGAAGAAGTGAGAGAAAGAAGGAAAGGAACAGTTTATTTTTAAACACTTAGTCTTTATTGTTGAAATTTAATATTAACAAACAAGAATAATGTTGACATGGTACACAAAAAAAATGTTATTAATGTCAGTCTTCCAATTAACTTATTTCTGTAGTTTTGAAGTTATATTTTTGGTGTTTGGAGTGTATTATAGCTCCTACTTCTCCAAGCACCTGAGGCTTAATACTATTTATTGTATGTACTCATAAAGAGAAATTTTTCTTCTCTATAAATATGTCCATCATCTCGGGGATCTTTCAGAGAAAGAGATGATAGCAGTATAAGTTCAACCAGTATTTATCTGGAAGCTTACTGACCGCCTTTAGTATAGAAGACAATCTTCTCTGTGGGCAGTCTGTGAAAAGAGCCCCTGAGTGCTCTCCAGGTTGCATGAAGCCACAGGGGAGCAGTTCATTTAATGTGATGCTTCCCTTCCTATTTCTTTGATGTTCATGCTCCAGGGGCTGTGCACTCACTTGACAGGAAAGGAGAGCACTCTTACTACCAACAGTGGGTTGCAGAGGTGTGACAGGAAGCAATTTGTTTTCATAAAAGATTGGAATTAAGTAAATTTAGAGAAAACTGACACTTAAAACTGATTGAGAGGTTCATGGGAGTAACACCCAGTGTGATAATTCTCATAAACTGTATTTTCCTTTCAAGTGAGCTCAAAATGATTTTTTTTAAGATTTATTTATTTATGCATATAAGAACTGCGGTACAGGCCAGAGATGCAGGGGGTGAGAGGATTCACCAGAGACAGAGTGGGGCACAGAACAGGCACATTGACCCAAATACACTTTTGAGGGGAGCAGCGGATGAGACAGGAGAAGTCTTCCTGCCATGTGGGTTGTTCCCTGGCCGGCTGGGGATCGAACTTGCACTGCAGAGGCTGCGGATTGCCTCATAGTGCAGTGCTTAACACCTTGTGCCACCGGGGAGGCCCTCAAAATGTTTTTGAGTTTCCCTTATATTTTTTGATGACTGATTGATTTAAAAGAAGGTGACAGTTTTATGTATTTGGAATATTCTAAATGTGATAACATTAATGCCTAATTAATTTCCATTGTGTTTGGAAAACACACTCTATGATTTCAATTAGTTTAGATTGAATTTAGACTAGTTTTAGGGTTCAATATCTCACTGAATGTTCCATATGCAACTCGACTCAATTTCGGTGTTTTTTTTTTTTTTTTTTTGTTTTGTTTTTGTTTTTTGCTATAGATGAAAATAACTTTTCTATTGCCATGATATAGATTTCCATAAATTTTGCCACTTACACAGCATACATTTGTCTCAGTGTGATGTTTGTAAGAAGTCTCAGCAAATTATATTTGGTTCTCAAGTTCTCACAAGACTGAAAACAAGATTGGGCTGGACTCTTATCTGGAGATTTTGGGACAAACACTTGGGAAATCAGTTAGCTGGCACCTGCTTCAGTCTAGCAAGTGAGAGGTCACAGATTCTTTGCTGGTTGTCAGCCCTTGACTGCTCTTCTGCTCCTGCAGACCACTTGCATACCTTTTCAAGTGACCCTCTTCATATATTCAAAGACAGCACAGCTTCTGTCTAGAAGCCAGACAAAATACTCTGTTTTTAAAGGGCTCACCTTTGTCTTGCTCAGTAAGTTAATGTCCTTATCTTAAGGCAAACTGACTTGAGGTTTTCATCACATAGGCAAAATAGCTAGGTTGGCATTTGAAGACACAGGGAACTGGATTCTTGGTGAGAGCGGGAGAAAATCGTTAGAATTACCCTGGGCAAAGTATTATATAAATGTGAATTATAGTGGAATGGTTGATTATTATAGTGAAGTTTAGTCTCTTCTTGTTTTCTCCATTACTGAGAAAAGAACACGAAATCCATAATATAGTAGTAACTTTTCTATTTCTCCTTTCATTTCTGTCAGATTTTTTTCCTTGTGTTTTGAAACTTTGTTGTTGGGTATATATATTCTCAGAAATGCATCCTTTCTGAGGACTTTCCCTGTACCTAATTATAAAGTTTCTTTTTTTATTCCTGGTAATATTTCTTGTTTTGGAATGTATTTTGTGTATAGGTTTATTAGTAGTAGTATTTGCTATATCCTTCTCTATATGCTTCTCTATCCCTTTACTTTTTGATTCTTTGTTCTTAAAGTGGGTTTTTCATAGAAGCATGTAGTTGCTGAGTTTTGCTTTTTAATTTAATTTTGATTGACATGTTCAGGACATTTAAAATTATTGAGGGTCTGGAGGCCTTATAAACAACTTTATTGGAGAAATATGATTTATAGACATATACCTTTCCCAACAGAATGGTGTGAGTAGAACAGGAGGGAAATTTTTTTGAGTAATGGCTTCACTGGAAAATTTACCATTATTAGTCCTGACAACCACCCAGGTAAGTTAGTTTTACTGAAGACATTTTATGAATGTTAAACAGATTAATAGAGCTAAAACAGTTGCAAAAGCACAACTGTGTTGCAAGCATACTCTACAAATAAATCTCTATTTACACTACCTTCCTGATGGTTAGAAATGTATGACTTCTTACTGACAGATTTGCTTTGCAAGTAAAGCACACAAATGTGATAGGAAGTTGCACAAATGGAAAAAGTAATTAAGTGATTTGGTAAACTTTGACATTTATAAACACACAACAAAACAATGGTTTTGTGTGGAATATTTTCCTAGTGAAGTCATGCAAAGCTCTAAGGGTAGAAAAAGATTGCCTGGAAATCTGAAATAAAAATCACGAGAAGTAAGATTAAGAACAGCCAACACACCATACAAAACATACAGATGGGGATTTAATTGCCAAGACTCAAGAGGGAGACAAATTTTATAGCTACTCTTTTTTTTTTTTTTTTTTTTACTTTTTACAACAAACCATCCTTTCAGTGAGTCATCAAGTACAAAGTACATAAAGAGAACAAAACCAGGATCGATTTTATCTGAATTATATAGCAGTTGAAAATTCCATATTACTACTTCCTCAGTCCTATATTGCATAAAGTAAATCATAAGTAAAACTCTATTTATTATGAAGAGCAAAAATATATAATTAGGAGATATAAATAAGAAAATATGTCATGAAAGTTGTGATCCTATACATCTTAGCAGAAAAAACAGGAAACTATTCAAACTATTCAATAAACTATAGAATAGCTGGAGTGTAGGCCAGAGGTGCGGTGCTGGTGAGAGGATTCACCAGAGACAGAGTGGGGAGCAGAACAGGCAGATCTACTGAAATACACTGCTGAGGGGAGTAGCAGGCAAGACAGGAGAGGTCTGCTGTGCCATATGTGGGTTAGCTCCCTGGTCAGGGAAGGAGCTCAGTCTATCGTGGTGGACTGTATTGGTGATAGTACTGAGACTTAACCCCTAGGCCACCAGGGAGGCCCCAAGCCTATTTTGAACATAAAAACTTTTCTCTTATTTGCTTTTACAGGTACTTGGGAAAAAATAGCAAAGCAGCACACTCTTAAGACTATTTAGAGTTGGACTTTGGATTAAAAAAAAAAATGGGGCCTCCCCTGGTGGCGCAGGTGGTTGGGCGCCATGCTGTAAAGCTGTCGGCAGCCTCTGCAGGTCCCACATGGCACAGCAGACCTCTCCCGCTGCACCCGCTGCTCTCCTCAGCAGTGTATTTTGTCAGTCTGCCCGTTCTGTTCCCTGCTCTGTCTCTAGTGAATCCTCTCACCCTCCTACGCATCTGGCCTGTACCCCGATTCTTGTATAAAATAAATCTAAACAAAAAATGTAGCACGGTCTAAAACTCTTATTTTGTTTTAATCATTAAAGTCAGGAGGCAATAAAAAGCATACTTTTTTATATAAGGCAGTATTTTTAAGTTCAGTCATTTATAAGCTAGTTCTCAAAAAGTACACATGTCTGGATATATACACATTTCATAACTCTTGTGATAAAAGGTTGAGCTATTAGAAAATTCAGTTTAAAATTTCATTTGTTTGGAGATAACTTTTCTTCCTTTGAACTCTTGCATTGATTTTTGTTCCTTAACATTAACAATAGCTCTATTTTTAAGTGAGTTAATAATGAAACCATAGCAAATGAAACCACTATCTATCTATATGGAGAGCTACTTAGAGATAAGAATTTTGGTTAAAATGCCTGCAACAGATTCAGTAACTTACTGACTACTGTGAAATAAAATTTCAAGAATTTGTTCAGTATCCTCTCCTTCAGACCAGGTGCTTTCCTCATCTTGGGAAACTATGTAATGGTATTTGTATATCTTTAACCTTGGATGTAATTGTATGAATGTAATACAAGTATGATATAATCTATATTGTATTGTGTGACCATTTTACTAAGACAAAATATCTTTGATTCCTAATAAGATATTTATTTTTTTACTTATTTCATATACATTTAGTCTTGAGATAAAATAGAAGAAATTTTATAAGGGAAAATTTAAACTGAATAAGTGGTAGTATTGGAACTATTTCTTTGTTTCTTTTATCATGTGCTTTCTAGATTCCTAATTTTCTTTCAAGTGATTGGCAGTGGGAAAAACTACTGGATAATATATTATAGGTTCATTATGGTCAATTACTTTTTTCCATGATCATCCATTTGTTATTTCTCCCGACCACTTGTCAGCTACATTCCTTCATCCTAACTCACTGCCTGAATACCGATATTCATTATGTCTCATCTGGAATACTAGCTTTTTCCTTTCCTCTAATTCATCCTATATGTTGACAGCACCTATTATTTTTCTAATTAACAAATGAATTATATCACCCCAACATTGAAAATAAAAAACTTTATTTTAACCATACATTAAAAAGCTCCATGGAACCCAAAGATGAAGTTCACACTCTGATGTGATATTTAAGTGCTGTGATAATCTGGAACTTATGTATCATTCCCAGGTCCATGAACAAGAATGGGCAGACAAGCTGATATGCAAACACATTCCCTTTCTACTTCCATATCTCTGAGAATTCTATTTTTTCACTGAAGCATGGCTATTTTGTATATTTTAGCTATATTATACATATACATATGGAAAGAGACAGTGACAGAGAATATTACTCTAATACCAAGAGTAGAAAGATATTGCAAGAAAAGATGATAGATCAATATTGCTTATAAACAGGTAATATTATTTAATAAACTGGTAAATACAATCCAATAACAGAAGATATATATATTGCTTTGATTAATAATTTTATCTCTCTATCCATCTACCACCATCTCCATCTATCTTTACCACCACTACCACCTTAAATCATATAGACTGAGGTTCATGAAGAAGGATGATCTTAAATGCAGATCAAGCTGTTAGAAAAATATTTAGTCAGAAAGCCTTAGCTGAAGATCATATTTATATGTATATACTATGCAGAAGTATGTAATATGAAATAAAAGCATGTAATTGCCTTTAAAATATGTATAAATATCAGAAGATATACTATCTAGGTTTGTCATAGCTTTCAGAAAACAGCCTATAGAAATTATGCTTCTGGGCTTTGTAGCAATCTAGTTTTTTAAACATTAATCATGAGGAATATTACATTAAAATTTTAATTTCTCTGAAATAAAGTAGTAATAGAAGTTGATTTATATTATTTTAAATTTAAATTTATCTGAAATTATAGGGCTCATTGAAATTGAAATCTGAACAGCATAACCTAGCAAGATTATACAATATAATTTCTTGTGTATTATAATATTCTCTGTATTATAAGGAAATAGATTTCGATATCATTACTTTATTGTAACATGTATACAATCTAAATAACTTCAGCATTTGAAAAATAACAAATATATAGGGCCTTCCTTGGTGGCGCAACGGTTGAACGCTGGGCTGCGAAGCTACCTGCAGGCTCTGCAGCGCCAGTTCGATCCCCAGCTGCTGGCGAGGGTCCCACATGGCAAGACAGACCTCTCCTGCCATGCCCGCTGCTCCCCTCAGCAGTGTATTTCATCACTCTGCCTGTTCTGTTCCCTGCTCTGGCTCTGGTGAATCCTCTCCCCACCCCAACCCCCCATGCTTCTGACTGTACCCAGTGCTTGTATAAATAAATAAATCTTAAAAAAAATTTCAGTTTAAAAAAAAAAAGTTTATATATGCAGTGTAAGTGATTAAAAATATTTGAGAAGTAGTTAACACATGTACATATTTAAATGAATTTCTTTGGAAAGACTATAAAGATGCCAAAATTAAAGTCTCTTTACAAATAACTGCTCAATTTCCAGTACAAACAATAATTTATGCTAAGTGAGCAGTAAAGAAACACATTTTATTCAATTCAATTGAATGAACTGCACTCTCCACCATGAAGGAAAAACAGGCTAGTCACAAATTGTTTTGAATTGATAAATGTGAGTTCTTGTATAGTCAGCGCAAATCTAATCAATAGAAAATTCCAATTTTCAATTTCCATACTGACCTACATTTTCAATTTGATGTCTGGCTTATAGCCATGAAACAGTGTGAAAAACTGCCAAGGCTTTTTGGCTAAATGACCTTTATAATTTTTAGGAAGACATTGTGAATAATGACCAGCCTACAAGCCAAGGCCAATTCAAAGTGAGGAATAGTCCACATAAAAATCTGAGAAACTTATAAGGAGAAGGCAATTCCTTATGAAGTTTTATAGAATTGCTCCCTTTGTGCTTTATATCTCATTCCTTTTTAGTCATTATTTACTTACTTTTTATGCGTGTTTAATATTTGTAAAATACAAGGAGGAAACCTGAACAATAATGAGAACAATTTTTACCTTTCTGTTCTGTCTATGGAAATCGCATTAATTTTAACAGTGGCTTGTTTTTTCCTCTATCAATGTATATTTTGCATTTTCTAAGAATTTTCACCTTCAAAAGTCCAATTAAAATAATCATTTGGGGCCTCCCCGGTGGCGCAGCGGTTGAGCGCTGGGTTGCGACGCTGCCCGCGGCCTCTGCAGCGCCGGTTCGATCCCCGGCTGCTCCCCGGCCACCAGAGGAGGGTCCCACATGGCGCGCAGACCTCTCCTGCCGCCCGCTGCTTCCCTCAGCAGTGTACTTTGGTCCCTCTGCCTGCTCTGCTCCCCGCTCTGGCTCTAGTGAATTCTCTCACCCTCCCGTGCTTCTGACTGTACCCAGTGCATGTATAAACAAAACAAACAAATAAATAAATAAAACATGCCTCTATTAAAAAAAAATAATCATTTGGCCACAGGACTTTAATTAAAAAGCATATTCTTTTTGTCATCATTAATAATCTTACTATTGATTATTTATGAGGACTATAGTGATAATAGAAACACATGATCTGACGGGCAATGCCAGTCTGAGAAACTGCTGATTTTTAAAAAGCAGATAATCTTAACTGTTCATTATACACAGCCTCTCTTATCTAGCTAAATTTTCCTATAAATTAACCTTCATTTTTATTAAAATAATGCATGTATGGAGTTTTAAAAACTGAACACTACTTCAAGTAGCTCATGTCTCATCTCACAATAACCATAATTTGAAAGAAATAATTTATAATCCTTGTATCTATTTTGTCTAGCATTTCCTGCTGCCTTCTCCAATATATATACTTTTCTTCCATCATATATCCAGTAGTCATTTAAGTATTGGTTAAATTTATACCCGGTGTTCACATTATAGCTATAGAAATACTGTTGTTGAATTAGTCATACTGAGTTCTTTTTTTTTTTTTTTAAAGATTTATTTATTTATACAAGCACTGGGTACAGTCAGAAGCACAGGAGGGTCAGATAATTCACCAGAGCCACAGTCGGGAACAGAACAGGAAGAGTGACA
This sequence comes from Talpa occidentalis, assembly GCF_014898055.3. Lineage (NCBI taxonomy): Eukaryota > Metazoa > Chordata > Mammalia > Eulipotyphla > Talpidae > Talpa > Talpa occidentalis. The sequence goes on along the minus strand of NW_023601433.1, from coordinate 65,847,691 downwards.
AAATACACTGCTGAGGGGAGCAGTGGGTGCTTCAGGAGAAGTCTATTGTGCCATAAGGGACCCTTACTGGCGGCCGGGGATCGAACCGGCGCTGCAGAGCCTGCAGGCAGCTTCGAAGTCCAGTGCTCAGCCGCTGCACCACCAAGGGAGTCCCCACACTGAGTTCTTACTCTATCTTTACTGTGCTTGATTATATTTTTCTTTCACATATCTATATAGTTGAGATATAAAAGACTTCTAAATATTTCAAATCTATTATGCAATTGTCAGTAGTAAGCTTTCTCTAAGGTAAAGTTTTTGCAGTGTATGCGTAATGATCCAATCTGGGTTGATTGCTTTGTGGACATCATATATATCAGTATCTGTGAGAAGCCCTATTACTTCTCTCATTAATTTATTTAAGAAATATTTACTGGGCAAAGAATCATATACAACAGAATACCCATTGATGGGAAGCTCAAGATAGGCAAATATAATACATGGTGATAAACATAAGAATATTGGTTCCCTCTTATTAAGTGGGTGAAGTATTGAGAAGAACAAGGAAAATTTCTGAGGTGGTGAAAATGTCCTATATTTTTATGCAATTTGTTTAACATTGGCATATGAATTTGTCAGTCCATTAGTATTTTATACTGAAAATATTCATATTTCAATTATACCTGATTTAAAAAAAAAAAAAGAAAGAAAGAATAAGATGAGAAGATCCAATATATTTATTACCAAAGATTCAGAGGGGAGAAAAGATTGATGGGGAGAAGGTACTAAAAAACCAATACCTTGGAATTTTTCAGAATTAATGAAGCAAGACAATCTTCAGATTCAGAAAGTTCCTTTAAACAGAATGAATAAAAACAAGTTTATACTAAAACCTCATGATTTAGTGAAAAACAGACAAAATGAAAAATCTTAATGGCAGAAAGGTAAAATGGACATGACTTACAAAGAATGATTATTAAATTGAGTTGATCTCTTGATTACAAAATAGAAGCCAAGAGACAGTGGGAAAATACCTGTTCAAAAATACCTAACAGACAATAAATGCAAGCTAAACCCATATATCCAGTGTAAATGTCTTCAGAAATTATGTTGAAATAAAGTATTTAATCTAATTAGAATTTAGTAGCAAAAGATTGGTACTAAAATAACTTCTCACAGATGTATTTCAAGAAGAAAATCTCACAAGGAAAATCAGAAATATAAGTAGAAAAAAATTAATATGAAACCTGGATCTAAAAAGCTTAAGCCTTTTCATTTATTAATACCATTTAGATAAAACTATTTCAAATGAAAACATGTTGATTTTGGTATAAGAATTTTATAAGTAATTTCGAAATTTTAAATGGTACTCTGATTAGATCATTTTATTTTGGTTATCTTCCATATGTCTGTTAAAGCACATGATATGCATTGGAAAGACCAAATATCAAAATAATAGAGTTCAGATACCATAATTCCCAATAATCTTTCCACAAAATGAAAGAAATAACACATGTGGGGGAAAATTTAATTGAATAAAGAACATTTTCTTGGAACAATGATATAATTAAAAATAAAACTATTTAAAGCTGTAGCTTTCCATTGTTACATAACTAGGGGAAAGCCAACTGGTATTATAAACAATGTTAAGTTTATAAGGACATGAAATGTATTTCATTTCATGCAATCATACTTTTCTTCCAAGATAAATATAATTGTGTTGTTTCATTTACTCAATTATTCAAAATAGCTAATCATATGACTTTTCTTAGTTTATATTTAAATGGAATATATTTTGGGCATTCAAACAACGAAACACAGTTTAACATTAGCTGTATAACCAAGTTAATGCCCAAATCCTGTAATTTCTAACTTGTTTATAATATAAATATTTCAGTAAGGATCAAGTTTGTGAGAAACACAAATTCGTAAATTATTTAAGAGACTATAAATATAGTGTTATGCTTTTTAAGAGTTCCTAAGGATCAAATTGCACATGTGAAGAAACATATTTAACATAGCTTTGAAAATTATGCAATGATATCAATAACAATAATCATTTAAATGGAAATTAAACCATCATTATAAACTATCAGGTACTAAAATTTAAATTATTTCAATATACACTCAACAAATACAAATTGCTATCTATGCAAAGTTCACATGACATTGTATTTTAATTTCATCTATGACATTCATCATTACCATCCTATTTCTTTATTCTGTTATACACAAATTGGTCTTCTCTTCCTTCTTCTATGCTCACCTTTCTATTTATTTATTTTGCATCTTTTCCTAATATTTTCCATCATGGTCTATGATCCCATTCATAAACAAATCTATATATTCAAGACTAAATATCCTGCAAATATTCTCTATATTATAGAAACAGTGATCCTTTCTAAATGGAAATTGTACCATGTCACCCTATTTTAGACCTTGAAGTGATTCTCCACTTCACTCACAGTAAAAGTCTGTCCTTATAAAACAAAACCTCCTTTTCATGACCTCTCTGATCTCCTGAATACATTTTTTCCACCTCCAAGTTGTCTCCAGCTACAGTAATCTCTTTTTATATATGTCAAACACATTCTTTTTGGGTACATTCACCTTCCCATGCATGGAATGCTCTTTGAAGGACACTAGTTCCCAAGTCCCCTTTAAGTCCTTGCTCAATTTTATTGTTATTTTTTATTATCTCTGCTTATCTGTATTATTTACAAGATCTGATTAGATTAGGAGGGAGGATCTGCTACAATTAGAAGAAAGCAATAATTTATTTAAATATCCATATATTAGTAATAACATTCAAATATTAATAATTTAAATATTACTTGAAAAGTAGTGTCTACTAAAGGGATAATGTTACAGATGCCCAAGTAGGGATTTCCATAGATAGTGAAAGAAGCATTACAAATTCCAGCCTTATAGGAGTGATTTAAATTCAGTTGAGTTTGTAACTAGAGAGTTTAATTAAAAGAAAGAATTGGCTTAGAACTTTAAATTCCTGGTTCAAAGCCTGATCATGATCTATTATAGCTGTGATGACCTCAAAGGAATCTTTTCTTGCTCATAGGCACCAGATCTTCCATGAATGGCAAAAATTACCAGAAGAACTGCTCTGAACAGTGGTACATACAGGGGCACATAATCCCAAAGCCACTGGTATGGTTACCAGGAGTTCTGCAGCCATGGAGTTAGTCAGAGGAAGAGTGGCAGCCATTGGCATGGAAAAGAGGTACTCTATTCCTTTCCATAGGAAAAATCAGATGAAATGAAAATTGTTAGTTCTGAGCATGCATGGAAGAGAGTCAGATATTATACAATTGGGTATAACTCATCCCCACATTGTCACTCATTGTCACAGGTTCCAAGGGAGTTATTCATAGCAGTCAGGGTCTCATGACTGATTATGATGGCAGCAGCTATGGTGACAGTAATGGCTTTGACATGGTGGTGGTTATTGTTTAAAAAAGAGGGACACACAGTCTGTATAATGTCTTCCCTGCTGGGCAACAATACAAGGTGCCTTTTGTGTGGTGGTTCACTCTCTGTGTATTGTGCCCATCACTCCTTGAGCACTGCTAGACATTCAAACTTAGTGAAAACATACAGGCCCTACAGGGCCTCCCTGGTGGCACAAGGGGATAAGTCTCAGCACTATGAAGCTATCAGCAGCCACCGTAGCATAAGTTTGATACCTGGCCAGGTAGCAAACCCATATGGCACAGCAGACCTCACCTGTGTCACCCGCTGCTCCCCTCAGCAGTGTATTTCATCAGTCTGCCTGTTCTATTCCCCACTCTGTCTCTGGTGAATCCTCTCACCCTTCACGCCATCTGACCTGTACCCTGGTTCTTGTATAAATAAATAATCAATAAAATCTTTTAAAAAAAAAAGATGAAAACTTGCCATTTGAGACATGACTAGAACTGGAGGAGATTATGCTAACCAAAATAAGTCAGAAGGAGATATACAAATACCAGATGATTTCACTCACATGTCGAATGTCAAGAAACAAAACAAAGGAACGGGTAGAGACAAACCAAAAGAAATCCTAGAAATATGAATCTACCAGATTCATTGAATCTACCAGAAAGGAACTATGGAGTGGAAGCAAAGAGAGTCAGGGACCCGGTGAACTATGGTGAAGAATTATCAGTGTTTTGTTGGCAGAAATGATATAGTGACATGCATCTCAAGATTTAGACCCCTAAATCATATACAGTGTTATAAACCAACATTATCGCAATAAAAAGTACAGCTAGAATTTTATTAAGGTTACCATTTATAAACATCATTTGCATTACCTTCAAATGATAGGAAATGTTCTTTCCACAAAATTTGTGAAACATTATCAAGAAAATATGACCAAATAAATGCCTTTACCCATACTATGTACATTGGTAATATTTGAAAAACTGCTTTCTAAGTCCTAGCAACAATAAACAGAAATTGAAATTATAAAAAGATTCCATTAACAACAAATTACACTTTTAAATGGCATAAAATGTTAAATATCATTCCATAAAACCATAATACATTATTGAGTCTTTCAATCTATGGAAATAATATTTCTTTCCATTTATTGAAGCAGAGAAATGCTTAGCTGCATGCCACTCTAAATGCTGGGAGTTTTATTATTGTAAAAGAAAAGAATGGCCATTACAAAACAAATCGTAGACTATCACAGTTCTGCTCTTGGGTGATTCAGTAAAAATGACATCCTATTTAAATGGCAATACTTGCATTTATTTAGTTAATTTATGTCATAATCATACTATAATAAATTTACATGGGGGAATAAATTTTAATGAAAATTCATTGGTTACCTTAACATCTAACAATTTTAAATTGATATTATGCCTATATTAGCTAATATGCAACAAGACAATATATAATATGATTAACAATATGCAACATTATTACATTTTACTAAAACATTCTGTAATATTTAAAGCAGATATAATGGTGCCATGTATTTAAAATTGGTGCATGGAATAAATAATGTGAGAGTAGCTACTAAATACATATTTATAAAACTGATTTATTATGTTATGTGACATCAAAAACTAATTTTAAATACTGTAAAATATTGGCCAGGATTTCTAGAAAGTTTCTTTATACAAGATTTATGTAATTTTGTACAATACCAATTCTATAATATCTGAAACTGGAAGAAGGAAATTTGTAATATACAGTAATCAGTAGCAAAAGAGATATTTGGAACACAAGAAAGAGAAGGGATGGACAGACAGCTAGTTACCCTGGGGAGGAAATTGTTGTTCTCTTTGAGACAAATATCAAAAAGAGCAGGACAACGCTAGGAAAAATTCTTGCATTAAAGAGAAAGAGGCTGTAGAATTAGTTTGTCTATTAATTATTATATTTACAAACAGAAGACATGCATTTTTTCAAAAGATTTAGGTAACATAAAATAAACAGCTTTCAGACTTTAAAGACCATCTAGTCCTTGTCATTCAACTCTGAATTCACAAGTCCAAGTGCTGGCCGAACATATCTACTATCATGTGCCAATAAAGTCTAACAATAAGTACAGCCCCTTCTGACATACTTAGGGACTATGTTTCTAAAAATCAGATGTCCCGCTTTGAAATGCTATATCCATAGTTAATTTCCCATTATTTAAATGGGGAAAATTATAATGCATTGCATATGTATCTGTTCTAAAAATATAAGTAAAACACCAAAAAAGATATTTATGTTTATCACTGTGTTTGCAAGGGCCACATACTATTTTAAGCCTGTGATGTCTATCACTCTGAATAGTTGGTCCTTTTAGTTTCCACTGTTGTCCTCCTTAGACTAACATTACATTTTTACAAGAACAAACTTAATTGTGAAAACCACAATAAGATATTTGAAAAGCTCGTCAACTATTTTTCAATCTATTCAAGACAGCTCTCCTTGATCAAAAGACAGCTCCCCTTTGTCCTCTGTTGCACTTGCTTTACTTTTGTACCCCCAATTTTCTTTATTACTAGGGGCACCTATTGTTCAAGTTGTTCATTAGACAAAAACATAACTACATATGAAAGACACTGAAGAAACATATTCAGGACAACTGCATAAGGAAATAGTGGCTCCTGGTGCATTTGCTGCTGTCATGCTCCTAACCAAAGCAAAAACATGAAATTTTCAAAACAATTTTGTCTACCAATTGTATTTCTGATCTAATTTTTCACGTACAATCACTGATTACAAAATATTCCAATGAGTTATGAGTAAGTTAAATATATTTTCAATATAACTGTTAGTGCCTAACCACCCCCACCAAAAAATTTTAAAAAACAGAAAGGAAATATACCAGCATTCTATGAATTTGATGAATGCTAGTTCAAAAACCACGTTAAACCAAATCAAGTCATCACCTTCTATAAATCTCAGTCCTATTTCCTTTCTCTTCTTATTATAAATAATATATGAAATTTAGCAATTAGATATTTTAGGTGTTTTGTGAAAGCAATTTTTTGGGACTAGGAGAGGCAAAGTATATCTAAATTCTTGCTCTGAACAATGGATAGACTATGACATAGGAAAAACAACAAGGATACACATGATTTTAGTACATTTTCAACATATACATACTATAATTTTATAATATCCCCAGAAGGGAAGAGGGAAATGAGATTTCCCCAGCAATGACAGTATGTCGTGTTGTTTGAAACATACTATATATTATTATCTCAATTACCTTTCAAATCACTCAGAAGTAAACCCAGTTTAGACAAGGAAAATATGTATTTGACAGGTTAAGTAGATCAGGCAACACTGTGCAGGTAGTAAGCAGAGGAAAGATCCAAATTCATCCCTTAACCTTGAACAGAGGCATGTTGCAATAAACATATATACAGAATTCACTAAATTATAGAACCAAGCACAATCAGCCATTTTTCCCTAACTTAGGTCTCTGCCTGAGTTAGTATGTCAACATTCTTTGCAGTCTCTTAAACTACTGCCAAATATTTTAACGAAATGAGTCATCTCAAAGAGGTGCTAATCCACTTAGCTCCCGCTGCCTTCCTACATTTTTAAAAGTAAAAGTTGGTTTTGTTTTATTCCACAATATATTTGTTGTGTAACTATATTTGAAAATAACTGAGTGATTCAAAATACACACACACACACAGACACAAGTAGAACTTGATGCCTGTCTTCATTATACTTAAAGTATTTATTAAATAGCATCCAATAACATAAAGAATGTGATAGTGGTTGGATTTGTATATGGACATTTAGAAGAGGAACCCTGGTTTTTTCTTATTAAAATTCATTAAATAATTATTTTTACCCATCATCATTTAGCAATTAACAAAATTGCCATCAAAATAAGCTCTTAAATATTACTTCTAGAGACTCAATAATAATTTAATATTACTTCTGCTAATAAAATCCTGAGTCTTATTTAACTAATTAGAATCAGTGATTCCAGATTCAGTAGCATCTTCCTAAATATACACATTTTGCCGCCTCTTGTCTTTTCTATTTTAAGCTGTCCTTAATGGAGTTGTTAGTCTATGCACATTAATATAGATGAAAAGTCTGCGTAAACTAGAGTCATTTCCAAAAGTTTAATGGATGTAACAACTACTTGTGGAATGTAATAACATTTACCTTTCTTTAAACTGCAAATGTCCCAAGTGTTGTAGTGAGAAATTATGATTCACTAAAAATTTAAAAGATACACACATACTACTCATATCACAACAGAAATATTTCATTATAAAGGTATTCATAAATGATAATATTGGATGATTATAATGCAGTTAAAATAATCTCATGCTTGTGATCTCTCTAAAAAATTAATTTTGCCAAACATATGGAAACATATGTTCTTAATAAAGTGCAAATTAATGAAGGTTACTTTCAAACATCTTCATCACCTAAGATATACATACATGATCAAATACTACTCGCAGCTATTGAAAATGATGAGCTTTTGACATTTGCCCCAACTAGATAGAATTAAAGGGATTATGCTCCCAGAAGGAAAAAAAACAAATGCTGGATGATTTTTTCATATGTGGTATACAGAGAACAAAACGAGGTACTGACAAAACTACACCAAAACAAGCATGACTCCAGAATTCAGACTAGTAAAGGGGGAGGGAACTGGGTATGGGGATGTAGGGGAGATAGCACCCACTGGTCTCTGTAAAGGATTATGAATGCCTTATTGGTGGGTGTGTTGTGGTGAAGTTCTCTGAGGAGGTGTGACCCTACTACCCTAAATGATATACAGTGCTGTAAACCAATGTTCAATTAAAGAAAATACATAGCTGCAATTGCTGAAAATTCACCAACTTCACCTCAAATAATAGAGCTCCATTGTTTGGGACAGACCAGAAAATGACCTACTGTCACAATCAATGATGGTCGAAAAGAATACAAAATAACTCTAATATTTTTATATTACTTGTTAAAAAATTGATAGTATTTGCACATATCAAGTTAATGAATTTATATTATTAAAATTAATTTTAATTTTTAAACATAACAACTAGAAAATGTAAAATTATATATGTGGCTTGAATTTGAGATTTGCATATTTTGATTAGCTGTCCCTAATATCACTAAACTCTTTGGCTCAACTTTCATTAAGACCAAATTAAGCATTCTAACATTTTTTTTTGTTCAAGATACACATACTTGTATCTCAACACAGTTTTGAGATGTCTGTTTTCCTCTATACTATTTTGCATAGTGCTAGAAATATACCAGACAAATAGTTTAACTAGCAGTCAACTGGGAAACATTTATCTAAGGATTTCCTCCTAACAAAATTAAAATATTCTCTTTGAAATGATTAAGGAAATAAAGACAGAAATAGCAACGAACCATATTCTATCCACTATGTTAAAAGCCAAGACAAACAAAAATTTTCAAAACACTTTGTTTTCCTCAGTTATAAGGGATAATAAATAAAATAGAAAATAAAAATGAAACAGCACTTCTGTTTCCTATATTAAACTCATGGTTTAAATATTAACAGATGTGATATTATCAATCAACAAAATTTGTTCATCTTAATAATTTATATTGTATTTATTCCATCTCATATCTAATATATATTATATAGCTTTTACTGTTTGTGTTTCTTACAAGATTTTTACTATTTATATTACATTAGACATCTATTAAATAAAAATTTTACTATAATTCTTTAGATAAATTTCCTAAAGGCATTTTGGATAAAAAGACATATTTTATCATCTAAACTAATTAAATAGAAAAACTCAACCATTCAAACTGGAATGCCCAATTGGTCTAAAGAGAATAAAATAACACAACCACAGTAATGTCTAATTATGATAAAATAACTGTTCTTAGCATTCTTACATTTCATTAGGAGTGAAATGATATTGGTTAAGGATTACATTTTGAAAACAATAGTCCTCTTTTATTCATCTCAGAAAAGCTGACTTGGGGCCTCCCTGTTGGTGCAAGGGGTTAAGCACCACGCTATGAAGCAATCCTGCAGCCTCTGCAGCACGAGTTTGATCCTTGGCCTGCCAGGAAGCAACCCACATGGCGAAGCAGACCTCTCCTATCTCGCCCACTGCTCCCCTCAGCAGTGTATTTCAGTCGATCTGCCTGTTCTGTTCCCCACTCTGTCTCTGGTGAATCCTCTCACCCCCCGCATCTCTGGCCTGTACCTGAGCTCTCGTATGCTTAAATAAATAAATCTTAAAAAAAAAAAAAAAGCTGACTAAACAGAGAACTCAGGCACTGGTAAATAGACTAAAGCTTGTAGAAAACTTTTGGAAGGCAATTTTATGAGGAAAGGCTCAAAACTTATTATTTTTTTTTTTTTTTTTAGATTCAAAAAGTTTTTTTTTTCCTCATGAAAGCAATGAATTACTCGGTACTTATGTCACTTTTTTATCTATCCCTCCTTCCAACCTTTCACTCTGTAAAAAGAACAAACAAATTAAAATGTACCTGTTAGAAGGAACACTTTTTCTCTCATGGAGTGATGGGATGACAGACAACTCTTGGTAAGCACAATGTCATCCAGTGCAATGTCACCACGGTGGCCTTTCCCAGCTCTACCTTCAAATTCAAGGTGGAAGTCCTCATCACTAGACAGTGAGTGTTCTTTTCGCTGCCAGAAATTGCCTTGTTCTGCAGTAAGATTTAGTAGAACCTTCTTTTGATTTGAGACTGATACCTGGATCAAGGCGAGTGACCCAATGCCATTTCCATACATGTGATAATAAAAATTTATCTGTAACCAAGAATGGGAATATTTTATGTAATTAGTAAAATTAATTGCATTGTATTTCCAACTATATCACACTGCCTTCCACTTTCTTAACATAGGAAAACTATTAAATATATGTATTTTATTGCTCTGTGAGTACTCTAACACTGAGTGAAGTTAGTTAGAAAAGCCTTAAATCATATTTTGTGATATATGGAAGATAGTATATTTAAGAATCAAAAGAAATGTAGTTGAAAAAATGAACAGAATTTTTCTTCCTATGATTTCTAAAGGCAGAAATTCTCAATAAGCTCTTAAAGTTCACTGTCAAAAGTATAAAATATTATTTAAAATCAGGCATTACATAAAAAGACTTTTCACAATTACAAAATGCCAGGGACTAAAGAAGATAATGTTCAATCTCATAAGACTAATCATTTTCTTCGGAGTACTATTGCTTATTCCACTATATTCTTATACTCAAAACACATTTTGAGGGGCCTCCGTGGTGGCACAAGGGGTTAAGATGCAACCTATGAAGCAATCCCCAGCCACTGCAGCATGAGTTCGATCCCCAGCCAGAGAGCTACCCACATTGTGCAGCAGACCTCTCCTGACTCGCCCGTTGCTCCCTCATCAGTGTATTTCAGTCAATCTGCCTGTTCTGTTCCCCACTCTGTCTCTGGTGGATCCTTTCAACCTCCACGCCTCTGGCCTGTACTCCAGTTCTTGTATGCATAAATAAATAAATCTTTTTTAATAAAAACACATTTTCAGCTCCACAAAACCCTCAGGTTCAACTATACATTGCAAAAACACTTAAGCTTTTGTCTTCTCATCTGCATGAATGAGGAAAAACAGTAATTGTGAGTGGTCTTCACTCAGGAAAAATATTTTTCAAACACTAGTAATAATAAATATTGTACTCTAGAGAAAGAAAAATGAACATATTTAAAGGGTAAATAATGTGATTAAACAATATATGCAATGCTTCTCTCAAAAAGCATCAACTAAGAATAGGAAGTGACTCTACCAAAACCTTCTACCTGTGAACTCTTCAGATAATATTCAATAACCCAAAATGTTTTTTTCTATTGACTCACCTTTCCAACAAAGGGTTTAGAACCATTGCAATCTGTCTAGGGAGGACTGGTAAAACCTGGCATGATTCATTAGAGAGACAAACAAAATGGACCTGGGGCCAACTTGAGGTCTCAAATCAACAAGCACCCAAAGAAATGGTCCAGTGATGTAGTTTCCATGTTTGATCTCTTACAGTCATAAGTATGGTCTGAGCAGTGTTCCGCCTTGTGTTGTCTTACTTGTGCAACAAACAAGAGGCATATATTTTATGTAACAGTAGCAATGCAAGCACAGGGCAATGCAAGTGAGTAATTCTGCAAGGTTCTGAATTCTTCTGAATAATTATTTGCACTGGCAATTACAAATTACACAGAGGTTTGGTCTCCTCCTTCATCAGTCTCTGTATCCCTCCCACCATCAATCCCTTAAAAGGCAGAAAAATCTCCAAGTGGACTTTTTTCTGCTTGAAAGTATCACACAGGTCAAGTGACAGGATTTTCATGAAAAGTTGGGGGCCAGTCCACTGACCTGATAAATATTTTCTCTATGAGAGACCCAATCATTCCAAGCATGACCTTTCCTTACTTCTTTGTATTCAATCTATATCATAAATATTCATAAAATGAACCATTCATCATTAATTTTTTGACATTTCTTCTAGGCATACTTCATTATTCTCACACAGTTGTTTAAACAATGGGGACTGCAGTTCTGGGACCAAGAAAATATAGATGGATGAAATCCTTAGTTGCTAGTTTGGGGGGAAAAGTCTTCTGAACATTTTCAGAAGTATCTAAATAGTAAAGCTTAGAATTCAAACTGGAAATTTATATATTTAGTGATTAATTTTTATTAGCTTTTAATGTCTAGAATTAAGCTGCATCTTTCAGAATATCTGTGAATGTAAAGAGATAGATTTATAGATATAGACACCACATATACAAAATCTAGTATTGATGGGATTTATCTTTGAGAAAGTATCAAGTGATTTGGAAGATAGTGAAAACAGAAATATATTTGATTAGAACTCAATTTCTTGCCACAGTAATTAAAGTTTAATATTATTCTGCATGATTTGTTATATCCATTCTACACTGCTAGAGTTTAGGCTTTAGAGTTATCTCTCCAAAACTCTCATTTGATCATGACACACTTACAGGAAATGCTGTCTATCATATGTGCCTGATGAGAGAGATCAATCCCTGATACTTAAAATATGAAACAAGATGAGACAGAAAACACTGACAACAAACTGAAGTTGTAACACGCATGAACATTGTGACAGTGATAGATTACTTTGAAGATTGTCAGTATGAAACAGAGGAACAAGTATCTATAATCAGTGCATGTACAATAGGGAAGATTTTTGAGCAAAAATGTAAAGCCCCTTTTCCAGGTTTTGTGCTCTATCTATTATGGTGGTAGGTATACAAAAATGTTCTAATTTGAAAATAATAAAGATTTTAACCATGATACTGTCCCCCAGTATGAATCTTTGGTAAGCAAGCAACTTCCTGAATACAATTTGCTCTGCTTTTGGTGTTCAGACATTGGGATACATACCTGCCAGAATATGTGAGCCCATTACTCATTATATATATATATATATATATATATATATATATACATATATACACATACACTCATATTATATATATATACATACCCACATATATTCATATAAAGATGCATTCATTTATATATTAATCAATCAGTTAACCAATCAGTGAATCAATCAGCTAGATTCTTACGCAGTCATCTCGGAGAACTTAATTTATATTACATGTAAAGCTGAATCCATTTCCCTGCCTACCTGTCTCAAATCTTATAGGGAATAGAAACAAATAATCCAGTGATCTATAAATGGGAAGAGTAGAAGCTCCTGCAAATGCATAATGATTCTCTGAGGCTGCTATAAGTCTGTTCTCTGAGCATCTCACAATGTTCTTTTATTTTTAATAATATACAAACATTTTCTTCAGCCCATTAGACCATGGACTAATGGTCAAATCATTTTTCCTTCCTGCCCATAGAAGTCCATGAATATTTTAGGATAAAGTTCAGTCTTTCCTTTACCCTAAAGAATCTTAAATTATTTTATCATGGTTCCAACTATCTCTAATATTAATTTCTGGAAACATTTATGTGCTACTTGTTTAATTTTTTTTCTGATGGTGAAATTCCCATAATTTTAATAAGTATGAAATTTAAGTGAAAGTAACTGATACTATATTTTTATTCCACTGTAATATTCATGGCTATGAATGAAAATTTGCAGTGGATCACAAAATTCCAGCATCTATGGAATTTATCTATAGCATAGCTCCTTCACTGCCATCCTTACTGCACCCTCTCCCTAGCCCCATCCCTTATATATACGAAATTGAATAAATTCAAACACACTTCTGCTCTGATCCTGGCCATTCCATTTTTAGTATTTGACTCTTATCTATCAGCAATCACTCACAGTATAGCTGCATTCTCTCCATACCTTGCAATTTTTGCTTCTTCTACTTATAACTGGGGTTGAAATTCTGGCTGTTCTCATGGGCTGCTGAGGGAACAAGCTCTTGATGAAGATGTAATGACCAGAAGAATCTCGCAAGGTATGGTCAGCAGCTGGCTCTGTGCCTATAGCTGGAAGGCTACTAGGTTTCAGAGTCCAGTCAAAGTCATCGTCCTGTGCCTGCTCCCAGGAACAAAGGTCAAACTCAAAATCACAGCGTTCACTGGATGTACCTGGAAAATATTTCCCAATTGATAGCAGAAAGAAAGAGGAAATTAATTGACACTAAGGCTTGCATTCCAAAATTATAGTGATCTCACCACATCATATAACATCAAAATCTAAAATACTACCTTAACAGCGACATTAAAACAGACTATTTAGGTTTGTTACATACACACAGTTATTTCCACAGCTGTGTAAGTTTATTTTTTACATATGTGATTCAAGTCACAAAATCAATGAGAAAATATTTTAGCATTTGTAGGGTAAATGGTTTTTCAGGCTTTTCTGCCCTCCCACCATTAGGATTTCCCTGCCCTCCCACCATTAGGATTTCCTTCTTTACTTCTGTGGGCCATGGGAGGAGTATTGAGAGATAGTCACCAAGAGAAGCAGAAGCAGGAGAGAGGCAAGAGCGAGAAGGAGAGAAAGAATGCCAGAGAATCCCAGAATGAAGACTTGCTGGGGGCTTGGAGGCCTAATGTCCTCCTGGCGCCCTGGCACCCCTGCCTGCTATGTACCTGTTTGCCATACTACATGTAAAGCTCAATAAAAGCCTGAGAAACTCATCGAGGGCTCCAGGACTCTCCTTTACCCAAGTCTGCTCAGATCCTAGGAAACCTGCTCAGTGCCCATCCTGCCCTTACAGCATTGTAGATATTTCCTCCTCCAGATACCTATTTAATGAAAGTAATTTATTGATCTCTTCTCATCTTTGCTTCTCAGGTCTTGGTAGGGAATTTGGGCAGTTTATATTCTACAAAAGAGTTTGAATTGGGAAATGATACCTAAAGCAAGTTATCAATAATCATTATATTATTTTAATTTATTTAGAAGTCTGAAATTAAGGTGTCACAGTGCCCATTTCTCCCTGATGGCTGTAGGGGAAGAATCCTTTCCTGATTCTTTTCAGCTTCTGGTGATTACCAACAATCTGAGCACTCCTTGGCCATGGTTACATCACTCCAATCCCATGGTGTTCTCTGTGTGTCTTCACATCATCTTCCCTCTGTGGGTGTTTATGTCCATATTTCCCTTTTATAAGTAGTCACTAAGTTAGGGACCATATTTAATGAAGTATGGCTTCACTTTAATTCATCATATCTGCAAATCGTATTTCCAAATAACATTGTAGTTACAGGTTCCAGGTAGACAAGATTTTTGGGAAGAAATTACACAACCCAGTATCAGAATGTCTACCTTTTTTAAAAGTAAACATCTTATTATATTATATAAAATCATATCATTAGAAAATAAATATAATTTGGCATTCCTTTATTTTACTTAATGTCGTACATGTTCACAAGAATCATAAAGAACATGCGTCATATAAATGGTATTCTAACATGACCATGATTTTGATGGAAATAATTATTGTTTATTTTATTTGATAGACCATAATAAACACACAAAATAGTACCATTTTATGAAAATTCTACAACATGCTTTAAAACTTAAATACTATTAGCACCTATCACTTTATTTTTTCAGTGATTTATTTAATGATATTAACAATTTATTGCATTAATACATTCTTTAAATGTCCTAAAAGCCTCATCTCAAAGTGCCTAATATAATTATTTAACTGGATAGTATGCTAGTATTTCAGGTTTTTGCACATTTACATTCACAGGACATTTGAATGATAGTTTTCTTATCTAATTTTTGGAGACTTCACTATCAGTGACATATTAACATCATAAAATAAATTATTTCATTTCATATGGTTGAAATAGTTTCTTCGGGCATTATCAGTTCATTAAAATGTAATAGAACTCAACAGTATCTATCCCAGGAGACAAAATTGGAGGACATACATTATAACTTCATTTGATAGTTAATGGTCTATTCAGGTTTTCTGCTTCATTAGTTAATTTTGGTCATTATTCTCCAAAAATAATTAACCATTTCATGGATGTTTTCAATCTAGTAGTTATTTATCTTTGTGTGCTCATTATTTCTGCAAGCCAATATTTATTTACATTTCCTCCTTTTTTAAAATTAAATAAAAATCATTGGATTTTTGTCTACTTTAAAAAATAGTATTCACTTGTATTTATAATTTAGTTTTGTTTTCTTTTTGTTTCCCAGATTAGTACTTCTTTCTTCTGATTTGCTTAATATTACTTTATATGTTATAACTTTTATTTTGAAATAGTTTTAGAATTATAGAACAGTTACAAGAATAATATAAGTATCTCCTATTTACCCTTTAATAAAATCACAAATGTTTGTATTAACCCCACTTTGTCTATCCACCTGTGGATGTGCAGTTCATACAGATATTTTTTATCGATGTCTTCATGTTTATATTCTATAAAGAAAGATATGTTCCAATATAGCCACAGTAAGATCACAAGACAGAAAAAATGAAAATAATACAGTACTAGTATCTTAATCCACGGCCCATATTTAAGTTAATCAATTATTCTATTTATGTTCTTTGTAGGTATCTTTTTTGCAGTTCAGAAGAAGATCCAATATAACATTTTGTACGTGTCATGAATCTTTAGTATTATCAGCAAGACTTCTTCATCCTTTATTTTCTTTAGCCTCATTTTATTCCACGAGGACAAGTTAGTAATCTGATCCTTACAATTAGATTGAGGCCATGCATTTTAACAAAATTACCACATGTACTTCCTTCTCTGTACATACTATCAGGGGCTACAGTATTGATTGCACCTTGATGTTTAGTTTGAACTACTGGTTAAGATGAAATCAGTCACATTTCTCCACTATACAGTAATTCTTTTTACCTAAATAATTATTAATTTATATACAAATACATGGGACTGTGAAAACAGGCTGTCCTCATTGAACATTCAATGATAAATATGCTAATTACATGATAAGGAGAAACAAATTCCAAATGAGTCTCTATATCAATGACAAAGATTGTTTAAATAAGTTCTGGGTTCTCAGATACATAAATCATGTTCCTTTAAACTATATTCTCTATTTTAGATGTTATTTTCATTATAAAGCAAAAACTAATATTTGATTTTTCTGCCAAATTGTGCTTTTGGAGTATATTATTGATTTATAGAAAATTAAAATAGCTTAAGAGGATCCAAGATGCCATAGGAAGTAATGACAGGAACTGGATGAAGTAATCGATCGCTAATGAACTACAGTGCTGGCCAGATAGGTGAGGGCAGCTATCTGTGGGCAGAGAGGACTGATGGCTCATCTTTGTCCCTGAGTCAGGGAAGACAGAAGAGCAGAGAAGTCATATGATCAAGTGTGTGAATCACTTAAGAGGAAGGACTATGAAATGGCTCTCAAGCACTGCATGGAGGCCCTCCTTTCTCTAGCTAGTACTGTATGGCCTACTTCACAGGGCCATGTCCACTGCAAATAGAAATCATTAAAACTGAGAGTCTTCTTTAAGACTTGCCTCATTTTTTGCAACTGAAAAACTACAAGCAAGCTGATGAAGACTGTAGGCATGGTATGTTTACTATGTTTACTACTGATTTGAAGATTTTGAATTGTTTCTTTAGGTAAAACCTAAGGTTGGCCTTTTTCCATAAGCTAATTTCAAAAGTGATTACAATAATAATTTTTAAAAATCCTACCTTACTATGAGGGTTAGTGCCTAACAAAAAATGTGTAGCAGGTAGTTTTCTTTTATAAAGGATTATTTTTTTCTCCACCAGATATAGTCCATGCCTTTGAAAAAGAGTTCAATCCTTTCATTCTTTATGCTATTCTTAGATGGCATATTTCTATTTTACAATATTTTAGAAATCTTCCTAAAGTTGTGATACATCTCAGCCTTTAATTAAAATGCCCCCCAAAAAGCCAAAAATTTTTTTTAAAAAATTTAAAAACTGAAAATTAAGCCTGAATTCTTGATTGGGTGTCAAACTTCTGAAATCAGTTGTTATGGTGATTTTTAATTTTCTTCCTGATTCTTCTGGGTCTAATTAGAGTATCCAAGTTTACAGTATACAAAGGATAAATAAAACCACTCATAATTCATATAGCAGATTCTAGACACTTTACAATTAAAAATACCATTTAACATGGGAATATAGTTGAATTTTTAAGGTACCTAATGAAAGTAAACAATTCTATATTTTAAAAAAATCATGCATAATGATAGTCAATACCAAAATTTAGCTTACTTTTAGTGTATGTTCTAACTTTTTTGTTTATTTCGTGTAGGGAACTTAAGTTTTCTTCAAATGTAATATCTGAAATTAATTTTGTTTTCTTGCTCTACCAACACTCATATGAGTAGATCCACTCAAAAGTTAAAGTGATTTGGGAAATTCAACAAGAGCAGCTTCTAGAATAACTTTCCTGCCAACAAATGCTTTGATTACTTTTGTATTTCTTTTCCATACAAAGGAACTACCAAAACAGTAAGTTATAATAACTATTTGACCTCTAGTATATCCTCATCCTTTCCCAAACACAGAGAGCATTCCTAGAAATATCCATAATATCAGAACCCAAATATAAAGGCGTTCAAGGAAAATCTAATCAGAAATAAGTTGATATTTTAATTACTGGGAAAAAATGTGTTAAATGATGTTTTTGGAAGTATATTACTGTTAATAATATTGATAAAATTCAAAAGCACAATATCTGCTCTGTTTGATAGATAAATTTATAGATTTGTGAGATATTCAAATAGAAATAGAAATTAAAAAATATAAAAGCAGTTGATAAAGAAAATGACTAAAAAATAGCATTAAATTTTATTAAATATTAATGTAAAATTCAAGATTAGTCAATTATCTTTGCTTGGTTCATAGATGATATTTATAGACACTATAAGAAATAATCCATACCTGAGGTAATAATTACATGATATAAATAGAATTTTCCTACCTATAATTTTTTTCAGATCAATTTTTAAACAAAGGTGGCATGGAAGCTTAGGCAAGTAGTGAACCACAAATGGAAGTACTTGGAATCTAGGATCAACTTTGCCAGTAGCAATATTATCAACTTTGATTAACACTTAGCCACACTTGTTGGTAACTTCTAAATACTAATGTATGTCCTACTTACACCTCAGGACTAATATGAAGATCATATAGAGATTAGTAGATAAAAGAATTTTGAAAGTTAGAAATTCTATAAAAATATTAGTTCTACTACTGAAGTTGTTGATATTACAGATTTGGTTTAAAGTGGTAAGGAAAAGATCAGACTATAATAACTTAGCTCAGAAAGTATTACTAGTAGTCGTGAAATAATGTGTCAGCTTTAACTTTGACAAATTATATTCACTTCAACAAATTATATTCACTTCATTTGCAATGAAATGAGGCAACAAGTATACTTTTTTTTTCAGTTTTAGAGACTTAACTGAATGAGCACACATGGTCCGTTAGCTAAGGAGATTTTAATAAGTGCTGTTTACTAGGAGTTGTTCTCCTCCAACAATATTAAACAACTGATTTGTATTAATATATTTGATTTTAATAACTTAACATCTCATAAGTGACACAAAAAATGGCAACTTTCTGAAATATACCAAAGTACTGAAGCTTGTCAACAAGCATGAATTGACTTTGATGGATGTTTTGTTTGATTGTTTTTTCCCAAAAGTGTCTTTCATAAGGGAAATACTTGTTTCTGTTCTGTCTTTGACAACACCTGTTTTCAAGCTTATTTTCAATTACTTCACACACACACGTACATGCACACAGTGCCATTGGCTAGTTTTAAATAAATTTTATTTCTATATTAAGTATTGACTGGGAGAAAAAAATGCATTTAAATGGCTAAATCAATTTATCTGCCTTGACTTGCCAGCCGTACCTACTCTATGCTTCAGCAAAGAGGTATACCTCAGAGTAAGGTTGTGGGAGATAAAGGCAAAGGGAAGAAAATGGAACTCTCCCACTTACTGCAAATGAAAGTAGTTTCATCTGAATTATCAGCACAATCATTCACAAAATCACACAACTTGTCCTTTGCAATGCAGTGTCTGTTGGCACATGTGAATTCTTGAGCAGTACAATTTCTTTCCGGGCTAAGAAGAGGGGAACAATCTAGAAATGAAATATCATCCACAGCTACATCTCCCATGTAACTGACACCACGTTTTGCTCTGAAAATAATCTAAAAGGGAAGAAAAGGACAAGTTAAGTTGAATGCTCCATCAATAATTCCAAACTTGGGACAAACAAAATACAGACATTGGGTTTGAATCTAATAAAAGTGTTTCCACAATGAAACTGACACAGGATGCTGGGTTGTTGAGGGTCAACAATATTTGTGCCATCCCCAAACTTAGGAATGAGAAAGTGACAACACCTTGGCCTCTTCTGTAGATTTCTAAGATGGCAGGAGTCACCAGTCCCCACTGTAATCTCACAGCTCTCAGACCCCAAGCAAGACCTGCTCATTTCCCAGAAATGCATCCCACATGGAAGCAGGGGATCAGGTAGATACATCCTTTACTCCATTACCCAGTTATTGCCATTTCTCTGATCTGTCCACCCCTACCTACTTGAAAGCAAAAAGATATCAAACCTCAATAACATTCAGTTATTTTTTATATATTGCCTACTTTGTTGGAATTGAATAATTTTGATTTGCCTTTATTAATGTATATGATGAACAAATAACTCATGTGTGTCATTGTTTGACAGTGAAATTCACTTATATTCTAATTCTAATAGAATTAGAAGTGATAAAATATAATAATAGGAATCACTAATGTTTTCAAAAATTTCATCTTCAATTGGTAAACTTACCATTACTTGGAATAACAATAAAAACTATCATAAAAAAAAGGTCACATATTACTTAGTTTCAAACTTCTAAGTGAAACTAATTCAGTGTTTCTATAAATTTTGCTGCTAGACAAATATGTAATTTCACGAAACAAATATTCATATATTTTATAACAAATTTAGAACATATAAAGATGAGTTAACAAGAAATACAGATTTACCTCAGCTTTATTATTATCAAATTCCCAAACACCTTTTGACCAAATCTAAACAGTTACTTTCTTGAAAGAAGTAATTACAGATTTTCCTTAAAACGTATCAAGTTTTTATACTGATATGTGAAAACCTAGGTTTTCTCTTTAAGATGAGGGGATACAATAATTGAAAATCATGCCTCCCACATTATAAAAGAAGACAAAATAAAAAATACAGTATTTATGTATATTCACATTGCTATATGCAAATTTATGTATGGAATTTACACAGAAATAAACAAGCTGCAGTTATTCCAGCAAATGTCCTGGAAAAGAAAAATAAATATGCAAGATAGACTAAGAGCTAAAAAGTGAGTAAGAGTGAAACTTGAAAAATAATACAAACTAACTTTTTAAGGATTATTGAGCCCAAGAAAACCCAGATACAAAAAGGGTACTCGAGCATCTGGATTACATTTAAACATTTAAATATGTGATGCAATGCTCAGTGAATAAGAAATCAGATAACACAATGAGTGTTTCATTATTAATTTGTTTATCTGTTGTCCTATAGACACAATCTCAGTCGCCTGTCATGTCCAATTGATCAAATCATCATTTATATCCCAATGCTCCTTTCAATGTGGTTAAGATTCCATAGACTTTAATACTGAAAGTGATTAAACTTTTTTAGAAGAGTAATTATGATGCAAATTTTCTTCAGTAGAATAGAACCATGGTCAATTAGCTTGGAATATTTTGGAAGCAATATAGCACAGCAGTCGGATTATGGACTCAGAGATGACCTGATGTATTTAAAGCCCATATCTGCCAGTTTGTAATTATATAGCTAGGGTAAGCTAAAGTCCAGGTATTTCTGTATTCTAATCTATAAAATGGAGATATAGTAGTATACACCTTATACAGTTATTGTGAAAACTAAAACAGTAATATATTTAAATTCACAGACCAGCACTTAACACTTGGTAAGTACGGTGTGTGTGATCATTCTGGTTATGCATTTGTTTTATAATTAAAGATGTTGTATAAGTTTGAGGATTCCTAAATAAAACTTTAAAAACTGATCAGTACTGATGATTCAGCATATACTTTCTAAAAATATCTTACACTTTTACTCGAGGGTTAAAAGCACACATCTTTCTGAGGCTAAAGGGAATGGTAGAGTAAAAAATGGAAGACTCATGAACAGTATATCTAACTCATTACTATGTCTCTGGTGCAGAGAAAGATGTTTGCACATAGTAGGTGCATAATGAGTTTTTATTGATGGAATGAGTGAATAAGATATAACATCAAATATTCACAAGTCATTAATATTTATTTTTAAGATTCAAACATGGTATAATTTGGAAGACTAAATGAATAATTGAGTCCTCTTGTTTAAATCTCTTTTAATGTTATCTTGAACATAGTTTTGCTATAAAAATATTGTGTTTGTACAGAACTAGTTAAGAATTCAGGGCCTCCCTGGTGGCACAGGGGGTAAAGTCTCAGTACTATCAGGCTAACTCCAGCGACTGCAGCATGAGTTCAATCCCCAGTCAGAGAGGTGACCCACATGGCACAGCAGAACTCTACTATCTTACCTGCTACTCAGCAGTGTAGTTCAGTAGATCTGCCTGTTCTGCTCCCCACTCTGTTTCTGGTAGGTCCTCTCATACCCCCTCCCTCCACCCCTGCATCTCTGGCCTACACCCCAGCTCTTGTATGCATAAGTAAATAAAAAAATAAATAAATCTTTAAAAAAAAATCATTGCAAGGGGTGAAGGCCTATGACTGGTAGCAGCACAAACTTCTAGATGTTCTTGCTAAGGATTCCTCTTGCCTCTGCTAAAACATCTGGGAGTCTAAACAAATCAGATCCTTTTAATAATAAATTTCATATTGTGTAAGGTGATTAAAGTGCTGTCTAATCTTTACTTTTTCAGTTTGAATTTATTTCTTATCAATTCCCTAAATTATCTACAAATAACAAACAAGAAAACTACATTTGAGGGAGAGGCCTAAAATCTGTGTAGGTGTTATTCTTCTAATACTGTTTTAATCTACATGAGGAAAAAAGAGCATCACATAATTTTGTGCCTTCCCAAAATATTCTTGAATCAAGTAAAACTATTGCCTTTATTAACATTCAAAACTACAATGTACTTTCAAAAATTTGTATTTTAATCAAGTTTTAAATAAATTAATGTAATGACTCTATGGTCTATGAGAATATATTTGTAAGATGCAGGGGAGGAGGTATTCTTTATACCTAAGAAGTTGATTATGGATCAAAGAAGACAGTTGTCATTAAAACTAAATGTTCCTGGAAGTACAGCTATATAATTAAGAGACAGTCAGACATTATGAAACTATAAATTCCTTATGGAAAATTCTAGATGGAATTGTAAGGTTTTATGCAACACATAAGAGAGAGAATGGGAAAACAAGAAGACTGAGTGGAAGAAATAAATTAGGATTAAAGAAAACAATCAGAAAAACCCAACCACAACATAATTCCTTGAATTACAAACCTGTATATGTGAATGAACACCTAAAAGTACTTCTACTTTTTTCCACTGTGCACCTTGCTGTCCACTCTGAGCCCACAATTTAGAAGTAACACTGTCTTTTTGGCTGAGTACCTGCAGAGATAAATCAAGTAACAAGTGTTGAAATATTTTGCCTTGATAAATTTTAAACATCTAGAATTTTCCCAGTGATTTTTTTATTTTAATATCAACATTACAGTCCTGAGAGAAAACCTGAGACATTTTTCATTAGATATCTTTGTTTTCTATATAATACTGTGTCCCCAGACTACCTAACAAGCTCTGTGCAATAAAGCTGTACTTAAATATCTGTCAATCTAGTCTGTCAGTATCTGGATACCATTTAATTAAGAACTCAACTATATTAGCTTTTCAAAATATGACAGCAGTAACAACTGGAACTTTATATATTAAATAATATTCATGTAGTTGAGTGAAAAGCACTGAATTACTAAAACACTCTTTTAAGAATAAGCTTCTTCATTCTCTTTAGTTCAGAGGGGACAGTGATGTCAAAATGGGAGTCCATTCAATTTTAACAACACATTTAGGTGTTCTAATATGCTGTGCTAATGAGAGCTCCCTGCTCAATAGCCTTGGAATCAACAAATTCTTAGAGATAGTACAACCTCATTCTTTGGGAAAATTCATATTAGTCTCAGCAGACAAATTATCATGGCTCTCACTTTAGAATGATACAAAATAAGTCAAGAAAGTTACTGAAGACTAAGGTAGAACAGAACAATTTCACATTTTATTTATTTTTATTTCTTCTTTTCTAGATCTATGTATTACTATTTTAATTATTTGACAATTACTTATGAACTTTTAATACTGTTTTATATATCTAAGTACTAATAAAAATGTTATTTTGAAAAAAATTTAAAAATCTGTTTAAGAAAATTAATCTCATCACAGTAAAATAATTCTCATTTTTCTGATGAAAACCCTGTAAGTTTTTTTATTATTTTGTATAAAACCATTATTAAAGAGCCAATGTAAAACATGATGAATTGTAACTTCAATTTATTACTAAGCATGCACACATACATGTAATGAAATGAATATACTTTTATATTTTTAAAGATTTGTTTATTTATGCATACAAGAGCTGGGATACAGGCCAGAGGTGTTTATACTTTTAAACTGTTTTTTGTAAGAAGTTTCAACTACAATAAAGACACTTCTTCCAAAATTGAACTATAAATTCAACATTTTTCCAATTTTAAAAACTAAAAGTGGGCCTCCCCAGTGGTGCAGCGGGTTGAGCGCCACGCTGTGAAGCTGTCCGCAGCCTCTGCAGCGTGAGTTCGATTCCCGGACAGCCAGGGAGATTCCCACATGGAGCAGCAGATTCCCACATGGACAGCAGCAGCTGTCTCTCCCGCTGCTCCCCTCGGCAGTGCTTTTGGTCTGTCTGCCTGTTCTGCTCCCTGCTCTGTCTCTTGTGAATCCTCTCACCCTCCCATGCCTCTGACCTGTACCCCAACTATTGTATAAATAAAAAATAAAAAATCTTTAGAAAAAAAAACTAAAAGTATTTTTGAAATAAGACATTTTGTCCAACAATTATTTGGAGAAAATAAATATTTTATATGGCCAAGAAAATCCTAGAAAAGATAGTGATAAAAATCTAATACAAAAAAAAAAGTTACTGGAAAAGAAGTGGTAACAACTATTCTGCAGTCTATTTTTCTCTTTGTATGGGGGGATAAAAGAGCATGTAACCCAGGTCCAATCTCTTTGCAAATATGCCAAATATAGACTTCCAGATCAATAAATTAATGGTATTTGAGAGGGGGAGCATCTTGATCAATGGCAGTTTTATCAAAATATCCCTTGTCTAAAACTGCTCATGGTAAACGATTCTGGAATTTAGGAATTTATTTTTCAGTCTAGGCTTCCTGGAAAAATGTCACATGTGTTATAAAACTGAGGAATAATGGAGCCAGCTTTTTCTGTGTAAATGACGCACCTATGCATATTGCTTACAGATTTCATGTTTCATAGGAGGCATGTCCACTGTGAGAAGACAGCTGTAGGAATCTACTTTAAGATTCCAGAAACTCACCCAGCTTTATCTATTAATTTTGCTCTTCTAGAAGAAACCAGTCCCCTCCATTTAGAGAAAAAGTTAGTTCCAGAAATGGAGCAGGACCAAAACAAGGTGAGTCTAGAACATAGTCTTAGTCAGAATAGAAGAGAATGCTCAAGGAATTCGGAAAAAAAAAAAAAAAAAAAAAAAAAAAACACTGAAGAATAGCATCACCAGCCTCAGAGACAAGAACATACATTCAAATATTGCCAGTGTGTATAATCACTTGGTTGTATGATTCTCAGAACACTGATCCTGAAACATACATTAAACATTTCAAGTATAAAGCCATATTACACAGAAGCTCAGAATAAAAACAGTAATCATAAATCAGATAGTAAATATTCATACACACATCCTATTAGCTATTAAGTCAATTCTGCTAAAGATTTTTTCAATCATGCCATTTTGAAACAAGTAAGGTATTGATAATTCATATGTATTAGCACTCCACATTAATAACACCAAGTATACAATATGAATGTTCAAAGAGCAAATTCATAAAATGCAACTCATAAGAGTACCTGGAGAGAACCAACTGTGGCACCATTCATATGAGTCCAGAACACCAGGGTACATTGTGGTCCAGTACGTGAGATAACAGGAGTGAGAATGTCAGCCGTGTCACCAAAGTTTCCATTGGAGCTATCAGCATACAGGTACCAGCCATCTGTAGTATTTCTGGGGAAGAGATAATAGGTTTATCATGTACAAAAAGAAGAAGAAAATCATAAAATATAAAATATTTTGTCACTAACCATATTTTAATATTCTATAATATTTCCTAAAAGTATGTATATTTTATACCATAATGATAGACTTCAGCAGGAGTAATCCTTCTGCTATTTTGATTTTGAATTCATGGTCATTATCACACCACCAATCAGTATACTGTGCACAAATTACAGTAAAGGCTAGAATTTCCAGGACTAATATTTAATAACTGGTTTTTCTTTTTTTAATACTTATACTGCATATACCATAATCAGCTTTGTGGAACTTATTTTCATATGGGTAAAATGAGACCCTGAGGCACTGAATACTTTTAGAAGAGGCATATTAAGAAGAAAAAATATGAAAAGTTAAAGCATGAAAAACAGAATGAAAACTTGCCTAGGGTTGTACTCATAGGTCTAAAAGACCTTCAGGTTCAAATTATTCTCTATTTTAATTTAAGTCAGCTTTACATAAATATGAATTAAAAATAAACATGTGGAACAACTATCTCAGTCCTAGTCCATGTTATATATTAAGTAAATGGTAGTTGTGAATTAGTTGCTGTTAATGGAATAAGGAGGTTAGTGTCCTGCAAACCACAAGGTATATGAGTTAAGATTATTTTTAAGAGCTGGATTATTATATCAATTTGTCTGAATTGCAGCTCAATGACTTAACACTTTCAGCTTACATCAGTCCCTGAGGAGGATAATAAGCTTTACTAGTTCACAGAGAACGAAAATCAAATAATCTGCCAGTGGCAATTCCCCTGGTGAGTACTGAACTAGTTCTGGGCTTAAACCCACCTCCATAGGCTTTATACTCTAAACTATCTGTCCTCCAGTGTGGTATCTGAACCAGCAGCCTCAGCTGATTCAACAAGCTGGGAACTTGTTTCAAATGTAAATTTGGGGGCTACTATCTCAGACCTGGTGAGTTAGGAACTCTGGGGTAAATCCATTCATCTGCCCAGCAAACTCCCCAGTTTATTCTGGCACATGGTAAATATCAAGGTCCACTGTTCTAAACCACTTACACTAATAATTAAAATGGCATTTCTAATTTCAAGTTGTTAAATCAAGATGCTAATCCAAAAGAAATACCTAGAAAAAATAGATATTCAAGCCTTACTCTTCCCAAAATGAACACTCTTATAAAAATAAATCTGAGATTGCAGAATTTTTGACATTTCTTTTTACAACATCTCATTTTTTCCATTATATACTCTGTAAAAACTAGGTTGTATGTTCCAGTAGGGTAAAACAAACATTCAACTCAAAGACATATATACAATATAAATATCTACAGTGGAGACACTTTCCTTTGAAAAGTTTTGTTTATTCTATAATCTAAAATCAGTATAAAACTTGCTAATGTAGAGGATGAAAGAAATGTACAAGCAGTCTATATTACTAAGTAACAACTTTGTCAGTAGTACATGGTGATCACAAGTATGAAGGTGATACAGGGTTCTTGTTAGATTCCCCTCTCATTATTATTATTTAGGTTGGAAAAAAAAGAGAATGTGTCCTATGCTCAATATTTAAATAGTTCCTGTATTTGAATATTTATACCTTGAAACAGCTTTCCAGATGTTAGAGGCTATGCTGCTTTGAGATTTTAAACTTCTAAACACTTTATCTTTGTACCATTAAAAATAAAAGCCACACCATACTGGAGATTATATTAGTAATAGAGCATGAGTAAGTGACAAGTTATTATGTCTCCAACTATCTGCTATGTTAATCAAGAAAGTTAGCCCTTGACTTTTTACATTAAGAAAGCAGATAAGCTGGTTGTAGTTCTTAACCTTCTCACAATCTTATTCATGTTGTGTCATTTTTTTCCTGTGCCTTCCACTGGAGTTCAATATCAGAATTTAACTGCATTGTATATTTTGTAAAGGATTATAATGAATTATTTTCTGACCTTCACAGTATTCTACATCTTTGTTCATTAGCAAATGCTATTATTGGTTATTTATAGCATCATTAGTGATGATAGAAAGGGCATTCTAAATTCTGAAAATATAAAAGATGTTGATCATGTTAGAAGCATATTTAAAAGTAAACAAATACTATCAGTGTTTAATAACTGAGTCTCTGTTTTTATGAGTACAGAGTGTCAGAAATGGGATCTAGAATAACAAAGGCAACACTAGTAATGAAATAAAAATGCACAAGCTGTAATAGTCAAGCATTGTTAAAATGGAAAACTTTTTTGATTTGAACACAAAGAGTAACGGGTCCAGTCCAGGGTAATATAGGAGCACCTTTTATTCATTTTATAAAACACCTTATTTTCTTTCAGTTTATACAAAGCTTTGAGGTATACTGATCCTATTAATTGTGTTTTTATATGCTTTACAAATTTTGTTGATAAAATAAAATTATTGAATGTAGTAATTTAATTTAAAAGTAATTTGAATAATGAATAAAATAAATACAAATCACTTAAATTTTAAAATCTACATTTTCTAATTAACTCATTAAAACCTTTCCCAAAATACTATTTTGAGTTTGTGATATCCTAGCCATCAGTATAACTATCTTTGTAAGAAAACTTTATATTTAATTTAAAAGAGACTGAAAAGTAATCCCTGGCAGAAATATAGATCTCTAAAGAGAATATAAGGAAATTTAATTTTAAAGCTAGTGATTTCCCCAAAGAAATTTTAGTTTAAGACATTTTTCTTTCTTCTTTTTTACAAGAAACTACATACATCTCAAGTAAAATATATCCAAAGATAATAAAAGTAATACATCTCTCATATGAGTTAAGAACATAACATACAAAGAAATAATCCATCAAAGCATTAAGATTCCATCTTATAGCAATTTAGAAAAGAGAACTAATTTTATCATCAAAATCATATCACTGTCACTAATCTCCATTGCATTTGCCTCAGCCTCTCTGAGTATTCTTCTTCATTGGTTCAAATTTTAGGTGTTTCAAAATTTTTCTTATCTTCTTATGAATCATGGTATCCCCTTTTTTCTCATGGTCATTTGTTATGAAAACAGCATTACACGAGGTGTTGACTTAAACTGTCAAATTAATCTGCACCCTTTTCCTTGAGATGCCAACAATAGCATGAAGGAGTTAGATAACTAAATTAATATTGATGATTTTCTGGGATATGTGCTATAATACAGATAATAGCAAGAGATGAACCATTTGATATAGACTTGAGAGGAACCAGGGAAACATTCCTGGAAGAGTTGATTTTCAACTAAGTTTGGAAGGATTTTCAACTATGTTAGAAGATTGTTAATTGAAGCACCATGTCATGAAATAAAGTCAACTTTAGAATAAAGATTTACTGAATGGATGGAAGAGTAGACTGAAAATAATATCAAAAATAAGAAGTTTGACCCAGAAAATAAAATATCTTAATGATAGAGACATATATACAGATATAGATAAATACAGATATAGATCACTACTCTGTATGCCTGAAATTTACACAACATTTTATGTCAAGTGTATCTCAATAAATCTAGGAGGAAAAAATCTTAACACCCAATAAAGGAAATGAAAGACATCCACTTGGATATCTACTAGGTATCTTAAAAGATGAAATTAGTATATTATTAGAAATAATCTCACCTGTTTATTTCTTTCTGTGTAAAGTGGGTACTAGAAAATTTTAAAATCACAGTTTATTTGCTTTAAATAGTATTAGCACTTTTGTTGAGAATCAAATGACCATAAATGTATCTGCTTATTTCTGGGTTCTCAGTCCTAGTGTATTTTTATGTCTAGCCTAAGTGTAGTCTTTTTGTGTACACACTATTTTGATTGCTATAACTTAATAGTAAGTTTTCAAATTCAAATTATGAGTCTCAAAAAAACCCTTTTTTTAGGGGATATTCATTCTCTTATTTTTTAAATATTATATAATTTTACTGAGGCAACATTAGTTTACAACACTGTATATAACTTATTGGTATAGATTCATATCTCCTCAGATATATGTTACCAAACCATGCCCATCACAAAAGCATCAATAATTCTTCACCATAGTGCACTGGACTCCTCTCCCTTTACTTTCTACCTTTCACCCTCAATCAATCTCTGGTAGTCTCTATTCTTAAATTTGTCAAATAGTGTTAGTTTTGGATTAGTTACACTAAACCAAAGGTATATATGCACTTCTATGTTCATCACAGCACCATTTACAATAGCCAAGTTATGGAAACAACCTAAGTGCCCACAGGCAGATGAGCAGATTAAGATATGCACAATAGAATACTCTAGGCTATGAACAAAAAATACAATCTTGCTATTTGAAGAACGTGTATGTAACAAATGGGGTTTGCTAAGTGAAATAAGAAAGAAGGAGAAATAGTGATAGGGGATGATTTTACTCATAAGTGGAATATAGAGAAACCAACCAAAGGAATCGACTCTTCTTTTTGGAACTTTTCGTTGGGTTTGTTTTTATTCTTAGTATTTCTTTCCTTTCTATATAAATATTAGGAACAAGACCCAGTTTTTTTAAAAAGCCAGGGAGAATTTTAATAGAGATTGCGCTGATTTTGCAGGTGAACTTGGGGAGTGCTGACATTTAAACATACATATTCAGGCTGCATTTCCATTTTCTAAAATTCTTCAATTTCTTTCAACAACATTTTATAATTTTCAGTGTAAAAGTCTTGAACATCTTGGCTAAATTTATTCCTAAATACTGTATTATTATACCATTATAAATAGAAATATTTCCTTAATATCCTTTTGGGGTAAATTGTTCATTACAAAGGAGTATAGATGCAACAAATTAATGTATCCTGATATTGTATCCTACAACTTTGTTCAAGTCATTTATTCTAATTGATTTTGGGTATATGAATTCTATATACAAGATCATGTAATCTGTGAACATAGTTTCATTTCTTTCAAAATAACCTGAAACCAGTTATATATTATTTCAATAAATCAATATGTGGGTAAACAATGAAATAATTAACTTCATCCTTTGCAAACTGGTTCCAACATAATTGCAACCATCATGCTGATTTGTCACTGATAAGTGAGCTGAAGTCAACAGATTAAAGTGATTTAAAGAAATAACAGAACTAATATAATATCCTTCCATTAGCAACACATTTAGGTTATTTATGAATTAGTAAGCAACTTGTGTTAGAACATGCACGAGAAAGACTATGAATGCTTTTTAAAATAAATACATTTGATATATCTTATAGGCATCTTTAAAATAAATATAAGCCAGTCTACTGAGAGAGATTTGAATTCATTTGTACATGAAAAGGTAATCTTTATTCTATGTTCTTTACTATATCACACTTCAACATCTCTTCCTTGGTTAGTTGGCCTTTAAAACAGAACAAATATATAAAAAAAACCTATTTTTAATAAAAATGTTTAAATCTGAATTGTCCCACTTGACATCTGAGGCCAAATTCTTCTTGAAATGCAAAGCCAGAAAGAACTTGAAGAATATTAGTTCAAAATAACAGCCTTACTGAAGAAAACCATGAGATTTATTTTTATTTATTTTTTTATACAAGCACTGGGTACAGTCAGAAGCGCAAGAGGGTGAGAGAATTCACCAGAGCCAGAGCGGGGAACAGAACAGGCAGATTCACGAAATACACTGCTGAGGGGAGCAGTGGGTGCAGCAGGAGAGGTCTGCGCGCCATGTGGGACCCTCGTCCTGCAGCCAGGGATCTAAGGGTGCTTCAGAGGCTGCGGGCAGCTGCACAGCCCAGCACCCAACCACTGTGCCACCAGTGAGGCCCTCATTATGACTACAATTCTAAAGCATTGACTGTATAATAGTTTTGGAGACAAGATCTATGCCATACAGGATTACTAAATGAAAACTATCTTTTCTCCTAGTTTATGGTTTAATTTAAATATTACATAAGCTCTCAGGAATAGCTTATGTTCTTAATGCCATATATGTGCATGGCCACGTTAAAGTCATATCACCCTGCAAATAAATATCTTTTTAATATATATACAGAAGCATCACAATTAAACAAAAACTTTCACACCATACAGAAAATATATTGTCCTCCCTTAACATGTATTTCTGTGCTTGCAGAGAGAATAGACAACAAATGTAGAAAATAATAGAACTGTTTTTTTTTACTTTAATAAAGCCTCATGTAGACTTTGTTAATTATTGTCCCATTTATTTAGTATCTCCCGCAGGTTAGGAGAAACACACATGGTGCAGCAGACCTCTCCTGACTCACCCACTGCTCCCCTCACCAGTATATTTCAATGGATTTGCCTGTTCTGTTCCCCTCTCTGTCTCTGGTGAATATTCTCACCCCCCACACCTCTGGTCTGCACCCCAATTCTTGTATGCATAAATTAAAATAAATTAAATTAAATTAAATTATATAATGAAAGTGATTATCTGAGTGCATTTAAAACCATAATATAAAAGTTACTTCATTATTAAATATAGTGATCTTTACTAACATAACAAAATTATTCACTGTCTTATGAATATATTCTTAAAATGTCATCTTGTATAACAAATATATTACCTAACCACTCTGTGTGTGACATATGTGTGTATTCATATATACATAATTTAGGCATGGTTTACAGGTCTTGTTTGGCATAGATTTTTTTTTAATTCTGTAGTAATTAATTTTAAAAACTGTCAAGCTAAAATACACTGAAATAAAATAATACTAAAATAATTTAATTTACTTATTTAAAACAAATTATTGCTACATACTTAGATATGAAAGAATAAGAGCATCATTAAAGGCCATCTAAAGTAAAACCATGTTTCCTTGTGTTTTAGAGGTATAATTATGCTTGATATTCAATCCTGTGGCAATGCTGCCAGAAATGGCACTTTCCACACATATTAAAACAGAGAAAATTACCTCAGTTAATTTAGATTTTGACTGTTTAGACTTTTTATTTCAGCAAAACTGTTCCTAAAGCCCAGTATTTAACCATTATTCTAGATTTATAAAACTGAATCTTTTAGAAATTATGTTGGGAGAGTGTTAAGGCATCTAAATTGGCCTATAAAATACTGGTTTATCTTCCTACCAAGGAAGACTCTGTGAAAGCAATAATTCTGGTATTTAATATCTAAAAGACTAAAGCTTTGAAAATAGTTATTCTTGAAGCACAGAAAAATATAAAATGTTTTCAGATTTATGGAAGCTTTTAGTCAGTCACAGGTATCTAACACTTGGATATTTTATAATATGCAGAGTTATGTCACAGAGATAGTTTGTGTTATTTATGGGGTTTTTACTTTATAATGATGTCAAGTGTATAGGAAGAAGGAAGGCGGATGCATTTACAACAGTGGGGATTAAAACTATTTTCCACCTGAAAAACAATGATCAGTGTTATGAAATAAGGAGCAAGATCTAAGAGAAGTACTTCTACTTTACAAATAAATGACACACTTAAGAAATTATGTTGTTAGACATAAGACCTGCAACCATAAAATACACAGAAGGAAATACAGGCGAAACACTACATGATATGCACATCAAAGACATCTTTACAGACATATCACCCAAAGCAGTGATGGTGAAGGCAAAGATAAACAGCTGGGACTATATCAAATTAAAGAGCTTCTGCACAGCAAAAGAGACAATAAGAAAAACAAAGAGAAACCCCACCAACTGGGAGAACATTTTTGCACACAACACTAATGATAAAGGACTGATCACAAAAATCTGCAAAGAGCTGATGAGACTCAACAACAACAAAGAAAATAATCCTGTCAAAAAATGGGCAGAAGAGCTAAAAAGGAACTTCTCCAAAGAGGAAATGCAAATGGCCAACAGGCATATGAAAAAATGTTCAACATCACTTGTAATCAGGGAAATGCAAATCAAAACTACCATGAGATACCATCTTACACCAGTGAGAATGGCACATATTAAAAAAACTAGCAACAACAAATGTTGGCGAGGTTATGGAGAAAAAGGAACTCTCCTGCACTGTTGGTGGGAGTGCAAACTGGTCCAACCACTATGGAGAGCTGTGTGGAGATTTCTTGACCTACTAAACATAGAGCTTCCATATGATCCAGCAATTCCACTCCTAGGTATTTACCCAAAGGACACAGAAACATCAATTCCAAAGAGCACCTGCACACCTATGTTTATAGCAGCACTGTTTACAATAGCTAAGCTTTGGAAACAGCCTAAATGCCCAAAAATAGATGACTGGATCAAGAAGATGTGGTACATATACACCATGGAATATTACTCAGCATTCAAAAAAGATAAACACATGCAATTTGCAGCAACATGGATGGCGCTGGAAGGGATCATGCTCAGCGAAATAAGCCAAAAAGAAAAAGAAAAATACCGGATGGTCTCACTCATAACAGGAATCTAGAAAACTTAAATAAGGGACCAGGAAAATGAATAACTATAAGAAAGTGAAAATCAAAATCAACAAAAAACTATGAACCAGAGACACTTTCTGGGGGGTGGGGGGCGGGAGGGGAGGGATTGGGGTCAGAATGGGGGGGTTGCAATTGTATGGGGAATATAAAAATAAAATTTATTATAAAAAAATAAATAAATAAAACACACACACACAGAAAAAGAAACCATGAACCTAGAATATTATACATGCATAATCCACTAAACATCATTTTCATATGTACAATCAAATGTGGCAAACTTAATTTTGCCTGAGGGGGTGATTTCATGCTCTTTAAAAATGTAGCCTATATTTAAAAATATGGTATTAATGGAACTATAGGCAATTCATGAGTTGTGGCTTATTTACATGAGCCACAGAAACTTCCTGAAACCACCCTTTGTTTTCGTATGAGTTAGAAGTAGCCCAAGGAAAATTCATGTACTAAAATTTCAAAAATTATTTGACAATTGTAAAATGTGATTTAAAAAAAAAGCAATAACAAA
This sequence comes from Talpa occidentalis, assembly GCF_014898055.3. NCBI lineage: Eukaryota > Metazoa > Chordata > Mammalia > Eulipotyphla > Talpidae > Talpa > Talpa occidentalis. Next base: position 65,812,514 of record NW_023601433.1, on the reverse strand, counting down.
CAAAGCAATTCTATATACTTTAGGTAACTCTGGCTGCTAAGATTCAAATCAATTGTGGTAAAATTGGAAAATATTTTAATAGAATAAAATCAACAACAAAAGAGAGCTCAGAAAACCAGAGTGAAAAAAATCATCCCAGAATATTTTCGTACTCTAAAACATTGTGGCTCTCCTCAAGCACAAGGTCATTTCAGCAAAAGCAATCATGAACTGTGAGGCAGATACACCATTCTTTTTCTTTGAAGCAGCAGCCACAGAAGCTGAGTCATGAAGCTTTAACTGTGGAGAATTGTGAAGGCAAAAGGTATGGAAAAGAGTTCTATAACATAAATGCTTTTATTATCTTCAGCAAGGAAGGATGGAGTCCTGAAGGACAGCGAGCATCCATCTATGTTGCCCCATGACACAGGTATGAGTTAGTCTTGAATGATGAAAAGAATCCTAAATAAATGATGAGGACTAAAGATTGGAAGAAGAGGTAGAGACCAGAAAGTACCAGAAAGTAGAACAGTTGAAAAAGGAAGACAAGGACAGAAGGTCCTGGGAAGGTAGAGGGAAGAATGAATAGATATTTTTAAAACAACATATTAACTGTGCTTTTCAATGAATGGTGATACTACAAATTATTTTCTTTACTTATGCTTTCCTCTAGTTTCTATGATTTTCACAACTACAGTCACACTTGTTAATTGTTTTTTTTTTAATTTTGTATGAAAGTTTATACTTAGCCCTTTCATTCTGTAACTAAACATTCATCTTTACAATAGATCCAACCAAAGGTAGGTAGTGGGGCAGAAATTTGAGGTTGCTTAATACTTGCTGAGAGACATGTTAAAAATATGTGCTCACTTACTTTGTATGATCCACCTGTGGTCTGTGGTTTTCTTCCCCATGATGAATACTGGTTCCATTACCCAGTCCCCACCTGAATGTATTTGAATCTTGAATTAAGTCGTCTGGGATTGGCTGATACCATTTACACAGGCTTCCATTTTCAAAGTTGCAAACGTCCATAACTTGTATAAGAGAAAACAACAAAAATATAAGTTAATCACAATGAATTTGTCAATAAATGGTGATTTCTGTCTGTACCAATACCTTTTTTTAATTGAAGTAACATTAGTTTACAAGTTCCAAGATTATATTTTCTCACCACACCCACCACCAAATGTCCCAGTCACCAACCACCATCAAGCAAATATCTCCTTCTATGCATTCTCTACCCCTGCCTGCATCCTGCTAAATACCATTTTATTGTCAGAGTCTATAGGTTTGTTTTTGCTTTAGTTTTCTTTATATTCCATAAATGAGTAAAATTATATGGAATTCATCTTTCTCCTTCTGGTTTACTTCATTTAGCATAATCCCTTCAACATCCATCCATGTTGTCCCAAATAGCAAGATTTCATCCTTTTTTGAATGACTAAGTAGGATTTGATTGTGTATATATACCATATTTCTTTACCTATTTTTCTACCGTGTACCAAACTTTCTTACTTTTGTTTTTCTATTATAAACTAATTTTAAGCATAAGCATAGTCAAATGATATGTATAATCTTCAGAATTTTAAAACTAGATATATTCAAATATCTATTAGTACCTGAAATATGAGGAAAAATGCATGTGCTAAAGATTCTGCCTTCATAAGGAGGTGAGATTTTAATTAGCTCCTAAAATAGCAATCATAAGTATTGTCAGATCTTCTTATATTATTTGGATGACACCCCCCAGTTCCAATCTTCCTGGTTTTTATTTCCATAGTAATGCTACAAATCTAAACTTTAGCTCAGTCTCTAAATGAGCTATTCCAAACACTGAACTATTTAACTTCAAAACAATAAGATTTACAATGACATTTATATTGGACTGTTTTATATTGGACCCATTTGAAAGTCTTCAAAACTCTTATAGTTACTGTAATTACGTATCATGTGAAATTATAATTCCAGTAATTTCTTTATATATATGTATATATATATATAGGTTATATGTGAAAATGTTCCCTCCCCCATCTCTGAATATATTCATGTGTCTATTTTAAATCCTCTACTTCTTGATAAAAGTAAAGATTCAATTCAGTGAATTATTACATATAATATAGAAAGCCTGTGTACATTCAGCTTTTAAATGACATGTACATAATGGTATTCCATCACCACCACTTAGAAATTTCCTATTTCAATGTAAAACTTGGCATCACTGCATCAATTTTAATTTTTAATTTTTTTTAATTTTTTTTTTTAATAGAGGCATGATTTATTTATTTATTAATTTATTTGTTTGTTTGTACAAGCACTGGGTACAGTCAGAGGCGCAGGAGGGTGAGAGAATTCACCAGAGCCAGAGCAGGGAGCAGAGCAGGCAGAAGGACAGAAGTACACTGCTGAGGGGAGCAGCGGGCGGCAGGAGAGGTCTGCGCGCCATGTGGGACCCTCCTCTGGTGGCCAGGGAGCAGCCGGGTATCGAACCGGTGCCGCAGAGGCCGCGGGCAGCTTCGCAACCCAGCGCTCAACCGCTGCGCCACCGGGGAGGCCCGGCATCACTGCATCAAAATAAAAGATATTTTTGACTATTATAGCCATGTGTATTATTTAATCTGATATTATTAGCAATCATATCATTATATTTTGTAGGATTCAACAGAATAATTTTCCTCATGTCACTGGAAGTGATAGGATTGTAGTTTAAGCAAAAAAAATTAGAAGGCATAAAATTTCAGTCAAAGAAGATAAATAAACTCCAGAGATCTGCAGCAAAACATTGTACCTACAGTCACCAATAATGTATTATACACTAAAAACTTATGAAGAGGTTGATCTGATGTTGTGTTCTTACCACAAAATTTTTTTAAACAGTAAAACTGTATCAGGCAGATTTATCATATTTTCTCTTCAAAGAGTTAAAAGAGGAATATTCAAAAATTTTGTTCAGGAATGAAACAGTAACTATCCCCATGATTTAAAAATAATAATAGTAGACATTTATTTAGGACATATAAATAAGCTGTCAAGTCTTCCCAACCAACCATAAATGATATATTACTAAAACTGCAAATGTGAACTAAGAATAAGGTTAGTATTCACTAAAGATACTCATTAGGTGTAATTGATTAGATTTTCTGTAAACTTGTACAGACACTACACCTTATATATGATCATAAGAGAATTTTAGTGTCTTCCCATGGGAAAGTTTGAATACCACATCTCCCATTATATTATCTTCCATCTGTTATGCACAAGTTTACATCCCTGGCCAACATGAGCTAATTACTGTTCTAACTCCTTCAGAGTGAGGCCGCTTTACTTTTATGATTTTTTTTTTTTTGGTCTACATTACTTAATTCACTTACTATTTTTTCTGTGTTTAAGAATAAATATGAACCTTTTTAATTGTTTAAGTTTTAAAATTCCTAAGACTATATAAGACTAATATAAGAAAAATTAGAATTTCACCATACTCTGTATTATCTATATGTTCTAAACCTTTAATATTATCAGGACACTTGAGCAATATTAGCGTAAACAATAAATTCACATACTACTCAATAAAGAGCAAATAAGGAGGTAAAATCACAAAGTATTTACTATTTCTGATCTCATACTTTGCCCATTCAGACATAAGTAGGTTTTTCTTCTCATAGACTGCATCTTTGTTTATGAAGTTCACTTTTAAATTAAATAATTTGCATTTGATCCAATGGAAGAGCCAAGGACTGGCAGGTTCCAAAATAAATGAAACTATCTTTCAATAGGGTATAGGTGTTGAAGCTGTCGTATGTGTTAGAGTTGATTTTCTCATAAACTCTATATATTTAACATAGTATTCATTTTTTATACGTGCATTTTGTCAATAGCAAAACGTAAATGACTTTGTCTAGTTTGGGGGCATTATAATGCTTCCTCTCTAAACATTACTACCTACTGTTTGAAGAGCAGAGACAAATAACGGGCTAGAATAGAACTAGTCAGCGATAGTTCTGGAATCAAAGAAAGTCCATGAAGACAAGTGTTTTTAATACAAAACATTAACTTAAAGACACTTCTTAATATGCCTGATAGAAGAATGCATGGTGACTCCTCAACTATAAATTTTTTATATAAATAGCTCCTAAATTGAGAGATTGCACATAGCCAGTTGAAGGTGAAGACAGGACATTGGGATATGTCATTTTCTTATTGCTCATGGCTCCATTTAACACAAAGTTCAGGAATTTCACCTACCACAGGATGACTCATCTGATTTGTCAGGACAGTCATATCTAAAATCACATTTCTGAATTTCTTTAACACAATGACCACTGGTTCTGCAGATAAACTCATTTTCAGTACAGTTGTGTGGAGGTAATGTTACTGGAACTAAAGTTCCGAGTGGAGTTGGAAGGTCCACTGGCAAATTACCTGGATAAGAAATAATAGACAAGCATCATTGACAGATTCTCCATTTCTTGAAGGATTTTACACAACAAATTTTTTTAGTATGTTTCACATTCAACATTGTAAGGAACACTCCATAGTATTTGCTAACCTGCTGAATTCCTTTATACAGAAATAGAGAATGAATTTCTTGGTCTTAGCAATGGCAAATCTCTCTGGATATATCTTATTATAAAAACAAGCAAAAGTGCAGATGGATATTATTGAAGAGCTTTTCAAAGCTTGCTGAGGAAGTCCCAAGGACAGGGCTTGGAATATCAATAGGAACCAAGAGGGTTCCAGATGCTAGCATTAGAAACTAAACTAAAGATCTTTTTTCCTCCTGCCATCCCTAACCAGATACTTTTAAATGAGACATTTTTTTTAAGACTTATGTATCCACGCATACAAGAACCAGGGTACAGGCCACAGGAGGATGAGAGGATTGACCAGAGACAGAGCAAGGAACAGAACAGGCAGACTGACTGAAATACACTGCTGAGGGGAGCAGTGGGCGAGATAGGAAAGGTCTGCCAAGCCATGCGGGATTCTCGCTTGCTGGCTGGGATCAAACCTGCGCTGCAGAGGCTGTGGACAGCTTCACAGCACAGCACTCAACCACCTGTGCCACCAGGGGAGGCCCAGACTCGTTTTTAATGAAGTAGTATATCATTTCTTTGAAATCACAAAACTTGACTTAAATGGAATCTTGTCTGTGTTCCAAGTAAAGATGTTTGCAACAGATATGTTTGTAAATATGAGAATTGGTAACATAATGGTTAAACAAATATGTAAATCAACATTACCTCAAGAAAAATAACGGAACAAGGAAATAGGGACAAGAGAATCTGATTTTGAAAGATAGGTAAAAAATGAAATAAATTTTAGTATAAAATACAAGTTACAGGTAATGCACAAACCTGCACTTTAAAAATTAGGTCCATATTTTGTGTTTGTGCTTTTTAGTTTTCATTTGTTTTGCTTTTTGGCCAAGGAAGAAAAATGCTGCACATAATCAGTTTATACTGAAAGCATATCAATGTCTATAATTAAAGCTACATATACAGATTCCACCTCAATAAGTCACACACAAAAAAAGAAACTGACTGATGGTCAGTTTACTTATTACATTTATTAAGAATAATATATTTATTAAAAGCCTAATTTTTATTTCCTCATAAGCAAGATAATATCAAATTCCTTTATGATACCTATGGCTTCAAAAGGTTTTGTGGTCAACCCACTTTGTTTTGTTATAAAGCCAACATTAAAACTGCACAGTTCAGTTTTTAAAATTCAACATCTTTCTTCCAAAAACTTGAACCAGAAAATCAGGACAAATGGTCTGTAGCTGATATTACACAGCTCTGCCTAAGCTCTGGCAGCTCTTCTACCTTCATTTTGGAACCATCAGTCACAGAGCGTTTTAAAGAGGTTAATTGGAGCAGAAACAGGATCAGTGGTGATTTGTGTTCCCTGTCTACTTTTGTTGTTGTTGTTGTTGTTGTTCTCTCCACTGCTACTGGGGTCACAAAGATTCTCCTTAAGATCAGAGTGGGAGGTGATTTGGGAATATCCCAGACCATTGATTTCAGACAAACTTAGGTGACAATTTCAGTTCTGCCCTTAATTTTATATTCTCCTCCTAGGCTCTTGTGCACTTTAATTGTATGCTCTTTTAATTTTTAATTTGAATTTAACCACTATACTAATAATGGTTAACATTATGATGCAAAGATACAGATAACATATTCTACCACATTATACCTATGTAGCCTTGAGCTGATTATCTCCTTCTCAGATTCCTCTATAAATTTGGGATAACAAAGGTGGCAATCTCATTTAATATTCAACATCTATTCACCTATGATGGCTCAGGAACTACTCTAGATTCATAAAAATTTATAATAAATTATATAAAAATATATGATCTGACATATATGCGAGCTAGATGTTGTTATCATTTCCTTTTCTTGTAGGGATTTTGATTCCCTCCTTTTGCTAAACTCCTTGTTTGAGGATAGCACTTCCCTGACACATTTTCAGACTTAGCCACATGGCTTGCAGTGTTCAATGGACATGATCAAACATGATACATACTATGTCCCAACAGAAGCCTTAAGTATGCTTTCTTTTCTCACCCTCTGACATGACAACAGAACGTGCCATATAGGGACTTGGTGTTTCAACCTTGGTTCCTGATAAACAGGAAACATGCAACAGAGAGCCATACCTTGGAATTACATAGAATTACACAGAACTATGAATAATTAACACATCTTTGCTATTATTGTTCTATACCAACCCATATTTAAAAGCAAGAAATAAATGCATGTGTCTATAAATCACTGAGATTTGACTTACAACAAAAGATGACTGAAAAATGATATATCTTACATATAGAAATAGTTTTAGCAATAATAAATAAAATCATATAAAATACTGAAAAGATAGGCATCTATCCACCTATTCATCCAACGAATATTCATTGAGTACTGATAGGTGCCAGATACTGTGTAAGCTGCTGAGGTAAGGCAAAATACCTCCTCCTGTGCAGTTACTATGGAGGAAAATAGAAATTTAATCGAAATGATAGCTGTTGTAGAAAAACAACAGAGGCAAAAGAGGTAAAAATGTTAGATAAGAAGACTCTGTGTGTATGTGTGTTGTGCTTTTTAAGTAGAGATCAGAAAGAAGTAAAGGAAGAGAGTCAAATAACTAATTGGGGACACATATTCCAAGAAGAGGGAGAGAAGGTGTAAAACCCTCAGGTATAAATGGGTTGTAGTGCTCAAGAAGTCACATAGAAGCACACTGGAAGAAGGTGAAGCCAGAGAGTTGTAAGAGAGTCAGTCATTTATTCCTTGGAAACTATTAGAAGATATTTAGCTTTTGCTGTGAATGAAATAGGATGACACTGTAAGACTCTGACCAAAGTGTAACATAATCTAAGTGTGAAGAGGACAACGCTAGCAGCTGCTTTGAAAATAGTTTATATGGTTCAACAGTAGAAGCAAAGAATTCTGTGAAAGATATTCTGATGGACAGAATTGGACCTACAGTGATAAATGTAATATAATATATGAAGAGAGAGACAGCGAAAAACAGAGAGAGGACATTAGTTTATAATGATGAACACTTGAAACATATAGTGTAATGTTACATCAGTAAAAAATACAAAACAAAATAAAACTGATAAATTGAGCCTTAGTTTACCTTCTGTAAAACTTGCATAAAAATGTCTATATCATGGGCCCCCCCTGGTGGTGCAGTGGTTGAGCACTGGGCTGTGAAGCTGCCCGTGGCCTCTGCAGCACCAGTTCGATCCCCGGCTGCCGGTGAGGGTCCCACATGGTGCGACAGACCTCTCCTACAGCGCCTGCCGCTCCGATCAGCAGTGTATTTCGTCAGTCTGCCTGTTCTGCTCCCCACTCTGGCTCTGGTGAATTCTCTCACCCTCCCATGCTTCTGACTTTACCCAGTGCTTGTACAAATAAATAAATAAATCTTTAAAAAAAAATCTATATCATAAAAATATCTATATCAAAAATGAGCAGAGAGATCACTTAAAAATCAAGTGCAATAATCCATGTAGAGACCATGGTGACTTGGACTTAGGAGAGAGCTGTGAAAGCCATGAGAAATCATGGATTTGGAGTATATCTGAAACTAGCTGCAGATCAGGTTTGTTAATGAAGACTATGCATCGAGAAATCAACTGTCAATTACTAAAATAGAGATGCATGAAGAATGGCAGGAGGGCGGGAGCAATTAGAGACCAACAAATTACTTTTAATAATTGAGAGATATGGGAAACATTCAATTTGATTTCCTTTCTTGCTGGCCTTTCAGAGGCATTTGACTTTCTGCTGACTTCCATGGCAAACCACTACATAATGTGGTCAAGGTAATTAATCCTACCAGAATGAGAAGGTGGATGATCATAGCTTTGTCATGTGGCTACAACAAAAAGAACTGGAATCCAGTCCTCTGATTATGCTGGAAGGGGCAGGGACTCTTCTAGCCAGTGATGCTACACTGATGGAGCAGAATTGGGGTTTAGTTTTCAGCTTATGATAGTGCACTCTATGTGCATGATTACAATTGATCCTTAAAATTAACTATCTTATATCACTCTAGGAAAGATATGCCCATCTTCTCATGTAGTTTAAGAATATCCAGCCTTGGTGGCAAAAATCACCCTGCAAGAGCTTAATACCTACTACATCACTTCGCACTGCCCAGATGAATTTTCCCCAGTAAAACTACTCAAATCCTGGAATGTGTTTGTTTTGGGTTATTTTCCTCATTATCTTTGAAATGACTACTAGATGATATCTCAAGATCTAAGCTGAGATGCTGAGTAGATGATTAGTATTTAAATCTGGATTTCAGGGGAAAAGTTAAAGATGGAGATATAAATTTGGGAAACATGCATTTGTTTTATAATCAAAAGATCTATAAAATGGAGAGGAAATGGATGTCAGCAACCTTAGAAATATTTAAGTTCTGGAGAATAAAACATCTCCAAAGGTAACTGTAAGGCTATTATAACCTCCAAAACAATGTAACTATAAGGCAACAACTACTTTGGTTATTACAACCCCTCTAATATAATGGAATTATAGTCTAACTTTAGAACTGATTTCCTAATATCTTGCATGTGATGAAATATAACTCAACTGATTTAAACCTCTTAATGTTTGAAAGAATTTATGATTAATTACTAGCAAAGATTTATAACAATTTTTCCCAGGGTCTATATAGTTAGAAACAATTAAAACGGTGGGTATTTGGGAATATTTTTGGAAATGGATTATTGGTTTTGTTGGAAGCTTTGCCAAGCACACAGATTTATAAATACTCAAATACTGAAATGTTCTTCCTTACCATCAGAGAGGGTACAGCCCATAAATGACAAATCATCAATTGCAATGTCTCCGGTGAAGCCATCTCCCACTGAAGCCTCCACCAAAATCTAAGAAAAAATAATATGTTGTTGATACTGGGAAGGAAGTTAATTTATATATAATTGTGGTTGGGAAAGGATTCAGAATTTATCTAAAGAGAACTCTCTTCTGAACCATTAAAAAATATTTTGCAATAATGTCTGTAAGTAGATCTTATACCTCTACTCCAATCCAAGGAGGTTCCACAAAATCCATTCTCTTTCTGGTGAGCTTTCATTTTCTGAAATTGCATTATTATACACTTCCCTATAACTTTCAACCATTAGTTCTAGACTTGCCTATTTTCTTCTCATCTTTTAAGTATTTGGAAGCAAATTATTCTCTTTTCCCACTGGTGTCCCTATAGATCATCTGTTTCCAAGGTTAAACCTCTTCATCCTTCAAGAAACCCAATTTGCAGCCAAAGGTACTTGCTAAAATGTACAATTTTAAGAGCCTTAAAATTTTTCTCACACTGACCTTATTCTGTAATACTTTATGAAATGGGCTAATCGTTATTAGATCTCCTTCAGAAGCACATTAATCACAGTGAACTCAGATGGCATCTGTGCTATTACAGGAGGTGCAATTCCACCAAAACGCCAGTAAAATATAAAATATTGACAGACCGCTACACTGTATGGCAGATTGTGATTAGAAATGAGATTTACTATAATGGAATTAATCATGATGAATTATTTTAATACTTATGCAAATATGGTGCATACTTACTAGTAATCCTGCTATAGTTTAGTAATAAAAAAACTTTATGCAAACTCAGACTTACAAAACACATTCTTTTTTTCACTATTGAGTGAATATATGTTTCTGTTTCATTTTTCCTCACAAATGCTATATGAGGGAGTTGAAATTTTATTTCATTTTTCAAATTCTGTCTTTCATTAAAAGCTGTTCATGCATTATTTATTGATGTCCTGGTTGAAGGAGAGAATGTTTTAAAATACCAAATGACGGACCTCAAACCTCATAAATTCTTCCCCCAACTTTTTAGACATTCTTGAGGATTATCAGAATTTTCTACCTGATTTGTCAGGAAGGAAATTAATCAGGGAAGGCATATGAATCTAACTAATGGCAAGTACATCTCTCCAACATTGCCTAAGGAACATTTATGGGTGTCATACAAGAAAGGTCCTGCTATTTACAATGGATCACTTCAAATAGAAAATGTGCCTTCTCACCACCAGCATGACTGAAAGAATTATTGTGATAGAGAAGAAAGTACAGAAGGAATGCACAAACAAAATCATACAATTATTTTCAATAAACAAAAAGCCTATCAGAATCTGTCAGAACATATTGTAAGAGAATATTTGTTTTATGGAAAAAAAGACTAAGTATTTGGGCTAACAATGGGACAAGGGCATAAGCAAAGATTACTTAATTGCTAATAAATTTCCTGGATCAATATGTGTCTAATTCCACTGCAAAACAACATAGGACATGCATACAAAAGGCACAGATGATGGGCCTCCCCAGTGGCGCAGCAGTTGAGTGCTAGGTTGCGAAGCAGCCCGTGGCCTCTGCAGTGCCAGTTCGATCTCCGGTCGCCAGGCGAGGGTCCCACATGGTGCGCAGACCTCTCCTGCCGCCCGCTGCTCCCCTCAGCAGTGTACTTCAGTCCTTCTGCCTGCTCTGCTCCCCGTTCTGGCTCTGGTGAATTCTCTCACCCTACCATGCCTCTGACTGTACCCAGTGCTTGTATAAATAAATAAATAAATAATCTTTAAAAAAATTATTAAAAAAAAAGCACAGATGATGCCAGTGAAAGAAAAACTAAAATAAATTAGAATAAATGGTATTGAGTTGTGTATACTATTTGTGATTCTCTAAGATCATAATAAGAAAAGAACAAAAATTAATATCAGCATCCCAAATATTACGGAAAGTATAATTTTTATACAAATAAATATCTGCAAGCTAATGTTAGGAATATATACTCATATGTAGCCATTCCAGTGTTGGGGTTCAACTGTTTCAAAGAATTCCTTTTGTTGTCTTTATATAGTCACAAATAAAAGAATTGGCCATTTGCAAAAATTTTCTCATTCATGGGCCACACAAGGTAAGTAGCATTTGTGAGTGATTTGGTTTGTAAGGGTTTCTATTTATTGGCATTTACTTCACATTAAACAAGTGTTTTACACTGCTTCCACCAGCATTCAATGTCATGAAAAGGCAGAAATAACCCAAGGCAGAACACAATTGGGTCTTATTCTTAGGCATAATTTTAATAAAACTTTCACCAAAATAACTTACTTCCTAACCCTCTAAATAAATAATAGCTTCAAGTTGAAATACTAAAAATGTCAATTAATATATATGATAGCCAGTCTCAGCCTCTTTTGAACATTTAACTAGTCATCCATTCTTTTTAAAGTCTACTTGCTAACAAATCACATCTTGGGAAAAAGTTATGGCTCTTGAGGTTTAATTCTGCCTTTGCCCTGTATTTAGCTTAGTCTTGTCAAAAAGCTTTGCAATAATCACACAAAGAGCAAACCCTAATATCTCTGTTGTCCAAAATTCACTTTCATTTCTGGTGCCCTGCCAGATGATGGAAGGATGCTAAAACACAAATATTATTGTATGCAAGGTACTATTGCTATTCTGGAATTTAGAGAAGCCAGATTTTACTCCTAAATTCTATTAGTACTTTCCTAAACCACTTAAAGGGCGATTGAAACTTCCAGTTTAGACTATATGACCTGCATTATCTGTAGAGGCCAGTTCTACTTAGAATGATCACTGACCTAGCAATTTTGCAAAATGATACAGCATTTCTAACTTGTTCCTTTTGTGGGCTGCTGCATATTCCAAATAAAGATGGGGTGGCCTTGCAACTACATTGGGACTTTCGGTTCTAATATAATCAAAGACTTTAATGTAACCAAAAATCAAATACCAATTAGGTTCTAGAGACTTACCTAGACTCACTGTCCTATATAATTAGGAAACTGTATTATCAACCAAAATTTTTAAATGATATGGAAACTATTGTCATCATATGTAAGATCAAATGTAAGATACAACTTAATCATAATTTTTACTTTCAAATCCCTTGTAGGATATATTAACTCACAAAAAAATTTATTTCAAACTGCTACCTACTTTAGTAAGCATGTATTCAAAAAAGAATATAAAATTATAGCACAATATGTCAATTTTTAATTATAATACATTTTGGGAAGGACTTGAAAGCAAGAATTTTTTTAATTTATAAAAATCATATGCACTGTATGTGTGCATTGTTAATGAGAATCCAAAATGATTAGCAAGAGAAAAACTCATAAAGTTTTAATGTTTTTCAAACATGTCCTCCCTGCAGCCAACAGAGTTATATATCTGACCCAGTCCCTTAAGGTTAAAACCTTCAGTGTCCCCCATTTCCTGTGGGCCAGTGCACTCATTCTTGAACATGACAAATGAGACCTTCCTGATCTAGATTCTGTATATACTCCTGTCTGCCCCAAGCTTTATGCACCATGAATTTCAGAACTGCTAGGTGGTTATTCATATCAGTATGTAGTTTCTAGTCTGTATATTTGCATAGACTTCCTAATCTCCTACCTCCAATACTGGCTATCTCTTACTGATACTTGCAACACAAAGGTGTCTTCTTTGACACCACCATACTGAGTCACATGTCACTTCCTTTTAATTTTAATTATTTCCTTATATGTCTCTTACTCATTTCCTCCCCTCTAGACTAGGATTCTCCATGAGGATAATGATCAAATATTTGTGTTTGTATCCCCACCAAGGGGTATAGTGCCTAGGATACAGTAGGATGTAATATTAGGGAATAGATGAATTCATCAATAGACAAAAAAAAAAAAGCTTTTTTTTTTTATTTAGAGAAAAGATTTCCTTGAACTAAGTTAAAATTTAAAGAGGAAGATTATACTCAAAAGTTAATTTTTTGCTACTTATGTTCCATTACTTTCAGGCATTTAATTTCTTTTCAGAAAATCAATACTTTTTACTAATATGAAAATAAAGAGAGGAAATAATGGCTATCTCTAAAATGTATAATAGTAGAGTTGTTGATAACTATGACTAAAAATTCAAATTTCTGAAAGGAAATTAAAAACATAATCTGATCTTAAATGTATTTGGAGGGTTTAACCATAGTCAAAATTCATGTTGTGTATAATAAATGTAAAAAAAAAAACTTTTTTTAAGATGTGATAAAACTAAAGTTTAGTTTATTAATAGGAAGGAATTTTATTACACATAGAATACAAGAAAAATTGCAGAGATCAATTACAAATCTAAAAGTGAAATTCATAGAATTTTAGAATCAGAAACAATTTATAGATAATTTCATTTTTCTGATGAGGAATTTAGTCATCAGAAGTAACATATGTAAGGGCATCAAGTTCACTAATGGGCCATTTAAATTTTAGAATCCTGGTATTCGAACTCCTGATTTGATGCTACTTCTATTTTATCGTTTCCCCATACTTTTGAAAATAAAAGTTGATAAATTACATTTGTTTTACATGGATATTAAAATGTAAAATATTTAGTACCAAATACCAAATTGAGCATAACACACAACTAACATGCATATCTATCAAAAGCAAAACTAGAAAATTCCAGGGCCTCTCTAGTGGTGCAAGGGGTTAAGTCTTAGCACTATGAAGCTATAAGCAGCCACTGCAGCACAAGCTCCATCCCCGACAGGGAGCTGACCCACATGGCACAGCAGACCTCTCCTGTCTTGCCTGCTGCTCCCCTCAGCAGTGTATTTCAGTAGATCTGCTTGTTCTGCTCCCACCTCTGTCTCTGGTGAATCCTCTCATCCCCACACCACACCTCTGACCCACACCCCAGCCTTTGTATACACAAATAAAATAAATCTTAAAAAAAAAACAAGAAAATTCCATATTAAAAGGATCTCCAATTACACACGATAACTAATAATCTAACAGGAAAACCTCTTATGAAGGTATTTTCCCCAAACAAGAAACAATTTGCAAAAAATAATATAAATTCTTTGTAAACATGGTGGAATAAGCCAATTCATTTTAATGTGGTACTTCAAATTGGCTTTAGAGTTAGTCTCATTTTTCATTACAAACTTTCATCATACTACACTATGTTCCCTATTAAATGTAAAATCAATTTTTCATCTTAACACAATCTAGAAATACAAAATGTCACCATGTTGGAAATCAGTAGGAAGAATATTTGTTCCAAATAATTTTTTTCAAGCTTCTTGGAAAGCTGTTTTTAATTGAACAGTTCTACTAAAACAAAATGATTTTACTTCACCCCAAGCACTGGGGTTTGTGAGGAAAAATGAGAAGAATCTCAAAAATGACAGGTGTTATAAAATGTTATCAATAAAAGTATTGGGAGACAAGCTGACCACGTGAACTACTTTGCTTTAACATTGAAACACTGAAAAAGCAAGGGGTAAAAGGTTGGGAGCCACATCTTCACCAGTTTGGCCACTGTCATCATGGTATGCATTGTAATTCATCTGCACATCTGCATATGTTCTTTGGAGTTTAACTGATACTGTGAAGACTGGGAAATGGCCTCTTTTTTTGGTAATTATAATCTAAGTGCTCACAATTATACCAATAATTTATAGAAAACTTATACCCATAATGGAACATTTCAGCTCACTACAGTCTAGATAAACACCCAACTTCATTCTTCAAAATGGCTCAAACTTGTGTCATTTTGCCATGACTTGAGTCAAGAGGACTTTCGTCTTAAAGGCAATTTAAACAAGTAATTAAGAATTTGAACACTGGCACTGCAAATCTTTATAACTTGGTTCTATTAATGCTAAAAATTTTTATTTTAACCTCACAGGAAACAGACAAAAATAAAACAGACCACCTTTATCTCCTTTTGCTCCATGAAAAATAGAACCCTCCTCTTGTTGATTGTGTATGAAACACAGATCTGGCACACAGAAAGTGTTAAATAAATGTTAACCGGGGTTATTTTGTTTTATGTCTACATGAACAAAATTTGATAGAAATACAGAATAGAAGAAAAAACAGAAGGCAAAGTCCCAAATTCTCACTTGAGGCTTTTATGACTAATTAGGCTTATAGTCAGTATCTAATGTAAGTATCAATAACAGAAATAAACACCTCAGGAAAATGTTCTGTGCCAAAAAGAAAAGGGAACACCACCAGTCCGTGACACCCTAATAACCAAAATTCATGTCTGCTTCTGCATTTAAGTGCTTAAAAACAGCCTAGAGTGGACACAGACCACAGGAGACATTAAGACTGAGGAGCTGCCCTTAAGAAGGGGATCCCTGTGGATCCCCACCACACAACTCTGGTGTCTTATTTTTCCATTTTCAGATGTTAACACAAACTTGTATTGTTGAGATAAACCCCATTTGGTCTTGCTATAGAATATAACTTTTTAAATATTGCTGAACACAAGTTGTTAAAATTGTGTTAAGAAAGTCACGTCTAAGTTCATACTGGTCTCTCACGAATTTCTGTTTAGTTTCAAGATGAGGATAATACTGGCCGAGGTTGGGAAATATTTTCTCCTTTTTTTAATAAAGATTTTGTTTACTATAATAAATTAGTACTTATATATGTACATGGAGTTTTCCTTGGGTGAAGTTTTAAATGTGAATTAAATTTCTCTAATTGAAGCAGGGCTCTTAGAGTTTCCATTTCTTTTTTAAGTCAGTTTTGATATATTTGTCTTTATTTCTTCTAATGAATGCAACTTATTGGCATCATATTCTTCATAATACTCCTTTATTATCTGTAAGTTTTACATTGTCTCAATGAACCCCATAACTATTATTCAGTATTATTATTTCATTGACCTTATATAATCATGTAGCACATTAATGGCAAGAGAGAGAGAGAACAGTTTGCTCTGGCTACCATGAGGGGAAAAATGCCTTTATTTATAATTAGATATTAAATAGAGGAAATGGAATTTATCTCCTCAATCATTTGCAAAGAGGATAGGAATCATAAAATTTTTATTCTAGTTCAGTGGCAACTTTCAATATTTATAATTCAACTTAGCAATATTTATTATACTTCTCATTATTGAATATTCAAATTAATATTTGAATAATTACTCTATGCCTGACTTTTTTCTTTTTATTTATTCATTTATTTTTTGCATAGAACTGGAGGGTAGGCCAGAGGTACGGAGGGGGGTGAGAGGATTCATCAGAGAGAGTGGGGAGCAGAACAGGTGGATTTACTGAAATACACTGCTAAGGGGAGCAGTAGGCAAGATAGGAGAGGTCACCTCCCTGACCTGGATTGAACTTAGGCCTTGGTGGTGATAGCGCTGAGACTTAACCCCTAGGCCACAGGTGGTTAAGGGGTGGCCCCCTGCCTGACTTTCTAAGTACCTGTTAATACATGCAATTGTCACAAAAATTATACAAAGTAGGTGTTATCGTAATATCAAATTTCTGGCAAAGAAATTTCAGCACAGAGATGTTATCACAGGTACAGGTCACAAGTATCACAAGTTACTAAGGCTACATATTTAATAGATGATAGTGCCAGGATTTGAACTTAAGCAGTTTTGCTTCAAATTTCATATAGCATTTTGTTCAATAGCTTGAATTCATGCTCTAATACAGTATTAAATTTATGTATCAAAAATACAATTTTAATCTGAGCTATTTAATTTTCAAACAAAATAAATTCATATTTTATACTAAATAGCAGTTACAAATTAACATAGTTATAATTGCATAAATTATAATTGTAGAAGAACATTAAAAATTGTGATACGGGGGGGGGGGGGGCGGAGCAACATGGCGGTGAGGAGACTCTGCGAGTAAGATCTCCCATTAAAAAAAGTTAATAGGGAGGAAAAGCAGCAGGTCCCAATGAGAACTGGGACACGGAAGATAAACGGGTGACGCCAGCTAACTGCCCGAAGAAGAAAGTGGCCATAAAAGAGGACCAGAAGGGAGGGAAGCGCAGAACCCTGCTCCCCTCCCCTGCCCACAGAGGCTGCACTCTCCGACCAGCAGAGAGGAGGAAAACAACAAACTAAAACTGCCAACAAGAACAAAGGACGCAGCAAGCGGGACTGTGAGTGGAAAGGAACTATTGCAGCCACCACACCCCGTGAACGGGAGCTGAGGCGAACCCCGCAGGATCCACCACAGAGGTGAGCAAACGGCTCCAGGCTCCATTGAAGAGAGACCCCGCCCCTGGGGAGGAGACCAGCACCAGCTCCGGGCACCATTGAAGAGAGGCCCCGCCCCCGGGGAGGAGACCAGCACCAGCACACAGCCCACCTCCCGGTAAGCCTGCGCGGAAAGGCAGCACGCTGGAAAAACAGGCGCGGATCGCGGTCAGGATTGCGCGGAACAGCAGCGCACTGGAAAACCAAGTGCGGATCAGAATCCAGAGCGCGCGCGGAAAAGCAGTGCAGTTGAAAAGCAAACGCGGATCCAGATCTCAGCTGCCCAGGTCCCTGCGCCTGCGACCTAGGCTTGCGGGGAGACGCGCGGAGGCCCTCACTGAGTGAGCAGGCCCAGGCGCCCAGGCAGGGGAGCGGGATTCAAAAGGCGCCATTCCCGCGCCACTGAACTGGGCTACAGCCTGAGTCCTGGAACTGAGGGCTTTGGAACTGACACCCGGGGCACGAAACTAGGGGCGTGGGTTCCCTACGATGGTGGGGCACAAGGCAGACACAGCACCCCAAAGCCGTTGAGGTGTACCCTACCATCCCCGCTCTGTTCCCTGTCCCACGGGGTGGAAAATCAGCTCCCCAAGGGCTCCAGGAGAGATCTCTGGCACCACCTAGCGACTTGAAGCCAGCAGAGGTGCCTAGAGGAGCCAGTGGCCAGCTGGGGAGTTAGCCCACGCCGGGCCCCTTCCGACCAGTAGTCTGAGCCCACAGGGGGAGCGAGCACCCACAGCTGGGGCAGACCAGGCGCGCAGAAGAGTGTGCCTGAGACCGGACGCACAGGGAGTGTGTCCCACATCACCATCTTAGAACAGGGACATTTCTTCAGTAAAGACTACCTGCAGAAGGCTTCCTCAGGAGCCAGAGGTGAGCGGGGGAAGTTCGCCCACGCCAGACCCCCTCTGGCCTGCAGTCCAAGCCCAGAGTGGGAGCAGGAACCCACCGCCGGGGCAGACCAGGCGCACAGGGGAGTGTGTCCCCACATCGGCATTTTAGAACAGGGACCTTTCTCCAGTAAAGACTGCTTGAAACTGACAGATGACTCCTGGAGGAACCAGAGGAGAGCAGAGAAGCTCACCCAAGATGCCGGCCAGTCCCAACTACACAGTGTCCCAACGCATACGGCAAATTAGAAAACAGACAGTAGGGAGGAGAAGAACCACACGCAACCTAGCAACTCCCCAGGGAAAAAGCACACCACAAAAAGAAAAGCAGCCCCCAGATTGCAACGACAGTAACTTGGAAGAACTTCTGAGCCTTCCAGAAAGAGAATTTAAAATTGCCGTAATTAAAAAACTGACAGAAGTCATAAAGGAAAACAATGATAAGGGAAAAATAATCAACGATCAGAAGAATGCAATTGAGTCCCTAGAGAGGGAAAACAATGGTCAGAAGAATGAAATTGAGTCCCTAAAGAGGGAAGTAAAAGAAATGCAGGAGATCAAAGAATTAATGGAAGAACTAAAGTATTCTGGGAAAAGCAATGAAAGCAGAATAGATGAAATGGAAGAACGAATAAGTTCTCTTGAAGACACAGAAATAAAATGAACCAAAACAGAAAAGGAAAGAGAAGTACGAAGGAAAAAGAACGAAGAAAGACTTCGGGAACTATCTGACTCCATGAGGAAAGGAAATATAAGAGTTATAGGAATACCAGAAGGAGAGGAGAGAGAAGTAGGAACAGAGAAAATTTTCAAAGAGATAATTGAAGAGAACTTCCCAAATGTGAAGTAGGACCTGAAAATTGATATACAAGAAGCAAGAAGAACACCAAACTTCCACGACGAAAGGAAAAATACAGCAAGACACATAATAGTAAAGCTCCAAGAATCCAGGACAAGGAAAAAATAATGAAGCTGGCAAGAGGGAAGAAACAGATAACATTCAAAGGAAAGCCAATCAGGCTGACATCAGACTTCTCCGAAGAAACACTACGGGCAAGGAGAGAGTGGAGGGACATAGTCAACAGACTCCAAGAAAACAGATGCCAACCAAGAATTCTCTATCCCGCAAAGCTCTCCTTCCTCTTTGAAGAAAGAATATGGACCTTCTCAGACAAACAGAAACTCCGGAATTTCATTACAACTAAACCCTCACTCCAAAAAATACTACAAGGAGTCCTAAAGTCAGAACCTCAGAGGGACGAATAACAATGAAAGAAGGCCAAAAAAAAAAAGTTATTAAAAGAATAAATAAATAAAATCAAAGGAAAGACAAACACAATGGCAAATACAGATGCTAACATATCAATATTAACTCTAAATGTAAATGGACTAAACTCTTCAATAAAAAGACACAGAGTTGCAGCCTGGATTAAGAAACAAAACCAACCTTTTGCTGTCTCCAGGAAACACATTTAGCTACAAAAGATAAAAATAGGCTCAAAGTTAAAGGATGGAAAACAATCCTACAAGCAAATGGACCAAAAAAGAAAGCAGGAACAGCTATACTTATATCAGATAAAACAGATTTCAAACTCAAAAAGATAAAAAGAGACCCCAACGGTCACTACATTATGATCAAGGGGACAATACTTCAAGAAGAAATAACACTCATTAACATATACTCACCAAACGAAGGAGCACCAAAATATATCAGACAACTGTTGTCCTCTCTGAAAACAGACATCAGAGAAAACACATACGTAGTGGGAGACTTCAACACACCACTATCAACAATGGATAGATCAACAAGACAAAAAATAAGTAAAGAAACCAAAGCTCTAAATAAGGACCTAGAGCAATTGGGCTTAACAGACATCTATAGAACACTAAACCCCAAAAAAACGGAGTACACATTTTTCTCAAGCACACACGGATCATTCTCCAGGATAGATCACATACTGGGGCACAAGACAAACATCAACAGATACACCAAGATTGAAATCATATCAACCATCTTTTCTGACCATGAAGGCATCAAACTAGAAATAAACCATAAAAAGAAGGCAAGGAACTTTCCTACCTCATGGAGATTAAAAACCACACTACTGGAAGACCACTGGACTAATGAGGAGCTCAAAGAAGAAATTAAAAAATTCTTTGAATTGAACGACAAGGAGGACACCAATATCCTAAATGTATGGGATGCAGCAAAAGCAGTAATAAGAGGAAAATACATAGCAATAGAAGCTCACATCAAGAAACAAGAAAGAACTCAAAGAAACAACCTAATCTCGAAGCTCAAAGATCTAGAAAAAGAACAACAAAAAAACCCCAAAACCAGTAGAAGAAAAGAAATAATAAAAACAAAAGCAGAAATAAATGAAATTGAAACAATCCAAAAGATCAATGAAACCAAGAGCTGGTTCTTTGAAAAAATCAATAAAATAGACAAACCCCTAGCCAGGCTCACAAAGGAAAAAAGGGAGAAAGCACAAATAAACAGAATCATCAATGAAAGAGGAGAAATCACAACGGACACAGCAGAAATCAAAAGAATAATCAGTAACTACTATGAACAGTTATATGGAAACAAGTTTAACAATCTAGAGGAGATGGACAAATTCCTACAACTCTACAATCACCCAAAGCTAGATAAAGAAGAAATAGAACACCTAAACAGACCAATTACAATTAGCGAAATTGAAATGGTAATCAAAAACCTCCCCAAAAACAAAAGCCCAGGACCTGATGGATTTACAAATGAATTCTACCAAACATTCAGAGACGAATTACTGCCTATCCTTCACAAACTCTTCCAAAAAATTGAGAAGGAAGCGACAATACCAAACACGTTCTATGAAGCCAACATTACACTAATACCAAAACCGAACAAGGACAACACAAAAAAGGAAAACTACAGGCCAATCTCCCTAATGAACACTGATGCAAAAATCCTCAATAAAATTTTAGCCATCAGAATCCAACAATGTATCCATAAGATAATTCATCACGACCAAGTAGGATTCATTCCAGGGACACAAGGATGGTTTAACATCCGAAAATCAATCAACGTTATCCAACACATCAACAAAAAGAATTATAAAAACCATATGATAATATCAATAGATGCTGAGAAAGCCTTCGACAAAGTGCAACACCCATTCATGATAAAAGCCCTTGAAATTCTTGGGATACAAGGAACATACCTCAACATCATAAAGGCCATCTATGACAAGCCAACAGCCAGTATCATTCTCAATGGTGAAAAGCTGAAAGCAATTCCATTAAGATCTGGAACAAGACAAGGATGTCCACTCTCACCACTGCTTTTCAATATAATACTGGAAGTCATAGCCAGAGCAATAAGACAAGAGAAAGACATCCAAGGAATCCAAATAGGAAAAGAAGAAGTCAAACTATCACTATTTGCAGATGATATGATAATATACATAGAGAACCCCAAAAAGTCCACAGAAAAACTAATTCAACTCATCAATCAGTTCAGTAAAGTGGCAGGATACAAAATCAACACGCAAAAGTCAGTAGCCTTCCTATACACAAACAATAAATCTGAAGAAGAAGAAATCAAAAAACCATCCCTTTTTTATTGAAACAAAAAAAATCAAATATTTGGGAATAAATCTAACAAAAGAGGTAAAGGACCTATACAAAGAAAACTATAAAACACTGTTAAAAGAAATAGAAGAAGACACAAAGAAATGGAAAGACATCCCCTGCTCATGGATTGGAAGAATAAACATTATTAAAATGGCCATCCTTCCAAAAACAATATACAGATTCAATGCTATTCCAATCAAAATCTCAATGTCATTCTTCAAAGAAATAGAACAATTATTGATGAAATTCATATGGAATCACAAAAAACCCCAAATAGCCAAAGCTCTCCTGAAAAAAAAGAAGGGAATGGAAGCATCACACTCCCAGACTTCAAACTCTACTACAAAGCCATAATCATCAAAACTGCATGGTATTGGAACAAGAACAGACATACAGACCAATGGAATCAAATAGAAAATCCAGAAATAAACCCACAGATTTATGGTCAACTAATCTTTGACAAAGGAGCAAAGACTATGCATTGGAGCAAAGAAAGTTTGTTCAATAAATGGTGCTGGGAAAACTGGGTCGCTACATGCAAAAGAATGAAGCTTGACCACTACCTCACACCATACACAAAAATCAACTCAAAATGGATTAAAGAACTAGACATAAGACCTGAAACCATAAAATATATAGAAGGAAATATAGGCGAAACACTACGTGATTTGCACATCAAAGACATCTTTACAGACACATCACCCAAAGCAGTGATAGTGAAGGCGAAGATAAACAGCTGGGACTACATCAAATTAAAGAGCTTCTGCACAGCAAAAGAGACAATAACAAAAACAAAGAGAAACCCCACCAACTGGGAGAACATTTTTGCACCCAACACTAATGATAAAGGACTGATCACAAAAATCTGCAAAGAGCTGATGAGACTTAACAACAACAAAGAAAAGAATCCAGTTAAAAATGGGCAGAAGAGCTAAAAAGAAACTTCTCTGAAGAGGAAATGCAAATGGCCAACAGGCATATGAAAAAATGTTCAACATCACTTGTCATCAGGGAAATGCAAATCAAAACTACTATGGGATACCATCTTACACCAGTGAGAATGGCACATATTAAAAAAACTAGCAACAACAAATGTTGGCGAGGGTGTGGAGAAAAAGGAACTCTTCTGCACTGTTGGTGGGAGTACAAACTGGTCCAACCACTATGGAGAGCTGTGTGGAGATTTCTTGACCTACTAAACATAGAGCTTCCATATGATCCAGCAATTCCACTCCTAGGTATTTACCCAAAGGACACAGAAACATCCATTCCAAAGAACACCCGCACCCCTATGTTTATAGCAGCACTGTTTACAATAGCTAAGCTTTGGAAACAACCCAATGCCCAAAAATAGATGACTGGATCAAGAAGATGTGGTACATATATACCATGGAATATTATTCAGCATTCAAAAAAGATAAACACATGCAATTTGCAGCAACATGGATGGCACTGGAAGGGATCATGCTCAGCGAAATAAGCCAAAAAGAAAAAGAAAATTACTGGATGGTCTCACTCATAGCAGGAATCTAGAAAACTTAAATAAGGGACCAGGAAAACGAATAACTATAAGAAAGTGAAAATCAAAATCAACAAAAAACTACGAACCAGAGACACTTTTAGGGGGCGGGGGTGGGAGGGGAGGGATTGGGGTCAGAATGGGGGGCTGCAATTGTATGGGGAATATAAAAATAAAATTTATTATTAAAAATAAATAAATAAATAAATAAAATTAATCCTCCGGAGGCAAAAAGCAAAAAAAAAAAAAAATTGTGATACAACATTACATATTATTGTTCCAATATGGATAATGTTTACTTATTAGAATGACACCTAAAAAACCTAACTTTGCCATTAGCATTTATCTGAGTAGGGATAATGTCAAGAATTACAGAGGAAGCTATCATTATCTATGGAAGCAGAGATAGCAAAGAAGTCAAGAAAGAAACTGATAAATTTTAAATGTAATCCAATCAAATATCAGAAAGCCAGGGATAGCAACAGAAAAGGACCAATATAGTCTAGTAGGTCAAAACAAGTACTTTCTATCTACTTTTACACTTGTTAGTGGATTTTGATTAATTTTGACTGTTTGATTATTTACATGAAGATATATACAAGCATAATGTGGGCAAAGATCTACTCTGTAATGACTGAAGCAAAATAGGAACAATGCAGTTAAAAAGGATAATTATACTAATAATATATACTAATGATAATCATAGTGACCATGCTAATGACAAAATAAATTAACATAGGTATTTGCACATACACCTACGTGGTTAGAGCACCAGATTTAGAGACATAACAGTACAGAAATAAACTACACTTGATAAAGAAAATCCAATTTAAATAGCCTAAGTAGTCTCTATAAAACTTCCAAATGTCCTAGAAATTCCAGATTCAAAATGCAAGTGAAATTTCCATACACAACAACTTAGACAGATATCAGGAGGAAAAAAATCCTTTGTCAGATATCCAGAGGTTTTGTATATATCTCAGATTTCTCCCAAAAGGTTGTAGCTTAGATTTTGGAGACTATCTTCTATATTAATCATTTTTTAGGACTGTTCTCCTTCATTCTTGACACCTAAGCTTCCTGGAGACTAGCTCAGGGATCAATAAACATCTTTTACCTTAGACATTTCAGAATTTCATTCATTCACATTTTTTGCTTTTCTCCCTTTAGGGAAGACATTATATAATAGAATCTAAAGAACATCTTTTATGAAAGTACATGCAGGCCTAATAATTTCTTAAGTTTAACTAAAAAGTTCCTTTATATTATAAGTTCTCTTATATTACAAAAGGAATATTTTACTAACATTTTAATATAAAAATTTACATATAAATTTGATATAAATCAAAATCATCAACCTGCATGTTCATGAAGAAAGCTCTGTGTCTCTAATGTACAGTGAGTTGATATGTTCTGTAAACAATTCAGGAAGAAGCTGCACTCAGATCATAAATTGGTATAGATTGTGTTGCTGTTCCAGATAGTGATACAATATTTTCTGCTGAATGAGTAAAAAGTGTGAAGGCATAAATCAAGACAAAGCAATCATCTGACAAAGAATTACAAAGGGGGGTCCATACCTTTTTCTTAGTAAATGCTAAGACACATTGATTTTCTACTTTAAGATAAAAGCCAAAATCATGTGTCATCAACATAAACAAGCAAAACTGTTTGGCTCAGTAAACTACCCTATTAAATAAAAATCCACTCGCAGAGAAATGGCAAATTTGAAATGTTTCATGTGATTAAAACAAGTTTGGATCAGCAGAGAAAAACATTTTAAAAAGAGTTCATAGAGTTTATTTCTAAAAAATGAAAAATCCATCACCAGGGAATAACTGTTGCTTTGGTTTGTGCAGCTAGATACTATCTGAAAAAGAAAATTCATTTATAGTGTGCAACTTGAAAGCACAGTTTTCAGCAAAATAACTCGGCCCTGATAATCTAATGTACTTTTCTTAATATGGCAATTTCATAGAAAGATATTTAAACACTTCTTTGTGAAGAGGATGTAGCTGGACAGCTGCTGGCATGTCCCTCACCTTTGCACAAATTCCATAATGGCAAATAAATCCCACAACTAGACAGATGATGTTGGCAAAAATCTCAAAATTAGACATGGAAACTCCCACACTGGGGCTATGTTTTTTTATTCACTCTATTCCACCATATCTACCCAGAGGGCAGGGTACAGGTTTGGAAAGTATCTGTGAGTAGAAAGGTGCAAATGCTCATCTATACAATAGCAATGACAAAATGAAACACAGTCACATGATGTCTCAAAATAGGGCACTCACTGGGAAGCATAAATGACAAATTGGAATTACAGCAGTTATTCATACTTAGTATTTTTCTAACTTTTTCAGAAAAATTGACAAGTCAACATTATTAAATCAGAACCTATTTTATTTACAACATAACTTCAGAAACATTTTCCCTAGGAATGAAATAAATGATGTACCATTTAGGATTTAAAGTCATATCCCACAAATGAAAAAATAATAATAATTATAAGCAAGATTTAAAAATTACATTTTACTTCAAAACCCATCTGAGAATAATTTCTGCTTCTTTATCACTAAGGGTTGTTACCAAAGACAATGGAGTTCTTTCAAATTTAGTAAGAAAGTTAAGTGGCATTAAGAATTTAACTGGAGAACCTTTTCTTTGAAAGTTCATATCGCCCCCAACCCAGGTCAACCTCATACAAAAATATACTTCTCAGAAAAAGAGGTCACGTTAGGAAGATGTAACCTGGAGATTCTATGTCCTGTTTCTTGTGGTGCCAAATAATTAATAAATTGTATAAACTAGGTTTTGGTAACATTTCTCAATGACTACCATTGATAACAAATCCATACTAAGAAACTCAATCCTCAAGGAAAAATCCCAATGGGCACATTTTAATTCCATATAAGAAAGCATTTTCTGCCAATGTGTTTAAAGGTAAGATGGAAAACCTTATGGAGTAATAAATTCTTAACTTTAGCAGTAAAAGAATATGTCTGGGTCAAATACTTGGTGAGAAAGTTTCTTGACCTCATTTTAATGTTAAATAAGCCCAAAAGCATATCATACGATTCATGTATACCACTTACAATGCACCATCAATAAAGATAGCTGGAAATATTTTCCAGGTAGCTGAAAAAATACACAAAATCTGTATTTTTCTTTATGTATCTAGACCCTCATTTAATTGTAGGTATAAATGTGACCGATGGGTGAGAACAGATACCACAATGAATCCATTGTATTTTCTTTGTTAGAAATTGTCCTTTTAAGAGGTCAGAAGTATGATCAGCATGAGCTGAAAACTTTTTAGCGGCCCTAATTTAAAATTTTCTTCCAAAAAGTTGGAATCAAGTTCTACTTTCTCTGATCTTCAATCAATAGGCTGTACAGTTGAACATCACTTAATACCTTTCTTTGTTGACATGTGAATGTGGCTCTGCACAAAGGGTGCTCTACATAATAAGTTATTTTGCAGTGTTGATTTTTCATAGAAATTTCATTTTGATGGTAAAAGTATCACCTACCCAAAAAGTATACTTGGAAAAGGAATTAGCAATGAGTTCTAAGAAATTCTAAGTAAATTTGAAATAATAGAAGCAAATCACCTTAGATAAAACAATGAGAATTTCAAAAGGATAAGAGAAATAAATTGATTAGGCATAACTTTTTTTTTAAATTGAGGTGAAATTGGTTTATGTAGCTATATATGTTTCATATAGAGAGAGTCACACTTCTTCAGATGTATGTTACCACACCACACCCACCACCAAGTTTTAATATTGTCATCCATGAGCTACCTAAGATAACAAAGTACAGTTTTCTCTATTGTATCCAATGTCTTATTGATAGTGATAGTCCCTTCTTTTGATGGGAGAGTTCTGGAATAAATGGAATCTCTGCTTGTTATATCTGAAAATTTCCCTCAATATTAGCATGTAGAATTACATATTTAGAGGCACTACCTCATTCTCAGATGCACAATTTCAATAATACACCAGCTGAAATAGGAAGTATCCAAGAATATATCATTAGGAAGGAGAAACATGTTGATATACTCTATAGTATTCATATAAAAACCACCTTTCTGTAGTGTTCTATATGATTTCATTAAGATCAATACACATTCAATAACAACATATTGTATTAGTAGCATTAGTAGAGTTCATTATTATGTAGTTAATACAAATAACCAGAACTGAAACAACCACCATATTTTCTTGATGCAGAAAAAATTATGGCCTAACAGCCTTATGAAGGAGCATAGTGGCCATGATTCAAAAGAGCACCTGTACACCTATGTTTATTGCAGCACTATTTACAATAGATAAAACCTGAAAACAACCCAAATGCCCAAAAATAGATGACTGGATCAAGAAGATGTGGTACATATAAACAGTAGAATATTACTCAGCAATCAAAAAAGATAAGCTCATGCCATTTGCAGCAACGTGGATGGAATTGGAAGGAATTATGCTCAGTGAAATAAGCCAGAAGGAAAAAGAAAAATATCAGATAGTTTCACTTAAAACAGGAATATAGAGGAACCAAATAGGACATCAGTGTAAAAATAATAATAATAATAGTACAAAAACACAACAAAGCAAAAACTGACAATTATAAACCAGAGACATACTGCAGGGGAGGAGGAAGGAGAGGGATCAGAGGGAGAGAGAGAGGAGCATAGGGGAGTGTGGTGATGGTGCACGGGTGCCTTGGGGAAGGAAATTCTATGGGGACTCAATCTGAGGGGGGTGGAGGAAGCAAATATTGTTTAAAAAATTAAAAAATGATAAATGTTAAAATAAAAAATAAATAAAAATAAAAATAAAATATGGAAAAGCTCTAAAATATATTTAGGAAAAAAAGTGTCATTTGAAAAATGGAATAATTATATAGTAGTTAAATTTCCAGAGTTCAAGACAAAGGATATTGAAGCTGCTTAGGGATAAGAAGCAGATAACCTATAAACCATAACAGGCTTACATCTGACTTCTCTAAGGAAACACTATGGGAAAAGAAAGAATGGAATGATGTTATTGAAATATTTCAGTAAAAAACTGCCAGCCAAGAATAATCTACCATGAAAGTAACTGTTACAGATATGAGGGAGAAATAAAGACCATCTGAGATGAACAGAAGCTGAAGCAGTTTGTAAATATTAGATCTCCCCTGCAGGAAATGTTAAAAGAAGCACTCTTGTCTAAATTGAAGAATTTTTAAAAATTAACAAGTAAATAGATTGAACCAGAAAACTAAGGACAAAATGACCTGTAGCAATAATCACCCTAACTGCAAATAGACTGAATTCACCAATAAAGAGGCACAGAGTGGTTGGTTTGTTCAGAAAACAGAATCCAACTTTCTGCTGCCTCCAGGAAATATACATGACCGCTAAAGATAAAGACAGGCTCAAGGAAAAAGGTTAGAAAATCATATAAGCATATGGAAGCCCAAGAAGGACAGGAACAGTTTAAAAAGGTAACAAGGAACAATAATGAAGGCTATATATTATGATTAAGGGCATGCTAGAAAGATAAAATGTACATTAATATATATTTACTAAATGAAGGAGCATCAAAATATATAAGCCAATTTTTATCACATCTGAAAACAGAGGAGTAGCACATTAGAGGCTGGGACTTCAGCACTCCACTTTCACCCATGGAAAGTTCAACTGGACAGAAAGTAAACAAGAGTAGTTTTTAACATATTTATGGGGCACTACATCCAAAAAAACTGAGTTCACATTCTTCTCAACTGCTCATGGGATCTTCTCCATGATTGATTGCATTTTACATGATAAAACAGGTATCAAAAAATACATGAAGATTGAAATCATACCAACTATGTTGCCTGATCACAATAGTATCAACTAATAACCAAGCACAAAAAAAAAAAGCAGAAAAAAAAATCTCTAATATGTGGAGACTGAACAAGACACCATTAAATGACTATTAGGTTGATAAGGAAAGTTAAAGAAGAAATTAAAAAATACCTTGAGAATAATTAAAATAAGGACAGAAACTCCCAAAATCTATGGAACACAGAAAAGTGGTACTAAGAAGGAAATATATAGTAATACATGTATATTCACATCAAGAAACAAGAAAGAACTCAAATAAATAATCCTATCTTTCACCTTAAGGAATTAGAAAAAAGATGAACAAACCAAACCAAAAGCTAGTAGAAGGAAGGAAATAATAAAAGTTAGAGCAGAAATAAATGAAATAGAAGTCAAAAAGAGAATCCAAAAGATTAAGGACACCGAAAATAAGTTTCTGCCAAAACAGGTAAACCTCCAGCCAGGTTTACAAAGGAAAAAAAGGGGAAAAAGTCTAATAAATAGAATCAGAAATAAAAATTACAAGAGACATCTTAGAAATTCTGTGTATCATAAGAGATTACTGTGAATATTTGTATGCTAGGATGTTGAGTTACCTAGAAGAGATGGATCAGTTCTTAGATATATAACCATATGAAATTGAATCAGGAAGAAATATAAAACTGAACAATTACAATTACAAGCAAGGAAATTGAAACAGTAATCAAAAGTTTTACCAAAAACAAAAGTCCAGGACCAGATGATTTCACTGGTGAGTTCAACCAAACCTTTAAAGATGAACTAATACATATCCTTCCCAAACTCTTTCAAAAAATTGTGAAACAGATAATACTTCTAGATGCAACTGATATAAAAACCAGATAAAGACATGATAAAAACAAAAATTACAGACCAATATCACTGATGAACATAGATGCAAATATCCTCAATAAAATCCTAATTCAACCAAATTCAACAATTCATTAAAAGAATCATACACCACAACCAGATTTATTCCAGGAACCCATATCTTTGTGAATCTTGTAAAACCACCTCATAAATCTTAAAGTCAACTGCCTGGGGAGAATTAAGGTACATGTATCATAGGAAATCTTAACTAAAAATAAAAAATATAACAATTCTTCACATTCCCAAAGTGAAAACAGTTATATGAACACAGCAGCTTTTTCACAAGAGGAAGGCTATATCTTGGCATATTCACAATCTAACTAGAACTTTAGTACTTCAAAGTAAATCCAAAGTGATGCCCACCTAATTTTCATCATGAACATGAGTAATTTTTAGATAAAAACATTTGATTTTATATAAATAATAATATATCAAGGTGTAGGAAACCAGGGGCCTCCCTGGTGGCACAAGGGGTTCATTCTCAGCACTAAGAAACTATCAACAACCACTGCAGCACAAGTTCAATCCCTGCCAGGGAAGTGGCCCACATGGTGCAGCAGACCTCTCCTCTCTCACCCACTGCTCCCCTCAGTATTTCAGTCAATCTGCCTGCTCTCCCCACTCTGTCTCTGCTGAATTCTCTCATCCCACCCCTGCAGCTCTGGCCTACACCCCAGCTCTTGTACGGATAAATAAAGTAAATCTTAAAAAAAAAAAAAAAAAAAGATGTAGGAAACCAGTAAGTTAATCAATTATTGAAAAAAAAATTCAAAATTGTTGAAGTCTCTTATATTATTTAAGTCAATTCCTGGCCTGTGGCCAGATTCCAAAGCTACCAGATAGGCTCTGTGTTATGTGGATGATATCTACATTATTTTTGTTGAAGGGAGATAGAAGCAGGAAACCACCTGTTCTAGTATCTTATTGCCTGTACTTCAAAAATCTAAAACCATTACTACTGTATATTACTGTATATTTAGAATGATTAAAATTAAGACAATGATAAGCACTAGATAGGATGTGGAGATATTGGAACTGTCATATTGTATTGACAGGAATAAAAAATGGTATCCTTTGAAAACAGTTTAAGATCTCCCAAAGTTAAACACACTTGTGATCCAGCCACTTCACTGACGGCAATTTACCCATTGGAAATAAAAGCAGATGTTAATATAAACATTTATATACAAATATTCACAGCATATTTCTTTATAATAGCTCAGACTATAAGCAATCCAAGTACTGATCAATAAATGAATGGATAAATGAATAAATGAATCAATAAATAATACTTATTTAGCAATATAGAACTGAATTATTGGTATATTCTATAACATAGATATCAAAAAAATTGTACCAAATGAAATAAGTTAGAAAAAAGTACATATGTAAAATTTCACTTATATAATTCTTTGGGAAGTATAAATAGATAAGTATATATATATATATATATATATATATATATATATACAACAGTGACATATAAATAAATGTGTGTGTGTGTGTGTGACTGGTGTCAAGAGTAGGGGTGAGGCCCCAAAGTAGTTATTACAAAGAGACATGAGAAAATTTTTAGAAGCAAATTCTATTTTTATAATTATCTTGATTTGGTACTATACAGTAAAATAAAGTCCTAAAAGAATCCTTAGTTAAAACCAAACAGGGCATTTCACTGATAACTTAGGATAGCTTTCAAGTCTTACTTTTTATGTTTTAGATTCAAAATAAAGGATTCCTTGGTTAGTTTCATGTTCATTGGACTATGAAGCTTCTTCCCATCAAGTAGATTATTTCCTGGAAGCCAATTCTTGAGTAAATATCATAAGCAGAGTTTATCCACTAAATACTCGCTTGGTCCGAATTACAACTGACTTGATTAGACATTAAAAATTAATTTGAGGTGGATGATCTTTTGTTTAAATAAAAGTCAAAGAATCTCTCATCTATTTTGTTAACAAACATCTTACCATTGTAGCTCAATGGCAAAATATCACTCTACATATGGCAGGTCAGTTTTCATGCTTTCATCTTAGGTTTATCTGGACAAATCAACAATCCCAATGTTTTTTCTATTGAGACTTGTACAATGCACAGCTAATATTTTAGAAGCTCTTACCAGGTGGCTTGGAGATAAGTTCTTGACTATGATACTTTTAACACAAACATTTAGATGGAGATATTTTTAATTTGGATAACTGGGCAAAATTTAATACAAGTTAAAAAAATATATACTTTAGCCAGGATAATAAGCTTCTTCAGCTATATATTATATTCATTATATTATATTACATTATATTACATTGCATTATATTATATTACATTATTATATATTATATTATATTATATTATATTATATTATATTATATTATATTATATTATATTATATTATATTATATTATATTATATTATATTATATTATATTATATTATACATAGAGCTATTTGACTAAAGAACAAATATTTGACCTCTACCCTACATGTTATAGGCTGTATGCTATATTAATAAGGGGATGAATATGTGTAAATAAGAAAATGTGGCTTCCAGTCCACATCAGTTTTGTTGCTCACCTGTTATTTGGTGAGAGATAAATAACAATCTCTCTGAGTTTTTTTCTTTCCATTATATCTATGAAATTGTCAAATAGCACTTCTGATTTACTCACTTTGGGGAACTGAGAGAATCAAATAGCTAATATATATAAACAACCTTTAAAAAACTGTAAAAACCACATGAGCATTTGAACTTGCTCTTGCACCTTTGACTTCAAAGAGAAGATGGGTGAGATTTAGAGCAAAGAATATTTCATCAGGAGTAAGGAGACCTAGATTCAAATGCTAGCTAGCTCTGTGATTTTTCAGCAAAACATGCATTCGACTTGGCTTTTCATTGCTTACCCATAAGATATGAAAAAAAATACAAATGAAATATTCAAAAGAACAGATTTAAGAGTCTGAGGTCTTAGTGAAATACCAGAGATTATACCACACATTTTCCAAGTTTTTTTTTTTTTTTCAGTAGAGCAAGTATTTAAAATCAGAGAGACCTGCAACTGATTCCATCCTATGTGTCCATCGTTAGAGATTTTAATCACACATTATTGTGGTAGGCAAGGAGGAAAGCAACTTAACGAGCTTTGGTACAACCATAATTAAATGATAAATGTGTGTCAAAGTAACTCTGATCTAATTTCACTTGCTTTTAATTCAAGAATATAGCAATCTTTCATACTCCTTAGACATTCTGATGCATTTCAAATACACATTATAAAACCCATTATCCATACCTGAAAAGGCTGCCTGCTGGAAATATTGAGGTGTTTCCTTATCCATCTGTTGCCTTGATTCCCAAATATCTGCCACAGCAGCTGTCCCCTTGTGTTACTCCAGATTCGCTGGTAGATGGCCAGCCTATAAATGCGTTTTCCGAACATATGGTAATATAAGCGGAAGGTGCAGCCCTCTGCATCAGTGGCATTAAGAACCGGGCTGAGTAAAGCAGCTCTGTTTTGAAAAACCTGCGGCTCTGAAGATTCTATATAGAGGTAATGCCCTTTAGTTGTGCCCAAAGTATGATCTTTCATTGGTCCTGTGTTAAGTGTTAAAGTTGGGCCCTGATTCCTGGTCCAATCAAAGTCATCTTTTGTATCTTGTTCCCAGTTACAAATTCCATTTTCAAAGTTACATTGTAGTTCATGTGCTGAAATTGGCATAAAATAATAGCAAAAGATAATTAATAACAACAAAATCTGTAATTAAGCATATTAGCTAATTCTTTGCTCCTGCCAAGATAAACCATTTTAAAATTTAAAATGCAACAGTATAATAAACAAATTTAAATGCTGAATAAGTCTGAGGTAACACATCAAGTTATAATAGTTTAGGGACTGAAGGTGGACTTATGTTGGCCATCATTTTCCACCACCTCCTGTGCCCAACCCCTTCTCTATTTCTATTACTATAACTCTAGGCAAATGATCACACAATGACTAGCTCATAGCAACAAATTTTTCAACTTTAGCTGAATGTTCCAATCACCAGGGAGCACTAAAAAAAGCACAAAATGCCAGAACCCACAATTTATTTCCAGAGATAATTAGTCCAAGTAGGTTAAATGAAGTTATAGGCTTTTTTCCACCCTCTTGCAACTAGCCTCAGCTGGCACCTGTGGTCCTGCAGTCCTCCTGGGTTGCTTGTTACCCATGCAGATGCCCTGGGCCGAGAAATGCACCTATGATGCTGGACACCTATGTCAAGAGACGAGGGCTAAAAGGTCGCCACTACGAGATGACACAAGACTGTAGAACACCAGAGAGAGAAAGCCAGAAAGAGAACACAAAAATTCAAGGGGGACTGAGGGACTTGGTTGCCTCTTGGGTCTCCCAAACCCCCTACCATTCCTGCCACCTGGCCTGTCTGCTTGGCCCCACAGACCAATGGGTATAGTCAAACATCAGGGTATTTTATGAGCTCCCTTGGGGTAATTCCAACATACAGAGGTAATTCCAACATACATCCAACATACTTTAAAAAGTCTCAAACATTCAGAATCACCAGGAGTGCGCAGTAAAATTATTTACCCCCTGTTAAAATCCTGCACAAAAATTTGTTTGTCACAGGAGGGGTGAAATCCACAAATACATGTTTCTAATAAATACCCAGATGATTCTGATGCAGGTGTTTTCCTGACCTTACTCTGAAAAACTCTGGATCCATCCTGCCTCAGTTCCAGTTTCCTCTACAGAATGACAATGCTTCAATGCAGTTTATCATTTTCCTTTTATATTCAAAATTTTTTAGTAATACTAATTTAATCCAAACTAAATCTAAACTGATCTTTCAAATGCTACAGATTAAAGTAACTCCTCTCCCAGATTAAAGTAACTCCCTGTTCTTGCCCATTATCCTTCCCCTAAGAGTGTACCACTTCCTAACCCACAGCCCTGGGCACCTCACCCCCTCTCCATCCTTTATTTATATCTAACATTAGCTCACATGCCTTCCGGTTCTGAGCTGTTTCCTTGTGGTGGCCTTTGCTTCTCACTGGTTTGTGCTTGGAACTGGAGCTTTTAAAACTACTCCCAAAGTTCATTTATGCATTCACTTACTATAAGAATTCTGAGCACTTATAAATGGGTTAATGAGTCTGTATGATTCCATTCATAATTGGTATAAGGAGAAAACAAACAGATG
Organism: Talpa occidentalis; assembly: GCF_014898055.3. Classification (NCBI taxonomy): domain Eukaryota; kingdom Metazoa; phylum Chordata; class Mammalia; order Eulipotyphla; family Talpidae; genus Talpa; species Talpa occidentalis. The sequence continues at coordinate 65,777,010 of NW_023601433.1, read as the reverse complement.
AACTAAATAAAACAAAAATAACTTTAGGACAATGGAACTAGTTGCTAGTACTACAAAGGAAGAGGAATAAAGTAAATAAATTAAAACAAAGGAGACTGTGGTATGGAGACCAATGGAACTGATCTTAATTAGTATATTATTATGGCTGATGCTTAAAGAAGCACACTTGAAATATTTTATCATATGTTACCTCAGTTTAAAAATGGGTTAATGAGGGGCCTCCCTGGTTGTGCAAGGGGTTAAGCTGCAGCAATATAAAGCTATCCACAGCCACTGCAGCACCACACACGTTCAATCTCTGTCTGGCCAGGGATCAACCCACTGGCACAGCAGACCACTCCTGTCTTGCCCACTGCTCCCCTCAGCAGTATATTTCAGTCAATCTGCCCGTTTTGTTCCCAATCTGTCTCTGGTGAATCCTCTCAAACTCTGCACCTCTGGACTGTATCCCAGCTCTTGTATGCATAAATAAATCTTTTTTAAAAATTGATTAATGAGATCAAAGGTTATGTGCTTTCAATTATAAAATACATAAGTCTTGGGGATGTAACAATATGTTGGTTATAGCATATAGAACTGGTCAGTCTGATAAGCTATCACCATTTTTAATTTATGCAAATTATTCATGTATTCAGTTATTTTTTCCCCTTTTTATTGACAAGTGATAGTCTATTGTGAATATACCTTTGTTTGTTCATGTGTTTCCTTATTGAGGTACACTTGGGTTTTTCTAGTTTTAACTCTCCTGCTACTTAGTCAATAATACATTGATTTAATATATTGTGCTTAAAACCATTTTGCTAATTTCTTATCCATTGTACCTGACAAAGTTTCAGTCTCACAGTAGTACATTTAGGAAGATTATGCATCAGTCAGAATTCTTATAATCTACTTAATAGATAAATTATTATCACCACTTTGGAGAATAATTTTGCAATATTTAAAGAACATGTACAGGTGCATTCTCCATTATCCAGCAACTCCATCCCTAGTTATATTTAAATAAATCTTGGATATGAACATAAGGAGACATCTACAAAAATCTTCTTAGTGACATTTTTATAAGACTAAAAGTTGAAACAACATAAATGTATTGTCAACAGAAAAAATGGATAAATTGTGGTGCATATCTTAAATTTAACATTTTAATGCAATGAAAATAACTAAAGAAATACTTGGATTAATTGGATGATTTTCACAAGTATAATATTGAGCAAAACAATCATCTAAAAGAATGTGATGAGTATTTAAACACTTAAAACACTAAAATGGCATATTTTAATGCAGAAAAATATATCAAGAAATATACAGAAGTGATGAACATCATATTGAGGATAATATTTAACTATACTACCTAATTTAGTATAAATTTATCTTAAATAAAGACTAATATAGGGATGAACTCATTTTCAAAATGTGGGGATTTTGTTGACACCAAGGGTTTGTTTTGAATAATTGGGACAGATTATACATTTGACATATTTGGGCAGAGAGGACAAGATTTAGAATTAATGAGTATTTCCACATCCTAGCTTCATTTACATAAGTTAATATTTTTAAAAAAGTCAGCTGTCCGTCTATTCATCTTAGTAATAGCACATGGTGCCAAAAGTGAACAAATACTCTGAAACAATAAATAAAAGCATATGTGAATAAATGCAGCCAGGCAAGAAGAAATCATCTGTCCATGAAAACCACAGAACAGGAGCTTAGGCCTAATGAAGGGAACCGAGTGAGTAAATGTCAAATGGGAGATGAGCTTTCATTTGATATTTCCTCACTTGTGACTAATCAAGCCCAGCTGTGACGTGAATTGGGGACCCACAGCACACTCTCTAGGTGTCAATCTTTGGCTGTGGAGCAGAAGGAAAATGTCAAGCTGCTGAGTTTTTTGACATAAAACTGGCCCTAAAGCCAAAGATTTTTATATCATCTGTCTTCATACTGACTACATGCTCAATCTCCATTTTATAAAGGATTATGTGTAGCTCCGCCTTCAAATAAAAACCAGCTCTCTAACTACACCTCAAGAAATACAGCATAGATTTCTGGATGTATAATGCATTCTACGTAATAAAGCGATAAGTGTAAGTGAAAGACAGAGAAATCTACACTCTAATGCCACTATTTCCTTTCCTTTAAATATATAGCCAGAAGTACTTTGAAATTATACTGTTATAATCCCATTCTATTAAATTAATCCCATTCTATTCTATTAAACTGAGAAGTTTGAAGGATCATTTGCTTATTTTTAGCAATAGATCAACATTTTTTAAGGAGTAGGATTTTGAGAACTTAAAAGAGACTAAAAGTTATTCTAAAATTTCAAAAAGAAAGATTTAGGAGAAGTAACACTTTATAATAATTATTGGAATCATGCATTTTATGTATGTCCACTCAAATATTAGTTGTATGATATGCATGATGATTCTGACTTCAACATGCCCACTTGAATCATATCAGTAGATCACATGTATATAGAACTGTCTACAATGATTTCAAAGGAAATTTCTTAGTCATATTTCCTATGACGGGCCAGCATTTTATGGCTCTACTTTGTTTGCTCACTGGACTCCCAATTTAATAGGCACATAGCTTGAATTTTAAGAATTGTTGCTATTTCTAAAGAAGAAAAGATGCAAATTTTTTTTCTGACTGATTTTTTGCTATTACTAGTTTCTGATTTATTTCTAGGAGTACATTAGTCACTATCTAGAGTTAGGCTTATTAAATTGCAAAACCTACACAATCATCAGATACCATACATTTTTTGGTAATTCAAAACAGAAGCTCACAACTTATTTTTGACTCACTCTCTTATTCCCTATGGAAAATCACCAACTGTCCCTCCTAAATATTTCACGATACTTGTCCTTCCATCTCCATCACAATTACTGCAATCAGGCTGTCTGCTCAGTCCCTTGACATAACTGCTGCAGTGGTTTCCAATGGATCGCCTGAATCCACTCTCCTTTAATCCATTCATTATACTCTTCCAATGTGACATTTTTAAATATGTCAGTTTTACATTATCTTCCTTCTTAAAAACATTCAAATGCAGAAAACATCCTTAATATGGAATACAAATTTCTGTGCATCTGATTTCCCTTACATTTCCTTCTTTATACTGTGCCCAGTTTCCCCTTCACCTCCAGGCCCCAGCCACACTGGCCATCTTCTCTCTACCATGCAGTTACATATCAAGACTTTTACATACATACTTTGACTTGTTATTGTTTATATTTCAGTTGTCATCACCTCTAGAAATCCAGTCCCATTATTGTATGATGCTACATGTCTCCTATTTGCAACTTTTGTCAAGGTTGCCATTTTATATTTACATATTAATTCAATAATCTGAATCTTCAATTAGACTGTAAACTCCATAAGGGCAGAGACTCTGTAGTTGTGTTCATTAATTTACTTCATAAATACTGATGATTTGACCAATATATTTAACACATAACATTTATCAACTTTGGAACAGTGTTTGCTTTCTTTGGCTGACTGGTAAGAAAACAATGAACTAATCAAGATCATTATTATCAAAATAAGTAAGAGGGACCAAAAAAAAAAAAACTTACCACAGTTGGCCTCATCAGTATGATCACCACAATCATCAATCAGATCACATAACCGAAATTTTTCTATACAAGCCTTGGTGTGTCCACACCAAAAATGATCTGCCCCTTCACATCTCTCTGCAGGGAGGGGAAGAGCACAGTTTTCAAATGTGATATCATCAATAGCTGAGACTCCATCATAAATGCCAAGACTGACTTTATCTAGTGACAAATGGAAGGGCTGAGTAAGGCGCCCAAGCTGAATGGTTGCCTTTGACCATTGATTGCCCTGGTTATATAACACTCTCCAGAGTACAGTAGGATCATTGGATTTTTCCACATGTAGCTGCATCTCAGCTGCTCCTACTGACAAGCCATAGTTATAATACCTGGAAAAGGACAAACACAAGAAATTAAATTATTTATGGGATAGATGAAAATATTTAACTTTTAGATACTTCCACTGGGTCAACAGTCAATTAATAATTAGTTATCAAAATAAACACCTTTATTTTTTACAGTAACTGTCATTCTCTATTTGTAAAAGCTTATCTGCTGAAGTACATATTCTGGTTCTCGGGACCCTGGGAACCTTTCTCAAGGAGCTCTGTCCAGAACAGAGGAGCAGTGCTAATTAAATTATAATCCACTGTTGGAAGGAAAGAGTCCTTTTTATCATAAGTCCTTTTTATTACAAATATTGATAACATGCTCCTAAGTAAAATGCTAATTGTGTGAATCCAATACAATAGCTATTTTAAAAGTAAAATAAGGGTCAAGAAACAATTTTTAATAAATTCAGAATTATGCCTGCAACCCCAGGCTGCCATGTTAAATAACCTTTGTTTTTAATATTTACCAGAAGGAAAGTGTACATCCAGGTCCTGTCTGGCTGAAAGTTGGACTCTGGAGTTTAGCAACTTGTGACAAGCTGCTGCTTTTCTTCAGAATAAACATAAAGTTCCCTACAGGAATACAAAAAATAATCATAAGTTAACATCCCAGATTCTAAAATTAAACATCTGTCTCTTAACTCTACATAGAGTATGTTCCAAACCTAAGTAAAATTAAGACCATACAACAATTTTTAAAAATAAAAATGATTTGTAGTCAAATTTTCTTTTGTAGGTATTAAACTATTATCTACCTCTAGGTCTAAATGATATTAAAGACATTGATAACGTCAGTTAATTTAGCCAAACATATATTTAAGCTCTAGCCCCACCATCCATAAAGAGTCTTTCCATGTAGACTATACATAAAAACAGACAATATTCAACTGTCCTACTATTTGTTGTGTTAACACAGAACATTCACTGCTTCTCTTAGTCTTCTCAGAACTGACTTAATGGAAAGAGGAGTGGTAGAAAGGGACAGTCTCTGCTTGTGTCTTACCTTGAGTTGTGTTGTGAGTATGATCCCAAGGAGGGGCCTGTTGCTCAAAATCAGCAGAAAGGTTATTTCTAGAGTTCCATGTCCAGTCAAAATTGTCACCACTGATTGCTTCAAACCAACCACAACTACTTGCTTCAAAATCACAACTGGAAACTGAAGAACAAATATGTGGCTCTTAGGTTGACTCTCCAAAGTTCTCATACAATACCAAAGGTTAACTCAATAAAAACCACCTTATAATACTTCTCTTAATACATGAAAGGACATAATTTTAGGGGGAAAAGTAATCTAGGGCCTCCCTGGTGGCGCAGCAGTTGAGCTCTGGGTTGTGAAGCTGCCCGCAGCCTCTGCAGTGCTGGTTTGATTCCCGGCCACCGGGTGAGGGTTCCACATGGCATGCAGACCTCTCCTGCTGCCCGCTGCTCCCCTCAGCAGTGTACTTCGTCAGCCTGCCTGTTCTGCTCCCTGCTCTGACTCTGGTGAGTTCTCTCACCCTCCCACGCTTCTGACTATACCCAGTGCTTATATAAATAAATAAATAAATCTTAAAAAAAAAAGTAATCTAGCTGATAAAAAAAAATATTAAAGTTGAGCTTTTCATAATGGAAATTGATGGCTAAAGTCCCAACTAAAGAAATTCAATTTTTCCCCCAATAATCCTTCGAAGAAAGCACACCATTCTGTTAGGTTGCTTTATAGAATTTATCTACTTAGATTATTCTGATACTCATATTAGTTTCCTGCTACTATTACATCACCTGAGAAGTTTGATTGTTCCTACAGAGTATTTTATACTAAACTGCAAATAGCACTACTTTAAAAAAGTTCATATTTGAAAATTCTAGGTCCATTATATTCCCCAAGAAATTGGAAGTATTGCCTAATTTCTGCATGGCAGAGTAATTTAGTCCACTTTCCAGTTAAATATACAGAAAAGTAAGTTAACCTCCACAAAAATATTCTGGAGGAGGAAGAAAAGGAAAAGATGAAAAAAGACAAAATGAGGGTCTCCCTGGTGGTGCAAGGGTTAAGACGCAACCTATGAAGCAATCCACAGCTACTGCAGCACGAGTTCCATTCCCGGCTGGCCAGAGAGCAATCCACATGGCGCAGCAGACCTCTCTTGTCTTGCCCACTGCTCCCCTCAGCAGTGTGCTTCCATCAATCTGCCTGTTCTGTTTCCATTCTGTCTCTGGTGAATCCTCTCATTCCCCCACACCTGTGGCCTGTACCCCAGCTCTTGTATTCATAAATAAATAAATGTTTAAAAAAAAAGGGGGAGATGGTCGCTAAAATAAGAGTGTATGGACAGGAGGTAGTGACCCTCTGGTATGGAGCTCCAGAAGTACTTCTGGGGTCAAGTGATACTCTCTCCAGTTGACATTTGGCACATAAGTACCATATTTGCAGAATTAGCAACTAAGAAACAACCTTTTCATGGAGAATCAGAAATTAATCAGCTTTTCAAATTTTTCAGAGCTTTGGGCACTCCCAATAATGAAATGGAGCCAGAAGTGAAATCTTAACAGTACTATTAAGAATTTATTTCCCAAGTAGAAACCAGGAAGTCTGGCATCCCATGTCAAAATCTTGGATGAAAATGGCTGAGATCTGCTCTTGGAAGTGTCAGTCTATGATCCAGCCCAATGAATTTCTGACAAAATGGCACTGAGTCATCCATGTTTTAATGATCTGGACAATCAGATTAAGAAGATGTAGCCTTGGGCCTCCCCCAATGGCACAGCGGTTGAGCGCTGGGTTGCGAAGCTGTCCACAGCCTCTGCAGCATCGGTTGGATCACTGGCCGCTGGGCGAGGGTCCCACATGGTGAGCAGACCTCTCCTGCTGCCCACTGCTCCCCTCAGCAGTGTATTTCATCAGTCTGCCTCTTTTGTTCCCCACTCTGGATCTGGTGAATCCTCTTACCCTCCCGCAGTTCTGACTGTACCCAGTGCTTGTATAAATAAACAAATAAATCTTTAAAAATAAATAAATAAATAAATAAATAAAGCACAAGCTGTACTTAATCATCTAATGTCAAAACTTAGATGAAAGATTTCTATATAATTTAAATATAATTTGTATTAAGAAGGAAAATATTATTATGGCTAAAATTTACCAAATGAGGGCCTCCCCTGGTGGCGCAGACAGTTGAGCACAGTGCTGTGAAGCTGTCTGCAGCCTCTACAGCACAGGTTCAATCCCAGCCGGCCTGCGAAGGTCCCACATGGCGAGCAGACCTCTCCTGTCTCACCTGCTGCTCCCCTCAGCAGTGTATTTCATCAGTCTGCCTGTTCTGTTCCCTGCTCTGTCTCTGGTGAATCCTCTCACCCTCCTGCACCTCTGGTCTGTACCCTGGTTCTTGTATAAATAAATAAATAAATAAATAAATCTTAAAAAAAAAATTTACCAAATGCCTTATGCAATAGATCCTATATTTAATGCTTATTACAGATCTACCTTCCATAGCAGCCCTAAGGGGAAAGTGTTATTATTATTTGTGGTGGTGTTTACAGAGAAAGAAAATGAGGATTAGAGAAGTTATTATCTGTTATATTATTAGGAAGTTGTAGAGAGGGATTGAAGTTCAATTATTCTGACTCCCAATTTAATATTCCTTTAACAACTGTTGACAATAACTATTGTTATTAGATTTAAAAAAGGATATACAAAACAGCAATAATTTGAATTTGCCTCATGAGTTTAGCTGTTATTACAAATCCCAGTCCAAAATAAGGTTTATGCCCACTGAGATTTTTAGCCATTGGCTTTTTATCAAGGGTATAGTAACAAGCTACACAAAAACATCCTTGTAGGAGAATTTAGGAAGTAAGCAACAATAAGTTTAGGGAGTGGAAGCTATAAAGAAGTATAAAGTAAATCACTCAAGAGATTATAAAATAATTATAAAGTCATTTTAAACTAATGACATTATTTTCAATTTTCTAAATGCTACTTCTATATGAGAGGTGAGCAGTAGTAATGTTATAAATACTTTCTGATTCATTTATTTTATCTTATGTGTTTCTGTCATGTTTCCCTGCCAAAATATGTCAAAGAACTTTCAAATTTTATAAAAATTCAAGGGAAATATATGAGTATAATTAAAAATAAATAAGTGTTGTATTAAGGTAAATTAGCAAGGGATAAAGGCATTTCACTATAGAGAAACATAGAAATCAGCAAAATAAAGTACTACTATACTTAGAATAAACATTTATCAATAAAGAATAAAGTTTAGAGGGGGCGGAGCAACATGGCGGCAAGGAGACGCTGCGAGTAAGATCTCCCATTAAAAAAAGTTAATAGGGAGGAAAAGCGGCAGGTCCCAGTGAGAACTGGGACACGGAAGATAAACGGGTGACGCCAGCAAACTGCCCGAAGAAGAAAGTTGCCATAAAAGAGGACCAGAAGGGAGGGAAGCGCAGAACCCTGCTCCCCTCCCCCACCCACAGAGGCGGCACTCTCCGACCCGCAGAGAGGAGGAAACAACAAACCAAAACGACCAACAAGAACAAAGGACGCAGCAAGCGCGACTGGGAGTGGAAAGGAACTATTGCAGCCACCACACCCCGTGAACGGGAGCTGTGGAGAACCCTGCAGGATCCGCCGCGGAGGTGAGCTCCGGGCGCCATTAAAGAGAGACCCCGCCCAGGAGGAGGCCAGCACCAGCACACAGCCCCGGCCGCCCGGTAAGCCTGCGCGGAAAGCGGCGCGCTGAAAAACAGACGCGGATCGGGATTGCGTGGGAAAGCAGCGCGGATCGCGCCTGTGACCTAGGCTTGCGGGGAGACGCGCGGAGGCCCTCACCTTGTGAGCAGGAACCAGGCGCCCAGGCAGGGGAGCGGGATTCAAAAGGCGCCATTCCCGCGCCACTGATCTGGGCTACAGCCCGCGTCCTGGAACTGAGGGCTTTGGAACTGAGACCCGGGGCACGAAATTAGGGGCGTGGGTTCCCCACGACGGTGGGGCACAAGGCAGACACAGCACCCCAAAGCCGTTGAGGTGTACCCTACCATCCCCGCTCTGCTCCCTGTCCCACGGGGTGGAAAATCAGCTCCCCAAGGGCTCAAGGAGAGATCTCTGGCGCCACCTAGCGACTTGAAGCCAGCACAGGCTCCTGAAGGAGCTAGTGGCCAGCTGGGGAGTTAGCCCACGCCGGGCCCCTTCTGAACAAGTAGTCTGAGCCCACAGGGAGAGCGAGCACCCAAAGCCGGGGCAGACCAGGCGCGCAGAAGAGTGTGCCTGAGACCGGACGCACAGGGAGTGTGTCCCACATCACCATTATAGAATAGGGACATTTCTTCAGTAAAGAATACCTGCAGAAGGCTTCCTCAGGAGCCAGAGGTGAGCGGGGGAAGTTCGCCCACGCCAGACCCACTCTGGCCTGCAGTCCAAGCCCAGAGGGGAGCAGGAACCCACCGCCGGGGCAGACCAGGCGCACAGGGGAGTGTGTCCCCACATCAGCATTTTAGAACAGGGACATTTCTCCAGTAAAGACTGCTTGAAACTGACAGATGACTCCTGGAGGAACCAGAGGGGAGCAGAGAAGCCCACCCAAGATGCCGGCCAGTCCCAACAACACAGTGTCCCAACGCATATGGCAAATTAGAAAACAGACAGTAGGGAGGAGAAGAACCACACGCAACCTAGCAACTCCCCAGGGAAAAAAGCACCACAAAAAGAAACCAGCCCCAGATGGCAACGACAGTAACTTGGAAGAACTTCTGAGCCTTCCAGAAAGAGAATTTAAAATTGCCGTGATTAAAAAACTGACAGAAGTCATAAAGGAAAACAATGATAAGGGAAAAATAATCAACGATCAGAAGAATGAAATTGAGTCCCTAAAGAGGGAAGTAAAAGAATGCAGGAGATCAAAGAATTAATGGAAGAACTAAAGATTCTGGGAAAAGCAATGAAAGCAGAATTGATGAAATGGAAGAACGAATAAGTACTCTTGAAGACAGAAATAAGAACCAAAACAGAAAAGGAAGAGAAGTATGAAGGAAAAGAATGAAGAAAGACTTCGGGAACTATCTGACTCCATGAGGAAAGGAAATATAAGAGTTATAGGAATACCAGAAGGAGAGGAGAGAGAAGTAGGAACAGAGAAATATTCAAAGAGATAATTGAAGAGAACTTCCCAAATGTGAAGGAGGAGCTGAAAATTGATATACAAGAAGCAGAAGAACACCAAACTTCCACGACGAAAGGAAAAATACAGCAAGACACATAATAGTAAAGCTCCCAAGAATCCAGGACAAGGAAAAAATAATGAAGCTGGCAAGAGGGAAGAAACAGATAACATTCAAAGGGAAGCCAATCAGGCTGACATCAGACTTCTCCAAAGAAACACTACGGGCAAGGAGAGAGTGGAGGGACATAGTCAACAGACTCCAAGAAAACAGATGCGAACCAAGAATACTCTATCCCGCAAAGCTCTCCTTCCTCTTTGAAGAAAGAATAGGACTTCCCAGACAACAGAAACTCCGGAATTTCATTGCAACTAAACCCCACTCCAAAAATACTACAAGGAGTCCTAAAGCCAGAACCTCAGAGGGACGAATAACAATGAAAGAAGGCCAAAAAAAAAAAAGTTATTAAAAGAATAAATAAATAAAATCAAAGGAAAGACAAACACAATGGCAAATACAGATGTTAACATATCAATATTAACTCTAAATGTAAATGGACTAAACTCTTCAATAAAAAGACACAGAGTTGCAGCCTGGATTAAGAAACAAAACCCAACCTTTTGCTGTTTCCAGGAAACACATTTAGCTACAAAAGATAAAAATAGGCTCAAAGTTAAAGGATGGAAAACAATCCTACAAGCAAATGGACCAAAAAAGAAAGCAGGAACAGCTATACTTATATCAGATAAAACAGATTTCAAACTCAAAAAGATAAAAAGAGACCCCAATGGTCACTACATTATGATCAAGGGGACAATACTTCAAGAAGAAATAACACTCATTAACATATACTCACCAAACGAAGGAGCACCAAAATATATCAGACAACTGTTGTCCTCTTTGAAAACAGACATCAGAGAAAACACATACGTAGTGGGAGACTTCAACACACCACTATCAACAATGGATAGATCAACAAGACAAAAAATAAGTAAAGAAACCAAAGCTCTAAATAAGGACCTAGAGCAATTGGGCTTAACAGACATCTATAGAACACTAAACCCCAAAAAAACGGAGTACACTTTTTTCTCAAGCGCACACGGATCATTCTCCAGGATCGATCACATACTGGGGCACAAGACAAACATCAACAGATACACCAAGATTGAAATCATATCAACCATCTTTTCTGACCATGAAGGCATCAAACTAGAAATAAACCATAAAAAGAAGGCAAGGAACTTTCCTACCTCATGGAGATTAAAAACCACACTACTGGAAGACCACTGGACTAATGAGGAGCTCAAAGAAGAAATTAAAAAATTCTTTGAATTGAACGACAAGGAGGACACCAATATCCTAAATGTATGGGATGCAGCAAAAGCAGTAATAAGAGGAAAATATATAGCAATAGAAGCTCACATCAAGAAACAAGAAAGAACTCAAAGAAACAACCTAATCTCGAAGCTCAAAGATCTAGAAAAAGAACAACAAAAAAACCCCAAAACCAGTAGAAGAAAAGAATAATAAAAACAAAAGCAGAAATAAATGAAATTGAAACTAAAAAGACAATCCAAAAGATCAATGAAACCAAGAGCTGGTTCTTTGAAAAAATCAATAAAATAGACAAACCCCTAGCCAGGCTCACAAAGGAAAAAGGGAGAAAGCACAATAAACAGGATCATCAAGGAAAGAGGAGAAATCACAACGGACACAGCAGAAATCAAAAGAATAATCAGTAACTACTATGAACAGTTATATGGAAACAAGTTTAACAATCTAGAGGAGATGGACAAATTCCTACAACTCTACAATCACCCAAAGCTAGATAAAGAAGAAATAGAACACCTAAACAGACCAATTACAATTAGCGAAATTGAAATGGTAATCAAAACCTCCCAAAAACAAAAGCCCAGGACCTGATGGATTTACAAATGAATTCTACCAAACATTCAGAGACGAATTAGTGCCTATCCTTCACAAACTCTTCCAAAAAATTGAGAAGGAAGGGACAATACCAAACACGTTCTATGAAGCCAACATTACACTAATACCAAAACCGAACAAGGACAACACAAAAAAGGAAAACTACAGGCCAATCTCCCTAATGAACACTGATGCAAAAATCCTCAATAAAATTTTAGCCATCAGAATCCAACAATGTATCCATAAGATAATTCACCACGACCAAGTAGGATTCATTCCAGGGACACAAGGATGGTTTAACATCCGAAAATCAATCAACGTTATCCAACACATCAACAAAAAGAAATATAAAAACCATATGATAATATCAATAGATGCTGAGAAAGCCTTCGACAAAGTGCAACACCCATTCATGATAAAAGCCCTTGAAATTCTTGGGATACAAGGAACATACCTTAACATCATAAAGGCCATCTATGACAAGCCAACAGCCAGTATCATTCTCAATGGTGAAAAGCTGAAAGCAATTCCATTAAGATCTGGAACAAGACAAGGATGTCCACTCTCACCACTGCTTTTCAATATAATACTGGAAGTCCTAGCCAGAGCAATAAGACAAGAGAAAGACATCCAAGGAATCCAAATAGGAAAAGAAGAAGTCAAACTATCACTATTTGCAGACGATATGATATTATACATAGAGAACCCCAAAAACTCCACAGAAAAGCTAATTCAACTCATCAATCAGTTCAGTAAAGTGGCAGGATACAAAATCAACACGCAAAGTCAGTAGCCTTCCTATACACAAACAATAAATCTGAAGAAGAAGAAATCAAAAAAACCATCCCTTTCGTTATTGAAACAAAAAAAATCAAATATTTGGGAATAAATCTAACAAAAGAGGTAAAGGACCTATACAAAGAAAACTATAAAACACTGTTAAAAGAAATAGAAGAAGACACAAAGAAATGGAGAGATATCCCCTGCTCATGGATTGGAAGAATAAACATTATTAAAATGGCCATCCTTCCAAAAGCAATATACAGATTCAATGCTATTCCAATCAAAATTTCAATGTCATTCTTCAAAGAAATAGAGCAATTATTGATGAAATTCATATGGAATCACAAAAAACCCCGAATAGCCAAAGCTCTCCTGAAAAAAAAAGAAGGGAATGGAGGCATCAGACTCCCAGACTTCAAACTATACTACAAAGCCATAATCATCAAAACTGCATGGTATTGGAACAAGAACAGACATACAGACCAATGGAATCAAATAGAAAATCCAGAAATAAACCCACAGATTTATGGTCAACTAATCTTTGACAAAGGAGCAAAGACTATGCATTGGAGCAAAGAAAGTTTGTTCAATAAATGGTGCTGGGAAAACTGGGTCGCTACACATGCAAAAGAATGAAGCTTGACCACTACCTCACACCATACACAAAAATCAACTCAAAATGGATTAAAGAATTAGACATAAGACCTGAAACCATAAAATATATAGAAGGAAATATAAGCGAAACACTACGTGATTTGCACATCAAAGACATCTATACAGACACATCACCCAAAGCAGTGATAGTGAAGGCGAAGATAAACAGCTGGGACTACATCAAATTAAAGAGCTTCTGCACAGCAAAAGAGACAATAACAAAAACAAAGAGAAACCCCACCAACTGGGAGAACATTTTTGCACCCAACACTAATGATAAAGGACTGAACAAAAAAATCTGCAAAGTGCTGATGAGACTCAACAACAACAAAGAAAATAATCCAGTCAAAAAATGGGCAGAAGAGCTAAAAAGAAACTTCTCTGAAGAGGAAATGCAAATGGCCAACAGGCATATGAAAAAATGTTCAACATCACTTATCATCAGGGAAATGCAAATCAAAACTACCATGAGATACCATCTTACACCAGTGAGAATGGCACATATTAAAAAAACTAGCAACAACAAATGTTGGCGAGGGTGTGGAGAAAAAGGAACTCTTCTGCACTATTGGTGGGAGTGCAAACTGGTCCAACCACTGTGGAAAGCTGTGTGGAGATTTCTGGACCTACTAAGCATAGAGCTTCCATATGATCCAGCAATTCCACTCCTAGGTATTTACCCAAAGGACACAGAAACATCAATTCCAAAGAACACCTGCACCCCTATGTTTATAGCAGCACTGTTTACAATAGTTAAGCTTTGGAAACAACCCAAATGCCCAAAAATAGATGACTGGATCAAGAAGATGTGGTACATATATACCATGGAATATTACTCAGCATTCAAAAAAGATAAACACATGCAATTTGCAGCAACATGGATAGCGCTGGAAGGGATCATGCTCAGCGAAATAAGCCAAAAAGAAAAAGAAAATTACCGGATGGTCTCACTCATAGCAGGAATCTAGAAAACTTAAATAAGGGACCAGGAAAATGAATAACTATAAGAAAGTGAAAATCAAAATCAACAAAAAACTATGAACCAGAGACACTTTTAAGGGGGCAGGGGCGGGAGGGGAGGGATCGGGGTCAGAATGGGGGCGCTGCAATTGTATGGGGAATATAACAATAAAATTTATTATCTAATAAAAAAAAAAAAGAATAAAGTTTAGAAATTTGTGGTGAAGCAAAATCAAATGCAATATAAAAATGAAAAATGAGAAATATACTTTATTTGGGATAAATGCTAAGAATATCATCTATATTTTAAAAGGCCATGTCTACTTATAAATATGTAATATACCAATAACATATAAATATACATATTCCAGAAGTTTCACTGTATAATATGTAGATGTCATATAAATCCATGGGGGAAAAATATTTTGAGTACTATTTCAAACAATCTGGAGAACAGATTGTTTGAATACAGGAATTTTTGTTATGCAAAATTTGAAATATCTATCCCACATAGCTACATGGAAAAGGAAACTTATCATTTGCTATCCAGGGAGATATTACTGTGGAAATAAATGACTATGTAAAACTTGAGAAACTATTGCAGCAATTTTGTAATATTCTTAGAAAAGGGCATTCAAAGTCATTTTTTTTAAAGATTTATTTATTTATTTATACAAGCACTGGGTATAGTCAGGTGCGTGAGGCGTGAGAGGATTCACCAGAGTCAGAGTGGGGAACAGAACAGGCAGACTGATGAAGTACACTGATGAGGGGAGCAGCAGGCACTGCAGGAGAGGTCTGCATGCCATGTGGGACCCTCACCGGTGGCCTGGGATCAAACTGGCGTTGCAGAGGCTGCGGGCAGCTTCGCATCCCAGCGCTCAACCGCTGCACCACGGGGGAGGCCCTCAAAGATAGTCATTTTTAACAGATGTTAATGCTGTTAAAATTTGAATATGCCTGTCTAGTATACTTTGTTACTATATATTTAGACTTTGTTACTATATATTTAGACCATATATATTCTTAGAATGACTTTTGAAAATTAAGTGTATCTTTTTCTCACTTTGAAATATTATACTCGATTATGTTTCAGTAACTGAAATTTAAGGATGTTTCACATTTTCTGGAGTATCAATCAACTTTCTCAATTATATCATAATCAGAATCATCGTAATTTGCCAGAACAACTGCAGTTTCTATTTACTCAGGGTTCATTGTGTACCAAACTTTGTGCTAGTGGGTGCTAGGGTTCTCACGGAATCTGCTGCATAACTTGTCAATTTGCTTTAATATCTATTTAAAAAATAGGTATAAAAAATTTAAAAATAGATGTGAAAAAATAGATATGAAAATTTTAAAAAGAATTTCAAAATTTTCCAGTAGTTTTTACATACAGGTTGTCCAGAATTACTCAAGCCACCATACTAGAAATAAAAGTTCTACCATATTTAATTTCTATTTAGTTTTTTAGAAAAAAATTTTAGTCATGTGCTATGTGCTATTCCTGTTTTAAAATATGCCCTGGGCCTCCCTGGTGGCACAGGGGTTAAAGTCTTAGAGCTCTCAAGCTAACTTTAGCCACTACAGCATGAGTTCCATCCCAGGTCAGGGAGCTGAGCCACATAGTGCAACAGACCTCTCCTGTCTCACCTGTTGCTCCCCTCAGCAGTGTATTCCAGAAGATCTGCCTGTTCTGGTCCCCACTCAGTCTCTGGTGACTCCTCTCACCCCCTACATGCACCTCTTGCCTGCACCCCAGTTCTTGTATGCATAAATAAATTCTAAAAAAATAAAATAAAATAAAATAAAATATGCCCTGTTAATGGCATGTATTAAAATATAAAGAGAGTCATAGGCCTACCCGGTGGCACAGTGGGTTGAGCACCGGGCTGTGAGGCTGTCCACAGCCTCTGCAGTGCAGGTTCGATTCCCGGCTGGCCAGGGAGAAACACACATGGCATGGCAGACCTCTCCTGTCTCATCCGCTGCTCCCCTCAGCAGTATATTTCAGTCAGTCTGCCCGTTCTGCTCCCTGCTCTGTCTCTGGTGAATCCTCTCACCCTCCTGCGCCTCTGACCTATACCCCAGTTTTTGCATAAAAATAAATAAATCTTTAAAAAAAATAAACAAAACTATAAAATATATAAATTCATTTTTCTCTACTCTCTTGTGTATGTTAATAGTAAATACATTTTCTGTATTTATATAGCTTCCAAAATATTTATTAATAGGTGTGATAGTCTCACTATATCAAAAATAGTAACTGCTGGGGCGTCTATAGTGGCACAAGGGGTTAAACATCAGCACTATGAAGCAATCCACAGCTACTGCAGCATGAATTTGATCCCCAGCCAGGGAGGTGACCCACATGGCACAGCAGACCTCTCCTGTCTCACCTGTTGCGCCCCTTAGCAATGTATTTCAGTAAATCTGCCTGTTCTGTTCCCTACTCTGTCTCTGGTGAATCCTCTCACCTCTGGCCTGTACCCCAGTTCTTGTATGCATAAATAAATCTTTAAGAAAAATAAAATAATAACTACTATAAGCTACATTCATAGAATACTAAGTCAGAAATGGATGGCCAAAATTAGCTATGAGTGGCCTTTCATTTTTAATTGGTAAAGAAACAGAGTAAGGGAAGTGCAGAATCAGAAACTAATTTGAGTCCTTTAGAACTTTCTTTGAGGATCAATGAATTATTAATAATTTTAAATCTCTCCTGAAGCTGAAGTTCCAAGAGGTACTGATTCAGTTACCCATAAGGATAAGAAATCTCTGTAAATGCTGTATGTCCCATGCTATATGTTCTGACAGAAGGCTAACATTGGTCTACAAATAATCAACAATATATTTATAACAAGGATAGAGGATATAGACATAAAATAACTTTCACATTAGTCATGCATAATCATGTCATAAAAATGTAATGAAATGAGAATACATGTAATGAGAATATTCATGAAATTGTACTTGAGCCTTAAAAAGAGGTAAGATTATATAAGTGTCTCAGAGGGTCTATGGAGTAGGATATTACAGGTACTTTTAGATCTTTGTGAATATTAATGAAATAACCTGAGTTTCAGCATATTACTGTGTTCGCGCTTTAGATTAATGGACTTTTACCAAAAAGGACAAAACATTTATGATCTTTAGCATAGTCTAGGAAAGATATATATTAACTATACCAAAAAAATGAATAAAAATTTTAACAGCCTAGAAAAGACTATCTTTTGTTCATGGTATTGCCTTTACTTCTTTGTCAAGTTCAGTTGACTATATTGCTTTTTCACAAAAGGCATTAGAACAACTGAACATCCACATGCACCCAAAAATAAATAAATAAAAATAATCTAGACTTTATATCCTTCACAAAAATTAACTCAAAATGGATCACAAACCTAAATGCAAATCTCAAAACTATAAAACCAGAAGACAACTTAGAAAAAAATCTAGATGAATTTGAGTAAGACAATGACTGACACTAACGGTACAATCCACAAAATAATAAAAAATAATTGATAAACTGGACTTCATTAAAATTAAAAGCTCTGCTTTTTGAAAGATGAGGTCAAGAGAAGACAAGCCATACTCTGGGAGAAAATGTGATAGTGTTTACATTAAAACCATGTGGGTTTTCAAGCCACCTTATACCCATACCCCAAAAGAGAGATTTAAATCAAAATTGGAAGTTCCAAATTTCACTAATGGATAGAGCTTCCGATATTAATTTAAATCTCTCTAAGGGTACGGATATAAAGTGGCTTGAAAACCCACATGGTTTTAATGTAAACTATCACATATTGAAAGGGGGAGGATCATTATGCCTCCTTTACATTTTTCATCACAGACACTGCTAAACTGAAAACAGAAACAAAATAGACAAGAAGAGTTGATGCAGGATAAAAGAGAACTAAAGTAATTCAGACTTAAAAGCAAAAAAAAAAAAAGGTACTTATACTTCACTTTTCACTTTATAAGTTACATAATGAAGAACAATGATCTTACTGAAAATCAAAATCTAAAATTAGCTCAAAGTAATCACACAGAAAAAAATCTACTCTCCTCTTAGATATCTCTAATAGCATAATTTACTGAAATCTGATTACAGAAAAAGATTCTATTAAATAAATAGATTTTATTCTCAATAGAATTTTCAAGTGAGAAAGAAGAATTCTTTTGTTTCCTTCTTACTATCTTTTTCATTTTATCTCTACTATCTTGTACTTCTCCAATCTAGCAACATAATTATCTGCAGCAAAGATTGATCAAAATGTCATGGGTTATTTCCCAGATTTTTCTTGTCTACAGAAGGACTTTTTATTTTCTCAGTGATCAATGACTCAATAAATGAGACTGAGTGGTTGTTTTCTCCTCCTCTTCTTTTTTTTAGTGTCACAGAAATGAGAGCCTTCAACAGAAAGAACTTACTACTTGTATCTTTGCAATTCCTTTACCGGGTGTTTTGTTTGCTCATTTTGGTTTTCTTTATGGGGAAATGGTATCTAAATTGGACAGTATAAAGATGAGAGACTTAAATTTACTAAGAAAAAATAAACTAGGTAGTCTTTTATCCACAGGGGTTCGCTCACTGATATACATCTAATAGGAAAGTAAGATGCTCAGTAATTAGCAAATTAAGGTTCATTTTGACCCAGTTTTCCCCTGTAGTTAGGCCTATAGAAAACAGCTTAAGATAGAAAATAGCAGATTATTTTCCCATCTTCTGTTAAAATAAAAGGCAATTCATTAACAGAAGTTCATTTTAGGAAGTCCTAATTTTATAATTAAGCTTAAATTTATGTCTAATTTCACAAAAAAATTCTCAAGACCAAAAAAAAAATACCCCACAGACCTAATTATTGTAGAACACACACACACACACACGCACGGACGCACACTCACACACACACACACACATTTTCAAAAAAATAAATAAGGAAAATTCAAGCTTTCTCCAATGTTTGAGTGGCCCAGTGCAGCTAAGTCCCTCATTCCCCAGGCTCGTGGAACAGCTCCTGAGGAGTCCCCAGTAGAGGGCAAACTTCTGCTACTTTTCTCACCAGAAAGAGGAGCCAAATTCTGTTCTGTGGTATCTTGGCACCTCTTACTCTAGAGGAAACATCACCTGCATGGTGTCTTGGTCTGAACTTCACCCCCAGGTTCTGAGAGAGGGGAAGAGCTGAGAGGGGGGTTCTGAGCAGACTGGCCATTTTGGGAGCCTTGAGTAGAGAGCAGTGTACCTAGTTATGACTCTTGGTCATGGTTGCTGCTGGACAGCAGCTGGCCTGCCAGCCGAATGGGAGGCATGCCTTTACCCTCCCCCCAAAGAACATGGGGAGGGGTGGTGAGCCCCCGACCTCAGCAGTGGCTGACCTCTGCAGCCCAATAGTGGCAGGACTTAGTGCGAATCTGACCCGAGGTGCTGCAGGCCCTGGCACCAGACTCAGCAGGCCCTGTTACATCCTGCTGGTGTCTGTAATGGTAGCTCCACTTCACATCATCATGGTAACTGGACCTTATCTCGCTTCCTCTACTCTGTTGGTTAGGAAAAATACAGGTTTTGCATTTGTTGTGAGAGGTGGTGGGGGAGAGCTCCTGACTGTGTGAAAGTTTTTAGACTCCTTGCCCAGTAACAGCAATGAATTTACATGATGAAAGAAATCTGGAAATCTCAAAGGGGTGAGTAAGGAATTAGTAAAAACAACTAGAGATGGCTTTCAGTGCATCAACACATAAGATCACTCAGCCTCTACTCTGGAGTTCAGCTCTGGAAATGCCAGTGTTTAAAGCACATGTTTCTATGTTTAGCAGGCACAGTTGCTTAGGGAAAATATACCACCAGCATCTAAGTTAAAAAAAAAATCAGAAAAATAATAAATCACTCCTCTTTCCAACACTATTCAACCTAGGTTTTATTGAATCCAAACACTAAGTATTAACTTATGTGGCCTTTCCTATGAGCAGACGGAAAAGTAGAAAATGAAAAATTGCTTAGCTTTATTTTTAGAAGAAACAAAATCACATGTATTTCAGAATAAACAGTTTTTAGAAAGAAATAAATTACAGTGTTCAGAAAATGAGAATATTAAAATATCTTTATAATGTACAGAGTTGCTTAAGAACACTGATTTTCTCACAATATTACATAGTATAGGCTAGAACAAAATAAGTTATATATATTCTGTTCATCCAATGTGAACATGAGAAAAAGGATCATTGATAATATTTGACACATGAAATCTTCATTTTGTAGTATAGAAGCAACTTTTCAGAACTAAAGCAAGCACTATGTAAGATAGTATTATTTATTTTAGTCTTTAAGGAAACTAAATACTTGTTCACAAAAACAGGAACACTAGAATAGTAAAGTCATTACTGGAACTCTTCTACTTTACAGGTATAATGATTAATTAATATAATATGCTTTTGGCAAAAAAAAAAAGGTAAAATGGATTGATGTCATTAAATAGCCATTTTTAAAAATTCTACTTTTTAGATTCTATCCAAAAGAAAAAATAAAATAACAATTTTAATCTAAGAAATATAAATAAGAGTCTATGACAATGTTGGCAGTGGCATACTGATTGGTCTAATAACCTGAGAAGGAAAACGAACTTTTCAAGAGACTAGAATTGTTTAAATACACCTGGCCACCCTCTTTCCTCTCTAATTCTCAGGCAGACCCTAAATCCTTTTTAATGTTTGTGCTACTGATGTCAAGTTAGGCTTGAGAGCTGATAAACTCAGATAATTTGAAAGATCCTTTAAAATGGAAACATACAGACTATTTGTCTCTGTTCTTCATAAGTGGCAACATAGGCCCATATGAAAAATTATTCTGGTGTGAACTTTTCTGATATGTTCTAATTTTACACATCCAAACAAAATCATGTGTAAGAGTGTTTTCCTCTGCAGCCTGGCCTATTAGGGTCTAGAGACCAAGAGGCATCCTGTTGAGAGATGTTGTAACTGTTCTGCTATGTAAGTACTTCCAGTTCTGCAGTTATCATTGTGGTGCAAAGAAATCATCCTGTACCCCTCTGGATTTTCCTCAGGTTAGACTAGTAATCAAAATAGCATCAGACACTTTAATATCCATATGGAGGCATGGAGAATTTACACAGTTGTAAATTTTAAAGAATAAAAAAGAGTGAACCAAGAAAATGACATGTGCCACAGAACAGAGATTCTACTGAAATCATTCTCAAAGGGACTCAAGGACTCGATATGCCAACCCCAACAAATCCAGCAACTTTTTTCCTCTTTTACCAAAATTGGTTAGAACTTATCTTTGTTAATTTTTTTCTTACAAGTTTGAACATATCCCAGGGTCCAGAAAATCTAAATTCATAGTAAGTTTAATAACTCTTTTGAGGTTAGCCATAATCAGTCTCTTCTAAAAGAGAAATATCAAACTGGGTTAAAGATGGTTGTAAAATGAGAAAATTGAAATAAATTGCATTAAAATACTAAAGCATCTTTCCCTAACATGTATTTTCTGTTAATTTCACAGGTGAACAAAGATAAAATCATTTCTAACTTAAGTGAATTTTATGGTGTATCTGAGGAAATTATATGATCAAATTATAAAGTAAATGTCATGTACATACCTTACCACTATTATTTTAGAATAAATTAATAATCATAAATGGAAGACTATAGAACTACATGGATTAAAATAACTCTTGGAAAATTCTACAGTGAAGCTAACAATGCCATTGTGAGCAAATCTTTCCCATGCCAATCACTTGACAGTATGTCACCAACTGAGATTGAAATGATTACATTTAAAATATAAATGTTCAATAAATAATAGGTAAATTTATTGAAACCAGTTCCAACCAGTTCAGACCAGCTCCAAATGGCACAAACCAAAAAAGGCTGTAACTGCTTCTGACTTGTTTAAAGCAACTGAAACCGAATACACTGTAAATGGCTCTAACCAGAACCCATTTCTTGAAACCAACTGAAACTGCTTCAACTGGTTCTGTTTAAATTGGCTCTGACCAGTTCAAACTGGTTCTGACTGGTTAAAACCAACTGAAACGACCTCAAACTGGTTCTGACCAGTTCAAACCAGCTGAAATCATCTCTGAATGGTTCAGACCACTTCTGAATGGTACAAACCAAAAACAACTGTAACTGCTTCTGACTTGTTAAAGCAACTGAAACTGAAACCAACTGAAACAGCCTCAAGCTGGTTCTAACTGGCTTAAACTGGCTCCGACCATGAATCATGGATTTTTTTTTTTACTTTAATTGAAATCACTTTGCATTATAACATCATATAGATTCCAGGTGTGCCTCATTGAAAAACAACATATGTATATTGAATTCACTAAAATATTCATAATTATTATAATTAAAAAATCTGTATGTGACAATTTTAAATACAAGCATAGATTCAATTGGAAGAGAGCCTAACATTTAGACAATCATTTATCATTTTTTACATTTAAAAAAGATCTTAAAGATCACTGCTGAGAGGTCTCACAAGAAGAATAAACTTTTTTCTTTTCATAAGATCTATATGAAATTATGAATATTAACAGAACCTACTATATAATCATTTCATAGATATGTAAATCAAACCATTATGCTGTATAACTTAAACATATACAGTGATGTAAATTATTTCTCAACTCAGAAAAAACAATCTTAGAAGTAAAAAAAAAAAAAGATGTGTTTTCATTTTCAAAGATAGGTGATATAATCTACCTCCTGGAATTAGGTACTAGGTGAGCTTAATGTTATTGAGGACTGTAACATATTTTGCAATTTGGTATCAAGACAAACAAATTAAGTGCTTAAAACTGTATTGGCCAGAGAATCCTGCTACCCTCCCCCACCCACAAAACCGGCACATTCAGACCAACAGAAAGGAGGAGAAGAAAAAAATAAATAAATAAATAAACTATAGATCAAGCAGGACAGTGAGCAGATAGGAACTACTGCAGGCACCAGGTCCGTGAACAGGAACTGTGGAGAACTATGTGGGAATTGCCACGGAAGTGAGCAAATGGCTCAGGGCACCATTAGAGGAAGCTAAGGACTGACTCTGCAGAGAGTCCTGCAAATAGCCCATGCCAGCCAATAAGCTTGTGTGGAAAAGCGAATGCACTCCAAAAGCATATGCAGATCGCGGCTGTGCAGGTCCCCTTGCCCATGACTAGGTTCATGGGGGGATGCGTGGGAACTGTCACTGAGGTAAATGACCCTCACTGAGTAATCAAAAACCAGGCACCCAGGCTTGGGAGTGGGGTGCAAAAGGTGCCATTTCTGCGTATACTGAACTGGGCTACCAACTGTGTCCCAGATCTGAGGGCTTCAGAACTGAGAACCAGGACATGAAATTTGGGGTCTGAGATTCCCACAACAGTGGGGTACAGGTCAGACACAGCTCCCCCATGCCATTGAGGCATTACACGCCACCCTCACACTATCCCCCCCACCGCAGACCCATGGGGAGGTTGGGGGGGGTGTAACACAGTTCTGGAAGGATACTAGGAAAGATCTCTGGTGCCACCTAGCAACCAGAACAAAATCACCAGCTTCCTGATAGTTGGAATCCAGGGATTCCAAAGTCACCCTCAGGCTCTGAGAGAGGGTGAGCCAAACAAACTAGGGTAAGAAGGGAAACAAAGCATGGAGCAAGAACCCATTCTGGAACTGAGAGCCAGGCACAGGATTCAAGGCGTGGGATGCACCACAATAGTAGGCACTGCACTGGGTGACAGGCAGCATTTTGGATATGATAGCCCTGGAACTGAGACCTAGAGGGCAAAATTCAGGATGTGGGATCCATATAGCTGTGGGCACAGCACCCAGCTTGAACAAAAGCCCCTGTGTTGAAATGTTCCTCTCCCCCCTTCATTTCTCAGAGAACCACTGGGAAAAAGCACAGGTCAGCAAGTGCAGGATTCTGGCACCACCTAGTAACCAAAACAAAATCACCAACTAGCTGATTTCCTGCTGGAGTAAATATAGTGGGAGGGAACTGAAAGGGACAATGCCCAGCAACACAGCATCAACACCCTTGTGGAGTTTTGGCATACAGTGCTGGACTCAGTCTGGTAAACAGTTTCTGACACCACTGAAGGAGCACCCCAAAGAGATGCCCACCAATACCAGTGGCACAACATCCCAACACATAGAACTAATTAGAAAGCAAACAGCAGGGAGAAGGAAAAATATAAATAACCAAGCAAGCCTGCAGGAGGAGGACACACCACAAAAAGAAAAACAGTCACCAGAGCTCAACAATGACCTGGAAGAACTTCTTGGCCTGTCAAATAGAATTAATGATCATCATGATTAAAAAGCAGAAAGAAAATGAAAAGGAAAAAAATGATTTAAGACAAATAATCACTGAAATAAAGAACACAATTGAGACCTCAAGAAAGGAAAGATTAGAAATGCAGGAAATTAAAAGATTGCTAGAGAAGATAAAGAACTCCGGGAAAAGCAATGAAAACAGAATTGATGAAATGGAAGAATGGATCAGTACTCTTGAAGACACAGAAATAAATAGAGCCAAAAAGAGAAAAGGAGAGAGAAGTGCAAAGGAAGAAGTATGAAGACATTCTTCGACAATTATCAGACTCCATGAAGAGAGGAAATGTAAGCGTTATAGGCATTCCAGAAGGTGAGGAGAGAGAGAAGGGATCTGAGAAATTATTCAAAGAGATAATTGAAGAAAATTTCCCAAGCAATGAAAAAGGAGATGAATATAGACATACAAGAAGTGAGAAGAACACCCATTTACCACAATGAAAATAAAACTACAGCAAGACACATAATAGTAAAGCTTGCAAGAGTCCAAGACAAGGAAAAAATAATGAAACTGGCAAGGGAGAAGAAACAGATAAGTTACAATGGGAAACCAATAAGGTTAACTTCAGACTTCTCCAAAGAAACACTAAGGGCAAGAAGAGTATGGAGTAACATATTCAACAAACTTTAACACAGCAAATGCCAACCAAGAATACTTTACCCTGCAAAGCTGTCCTTCCTCTATGAAGAAAAAATATGGACCTTCTCAGACAAACAGAAATCCCAGAAATTCATTACAACTAAACCTCCACTTCAAAAAATTCTACAAGAGGTCCTAAAGCCAAAACAAACAGAGGAATGAACAAGAACAGAATAAAGCAAGGAGTAAAATCACAAAGAAGGCAAACAACATGGAAAATACAAATGCCAATATATCAATATTAACTCTAATTATAAATGGATTAAACTCATCAATAAAATGACCAGAGTAGCAGGCTAAATTAAAAAACAAAATCCAACTGCTGCTGTCTCCAGGAAACACATTTAACCACAAAAGATAAACACAGGCTGAAAGTAAAAGGTTGGAAAACAAACCTACCGCAAATGGACTAAAAAATAAGGCAGGAACAGCTATACTTATACCAGATGAAATAGACTTCAAATTAAAAACGGTAAAAAAGACAAAGACAGACAGTACACTATGATCAAGGGGACAATACACCAGGAAGAAATAACACACATCAACATACAGTCACCAAATGAAGGAGAACCAAAATATATTAGACAATTATTATTAGTTCTGAAAACAGACATTAAAGAAAATATACACATAAAGGGAGATTTCTTCACCCCAATCTCACCAATGGACAGATCAACAAGACAAAAAAATAAACAAAGATACTAGAGCCCTAAATAAAGACAGAACTCATGTACTTAACAGACATGTATAGGATAATGCACCCCCAAAAAATCTGAGTACACATTTTTCTCAAGCGCACACAGATCATTCTCCAGAATTAATCACATACTGGGCAACAAGACAAACATCAACAGATACATGAAAATCAAAATCATTCCCACTATCTTCTCTGATCATAAAGGCATCAGGCTAGAAATAAATCATGAAAACAAGGAACCCTCCCACTTCATTGGGATTGAAATCCACACTACTGGAAGACCACTGGACTAAAGAGTAGATCAAAGAAGAAATTAAAAAATACTTTGAGTTAAATGACAAGGAGGATACCACTTTCCAGAATGTATGGGATGCAGCAAAAGCAGTAATAAGAGGAAAATATATAGCAATACAGGCTCACATCAATAAGCAAGAAAGAACTCAAAGAAATAACCTAATCTCACATCTCAAAGAGCTAGGAAAAAAAAAAAAAAAAACCTAAAGCTGGTAGAAGAAAGGAAATAAAAAAATCAAAGCAGAAATAAATGAAATGGAAATTTAAAAAAATCCAAAAGATCAATCAAACCAAAAGTTGGGTCTGTGAAAAAAATAAACAAAATAGACAAACTTAGCCAGGCCCACAAAGAAAGAATGGGAGAAAACACATATAAATAGGATTATAAATGAAAGAGGAGAAATCACAACAGACTCAGTAGAAATCAAAAGAATAATTAGAGATTGCTATGAATACTTATTCAACAAACAAATTCAACACTTATTCAGCAAACAAATTCAACCACCTAGAAGAGATGGACAAATTCCTAGAACAATATAATCATCCAAAGCTGGACAAAGAAGAAATAGAACAACTAAACAGACCACTTACAAGCAGCAAAATTGAGGCAGTAATCAAAGCATTCCCCAAAAACAACAGCCCAGGTCCAGATGGCTTCACAAAGGAATTCTACCAAACATTCAGCAGTGTATTAGTGCCTATCCTACACAAACTCAAAAAATTGAAAATGAAGGAATACTACCAAATACATTCTACAAAGCCAACATTACACTAATACCAAAACCAAACAAAGACAGAACACTAAAAAGAAAATTACAGGCCAATCTCCCTAATGAACACTGATGCAAAAATCCTTAACAAAATCCTTGCCACCAGAACCAACAATGCATTAAAGGGATAATACACCATGATCAAGTGGGATTCATCCCAGGGGCACAAGGATGGTTCAACATACAAAAATCAATCAGTGTAATCCAACACATCAACAAAAAGAAAAATAAAAATCATATGATCATATCAATAGATGCTGAGAAAGCATTCAACAAAGTCCAACAAACACTTATGATGAAGGCCCTTGAAATTCCCGGGATAGAAGGAACATACCTTAACATGATAAAAGCCATATATGACAAACCCACTGCCAATATTATTTTCAAAGGCGAAAAGCTGAAGTTCTTTCCTTTAACATCAGGTACAAGACAAGGATGTCCTCTCTCATCACTGCTCTTCAATATAATACTGAAGGTTCTAGCCAGGGCAATAAGACAAGAGAAAAACAAGGAATCCAAATAGGGAAAGAAGAAGTAAAACTATCGCTATTTGCAGATTATATGATAATATACATAGAGAACCCTAAAAACTCCACAGGAAAACTACTCAAAATAATCAACCAGTTCAGTAAAGTAGCAGGATACAAAATCAACACACAAAAATCAGTAGCTTTCCTATACACAAACAGTCAATCTGAAGAAAAAGAAATCAAGAAAACCATCCTTTTCATAATTGAAACAAAAAAACAAATACTTGGGAATAAACCTAACAAAAGAGGTGAAAGACCTATACAAAGAAAATTATAAAATACTGTTAAAAGAAATAGAAGACACAAAGAAATGGAAACACATCCCCTACTCATGGATTGGAAGAATTAACATTATTAAAATGTCCATCCTACCAAAAGCAATATACAGATTCAATGCTATTCCAATAAAAATCTCAATGACATTCTTCAAAGAAATAGAACAAATACTGATGAAATTCATATGGAACCACAAAAAACCACGAATAGCCAAAGCCTTACTGATGAAAACAAAGGCGAAAGGAGGTATCACACTTCCAAACTTCAAGCTATACTACAAAGCCATAATAATTAAAAGAGTTTGGTATTGGAACAAAAACAGACCCACAGATCAATGGAACAGAATAGAGAGCCCAAAAATAATAACACACTTATATGGACAATTGATTTTTGACAAAGGAGCAAAGAATATGCAATGGAACACGGACAGTTTGTTCAAAAAACGGTGCTGGGAAAACTGGATCTCCACATGCAAAAAAATGAAACTAGACCACTACCTCTCACTGTGCACAAAAATCAACTCAAAATGGATAAGAGAACTGGACATAAGACCTGAAACCATAAAATACATAGAAGAAAATATCGGTAAAACACTACAGGACATACATCGCAATAACATGTTTAAAGACTCATCACCCAGAGCAAAGATAGTCAAGGAAAAGATAAACACCTGGGATTACATCAAATTGAAAATCTTCTGTTCAGCAAAAGAGACATTAACCAAAACAGAGAGACACCCCACTGACTGGGAAAAAATCTTTGCACTCCATTCAACTGATAAGGGATTGATCAGAAAGATATACAAAGAACTCACACAACTCAACAAAAACAAAATAAACAATCCAGTCAAGAAATGGGCAGACGAACTTAAAAGACATTTCTCCAAAGAGGAAATACAAATGGAAAACAGGCATATGAAAAAATGTTCAACATCCCTTATCATCAGGGAATGCAAATCAAAACACATTGAGATACCACCTTACACCAATAAGAATGGCACATGTTAAAAAAAAACAAGCAACAACAAATGTTGGCGAGGATGTGGTAAAAAAGGAACTCTCCTACATTGCTGGTGGGAGTGCAAACTGGCCCAACCACTATAGAAAGCTGTCTGGAGTTTCCTCAGTCTACTGAAAATGGAGCTACCATATGACCCAGCTACCAATTCCACTCCTAGGGATCTACCCAAAAGACACAAAAACATTGATTCAAAAGACCACCTGTACCCCATATTTATTGCAGCACTATTTAAAATAGGTAAAACCTGGAAACAACACAAATGCCCAAAAATAGATGACTGGATCAAGAAGATGTGGTATATATACACAATGGAATATTATTCAGCAATCAAAAAAGATAAACGTATGCCATTCACAGCAACATGGATGGAGCTAGAAGGAATTATGCTCAGTGAAATAAGCCAGAAGTAAAGAGAAAAATATTGGATGGTTTCACTTACAGCACGAATATAGGGGAACCAAATAACACATCAGTGTAAAAAGTAATAACAGTACAAAACACAACAAAGCAAAAACAATTATAAATCAGAGACATCCTGCAGGGGAGGAGGAGGGAGAGGGATCAGAAGGAGGGAGGGAGGAACACAGGGGACTGAGGTGATGGTGCACGGGTGCATTGGTGAAGGAAACTCTATGGGGACTACACCTGAGGGGGTGGGGGGAAGCAAATATTGTTTAAAAATGAACAATGATGTAAAAAATTTTAAAAATTAATTTAAAAAATAAAAATAAATAAAACTGTATTGATGACAAAGAAAAACGTACCTTCATTTAATATGTTGGCACCTGGAAGTGACTTAGGTGAAATTTCACATTCCTGGGATATACTAATGTCATCGAGAGCAACAGTAGCATTTGAAGATAAAACAGTAGCTCTGAAAATTAACTACAGGAACAGAAAGACAAATTATTAAAAATACACTATAAAAGTAAATGTCTTACAATCATATTCTTTTATGTAGAGAAGCTCACTTGCATTTGTCCCATCTTCCAAACTAATTTTAGAAAACTGTTTTGACCACAATATTCAAATTTTAAATTTATAAAGTCATAACTGCTTTGACAGCATCTTATGTAACCTCAATATCTTAGGTAACCTTGTTTCAATTAAAAGTTGTAACATTCATCACCACTGAAGGGCTGCCTCCCCATTGGAGTCATTAAGCATCATATGCATTTAAAATGAGCTCTTTGAGGTAATCAACTGTGTGGTTTACAACTCAATTTAATTGAGATGTGAATTCATTTGTAATGGGTCTGCTGGAGGCAATGATTCATTTTCATATCACAATATTTAAATACATATATTACATATACATATATAGAAACCTATTTAGTTAGGCATACAATCAATAATCATATAGACAGCTTCCGCCCCGGGCCCGGAAGGGTGATGTGGCTGGGGCTTCGCCGGCCTCACTATGTCTGCCATTTTCAATTTTCAGAGTCTTCTGACTGTAATCTTGCTGCTTATATGTACCTGTGCTTATATCCGATCTTTGGCACCCAGCATCCTGGACAGAAATAAAACTGGATTGTTGGGCATATTTTGGAAGTGTGCCAGAATTGGTGAACGGAAGAGTCCTTATGTAGCAGTGTGCTGTATAGTGATGGCCTTCAGCATCCTCTTCATACAGTAGCTTGGCAAAATGCCAGAATTTAATAGCGATCAGATTTCAATATATAAAAGGACTTATCAACAGAAAATAATGGAAAGAATGGTTTACCCTTTTATCTCGGAACACTGAATGAGATAAATTTCCAGCTGCTGGTCTCTATTTTTTGTTACTGGACCAATGTTCTATATAAATAATTAGGATGTAACCATTTAATACAGAAGAGTTTAATATGTCTGTAACAACCTCAGTACTGTCACTACAATATTGCATTCTGCAAATGTCATTCTGTTGTGTCAGATACCAGCTTTTGGTAAGGTATCTTAGAGCACATAGTAGAAACAAAATTGGTAAATAACTCAAGTTTCTTTCACTGTGATTTGGAAATGATAAATCTTTATAGAATGAGAAAAAAAAAAAATAATCATATAGACAGTTAATAACATACACATGCTAAAATACTTGGAGGCATCTATTTAAGTTTAATTTATTCTAATACTCTGAATAATGACTGATGTGATTTGTTTTCTTTCTTGTTAACCATTCATATTATTATGTTTTATTTTGCCATCTTAAGAGAGGGAGAGGGACAGGGGGGCAGAAGAAGAAAGAGGTGGAGGGAGAAAAGAAATTAAATCTAGAGTCTTGGGGTAGTGTAGAAAGACCACCAATCCAGGGAATAGCTTATGGGTATATCACCATCTCACCAGGGAAGATCTCTAAACTTAAAGATCTTACTAGATAAGATCAAAATGTTCTTGGTATGATACATTATAAACTAAACTACACCAGAAGTGCTATACAAGAGAGATGTATGAGCTAGTAGGAGAATCAACAAAAAGCACTCCATTTAGATTTCTAGATGTGTATGTAAATACATGTTGTATAAATAGAAAAATGTCCAGAGGTCAAAATAAACTAGCATCTATAATTCCCTCAATATAAAGACTATGATGGAAGGTAAGGATGACCAGGAGGAATGATTTATTGCCTTATCTGTGGTTCTTGATACTTTATAATGAAATGTAGATAATTCTAATGATTTTTAACATTCTGATTAGAACTGGTTTCTGTTCAATTTTGGCAAACTAAGAAATCTGGCATAGATACAGAGACAGAAAATAATAACAAATTTTAAAGATTTTGATGAAATATATACAAGCACTATAATTGAGAAATATACTTAATGCCATTGTGCTACTGTAATTTGGATAGCTTTAATTTTGAAGGAATTTTCCTTTTATTCATTATAATATATCCTGTATTAAAGTCATCAAAATAACAATGCTTAATTCTTCAGACTCATTGTACAAACATTTGTTGACAACCATATCCAAACTCCTCCACTACTTGAAGAAAAACTGGAAAAAACCCAATTGAGGCACTTCTCTGAATTCCTAGGAGAGGAACATGCTTTTTCTTTGAATGAAGTAGGTAGACGATGAGAGGAGTTGAACTATGGGATCAATCTTTAAAATATAGTTACAACCATCAATGATATCATCAAGATGGCAACACAAGTCATTCCTGACTTTTATTCTTCCTCACAAGAAAAATAACTAACAACTATTCATGGACAAGATACCACTGAGAAAATCTTAGAGTAGAGGGGTGAGGCTGAAGTGCCTCTGCACCACAAAGATCAGGACAGACTGCTTAAGAAAGGTAATAGAAGTGGCTTCACACTCTGATTTCATAGCTCCTCCCCCAGGGTGAGAAGCCCCACACAGAGCAGTCTCTCCTGAGCCTATAGTTCCTCTAGTGGGAAAAGAGAGCCCAGAGTGGATGTCCAGGTCATGCAGTGCTACAAGTTGCTTCATGGGAGCCTTCACACTGGTCTTATCCCATAGAGATTACAGAGGAATCTACAGGAAACTAGGGATCTGATTGTGTCAGAAAAGAGAAGAAGATTTCTAAATTCCTGCTATGAGTGAGGCCATCCAGTATTTTTCTTTTTCTTTCTGGCTGATTTTGCTGAGCATGACCCCTTCCAGCTCCATCCATGTTGCTGCAAATTGCATGAGTTTATCTTTTTTGATTGCTGAGTAACATTCCATTGTGTATATGTACCACATCTTCTATTTTGGGCATTTGGGTTGTTTCCATAGCTTAGCTATTGTAAATAGTGCTGCTATAAACATAGGGGTGCAGGTGCCCTTTGGAATTACTGTTTCTGTGTCCTTTGGGTAAATACTTAGGAGTGGAATTGCTGGATCATATGGAAGCTCCATCTTCAGCAGGTTAAGGAATCTCCACACAGCTTTCCACAGTGGTTGGACCAGGAAAAAGACTAATTATAATAAAGTAAAAATCAAAACCAACAAGCAACTATAAATCAGAGACACACTACAGGGGGGGAGGAGGGAGTAGGATCAAAACAAAAGGGGATGGAAATTGTATGGGTACTATAATCAAGATGAAAATGGATACATTGTGCAAAAATGAAAAATGATGTAAAAATATATAAAATTAAAATATTAATAAAAAATCCAGTAACAAAAAAAAGAAAGAAAAGAGAGGAGGAACGTGCAACAACCATCACTCAGACCTTGACTGACCAAGTTGAGCTCCCACTGGTGCCTGACCAGAAAGCCTGACCAGAGCACCTGGAAGCTGGATAGCCCAGCAGAGAATATAATGGGAACACGGGGAGGCTGCTAAGAGCTAGCCCACCAAATCTGCCCAGCCAGGGGAGGTCAGTAATAGCTGTACCACTGCTGAGTATAGTTCTCAACAAGAAAACCTGGTTGATTCAAATTATATGTAGATATCTTTCCCTTCTAAATCTATTTTTCAGGATCTTGTTGATTTTTGTTTTATCTTCCTGAATGAGCAAAATTATTTTTTGTTTTGATTTCAGGAACCGCAAGTTGTAAATGCTGTTCACAATCAAATGAATAGTTTTTGCTTCTGTAAAATTGTGCTTTTCCAGTTAAATATTCAATTAGCATACTTAGATTTTGGCTCTGTTGACATCTCGTTTGAAAAAAATAACAAAATGAATAATGAAATGAATAACAAAACAAATAATGATGAATCCAAGAATAAAGTCTAGGAATATAATAAATAGAAAAATAAGAATATAGCAATTTGTGAAGCATGACAGCAGGTCAATAGGAGCAACTCCAAATTTTATTTAGAGCTTACTATATGCCAGGTAAAGGTGGTTCTATTTACATCCTCATTTTAAAGTGAACAGAAGTAAAAAGAGGGAAAGCAATTGGTCAGAGATCACATAACCAGTAAGAAAAATATGTAACCTGAATCTTTAATGATTATGCTACACTGTATCACTGTAATGAAATAAATAGCTAACTGTTCTTTAGCGGATGCTGCAGAACAGAGCTGAAAAAATATTTAACGAAGTTCTGGTTTAAGAAGGCCAAGGACATAACAACTTTACAGAGACCAGACCAGATTTTTCTTTTCTATTATAAATCTTACCCTTCACTGAATTTTCAAATAACATTAGGAAATTGTTATTGATTTACAGTATTGACTCTGATAAAGAGTGAACTTAGTATTAACTACGGCGGAAAATTTCACAAAAGGTTCATTTTAGAAAGCAATCTAAAATATGACACCCTTATGTTTTAAAAGGAAATTCAAAGAGTTCAGACCAACTAGAAATGAATTGATAGTACTCAGAAAAAACCTGACAACTTTACATATTAAAACTAAAAACATCCATAAGGGGGAAAATTTAATTATAAATTAAATAAATGTATTTGTGTGAAAAGCTGAACACATCAAATGAGTAATCCAACTTAAAACAGATTAGAAAGTGTACTATTAACTATTTGATTTACATTCTTCCAGTAAACCATGAAAAAATGGATAGAATATTGAAACATTGTTAATGTGCCATCTTTACAGAGTAAACAATAAGTCAATCCTTTTCCACCAGGAAGGATAACAGCCCTATCTAACTTGGGGTTGCTACTTCCTATGGGACTCAAAACAATTTGTACTGTCTGATGTCTACGTGAGACATCAAAGGGATGACACTGAATCAGAGTTTCATGGCTACAAGGAAACATAGAGGTCAATTAATCTAATGCCTTTCTTTCTTTCTAATATTTGGTTAGGATTGGATTACGCTGTATAAATATGTTCAGTGTTTAGTCACATTGAACTGATGGCCAGGCAATGACTAAGGTCACCTTTAAATGAGTCAACCTACTAAATTTAAAGTGCCAAAGCTGCCTGTTTCCAAGAAGATAAACTTAAAATATTTGAACATTTAAACTCTATATTGACAATTTCTAAGTGTATCTTTTTCATATGTTGTTGATGAATGAAGTAGAACTGCCCCTACCTACACAGAATATTCACATATATTTCCATATTTTTGAAAATAACCCTTAAAAAAAACCAGGTTAAACCAACATAGTATGAACATATATTTTTTCCTGCAGAAGATAATAAACAGAATAGAAAGGTGTACAAATACTGGCAAAAGTTGCATCTTTATAAGTAATTGTTAATATTATAAGCAAACAAAATGTAATTTTGTAATTCT
The DNA here is from genome assembly GCF_014898055.3 of Talpa occidentalis. NCBI lineage: Eukaryota > Metazoa > Chordata > Mammalia > Eulipotyphla > Talpidae > Talpa > Talpa occidentalis. The sequence continues at coordinate 65,741,895 of NW_023601433.1, read as the reverse complement.
GAGGTGTAAGTATGAGTACATGTTTTACTTGTTTGAAATATTTAATATACAATTATATGCGCAACATTAAAACATTAAATACTGTGTTTATATATCTATGTGTGACTGTATATTTATATATGTCTTACGTGGTATGTGTGTGTTTGTGTGTAAAATCTGGACAAATTCACACCAGAATGTTAACACATGCCTGCAATTCCTGATCTAAAGTCTTTCGGTCCAACTGAAGGTCAGAGTTCAGAGTCCAGTTGAATAATTCAGAGAGTGTTTATCTGACACCTCATGTACTTTATGTGACACCCTCAGGGAGGCAGGGGGTTGTGCTCTGTAACCAAACCCATCACTAAATGAATTGCCAAGAGACCTCACACTGCTTCAGATCAGGTTAGTTTTGCTTCTCAATTCATTTCTCAAAGTGTATTACTTTCCAAGTTCTAATTTTCCATAATGCTGACTGAAGACTCTAGACATGTGATGGCCTATAATGCTGAAATTTGAAGGACTATTCCTGTTGTTTACAAAACAAATCTGAACTACAGCCAACTAAGAGAATAAAAAAAGAAGGAACAGAGGCAGAAACTAAAATTCTTACCTTCTCAAAAGTGATTTACACATAGCTAAGGACCATTCACCCCTTTAAAGGACACTACAATAAACTGAGGCTGACTAGTGTTGACTGAGGATCCCCAGAAGGGGAGAGAGAAAAGCCAAAATATGGTGCTGAGCCACCACAGAGGAGAATAAAGGAAGAGGGGCAGAAGAGCAGAGCTGTGTTAGAAAGTATCACAAATCTTGCTGCCAAATTATAAAGTCCTACCACTGGGCAATCTACAAACTTAGTATGTACCAGAATAATGAGTAGTCTGGACTTGTACTGAAGAACAAAACAAAACAAAATTTAAATTTAAAACCCCAAAGGAAGAACTGTTAAAGAAAAAAGAATGTTGTGCTAAAACTCTTCAATAATGGTGATAGGTTAACAAGTGCCTCATGCATTTAAACTCATACTTCTTAAGTAACTACTTCCAATGAAGATCAATCTGGTGTTTTGTTTTTCAAGACTTTTAGAGTTGTTTGAGAAGTAGGCACAGAGATTTCCCATATATCCTCTGCCCCACACATGCATATTCTACCACATTGTCAACATCCCTTACCAGAGTGGGATATTTGTTATAATCAATAAACCTACATTGATATATATCATCATCATCCAAAGTTCATGTTTATATTTTGGTTCACTTTGGGAGAGCCATGTTATGGTTTTGGACAAATGCATAGTGACATATATCCATCATTTTATTATTACGCAGAGTATATTCACTGCCATAAAAATCCTCTCTGCTCCACCTTCTCATGCCACCTGTCCCCATAGTCCCACAATCCCTGCAACCACTAATCTTTCTGTCTCCATAATTTTATCCTTTCCAGAATGCCATATAGTTAGAATCGTATGGTATCTACCCTTTTCAAAAGATTGGCTTTTTTCACGAAATAGTAAGCATTTAACATTCCTCCATGTTTTTTCATGACTTGATAGCCAATTTCTTTTTAACAGTGAATAATATTTTATTGTCTGTATATATTACCACTTGTTTATTCATTCACCTACTGAAATGCATGTCAGTCAGCGATTATAAGCAAAGCTTCTATAAACATCCATTTGCAGGTTTTTGTGTGGACAAGGATATCCTCTTTTCTTAGCAATAATGTCAGTTAGACACTAAAAGATCTTAATGGTAAGTTTTATTCTAACTAAAAGTAAACCTAATGAAAAAAAACTGTTTATAGAAAATAAACAAATGAGTCAAGGAATCAAATTGTTCTTATTTCCTTTGTCCTGTTACAAGTAATAGAGATTGACACTATAATGATTCCATAACTGGTCTTTATGTTAAGTGTTTTCTGATTGAGAGTTATTAGATTCATGGTGCTTTCATCCATTAAATATGGGAGTGGAAACACAAATTTGGTTCATGAGAATATGGGGAGTTTGAAGTTCTTTACTGCTAAAAGCCTCGAATCAGTGAGCCTAGAGTGCTGGTCAAGAGGAGTAAAGAAATATAATGACATTTATTGAGTATATACTATTTTCAAAAAATGTCCAAGTAATAACCAGAGCCACACTAATAGCAAGTTTTGTGTTTTCTCTATTCCAGATTATCTTTCATGTGCTCTATATGTACAAATCATTTGATCCTCATAATAATTCTAGAAGGTAGATAATGTTAATAGGAACTGCTGCTAATTCCCTATTATTCCTATTTCTGTGGGCAGTAAGACTGCTGTTACTGACCACTTAATCTCATGAGAGAATGAATATTTTGATGATTGTTCATGTTAGAAGAATAAGCAGGACATGTTCAATTCATCCTTTTTGTGACTCATTCAACACTTTCTGCCTCCACTTTGGGAGCCAGCTAGTTAGTCTTCAGGAGTCATGCACTATATTATAATCTCTGGTTAATGGGAAAGGGTTTCCCCCAAAACTCTGCACTTTGCCAGCAGAGTCCATTGTTCTGTGGGTAAATCTACTTATTTGGAAGTGAAATATTATTTTGAATAGTGCTGCTGATTATAAAGGCATTTCTCTAAAGTGTCTTGGTCTCCATTTGACCTCTGTATTTATCTCACTTTGATTCTGAAGTGATGAGGTGTGCAAAAGCTGCTAATATCCCAAAAATGATCTCACTCTCTCTTATAGAAGAAGAAACAGAATTCCAGGGGAATTAAGAAACTTTGCTAAGATAGTACACACAAATAAGCTTGAAACCTAGGTTCCAGAGCCCAAGTACATAGCCATCATTTTAACTACTTTCTCTGTAATACTTGGACTCCCCTAAAGTATTTGCTTTTAATGTTATTGCAGTTTTCAAAGATTAGGAAATCTGAAGTTCAAAGATGTTATTTGAGCAGTCACTTAGCAACCCATGAGCTGAGCAGAGATAAAAATTTAGACCAGCTGATTCCAAAGGCAGTGCATTTTACATTGTATTCTACCATCCTATCTATCAATAGTTTCTAAAACTGCTCCTTCCAAAAATCACTCAGAAGGAAGCTACATCCAAGAAGTAGGAGTTGGGGCCCCAATTTAATATGCTATACATCACCTATTTTTTATTATTAACCAAGAAAATGACACCACAATTTGACCAGTTCTTCAATATTAATGGGCATCAAAAAATGAGGTAATAGGATTAAAGTGTAAGCATAGTCAATGAGATATTTTTATGCAACCTCATTTACCACCATCCTCACTTAAAAGATATTTTTCCTATTAAATTACTCTACTCTCTACAATCCTATTTGGTTCTCATCTCCTCTTTGCTATGTAAAAGATAACTTCTCTAGTAATTCCCGATTGTGAATGTGCTTACTTTATTAATATCAGGTAAGTTTATAGGAGATATATGCTATAGCTCTATCTTAAAAGATTAAAATTAAATCAGTATCTTCTGTTGGTGTGTTTTAATTACTTAAACACTCACTTGAAAAGGCAGAGTAGATTCTCCAGTCTTCATGTAGAGATCAATTTTTGCTTGTCTCCACTGAGATTTAGAGACTCCAGTTAGATCACCTTGTTTTTGTAAATTTCCATCTAGTGATGTTCTTGTAAACACAGAGAGATGTGCATGCTGAGACAAATGATACCGGAACTGCACCTGTTGGAAAAAATGTTTGAGTGATATAAATATTCCATTTACTTATTCCTAATAGATTTTCTATAATTAAAAGCATCCTAAATACTTTGGTGTTAAATGAAATCTTCTTGATTCTCTACTTCCCTAATTGTGCAAGTCTGGAAAATGTCAAGTATGTCCTTTGTCAGATTTTGCACTTCCTGCTTAAGGAAAGCCACAACATGGTTATACTCACTAGTATTTTTAACAAATGCCATAGTGATGTCTAAAGAAATGGGCCACTGGCAAACTGCCAGGATAAGTTTGAGAACACATATTTTTTCACTCTGTCATGGGCAGTATCACGCCCCTTTCATGAAAGTTTCCCATGATCCATCTCTCTTCTTATAAATTTGGGAGGTACACACTCTGACTCAAAGTTACAAAATCAGGTTTTACTATATATATTCCTTGATGCCTCAAACAACAAATCAAGAAAAAGTTTTCTTAAAAAAATAGTTTTCTATGGGGCCTCCCCTAGTGGCACAGTTGTTGAGTGCTGGGCTGCGAAGCTGCCCGCAGCTTCTGCTGTACTGGTTGGATCCCTGGCCTCCAGCGAGAGTCCCGCATGGCGCGCAGACCTCTCCTGCCGCGCCTACTGCTCCCCTCAGCAGTGTATTTCATCAGCCTGTCTGTTCTGTTCCCCGCTCTGGCTCTGGTGAATTCTCTCACCCTCCCGCGCTTCTGACTGTACCCAGTGCTTGTATAAATTAAAAAAAAATAGTTTTCTATGGTAATAAAAAATATTAATTAATGATTTTCATTAATTTCTACTTTGACATTATCAAAGAACATTGGGACTCACAGGAAGCTGCTTATTGATAATTCATTCTAAGTAAGAACATGCTCTTTTAGAAACCAGGGAATCTTAATCATTTTGCCTCCTACTTATCATCAGTGATGACAGATGAGGTACTAATGAAAATACAGAAAATTTATTATTTTAGGTACTGATAGCAATAGCTATAGTATTGAATTTGGCACTGTCATTTATTCTACCAATGTTTACTAAGTATTGGATATTGTGCAAGACAAAATTTAATGCCCTCAATAGCTGATTAATTCACTCAATAAAAAAGGTCAACAAAATATCTATAAAAACAAGTTCAGACACAGAGCAGCCATTTTTTTTCTTCCATGTCATAAGGATTCCTAAGGCTGCTTGTTTCAAAGAAAATCAAACATTCAGAGATGAGGCCCCTCAGAAACAAAATGCTTCAATAGAGGTTCAAGTGAATCCTTTACAGTTTCACTATATTTTAAGTTGTGTTTTCCCTTTCTCATTTTGCTTTATTTTGTTGAACAGATGAACAGATATTAGTGCACATATAGGTGATTCATTTATTTCAGTGTTGGCATCAATTTCACTTAGGATGAAAGTTGACAAAATTTCTTTAAATGCTCTTTAAGAAAATTTCTGAGTACAATGGACCATGGTGGTAGACTATGGTTGATTTGGTAGTGAGTATACTATGGTGGTAATACTAAATATGACCTCAATTAAAAATAAATGTGACATCAATTAAAAATAAATAAAATAGTTTTAAAAACAAATAGTTCAGTTTAAAACAGTAAGCAACATTTTCTGTTTTAATGAGGTATAAATCTTTTTCAATGTCTATTTAAATTACTACCACATGATCACAAAATTTGACCGGTTTCCTTTCATTTTAGATTTTACTACCATGGTAAACAAAACTCAGACCTTCACAGGTGAGTGAGAACTTTAAACTCCAATTGAAATGTTTAATTAAATTCTAAGGGGAAAGGGAGGATTGATATTCTTTGACTATAATTAAATTTTAGATCCTGCTATAGTTTCAACATGTTCCATACTTGTAAAAATGCAAACTAGAGCTCTAAACCTTGTTGTACAAGAGATGTACATGTCCCATCAGAATTTCAAGCTGTCAAACTGTCATTCAGTACATCACCAGTACAGTTATTTTAATAGTATATTAAGAGTAAATACCAATGAGACCCATATCAATAGGATAGAAACTCAGATCTTATATTTAATTTACCACTTTAAAAGAATTGGCCTCTTAAAGAGAAGTCATAAGTTTATCTTAGGTCTGGAAAATTTATATGGTCTTTTCAAATTTAATATTGGTAATGGTAAAATCACTGAATAACAAAAAAAAAAAAAAAGACAGGTAAGGGACAAGACAGTAGGTTAGTGGGTCCTAAAGTCTCTTCCTCCATGGACATAGTAAACCATCATCTGTCAAGAATGACTACGTAGTAGAAAGATGAGGACTTGATGATCAGAAACTCCACAGTGAGGAGAGAAATATACCATGAGATAGGGTAGGAAAGCTGAGAATAATCCCACCAGGAATAGGAAGAGGCACCCTTTAAGTCTTCTAACAAGATTCCTGGGACCATCCACAGTTTCTAGTCAAATGTACCTGGACAAGATAAAACAAAGACTCACATATAAAGGAACCCCCATAAGACAATCAGCCAATTTCTCAGCAGAAAACTCTCAGGCTACAGGGAGTGCATGAGATTTTCAAGTACTGAAAGGAAAAGACCTCCAAACAAGTTTTCTCTACCCAGTTAACACTTATAACTGAAGGAGCAGTAAAGAGATTTATAAAGAAATGACAGTTAAAGGAATTCAGCTTCTCTAAACTGGCTGCAACAATAATAAAGAAACTTCTATAAAATTAAAAGAAACCTCATGTAGAAGCCACAAGATCACAGAAATAATGGATTATATGCAGAAGGAAAGCAGCTGTGGGAACTGGCATAACAAACTCAAGATTAACTTGCTTTCAATTAAAGAAAGATTTTTAAGTATAAAAATCCTATATATAAACTACATTTTGAATAAATGTATTTTGAAAAAAATACCTAGAGAAACAAAGAAGATAAAAATGGAATCTAAAAACTATACAAAAGATACCTTTTAAAATACAAGAGAACAAGAACAAAAGAACAAACTGCAAAAACACTCAGAAAAAAAAAATAGCAAAATGGCAAGAAATACTTATATATCAATCATTTTCTCAAGCATCAATGGGATCAAAAGGCACAGAGTGGTTGGTTAGATCAGAACACAAAATCCAATTCTGTACCTTTTCCAGGAGACTTATCTGAGCTCAGAAGATAAACATAGGCTCAAAGTAAAAAACTGGAAAATAATCCAACAAGAATATTGTGTCCTAAAAAAGCAGGGACAGTCATGTATATATCATTTAAAGTGGACTTCCAGCTGAAAAGATAACAAGAGACAAGGATGGACCTTATATAATTACTAAGGAATCAACACATTGGGAAGACATAATCCTCATCAATATATAAGCAATAAATGATGGAACATCAAAATGTATAAAGCAACTATTAACAGTTCAAAAAAGAAACAGTGACAGCAAGATAATAGCAATAGGAGACTTTAACACCCCACATCAACAGATAGCTCAACCAGACAGAAAATCAGCAAGGGAACAACAATCTTAATGAAAAAAATTTTTTAAAGATTTATTTATTTTTATACAAGAATTGGGGTACAGGCCAGAGATGCAGGGGGGAGGGGCGGTGAGAGGATTCACCAGAGACAGAGCAGAGAACAGAACAGGCAGACAGACCGAAGTACACTGCTGAGGGGAGCAGTGGGTGAGACAGGAGAGTTCTGTCCCGCCGCCATGTGGGTTTCTCCCTGGAGTGCCGAGAATTGAACTCATGCTGCAGTGGCTGCAGATTGCTTTATAGGTTGTGTCTTAACCCCTGCGCCACCAGGGAGGCCCCTTAATGAGAAATTACACTAGTTTGACCGAATATATATTTATAGGTTACTGTAACCCCCCAAAAAAAGCTGAATATACATTCATCTTAATAAGTTCATGAAGATTTAAATTATATTAAGTATCTTCAGTGACCACAATGGCATAAAACTAGATAGTGTAAAGAATGGAGAAAATGTCACATATGTGGAAACTGAACAATCAGCTACTTCATGAATTTTGGGTTAGTAAAATTATCATATACAAAACAGGATACTATTGAGCTGTAACAAATAATAAAGTCTTGTTATTTGCCACAACATTAATGAACAGAAGGAGAGTATGTAAAGTAAAATAAGAGAAAGGGAGAAAGAGAAAAACAGGATAGTTTCTCTCATATATGGACTATAAAGATACAAAAGAAAGGGAGAAAGAGAAAAACAGGATAGTTTCTCTCATATATGGACTATAAAGATACAAAACAAAGGAACAGAAAAAAACTAAATCAAAACATATCTAGAAGTCTGACTGCAGAATTGAGACTACCAGAGTGGGAAGGTCAGTGTTGAGAAGTAAAGGAGGGATGGCCCTAAGGGACTATACTAGAAGATTATTGGTACATCGGTGGTAGCTGAGGTGTGGTAACATTATCTGAACAGATACAAACCTGTACTTCTAAAACATATGTAGTATTATCAACTAACATTACATCAATAAAAAACAAACTAAAAAAGATGCAGCTAAAATTTCAGATAGGAGATAGGCACTCATTAAATGTGTAACCTGTGTGGCTCTCAATACCGTACGCTAGTCTTAAAACAGAGTAGGTCATGAACTCACTATTATGATGCAGATTGAGAATTTCTTACAGAACCTATTATGATAATTGTTATTTAGTAGAAATTCAGTAAATAGATATTCAAAAAAGAGGAAAGGCTGAGTAGAACATTAGCCATCAAAGCCTCAATAAATGTACATAAATCTTTGTTAGGGAGGAGGGGAACTTGCTTTATGTCAGAAAATTACACAAGGCATTAAGTGTCCTTAGGGGCCTCACTGGTTTATGGGGAGAGTGAAAAAAAGGAACAATTATCTATAAATCGTGCAATGACAAAGGTAAAAATTATGTGTCTATGTATGTGTAAATGAAATAAAATTAAAGGAAATGAAATTTCATTTTCTCTATCACATTTTAAGTGCTCAATAGGTATATGTGCCTAATTGCTACTATACTGGACAAAACAGGGGAAAATTTCCATTATCAAAGAAAATTCCATTAAATAGAGCTGCAAAAATGTAAATTAAAATTATAATACCCATTTAAAATTTATTTACTACTTATCACTTTGAAAGGAAATTCTTAATTCATGACTGATTTATTAAAAATCAGTTAAATAAAATATTAATATTGAAAGATTGCTTTTATTTCTGTTGGATTTCACTTCAAAACTCTTTGGCAGAGTTGGTTTAAGCTCTTACTGTACTCACTCTCTCATAGCACTTAACACCACCTTGCTGACAATATCTCTATTTTGTCAGGGCAAGTGTGTTTAGGTTGTCCCCATAGTACTCCCAGCATTGAAAGCTGTCATTTGCACAGAGTACTGAATCAGAGAAAGAATGTTAACAGTGGTATCACTATGAGTGCTTAAGGGAGAAATCTCAGAAGAACATTTTTTTTCTTTTTTTTTCTTTTTACTTCCTCGAATCTAGAAAAAAAAATGATGACTCGTGTCTCCATCTGCACTGACTGCTGGAAAACTTAGTCTCAAATATTTAGTCTGACCCTAATAAACTATTTTTGGAACCAACCCATCTCTTGATTCATCAATTTTTTCCCTGATATCTTCATTCACTTTTTTTAAAATATAATTTTAATGAAAAAAATTAAAATAAGTTGAGAAGTTTAAAAAATAATAAACAACATACCTACTAGCATTGAAAGCAGAAGGTTCATATCATCAGACTTCTTATTTTTGATTGTGAAATCCCAACAGTGAGATATATTCTCTTTGTACAATAACTCAAATATGAGAATTCAGAAAATATTAATCTACATAAATCCCTTTGATATTTGATATTTCCTAGTTTATTGAAAACAGTAACAGCATTTCAACACCCACATTGCCACTTCTGGCCCCCATGTGTCTATTTGCGCTAGCCCCTGGCTATTCCAAGGAAAAAATGCCAATCTTCTGCCCATAATTGAGGGACTTGTGAAGGTTTTAAATGAAAGTCCACAGTGAACACAATGATTAGTGGCAAAAACTTGTGCATGTTGATGCCATGTGTTCACTATCCATAAATTACAAGGTTATTCAAGCAAAATGATTCCTAAAAATCTGGTGTTAGAGAAGGATACTCAGAAGAAAGGTTCATGTTCCTATAAAGTTCATTCAAAAAAAGATTCTTAACTGACACGATCACGCAGAGAAAAATCATAAAATTTCATTAAATAAAGGCTTCACTCACATCAAAATATGCAACTTTGGTTATCTAACTGCCTCATTTTACCATTTTATAATGAAGAACACAAGCTCTTCTTCCATGGTAATATCTTCCAATTAGGGAGATCGGTTGGATTTTCTGACTACTCAAAAAGGATTTGGTTTATTTGGTTATTCTGTAACTTTTATGGAAGAAAATATTAATATGACAAAAAACTATAGACTTATAAAAAAAAGGGTAATACCATTAGCTACATGTATCTCAGTTAATAATTAACCTTCTCTAACAGACTAGTAGTAATGCCTAAACTAGAAAGTATTATAAAGTAATCCAAATATCCCTGTCTTTAATTCAAAGATTACTAACCGTTAAGCAGATACAGACAAAATGGAAAAACCAAATACTTCTTCTGGCAGTCTATAAAGGCTCCTTGACAAATTCTTACTTTTTCAAAAACCAAGGCATACCACTAAATTGATATCTAAGGTCTTGAGAGCTTGAGGACTTGGTTCTGAGAGGCAAACAATCAAGTGTCTAAACTGTTACTTTAAGTGAAGTTCCACCAAATCACTTCCTACAGCCAACTCTAAATTTTAGCAATGAGAGAAATATGTCCTCAAGTGAAAGCGATCATAACTTGAAACACAATCACAATGACCACAAATTAAAAATTTCTAGCATAAAATGAGAACTGAAGATTTAAAAAAAAAAAATTCTCAGCAAGTCTCAGGAATTTCTAATAATTTCTTAGAACTTACTTTCAAATGTTTGTAAAAGAAACAGAATTAACACATTCTGTTCTTTTTTATTCAATTTTTTATGTATATAACAATAGTGATGAAGATACTTCAATATGTGACTTTGAAAGAAAGCTAAATAAGCTTATAAAGCACTTTTAAAAAGCAACAAATGCTTCTGGAGCTCTAAAAAATATCTAAATCTATCACATAGTATTTAATTAAAAAAAAAAAAAAGCAAAGGCACATAAATGTAGAGTGCATTTGTGTGAGGTAGAAATAGAGCCCAGGTAATTGTCATTTCTAACTCCCATTTAAAAATAAGGAAAAACAGGGGCCTCCCCGGTGGCACAGCGGTAGAGCACTGGGTTGTGAAGCTGCCTGCGGCCTCTGCGGCACCGGTTCAATCCCCGGCTGCTCCCCGGCCACCAAAGGAGGGTCCCACATGGCGCGCAGACCTCTCCTGCCGCCCGCTGCTCCCCTCAGCAGTGTACTTTGGTCCTTCTGCCTGCTCTGCTCCCTGCTCTGGCTCTGGTGAATTCTCTCACCCTCCCGCACTTCTGACTGTACCCAGTGCATGTATAAACAAACAAACAAACAAATAAATAAATAAAACATGCCTCTATTGAAAAAAAAAAAAAAAAGTTGGGGAGAAAATGCCTAGCTTCTATAAATAAATAAATAAAAATAAGGAAAAACAAAAGGAGGGTGAGGGAGTGAAAGAGGAAGGACAACCTAGTAGGAGTTTTGAGCACTTAGATTTATACTGCTGAATGATATGTAATTCACCACTAGAAATGCTCAAGTTAGCTGCTGTAACTTTATATTTACAGGAGATGAATTTAGTGGGTGGCAGTATTGATTTCTTCATCATTTTCCAGTAACCAAACCAAAAAATGAACTGAAATTCTAAGAGTTATAGACATGTTAGAATTTTAAAGGACCTGAAATCAAAGAAAGCTGAATAGGAACATCTAGTCTAGCTATTAGTTTTATGGAAATAAATGGAATTATTTCTAGTGAATACCTACTATTAGCCAAATACTTAGATAAATGCTTTCTTTAACCATCATTTAGTCCTCACAAACATGTGAAGAAAATATGCTATTAATTATGCCTACATTGTAGACAGAGTCTCAAAGAGGATATATAATTAGAGACAGGACTGATATTCAGAAAATGGCAAAAAGATTTGAACCAAATCTGTCTAACTCCAAAGTCATCCTGCTTTCTCCACTGTGAACTGAGTAGCCCTTGTTCTATGTTTATCTGGTAACTGAACAAATAAAATTTCAGAAAACTGAGTCATCTTTTGAAAACCAATCAAAATTCTAAAAATTAATTTTTAGTAACAAAGACATTATTCTCCCAGGCATGTAAAATAATATAAACAATTTCAAATAAACAGTTAATGAGGGATGGAACATAAATACTAAAATTTCAAGTTCTAAGTTTGCAGATTTTTATCTCTATTTATATATTCTTTTTCTTTCAACAAGTACTACTTAAATGATTTTTTTTATTCAATTAACACTGTTGGTCAAATAAAATTCTATCCACAGCTTTAAATATTGAAAGAACTATGTGGAGGGCCTCCCCAGTGGCACAGCAGTTGAGCGCTGGGTTACGAAGCTGCCCGCCGATTGAGGGTCCCACATGGCATGCAGACCTCTCCTGCCGCCCGCTGCTACCCTCGGCAGTGTACTTCGTTGGTCTGCCTGCTGTGCTCTCCACTCTGGCTCTGGTGAATTCTGTCACCCTCCCGTGCTTCTGACTGTACCCAGTGCCTGTATAAATAAATACATAAATCTTAAAAAAAAAAAAAAGAACTATGTGGAAAGAATACAGAATGACAGAAGTATCCTTTAACAGACCCTGAAATCAATGGTATAAGTTGTATGTTGCAAATGTTTTCTGGAACAGTATGACATTTTCTGGCAAAATAGCTCACATAAATATCTCAGTTCATCATGGAAACAGCAAGCATTCAGGAGTATGAGTAAACCAAGTCCACTAACAGAATGGTCAAAGGAAATGCCAATAGTTGATTACCTGACATGAGGTAGAGGCAGTAAGTGATTTTATAAGAATAGGACTTCCAAGTCTGGCCATTCCAGGAAATTGATGATGTGCTCCAAAATAAATAAATGATCCTGCAAAAGCAAATGTAAAGTCATATGGATAAATTTCAACTGTTGCACATATAGTATTTTTTCTCTCTAGCATCTTATTCTTACACACAAATAAGGAAAATTAAATATTTAGTTACTTTTCATTAAGCTGTATAGATAACGTAAACTCTTTCTTAATAAATATCTAAAATACGGGCCTCCCTGGTAGCTCAAGGAGTTAAGACGCAGCCTTATGAGGCTGCCTGCAGCCACTGCACTGAGAGTTCAATTCCTCAGCAGACCAGGGAGGTGACCACATGGAGCAGTAGACCTCTCCTGCCTTGCCCACTGTTCCCCTCAGCAGTGTATTTCAGTATATCCGCTTGTTCTGCTCCCCCACTGTCTCTGGTGAATCCTATCATCCATACCTTTGGCCTACATCCCAGCTCTTGTATGCATAAATAAATAAATCTTAAAAAAAAAAAAAAAGAAAAGAAAACCCAATTGATTGAAAATGAAATCTTGTTCTAAATCTCCTAAATAAATATTTTTATTGGTTTAACTCATGTAATAGAGTTTGAAGTAAAATTAAATGAAGCTTGTAAGCTTATGATTAGATATTCAATAGGCCTTTATGAAATTACATGAGAGCTTGGTTTTTAAGCTTCTTTATAAAATACTAAGGGATATGAGCCTATGGAATGAGTTTGGTTGCTCCTGGGTCAGACATGCTTGACATTGTTGTCTGTGCTAGTGGGGATGAAAGCTTAATTAAAGATCCTATCTCAGTGTTAACAAAATAACTGCTTTAGATTTCAACTACAGTGATATGCTCACGGCAAAGGTACAGGGGATAGCATCTCTTAGCAGTCAAAAAATCCACATTCTGAACTGCTGTCAGGGGTAGCTTCGTTGAATACTGAAAATTTACAAGGAATACTATGCCAAACAATGTCAAGGTCTGATCCTGCCCTTTGATAATCACAAAGTGATGGGCAACTTGGAAAGTCAAGTCTTTTGCTTGAAAAATACCACTCTGAGATGATTTTTCAAGATACAGGTCAATGCTGACTTCACAAACATGATAGGATTTCAGAATTAAAATGTATTGTTCTTTAGATACTACCATGTGAGTAGCCAAACAAGCAAGCCTGAAAATTAGCAGTGCCATCTCTGAATGGGAAAAATAGAACCCAGTTTATTTGGGCTTTAAATCTCAAAACCAAGTGAAAAGGATAATTGCTATTGCTACCTAATTCCAAACTAAAGTTATGGAAATAGTATACATATATAAGTTCATTAAATCTTCTGGCTCACCTATGAAAGTAGAGAATAGAAAATCATGATTTTGAAGCTTAAAACTCCTCAGATTCAAGTAAAACTCATTTGAGTTTGTACAAGAGACTAACCAGAATTCGAAAAAATGATAAATATTCAAGCATAGTTATATTATTTATAGAAAATATATAGGGCTAAATTATCAAGAACTCATATGAGACTCATGTGAAGAACATCATAATGTACTATGGAAGACAAAAGCCCTCTAGTGAAACGGAAACAAGCAATTATATAAAATTTAAATTATTTTTAAAATTATACAAATATTAACTTGATGAAAACTCACATGAAAGCTGAATGTAATTTTAGATAAATATTTGGAAAAGAAGTAACATTGTCTTAGAATTTTATATAAGCAATTGAGGGGTAAAGAGAGGCAATTTTATACTCAGAACAGGAATTCTAGGAATGTGTCTCTGCATTTGTCTCTTAGAAGTCTGCTCTGCAGTATGTATTAAGGGGACAATGGAATTACAGTATACCAAGGAGATGTTTTAAAAATTAACATCATCACTGTCAATAGAGCTGAGTTTATAGGTATAGACAGCAGATGGATGGCAAAGTTTTTCTCTCTCCATCCCCTAACAACCTGTCCCACCAACCCCAATTCCAAAGACTGCAATTAAAAATACAGTTGACATTGTTAGTTTTGGCATATTTGTTTGGAAATCTCAAAGGAAAAACCTATAGAACAATGTTCAATGGGGTTACATATCTTAAAAAGTGTCTCAAGTATCATTCTCTTTATTAAAAAGTTAAGATGATACTTATGTACCCAGGCAATAGCATCAAAAAAAGCAAAAGAAAAAAAGAACAAAATTCTTCTGTTTTTCTTGGAATTTAATAAAATCTTACTGGAATGCTATGATTGCTCTATTTCCAGGATATTTGAAAAATTACAATGCTTTTTAAAAATATATACAAAGAAGTAAAATGGTTTCTTACCAAAAAAAATTTTAAAGCCTTAAGAGTTCAAGTATTTGTAGATTTATTTTATAGGTAGTGCTAAATCTCTGTTCTTTGTTCACAGAAAGAAGATTAAACTATTTTTCTTTCTATTTTTCAAAAACGAGATTGCTCCAAAACAAAGACAATCATACTGTAATTCCTGGAGACTAGAAAGATTATCAAAAGACTTCCTTTCTTCATGCCAGCAATTTAAACTTTGAAAAACGCAACAAAACTATTGGTGTTTAAAGCAATGTTCATTCCAGAAAACTAAATTAATTGCAAATTAGTAAGTCAATCAGGAGAATTTAAGCAAAACAAATTAGAGTTCTGTTTATATAACCCATAGTCCAAAAATGAAAATACACAGCACCATCACTCCATAATGTGTGATTGCTGAGAATACATAATACCATTCAACATGGAAGAAAGGCAACTTTTTTTGAGAAGACAATGTCCTACCATGATTTATGTTTGCTGGATGGTCAGGATGAGAAATATTTTGCTCTCCCCTGATCATTCCCTTCATGAATTCCCAGTGTGAATCTTCTGTGAGAAATGGCTCCCAGTCACAGAAACCAGACTCAAAGTCACAGGTGAGACGATTTGCTGTTACGCATAAGGGGAAAAAGACGAGAAGTGAAGCAGGAACATGCAGCAAAACTTGGATTCTAGATAAGTCAACCAGCTTAGGAGGTCAATATAATTATTCCATTTTATAGTGAATATTTTACAATTATCACAATAGTTTTATTGTCTTCAGTCTCACAAGATTCTCCATGTGCTCTGTAAAGCATTACTTTCTTCATGCTTCTGTCTACAAGACTGGCTTATTGTGCCCTGACTGTCCATCTCTCCCGTGTATTTAATGATGCAAGGTGAACACCAGAGCTTTTCAGGGAGTAACTATTTCACCAGCTGAGATGGTAGGAAAAAAATCCATTTGAAAGGTGGGAGTATAAATTAATTCTGGACATTTTAAGAACCTGAGGCCAGCTCCTTGGTTTCATTCTAGCATGCTATTTTAAGGTTTTCTCAAAAAAAAAATGCCTAGTCACTTTGGAATTGCAGTGACCTAAACTGTGCCCTTTTTTCCTCTTAATATATAATTAAAATTTGAGGAATACTTTATTCCTACACTTATCACAGCAGAACTAGTTCTAGAGAAAGTCAGGTTTGGGGTTAGCTTCATAAGTATCTTCCCCATCTTGTCTCCAATTTTGTGAGAAAAGAAAAAGCAAGTTTCAGAGAAATTTTGACAACTTGATTTGTGTTTTTGAGAAGTTGGATTTTATGTGATTAAATTTCCTTTTGCCAAAATAAGAATTTCAAAGTACCAGCCTATCTTAGATAGCAGCTGTGGGGATAAATGAATATAATTAATTTTACACTTGTTTCCAAATATTGCTCTTTATACAGAGGCATTTTTATAACAATAGGAAGGCAAAACATTTCCTATTCATAAGACACCCAAATTTTTGACAGTTTCCCTAGGATCATAATGCTATTGCCTTTAATAACAATAATGATTTAAAAAATTGACATATTACCACTGAGATGTAAGAGACAAGTATTTTGTTTATATACAATTAGCCCTCACAAATACAATCCAAAGCAAATGTAACTGTCCCCAAAGAGAAAAATAGGATGTTAGCTCTCAGTAATCTGCTGATGACAAATTTTAATCAACAGAACATCCAGGCTTTGATATCAGTCAAATCTAATGTCAAAATTTATACCTGAACTGTGCTAGAGGATTACAGGTACTGTGGTGGTGGATTTATCATGGTAACATTCATCTAAAGAGGTGTAAACCTGCCCTCCTAAAATCAACATTACCTCAACAAAAAATAATACAATTTTTAAAACTTTATACCGGAAGCCACCCCAAACCAGGACTCTGTCTCATAATCAAGAAGATTCCAATACTACATACTTACCCCAAATCATTACTTCTAATTTAAAAAATATATGACCAATTTTACCAGTATTTTGAGTAAGTTCATTATATCTTAATAATCAAGGGATCTTCAAATGTCTATAAGCAGGGATGCCTGGTTTCATGACCACATATTTCAGCACTAACATATCAATAATTAAAACACTGAAGTGCACTATGCAAATAACAACACCACTTAAAGATTTCCTGCATGTCAGTTAAATGTTTAGATCTCATAGTTGGGCTCATTTAGACAGTCAGATAACAGAAATATTATAAGAATTTTTTTATTAACAAATATTAATTTTTCCCTGACATGAATTTCCAAAATATTAAAACAAGTGAATTGACTTGGAATTAACCCTTTGTGAACTTCACCTACTAGGCTACCTCCCCCAATTCTTCTAGGTCAGTTGATGCAATATGGAAATATAAAAAAAAATATGTACTGGACCTCTGAAAAGTGCTTGAATGTTCCAAATTTTTGGTTTGAGACTTAGCCAAGGATAATTATGAAAAGATCTTGCATATTACCTAATGGTGAATCAACAAGAAAAATGCTATTCATTTATATACCACACTGTAAATCTATTGTTTCTGGATATGTTTTTTTCTTCCCTCACCTCTGGCTATAGAGTTCATGGAATACTTTGATTAAAAAAAATACTCATAAAAGAAGTTCTTCTGTTTTTCAGTAAAGAACAGTCTTGAGTAAACTATAACCTCTATGTCTCCTGGGCATCCAGAAAATCTTCTGGTCTAGTCTAGACCTTGACCCTCTGTGAACTTCACCTACTAGGCTACATCCCAATTCTTCTAGGTCAGTTGATGCAATAAGGAAATATTAAAAAAAAATATGTACTGGACCTCTGAAAGGTGCTTGAATGTTCCAAAATCTTGGTTTGAGACTTAGCCAAGGAATCCTTCCATCTCTGTCCCCACCCAGGAGAATCCCAATTCCTAGAGACACACTTCCCTGGATAAGAAAAACTTTCATGAGTAGAGCAGCCATACAACTGAGTTGCCCAGGATTGCCCCAGTTTATACCTAGCATGACAATTGATAATTCCCCTTTTTCTGCTCACATATTCCTGTTTAGGCAATAAGTTTTATATTAATACACAAAACAAATCCATAAACATAACCATCTTGTTCACTGCAGGTGGCCACTGAAGTAACCAGGCTATACTCCAACTAAGCAAATGTATGTAGCAGCTATAAAACCAATGAGTATGAAAATGCCTCACCAAACCCTTGCACAGATTCTTCACACTGCCTATGTGACTCAATTGCAAAGATGTGAAGAATTTATGCCAAAATAACTGGATTTTATAAATGTTGAAATGTAGAAAGTTCAAAACATGTCTTTCATCACCTGGATGTTGTACCAGTTAAAATGTCAATCATTATACCTCCCACAGAACACTAAATATCACTGTCCTTTGAAAAATGAAAAGTCACTTTTTTAATCTATCACCGTAAAGATATGTGAAAGCAAATTGGTGCAATCACCTCTGTAATATACTTGGTGAATTGCTCAGGTGTTTTACACAATGACATTTGATCTACCACACTTCAAGAATTTTTTTAATATCCTAAAATTTAATAGCATTATAAGATAAGCAGGATTTCAGTCACCAGAGTTGAAGTTGTTCCATTAATATTTTTCCTATATAATTAAAAAAAGATGAAGCTATAAATATCTGAAGGAAGCCAAGAGAGCAAACATATTCTTATTGTAGCACCAAAAAATGCCTAGTCATATAAACAAAATGCATTCATTATAAACAGTGTTTGGGTTATTTGATTATTTTTTTTAAAGATTTATTTATTTATTTATTTGTTTGTTTGTTTGTTTATACAAGCACTGGGTACAGTCAGAAGCACGGGAGGAGGGCGACAGAATTCACCAGAGCCAGAGTGGGGAACAGAACAGGCAGATGGACGAAGTACACTGCTAAGGGGAGCAGTGGGCGGCAGGTAAGGTCTGCGCACCATGTGGGACCCTCCTCCAGTGGCCGGGGAGCAGCCGGAGATCAAACCGGAGCCTCAGAGGCTGCAAGCAGCTTCGCAACCCAGCGCTCAACCGCTGCGCCATGGGGAGGCCTATTTGATTATTTTTAACTATGATAACAGAACAAATTTTCCATTTCTAATCAGAGAATGAGATGCCACTGTTCATAATTTTAGTGAGGTTTCACTAACTTCATCAGAGTAATATTTTTAAATTATAACAAAATGTTCTTACATATTTAGACACTGTAGCATAGTGGCAGGAGAAAGGGAATTTTATTGCAACAGTTTAGGAAAAATCTACTGGATCATGAGAATTATAAATATGTATGAATCTTCTAGTTCAAAAAAAGAAAAAAATATGTATGGAAGGAATGAATGTGGAATATTAATATGTTGTTTAATAAGTATGTATTAGATTATATACTTGCCCTCTGGATATATTTGGTATTTAATAAGGTTTTTAAAAATATGAAAGACATTTAGAGAAGGTATCACAGTAAAAATTAAATATATTTTTCCAAATTTTTTTAGTCCTTGTTAATTTTTATTTTTATTGAAGTAAGACTGCATTGTTTCAATGTGCATCACTAAAAATCAACATGTGTATAGTACATTAAATTCACCTCTACAAGTCCAAATCTATTCATTACCATAACACGGTTTCCTCTGTCCTCATATATCCACTTTTCCCTTCTGATAACCACTAATTGGTCTTAGAGTCCAATTAGGTCATATGTTTATTTTCTCTGTATACCACATATGAGTGAAAACATGTCTTTCCCTGGGCTAATTTCACTAAGCACAATACCCTCTAGGTCAATCCTTACTGTTGCAAGGGGCAGGTTTCATCTTTTTTATAGCTGAATAGTATTCCATTGCATACATACCCCACATCTTATTCACTTGTCATTTGACGAGCACTTAGAGTGGTTCCAACTCTTGACTGTTTGGTTTATTGAAACATGGAAATGCATACATTTCTGTGGTTCATTAGGGTCTACATGTCACAGTTTTGTTAGGCAGGAAAATGTGTTCAGTTTACAACTTCATCAGTGATATTCTCCACTCAGTAAGGGTTATATGACTTCTGGTAAGTTCTTTAAAACTGTTTGAAGTACACCTGCTAGGACCCTGTACACACCACTCACTTTCTCATCAGATGTTGCAGTCTTGCAGGATGACAGCGACAATTCTGCTCTAGGAACCGAGTGTAGGTGTTCCTTGCCAGGTTGGGGCTTGGTACCAAATGCCTCTTTCCTGGAGCTGTAGACTCCACTTGATCACTGCCATCCTTATCTTTCCCCTGAGGCTAGGCTGCTCTGGAATCCTTGGTTTGTGCTACTGGGCCCCTTACCTTTTCTGGCCTCCCGCTACTGCAACCCCAACAAGCAGACAAGACCGCCCTCACTACAACCTGGACCTCCTTCCCCAACCATTGAACCACATGTTTTGCAGATACTTCTCTGGTCTCGGGAACCTCAGATGTGGTGGCCTCTGTTTATGCACTGTGGTGTAGGCCTCTTCCAGGATGGTGGGAGGCTGAGGGAGATCACCCCAAGCACATGGGGCTGGTGCACTGGAAGCACATGGCACATGGGTGCAGTTCCCAGAAGCAAATGGGGGACTGCCAGGTTAAGGTCCCCTGGCTGGCTAAAGGGATATTGAACTGCAGCTGCCCACACCCAGGTGGCTCATGGGTCCAGGCAGCAGATTGTGCCACCCTAGGGGCACTGCACCAAGACCTTGCAGCACAGGTTCACTGGCACAGCTACACCTCACTTTGTGGCTGCCTGGCCCGCAGTGCTCACCTGACACATTAAGGCCATAAGTTGTGCCTGCTGGTAGCTGTCCTAGTACTTGGTGTCCATCAGCTCCAGTAATCCTAATCCGGGAAAGACCACAAGACCACCCCGACTGAGGAGGAAGGGGGTGGGGGTGTAGCCCCAGCCCCATACTGCCAGCTGCCCCTGCCTGCCATGTCCTGCCTTGGTATCTGTCTGGTAAGTAGGAGGTGCAGACCAGGTACCTAATCATCCAGCACCTTTTCCCCCAGGGAAGCCATATGCACAGCCTATCTATACCCAAAGAGCACATCTCATGTTGAATGAATGCCCTTATGACAAAAGGGGTAAGCACATCTCATGTTGAATGCCCTTATGACACAAGGAAGCCAGCTGGTGGGATGGCTATGGTGATTGTGTCATATGTCCTAACACATTAAATTGTATACATTAATTATGTATAGTATTTGCACATCAACTTTACCTTACTAAAAATATTCTTAGTATCTACTGTTTGGAATTACAATGATGCTCTTAGGATTAGTGAAGTGCTGGTAGGTTTCACTGCTATCCTGAAAGGTCCCTGAGTAGTTTCCTTTTTCTTAAGTCTCCTTTCTTTTACATGCCATCTGTTTTCTTTCCCAGCTGTCTCTTCTCTGAAGCCTCTTTGGCACAGCAGTTCTCAAACATTAATGTGCAGAGGATCACCTGGGACATTATTAAAATGTAACTTTTGGTTCTGTAAGACTGAGCTATCGCTTGAGGTTCTGCATTTGCAAAGATCTCCCAGGTGATGCTGGGAGAAGCCACTATACAGCAACACCCTATCAATTAACTGCTTTGGAACAGGCACTGGGCTAGATACTTAGTCAACACACCGGTTAAAATAGCATCTAAAAGAAAGAGGAATTTGGTAATGGAAGGATATCTGAATGTGTGTGTCTTTTGGGAAAAACACATTGACTCTTAAAATACTAAATGACAAGATTAATGAATTAATATTTACTAAGTCTCCAGAATATAGTAAGTACTACTGATGCTATCCAAATTGCATATATGAGCAACACTCTCCTAGAGATTCATCCTAAAGTGGGATAAAAAGAAACTATAAAAGCAATTTTTTCCTATGTTTCATGAATTTGAAAAAATTCTATGTATGAGAGTCTTGTATTTTAAATACAAATTTGTAAAATACAAATGTAAAAATGTCTGTAAAATGTTTCAAAGTAATTTAAATTTCAAAAGGCTGCTTCTTATTTGTAATAATACATAGGCATATGTATATATTCATAAATATACAAAATGCCTTGGTACAGAAAATAATGTAACATAATATTAAGTCTAATAACTAAATTACTACATAATTTTCTCAGAGCAAAAATTATTATATAAAAATTTATGTGAAATATAAATTTTGACATCAAAATATACATTATAGACATTAAATGTATAAATATTATTAATATGCAATATCCCATATATAAAGTTTATCCAAGCAAATATGCCAGGCTTTTTTTATATATTTTTCTTTAGATATCTACATTATTTGAAAAACTTAACAGAATAAAAAGTAACACTATTATTTGAAAAGCACAGACATCTGAGTTATCGTCACACAATGAAAATAGTAGAATGGTATCGAAATACACTCTACTGGAAAAATGCCAGCTATGTAAGCAATGAAATTTCAATACATGAAGAGAAATGGGAAAATATGTCCAGAATCAAATGCTAAAATATCGATTATTACTACCATGGGATTTGATTAAACCAATTTAAAGGAAAACATAAAGAGCCCCTCACCATAGAAGAATAAGAAGCTCAGTTTCAATATACACAATTGGGGAAAAAAAAAAACCAATAACAAGAACATATTTATTTTGGTTACTGAAACTGAGAACAATGCAAGTCATTAAATGAATTTCTTCAGAAGAAATGAACCAAATTTTCTGTTAAAAAATTATGTATAGGATAGAAAGGTAGAAAAATGAATTGCCCTCAGATTATTTTTTTTAATGAATGACAAAGTGAGAACCACCAAAGAATCCATTCAGAGATAATATTGGTAAGTAACTTAAGCTGTGTAAATGCAGTGTTTAGAGTTAGGTGTTTGAGGAGTTAATTAAATTGCCCATTCCAAACAAGCAGATGATTCTTTTCCTTGCTTCCGATCTCCTTTTTCCTGCATTCTTCTCCATTTCCCTTAAAATCCTTACTCACCCATCAACAAAAGGAAACTATACAAAGAGCTTTTCATTAAAAAGGTGTCTATCTTGCTGCAATATTTTTTCTCTTGCTCAACTAAATACCTCACTAAAACACTGAAGCAAAATGTCAAATTTTTTTAATAATTAAAAATAAATATCATTTGTGATATAGGAATTGGATTTATTTTGTTGGAATTCATCATTTCTAAAGAGACTTAAGCATCTTACTTGCTACATTAACTCATATGGTAACCATCACGTAGATTGCAAATTATTTTTTTTTCCTTTTAAATATGCTAGACTTGAATAGTAATGGGACTTTTTGGAATCAGTCCTATCAAAAACTATAAAATGGTTGAAAAGAAGGTGTCAGGATTATTCCCCCCACTCATGAATGCCAACCATGACTGACATGATTTCTACAGTCATTGTGGCCACCTGGTAAGCAATGGCAGCCTTCTTCCTCTTCACTCCTTTCCCACAACTTCTTATTTAATTATAAGAATGGAAAAAGTCCTACATTTAATAAGGGTTGGCATGTCTCCAAAGCGGAAAGTACAAAGAGATTCTTTTTCCCAACTCTTTTCCTCTTTAAGCAAACACATACACATTTATACACACACAAACACACACATCCCACTAAGTCACAGTATTCATTTTGTTGAACAAATAGAGATTTTGCAGTGTTAGCAACAAACACCAAAGCATAAAATTAGCATAGAGACCCACACAAGAAATAGTGCAAATAGCTTCAGAGTGAGAATGTATGTTTATCTTATTTCATACATATTAACTTTGCTTATTTAAAACAAACACTATTAAATTCAACCACAGCCATGAATTAGAGCATGTGAATAAGTAAAGCAATAGTTCACTTACAGCAAGTCACTGGATCTTCATCACTCTCATCAAAACAGTCTTGCTGAGAGTCACAGAGTGATTCTTGGGCTATGCACTGGCCGCTGGCACAAGTGAATTCATCTGCAGAGCAAAGCTTTCTGGATGGAGACTCTGCACAGGCATAGACCCAGAGCTGATCAAGCCCAATAAAACCTTTCGGGTTCAGAGTAGTCCCTTCAAAAACAATCTTCGGGGGGGGGGGAATGAGTGGTTTATGAGCTTACAACCTCTTTTAAAAGACAAAAAAGGATAGTAGATATTAAATAATTTTTGAGAAAAAAATGTCTGTTTAAAGAGCAAATATATCTGATACAAAGTTCCTATTTGATAAGCCTGATGTACACACATAAGGCCGATGGGCACATTAGATCCACTGAGGACCCTGAAAAATCACCCATCTTTAGACAAAAGATAACATCCCACATAACCATCAACAATATCCCTCACTGTGAACGTGTATATGGTCATCATCTTCACAGCTTTATTTTTTCAATATTCCAGGAAAATAAGTATCATCATCACTGATTCTATAAGAGCTATAACTCCTGTTTTTATTTAATTGCTGAAATCAGTATTGAAAGTAATGAAGGGAGGGCCTCCCCTGGTGGTGCAGTGGCTGAGCGCTGAGCTCCGAAGCTGCCTGCAGGCCCTGCAGCGCCGGTTTGATCCCTGGCCACCGGCGAGGGTCCCACATGGCGCACAGACCTCTCCTGACTCACCCCACTGTTCCCCTCAGCAGTGTATTTCATCAGTCTGCCTGTTCTGTTTCCAGCTCTGGCTCTGGTGAATCCTCACCCTCCTGTGCTTCTGACTGTACCCCCAGTGCTTGTATAAATAAATAAATAAATCTTTAAAAAAAAAGAAAGTTATGAAGGGAAATGTCAGACAAAGAGTAAAAGACAAACTAAAATAGAAAGTTTTAAAGAATATAAAAATCTATTAATTTTCATAAAAGAATTTCTCCAACAATCAAAGAAGTGCTAATTAAAGAAAATAAATCTCTTATTTAACCAACCTATTAGCTTTACTAGGAGGTTACTGAAAGTATATAATATTAGCGAGTGAAACAACCATATATCACTAGTGAAATGTAAGATAATGTCAAAGTATCAGTATTCCTTGAAGCTCTGCCAAAAGCACTGATTAGAGAAGTATGAACTGCTGACTATAGCAAATAATTCTATAGAAAATAACTCATGTCCAATATGGCAGTGACTACATAGGGCTACTTCAATTTAAATCAAATTAAATTGAAATCCAATTCTTCCACTATACTAGCCACATTTCTAGTGTTCAGGCGTCACATGTGGCTAGTGGTTACCATATTGGGGAGCACAGATACAGAAAATATCCATTACTGCTATTTTGTTGCACAGCACTAAAGATCTTATTAAGGTGTAGCATTCTAGGAAAGAAGACTACTTCTTAATCTCTCCAATTTAAAGTGTATGAATAAATTTCTTCTTTTCAAAGGCATGAGGAATACATATTTGTTCAGAATTACTTAAATCAAGTTTAGGATTTAGTCTAGAAAATGCTTAAATCATATGTAATAAGAAAAGTTTGTTGTTGTATACTCTCTCTACATGACTATCCTGATATAGAAGTTATCAGACCTGCTGTATATTTTCATAGTAGCGACTATTCAGATATGCAGATATGTCTGTTTCAAAAGTTGATGAGTTTGAACTTTAATTTCAAAAGTTTGTCATTATTGAAATGCTACTTACATTTAATAAGCACTTGGAAACTGAGGATAGTCTCAAATTATATTCTTTATATTTTACTTTGTTTTATCCTCTAAATCGATTACAAAACAAACTTCAATATACAGTTTTTTAAAAAAGAAAAACTCCAATCACTTAGTACCTCTTTTAGAAGTTATAAAGATAGGTATCAGTTTAGAAAAATAAATTGGTATCAAAATACTAACTCAAGCTATTGTATAAACCTCAACTTTGCTGAGATTTCTATAAAAATACTTTGTTTCAGAAATTCCAACCTCAGCTATAAATGGAGTTCTAAAAATCTGCATGGTTACAGTTCAGTGTCATTTGGATTCTCGCACTCAGCACCTTGAAAAACATATGAATACTGTATTACCGTAAAGGAATGAAATTGTTTTCCTATACTATACATACAATCTCTCTCATTACTTTCCACTCACACTCCAATATATTTTGTTTACATCACAAAATGAATGGAATCTTCTATTATTGCACTTCAAAAATAAATTCGAAATAGTAATTCATAATACCAGCTATTAAAATGTTGATGCCATTGAAATTACTATATTTTGTAATGTTGCCTTGATATTAGAGAAGAAAAGACAGGCAAACACTAATAGAAAAGTAAAATATAAATATAGGTATAGATACAGATGTTATCAAATATATATTTCTTCACAATATCAACTCTATATACAAAACAAAATCCCAAATTCATTTTTAAGAGATAGCATTCTCACTGAGATATGTGCATATCAGATGTATCATTGTATAGGTCACATTATCCATGGGTTATAAAAATGTTAATTATGTAATTTACATTTGTATATGTTGTATAGATTTTCAATACTAGTTTATTATTTATCTGTTTCATAATGAAATTGGCTTCCTTGGTTGCAATGGATCGTGTGGAGGGGTGCAAGGGCAGGAGCCCATGGAGAATGAGTAAACTTTTAACAATAGTATTCACACTCTGGCTCCTGCACAGAGGAGAAATTCAGCCTGAGATGGATTTGGTACAATAAAAATAGGTAATTTCTCCCCCCAAATATACAAATCGACATCCCTAATTGAAATGCTTATTTCTTTAATTACCTTTTTATTTAATTTTTAATGAAGTACCTTTGTTTTATACCCCTGTTAACATTTTGATAGTATAGGATTTCTCCTATCAGGTGGGGTCACCAAAGCACCTATAATACTCCTCCATAGTCTCTTATGCTACTCCTCCCTCACTCCATCTTCACCCCACCCCTCTGAATAGCTTAGATCTTTGGTCATAAATTCTGACTTAAATTTAGCAATTGGTAATAAATTCACTATTGCAAAGCTAAACATTAAATTTATGATTGAAAAATATCTGCTTTGTCCTTTTTACCTTAAATGTCTTCAGATCTTCTGGTATTGAAACTTCTGCTTTCACCCATTTTCTGTGAGTTGATGTGTTATATGTCCAAAATATTTCTTCCTTTGATTCAAACATAAAAACATTACTCATTCCCCAAATTCCACTCTCAAATCACATGCATGCTGTCTTAATTGCATCTTAGTAGCTTTTACCCTGCCTATATATTACACGCAAGGAAACCGAACGCATTTGTTAAAAAAATAAAACCTGCTTTTTTTTTTTTAAAGGAAGATGGAAGTGGGAAGGGTTGAATAAATAGACACAGAAGATTTCTAGCATAGTGAAAATGCTCTGTGTGATAATATAATGGGGGGTACATGTCATTATACATTTGTCCAGACATACACAGGGTACGACACCAAGAATAAAGTCTAATATCACATATGGATTTTGGGTGATGATGATGTGTTCAGTTTACATTCCTTAGTTATACAACAAATATAGCTCTATAGTACAGGATGTTGATGATGGAAAAGGTTACACATGTGTGACAGGGAATGTGGACACTCTTTATGTTCCCCTTAATTTTTCTGTGAAACTAAAACTGCTTTATGAAAGTAACCTTTTATAAGAATAAGGAAGTAAAGCATGTCAATATAATAAAGATGCTTGTATTTTATGATGGGCAATGAAACAATAAAAATTTGAGTGGAATCTTACAGTACTGCACTTTAAAAGTAAAATTATAAACATCAATTCAGAGTATCAGTTATTCACGTTGATCCCACTGACATTGCTGTATTATAGGCCATTACCATATTAGAAAAGAAAGAAATGATTGGCAAACATTTAATATAAAAACTTTAGGTATCGTCATATATATTTTCCACATAATCTAAATATAAATATTTTCACGTGTGGGAGAATTTCATTATAAGTTACAAATAATATAGTTATGTTCTGGAGATTATATTTCTACATTTTGAATCTTCTAGTTAGTCTATAAAAGAGATTTTTATGTCTTCTAGGGTATGCTATGTCATTCATCTGTAAAATAACTTCCCAAATTGTGAAATGCTTGCCAAATTATGTCACTATATGCAGTGAGGGAAGATACTCATTAAAAGTCTGTAACATAGTTCAAAATTTAGCCTATGGTATTGGGCTTTATGCTTTGAAATAATCCTATTTTTCTTTAGATTTTATCATTCTAATTAATTTGGCATTTCCCTTGACAGAATAGACCAGACTGTTCAGAATATTTGCCTATACAACACACTGCATTTTCACGTATAAATAAAGTAAAAATGCAGACAGTGCCATAAACATTTCTTGGGTTGAACTCTGTGCCCTCCTATGCTATGAAATAGGAAACAGCACTGAAAAGTGACATCTAGTTGTAATTCAAATGACTCATGGCATTCATACTCCTTCAGACTCTCTAAAGCATTTATCTCCTCACTCAGGTTCATGTATTTCATACATACCCAAGATTTTCTAAAAATGAATTTATTTTTAACTTAGTCCTTTCCCCTCTGATGTCTACTCCAAATTTTCAAGTCTTAAATATTTCAAAAAAATAATCTAAAACCACCAAAATATATTTCATTACTCATCTGTATAAACTCTTAAGGCTTCCACAAGATAATAAAACATAGACATATTTGCAATTGATAGGTAGACATATTTGTAACTGATAGGTCCCAAGTCACATCAAGATGAACTAGCTCTATGAAAAGTTGATATATACAAATATGTTTATTTTATTTCTGGTGCAACTTCAGTTACTTAGCATTAAGATACTTATATTCCCCACAGATGCTTTTATTGGCATGGCTAAGCAAGTTGTATTCATCACATTCTCTCATTTTCATTTTATGAGAATAATTTGAAACAGTCGTATTCCTTTTCAAAATGACTAATTAATCCCCCTGTATTTTACCTGAAGAATGCATTTAAATATTTTTTTTGGAAAAGATAAAGATTTCTTTCTTAATTTAAATGACTTCATACACTAAATTAATGGTATATTGTGAATAGAATACAGATTTTTCTACCATATTTTCTTGCAAAGTGGCAGAAGCAATGAAAAAGTAAAGTACTTTACTCCAACTAGAAGAATTCAGCTCTCATTGCATTTATACCCTTACTCTCAGATTTTTATCTAGTTACATTCAACAGGTGACAACACAAAAATAAATCCACAGTTCAAAAGTTTTTCAAGTGAAGTTCTAATTTTCTGTTATCTTAAAATCAGCCAATCAATGAAAAATTTTAAAAATGTCTTTGCTCCCCTCAACCAGAATCAATAATGCCATTTTATCTTTCAAGAAAAATATTTATTACTAGATCTCTTGGAGATCTCAATTTGCACTTCTTTCTTCCAGTAAAGAAATCAATGGTAGCAAATTCAATATGGTTGTTTTATTTAAGTACTTTTGATTGTATTTGGGGATAAGACAATGTACTTTTGGTAACTCAAGGAAAGCATATTATGACTGTTAAGACTATCATAAAAGAAAAGATACTTTCTAAGGTCTTATCTTTCCTCCCAATATTGTACATTTCTTATTCGCTAATGGGAATTTAGAAAATACATTCTTGATTCACTGACATGGGAATGTTCATTGAGATAAAATATAGGCTGTTGCTATGATTACTATCTTGTGGATGATGGACAAAAACCTAAACGAAGGCATTAGATGGCACAAACTTGAACTGCTACATACATACTGACTCTTTTAAAAGAGTCAGCTTTGTTTTTAACAGCTTGTCTCTTGCCTACTTTTTTACTACTGAAGTTCTAATGTTCTCCTAAGATAAAGTGACCCATGGCATTTTCACTAGATAGTTCTTGGTTTACATGCATGTAGTCTAAATTTTTTTATACTATTATGGATTATATAAGTGGTCATTTTCATCAGAGATAATTTTGTAAATTATATGCTTGGAGTCCTATCTAAGCTTGTGATAAAACATCAACTTGTAACTTAAATGTAGTTTGAGGCAGATTTTCTATTGGTAAACATTTTATATGCATAAAGCATAATAAATATAGTGCCAGAAAAGATATTGTCTTACAGAACACAGCAGAATACTGAGTAAACTAATGAATAAAACATTAGTCAACACTCTGAGATACATACCCAGTTGGTTCAGACTAACACTCTAGGTTAGTTTTCCATGATTCTCTTCTTTTCTTATAATGTGAGGGGTAGAATTGAAACCAAAGTCAATTTTCCCTCAGGCCCTCCACCAAAGGGGAAAATAACTTGTTTATTTTTTTCTTTTAAGGCTTGTTTTCACAGAGGCAGAACTTAACACTTATCTGAAAATGAAACAACCGACCATGTACACAAGCAATTATCCTTGGGCGCCAAACCAACTAGAACTAAGAGAACACCATTGGCATCAAATAAAACTGAAAAGAGGGTGGCTACTCAGACTGTATTTAGAGAGAAGAGGTTCATCAACAGGAATCCCAAGAATCCCATTAGCTAAAAAAGTTTCTCCGTACTTGAACATAAACGGGCCAGTTTATGACTAACCATTCCTACTTTACCAAATCTCACAGCTTCCACATTCCTAACTCCCCCCACCCTCTTCCTCCAGTCCTATAAAAGTCCTGCCTGCTTCAGACTAAAGATGCAGATTTGAAGTTTTCCTCCCGTCTTGCTGATAAATCTTATAATAACTTTCTTTTATCAAAAATCAGTATCATGGTGTTGGTTTCTATGTGCATCAAGCAATAAGCCATTGCTTAGTAACAGAATCTTTACTCCATTGTTATTATATGTGGTATCTGAAGCCAATTTGTTTCATTCTTTTCATGTACATTCCCAAAGCCACAAGAGGGATAATATTATTTATTTTCAATAATTCGTAATTCCATATTACCTATATTGAAACTTTTAAAGTCCATCACTGGAGTTCAGGATATTAAAATAATCCACAAGATTAGAAAAATACATGTTGCAAATTTCTACTTAAATTTAGGGTAAGATTGCATCAACATTAAATGAATATTTTAAAAAATTACTTGCCATGTGAAAAGAACTATTATAGATCTATATAATATATATTAAAGCAGCTTTAATTATAATATAAACTCAACAAAATTATTCTAATTTTTTTTTACTATGCTTCTGGGCTTGATTCACATGACTCAGTTTACAATATCTGAAATATTGAAGCATGAATGATAAACATATCTAGATAAAGTTTTACCTTTTCTTGGTAAAATTTCTCCCATGTGTTTGGAAAGTTTAGAGTAATACACAAAAGGCAGGGCAATGCTTTCACCCATTCAGCCACTCACACCTTACCACAAAATTGAATGAAAAATACCAAATAGATTCTAGAGCAGCGGGCTACCAAGTACTACTACAAAAATATTATAAAAATAATAAAGTGGTAGAATCTAGAAGTTGTGTCTTATCCACATAAATCAGATCATCCAATGATAGTACTCATCCAAATTTATGCCTCAGAATGTCCTGGAAAAGAAGAGTCAAGAAAAGAATACCAGACATGATAGAAGGGGGATGGAGTGGGTAAATGTAGTAAAGGGAGTTAATTATATGGCAGAGAATAGAAACTAGTCCTTTGGTGATGATCATAATGTAGTATGTATAGATATTTTAAAACAATACAACTTTAATAAAAAAATTAATCACACAAAAGGAAAAGAGAAAGGTGATATGATAAAATGAGAACAAAAAGAGAGTTTCCCTTGAATTTTCAAATATCTTGGTAATAAACATTCTGATACTAGAGAATAATGATGACACTTCAAATTTCTGAAGAAAATGCTATTGACAAATGGTTAGTAGCTCTTAGTAAGTATAGCTAATAAACTAACTTTTGTTGATAAATGAACCTGATTGTTGGCATTTGGAAGTTTCAGTGGGATTTGTTCAAAGTATCCTGAGCTAAAGGAAAATGACATGGATGCTTTCACCCTTTCTTTTTCCAATGTCAGAATTCCTGCAATTATTGTCAAATATTTCCCATTTCTAGAATGACTGCTATTCATCCATATAATTTTTTATTCCTAGCTATAATTATTCTTTATAATAGAAATTCTTCAAGTATCCTCTGTAATTTCCCATTTATAGAGGATTTTCAGCTAAAAGTTAGATGTAAAACATGTGATTTTTTTTAATTAACAAGCATTATTGCTACAGCTTTCACTCTTCCAGATGTGCCATTTTTCAAAAGATACATGTGCCTATATTTAATCAACAATTAACAGTTTTTAAATTCATAACTACTGCTGTCAGAATAATTTACTTTTATCATATTTATACCCTCAATGATACATAGCTCTAAAATCCAGAAGAGATTACAGAACTTCAATACAGAGCTAACAAGATACATCCTTGACATTTCATTTTATTAGAACTTAGTTCCTTCAATAAATTTCTATGAATTTTAAAAATTGTATGAAATAATATTACACAGATATCACATTAACTTTTTCACATGATTGTATCTCCTAAACTGGCTTCTTAAAAATTTGTTTTTAAAGATATACCAAATATAGTCCAGTTAAAGAATACCTAAAGCCTACACACAACTGTGTAATACAAATGCAAATTGCCAAGAATAGAATTTCACCTAGTCAATGAATTTTAAATAAGTACAAGTTTCTTCTTACCTTATTATTATATAGCCCTACTCTCAGAACGCTGTTTTCCATAAAATAATAGAATTGAAGACGGCAACTCTTGCCCAAGCAATGACACACAGAACTATTGAGATAAGCCCTATTGTCTGGTTGGGTAACGGTAGAAGTAGTCTTAACACTTATCCACATAGAATAACCTGAAAAATAAAGGAAAGGTCATCCATTTTTTTAAAAAAGTCAAATAATTTCTGTTTGAATATCATTATTTTATTTTTGAAATTTTCAAAACCAACTGAAACACAAATGTTTTATTAGAAAGGATAACATATTTTTAAATCATTACATCGCTTACAAGTTATGTTTTCATTTCCATATGTGATTTCTAAAATTCATTGACTTATGCCCCTAATTTCTGAAATCAAAGCTTGATAATATCATCAATATGAAATTCATTATTCTTATAAGAAACCTACTGATAAATAAGCAGGATTTATAGAAAAGGGAATACATATACACTGTTAGTAGAAATATAAATTGATACAGTCACTGTGGAGCATAGTATGGAAGTCCTCAAAACATTACAAATAGAACTACCGTGAGGTCCAGCAATTTCACTTGTGAGTATTTATCCAAAGGAAACAAAACTATTATCTTGAAAATATATATACATCCATTGAAATACATCCATTGAAGCATTAGTTACAACAGTCAAGCTATAGAAGCAACCTATGTGCCCATTGATGGCTGAATGCATTAAGAAATATATGCAAATAATATATGAATATTATTTGGCCATAAAAAGAAGGAAATCCTGCCACTGGCAAAAACATAGATGGACCTTGAGACATTTTCCTAAGTGAAATAAGTCAGGAAGAAAAACACAAATGCTGTATGATCCAACTTATACATAGAATCTCAAAAAGAAAAAAAGTCAAATACAAAGGACAGTTAATAAAGTAGTTGTTAGAGTTTTGGTATGTGGTAGAGTTTGGTGAAATGAGTGAAGGAGTTCAAATATCTCATAACTTCCCGTTATAAGATAAATAATTTGTGGAATGTAATATAGTCATCATTACTATAGTTAATAATATAGTTAATAATACTGCATAGAACATCTGAACATCACTAAGAGAGTAAATCCTTAAAGTTACCATCACAAGAAAAATTACAGCTATATATGGTATGGATATAACTTAAACTTATTGTGATAACCATTTTTCAGCATAAACATATGTCAAATTAGTAAGTTGTACAAATGAAACTAATGCAATATTATATGTCAATTGTATCACAACATAAATTTTTCTAAATGGATCAAGTTCTTTCTATTCCAGAAGACCAAAGTACTGGAGCACTTTCAGTTTTATTAACGAAATATAACATAAAAAATATGCTAAAATGTAAAATATCCATAAAATTATATAAAAATTAAAGGATACAAATCTGTGTGAGTAGAAAAATAGAAACAAAAGACTAACAACTAATGAACTTAGCAGACCAAAGAAGGCATACAGATGGCAAATAAGCATATAGATATTCCATATCATGTCATCAGAGAAATGCAAATTAAAACAACAGTACTTGCTACACTCCAGTTAGACTGGCAAAACCAATGGGGAGAAAAAGAAAGAAATCACAAATTTAAAGTCAGACTAAGAGGAAGAAACATATTATTACTAATACAGTGATAAGGAGAGTTAGTGGGTTGATAATAGTTTTTAATAATTTTCCTGTTTGTTCCCATAAAATCTATTATCTCTCCTGATGATAAGAAAGTAACAAAATTTAGAATAATTAAAATTATTAATCTAGTATAATTAACAAGGCAGAAATACAGGTATTTTTCACTTTCTATATTAATGGCACAACATAGCTTTAACAAAATACATTCAGACCCTGACTAAATGTTTTCACACTAGTCACAATAAATCACAATTCTAAAAATAATATATAAGAAGTATTAATTTTTTATCCCACCTTCATGATCATGATTTTGATCCTGCTGAGGTGTAGATGCTAGTACAGGCTCTTCTCTTACTTTTGTGCGCATCCAGGAATTTTGCCCAGTAGATGCTTCTGATGTCCAGTCACACATGTCAATTTCAAATCCACACACTTGACACACTAAAGAAAGAAGAAAAGGATCTTGGTGGACTATCAGTCCTTTACAGTGACTGTTTAACTGAACCCTTCACCCCTCTTCTACTCCCGCCTGACACACAAAATTCATATCTGAAACTTTGATTCAATAAGCCTAGAGTGTACCACCACATGTGCTTTTCAAAAGTTCATTTGATCCAGAGGGTTATCACTTCCAAATAAGAATAAAAAAATAGATAGAGGTTTCCACATTTTCTTGTGTCATTGTCTTAGTTACAATTTTTCTTTTCTTTTTATATATGTGTGTATACACACACATACACACACACACATACATCATTATTCATTTTTGTACAATGTATACTTTCTCCTCTCAGGTGTAGTCCCCATAAAATTCCCACCACCAATTCATCCGTGAATCATCATCATAGTCCTTTGTGCTCTTCCTTCCCCCATTTTGATCCCTCTGCCTCCTGCTCCCTTGCAGAATGACCCTGATGTTTAGTTATCTGTTCATTTTTTTATTTATTATTGCAAATTTTTCCTGATCCTTTATTTGGTTCCTCTATATTCCTCCTATAGGTGAAACAGTCAGATATTTTTCTTTTTCCTTCTGGCTTATTTCACGGAGCATACCTGCACCCCTATGCTTACTGCAGCACTATTTATAATAGATAAGATATGGAAATAACCCCAAATGCTCAGAAATAGGTGACTGGATCAAGAAGATGTGGTATATATACACAAGGTAATACTATTCAGCAATCAAACAAGATAAATTCATGCCATTCATAGCAACATGGATGAACTGAAAGGGATTATGCTTAGGTACAATTTTTTAAACTGCATAGACCTGATCTTACTTGTTGGAGCAGTTGGGTTATTTATTCATTTATTTTTAACAGAGGTAATATTGGGATAACCCCATCAGGTATTACCACCATAGTGTGTCCACTAACAACTGACTCAACCACAGTTTAATCACTATTTACTACTGCATTGATACTTTAAAGAATAAATATTATATGTAATTCCAAGATAGTGTTTAATGGAACTGTTTTTCAAAACAACATCAAATTTGTTTTTTTTTTTTTTTTTAATAGAGGCATGTTTATTTATTTGTTTGTTTGTTTGTTTGTTTTGTTTATACATGCACTGGGTACAGTCAGAAGCGCGGGAGGGTGAGAGAATTCACCAGAGCCAGAGTGGGGAGCAGAGCAGGCAGAAGGACCGAAGTACACTGCTGAGGGGAGCAGCGGGCGGCAGGAGAGGTCTGCACGCCATGTGGGACCCTCCTCCGGTGGCCGGGGAGCAGCCGGGGATTGAACCAGCACCACAGAGGCCGCGGGCGGCTTCGCAACCCAGCGCTCAACCGCTGGGCCACCGGGGAGGCCCAAAACAACATCAAATTTGACATATTTACTTACCACCTTCATTTTCTTAAAAAAGCTACAAACTTCTAATAACACCGCAGCTAAAACTAGGACATAAATGTCCACAAAGTGAGTAGCTCTACTAGTTGTCTTAATTCCTAAGTAGTGTTCTGAATCTCAAGATGGTCTGCACACTAACAGGATGTGGGTTCACACTTACACTTCAATCCTTCATCTGTTGAACCAAATCGACACAGACTTGTATCTGGATAGCAGAGATCCTCCTTGGTATTTGACACTTCTTCACATGGTAAATTTTCATCTGCTAAATGTAAAAGATGACAGGAAGTGAGATGCAGGTGCAACTGGAAATATCTGTATATTTCTCAAAATATTACCACTTGTTCTATTAAACATTTTCTACCCAACTCCTCTCCATGACACATCTTCCCTTATGCAACTCCATTATACACAGACACAGAGAAAACCATTTGATGCTTCTGTATATTAATCAGATCTCTGTTGTGACTGTTAACCTCCAAAACCAAATCTTCCATGTTTCTACAGCAGTAGCTTCTGTACTAATGTGGAAATTAATAGTCTATTATTAGAAAGATAATTGGACATGTGTCAAATATAATATATGATGTCCTTTTCAACTGGAAGCTGTGTCTTCCCTGGGACTACTTTCCCTGAAGTCCTCTCAAATGGTACTGTTTATCTTCCCAGCAGCCCTTCTCAAAAAAGATTTTAAGGTGGAATAGGTGTCCTACCTGTCTCCACTGCCATTTTCAGATGCTTCACACTCTCTCACCTCCCTAAATGCCCAAGTTTTGAATCTCTTGGTATTAAATGCTGTCCCAACTTGTTACAGTCACCTGCAGACACGGGTACACTAACCCTCGGTTCTTGAAGATTTTAACTCTTGGCTCACTGTCATTCTTTGTCATTTCAATATTCACTTTCTCCTTGCCCTTCATTTCTGATTTTTTTTCTTCTTGGTAATCTGAAGAACATTGGTGAAAAATAACCTGTGACCACTCATCTGAGTGGTGTCATTATTAGTAATGATAGCACTTTATCTTCATTATGAATGACTCACTCCCCAACCATCACCCCTATCTATCTCTCCAGTTCATTCCCTGCATCTCAACTCTGAAAATTTGAAAGCATGAGGCCCTACAAGCTAATGATCCTACAATCTTTTATCCTTTCATTCAATTCCTTTCATCAGATCTCATTTCTTTTCTTGCAATATTAGGCAAGTCATCCTCTGACCCATCTCATACGTCATATGCTAAGGACAAAACCTCTGGTAGGATGCCCCTCTGTATAGTATAAGTGCCTGATAATTTTTTTTATTGTAATGTGAGTACCTGACATTAAGCTTTTGATCACTAAGGCATCTATTCCAAACACACCCATCTACAATAAACATATTGCCAGCTACACAACTAGATAAAGATTCAGGCTGCCCCATTCATGAAGTTCTTTATTTTTCAGAAAGCCCCAGTTGACTGAGATAATACGGCCTTTTGATTTGCTGCTTGCTTTTCTCTTTTTGGTCTTTAACTCTTAGTCTTATGTTTTAAACTCACCAGTAAAGAGTGAATCCACAACATCCTACCCTTGAACCCTACAAAAATAGAAGTCAGGTCCTCTCCCACATCACTCTCTGTCCCTAACACCTTGATGAATGGCTGGGTCTATTGTATGCCCTCCAGGACTTGTGAGTAATAAAGCATGACTTTTCGAAGTTCCTTGATGACTGTTGCTAAAGTCTATCTTGTAATCATAAGACCACAACAGTCAACCAATCACAATATTAGCTCAGGCAATATCTGTAGGAACTCGTACAGGTCCAGCTGTACTTTCAGGAATATAGAGATAATTTGTAATTTTTTCTGTCCTTGTCCCATGATTATCTTTAATGATGTGAGTCAGATTATGCCTCTTTTCTGCTCAAAATCCTTCCATGGGTATCTGCATGAAGTATATGGAAAAGTCCTCATACAAACCAAGCAAACTCGCCTCGAGTACTTTGCACTTATAGGTCCTATATACATGAAGCTCATTCCCTCAACTCCTTGACTTGGTTGCACAGAAAATGTATTCCTCAAATGACCTTGTCTGACTACTTAAAACTTCACCTCACACTCACCTTTGTCACTTATTACCTCGGTTTTCTGTTTTATTGGTTCCCCATAGCACATATTACCACTTCACATAGCATATGTATTTTTAATTGCTTGTTTAGTGTCTTTCTCTCCCTAGCTGAAATATAAGGTCTACAAGTGCAGGGATAATTATTCATGTCTCCACTGCTGTCTGCCCAGTATCTACAAAAATTCTTAGAACATAGATATTCAATATATACTTGCTTAATGAATGAATAAAATAAATGACATAAGAGTAATTTAAAAATATTTCAAAATATTATAGTCTATATAAATTATTTGCATTTTTATTTGGAATAAAATTGAAGCAATTGGTTAGGAAACTGATTTATGAATAACATCCGTAATCTGGTTTCTCATAATGGAAGTTTACAAATGAATATGCCAAGTCTGTTGAATGTAAGATCTATTGAAAATAAACTACATATGCAATTAAGGGAATATGGGCAATAAATGAAAATAAGATTGCACAATAACAATTATTGTGAAATAATTAAAACTGTAATTTTTATAGATTTATATAATAGCTATGAATCTTCTTCCCCCAGAGCAACATAATTAAATATTGGCCATAGTTCAATTAAATGTTGTTTATAATCTCTAGATTTTTACTATTTATACCAGGCCAAAAACCCACAACACTGTTATAAACAAAAAGAGCAAATATTCAAATATAAATTTATAAAATTAAAAGTATAACTTATGTCAATTAATATTAAATATCTTTCACTAATGTCAACCAATTTTACTGCTTTTGACTCCCAAACTGGAATTTGCAACCATAAAAGAAAGTTGTCAATTCATCTCCATCTCCTGGACAGCTCTTTTTATTTTAGTGTATTCAATCCCAGAACTCTAAGCTATTTTTTTTTTTTTTATAGAGGCATGTTTTATTTATTTATTTTGTTTGTTTGTTTGTTTTGTTTATACATGCACTGGGTACAGTCAGAAGCGCGGGAGGGTGAGAGAATTCACCAGAGCCAGAGCGGGGAGCAGAGCAGGCAGAAGGACCGAAGTACACTGCTGAGGGGAGCAGCGGGCGGCAGGAGAGGTCTGCGCACCATGCGGGACCCTCCTCCAGTGGCCGGGGAGCAGCCGGGGATCGAACCTGCGCCGCAGAGGCCGCGGGCAGCTTCGCAACCCAGCGCTCAACCGCTGCGCCACCGGGGAGGCCCAGAACTCTAAGCTATTTTAAAAAGTCAATTATTTTATTTATATTCATTTTCTCTCCCCACACTCTCTCTCTCACGCTGTACCATAATCTGACTCTAGAATTTTATTTGGGGGTTTTAAAATACTCTATCAATGATCCATCATCATCAGGATGAAAATTTGCTAACCATTTCAAGGTCACTCTCCCAACACAGCCACATGTCTAGAGCCTGCCATCAAATTTTATCTTGCAAAAGCAGGTTATGTGAAATTGGCCAAACTCCTCAGACAGTAGAGAATAAAATCCAAGTCTCAAGGCCATTGCAGTAAAAATTATAATTAGCACCCAATTTGACTCATATGGGTTTACACAGTTTCTTTCTAAATTTTCTTAAATTAGTAATGGATTTTAATGAACAGTTATTACATATTTAAAAGGTAGCTAGAAGTTCATGAAACAAAAAAGGTAAGTAGATCCTTAGCTATTTAACTGGATAATAGTATAAATCATTCAAATTCTAATTAAGGAATGATTTGTGTATTGGTGGTCTTTACAAAATAGACTAAGGCAAAGTCTTAGCTACTCAATCTTACAATAGTCACAAAATATTCAGAATATTCTGATTAAGACCAGAGCATGCAATCTTTATTAAAAAAAATTATACACAATTTATTCAAGAATCAATGTTAATCACGAATCAGAGAGTAAGCACATTCTAATTTTATCACAGTCACCAACTTTATTTTTTTTCACACTTGATACTTTGATAAATTCTAAATGGAGCCTTCTTTTACAAGTATACAGTGAATGTTCATATCTTGGGAAAGGCAGTTTTTAGAACTATACTCTAAAGTTATGGGACTTGTCTCAAGAATTTCTCTAATGTTAGAGAAAGAATTTAGTTTTATTGTCCAATTTACACTATGTTCAGAAGCCATGGAAGCAAAATTAAGTACTTTTATAAAATTACATTTTTAAAGGAGAAATAAATATATGTAGTAAAATGATAGGTATGATTTTCCAGAAAAGATACTTAATAATCTATGTACTAGCTTCTTCATTTTCAGAATGTTTTCAACCTTAAAAATTACCATTTCTTGCAAATGGCCAACAGGCATATGAAAAAATCTTCAATATCACTTGTAATCAGGGAAATGCAAATCAAAACTACCATGAGATACCATCTTACACCAGTGAGAATGGCACATATTAAAAAAATTAGCAACAACAAATGTTGGTGAGGGTGTGGAGAAAAAGGAACTCTTCTGCATTGTTGGTGGGTGTGCAAACTGGTCCAACCACTATGGAGAGCTGTGTGGAGATTTCTTGACCTACTAAACATAGAGCTTCCATATGATCCAGCAATTCCACTCCTAGGTATTTACCCAAAGGACACAGAAACATCAATTCCAAAGAACACCTGCACCCCTATGTTTATAGCAGCTCTATTTACAATAGCAAAGCTTTGGAAACAGCCCAAATGCCCAAAAATAGATAACTGGATCAAGAAGATGTGGTACATATATACCATGGAATATTACTCAGCATTCAAAAAAGATAAACACATGCAATTTGCAGCAACATGAATGGCGCTGGAAGGGATCATGCTCCACGAAATAAGCCAGAAAGAAAAAGAAAAATACCGGATGGTCTCACTCATAGCAGGAATCTAGAAAACTTAAATAAGGGACCCAGGAAAATGAATAACTATAAGAAAGTGAAAATCAAAATCAACAAAAAACTATGAACCAGAGACACTTTTTGGGGGGTGAGGGGCGGGAGGGGAGGGATTGGGGTCAGAATGGGGGGGTTGCAAATGTATGGGGAATATAAAAATAAAATTTATTATTTAAAAAAAATTACCATTTCTTTTGTAAATTTATTTTAAATTAAGAATTCACAATTTTGCATATTCAGTTCTATGAGTTATGACAAACAAACACAGAGCCATGAAATGCGAAATCATCAGTGTTCAACTTATTCATTCAGGTATTCCTGAGGTCTTTTATCAGTGTTTTGTAGTGTAGGGGACAAATACTGAAAGAAAATTGGAGTTCACTTCTAAACCTGCTGATGTTGAGTTTCTCTAGCAAATATGCTTGCTTGCTCAACTCATAAACCTGTTTCTTTGCTTGCATCTATTATTCAGGCTAAATCTAAACACTCAATTGTATTAGTCTCTTTGAGCAACTAAATTTACTTGTGCAACAACATTTACTCAATGATATGGCTCAAAACATTGACTTTTCTAATCTCTGACTTCTTCTTATTCTGAATGGGAGACATAGAGCTTCAATACTCATTTTATGACCATAAGGTGACAAGAATAAAGGAAATTTCAAGGAAATCCCTCATTCCTTGACTTTAACAGCATAGGAGTTGAAGAACCTTTGCTACCACTGTCTATCTCCTCTCTTTTCTTACATAAATATG
This sequence comes from Talpa occidentalis, assembly GCF_014898055.3. Lineage (NCBI taxonomy): Eukaryota > Metazoa > Chordata > Mammalia > Eulipotyphla > Talpidae > Talpa > Talpa occidentalis. The sequence continues at coordinate 65,700,125 of NW_023601433.1, read as the reverse complement.
AAAACTTTTCTTGCATCCAAATAAGTCTGTCTTCCATTGGAGTAGGATTTTCTAATGGAGCTGTGCAGAAAATGTTGAGTTGGTTTTACTTACATATCTCAGAATCTCTCACCACATAACCATTACCATCAGAACTACATGACACTGAAAATTCTGATTCTAGTCAACTGGAATTCTGTCCCCAGGCAACAGTCATTGCCATGTGCAGTAATCTTCTCAAGTCCAAACCTTGTGTTTCACAAAAAAATGGCCTGAGAACCTATTTAAGAGGTAAGCCCCAACCTCAGTGAGCCCCAACTAGCACATCTGGAGTGGAACCCAGCAACCACCCCTCCATATGATTTTGATGATTAGTTAGGTTCAGTCTGTCATGATAGTACTGAACTTGACTGGAGAGTCTCACTTGGAAATTTAATGGAACTTAATTTTACTGCCTCTCACAGTCCTACTATTTACAAAATATGCTCCTTCCAAGTGCTAATCCTATCCCATAATGTTTTATGCTTTTTCTCCATTATCAATGCTCATGCCTCTGTGTTTCCCTTCCAGAAGTTTACAGATGATCTCAATCCTCATTCTGTTTGATAAACAAAGAAATTAAAAAATAAAACTCCTTGCACCTTCACATTCAGAGAACACACTATGTGACCCTACCTGAATAATGGCTTTTTTCATAAGAAGGCCATTTCCTTTGCAGCTTTCCCAAAGAGTGAATCCTTTTCCAATGTCCCATAATACATAAGACCTAAAATTAAAGTCGGCATGCTTCTAAATCCCTAAATAGCTTCTACACAATTATTTATCATGTGCAATAAACATCTGAGCATATGATATATAATTTACTGCCCTGTGGCATCCATGCAGATCTGCTTTTTAGTCTTAGTTTGAAAGTTTTCTTCTAGTCCCAAATCTTGTAATGTTGTATAAAATTAATATTAATGTAAAAGGCTGAGCCAATAGCTTAGCTTTAAATTCCAAATTCATCTTTAGTGAACTTTCCACCATACCTCAAAAACCATATGGTTATAAAATTATTATATAAAATTATCTAGAACTATTGTCTTAGAAAATATAGGCTCCACTATATTTCTACTTGACCACAATTTTCCCCTAACTGTTCAATTCATGATGCTCTGATTTCTACAACTATTGCTTTTTTGCTTCTATAGAGAATTTATATAGCACTTCTAAGTGCTTACTAAAAAATCTGTAATTTGTCTTTTGAATATTTATTATAGCTTGTCTATGCTGGACTTTGTCCCAGTATATAGATCATGAGCAATTAGGGAAATGATTTTGATTCCAAGGGCAAAGATGAGTAAAAAGTTCATATCTGAAATTATAGCATACTAATTAGAGGCAAACACAACTCCCAAGCACAACAAAAGCCTGCTCCTGTGTACATTTGCAATGCAAAGTTTCAAGGCAGCAGGCAGTTCCTAACTTCCTGACCATTTAGACACTACAGCCAATAGCTGATTTTTATTGCCTTACGCTCCCTTGAGGGTGATTCACTAGACTGGCCAATAATTAAGACAATAATTAGTGGTCATTTTGTTTGGCAGATAGCAATTTCTGCAGAAACTATAAAATTGAGGTATATAAAGACACTGCTGAAGTGATCAGGGTCAAGAACTAGATGTCTCATTAAAAATCAAAAATTGGCTATTCTGAACCCAGGCAGGATACCATGCAGGGTAATAGGAGAGGGAGGATTTGAATGGCAGTGCAGTGAGTAGTGGTAGTAGAGTCTGATTTCTTGGAATTTACAAGGTATTCTATACTGATAACGTTTTTCTTCTGATAAATCTATAGATGTTAACTGCTTTTAGTTAAAAGTCATTGTGGTTTATACTTCAATTATTTACCTTGAGTAATGGGAGTGGGGTAATATAGTCTGATCACACAAACTCCATTTCAATTTATCTACATTTTGATTTATCATAAAGTGATTTCTTAACTAATATATGCTGTGCACTGAGAATACAAAAATGAAAGCGAGCTTGATGTGTGCCCAGTGCTAGAAAGTTCTGATGTCAGCTTCTATAAAAAACTACTGTGGTCTGGAATGAAAGAGATACATAACTGTAAGTTTTTATCACACCATCAGGGGAGTCATTTAAAATCCAAGTATAGTACAACAGCTTTTATCAACAACCCTTCATCTCTCTTAAAACCAACCAATCTCTTCTATTCTTGAAATACTATTTACCACAATTACTCTTTCTTTGTCCTGGATCTTAGAACTTGGATTCCTCTCTATGATACACCTATCTTTATTTTGCTATATTATACTGAATATGATAAAATTTGAAAACAAAAAACAATTTTAATATATTTTTGTTGGAAAAAGTGAAAAGCTGGAACAGTGTCAGCATAGGTTTTGTAGCAGCTGCTTCAGAGTCAATGGCACCCGGGGCAGCAAGAGTGGCCCCACCAAGTGTTTCCCCAGGAGAGCTTTCTATAGCTTGAATGCCAGGATGAATCTTTTATTCCCCCAAAGGCTATTGACCAAGTAGCAGTCATAACATAGTAAAAAAAAAATATATATATATATATATATATATATTTTTTGTTGGATTATTAAACTAACTTGAGTTTATACTAATCAAATTACAATTTTAACTTTGGACTTTCCTATTGAGAACAATGGGAATTAGGAAATTGAATATTCAGTAAAGATAAACAAGGACCAATACAGATAACTTTATGAGTCTAGTATGTGTGTTTTACCAATGTAGCTGTTTCAGTTGAAGTAGAAAATAAATCAAAACTAAGATTTCTCCCTATTTGTGTTTTTCAATGTGCAGTCAAATTTACCCTCCAAGAAGACAATTTCAGGTGAGTGTACAGAGGTCAGTCTTTCCCAGGCTCTTAGAAGGCTCAGAGTTCTCTTGGGTAAGATTTAACTAGCCAGTGTAAATATTGCTAAATGATCTGAAATCTGAGACTTTATCTCTACCTTCAATGTTGTCACTATTATATAGTGTATTGAAATAGGCCATTCTGAAATATCAAGCAAAAATAAAAAGCAGATGAAAGTCATTATAATGTTTAAATTGCACTTAATTTATTATATACAATAAGGATCAAAAATGAGAAAAAAATCTTACCATTTGCAGGCAAACAGCCTGAACTGAAAGATACATCATCAATAGCTATGACTTCATCCTGTCCATGAGTTGAAACCATTTGACCTTGAAAAACAATCTGCACAAGAAAAATAAACAAATAAAGGAGGAGAGAATATCACTGTTTGACAGTCTGATAGAACGAAGCCTGCAAATAAGAAACATGTCATTTGCTAGAAGCACATGGGTGACCACAACAATTCTAAGTGGAAAGAGACTGAGCATGTAGTCTCAAGGACAAAAAAAAAATGTACACTCATCTCTATCTATCTCACATGTGTAGCATATTAAGGAAATATGTTTGTGAAATGAAGCCAGATTCTGTATATTCATATTCTGTGCTTAGTTCCTATGCTCATATCTATAATATCTACCAGTTTTAAACTCAGGTTCCATCTTAATCTCTGGTTCTTTTCATTTTGCAACTGTGTCTCATTTACACCTCTGGTTCTCTAAATTTTACTTACAGTCCTGCTTTGGGTTGCAGTATCCCCCTGCACATTTTCTACCATATCTAAACATAGCTTTGGATATTGACTAGAAATGGTTATTCAGTGACTTATTGTTAAAAATGACAGAATGTTATCTTGTATTCAGAGCCAGCCCAAGTCAGTCTACACCAAGAGAAAATACTCTGATATAACAAATCTTTAAAAGTTAAAAAGAAACTACTCTCTAATTTCCTACTCATTTAAATTAATAGAAAATTGGTGCATAGGTGGAGAGTACTATCCCACCCTCAGTAATGAATACCCATGATGTTAGAAGCTAAATTCATGGACACATTAAGCTTGTGTGCATTGCTCCACCTTGTTTATAACAAGGTTATATGTTTATAATATAAACATTTTATTATTTCCAAAAGTTAGCATTGTTTTTAACGTAACAATTAGTCCGCATACAGTAAACCCTAGCAGATCATGTTTTGCTGTCCTGCATTCTCTTTTGTTCCTACAGTGTGATATAGTAATCTATTCTCTTTCAAACCAAATACTTCCTACTTATCTAATAAAAACACAATTACAAACATCCACAATCTATAGAAAAACTTGTCAATATATAACCCTAAGAAAGTCATCTTTTCCTCATGTAAAAGAAAATAACTTATAAAGCAGGACCATGTTGAGAAAGGCCAGTCAAAGATGGTTGCATAAGAATGTTTTTATATGAGAACAATATTGCACAGCAATTAAAGTATATATGAAGAGGTAACATAGTTATATCCCAACTATATCACTTAATATCAATAGGATCTTGGAGAAGTTACTTAACATATCTGTACCTCAGTTTTCAAAGATAAATGAGTTGTTACATGTACACCAGTATTTGGTATATAATGGCATTAAATAAGTGGTAGATCTAACATAGTTATTAAAATATTTAAGCTATCACATGAGTAGTATGCTCACATGAGTAGTATGATTACATGAGTAGTATGTTCAAATATATATATATATGATAATATATATATTCTGCATAGATTAGCCTTTTATTTTTCTTGAAAGCCTTTTTGCATAGATTCCCTACTTCTTGCTGACCTGAGTATATATTTATAGTAGTCATATTTAAAGAGAGAGAAGTAGAAATGTGTTAACTGATCACTAGTGTCTTTTTCTTTCTCCACACTTTTCTCCTATATCCATTCATCCTCGGGGTTTCAACTATCACTCAGATTGATGGAGCACAAATTTATATCACAAATGTCAACTGAGCTCAGTGGAACTGAGCAGGGAGGAGAAGAAGCAGCTGCAGAAGAGACTGAAGAAGGAAGGAAGCAGGATGGAGATACAGAAGGAGACCTGGAGGAGGCACATGGAGCAGAGAGACATGTGAAGAAACTGCGCTTGCCTTTTAGTCCTGGACTGGTTGAAGTAGATTTGTGGGTGAGAGATCCATGGGGAGGTTAACAGTGGCAGCTTTTATCTTGGTTTTGATTTTGCTCTTTTCCTCCCAAACTTGTCTGTCTGTTTCTCACCCTGTTCTATGGGTCCCCACTGGAAGTTGCTTTAGACTTGTGGCAGGCTTTTGGGCCTTGCTCTGGGCCAAATTTTACCCACAAGGGGATGGGTAACTGTGGGTGCTTAATTTAGAAACTATATTCTTTGTCTTTTACGTATTGTTCCCTAATTGTATTAAAGTTTCTTTCCATTAAAGGTCTTATATGTTTTGTCTTGATGCAGCGGATGGCAGAACCTATTTAGAGCAGGCAAGTTTGGGGGCTCTGGACTGCCCCTCTCCCTGCACTGTAACAATTAGAGCATTAGAGTTTATGTAAGTTTATGGCAGTTATATTTTTTTTTTTTTAGTTATATTTTTAGAAAAGTGAAATCTAACATTCCTTGCTTTCTCCAAAAGTTTGGGGGAAAAATGCAAACTTTTTTTCCCAAACATCTACCTCATTTCTAACTCTAGTAGGAGAATTAATTAAAGAGAAAGAATGTAGCAAAATAAAAGCAGATCATAACACAGGTCGGTTAGTCAGGAGTTAGGCAACATCAGAGAACTCAGCTATGGCCTGTACTGATCCAATAATTAACAAAGACAAATTTATTTTGCCCCACATATTTTAAGAGAAGATGGTTTCTGAAAGAAGGACAGGAAACAGCGCTCAAACTGCTTAATTGAAAATCTTACATAAAATTTTGGTGGTAGGTAGATTATGTATATAAATCCAATTGGATTCTACTAGTAACCACATAAACTCTTGTAATTTTTCCTTACTTAATAATACACATTCAATATTATTTCCCAAGCAAAATTGTGAAATACAAAACGATGACTAACCTCTTCCCAATTATGTGTTTACACAGTAAATATTCTTGAATTAAGAGGTAAAAAATACTTCACATTATGATTTGAAAAGTTTGAGAGTAGGATTTTTAAGTCAAGATAAACATTTATTTTTATGAATAACTTGCATTTTGTATTTGCAAAGTGTATTGCTTCTGAATCAGAGGATCCTGATAACTTTGGCACTGTTATTATATTAAAGTGCTTCAGCATCTTTTCAGAATTCAGGCACTGTCTGCTCATTTAGTTTAAGCACCAAAACATTCAACTTGAAAACCACAGTCAGTGAAATACTCAGTATTATAGTATTCATTTCTCACCGCCTCACAAAACCAATAATGGGTTCCCGTCAAGAATAAAATTAAAAGGAGAGGGACAAGGGCAGGGTACACTTGAATTTGGGACCACATTTCTGCTATATGTTCAATATGCTTTATTCTTTGCCTCATGAACATTATAGAACAATATTCAAATTAATTACTATGTCTGCTATTTTGAAAAATGTGATTGTGGTTAATCAGCACCATATAATGTGTAATGATATTATTTCATCCAACACAGCATACAAATGAATTTTTAATGAGGTGCATGCAACAGATTTAATCAAATTTGGAGGTTGGACTTTTATCTTCTATATCTTATAAATCCTTATGATGCTCTAACATGATTAAAAAATATCATGGTTCAGTAACTAAATGATGGAGATCTGAAATCCAGCTATTCTAGGTTCTAATCTAGTATGGGACTTAGATTATTCCATTCACTAAATTTTCATGTGAACAATGGGATAAAGTACAGTTCTACTTCAGAGGACTGTGGTGAAGAGTCAATAAGATAATTTATATAATGATTTAAATGCAGTACCTTCTACATAGTGTTAATAAGTGCTAATTATTAATATTCCTTAAACATCTTCAGAAACTTTCTGAAATTCTACTATGTTTGCTAATTAAATGCATAAACTCCATTTCTTGTTTACACAACAATATGCCCTCAGAAATTAACATGCTTCAACTTTACAAAGGGATAAACCTAGTACTTTACAAATAAATGTGATAAAGACCCCAATGACAGTCAGATTCAGAGACTTTCTCAAAATCTCATGATAAGCCAGGGTTCAGCTGGGACTGAAATCTCCTGTTTGGATATTTCTAAAGGAAGCAAGAATGGCTATAAAACTATCAGAAATCATCATAGAAGGGAAAGTGCAGAAAATGGAATAATTCTTGTAAGTTGATGAGGCAGCAGATATTGTCTGGAGATAGTGATTATAAAATGACCTCAAATAAGCCTCTCGATAAAGCTTTTTAGGAACTAGCTACTAGATGGTGGCAGGCAGTATTACAAGCACAGCACATCTCTTTGTTCCAACCAAATAAAAGCATTGAGCATCTGCTCACTTGCTGACAAGATAGAATTAAAACCTACCTGCAATCTTGAAGATTGGTGTAGCCAAAGGATCCCAAGAGAGTTGTATAGTCTACTAATTTTTACAAAGCCTTTAAGGTAGAGGCACTGTTTTCAGATCAGCAGTAAAGTATTTTGGGAAACAAATTAATATACTGCACAAGCATCTGCTTTGGTTGAAGCCACTGCTGCATTTTAAAGCACTCAAGTGAATAACCTGGCTGCCTCAGCTACAGCTGAATTGCCCTAGAAATGATATACTCAGGGGTTTTAAGTTTTATATTTAGCTACTACACATATTTAATCATCAGCCTATTTAGGACTGGGCAGCTGAGAAAAACAAGAGAGGCATTTTGAAGGTTTAACCTACAAGATCTGGCAGGTTCCTGCTCTGCCCAATGTCCAAATCCCTTTTGTGCTTCGAGCAAAGATTTTGACCTAAAGGTAGAGTTAGTTATAAGAAAGCCCAGCATTTCACAAAGATAGTCTATAATTCTTGTGCCAGAATTTCTGTTTCAAAGTTAGAAAAGTTGTATAAATACTGGTAAAATTCCCATCTCGGTCACTGAGATTTATTCATGGATGCAGACAAAAGGGACATCAGCAAGTTCATCTTTCAGCATCTAGTTATATGACTCAGAAAACTCTTGGATTTGTTTTGTTGTTTATGAGGTTATTGAGAAAAGAAATAGACACACTGGGGTGTAAGATAAAAGCTAGAAACTTGTCTAGGGGTTAATGACAATTGATCATCCACAATACAATAACATGAAAGAATCCTGAGGGCATTCTGCTAAGTGAAATAAATTAAACAGAGAGAGCTACTCTATGATTTAACTTAAATGTGGATCCTAAAAATTCTGTACTCGTAGAAAGAGTGAGTGGAAAGTTGGTGGTCAGGGTCTTTGGGGTAGTGGGAAATGTTGATGAAAAGGTGAAAATTTCCAGCTACAAAATAAGTATAAGGCATCCCCAGTGGCGCAGTGGGTTGAGCGAAGTGCTGTGATGCTGTCCACAGCCTCTGCAGCACGGGTTCGATTCACAAAGGCCAGGGAGAAACCCACATGGTGCAGCAGACCTCTCCTGTCTCACCCGCTGCTCCCCTCAGCAGTGTATTTTGGTCATCTGCCTGTTCTGCTCCCCACTCTGTCTCTGGTGACTCTTCTCACCCCCCCAACTCTGGACTGTACCCCAGCTCTTGTATAAAAAAATAAATGAATAAATCCTTTAAAAATAATAATAAGTATATTTTAGAGCTCTACTATTGGGTAAGGAGGTTAATAATACATGAAAGCTGCTCAGAGTACAGATCTTAAATATTCTCACCACAAATATTCACAAAATATAACTGTGAATAATGGATGTGTTAACTAACTTTATTGTGGTAATCATTTAACAGCATAAATATGTATCAATTCATCATGCCATATGCCTTAAACTTCCACAGTGCTACCTGTCAATTATATCTCAATAGAGTTGTCAAAAATTTGGACATAATGCTGGGAACATTCTCTACATCCTACCTAGCGCATCGCAAGTGACCCTAGTAAGTCTTTGTTAAATAAATGGATCAATCATAGAAAGACTAAATACCTGATGTCTTAAGATACCCATCCCCAACATATTAATATGTGAGTTCAGTTGAGTGGAAAGCCTCAAATGACAGAACATGTTTTCAATGATAAATTTCCTCTTAAGTTCTCCCTTCTAGGTGTCAGTTAACCACCTCTTAAGTAATTACTTTAACCTTTTTTGGACTCCCCCGTTTAGTTTACCATAGTCTGAAAATTCTAAACTAGATCCTTCTCATTCTCCTATCCTTTTCTACTTAGCATTCAAAAAAAAAAAAAAAACAAACTGAAGTTAAAATTCAATCCAATTTGAACTTTGTATTTAAGTAAATGCTAAATCCATCAAATATCAGAAGATTTTATATTCCATATTAAATTTGTAAAACTGATTACTATATTTTTCTAGTAATAATAGATCAAAAATTGGCCCAAAATCAAGCCTGAAATTTAATTATTTCAGAATAAAATGCTTTAAGATCCCATTTTTAACTGAAACTTGAAGCTTAGCTGTCCCAAACATTAAAATAATTACAACTTGCCCTAGAACTCGTATACAAATCCTTAGAGTATGATTTCTACCATACATATATTTTAATATATTCTATTAGGCTGCATACATGAGTTTTTCTTTTACAGTTCTGTATTGACTAAAATTCTCAAAATTGGGCCTCCCTGGTGGCACAAGGGATTAAGCACCGCACTATGAAGCAGTCCGCAGACACTGCAGCACGAGATCTATCCCGGCCAGCCAGGGAGCAACCCACATGGTGAAGCAGACCTCTCCTGCCTCTCCTGCTGCTCCGCTCAGCAGTGTGTTTAAGTCAGTCTGGATGTTCTGCTCCCCACTTTGTCTCTGGTGAGTCCTCTCACCCCCACCCCTCATCTCTGGCCTGTACCCCAGCTCTTGTATACATAAATAAATAAATCTTAAAAAAATAAATAAATAATAAAAATAAATAAAATTCTCAAAATAATTTTAGAAATGATGGTTGTGTTGAATACCTTGAGTTTAACTAGGAAATAAATATGTTAATGTTTAGCAACTGGAATTAGTATTAAAATCAGTTTCTTTCCTCATTACTGACATAACTCTAGTCTCTCCAAAGCAAGAGAAGAGTCTGGAATAGAAGTAATCCTTAGGAATGAGAAATGAAAAGAAAGTTGGAGGTATGAACAGCAAGAAAAATAGGAAAATGGAAGGGATTCAAGAATCAGGTCACATTGTACTAACATATCAATATATTGTAATTATATCAACTTTAGTTTGAATAGTAAATTTAAGACATTTTTAAGGTTTATTTTTTTATGATTTATTTATTAGTATTATTATTTTTGTGGGGCCCTCGCCAGCGGCCGGGGAATGAACCAGTGCTGCAGAGGCTGCTGGCAGCTTCGCAGGCCAGCGCTCAACCACTGTGCCACCAGGGGAGGCCCCTATTTATTTATTTATTTGTTTGTTTGTTTATTTATTTATTTATTTTTGCATGAAAGAACTGGGGTGTAGGCCAGAGGTCCAGGGAGCTTGAGTGTGAAAGGATTCACCAGAGACAGAATGGGGAGCAGAACAGGAAGATCTACTGAAACACACTGCTAAGGGGAGCGGTGGGCAAGACAGGAGAGGTCTATTGCACAATATGTGGGTAGCTCCCTGGCTGGGGATCGAACACACCTTAGAACTGATACCACTAAGACTTACCGCCTAAGTCAACAAGGAGGTCCCCAATTTAACTTATTTTTAATGTCTTTTAGAGTGACCGGCCATTCCAGTTTGCTGGGATTATTGAATTTCAACATGTGAAAATGCTACCAAAATCCTTTAGTTTCAGCCAACTGAAACAGCAGTTGCCTTGCTTTTAATATACTTGATATTAAAGGTATGTATCTTATTATTTGTCCTTCAGAGACATAGAGAATGCAGCATACATACCTGAAATCTCTGGGAGCTCTCAATATTAATGACGGTTCTCTCCCACTGATGTTGCCACCCAGCTGTATTTTGCCATAAATGCCGAAGAGGACCACCACAGGCAGTTTGAAGGCCTGCTGTTAATTTGCCACTCACTTGGCTGGAGAAGTAATAAAATGTAACCTGTGGAAAATAATTAATGTCCCAACAATTATAATAAAGAATTTTCCAACCGCAAGAAATATTTAAAATGCTGTCTGCTTTCAAATACCTGACAAGCAAGTTGGTTTTTCGTTGGAAGAAAAATTCTGCTTCTTAGGTTTGAAGAAGTAGAATCCGGTTGGGGGACCAAAGAGAGAAAGTAGGCTGTCAGAAACAAGAGTGTGTTAGATTCAAAACTATAAATGGTAAATTTATTTAAGATATCAAGAAATAACTCAGGCCTACATTCACATTAGCTCAATAATATACTTTAAGTGAAATATTTAGCCACACCATTTGTTTTTGCAAGTGATCCAACTAATATTTTTACTTTCTAACATTCCTCAATGAAATAATTAATTGTAATCACACTCCTTAGCACTTTTATGGGCTGCAGTCCATAACCCATTTTTTTTCATATAACGAATGCATAACTGCAAAGATGATATCCAGAGAACACATTTTACAGGAACTGCCTACCAAAATAACCAATTCAATAAAGAATTCGTAAGAGATTTGCTGTGATTTTCTCCAGAAAGAATTGTATCAAGTAGTCCCAGTTTTTCCCAGAATTACAAAGCTGAGCATTGACACACTCCTGAATGTTGCAGTGCAGACTATGTCATTGGACTATTAAACTGTTTAGACGTCTATAAAATAAACATAGAACATCCCTTGGGCTTTCATGGATTTCCTGCAATGATTGACAAAGTTACAGTATAATCTGGGAGCCATTGTTTTTTGCTATGCTGTTTAGTGTGCTGCTATTTGTCAAGAGGAATGAAAAAATGATGCTGATGATTATGATGACATCTACTTGAGTTATTCAGTGGTATTTTAAAGTTGGATTGGAAATCAGATCTAATTGTCACATCATTGAGAGAATCAATAGCAAAATTATGAAAGCTGAGAAACCTCTTCTTCCCTTCTCCTATTCCCAAATTATACTCTAATTAAACAGAAAACAGTGACATTAATGATTGCTTATAATCAGAGGCATAATTGAAATCCCTGTAATAACTGAAAATTGTTCTGAGAATGTACTCCCTGGAATAATTATATAAACATAATTCAGATAAAGAGCTGATAGCATGGTGATACAAGTGGACTGTCATTACTGCTCTTGTTTTATATTCAGCAGGTATAGTATATATTAAGAATATGAATAATCAAGTAAGCATAATGAACCATATGGATATATTGTTTTAGGTTCAGATATTATTACCATAAAAATGGTAATGTTTTAAACAGACTTTAAATTATTGTTTATAAATATGCAGCTGCTAAAATTACTTTTGTTTATCAAGGAAATTAATCACATTTACTTTTGAAAATTGGCCTTAAAAATCAAATTTGATACACTAAGCTATTAAAAAGTAGAAAAGCATTTTAAATAAAATTTTTCAAATCACTCATAAATAAATTATTCAAATATTTAAGCAGGACATTTTACAAATATAAACTATTTAATTTGGTATGTGTTATAGCATGGGAAATTATTCTGTGTTTTGTCAAAAATTGAATAAAGGATAAACTGTTAAGCTATAGTAAAAAGTAAAATTTTGAATTCATAAACAGCTGGAAATCCTTTGACATTTGTTCTAGAATTAACTTTCTTTTTGTGGACAAAAAAAAATATAGGTGCTGAAAATGTACCCAATAGTAACATGTGGTTTCTACTTTTAATTCTGACTTAGTGATGATAGCAACCATTAGTTTTAAATGCACAATTTTACCTTACTTCCTGTAGAATGAAAATAAATCTTTAATTCACAGTCTTAATTCATAAGCTTATAGAATATTCCACCTTATAGAATATTCACTTGTTTTATAGAATATTATAGAATATTCACTTTTAGACATCATGTCTATGAGCATAAGAAGATTTAGATCATTGGCAGCATAACTTTCTCCTTCATCTGACACCTCCTCATACTAACTATAACCATCAAGAAGAGATTTATGAAGAGGATAACAAAAAATGTATCCAATATTTTCTCTATATATTTCTGATTCCTTAAAGGGTCTAGTAATATGCATATCACACACAGACATATACACACATCATCATCATCAATATTATGCCTCCTTTTAATCTCTATACCATACTCATTTCAGTAAATGATTCATACATTCTTATTTTCTGCCTGCATCTATTAAAACAACAGCAGAACACATCTTTAAAATTTAAAATAATGTTGTGATAGTGTTATTAAAATGACAAAATAAGAAGTCAAACAACATGATTCCATTTGTAATCTTAAATGTTTACATTAAAGGACTTCCAAAAATATTTTTTCCTCAGTTAGTGGGTAAGTGTTGTAGCAGGATCTCAACATGAACCAAGTTTGGTACCAAAAGAAAGGAAATATATAAAATATGAAAGCAACAGAAACCATGAATCAAGTTTTAAGGACTAAGTCAAATTACTGTGGCAAAATAGATCCTCAAGAAAAATAAGGTTGAATTTGCAGTCTTACTTTCCTCAACTATTGATAATCAGCCTTGCTTTTCGTCCATTTCCAAAATTCTAAGTGATTAATGAGAAGGAAAGTGAGCAAGAGAAACATAAATCCTGTTGCACATGCAGGCTTAAAGGAGCTTAAAAAATTGAGTATTTAACAATGAGATAATATAAGTTTTCAAGAACATTTTCTAAAAATTCAGGTTGCAGAAATGGATCATCATGACAAGGTTCAAGGCCTGAAGCAAAGTTTCAAATGTCAGATATTTTGGAAAGGGTAAATATGTTCACCTATGATGGAAATATGGATCAGTTCAGATATAGTGAGGAAATAAAAAATCTTAGATAAGAACTCCTTCAAGTCGGTCATTTCTTATTTATTAAATTCTGTTTCCATTCATAATCCTGAGTTTTGTCTGATATCTTTTCATTACACTAACAAATTCAACACAAGCACACATTTGCTAAAACTAGTTCTTAAAGGCTACTCTCAAATAGTAATCCATTATAATTATTAGCAACTGGTAAATGAACGTTGCATATTATTTAAGTCTGCTTCAGTGATGCTTTGTGAGTCTCTTTAGGAGATCATAAATAAAACGTACAATAAACATTAGAACAATGTTAATGAAAATACCAATGTGAAGAACTCTAAAAATTTTCTTCTTCATAAGAGTAATGAAAAATTTGGCCAAAATGGTCATAACAAGATTTGGGCAAACTAGAGAGCTTTTATTCAAGAAATGGCTGAATTTCAATGGAAGTAGTAAGTTTATGTTTTTTAATATGCCCTATTGCAATTGCCAACTCTCCAGCTCCACAGTCACTCTAAAGGGGGGGTGGGTATTGTACAGGGAATATAACCAAAATGAAAATGCATACATTCTCCAAAAATTAAAAATGATGTAAGAATTATATAAAATAAAGTATAATACAAATAAAATAAAATAAAATAAAAGTAGCACCTATATTCCTGTGACAACATGATAGTGACCAAAAAAGGAGGATAGAGTCAGAGCTCTTTGAAAGCTGTTTCCTGAAAGCTCCTACTAACAACTGCTGTCTGAAATTGACCATATGAACAATTTGGCCAGGGTAAAAAGTCTTCACAGCAGGTATTTGTTGAAAACAATTACTGGCAAGTATTTTAACTTTATGGTTGCCTGAGGCAATGTGTAACAATAACTAACCAATAAGCTTAAAGGAAAAGCTAGAAAATGAACTGTCCCACAGGGTCATAAAATGTTCCAAAATATTCCTGAAAATCTAGATGAACATATGAATGCATAGGGTTGTACATATGTTCTGAAAAACACTTGGTTCTCATCTCTGGAAGAATTTGAGACTACTGGAAAGCAGATAGTGGAGACTGAGACATAGTTGTCAACTGTCTAAATGAGTTTTGAAGACACATCCCATCTGCAGAGTCCCTCAACAAACACTGGGAGATGTACTGTTTTCAGGCATTCAAGGAAAACTCTCTCTAGTCATTCAATTAGCTATATCAGGCAATCTACTTCTTCATTTTATATCATGTGTAAGCCCATCAGATTATGGCAGGCTTGGAGTCAATTTTTGCTCACTAAAATATCTTAATCACCTGGTAGAAAATGGTGAATGAATAAGTTCATGAATGAGTAAGTGAATATATGTCTGGCCACCTGGAAGGCTAATAAGCAGTTTATCAGAGCTTTCTTGTCATCCTGGAAAAACAAGTGATATAGGACAGAGCTGAAATCAGTCTATCCACATGCAAAGAAATTGACTAATCAACCTATGTAGTAGTATTATTTTTTAATTTTACAGTTTCCATAAAGAGTCAAAATACCTATAAAATGCCATCTATTGTCTACAAAGACCTTTGTGATCCCAGGAAACTAATTATAAGGATCTAAGGTGATAACATATGACCATAAATATTTTAAATAGTTAAAGAATGCAGAAAATGAGATATTATAATTATCTAAATAGTAAAATTCTACTGCTTTAATCAGACACTTAAAGACAAAGAAAATACAACGCATTTACCAGACATGTCACCATTGTGATCATAAAATGGAGGTGATAAACCAGTCATCCCATTTCTCTTTGTCCAACCAAGTTGCAGATTCTGATCTTGTGTCATACTACAGAGCCCATCCTCAAAATCACATCTCTCATAATTCCAACCTGAAGAAAGAAAAAAGAATTTAGCTTTTACAACACCTTTTGACTTCTTAAGAAATAAGAAAGCATTTAAAAGTAAGCTTAGCCACAAATGCCAAATACAGATTAAGAAGGATTATTTTTCACATTTTAAATCTAATGTATTAATGCAAAGCTTTCTTGAATGACATTCTAATAAATCACTATGCACAAACCCAGTGTGTTCAAGTAGAAAGACTGCCATATGAGGTCATAAGACTGAGAACGTAATCCTGGTTTTGTCTCTTATCAACTGACTGGTTTTAGCTAAACCACTCAACAACCACTGTTGTTTCTTCACCTGCAAGATTAATATAATGACAACCTGCCCTGTCTCTTAAAAGATTGCAATGCAGATCCAAGGACATAATATAGAGAATGAAATTGTTCACAACTAAAGTACCACAAAATTAAGGAGTTATTATTCAGGTTACTACTTCAACTCAACCTCACCCTCGATATTCCTGTTATCCAAACATATCAAATTTTAGGTTCAGGTAAATGAAATCACCGTTGAAACTCAAGCATCCATGGTTGTAATGAACCATTGAAATTAGGCATAGCAGTTCCTGTGGAATCTCAATGTTCTTGAAATTCTTCCTGCTTTTGATATTGTACATATGTCAGGATACTGGTCACTTATAAGTTAAGGGATGGAATTAGGAAAGGTTGGTTCAGAGACTAGTAGCCTGGGGGAATGGTTGTAAACTTGTCCCAAGAAACTATTTTCCCAATTAAGAAAGGACAGTTACATAAATTTCAGAGAGTGGAGTTGAGAACAAAGGAGTTAAATCTTATTGGCTGAAAAGCAGGGTAGGGGCAGAGAAATGTGGCATGGCTCAAGTTTATTGGCTAGTCACAAGGCACTTCATCCTTATCCTTGAAGTAAGAAGACACTCTTCTTCAGATAAATGGAGGTTGTTCCCAGCCCATCTTGAGCTCATCTCAAGATTATTGATGAGGGGCCTCCCTGATGGGGCAAGGTGTTAAGACACAACCTATGAAGCTGTCCATAGCCACTACAGCACAAGTTCAATCCCCAGCCGGCCAGGGAGCAACCCACATAGAGCAGCAGAACTCTCCTGACTCACCCGCTGCTCCCCACAGCAGTGTACTTCAGTCAGTCTGCCTGTTCTGTTCCCCACTCTGTCTCTGATGAATGGTCTCACCCCCATATCTCTGGCCTATACCCCAGATCTTGTATGCATAAATAGATAAATATTAAAAAAAAAAGATTATTGATGAGCCTCCAGACTTGCTAGAAAAGCAAGTATCAGAGAAATGTTAAGTTTTTTTATTAGGGTCTGAAAGTGATTTAACTCTTTGGGCCTAGTCTCACTTTTATCACAACAAAGATAATTCCGGCTCTTTTTTTTCCCTCTGGGTATTAGACAATGTTTGACAACCAGTCACAAAAACATATTTTATTGATTTTACTTTTAGACCCCTTATTTTGAAATAATTTAACAACACCAGGAATTTTAATAGTTACAATTATTTTAGTTCTGTTCTGTGCTAGACATTCTACTTGCAGTTTATTTATTCCTTACAATAATCTTATGAAGCAGAAATTTCTTCCATTTTAAAAATGAGAAAACAGATGATGTCTTAGAGACACTAAGACAGAAAAGCTAGTAAGTGCTGGGGCCAAAATTAGAGAACTCTTTTTGAATTCAGCATCTAGGCTCTTAAAGCACTATTTAAGTTCTAATTGTTAAACCACTGTCTCCTTTTCATCAAAGAGGACAGTGTTTTAATAACATACATATATCACAATGTCTATATTTGTGTGTAATTCAATTAGTTCTGCATCTACAAAAATAAATAACCATTTTCAAGTTTCCTTTAGTTCCTAGCAATGTTTACAATGATTGATTTGTAATTATAACATATTCTAAATGATTTTATCACCATATTTCAATAATTACATGTGAAATGTACACACATTCTCACATAGGTGTCAAACATTTTCTAAATACCAATATATTACCTTGCAATACAATTACTTAGTTTACATCCGTTTGCAATGTTCTTTGTTACTTTTAATACACAAAAATAATGATGATGATTTCTGAGAGTTAAAATGAGGAAAACAGTGAAATAAAACATTCTTCCCTCTGAATAGTCTCAACAGGAGTTCTTCTTTTATATAAAATGAATATAATGAGCATACTTTCAATTGGTTCTCATTTAAAAAAATCACAAACTTCTAACTGCTGGATTATTCAAAAATGTATCAGAAATTTTTCTAAGTACTCGTTCTTCCCCATCCCCAGTAGAGAATTGTATATTTTAAACCATTTGAACAATTTTCCTTGAATTGTGGCTAGTTTTTCTTTTAATTCTATATGCTACATATGTAATTTAAGGCTAAAACTATTTGGTATACTAAAATCTTCCTCTGCATAGATCTTTGCTACCACAGTCATTAAATTGTATTGGACAATCTATGGTACAATGAAGAGGTGGTAGGCAATAACTTAAAGGTATAATCCGTGATCTTAGGCTTTTTGAACTTATGAAACACAGCATTTTGTTTTCAATTTTCTGAGCCCAAAAGTCAAACATACTGCAATTGAAGACAGAAGGTGTCACCATGTTGTCAATTTCCTTTTTAGATCGTTCATTCATGTGTATTGAAGTAACTGATTGTGTGTGTGTGTGCTGATTTTGTATCCTGAAATTTTGGTGAATTCTTTTTTCTTTGTTCTACCAAGTTTTCCTTTTGTAAAATCTTTAGGGTTTTCTATACTTATAATCATATTTTCTGTGAGCAGATATAAGTTAACTCATTCATCTCTAACTTGAAAGCCTGCATTTCTTTTTCTTGTCAAGTTTCTCTGGAGGGCATTTCCAGTACTGTGTTGATAGATATGAGGAAAGATGACATCTTTGTCTTGTTCCAGATCATAGAGAAAAAGTTTTCAGTGTTTCACCATTGAGTATGATGTTATCTATAGATTTTTCATATATAGCTTTGATTGTGTTGAGGTAATTTCCTTCTATTCTAAATTTGTTAAATATTTTTATCTCCTTCCTTATATATTACATAGTCAGAAAATCTTATGTACAATATACTTTATCATTTAAAAATTATTTCCTTCATGTTGGTAACATATAAAAGTATTTTCACATATAACTATCTCTCTTCTCACTTATGATAAAAAATAATGTCCTGCAACAAATGACGTGAATCCAAAATATTCCAATTACATGAAAGCAAAATTTATTCTCAAAAGTAAATTTCAAACAAAGATTGCTACTATTTGGGCTGGCAATTTGGAAGTACTAGTTAGTTTTTATCAGAGAAATGTTTATCTTTTCCACTGTGTTAATTTTAATATTTTCATTGCTGTAGAAACACAGAAAAGTCTAACTTACAAAGTTACATGATAGAACATGGAATTAGCAATGTAACTCACACCAGAATTATCTATTACTAAGTAAGTTGAATTTTTGTCATATCATATGCCTTATTCTCAAGTCATTGAGAATATCATTACCATAAATTGTGTCATAGGTGGGATATGTGTCCATGAGGAAAGGATTACCAAGACATGTTTTAACATTGTTTCAGCATTAAGACTTTCATAGGAGGTCTCCAGCTTTGTGTCTACTGACTCTACAGAAATATGGTCAAGACATGGCATTCACTCCAATTTGCAGCAGTGTTGACTGGAGTACTATGAATGTTGCAGAGGTGTTTACATATAATTCTCTATTCCAGAGTAGCAGCCTGGCCATAAGATCTTTTGACTTTGCAGTAGTTTCTCTAGTGTTGAATAAGGATAGTAAATAGAAAATTATGTCTTTTGTGTGAATGATTCCTATCAGGTAAACTAATACAGGAACAAACAGACTGCTGTCATTTTTTACCAAAATAAATTTTCAATTTCTGTCAATAAGTAAAATTCTCTTTTAAATCCAATCAAGCGTTCCAAGTCATTCCCCGGAAAGTCACAATTATTTCTAGATAGTAGAGAAATGCTATATTCTATTTCTGGTACTTTTATGTAAACTTAAATTAAAATCTGTGATTCAAGGACCTTTCCTTCATAAATTTGACAATTTGACAATAGATGCAACTCTTGTCTCAGGATTCCCAGCCAAACCGTTAGTGAAAATATGGTCATGTAGAAATCATGTTTACTGACAAACAGAAAAGGTGTGCAGAATGTTATGCATGGCAGGAGTTCTCTTTGCTTAGATATTACCTTCAGATGTTTTGCTTGTGGAAGAAACAGTACACTATTCATTGTCACCAGCTGTCTTTCAAATTATCAAAGGAAATTCACAAACTGAACGCGCTTGAAAAATGCCAACTTGCCCACTTGGGCCACAAAACAAGAGCAGGCCATTTTGCAAGACTGGTTAGTTTTTTCAAGTTTCACGATCAAATAAAATAGTGTAGTTGACAAATTCAGCTAATCAGCAAACCCATAATCATTCAGTCTACCAAATATTGATTGACTCTATGTACCAATCAGTCTTCTAGGCAATGGCAAGGACTAGGTAACTATCCTGCCCTAATGGAGCTAATTTTTTGCTTTTTTATAGCCTCCTTCAAAAATATTAAAGAAACTACTCATAGCTTTGGGCAAATGGCATCACTTCACAAGAGCATACTTACTTTGTTTTATTTGCTTAAGTCTCGCTGAGATACATGACTTTACCAAATTTGCCCTAATTGTTAAATTGCACCATTTGTAAGAATCATGATGGATACTCTACAGGATGGGTCAAGATATATCCCAGTAAAACTTTGAGCTTCTCCCTTGTGAGAAAGAGTCAACACGCAGCCAATTTTCAAAAGGCAATTAGCATGCTTCTGTTTTGTTACTTTTGCACAATTTCATATTGAGAAATGAAAGAATAATTCATGTTGCGTATGGTTCATCTTTTCTTTCACATTTCCACTGCCCATTATGAACAAAAATGGTCAACACTGTTAAACAATTCTAGACATCAAAATCTGTTGAAGAAAATGATTTATATTACATGACTGAACAATGGGTTACAAGTCATCTGACTGCCACGAGTGTTCCTAACAGTGTTATTTGACATAGAAAGTATTTTATGAAGATTTTGTTTTCAAAATAGCAGAAGGAATCTAATAGACACACATGCAAAATATAAAAATTTTTAAATGTTCAGCTCAAAGTCTGGAGTAAGATTAAGATCAGATCTCGCCCAAGAAAAGTATCAATGAAGGAAAGAGGAATTTAGTAGAGGTACCATAAATGTTAAAGCTCTAAGTAGACATTCATGCTATTTTATTGTTAGTCAAAGTGCATACTTACAGTTTCTATTTGTTATTCCTTGATGACTGGAATATGTTCAGACTTTCCATCAGCAAAATTTTAAAACGGAATTTATATATTCATTTAACTTACATACAAATATTTGCTTTCTTAAAATATTTCATGCCTACTTAATTTGTGTTTCCATCATTTTTGACTCTGCTGTCCCTAAGTCTTATCTTCCACCTTCTCTGGTACTGCCTCTACCAGTCTGTTTTTTTTTTTTTTTTTTTTAAGCATATGCCATTGGTTTTTCATCATACATTGCAGTTCTGTGGGCTAAGGTTTTATTCTATTTTTGTCTTTGTAAAATCTTGTCTACTCTTCATTTTAACTCACTTTTCTATGCCATTTCATTATATAGTGTATTTTCTATTATGTTCTCATAGATACTTCCTTTTCCAAATCATCTCAACAGAAGTATCCTGCAATTGGTACAAATCATACATGATAGATCTGAAATTATTTGGATTGAATTGCCTATATTCAAATTTAATTGAATGGAAACACAGCTTGAAAAAGATTTATTCTAGTCTCAGTAACAGATAAGTCATTTTATTTAGAAACTTGTGATATATTTTACAGTATCTTCCCGAATTGCCTAGTACGTAAAAACCAGATTACTCATATTTCAAACATAGTATGAATATATCCCAACACTATCAATAGTATATTATGTAATCTTCTGGTTGATTTGAATTTGAATGGTAGCAAAATAATTACTATTGCTATCTTTATTTTTAAGAAAAATAGCAAAGTCATTATATAGCAAATAATTTTGAGCAATTGTTAGAAGACAAACTGGCCTATCTCTATAATTAGCATAACTATATTAAGATAAATACACAAATAAAAATAAGAGAGAATTAGGAAGGACTCTTGTCTACATACAATCAAAACACTGGTTAAACCTAAAAAAAAATTTTTTTGCCCACTATGTATATTAAATGCCCCAAATCATGTACAAATGGCATTTAGTCTAGTGTAAAGATTCAGTCATTTTAAATGTTTTTTTTAATGTTGAGGTAACATAACAGATTCAAGTATTTTGAGGTAATATTCTTTAAGAAAAGAACATTCTCAAAATCCTATTAATAGAATCGGTTGCATCTGAAATTCAACTTAACTATGCCAATTTCATTAAGAAAAGTCAACATATTAATCTATTTCTTTAAAGGTCACACTATTTGAGTGTTAAAAGGAGGCACAGATTGATTTATCTTCAAAATGTGACTACCTTAACATCATTATAAAGTTCAGCTTTTAGAAAAAATCTCATTTGTAAGTTAACATCGCAAATTTTCATGAGAAAAATTGCTTGGCTGTCATTATTCCTGCACAACATTCCCCCCCTAGTGTGCTGTACAAAAGAAACTCACACCTTAAATTGATTCTCAATTTTATCTACAGGTTATGGTCCACATTTAAATAAAATACCAAAGTGAAAACTCCTCAGAAACGAAAATGAAAAGTGAAAAAGCCAAAAGGTAAGCTCCCAATGTAACATTTAAAATGAAATCTGTTTATTCGACAGATCTGTTCTTTTGCTTTCCTCCAAAGCTGTGAGTTATTAAAATTTTTCATGCAGCCGAGACCTTTCCCACACAGCGGCTTTCTCCTTCTTTCACATTAACCTTTTCCCTGAAGCAGGACCATGCATGTTATCACAGCAAGCGTGCTAAAGGAAGCTTCATAACGATTAATAATAGAAGGGACTGCACTTCTTGTCAAACGAGCTAAGTGTTCCTCTTTGCTGCCCACCCAAGAACCATAAGGACTTTTCTAGACAGGCCAGAGAAAGGGCAGCACACCATAGTTAGCCTTTCTAGGGAAATTGGACAAATACAAATGAATCCTAGTCTTTGGTTGCACTTGGCATTTAATGGTTATGATGCACTAACGGTATGATACCTATTTTAAACTAGGGTAGATAATTCATTTACCTGTTTCATTCTATGGGCAAGAATTTTTTTCTTGTTTTAATAACATCAACTATGAAAATAGAAGGCAAACAATAGCAAGATCAAATATGTTATTTTAGCAGAAGAAAATGTAGAATTCTGTAAATAGTAATGTAATATCTGAATAAAAATACATATTTGAATAAAGTGTTCTAAAATAATAGAATTAGCGCCTCCAGAAAATTGAGTCAGTTACTATGAATGAACAATGAAACAATTTAATTTTATGAAAATGCTTATGAAAGGTGATTATAGGCAAGAATGACACTAGTCCCCATGTAGTGTTCCTTCACAATATCAGATTGCAATAGAAACTACAGAAACATATGGATCTTTACCCATGTCTCCTCTTAGTGAACATTTTTTATTAGTACTATCCCAGTACTATACCATAGGGCATTTTCCCACTTATGAGGGTTCAATTACCTCATTTTATGACCTCTTATAATAAAATGGAGGTTCAAGATCATACAATTAGTAGATTATTTATCTGGGCTCCAAATGTAGGTCCTGCACTCTTTAGCTTGTGCTCTGTGCTCTTTGTTCAACCCAGAAATTAAAGGATATAAACCAGAGTTGCACTCTAAATCCCATCAGTACCAGCTTGGTGGTAGTGTCCAATAAACAAAAATAAAATCTACTTATCCAACCTAAACTCATTTAAAATATTTCCATTTTGAATTAAAACTAGATCTCATAAATTCTATCACAGTATTTTAAAGTGGCAGTAACAAGCTTTTTTTTGCAATTTTCTCTCCTAATATAACATTAAAAGTTACATTTCCACACATTATTCTTCCCATGTAATCATTAGAAACTAATTTAAATACATTCCCTTCTGTTAGAATCTTAGCAATCTGATTTTTCTGAATTGGAGTAATTTTTACACATGGACCTGTCTCTTTAAAAAACTCACTTCATTTCTGATTTACACTAAAGGCTAGAAATAAAATCTATGCAGGACCAGGCATCTAGGTGAATCTCCCTGGGCTGCTCATGGGCTCTGGTTTGAAGGCGACCAGGGAACGGAAACTGGGGAAAGGTGAGGAATAGCACTTACATTGCTGCTCATCACTCTTGTCTCCACATTGGTCTGTGAAGTCACACACTTTGTCAGAAGGCAAGAAGACCCCATTGCTACACTGAAAGGCTCCTGTTCCTTGCTGAACCAGTGTAGAGATGAAAGCATAAGAAATCCAAAGGAAACAAAAAGCTTCATTCTTTGGGAATGCTAACATTCTAGCGAGGCAGAAGAGCACTGCTTGATATGTCTAGTAGAGATTAAACAGTTGTAATTAGTGAGCCCATAACTAAAACTTTCTTTTTTCTTTTCTTTATTCTTTATTTCCCATATTTGCCTCTTATGCCTGGATACATTGGTGACGATTTACAATTCTAATAAATGACTCCTGAGTCAGTTAAATTATTCTCTCAGAGGAGTGTCTTTAGAGAATATTTAACTTAAGCAATTACACCATTTCTATATCTAGCTAAACATGGATGTTTATTGCCCTATGTATAACATGTGTAAACAATGTAAGCCTGTATGATCCTACTATTTCCTGAAAGAGTAGTTTAAAAATAAAGGCAGTTATATAAATTGAGGGGAGAGACCACAGCAGCGCTATAAGTAACATAGAAATGTTCCGTGTTGATTCCTACATGTACACAATCATAATCATATGATTTAGAACATTATCATGATTTCTAAAATGTATTCAAATATTTTAAGTCCAATAATTAGAATTGCTTTATGAGAAGGAAATCCTTATCCTTTATTATTGAATGGAAAATTCTCATTGTTTATTTAAATAAGAATCATCAAATTTTTGAGGTGGAAGGGATATTGGAAATTATTGTTTTATCTACCATGTAACTTGGACATACGAAAGTTAAGGACTTTATGGGAAATATATAGATGTTAGACACTAGAATTCACATGAACTGCTAAGTTCAGTGTTTCTTTCTTCTATAGCACACTAATTCTCCTGTAAATTCATCTCAAAAACCTTCTGATCTCATTCATCTTAGCACCTACAGGTCTGATATGATCCTTGTTTATTTCAATGGTTTTTCTACTAATCTGTAAGAATGAACATAATTGTCACTTTTTCACTATTATATTCATAGTTACAATGGCTAAGTGAATGGTATTAATGAGACATTATAGGTATTTTAGTTTTTGTTAGGTATAAGTAAATAAATACAACAAAAATGCAGAATTGTAAAGTGCTATTTCATAAAAGGTATATAATTATTGTGTTCAATATGTTGCTTTTCCACTTCTAAATCTTATACTATTTTAAAAGGTCCTTTAGACTTTGAAATAGCAATTTTGTGTTACACTGGAAATGCATTCCACCTTCTCCTCAACATTCAATGAGTTATCATGCTGTAAAGAATAATAGTGAAGTTATGTTGCTGTTCCTTTTAACTGGAAAAAATATTCTAGAGTTCTATGTTTTTTGGGATAAAGAAAACCAATACATTTTTCCCGTTGACAGATATATAGAGGTTTTACTGATTTGCTTCAGTTAAGAAGCTATATCTGGAAAAACAGCTGTTAATCAGAGTTAGAATCTGATTACACTGTCAATAACCATCCATTATTTTCCGGAAACATCCTTCTACAAAGGACAAAAAGCCAGGTCACATTAGGAGGTGACAGGAATTAGTGCAAGTCTCTACAGTTCCCCCAGATGTCGGGCTTTGCTTTACTTTGTTTTTTTCTGCCTACGCAGAAAAGAGTTGATGTAACAGGTTTGACTACTATCCTTACAAAGGCCTGCTTACACTGTTGGCCATTGTTGGTATCTGGAAACTTCTATTTCAGGACAGTTTC
The DNA here is from genome assembly GCF_014898055.3 of Talpa occidentalis. Classification (NCBI taxonomy): domain Eukaryota; kingdom Metazoa; phylum Chordata; class Mammalia; order Eulipotyphla; family Talpidae; genus Talpa; species Talpa occidentalis. The sequence goes on along the minus strand of NW_023601433.1, from coordinate 65,674,368 downwards.
ACTACCCTAACTGATAATTTTGGATCACTGTGCATGAAAGGCTTTCATGAACAAAAATGTAGTTTATGCTGAATATTTGCTTTCCATCTTGCAGTATGGAATTTTGTTATATGCCAGGTAGAAGCTGCCTACTTTACCACCCCCTACAAAAATCCCTGGGCCCTGAGTATCTTAGGATGCCCTCAATGGTGATGAATGGTGCCATTTTACTTGTGTTACCACAAATTGGTGCTATAATTATGTCATATATGACTCCAATGGGCCAGAACTCTGGAAGTCTACCCTCTTTTTTGCGCAGCTATTGTCCCTTGCACTCTTTTCATTTGCTATTCTTGTTCCATTCCTTTCACTTTAATGTTATAGCCATGAATACAACTATATGCTGAGTCATGAACAAATAATTGAACTTGAGGATGGTAATGGTTCCAATATGTTCCCCTATCTTTCAAATATCCTAATCATTGCACCTTGAGAACATTTATTTCTCAGATTGCTACTGGTGAACTCTTCAGTAATTGAACTATCTCCTTGTGCCAGGAATTATTTTTGCTCCATATACCATTAAGAGTGGTGTCTATTTTACACACAGGTTTAAATAAGTGTGACATCCCTCATCTTGCCACCTGTTTTCTTAGACTATCCTCAGTACCATTTGTTATTCAGACCCCTAAAATCTGATGCTAAAGGGGGGGGAGGGCAGGAGGCATGATGAATAAAGGGCTGGGAGCTGGCAAAGGAAGTTTCATGTTATAAGAACCATATTTTTCCCAAACTAAGCATATAATTTTTAGTTTTAAAACTTGCAAATGTTTTGTTGAAGATTTTGTTCCCACAGGACTTTGGCATATAGTGCGATGCTCACATTCTTAGTTGAAAAAGTGCCATCCAGAGACTCTGGAATAATCAAATTTGTATGATCTCTTCATCTGTGGGTTCTATTGCTTTTCTTCACAGTGGGGTGGGTGTTTGATATTATTGGTTTCTGTCATAAAATAAAAACAACTCTATGGAGAGCTAACTGTGCAAAAGTGAAAACCGTGTAAGAGGTCAGATTTCCAGTAAATATTAGTTTCTCTTTACAAGATATCCATGAACATACACTCAAACTTTTTCAGCCACTTCATGCCCAGGGTATTTCCCATTTAGGCTTTTTTCTTCCGCATAAAAAGACAGCTTACATTAACTCAGCAACTCTTGACCTAAATTCTACCACTACCTCTACCCAACCCAAGCCCCCCAAAATCCAGAGGATTGATCTGAACAGTACCAGTTCTCCCATCAAGTCTCTGGGTTGATAGTTCATATGCTACAACTCAGGCTCAAAAATATATATTTCATTATTATTATGTCAACATTATTATTATGTGAAAGAAAAGATGATGAAATACTTTAAATGCTAATTCAATCTCTGTATTTGTGTGGTCCCTTCATTGTTCTCATTCCCTGAAACCTCTTCCCTCCACCTCTCATTTCTACTACTAGCCAGGGGCATAGCAAGTCTAAACATAAGCCTTTAGTAAGGTCAGTTCTATTCATAATTTGGAAAGTGGATTCTTCTCCTTGTCCTCTTCTATTCTGTTCCCTAAATATATGTCACTGAAGTAACCCCATTATCCTTCCATGCCCTCCATACTCAGTTACCAGAGAGGAAGAAGACTAGAGACCAATAAAGCTGATGAACATAGCTGCAAAAATCCTCACAAAATCTTATAAAACCAAATTATAATAATACATTAATGGATCATACATCACAACCATGTAAAATTTATTCCAGAGTTGCAAAGATGATTCGATATCTGTAAATCAATCATGTAATTGATCACATCAACAAAAGGAAAGATCATATTGGCATGATCATATCAATATTCAAATAAAATATTTGACAAATTCAACATCCATTTATGATTAAAAATTTTTCAAATATGCAGATAGAGGGAAGTTACTTCAACATCATAAAGGTCATATATTGCAAATCTACAGCTAAGATCAGACTCAATGGCAAAGAACTGCAAGTTCTTCCTCTAAGATCAGGTATAAGACAAGTATGTCCACTTTCCACCACTCCTGTTCAACATGGTATTGGAAGATATAGCTAAAGAAATTAAGCAATACAAAGAAATAAAAGGAAACTAAATTTGGAAGAAAGCAGAACTGTCACTACTTGTAGATGACATGATTATATACATAGAAACCCCTAAAGATTCCACTTAAAACAAAAAACTATTACAAACAATAAATCAGTACAGTGAAGCAGGAGGTTACAATATCGTCATACAAAAATTGTTTCATTCCTGTATGCAAATAACAAAAGAAAGGAGGAAGAAATTAAGAAAACAAACCTGCGGCCTCTTTGGTGGTGCAAAGAGCACAGCACTATGAAGCAATCCGCAGCCTCTGCAGCGAGTTTGATGCCCAGTCTTCCCGGGAGCAACCCACATGGCGCAGCAGACCTCTCCTGTCTCACCTGCTGCTCCCCTCAGCAGTGTATTTCAGTCAGTCTGCCTGTTCTGTTCCCCACTTTCTCTCTGGTGAATCCTCTAACCCCTGCCCACATCTCTGGCCTATATCCCAGTTCTTGTATGCATCAATAAATAAATCTTTAAAAAAAAAAAAAGAAAAAGAAAAAAGAAAGAAACAAACCCATTTACAATTGCATCCAAAAAAAAAAAAAAACACAACTTAGGATTAATAAAGGAGATGAAAGGCCTATAAAATGACAATGAAAACTATAATATGTTAAGAGAAATAGAAGACACAAGGAAATGGGAAGATTGCCTGCTCGTGGAATGGAAGAATTAACATTGTTAAAATGACCTATAATTCTTAGCAGGTGTTTTTATTTGTGTGTTTATTGACCTGTTCAGCATACATTTCTGTCTTTTGCTGACAGCATGCTGATTTTCTGTCCTTTGAGAAACCACTCAATCTCAATCTCCATGATTTTTTAAGAGTTAGCGGTGTTAACAGAGGACATAGTCCTGTACAGTTAGACCTGCCTGTACAATTAGTCCTGTACAATTATCCTGGTAACAGTCACCGGCTGAAAAATAAACATACTATCCGAGTGAGACCATACAAGAGCAATCTCCAGACTCCAGAATTCAGCAGGAAAGAGGTTCTCTCTTCTACTGTGGGGACTAAGCCGAGATAAAATACTGCGCAAATCTGGTGGGTGTCTTTGGCACCTTTGGAAGAGAATCTTCCTGAGAATGAGGCTAATGTAGATGTTAGCTGAGCCAACAGAAGAAGATGGATACATTTCCATGATTTTAAGTCCCTAATATAGTCATGTTGAAAGTTGAATAGGTAGAATATACCTTAAAATTCTTCACTTAGATAAACTGAGAGAATTTTTGGCCACATTTAGTTTCTCTCCTGGTCAATTAAAACTGTTTGGACTAACACATTATTTTTCATTTACTATATGTATTTAATATTGATTTTTGAATTTCGGAAATAAGATGAAATATTTGTTTCAAGTTTAAGGAAATACATATTCTGAAACCAATCTCTTCTGATTACTCAGTTAATTTTAGTGAACCTTTATTTTGTCATTATTAAACTTAAATACACTTTATAAAAGTGATAACCTAACCAGACACTGATGGCTTTGAACACAACTGCTTAAAAGAACGTTTTGAAAGTTCCGCCTCCGTTGCCCCTAGCGACTGTTTGTTGTCTTTCTGGAACGTAGTAATCGCCATCGACCCACCCACATCGTGCTAAGACCCACTCAGGCTCCACCGAACCGCCCCAGCCTACCTCCAGGCCCAGACAGAGGCTGACATAGCACCCACAGCATGGGGGAACCCAGCGAGCTGGTGCCCAATTCAGGTGCTGTGTTTACATTTGGAAAAACTGAATTTGCTGAAAATATTCCTAGCAAATTCTGTTTTAAAAAGTACATACCTATATGTCTTTCCTGTGGAGATGAACATACTGCAATTGTTACAGGAAATAATAAACTTTACATGCTTGGCAGTAATAACTGGGGGCAGTTAGGATTAGGAACAAAGTCAACCTTTAGCAAGCCAACTTGTGTCAAAGCTTTAAAGCCTGAAAAAGTGGTATTTGCTGCCTGTGGAAGGAACCACACCATAGTTTCAACAAAAGGAGGCAAAGTTTATGCAGCTGGAGGAAATAATGAAGGACAGCTGGGACTTGGTGACACTGAAGAGAGGAACACTTTTCATCTAATTAACTTTTTTACATCTCAGCATAAGATTAAACAGCTTGCTGCTGGAGCTAGCACTTCAGCTGCATTAACTGAAGATGGAGAGCTTTTTATGTGGGGTGACAATTCTGAAGGGCAAATTGGTTTAAAAAATTTAAATAGTGTGTGTGTCCCTCATCAAGTGACCATTGGAAAACCTATCTCCTGGATCTCTTGTGGATATTACCATTCTGCTTTTGTAACAAGGGAGGGAAAACTGTATACATTTGGAGAACCTGATGGTGGGAAGTTAGGTCTTCCCAATCAGCTGCTGGTCAATCACAGAACACCCCAGCATGTGTCTGGAATTTGTGAGAAGGTGATCCAGGTAGCTTGTGGTGGAGCGCACACAGTGGTTCTCACAGAGAAAGATGTGTACACCTTTGGCCTGGGACAGTTTGGCCAGCTGGGTCTTGGCCCTTTTCTTTTTGAAACTTTAGAACCCAAAGTTGTTGATCATATTAAGCATCAGAAAATAAGTTCTATTTTCTGTGGAGAAAATCACACTGCTTTGATAACAGAGGTGGGCCTTCTGTATACTTTTGGAAATGGTAGACATGGAAAATTAGGACATGGACTGGAGAATTTTACCAATCATTTCATTCCTACTTTGTGCACTAATTTTTTGAAGTTCACAGTTCAATTGGTTGCTTGTGGTGGATGTCACATGCTAGTTTTTGCTTCTCCACGACATGGTGTGTCAAAAGACATTTATTTCGATGAAATAAATGATTCTTGCTTACCTTCAGCAACTTCTCTACCTGTCAGTGATCTGTCATCAGTAAATGTTGTGTATAGAACTTTCTCAGCACATCTGCAGCGAAGAAAAAAGGAGAAATTGCCCGATTCCATTCAAATGGTGCAAACACTACCTCCAATTGAAGGTACTTCTGTACCACCTGTTGGTTTTGCCCCCAGTTCAGTTCCTTTCCATCTTCCTACAAGTCCTTCACCAGAACAAACTATGTCTGAAAAGTGGGACACCCTGCACTCAATGCAACCTAATTATTTTCAAGATAAAATAACCAAAGAAAAAGAAACAAATAATTCTTCAGCAGCAGATTCAGAAAGCTTTGGAGAAGCCACAGATGTCTTAAGTATGACACATGTGATCAGTTTGAATTCCAATGACAAGTCATTAAAATTATTGCCAATTCAAAAACAAAAGAAACAAACAATTAAGAAACTGAAGCAGCACACAGCTCATAGTGAAAATGATGATAGTGATGAACATGAAAGTAAAGAGATGTGCCAAAATATGAAAGAAGGGAAAACATATAATCAACTTTTGGCAAAAGGAATCTACATGGCTCAAGCAGCTGTGGTTATGGGAGCATTTTCAAATAAGCATGTACAGATTCCAGAGGAGCAAAAAGGAACAGAGGATTCAAAAAGAAGTAAATTAGAGGAGCAAAACACAGAGGCAAACGAGAAAAATATGGAGGTGTATGGAGGAAAGGAAGAGGAAGTAGTGATCTTATTAGATGACCGGACTGACAGGATGGAGCATCATACATTTTCAGAAAAAGAAGAAAGTGAAAATGTCGACGAGGAAACTCATGACAATCTGAAAGATGAGAAGAAAGCCAGGGGAGGCCATAAAAATCTTGAAGATGAGACAGAGGAGCAAAAAAAAACAGACAACTCAGTTGAAAAAGACAAAAAGTCCAACTGGAACAAACAACAGGCCATTTATAAATACAATGAAAATCCAAAAGGAAACATGCATAAAAGGATATGGTAATATGTTTTGGTTTGAACAATATGGCCAGTTTTGATATTTGTTTACACTAACATTTTTGACAAGCCAATTCAAATTGTACCTCAAACTCTCCTTCAAGTGTTGCAATAAAATTGCATTGAAATCCTTCAATATAAAAATATTTTTATATGTGACAAATTAAGATATTTCATAGATTTTACTAAACGATTTTACTTCTTTGTAATTTGATAAGGCAGCATTTGCAATTGCATGATGCAGTTTTTTATGTATTTGCAATTTGTTTAATTGAGAAAAATTTTTTTTGATGAGGATATTTTAATGTATCATCTGGTTGCTGTAAAAAAAATTTTCTATAACATAGATTTTCATGAAAACATAATGATCTCAGGGTATTTCTGGAAATAAATAGATCTCTAGTCTCATAGCTGAAAGTGAAATGTTTCTCCTGGAATTTAAAAGCAACTCTCTGATAAAGTGAGATCAGGGAGAATTGAAGAAAATTAGCAGATGTAAGATGAAGGAAAGAGGGTCCCTCTGAGGGGTGCACTCCAGAAAATATTTGATTTCACTGTGAGCAAGATGGTCAATACACAGCTTATGCTGAGCAGGTAGCAGGTGCTCATTGGTCCATGGATCCTATAAGAAGAGAAACCACAAGTACTTGAGGTTTTAGGGCAAGCCTCAGGGTTGCAGGCTGGGTCAGCAAGGGAATTTAAATAGAAGCCTCTCCATATTTCCAACAATCAAGACAACACATCTATATAAGAGCTAGAATCTAGGAAGATGGGGAAATCGGAGCCATCTACAATGTAATTTTATTTGCATTTACCTCATTTATATAATTCTGTATGAAATGATGAGTGGTATAGAGAGAAAGAATACTCTGTTTTTGTATAATGGATATTCCCAGGTAAAATTTACAGCAAAGAAATTGCAGTACATGAAATCTTTAAATTTGGCAGTACTGAAAAACTGTTCAGAAAAAAGAATTTCATTAAAAATAAAATCCATGTAAGTTTACAAAATCTTCACAAAGCTATTCTACATAATTTATGAGAATCTCACACCAGTCTTCTTTTGATTATTTCATTAAACCACATGTGTAGGCCTCTAGTACAATTCCATTTTTCCACTTAAAATTATTTGAATGTCTCTTAGTTTTCTAGCATTAAGCTTGGTGTTAGGCATATAGAACTAATTACATCATTGTCCAAAATTCATGGAAATAATAGTAGATTCTATAGCACGGTTTATTCTATAAAGGATGAATTTTAATGAATTCAATCTACATTCAGAATTTATCTGGGACTCTGTTGAAGATCCAAAGAATAACTCATTTACAATACAAATGGTTGTTACCTCTGCAGATGGTCCTTCTGGGGCAAATGAGATCCTTATTTCTGTCTTTCAAAACTTACTCGAAATTGTCAGTTACAGATAATTTTCATTTAATTTGTGTGATTTTAAATAACTGGTCAAATAGTAATAAATATTTTATATAAAAAGAGAATAAGTTTAATTTTTTACATTATGTGATATAGTTAAATGCACAATATAAAATCTAATCTAAAGAAATGGCACTGTCATAAGTTTGAGTTCAAGCTAAAAATCTGGGTTCTAGTTCAGGAGAGAGAGTTATATGATTTATTTTTAAGGGATGAAATACAATCTCAAAGTCTAAAATAGATCATAGGAAAGAAGTTTGATTTTATTCCTATCAAGTCTCCAATATAATGCATTGGTTGAAGTCCAGGACTCACTCTGTCTTCTTGATATGGAAGCTGATATGTTCAGCTATAACAATATGCCCACAGCAATACTTTCAAAAACTTCTCAATGATTTAACTCTATGGAGTGGTATAAATAGTATTTTGTACACAATATGCAGACAACTGTTGAAAGCAGAAATTCACCAGATCAAATGAAAGAATCAGTTTCCTAAAGTAATGATGCTTTCCAATGTTCTTAAAATATGGCTTTTGAATACTTAATGTCAAAATGTTCAAGTTTTCCTTATACTCTGGTTTTAGAATTCAGAACCCCTATAGCTATGAGCTTATTTAAATGGATAAGTATTAAAATAGTCTATTTTTTAGTTTTCTATACAATATAAGTCTATGACTTCCAGTCACTCTGTATTTATTTGGTAGATGGCAGTAACATCATCAACGCCTCTAAACTAGTTCAGATCATCCAGAGTATTAAGACAATTCAAAGAAAACATTCTAGTCAGTCATTCTTGTAGAGTCTTAAAGTTGATAATTACTTAAATGACTGTACACAAATGAAGACTTATTCTGTATGAATTTCATACGAATTATCAGAGAGCATTGTAATGGCCCCTTTGCTGGAATTGAGGAGAAGAATGAGAACTTCACTGAAGTTCTCAATGCATGACAAAGAGTTACCCACAGAAAAAGTACTCACAACTAATAAAAAATGGTGACCCCACATGCTTTGAGCTAGAAATCCAGGAAAAACATTTTAGAGTAGTTCAAAGAAAGTCAAAAAAAGTTAGAAGGGGAATGACAAACACAGGATGATTTCATATGTGTGGTATAAAGAAACAAAAGGAAAGATAAAATGAAACCAAAACAGGAAGTATCATTCAATCTTTTTTTCATAACAGTAGCCAAGACAAAGGGAGTTCTATTTCTGCTGTCAACCTAGAGCATTTAACAACATTCTGAGAATTGTATTCAGTTCTAAGTGAAATGTAGACAATCTGAAGCATTTCAAAGAGAGAACAAAACAATCAGGAAAGTAAAGTGACTCAAATGCTTGCCCTAAGAAGTTGAGCAGAAGCAGTAAATTAAGAAAAAAGCTTAGCCGAAGAGATAAATTAGGGAAAATCAGATCGTTGCCTTTAATGTTTGAAGATGGTGCATAAGGGAAAGTTAAGCCTTGCCTAAGGCCCCAAGATATAGAAAAAGGACCATTAGTTCGGGACATTAAGTGTCTGAGCTTTTCACTGGAGAGTGATAGGTTACTAGGGTTTGAATATTTGGTAGCAATACCACAGAGGATGTAGTGCTCACTAACTTCAAATAACTGTTGTATAGCAAAGCTTAGTGATAAATTAGTCTTAATCTTGGAAACTGAAGAAGCAGCAGTAATCTGAGAGGGGAGTTTAATTAAAAGAACCAGAGTAATATGAGAATATATATGATTAATTTTTAACTGCTAGTGTTAAAATTTTGGTAATGTTTCATTCACAATGTATTATAGGTCACAAGTTTTAGTTAATAAAATTTAATCATTTTTTCATTAAGAAAAGAAATAGGACCATTAGGCACAAATCCTGAGGAAATACTCTCATATATATATATATATATATATATATATATATATATATATGAGTGTTTTTTCTTAGTATCTGTAGCACAGATATAAGATGTTCACATTAGAGGTGTGCCACTTCCCCGGAGCATAAAAAAGAAGGTGGGGACACTACTTAATGTAATAAAGTGCTAACTTTTAGGTGGCAGCCATAAATGGCATTGGGGAAAAAAATGACAATAGATTAAAGAGTAAAATCTTTCCACACACTAGCTATAACATGGAAAAATAAAGAGTCAAACAGACCAGTGTTTTCAAACTTCACTAGGAAGTCCCCATTACTGGATAGAAAATAAGCATTTCTGTTCCTGATGTCAGAGAAATCACATTTATTTTAGGCATTGTAGTTCTTCAACGATATACATATAGTAGGTGAGAACAAAAACAGTCAACCCCAATACATAGCCTGTATGTTGAAATAAAAATCACCTTTTCTACCTTCATTAACTTGGTTCTGCTGTGCTTTAATGTCTTCATCAGCATTTTCTTTACTTTCTCATAACTCTCCTTGTGTTTGCATCCTAAGATACTTTGAATCTCTGTCTCAACATCCTTATCTTGTCTTTTTTATAAACTCTATTTTCACCCAGTTCTAATCAAGTCCTTGCTCTGAAAGACCCACCTTATGCCAAATTCCAGCTCTCTGAGCCACTGCCAAAGCTTTTTGAAGCTTATTGCATAATATGCAATAAATTCAGCTTTGTCTTATCAACAGGTTTTGTTGGTAACAGAGAGCCAGTTTTTGACATAGAAAAGTGGCACCAAGTAAGACTCTACAGGGAATTAGAAATTCACATACAAACTTTAAAAACTTTGTATTTAAGACTAAAGCAGCAAGATATGAACAACTGGGCAATGTCACAACAATAATAGACACTCTAAAGTTGTGGTCACCAGTTCAGAAAATACATGATTATAAATTTAAAAAAAAATAACTAATTGTGTGTCCATGTGTGATTGTACTTAGAAAAGAATAGAACCTGGATTATGCTACTTTTGTTATCTAGCACATGATTAAAACTCTTATTTCCCACATGACATATGGAAGACCTGGCACTGTAGGCTTAAAAATAGAAGCTAGACAAATAAGTCAGACATGGAATATGCCAAATGTTGTGATTAAATCTTAGTGAGGCATAGTTCCTTGACATTTGCTTTTGTATTTGCCCTCTACCCTTTGTTCTTTGACAAGAGTGCAAAGGTAGTTGGGAGAGGAAGGGAATAATAGATAAATTGCTTGTTATTACAAAACTTCATAGAATGGAGCTTCAAAAGCTAGAGGAAGAAACAGAAAGATGTCCAAGGGAATAATAAAGAATGATTCTTTTTTTGCTGTTCAGGGGAAAACAAAGACTTGTCTGGTATTTCTCACTGTTACCATTCCTTGTCTTGAACTACTTTTGCTTAAACCTTTTAAAGGTCCTGATATGTTCAAAGCTTTTAGAATTACAGTTGAATGAAATCCAAAGTCATAAAATATCAGATGTGTATGGTATGAGTTTGGGTAAGAAAGCATGGATCAGAAACAATTGCAGCAATATGTTTAAGGCAGATGATTAACAAAATTAAGGAGGACTGGGAGAGAAACCAGAAAGATTCACTAACCAAAAGTAAGATCAAATAAAGAATAAGATGTTGGAATAGCATCTATATTGAAGGCAAGATATTTATAATTGTTTAACTATAAGGCAGAATGTAAAAAAAAAGAGGGAAAATAGTACTTATTATGTGTGCATATATTATAAAAACACATGGAAAATGTTTAGGAAATAATACAAAAGTATAAAGTGAGTATAATTTAACACAGTATATAGATACAGAACATCCAACCTAAATAGGAGTTTAGTACAGAGTGTGGACCACTCTGGACTCCTATGCAAAGATGCATGATATTTCTATCAAGGCTATGGATTAGTTATAAGAAATTGTGAATGATATTCACTGTTCACTCCTATTTTTAGAAGAATTGTGAAGGAGGAAAGACAACTAAAACACAAGGTATGGACTAGCAAAATTGCCTATGAAATGGCCAAAAAGTGGAAAAGAGGAAGGAGATGGTCCCCTGTATCTCACCTGCAGATAGAGTTAACTCTCTGGTGGGTTGCAGAAGAATGAATCTGTGACACAAGCAGAGAGGTCTCCAAGTGGCACCAATAGAGAAGCCTCTTGTGATGGCTTAAGCTTTTGTAGAACACCATAAGCTGGATGGCTTATAAATAATAGAAATCTGTTTCTCACAATTTCAGCAGCTGTGAAAGGCGAGATGAAGGCACTGATAAGTGTTGTCGAGTGAGGGTTTGTTCCCTGATTCAGGGACAGTCATCTTCTCAATGGTCTCACAGGGGAAAGAAATGGAGAATCTGAGTCCTCTTTTTTTAAGGGCACCAGTTTCATTCGTTGTGACCTAATCACCCCCCAAAGGCCCCATCTCCAAATACCAACACTTTGAGAATTAGGCTCCAATAAATGAATTTACAGGCTACACAAACACTCAGTTAATGGCACACAGGGGTCAAAAAGCAAATAGCACATGGACTACAGGTTGAAAGTGATGCAAAACTGAAACAAAGAATGTATAATGGATCTGAAATGACACCTGAGAAAGACTAACATTATTGAAAGTCATGAGACTGGATCAAGAGCACCAAGACAATGAGGAGAAAAAGAACTTTGAATTCTGAGTTATTCCAGTTTTTGAGGTCAGAAAGATAGCAAAGAGGTAAAGAGGCAATAGTAAGGGAGGCAGGATGAAAGCCAGAACTGTGGGTCTTGCCAGAAACTAACTTAAGAAAGGAACTGAAGAGGAAAGAGTGATTAACTATGTCAAATGCAGCTGAGAGATAAACTAAGGCAAGAACTAAACAAAGGATGTAGCAAGAATGTGAAAGCTGTTGGTGACTTTGTCAAGAGCAGCAGGCAAGAGCCTTCTTAGAGTTCAAAAACAAATGGGATGTGTTGGATAAAAAGGAAAAAAAAAATGGGAGGCTAGGAATTTAGGGAAAGGATTATAGGGAACTCTTTCCCAGAGTTTTATCACAGAGGGAGAAGAAAAGTGAGATACTAGAAAAAAGAGATATAGGGACAAAGGAGCTTCTTTAAGAATAAAGAAATGGCAAAATGTGTATAGGTTGATGAAAATAACAGAAAAGGGTGAAAAATAGTAATGCAAAAGACGAAAAATTCCTGCAGGATTATCATTGAGTGGGTTAAAGGGGATTATATACTCTACTGCCCAGGGGGGCAAGTTATAAGACCTGCTAATCCATATGCATCAACAATGAGGCAGGATATTTACAGACACAGATCAGGTAAGAGTTAAAGAGTGGTGGAGTTTAACGATGCTCTCTGTGGATTTATTCGATTTTCTTAGAGACATAGGAAGCAAAGTAATGAGGTAAGAATGAGCATAGGAAAGGAGGTACTGGAGGCTCAAGGAGAAGCGACATGTGTAAGAGTCTTACAGGAGAGAGCATCCCCGGTGGCACAGCAGGTTGAGCGCAGCGCTGTGAAGCTGTCCTCAGCCTCTGCAGTGCGGGTTCAATCCCGGCCAACCAGCAAGAATCCCACATGGCGCAGCAGACCTCTCCTATCTCGCCCGCTGCTCCCCTCAGCAGTGTATTTCAGTCATTCTGCTTGTTCTGCTCCCCACTCTGTCTCTGGTGAAGCTTCTCACCCTCCTGTGCCTCTGGCCTGTACCCCAGCTCTTGTATAAAAATAAATAAATCTTAAAAAAAGAGTCTTACAGGAGAGAAAGGAAGATGGATATACCACGTATGGACTTGTGATAGTAAGGTAGCATTCCAAGGCCAGTGGAGTATGATGTAGGGCTTATAGGACAGATCTAGAAATAGCCAGATGATGTACCACAATTTTTAGTTAAGTGATCTGGGCAATACCCCTCTGAGTCTTTCCTGATCCATAAAATAGGATGATAATAATAATTTCCTCATAGCATAGAGGATTGGGAAGATTGAGAAGGGAAAGAGAGAGAGAGGGAGAGAGAGAGAAATGATATATAAATAGATGGGTAATAGACAGATATAGATCACAGAAATGTACCTAACATAGTTTTATGTGATAATAATGATCTATATTGATGCTAACGACGATAAACTTAAACACCAAAGTTGAATATTTATTAGTCACTTAATTCCTTCCTCTTTTACTACCTAAAACAACTTACCAAGAACTGTTGATTCTGTTAATAAAGAAAAAAAGTTTCAGATACATGTTGTATAATAAAATTTCTGATATTCAATTTCTGATTCTCTTTAAAATCTATATATAGTTTACCTATTACATAACCTAATGTGTGTCAAACCTTTGTAAGATGAGGGACTTCAGTCCAATAGACTGGGAGAATTTTGTAGTGCTTTATTGGCAAGTTTTTTTAAATTTCAAAATACATATGTCTTTGCAATGTCTCTCTCTCTCTCTCTCTCTCTCTCTCTCTCTCTCTCTCACACACACACACACACACACACACACATACACACACACACACAACTTCTGAAAACTTTTCTTAGAAAAATCACTGGTAAAAAGTATTTTTCTAAACTGCAGTAAGAAACATCTAAGTGAGTCAGGAGAAAATAGAGTGATGAGCTCTCAGAAGCTGAAGGAAAGTGATGGTTCCATTGAGTAGAAAGATCAATTGGACCCTGAAGAGACAAAAGAGAACTTGACCAGACCACCCCTGAACACATGCCAGAAATAGATTTCCCTGAAAAATATCAAAGCTGACAGATGAACCAGGGGAGAGCAAAGCCCTGAGAACAACATGTCTGCCCTTAAAAAGAGTCCCCTAAAAGGCCTCCCCTGGTGGCGCAACGGTTGAGTGCTGGGCTGCGAAGCTGCCAGCAGACTCTGCAGTGCCAGTTCGATCCCCGGCAGCTGGCGAGGGTCCCACATGACACGCAGACCTCTCCTGCCACGCCCGCTGCTCCCCTTAGCAGTGCTCTTTATCAGTCTGACTGTTCTGTTCCCCACTCTGGCTCTGGTGAATTCTCTCACCCTCCCGCACTTCTGACTATATCCAGTGCTTGTATAAATAAATAAATAAATCTAAAAAAAAAATTTAAAAAATGAGTCCCCTAAAAAGAGCCAATCCTCATTTAAAAAAACAAAAACATCAAATCTGAAACAAAAAGACTTGCACTGTTTGTCCAGCAATATATATAATACAATAGGTTCCAGTCAATGAAACATTTGCTCTATACTGAAAACTTTGAAATGATACTGCATTACTCTCATTTCAGCCAAAAAGTCAATTGAAAAGGAACCTAAACTTTCCTGAATTATTTTATATATTTGCTAGATAATAATTTACCTTTTAAAAAAGTGTGGTTACAGTTCTGAAGAGTAAAAATATCATTTAAATTCAATCTGCTTCTTGAATTGTAAGGGAGCGGTGTCTTCTGTATCCTGAAGCTGCCTTTCTTTCAACTGGAGAGGTGCCTGACTGATATGCAGGCTGCAAACTCTCCCTGGGCTCCGTGCTTGAAGACAGCATTTCACAAACATAATCAATTTTAAAATATGCAAACTTCTGCCTATGTTTACAGAGGGACAATTTTATTTTCTGACTTAAAAAGGCAAAAATAAGTTATAGTTCCAGAATTCACTACCAAACTACTACATTTTGAAGTTAAGATGCCAAGATGCATAATGCATATGTAATTTATGTGATTTCTACACATTTTAATTGCCAAATTTAAATTGAATAAACTATATTAATGAAAATCCAAGCAGTTGCAGTAACCCTTGGCTTAATCCATATTTCACAAGTATTGACAGCTTTGTTTTTTTAGGAAGGCAATAATCACACACCATCTGCTGCCGTTAAATGGAACTTATTCAATTGTTAAATTACAAATGTAAAGAACTGAGTTATAAATATGTTTGATTAAAATGGACACTAGGCAGATCCCTTTGTGTAATGCCTGGTGCAGTTATTTAAGGGTAGATAATTCACTACCTTTCCTTCATTTTCCCTCAATTTTGCAATTTCAGTATATGAACACTTTTACCAGAGAATGGGGAGAGTAAGTACTGATGAATATACATACATCCACGTCATGGCTGCATGTTAAGGACAGTTACATCACACACTACTTAGATTTTTAAGTGACCCCCCTAAAAATTATCAAACTACTATGTAATAAGTCTTCTATATGATAAATACAAAATAATATTTTTATTGCTCCTTATAGTGTTTTGACTAATGAATTGCCAACCTTAATAAAAAATTTAGTAGATGAAATTGTTATTAATCATTGTTCCTGAACTTAATTCTCTTTGCATCTGTTTGTGAAATTTACATTCTTCCTGAGTCAATCTGAAATATCTAAGGCTAATATCTAATAAAAATATAAAAGAATTTTAAGTAAATATAGCAGTAGGTCTCTTTCTCAACTGAACTAATATTAGGACAAAAGACAAAAAGCTATAAATACAAAAGTACAAAAAGATCAGGAAAGAAGATAATACCAGAAATGACAACACATTTTGAAGGATGGAAGGAGGTGGGGAAATTGTAAATGACTTAGCAGAGAAGAGGATGAAAAGGGATCTGTACTGCAAAATTCCTGAGAATTGCAGTCAGTGAGGGCACCAGTGCTTTAGAAAAACAGAGCTGAGTTGCAGAAATAAAAATTAGTCTTCATTAGAAGCTGTATACAAATCTCACAGCAAAGCCAGGATGCTGTCCTTTATTCTAGCCCTTTTGCCTCGAGTCTATGCTATGATAGACTAAAAACTGGCTTTTAAGAAATCTTATGCTTATGATGTAAAAAAAAAAACTATATAAAATTTAAAAAAAAAATTAAAACATGAAAAGAAAAAGGAATTACCCATTACTGAGATGATGAATATGTGGTGTTTCACGCAATTTGTCATATGATAACATTAACACCATGATTGTAGTTTTAAGTCCTTATGGCATAGACATAAGATCTGCTGCAGTAAACCCACACATATGCCATTTCTAATGTTTAAAAAAAAAGAAAAGAAAAGAAACCTTAGGCTTTCCACTCAGCTTTTATTTTTTATTTATTTTTAATTGAAACAACATTGCTTGAAAACATTATGTAGGATTCATATGTACAGCATAATAAATCAGCATCTGTATTGATTACATTATGTTTATCACAGTCTAGTTTCCATCCTTTCCTCCAATTAGCTTTTCATTTCATCATTCATAACTGAGTACATAGGCAAGGACCACTAATCTTTTAAGAAGGCATTGTGCTAGAAAGCCTCCATTTGCCTCTTCCAGAACCACCCCTTCCTTCCCCGGGGTTCCATCACAAGGGGGCTAAATCCTAGAAAGTGCTTCACTCAGGCTCTTGAATCCTCCCCACCTGTAGGTTAAGTGAGTAAAGAGCACCAGCCAGAGACTTCAGGTGACAGGTGAAACCTTTCTCCTTGTTAAGCCACACGTTAGAGGTAGTAACATTCCTCTATTAAGTAATATAATATTACTTATTAAGCAATATAATATATTTGTAAGTATCTATTTTTAGGTAACCCTCTCCTCCAATTGCAACTAAAACTAATATCTCACCAGGTCCCAATACTTTCTCCCTTCCCTTACCCTTTAGCCTAGAGGCAGTGACTGCTCTTTGCTGCTGCTGCTGCTGCTAACCTCTGGTTTTTCACCATCCCTTGTTGTTTATCCTAAATCCTGCAAATGGAATATTTAGAGAAGCCTTTCTATTACCTTACCTGAGTGTGTAATTTTCTATAACAATGAAATATGTTTGCATCTATATTATTTGTAGATAGTAAATAGAAGACAGACAGACAGACAGACAGATTTCATTATCTCTAAGGAGCTTTGTGAAATAAATATCCTGGGGACCAGTGGAATGGGAACAATGATGGATCTTGAGATCACTTAGATCCATGCTCATTATTAGATTTTCCAGAATCATTATAATTCCAACTGTTATATTCCACTATTCCAATGAATATGCTTTTGCTTGTCAGGTAATGCAATCTAGTTTTCTGATTGAAACTTTCTATTACCCTAAGTATATCTTTTACCGATCACTAATTTAACTTAGGTATTTCGAGGAAATTTAATGCTGTGCCACTGAGAACATTTTACACATGGTACAGAAAAATCTATTGCCTATATCTTCAGTGTGATAAAGGTCACTTTCAGACAAAACAATCATCTTGCCGTTTTAACCTTGGCATTTAAAGAATTATAGCTACTGGTCTAGAAATCCATTTTGAAATCACCTGCCACAGTTTGCTTAACCTTTTCAGATAGCTAAATCATAAGGTGTGTTTCTAGTAAAGAAATTCAACAAAGAATAAATAAATGGTGGATGATGAGGCAAGAGGGAATAAAAGAAACAAACATACTTTCATATCCATCAGTTTTTGAATTCTCTAATTGAAATGAATTGAAATCAATTACTCAGACATTACAGATGAAGAAACTAAGGTTCAAATAAACTAAGGTTTAAATTGCCAAGGATCACATATTCCAATTGACAATTATTGAACAGCTATTGTGTACCAGGTATGGCACCACCATACACTGAGATGGTAATGGTTGTCAATGAGTTTAAAAAGTCAGAGAGAAGAGAAAAGAAATAAAGAATGCATGTAAATTGGATAATATGGATGCAGTGGAAAGGGGTAACTAAGCCAGGGCTTTCTGGAAAGTTGACAACTAAATTGAAATCAGAAAGATCAGTCTGAATTAGCTAGGCAAAATATGTCAACTTAATGATATTCTGAACAGAGAAATGAACTATATTTAAAGCTGGAATTAACCTGACTCCAAGATTCAAGTCTCCATTAGAACGAAACTTGGGTTATTCTTTCATGTAAGCAATATTGTTTTGAAGGGATACACAATATACATAATGCATGGCTTCAATATAATGCCTGAAGTTCTTAAGTTGAAACTAACTCCTATTGTAAATGTACCTGGAGGGGAGGACTTTGGGAGGTATATATGTAAAGATGAGCTCATCAGGGTGGAGCCCCAGGCTGGGATTAATGTCCTCATAGGAAGAGGAAGAGAGAACAGAGCTCTCTCTGTATCTCTCCCCAGCTTTCAGAGGACACAGTGAGAAGCTGGTTATCTGTAAGCCAGGAAGAGGGTTCTCATTAGAAACCAATCAACTGGCATCTTTATCTTGGACTTCAAGCCTCCAGAGCTGTGAGAAATAAATTTCTCTGCTTTAAGCCACCCAGTCTATAGTAGTTTGTCATGGTAGCCCAAGTTGACTATATGCCATTTTTATAAAACTCAGAATATACCTAGGAAGGCAAAGGAGATTAGGAACGTGCCCCCTTTCCATGCAGTCAAAAATCTGTATACTACTTTTGACTCCCCAAAAACTTAACTATTAATAACCTGCTGTTGACTAGAAACATTCCAATAACATAAACAGTCAACACATATTTTGTATGTTAATATGTGTTATATACTGTATTCTTATAAGAAAGTAAGCTAGAGAAAATGCTATTAAGAAAATCATAAAGAAGAGAAAATACACTTACAATATTGTACTGTTTTATCAATACTATAAGTTTATTTCCTCTCTTTATAAGGAAATACACATGCAAGTGGACCTGTGAGGATTCAAACCCCTGCTGTTCCAGATTCAACTATAATCATATATAATCAGAGTTGTGAGGATTAAATTAGAGAATTAATGTGAAGTCACTGTAAAGGGCAAGAAATAATCACCATCACTAAAGAGACAACACCTAGCTACATGCTAAATGATTAGCTGGTGTAAAAAAATATATACTAAATTTTCTTTTCAACATCTTTGCTCTCCTATCCATTTGGAAATACTCTTACCAGTTCTTCACAGACCCAACCTCTTACCATCTTTTAGATCCCTATCTGTCTCTGAAAACTTACTCTGAGTCTAAGGAAGCCTCTTCTTACCCTCTTCAATGGCATTATCTCAGCATCACATTCTTTATGAACTTGCTAGGATATCAAATTACTTACTTTGATCACATAATTTCATTATCCCCTTCAAATAGAATGTAAACTTCAGAAAATCAGAGGCATTTTGTTATCCAGCTTGTATCCCAACATCCAGAAACAGTCTCTATCACATAGCAGCGGCTTAACAAATTCTGAATCGCTGTTGGATACAAAAATCATAAATCAGATGTAGGGAAATCAGTTGTTTCATGGCATCCAAAGATGGCATCTATGTAGAATTTTAACAGGATCTGTGGGGCTCACCTCAAGGAGAATATTATTCTGTTCAAGAAGCCTGTGCCCACAATTTTGGTAGCTGTCCACATACAGCATTAGAATTTATCTTGTTCTTGACACACAGTGTGTTAATGTGAAACCATTTCATCTCACTCAGGAGTTGACAAGGGACAATACAAGACCCTTAGGGCATGTTGTTTTGTTTTATTTTGTGTTGGTGGTGGCGTACTTTTTGACAAATAAACACATTGAACAATACCTGGAGAGTTTTGCTGGCACTTAAGGTCTGAGAGTGAGGGATACCAGAGGTCCAACAATGCATTAAGCAATCCCTCACCATGGAGAATTACTCCCCAAAAAACAACAGTGTTCCGCTTAGATACACTGTAGGGCTAAGCTTCATAGTTTCCTTGACTACTGATGCTAAGAACTTGAGAATTTGGAGCTTCTCTTTTTGAACAAGTGAACCTACTTGCTGTCTATCTAAAGAACCCTGTTCCCTAAAGAGTTTCTTCCCTCTGCTGACCTGTTTACCCTTAACCAAAACATTTCAGAACTGCTTCCAAGACTTCCTCATTTCTGATTTAGATATACCTCCCAGTTGTATTGTCTTGTCTTTAAATAAGCAACATTTTAGTAATCTAACAAATGGATTAGTCCCACAATCTACAGCCTCAAAGGGAGTTGAACTGGCAGCAATATAGTTCTTAAGACTATTTGAAAACTAAATATTTGAAAATGAAATATACTAAATTAGGGTATACATATTAGTAGAATTTGGGTATACGTAGAGTATATGATCAGTTATTTCATTTACTCAGTATATATCCTTGTAAACCCCTAGTGTATAAGCACTGGGTTAGGAATATAGGTGACAACACACATGTCTTACTTTGGGATACTATAAACAAATGCCATATACTGGGTGACTTAACCAGTAGGCTATTATTTCTCAGCATTTTGTAGTGGAAATCAGAGATTTCCAGGGTGCCAGCATGATCAGGATCTCCATGAAGACCTTCTTCCTGGTTTGTAGATGACTCTCCTCTTGTGTCCTCACATCACAGAGAGCAGAGAGAAGAGGCAAGCTCTAAATTGTCTCTTCTTATAAGGGCACTAATTTCATTCGAGAGCTCCATCCTCATTATCTGATTATCTTTCAACGGCCCCCACCTCTTAACACTATCAAACTGGAGTTAGGGTTTCAACACGTGAATTTTAGGAGAGACACTAATATTCAGTCCATAATAAGCTATAATAATGTTATCCTTGCACTAATGACATTGTGAGGCAATTCCCACTCACTTTCTCATGATTCCACACATGTTGCAAGTAGAGGCACTAATTGTCGTTTTGTTCCAATTTCTTTAAGGATGTTAATAGAACAAACACCTTATTTGCAACTTATTTGCAAAGATACTATAAAATATTCTGATTGCCTAAGTTTGAGGTCCCTCAACTGAACACAAAGCCTCTGAGTATACAATATCCACCTGAGCTCCTCAGTGTCTCTCCCAGGGTATTCAGGAAGAAGAACCAACCAAACATGCATCTTATGCCATCTGCCCTGGCACAGTATTGACGTCCTTGTCTCTGACCCAGGAGTCTTCTGTCTTCTGAAAGCACCCATGAAACTGCTAATTTGCCAGCATGCAGCTAGGATAAATTCTCAGACTATTCATAGTTCTTGACAATAGAAAATAACAATTACAGTTTAAACTAGCATGGAGTATACACCTTGAAAATATAACAGATAAAATTGCATCAAAGATGAGAGAAAGAAAAAAAATGACCTCAGTAGCATTTGAATGAGATCTCTGAAACAAATGTTTCAAATCATGAGGAAAATACATTTCTAACAGAGAGAAATGTCATGAGCAGAAGCACAGAATTAGAAAACATGACCTAAGTTCAGGAAGTGACAATTCTTTTGGTTGGACTACAGAGTCCTTGAAAATAAAACTAAACATTGTTTTGTGGCATGCAAGTTTTATTCTAGCAACTCATATTGGTGAATCAATGATCTATGGCTCTCAGAGACCAATGTGTAGGCTAGAATATGCCCTTCATGCCATTGGAAATATTGGAAGATAGAGAGTAGCTGTATAACTGATTCTCTGGTCACATCACCTCTCATTTGGTTAACTGCTATGGTCTCCAAACTGGTTCCCTAGGCTTGGCATATGTCCTACCCACCAGACCACATGTCTGTTTTCACAAATTAGTTGGAAAAATATTTTAAAATTATAAATCAGATGCAATCACCCCTGATTTAAAGTGTTCAAGGACTTTGAATTATTCTTGGAATAAAAGCTATACTCCCACCCATCTACTAGTCCTGTCCGCTCCTCCTTCACTCTCTCCATTTTAGCCACACTAAGTGCTTGTACAAGCTTTTCCTTGTGTTTTATAGCCCATTCTCATTAATTTTTTGTAAAATTATCCTCTGGAATCACACCTGTCCAGACATACTCAACATTCCCACAATCTCTCTCTGTTCATTATTTTCCTTCATATCACATTATTTTCTTCATGTTACTTATTGCAATGTGTTATTTTCTAGTTTTAATTTTTAATAGTTTGTTTTCTTCCTGTACTAGTCAGTATTCTCTCCAAATAAAAGAAAATAAAGAATAGGAGATAAGGAAGAGGGAAGGAGGAAATCACAGGACCTTTTTCTAATATTAATTGCAAGTGTGCTTCTAATAGTAGTTGGCCACTTACTGTCCATTCCAATTCTTTTCTTTCTTCCTTTTGGTTAATAGTGATCCCCAGGGCCACCCTGGAGGTGCAATGGGTTGAGCACAGCACTGTAAAGCTGTCCACAGTTTCTGCAGCACAGGTTCTATTTCCAGCCAGCCAGGGAGATACCCCCATGGTGCAGCAGACCATTTCTGTCTTGCCTGCTGCTCCCCTCAGCAGTGCTTTTGGTCCACCTGCCTGTTCTGTTCCCTGCTCCGCCTCTGGTGAATTCTCTCACCCTCTGTCACCTCTGGCCTGTACCCCAGTTCTTGTATAAATAAATCTTTAAACAAAAAAAAAAAAATAGTGATCCCTTAGCAGATACTAAAAATATCTTCTATCCCTCTATTTTTCTGTTACCAAATGTTTTTGTGTTGGTGCCTGCTGTAATTATCCAATGAAACTTGGAAGTGATATCCATCATGAGAAAGACATAACCAACCACAGTGAAAGTGTAACAAAAAGTTAAAAAGGGTATGGGTCCTTGATGACCCAGTACACCACTGAACCAACTCAGGGGCTTTCTATTTTTTTTTTAATTTTTTTTTAATAATAAATTTTATTTTTATATTCCCCATACAATTTCAAGCCCTCCATTCTGACCCCAATCCCTCCCTTCCCTCCCCCCACCCCACAAAAAGTGTCTCTGGTTCATAGTTTTTGTTGATTTTCACTTTCTTATAGTTATTCAATATCCTGGTCCCTTATTTAAGTTTTCTAGATTCCTGCTATGAGTGAGACCATCCGGTATTTTTCTTTTTCTTTCTGGCTTATTTCGCTGAGCATGATCCCTTCCAGCGCCAACCATGTTGCTGCAAATTGCATGTGTTTTTTAAATGCTGAGTAATATTCCATGGTATATATGTACCACATCTTCTTGATCCAGTCATCTATTTTTGGGCATCTGGGCTGTTTCCAAAGCTTAGCTATTGTAAATAGTGCTGCTATAAACATAGGGGTGCAGGTGCTCTTTGGAATGGATGTTTCTGTGTCCTTTAGGTAAATACCTAGGAGTGGAATTGCTGGATCATATGGAAGCTCTATGTTTAGTAGGTCCAGAAATCTCCACACAGCTCTCCATGGTGGTTGGACCAGTTTGCACTCCCACCAACAATGCAGAAGAGTTCCTTTTTCTCCACACCCTCGCCAACATTTGTTGTTGCTAGTTTTTTTAATATGTGCTATTCTCACTGGTGTAAGATGGTATCTCATGGTAGTTTTGATTTGCATTTCCCTGATGACAAGTGATGTTGAACATTTTTTCATATGCCTGTTGGCCATTCGCATTTCCTCTTCAGAGAAGTTTCTTTTTAGCTCTTCTGCCCATTTTTTGACTGGATTATTTTCTTTGTTGTTGTTGAGTCTCATCAGCTCTTTGCAGATTTTTGTGATCAGTCCTTTATCATTAGTGTTGTGTACAAAAATGTTCTCCCAGTTGGTGGGGTTTCTCTTTGTTTTTGTTACTGTCTCTTTTGCTGTGCAGAAGCTCTTTAATTTGATGTAGTCCCAGCTGTTTATCTTTGCCTTCACTATCACTGCTTTGGGTGATGTGTCTGTAAAGATGTCTTTGATGTGCAAATCACATAGCATTTCGCCTATATTTCCTTCTATGTATTTTATGGTTTCAGGTCTTATGTCTAGTTCTTTAATCCATTTTGAGTTGATTTTTGTGTATGGTGTGAGGTAGTGGTCAAGCTTCATTCTTTTGCATGTAGCAACCCAGTTTTCCCAGCACCATTTATTGAACAAACTTTCTTTGCTCCAATGCATAGTCTTTGCTCCTTTGTCAAAGATTAGTTGATCATAAATCTGTGGGTTTACTTCTGGATTTTCTATTTGATTCCATTGGTCTGTATGTCTGTTCTTGTTCCAATACCATGCAGTTTTGATGATTATGGCTTTGTAGTATAGTTTGAAGTCTGGGAGTGTGATGCCTCCATTCTCAGGGGCTTTCTAAATCTGTATTTCTTATGATATGAGATAACAGTTTCCATCATTTAAGTCATGTTAGTCAAGTGTTCTTCTCTTTGGAGCAGTAGTTTCCTTACTGAAACACTTCCTGAGTACCAATGGTTCTCAAAATGTGAGCCCTATATTATCAACATTACTCTCACCCAGAAGAAGGAATCCTCTTACACTGCTGTTGGGAATGCAAAATGATCCAAACACTATGGAAAGCCATGTGGAGGACCCTCAAACTACTAAAAGTGATCTACCATATGACCCAGCAATCCCACTACAAGGAATCTACCCAAAGGACTAAAAAACATTCATTTGAATGGAAACCTGCACTCCTATATTTATTGCAGCAATGTTTACAAAAGCTAAGATTTGGAAACACCCTAAATCCCCAAAACTGATGACTCATCAAGAAGATGTATATGTACACAATAGAATACTATTCAGCACTCTATGGGGGTTGGGGGGCAGGGAAAGGAGGGATTGGGGTCAAAATGAGGGGATTGTAATTGTATGGGGAATATAAAAATAAAATTTAAATAATAAAAAAGTAAAAAAAAAAAAAACACCCCAATGGAATTTAATTAAAGCTATAATTACTACTGGAAAAAAAAAGAATACTATTCAGCAATCAAAAGAACAAACTCAAGCCATTTGCAGCAACACAAAGAGAGTTGGATTTATGCTCAGTGAAATAATTCAGAAAGAAAAATAAAAATGTTGAATGGTTTCACTTAATGGTTTCACTTGTTCACCAAACAAGGGATCAGGGAAAAAAACAAAAACAAAGCTATCAGGCAAATTATAAATCAGAGACATTCAGCAGGAGAGGGAGAGGTATTGAAACAGGGGAGGATTGAAACAGAGGAAGAACTAAAGAGACTGTGGTGATGGTCCACAGGTGACTTAGCGGGAACTTTATGGGGATCATACCTGAGAGGAGAAATCAAACATTGTGCAAAAATGACAACGATGTAAAAAATGCATATTAAGAAACAACATTACTCTCCCCTGAAACTTTAGAACTACAAATCCCTGGGTTCCACCCCCCAATATCTGGAGATTGGCCCCACCAATCTAGTTTAACAAGCCCTCCAAGTGAGGCTGATAAACCCACAGTTTGAAAATCTCTTTTCTGTTCTTTAAGAGGAGCATATGGATGAGAAAAACTTTATTTGATCTCTCTAAACTCTGACTCCAAATGATGTGTTCTATCAGGGCCTAATTCAATTTCAAATATGTATACTTACTTCTCAGAAAATGCAAACAGTAAATCTATTGGCATAATCATGAAAAGTCTGAAGCAACTGTGGTCTTTGCCACAGGGAAAGGCTTATCTTCTTAGTATAAATATTCATGAGAGCTAATGAAAATATAGCTACAGGGAAAAGAGGTAGGTATTAACTCCTGCTACAGGCTGGAGAACAGCCCTACCCCTCAACCAGCCACATCATGGTCAAAGCTAATTTCACAGACATCTCTAATACCCATTCTAGATGCATATTTTAACCACTTCACCTGTAATCCCCAAATTTGGTCCCCACTGCTAAATTTATATATCAGTTGCTGGCAGCAGTCAAGTTTTTTAAGCACAGCCAATCATATTCCATACATTCTGAATTTAAAACATTTGAAACTAATTTAATGGTTATGACTAGCATTAGATATTTTGAGTGCAGAAATAAACTCTTACTACTTTCCTAACTGATGGAACATGTAATACAATTGCCACTGTGTGTTTTGACTGTCAAAATGATTCATTATATCTCATAAAACATTTTAAAAAGAAAAAGCAGGTTATGTCAAATAATTTAAATAAAACCCAGGGTCATCAAAGTGCTTGAAACATCTTTTGGAATTAATTGAAAGTCAGGTACATTCTCTGAAATGATTTGAAGTCTTTCCCCAAATATACAAGTTAAAAACACCATCTTGCCACCGTGCTAACTGAGCTGTTAAGCAATTATCAATGACAGCTGTAGCTCAAGTATTCGCCAAGCAAGACTTGCACACAGCCAACTTTTTAATTCTTTTAACTGACAGAGTTGCTGGAATAACATCTGACACAGTTAACCAACTCCACTTTATTTGTGATAATTGGGTCCCAATATGCAAAACCTCTGAAAGCCTACTAAGTGCCAACCTCTGTGCTACATAATTGATATTCATCTTACACGCATTTTTCACCACAATTTAAAGGAGAGGAAACCAGAATTCAGAGAAGCTAAAGGTATGGTTTTCATGCCCAGAGTTTTACCAGAACTCTAGAACTAGCGATAACTGACTTTAGATGTCTTTGATTACAAAGTGATTTTTTCCTTAATAAAGCATGTTAGCATTTTAGATATACTAATTTGTCAATTCTTAAAACTGTTTTGTGATATGAGAAGCATGTATCCTAATGTGTAAATCATCAGACATCTTCCATGTTTCACTGTAAATTTTAAAAAGAATTGTCCAATTGTGAGCTAGTTCTCAATTAAGCCATAAGACGATACATTAATCTCTGGGACCTCAGACTTCCTTAATTTGGAGAAAGAGAGTAGAGGAATAGTGTATAAAAAAGGAAGGCAGGCAAGGACCCAGGGCACTCACCCAACTCCTACCATGTGGTAGTCATGGTGTCTGATCATTTCTGTAAAGGGGAACTAATTTAACATTATTCTCCCCACTGCAGTGAAGGAGATAGTTGTTCCAATGGTGAAGTGAAGTCTTAAATCGGTGAGATAATTTGCCCAGAGATTATAGGACTACTCGAAGGTGCAAATCAGATTAAAACATAGCTCTGTCTGATCAAAAGAATTGCTTTTTCCATTACAGTTTAATATATATTTACTCTCCCCTGTCACTCTTCCTGGAATAAAACTCTAGTGGTAGAGTTTCAAGCAACATGGCAAGTTGCCTATTCCACACAGCAGACATATGCCTCCTTTGGCAACCCCAGCTTTGGTCCAGATTAATACTGAAAAATATATGACTGCATCATTCAATAACTTAATTTTCAGCCAAACATTTGAACTGCTTTTCTTCCTCTGTCTCTTTGCTGCTGAACTCTGCATTTGAGATTCACCACCTTTGATTTCCCCAGGGCATCTGCCTGATGGATTCACTGTGAACTAAGGATTGAAAAGGGAATATAACCTACTGAAAATGTTTACAGTATTGTGAATGGAAAATTAGATGCAACTCCCTTAAAACATATACTTTCATTAAAAATGCAAATATTAAACTTAGATTGATTTACATTAAGTATTAGATAGGCATTATACTAAAATACTGCTGATTTGTAATTCATGCGCTACTAAACAAGAACTTCTCAAAATCTAGGATGCATTAAAGGGCCTATTTGATGTAAAGAGTGGGCAAACTTCATTGCAGTGCTTTCCCTCATTTTTATGAGATTCTCTACAGTTCTCAGTGCTGTAATCATCAATGAACATTTATCAAAATAAAAAGTTTAAAACTCCACATACAGTTAATCTTCAGTGATTGTCAAATATATTCTAATTGATTTAACACCCATTAAAATTCTATTTTGAAGTATAAAATGCCCAGACATGTAATAAATAAATGATCAGTCATCTAGCACAACCAGAAAAATCATATTGATTATAAATTATTCAAAGTAAAATGATATCTTAGCAAAATCTTTTGACCATCTCTGTGTGAGAAGTAGATAAATAAGGAAGATGGTAATCAAAGTTTAAAATGGATTTTCATGGTCAAATCAATACTACAATGCAAGCATCCATTCATAGTTACTACAAAATAATACTACCCAAACAAGTCCAAGTAAGTATTTTTTTTTTGCCATATTCAACTGAAGAAGATAAGGTCAAGCATGTGCCATCAAATTATGAAGATGTTTCCTTTTGAGGTTATATATTTTAAGACAGGAAGGGTCCCAGGAGAAAAACAGGACTCAAGGAAAGAATTTAGTCATCACCATTGGTTTTATCAGGCTGGTAAACAAGAGGTTAAACAAATCTGACTCTAGGCTCAGACACCTGCTGCCATACGGGACTTGACCCATGGTGTTATTCTTCATTAATTCTCCCCAGCCTGAGCATTCCTCAGCCGTCTCTCTAAAGACCTGAGACCAGACCAAGTCACACTGGAGCTGCAGGCACAAGCCTCCATAAAATACTAACAGAGGAGATGGACAGAAGCTCTGCCCAAGCACCAAGCTGCAGCTGATTGGTGCTCACAATTAACGAGAATTGACCAACTCCATGCTCCTTGCCTTCTCAGCCAATGAAATTTAATATCTTTGTTCTTAAACCCCAGCCCTAAAACCTATACAGACCTCTACTCCTGGCACCTCAGAGTCTCCCTCATGCCCAGATAGGTCACCCTGGAACTCTTTCCTTGCTCTTTTGCTAATCAATAAACGCTGACTCCTTGTCTGTCCTCACCAGTATCTGTGGAGCCCTCTTTTCAATTTTGAACAGAGGGTCTCAAGAGCCCTTCCCCAGTCCATCAGTCCATCCCTCTGATTCCCAGTATGTGGATCAGTGGACAGCCACTGGCTTGCTCCCAGTTTATACACCTGTGTTGCTGGAGGGTGGAAAGGGATTGAGGTACCCTAAGCCTGCATCCCTGTCCAGCAACATATCAGACCAACTACTTTGGCAGAAATTTAATATGCTATGAAATGAATCTTGATATGCCTGAAAAAATATATTAAGAATGACACAAATTTAGAATTTATATAATATGGATAAGGAAGTGGACACACACACAGCTTAGCCTTTAACTCTGGAATTAACAGAGCAGATATATAGATAAGCAGATTATATAGGTATATTTATATATGGGAGAAAGGGGGAAATCTAGAAACACATTAAAGATTTAGCATATTTGATCTTGTTAGGCATGGTAACTGGTGAGATGAAAATGTGGATTGGATGAATTTTGTGGCCATGTGAAATTGGCTATGTGCTTGCCAGATGATCACTTTCTTCAATTACTACTTTTCTTGAGTTATGCTAAATACACAGACTTATTCAGTGAAAATCAGAAACATAAAAAGGAATGTGTCACATATTAATGTAAAGGAATTGATGAAAAAGTTATGTTGATGCAGTGTTTGATGCAATTTTGCTTTGGCAAAATTATTATTTCTGGTCATGAATTCACTGCTCAAACCTTCCAGGCCAATAGTGGGAGAAAAATAATCTGGAAAATGACACTTCTCTATGTCCTAAAGGGTAGCTTAGCTGCCTCACAAGGTTCAGTCTGTGTCTGTGGTTGATTTAATTGTGTAATAGATTTTAATTATTAGTTCAGACATGGACAGGTACCTTGTTTCCTGTTACTTACATGTAAGATGTTCACTGTGATTTCTAAAACTGATGTTTATTCACTCTTGTGAGAATTTGTGGAAAGGTCCTCCTCTTTCTCTACTATTGGGAAAAAAAAGGAAAACATGTATCCCTGGGAGTGGCTGGTGGTATCACTATTTTAATAAGGAAAAATAAGAATAAAGCTGACACTGTTAAAGGCGGATTGGAAATAAACTCAGTCTTTGATGCATTGACTAAGATACCTTATCAAACCAATCTCAAAGACTCTTACTCAGTATTTTGCTAATTTGTAAACCAGTTTTGCAAAATTATATTTTTAATTGAGGTAATATTGGGATATCCCCATGAGGAATAACTATCTTAAGACACCCACCACCGACTCACCAATATTCCACCACCATAGCCCATTGTACTTCCTTCCCTCTTTGTTCTCACCCTTTGCCCACCCCTCCACACCTTGGTGCTTCCATTCTGTAGTCAGCTATCAAAGGTTAGTTTTTAAGCTTGTCTTTATCTGATTCTTAGTTTAGTTATTTTATATTTCACATGTAAGTGACACCACTGGTATTTTTCTTTCTCCTTCTGACTTATTTCACTTAGCATTATCCCTCCCAACTCCATCCATGTTGCTTACAAATGGCATGAATTTATCCTTTTTGATCACTCAGAGCTTCATTTTCTGCCTTTAATTCATTGATTTTATTCTAAGGACATTCATTTGTTTTTCTGAGTTTTCTTCCATTTTTGAATCTCTTTATCATTGCTCTATAATATCTACATTATCAATCAATATGGTATCAATATCATGTGGTGTCAATATTATCACATTAACACTACTATCAGAGGTTTGGGACAAGAAACTTTTAATTTTAAAATTTATTGTATAACTTGATTTTTAAATTATGATCATTCTTTTACTAAAAACTAATTTAAATATAAGGTAGAAGAACAATTTAAATGCTTAAAGCTCTTTTCAAGTTTTTCAATTTATTTCAAATGAGCTTAATTTCCTGACTCTAAAATGAGAAGCTGAGTCAAATTATTTCTATGCTGTCTCCCAATTCTGTTATTTATTCTATGAGGCTGTATCCATAGATATGATTTATTTCATTCCATTGCTGAAGAATTATAAATGTGTAAAGAAATAAACCATTGAGTTCATTTTTGAGCTACTTTCCAGAGTTCATATTTCCTAAATTAATTGTTTTCAAGACTCACCCAGGCATCATATTTAGATTATTATTATTGCTGTAATGTAGTTAATCACCTCTGTGCTCTAAGCCTTAAGAAGCAGCATACCTTTAAAAGCAGATGAATGTCCAGTGAATTTCATGACAGAAGGTTCCTTTAAAAAGCAGATGGTTCCCTGGAATGCCAAGTAGTTCTCATTTCCTGAACTTGCCCATATACTCTCTAAATGATTTTTAAGACTTACTTCTATGTTTCTGAATTCATAGGGCAATATTTTTAATGAATTTTGTACTATAACTAATGACATAAAGAATGCCCTCACTGGTTTATGACAAGGTGAATTTCAAAATCAAAGAAGCAAAATTTGCTTTTTTGCATTAAAGGACAAATTCACAAATGTCTCTCAAAGGCACAAGTGAGCTTGTTGACTGTCAAATAAGGTCAGTAACTCAACTATACAGTATAAAGATTATCTAGTGAAATATTACATCCTCTTTACTAGCACTAAAGCTAAAAAAGGAAAACAAATTTGGCATAGTTGTGCATGAAATCTTTTTCTGTGTACAAGATTCAATAATATAAAGCATCTTAGAAACAAAGACCAATTATATTTGAACCTTCCCAGTGTGACAACTAATGCAATATTACAGTCATACTCATTTAAATATTTTCCATACAATCTGTGGCAGAAATATTAACTTTTGGGCCTCCCCGGTGGCGTTGCGGTTGAGCGCTGGGTTGCGAAGCTGCCCGCAGCCTATGCAGCGCCAGTTCGATTCCCAGCCACCGGGCGCGGGTCCCACATGGTGCGCAGACCTCTCCTGCCGCCCGCTACTCCCCTCAGCAGTGTACGTCTGTCTGCCTGCTCTGTTCCCCTCTCTGGCTCTGGTTAATTCTCTCACCCTCCCACACTTCTGACTGTACCCAGTGCTTGTAAAAATAAATAAAAATAAATAAATCTAAAAAAAATTTGTTAAAAAAAAAGAAATATTAACTTTTATTGAGGTAACACTGGTTAAAATGTATGTTATCACACTACACCCACAACCAAGATACCAATGGCCCTTCACCACTGGATCCCCTACATCCTTTGCTCTCACTCTTTTCTTCCTCTTCGGTAATCTTAGTTCTACCATTGGATTTCAAGGGTTTGTTTCAGTTTGTAAACTTATTTTAACTTAATGAATAGAGATATAGGTCATGATTTTTTCCTCAAAATAGAAAATAACCTTAAAAACACAATGGAAATGATGTGTATTACTAGCCAAAAAATTCTAAATTGAAGTGTGAAGTTATCTTCTTTAAAATATTTTCAGTCCTAAACAAAAATTTAAACAAACAGAAAAATGATAAAGCTAACACTGACATAGTATTTGAGCAGCTTCTTGGTAATATTCTATGTCTAGTGAACTCCATAGGGTCAAAGTTAAACTGTCCACAAGATTAGGAAGGATTCCTAGTATATTTCTCCTTCAAAAATAAATCACTGCCTACTTGCTTCTATATCATGCTAAGCAAGGTAAGATATAAGATTGGATGCTAAAACTTTAATAGGTTCTGAAATTTGGGACTTGTAATAGTTGGGTAACTGCAGTTATTTGGACTCTTAACTTTAAGTGTAAAACACCTGAATAAAATTAGCATTTAAAAAGAGAATTTATTGCTTAGATAGCTGAAAAGACCAATGCAGTATATGAAACTGTCATAGGACCCAGTTTTATTCTCTCAGCTCTGCCTTTTCCCATGTTGGTTTCATTTTCAAATGTTATCATTGGCTGTGAAGAGAGCCTGTTAGACATCCCTCCTATGGCAGTAAGTCAACTGGGACAATAAAAGCACATGCTTTCCCCCTTCCACATTCCCATAGACACATTCCTCGGCTCTGACAGGTTTCAAGTTCATCATTAAACAAACTGCTGGGGCCTCCCTGATGGTGCAGAGTTAAGACGCAGCACTATGAAGCTAGCAGCAGCCAGTGCAGCATGAGTTCGATCCCTAGCCAGAGAACTAACCTAAATGGCACAGCAGTCCTCTCCTATCTCTCCCACTGCTTCCCTCAGCAAGCAGTGTACTTCAGTAGATCTGTCTGTTCAGCTCCCCACTCTGTCTCTGGTGAATCCTCTCACCTGCCTCACCCCCTGCACCTCTGGCCTGTACCCCAGTTCTTGTATGCATAAATAAATCTTTTTTAAAAATAAATAAATAAATAAACCAACTGCTGGCCTGGTGAAATTGGTATTCAGAGGGGGCCAAGGCCAAGTTAGAGGTCTACCACACTGAATCAGGAATGCAAAATAAGAAGAAAATATATATACACTGGTCTCTGCCCTAGATTCCTGCTAATATTTTATCTTTGATCCTGTTTTCTGACATGGAGCCCCTAAAACACTTGCAGTTTTCTGAGTGATGGGAGTCTAACAAGAGCTCCTAAATCTCTTGTAATTTTCTTGGTGTTAAAGAGTCTTTTGTTCTAATGAGTTTAGCTTCAGAGGGCTCTTGGATGGATGCTGGTCATTGGTCACTAGAAAGACTAAGCTATAATCAGAGTCTTGGGAATTTCAGCCTCACCAACCCCCCTCCTTTCCAAAAAGAGGAGGGAGGACAGGAAATTGAATTAATTTGATTGTGTCTGCATGATGAAACCTTAATAAAAATGGTAAGTTTGCAGCTTGGCGAACTGTCAGGTGAGTAAACAAATCTGCATACTAGAAGGGTATGCTGTTCCAACTTCACAAAAGTCCTACACTCAGGCCCTTTTCAGATATCAGCCTATGTCTTTCCTAGCTGTTCATCTATATCTTTTATTATAGTATTTGTAAAACCTGCAGAAGTTATATCCTTTCTAAAAAATATGCATATTATATCCTTTGTAAAGCCTGGTAAACCATAAGTAGTTCCTTGAGTTCTGCGAGCCTCCACAGCAAATTATCCAATCAGAGGTTCCCAAGCCCTCTAATTTATAACCAGTCAGTTAGAAGTACAGGTGACAGCCCAACACTTGTCACGGACATCAGATGAGTGAGCCCTTAATTTGTGAGACCTGCCACTAACTAACTCCAATGGAGAGTGTCAAACCCGAACTGAATTATAGGACACCCAGCTGATACTGGAAAATAGGTTGATGTGAGGAGGGAAAGGCCAGATATAAAGTATTAAGTGTAGAGGGAAAACACAGTAAAGTTGTTCTATGTTGTATGGAAGAAAACTCGAGTATCCCTCCAAACAAAAATAAAATAATAATGTATGGCAAAATCCCAAAATGTGATCTATCAAAGTCCTCATCTGCTTTTTCATTCATTTTCTCATTAACTGTAACTTCCAACTTACTTTATAACTAAAGGAAGGATCTTGCCTACCATAGACTTTGGTTTGTCAGAACCACATCAGAAGGGCTAATCAAATCCTTGAATCACAGTTTCATCCAACACCCCATTTCTGTGCACCACTCCCCCTTTCTTGTCATAATAAATTTAAAAGGCACAGATGAAGTTCTTTGTTATAATAATGATATAGCAAAGACATGGTATAATCTATTAAATTATAATTCCTGAAACAAATGTTTGCATCTTGAAGTTCTGATTCTAAAAACTTAATGTTTTAGCATCACAGCTTCAATGGGCATTGTAAGTTCATTTTTTCAATTCAAATATTAATAACATACTGGTTTAAGAGTATATTTCCATATTTAAAAGAAGTTTTCAATAGTTTTCTTGCCCAAAGCACCAAAGCATTCCAATATTATATGCACCTATGTTCTGAAATTATAATTTAAAAAGTAACTGAAATTTTATAAGGAATGGTCCAATGCTTTATCTTATAATACTAGGCAATAATTCAAACACAGAATCAATGTTCAAGAGAAGACAAATCCCAACATGCCCATCCTGTCAATGATAATCCAGGGAACAAACAGCAGCCATATTTGTTGTCAGTTCTCTAGATAAAGTCGATTGTAAAGTCCTTTTCTATTTCATAGCCTACAACTTTCCCCAACTCAGGACTTCAAGGCATTATTATTATGTGAACAAGACTGTAGGCTTGTTTAACCATCAATTTTGAAATAGTTATTTGAAAACAAAACCTTCACTTCTGCATCAGATTTGCCTGAATTGCATTTAGAGATTAGACACTAAACTGGAATTGCAAGTTCATTTGTTAACACAAGAAGATAAACATTTAGAGACTCAGGGCCAGCAAAATGCTCATGGTCCCCCAAACTTCTCCTAACCTATGGGATAAGTATATTGGGGGTGCGGATATATGGATGTATCCTAGGAATTGCTCTAGAGGCATCCCAAGACTTCATACATAATATTTTAGAAGAGCTGGGAGGAGATAAATGGGGTCAGAAGACCCTGGATCTGCAAATAGGATTTAATTACTTTGGTATAAGAAAATCTACTGTTCTTGCATGCCAAATGCCTGGGAAGATCAAATTCTAGCACTAGCATCAGTTGGAGCCTGTGAAGCACTCCCTGCTCCATCAGACCACCTGAGGGAAAACCACAGCCCTCATCCACTGCACCATCTAGCATGTGACCCTTTGAAGCCATGGTACACCATAGATTGAGACAAAATATTACAAAAAGAAATGTCAAATTATGGTACATACATTGAAAACACAGTCCATACATTGAAAACCTTGATTTCAATTATTTCAACATAGTGACAAAATATATGTCAAAAATAATCTAAAATAAATTAAAAACAAAACATATTTCAAAGTATATACATACAAGATAATTTTGGGCCTGAGTCTGATAAAGAATTAATACTTTTATATGTTTTTAGAAGATTTAAGTATCACTGTTGGTAATAATAATCATTAGGGGAAAAAGCAGTCCAAAAGAGGACAAATAATAGGACATAAAAAGATTCTAATTGTTGTCTATTTGTCCTAATGAGAATAGATTCTTCATATAAAAAATGTGGAACTGAAAAAAAGCAAGTTCATTTGCAAGATTCTTCTATAGTACTATCTTCCTTCTAATCTAAATTGAGATAGAATTAACCCAAAAATATAAATATGAGACCAGGCACCAACTAGTGCTCCAATACTCTGCCAAATAAAAATATTTTTTTCTTGGTTGTATATTTTAGGAATCGGAGATCTACCAAATTATTAGAACCCTTAGATTAGTCTCAAAATCCATTTTAACACCTCCTATAACTCTTTTCCAACTACCTATGCTAAACAGATATAGATGGTGAAAGGGGAGAAAATAATGTACTAAATTTTCAGTAAAATATAATGTAGAATTTTGCATATTCTATGATTCTTTTTACCAAACAATTTATTTTAAAGGATTCACATAGCTACTTTGTGTACCGTATGGATTATATTTTGAAATATAGCCTTAGGAGATGTGAACAAAGAATACATTAGCTGAAATGGTATTCGCAGACTTTCTTGAAATTTCTACATAGCTCCTGACTGTTTCTTAATAGCTTTGTTTTATCCTTTCTCCATTCCACTAGCACACACTAGTTTTATGCCTCTTGTTATATCACTGGCAACTTAGTGAGACTAAATTTTTATCACAGGGAAGCAGGAGCATATCAAAGTTCACATTTATGTTGCTTTATCTTTGTTCCTTATATCTGAACCTTGGGCTAATAATTCACAGCACTAACCACAACCACAAGAAAGATCAAGGTGGGTTAAGGATTGAGTTAGTATTGTAAATGATAAAAGAATTAAAAAGTCTGATAGCAACTTGCATTTATAAGTTATCAATCTATAGGTAGTTCTTATCTAAATGGCCATTGACCAGTTATTAAAGCTGGATGTTCTGTTTTTACACGGTTCACTATTTGGGGAAACTAATTGTTTTCCTTGTTTGCTGTTAAACATTCAATTTTGAGGATTAATATGAACATTATTATTTTAGATATAAAAAGTATAAGAAGGTTATCAAATATATTTGGAAAAAGTATGTATACTGGTCTATAATATCTATCATATAAGTGTCTAGAAAGTTAAGGTATAATATCATAAGTGAAGAAAATTAGAAGAGGTGATACTATTCATCTTTCAACCCTGATTCACATGTCATTTTTCTATCACAAGCTGCTTCCAACACAGGCAGCAATGTACTGGGAACAGCTCATACTGGCACCAAAGACCTCAAAGTTGCTCATATCTTCCAAAGCCCACCTTTAGAAAGTTCATACTGGTAGCTTGAAACTGGTCACAGTGGAAGAATATACAAATCAGAAAATGCTATAAATTGTGAAGGGGGAGTAGTTCTTGGAAATTCAGTTATTTAACATTTATCTACACACCACTGATGTAATTTATCCTAGAATTCTTCAAAGTAGAAAATGTCTATCTCCCAGAAGCTGGCTTCAGAAGGGATAAGACCATGATTCAATAGATATAGTTATTAGGTGTTAAACCTGCTGATTTTGTCAGTCAACACAATGTGAAGATCAAATTGCCCCCACAGGATTTAGAGTAGTTATTTAGTCATCCCTACTTAAAAAATTACTGACAGACTCTGCTCCAGAGTATCTGAACTGGAGACCCAGACTCCTTGATATTGTTGACCATCCCAGGTGGCCTCAGTCTTATAGTCCAAGGTGGCAACATCATCTATCAAGCAGCAGGATGGGAGAAGGAACAAAGAGAGGAGTCAGACATGGACCTGGAGTCTCCTGGGAGAGCCCCAGGTGATTGAAATCTATTACACAGAACATGGCCAACTATAGAAAGAGCTGGAAAATAATTTCCAACTATGCATTTATCTACTAAGATTATATGATTTTCCCCTTTGTAAATCAATGTGGAAAATCATGTCAATAGATTCTCTAATTTTAAAATAAAATTATTCTTGAGTTTCTAGGATAATTCTATTTGATCACCATGTATCATTCCAAAGTAATCGCCAAATGATTTTAGTTAGTATTTAGCATTTTTGAAAATTATAATAAGTTAGCACTTAGAAGAACCTCTGGCACATAAAAATATCGCGTAACTATTATTATTAAATTTTTAAGAAGGCTTGTCATAACTTCAAGATTATAATAGCTCTCCAAATTTTAAATTAACTAAAGACTTAATACAAAATCTTAAACTATTAACTTCTAGAAGAAAACATAGGAGACAAATTCTTTGATACTGGTCTTGGTAATGATTTCTTGGATGACACCAAAACCCTGAAAAAAGATACAAATAAGTGGGATTATATCAAACTGAAAAGCTTCTGCACACCAAAAGAAACAACAGAATGAAAATACAACCTACCGAACAGATGAAAGTATTTGCAAATCACATATCAGTAAAGGGGTTAATGACTAAAATTTATAAGTAACTTACACAACTGAATAACAACAACACACACACACACACACAATTCAACTTTAAAATGGGCAAAGGAACTAAATAGACATTTTTCTAAAGAGCACCTACAAAAAATTATTTTCTCACAGCTCTGTAGATAAAAGTGGTAAAAACATTTTCAGTTCCTAGACAGACAGCTTCTGTGTTTTCACATGAAGAGAAAAGGGGAGGGACAATAGGGAGGGGAGAAGGGCAAGAGGAGAGGAAGGGGATAGGATGGGATAGGAGGGGAGGAGAGGAGAGGAGGCAGATAGAGATAACAATCTGGTGTATCTTTTTATTAAGGGCACTAACCTTATGAGGACCACACCCTTATGATGTCATCTAAATCCAGTTATAATCCCACCAGATTTATCTCCAACTACCAACATATTGCAGGTTAAGAGGTCAACATGTGAAATTTGAAGTGACACATTTCAATAGATAGAATGTTAAGGTCATCAAACCATGGGCAGGGCGCAAGGTCACATGCATATTTATAATCACTGACCCTCTAGAAATAGGCTGTGATCTTAATCCACTAGCATTCTAGTCTAACTATACACAGTCATGACATACCAACAGTTGAATGAAGGATAGACTTAAAAATTAGCCCACTGCAAAGAGATTTCAATCATCCTTCCTCAAGAATATTTTACTTACAATTATACAAAAGTAGGATGAAGTGAATTATAATATCCCCAATTCCCTATGCAAATGTAAACTTCAAAAGAATTAAGTGGAATTTTAAAAATTTAATTAGCAATGAACATTGCCTTATCCTAAAGAGTATTCCTTTATATGACAAAACAAAATTAAGTAAAAATATTAATGAATATGGTTTAAATTGGAAAATCATTCACCATGTAATAGAGGCACCAAATGGATTGATAGATGCAAACTAAATGAGCTGGAATAAAGGAGTAATCCACAAGGGATGCTATTCTTTATGTTTCTTGTGTCTGATGGAATCTGAACTGACCAGCTCTCAAAAATCTCATGAAATGAAAATGCCAACATATTAAAAAAAATGTTGAAACTAAAATTCTAATTGTCTAAGGTATTCATTTAACTCTAATTATAGGAAGCCTTAATGCATTAGTTATCTTTGCATAGACAAGTGCATTACCTTCCTGCAAGTTCCCTAGGATTAAGAACTTATCACAACAGATCATACCTTTCATTTTAAAAAGTGATATAACTATTTCAACATTAAAGCAACTAAGAATACACAATGCTGATCCCCAGCACAGCCCATCTAGCACATTTTTTCTGTTTTGTTTTGAATAGTCTCATCCATATTCACAAGGTTTTCTAGTTATCGTGATAGCTTACATATAATTTTATATTGTCTGGTTGCTACAGCATCTCAATTATTCTATCAAAAACATTATATAGCTGTTTCCATTTATCCCTCATTTTGTGTTTTTAATTTTTTAATTTTTATTTTGTAAATAATTTTGCAACAAATGACTGAATAACAATAACTATTGTTTTATTTTAAAACATGTCCATTGGATATACTGCTGGAATGGGATATCTTTTCTAAACCAGCTCCAGGATCTGGAACTACTTTGTATACAGCAAGCAAACATTAAATGTAAAACAAAAAACTGGAAATAATTGAGAAAGAATGAGCGTAATTAAGAATCTACAGGAATTCACAAATCTACAGAGATTCACGTATCAGGAAAGCTAACCATTGAAAGGCTGAAGACATATATACACACACACAAACACACACAAGTGAATACTATACAGCTATTAAAAAAATAAACTCTTACTATTTGAGACAACATGAATGGAGCTGGAAGAGGTTAGGCTTAAGATGTCAGGAGACAGATAATTATTGGATGGTGTCACCTATATGTGGAATATAGAGAAACAAAACAAACAATCAGATAAAGCCATATAATAACAAACCCTAAAAATCTGACTACAGAACTGAGGCTATCAGAAGTAGAAAGAGAGGAGTGAAAATAAAGTGGGAAGGAAGCACAATGGACTATGGTGGTGGACTATGGTTCTTTGGTAGTAGGTTTGGTGTAGTAACAAAACATGAAGCAGGAGACCTATAACTAATTCTAAAACACAAACAACATTGCAAACTACTGCCATCTGATTAAAAAAATTCACAAGATGTGGGCCAGCAGGGTCAGTTCATCCTGGCTCTGGAGTTCCCTCAACCTCCCCTTCAGTGTATCTCAGGCGTGGCTTCACATCTGTATTTCAGAACAGGCTGAGAAACAGGAAGATTCCATCCTTGAAATCACAAGTGTATCTGTCTTTGAAACATATTGTTTCCGATTATATCACAAACCCACTTCAATTCCTACAGTTATAATGACCTGTGGCTTCCTACTATGGTCACAGTGATCACATTACTCAATGACATAAATAAAAATGCATCCTTCCCCCTGCCCCATACTTGAAGTCAGAGTTCATGCTCAAGAGATTACCCTCTATATAATATCTAGAAGGAGAATGGAAGAATAGATGCTGAGAAACACCACCAAAAATATATATGAAGTTCTTCATTTCATATCTTGGAGAAAGACACAGTGACCATAGACCAATCTCTCTGTTTTAACAAAAAGTTTAACAAATCACCTACCATGTTTTCTTTCTAGATATGGCAGATATGCATGAACAAGATGGACATGTTAAATGGACTTCTCCATGGAATGTGTCTAAATGAGTACCAAATAATGTCCACTCTACATATGTAATAGTCATTCTTATGGTACCTAATGGGGAGGATTTATTCTGAAAGTTTGAACCATTTCTATTTCAGCAGATACATGAGCAGCTCAAAGAAGATTGCTTCTTCCTTTTCAATTTTAAATATGATCTCTTAATCCTTCACTCTATCTGTGTCCCAAAAGATACCTGGCCCAATGGTTTAAAAAAAAAAAAAAGTCAACAAAATCATGTACTAAGTTCCCCAAATAGTTGATGCATTTCTGAGAGAAAGAGAAGTCCACGCTCAAGGGTAATAAGATCTGGACCTTGTTCTAATTTAGGAAATGTTATAAGAGGTTAAATAAAATTGGCAACTCTCATAAGTAATCTATTGGAAGTTAGCATATATTAGGAAATTATAGAGTAGACTAATGGGTCTAGATCTTGATACTTCATTCTAAACTTAGTAAATATTTAATTGATTGATGACAACAAACTTAGAGTCAGGAGGAAGATCATTCATAAGCAAACTTCCCATGAGTGGCTTTGTTGATGGAGTGAAGGCAGGAAGAGACTTATATTATTGGCAGTAGGCCCAAAGACCAGAGTAAAAGATTTTGGGCTATTTTAAGGAGCTGTTAAGAAATAAGGAAAGAAGCAAAGATTTCACACTGGGAAAGTGGAGACGATACATGGTTGTGAATTAAGGAACTGGAACAGGTGGGACATGAGGCAACATCCAAGATCAAGAAAGTTTTACTCAGGCATACAGGCAATATGAAGCTGAAAGAATTTTGCACTGATTTAGGTATAGAAGACGCCATTGTGGGCTGTTAATGGGGTTATGAGGAATGGAAATTTACCTTTCTGAGGACTTATTTTTCTATTTCTAGATTTTTTTCTATCCTTACACTTTAGTTTTATCCTCTTTTCCTTAAATTTTGAAACTCTAGTTCATACCCATGTTATGAATTTAAAAGATTATTGCAGAAAATACAGTGATATCTTGCTGACTTTAAGTAGATGTGAAGATAATGGCATACGTATGAAAGCTCTTAAAATATTTAGCAGGTAATGTCACCAGTGTTGGAGACCTTCCTGTTTTGTTTCCAGCAGCTCAACTGCACAATCACAGCAGTCCACATAACCTGCATATAGTCTTTTCTGGTCCACCCCAAGCTGCTGTTTCTAATTCTTCCAGTGTTATACCCAGAACAAGAGGGGAGTGAGTAAAAAGAAAAGGAGTTAGAGTTATGTTTGCCTTTTCACCTAATCTCCTGATGTGACTGTATTCTCAGGTGGCTCTTTCTTCCATGGGACATGTTCACAGGTACACGTTTATACTATGAGATATGAGAAAAAGGGATCATCAGGAGGATACCCAGGTTTGTGGTGTGACAACTGCATAGCTGTTTTATGCGATACGAGTGAGCTGACAATGGAAGCAGGAAGAGGCAAAGTAAAGATGATGAGTTCAGTTTGAGTTATATGAATACTGAGACGTCAAGTTTATGTTGCTTTAGAATTCATAAGAGAAGTCAGGATAGTGGAATAATTTGGAAACTGCTGATATATAGTAAGTGAAGTAGTAGGGAAAAAGAGAAGAGGGCTTAGCAGGGAAGAATTTCTCCAGTTAATGGTCAGGACAAGTAGCTGAATAATTTAGGGAAGTGGCTATAAAAGTGGAAAAGTAAGAAATGCGTGGGTCTCAGAGGAATGAAAAGAAAAGACGGTTTCAACAATGAGCAGTGATATGAGCCTGCTGTGACATGAATGAGTTGAGGAT
The DNA here is from genome assembly GCF_014898055.3 of Talpa occidentalis. Lineage (NCBI taxonomy): Eukaryota > Metazoa > Chordata > Mammalia > Eulipotyphla > Talpidae > Talpa > Talpa occidentalis. Next base: position 65,631,902 of record NW_023601433.1, on the reverse strand, counting down.
TGAAAATTACTAATTAAATTAATCATTAAGAAAGGCATTTGTGATCTAAGTCTATTTGATATTATTCAGCAAAACTCATCAGCTTGACGACGAAAAGCCTGGGGAAGGATAAAAATTTGGTTCATTTAGAATTGGGGCATTTGTCAGAAATTATGGCAAAGGATGAGAAGGGAAAAGAAATTTAACCCATTATTTAATAATTTTATATTATATATGCTTTGCTTTGCTTTCTTTTAATTCTATGGGTAGTAAGAGAAAAGGGTGGAGAGAGAAGTCAGGAAGAAATTAGTGAATATAGCCCCTTTCCAATTTTGCTTCAGTCTTTCCGAGAGTGAGTTCTTTCTAACAACAGGGAAGAACAGACTGTCAAAGCCAGATCCCACTATGATGTGAGTTCCAAGAAGAAAAATAATAAAACTGTTGTGTTCACTGCTATTATGCACTGTCACAAATGGATAGTGTATATTCAATAAATGTCTGCGAAATAGTTAATAGAATAAACAGCATGTGCAACATTTTATGAATTTCACATCTCTCCCCAAAATGTTTCAAAATATTGAAATGATATATGCTTTGTGAACCCCAAAAGTCTTATTTGTTTCATTTAGAGCTGAAATAAATATAACAAATAAACCATATACTTTATTTCTGAGAACTCTGATACCATATACTCAACAACCCAGTACACCTAGAAATGCACAGAGGTAATATTCTGATATAAATTGGGAACACTTTTACAAAAGCTTTTAAAAATATGAATATTGACTATCTATATATAAATACTCAAAACTTTTAACTGAGGTCACACAACAGATGGCCAACATAGAAGCTAGAAATGGGTAAATGCAGAGAATCACAGTATACAAGGAGCACAACCAACATTGGAGTCAGTATTTGGTAAAAAAATCTAAAGGGAAACTAACTAGCACAAACTTAGCACAAACAGGGCAATATTTAGATATAAAAATTCTTAGGAACACAGCTTTAGGGAGATTTCTGTGCCCAATACTCCAGCTTTACACTTGCATGCCTCCAGGAGTCACATCAGATTCTTAGGGTGCATATATAGAAAATTTCTGACATATTTCCAGGGGAAAGTAACCATTTTGAAATATTCCCAGGGCTTTCTGTTCTCCTCAACAAAGGCCAGCCCTCAAGGAGAACTATTTTAATAGACCCTAACACCAGAGCCAAACTAACTTCATACCCCTTGTTGTGCAACCACCCCAGGCCAGACAGATTCACTGTTGATTTGGGCAGATGGAAAAAGAAACTTAGAGCCGTAGAGCCTTAGGTATATCTGACATGCCTTTAATGCTGAAGCAGGGGGTTGGATACAGACCTGCTGGCAGGGAGGAAGCAACTGTGCCTCCTGCTCCCCAACCCCCAACAAGGGGTTCTACTCCCTTTATACTGCACGAGGACAAAGCTAGCATAGGGCCAGTCATGTTGCACATGTGGGGGACATTCGAGGTCACTGGCTATCTGCTATTTGCTGGATGAGCAGAAGGCCTATGGAAGGTGAAAAAGAGCTGGAGTTACCCCACGTTCCATACAACCTATACCTTCCCTGTCTCCCAGAAGGGTGTGAGAAGTATTGAAGGCTAAAAAGCATTTGCAGAAGTTACAGCCCAATTTTACTGTAAATCTAAAAATACTTAATATTAAAGTATATGATGAAAAACTAAAGGAGTAAAATCAAGATGTATTATCATTATTGAAATTATGTAAGCTATAAAGGATAACATTAAAATCATTTTTAAAATGAACAATGATGTAAAGAATTTAAAAAATAACTAAAAATAATAAATAAAATCACTTTTAATGGTGTACCCCAGGGCCAAGTCCTATGATATTTTCCTGCTTTCAAGTAATATGCTCTTCTAGCTACATAGTAAATGGTCATGCCATACATTCATGCCTCTATACTGTCTTTAATGTCACATTGAATGTGTTTAATCGCAGTAGCAAAAATGTACAAAAACATCAATTTTCATAGATTTTATCTTATGAATGTAATTGGTTTGTCTCCATACCTATTTTTGAATATTTCATTGCATCTTCATATGCACATTACTAGCTAGCTAACAATCTTGAAAATAAGTGGTAAAAATCTTTGTCCATAAAATTTTGCTTGGTTTATTTCATGGATTTTTTTCCAAAATAAATTCCTAAAAGAATTATTGGAGCTAAAATTCAAGGAATTACCTAAGAGGATGTGCTTTATCCTTAGAAAACTGTTCATGAATAATTTAACTAAGTATTTAAATAAACCCTTTCCCATATAAGGTGCTACCAGCATTTGGCAAAGGTGCCATGTCACTGTCATGCTCTGATTCCTGCTATTTTTTCTCAATTAATGAAAATGTGAACCTATTTGAATCCTCAAAATATAATTTTAATGTCATATTGCTAAATACTAATGTAAGTGAATAGTTAATAGCCATGTTTAAATAAACAAAGTAAAGAACCTTTAGATCAGATTTTTGTCATCAACACTACATAAAGAATTAAATGATAACAGGATCAAATGACGAAGAGACTGACAATTCAAAAGAGCTAAAACTACAAAGTACCTGGATGTTTTCATTCAGAAAGCTATCAGCATGCCTGTTGTTGGAGATTTTGGTCATATTTTAAATTCAGTATCTCCAATTATAACATTCATCAGAGTAAAGTTTGCTAAGTTGCAAAGTTTCACCAGCATATATTTCCATTGAACAATCTCTCTTGGTTTTACACTTTACTTTTCCTGATTATAGTTAAATGATAAATTTGAGAGATGTGGAAAACATTTTATCTAGAATTAATTTAACTTGATAGATCTACTATCAACAGACTCAAAAGAAAACTTTTATTTTCTTTTCCATTTTTTACAGATATCTTGGTATCAATAACATAATTAGGCACTGATAATATAAAAAAGAAAATTAATTAGGTGGGGAATATGATGAAAGTCCATCAGGTATAAATGGGATGCCATTATGTTTAAAAATGTCAGTATATGTCATGTGACTTTCCAACAGGTAATCATAACACCAGAAAAATCTATGCCATTCATTCACTGCACAAATAAGGACTGCCTACTTGCCAAGCACTATGCCAGTTTTCAGTAAGGTGTGTGCCAAGACTTGTAAAAACACAGAAGGCTTTTAAATAGGACAAGTTATATACTGATGGAAAGACTGAAATGTAAGTTCACTTTAAAAGTCAAGCCATCCCACCTTCTCAAGTGAAGACAACAATGCCCTCACATTTCATTTGACTTACCCAAAATATATTCTGTTTCACAGATGTACACATTTAGGGAAATCAAGTACCGAAAATTTCCTGTGGATTCCATATAGTTCACCCCATCTATCCCACCCTCCCCTTGAGATCACTGAGCTTTAGCTTTCTTTCTCCCCAACCCCCATTTTTTAATATCTGTTATTGTTGAAAAGAAGAAAGTAAAATAAATAGGGTTTACAAAGAAAAGGGTCAAAATACACAAGATACAGAATGAACAAAATCCATTATATTATGGTCATTTAAATCAAAATAAAGATTTATCACAGGAAATCAAACACTTGGTTCTGTTATATAGAAGCACTTTCTGCTTTTAGATTAAAGAAAGACTAGGCTCAAAGTAGAAGATTCAGAAGAAAATAATGAGGAAATAACTCAGCATTGCAAATAAGAAGCAGGGATTCACTAACTTGTAGTAGGGTTGGGGTGGGGGGAAGCTGTGGATATTCCTCATTCTTGTCAAAAAGTAACAAAAATAAACAGGAAATATCTATCTTTGCAATTTTAACCTAAGTTTTTATGTTTTCTTCAGGGTTTACTATAGCACATAGATTTATTAGTCAATAAAAGGGAACTTTATAAATACTTGTATGTTCGCTCCTTGCATACGCACGTCTTTATAAATGTCACCAGTTTCCTTGCAGTTTCAGCATGTTTCCCTTGACTTATAAGGACCAAGGTCCTGGTCATTTTTCATATCAGGCTCCTGGACAGCAGCCCATCTCCTTTATCAGTAAATGAATCAAACACTGCCCCATTATTCAGCTTTATCTCTGTGTCTGAACTTTTCAGAAACTCTGATCAAAAGCAAATGCTAAGGGTTTGGGTGTCATTTAACTTTTTCCCCTTGGACTACACACACACACACAAACAACTGACAGTCATTTCCACAACAATGTACTTTCTTCAGTTCTATTTTCTGGAACTCTCTACCTACTAACCTAGTCTGATAAGGTTTATCTTTCAAGTAAACACCATGCTTCCTAGTTATAGCTGCCCCATGCTCCCAAAAGCACATTATTTTCTAACAATAGAATTTCTTATTCTCACATTCAATTATTCATCTTAATTTGCATTTCTGAGTGCTTACATTTCTAAGTAAATGATGGCCTTATTTTATTAAACACAGAAAATCAATTTATATCCTTCTTTCTACTAAATATTAAGTTAAATCTTTAGTTTAATAGTAATTAAATAAAGTACCATCCTACTTCTCTTCAGAAGTATTTGAAATCCTCCTATTTTTTTTACTTCCAGAAAGGGCAAGTCTAATAAAACCAGCCCTTTTATTTTTATTTATCTATTTTTTATTTTTAAAATGCAGCCTTTATTTCTTTGATTTGCCACTGAATTGTAAAATGGTCTTTTTATTTTCTTCCTCTTCATTTCACCACTTATTCTGTTTCCTCTTGAGGTATAAATGTATGCTAGCTGAAAAGTGGGGTGTGTGTGTATGTGTGTGCACGCGCGTGTGCATGCCCATGCACATACAATTTGGAAAAAGAATAAATTTGAAATCTACATTAGGACATAAATGAACTTTTTAAAAAATATTTATTTGTGCATAGAAAAACTGGGGTGTAGGCCAAAGGTGCGGGGGATGAGATGATTCACCAGAGACAGAGTGGGGAACAGAACAGGCAGATCTATTGAAATACACTGCTGAGGGGAGCAGAGGGTGAGATAGGAGTGGTCTGCTGCGTCATGTGTCTGTTGGTCAGCTGATATCTTCTTTGGAGAAGTGGCTATTTAGATCTTCTGCTCATTTGATAATGGGGTTGGTTTTGTTTTCTTGTGCGTTTTTTGAGTTCTTTATACATTTTGGATATTACCTGTCAGATGAATGATATACAAAGATCCTACTCAGTAGGCTGTCTTTTCATTTTGATGATGGTTTAATAGTCTAATCTATTTTTAATTAAATTTTGTGTGTGATGTGAGATAGTAGTACATTTGTATTTTGTATGTGGTTGCCCAGTTTTCCCAACCATTTGTTGAAGACAGTTTCCTTGCTACATTGTCATAAATCAGTGGTCTATATAAGTGTGGTTGTAGCTTTGTGCTATTTAATTAATTTGTGTGTCTGAGCTTATTCCAAAACTATGTTCTTTTAATTATTATCATTTTGTCATGTATTTTGAAGTCAGTGAGAGTAATACTTCCATTTTGATTCTTTTTTTCTCAGGATTATTTTTATTATTTAGGGTCCTTTATATTTCCAAATAAATTTCATAACTTTTTTGTTCTGTTTATGTGAAGAAATCAATACTTATTTCTTGATTAGGAATAAAGAATTTGCAATTTTATTAGAAATATTTAATGGAAGTGTCTTTTGTTGTTCCCTCTAATAATTCCAATAACTGAAAATTTTTATAAAGTATATTAGAAAGAATAGAAAATTTTAACTTTTAAAATCATAGAAAAGTATATTAATTTCAGTTAATATTATTAAAGACAATTGAGCAGAACAAAATTGTAACTTCCCACAATGCCTGTGCCCATATTTGATAAACAAAAAATAAGACAAAATCAGATTATTATTTAGAAAGATACTGAAGCTTGAAGCACATGTATTAAGTTGAGGCAGTCTTGATGAAAATGAGAATGAGTTTACTCATTAAGCAATCTGACATCCTTCGTCTAAAACCAAATGAGATATTAAAGAAATGAGATATATTTTCTGCATAAAGAACCACATAACCCTTTACCTCATTTAAATAATAGACTCATAATTTTATCCAACAAAACTACTCGGTGAAACATTAACTTATTTGAAAATTCCACATGCTCAAAACATACTTGATATTTCTGTAATAATATTATATGTACAAGTACTCACACATTTTTACTTTAGTCTTCATTTTTACAGAATTTTTCAAGTGCCATATATTAAAACTATGAGGAAATTATTTTCTAAAATTAAGGTGACAATTTTAAATATAAAACTGAGGGTCAGAGATCAAATTGACAATATTTGCTGCCCTTATGAAAATGTTAAAGTGTGCCACTCTCAAAATATCTTTTATAGAAATAAAAAATTTAATTTCTGGAAATACAGTTAATGTTAAAGAACCAATTCAAATTTATAAAGACTTCATCTATATCTTACTATAACTGTACACTAAAAAAGTTACTAATCTTGCTTATTCTTACGTTAAAATAGTTTCCAAATCCTAAAGCAATGAGAGTGAGAGGCACATGAATGTTCATCATATTATTCCCAGTACATTTGAAATCTTTTATTACATAAAATAACTTAAATATACTTTAATTTTCATTCCTCAAGTAGCAATGAAATCTATAAACAAAATTTTATAAATGATTATATCTTCCTATTCAAATATCTAATATAAATGTTGTGTATTATTGTATATTTTGCCCAGTATAATGTTATACTTTTTAAATATGAACTAGCTGGAATATCCCAACCACAAGAACCTACCAATTTCTCCCTAAAATTTTTAAAAACAAATAATAATTATAAAAAATCAGCTTCCTAAGATCATTGAGGGAAATGCACTTAAAATTTTAGTTAGCTAATTTTTCCTTCTTTACAAATCCTTTATGAAGTCATAAAACTCTAAATTCCTTGACTCATCTCAACAAATAACACTGAATAAAGACAGAGGCCTACTCTCTAGGAATTTTTCATATGCCACTAAATCTATCACTAAACAGAAAATATCTAGTTTGATTACCAAAGTAAGAAAACATAACCAAAATGGAAAATAATGATAATAATCATGAACATATAACCAGACTGTATTGTACTATAACTGTTTCCTGCAACCACCACCATCACTACCATCACTTACCCCTCCAAATGTTAGGTTAAATGTAGCCTGAATTCCTTCAGAAATGTTGGTCATACACAATTCATAGTTAACCTTGTTGATAACAAAATGAAACAATTCAGATATCATTTTTCTGATTATACATTACTGCACCTCAAGGGTACTCACTAGATGCCTCCCCTGCAGCACAAGTTCTCTTAGTGACCACTGGCATGAGCAGTTCTACTGATTGGCCTTAGTCAATATCATGAACAGCCAGAATCAATGAGGTGGCATGAGGGTAGTAATAAAGAGAGTATGAAAACTGCAGAGGGAAGATTTTACTCAGGAGACACTTCAGAGACTTGATAAGGAATGGAGGCCAGGTTCCTGAGGCTCTGTGTGAGCCAGTGGTGTTAATTGTCGACAGACATGAATGACTGTTTTTTGAAGTGATTCCAGTTAGACCCACATGGCACCTTGTGTACTTTTGTGTTACTTGAAGAAACAGAATCTAAATGTGACTGGGTGATTTTTTTCATAGAGATTTATAAATATTTAGGACAAAAGAGTTTCTAAGTATTTAGTATGTTTGTCTACTTGGAAGGAAAATATAACAGATCTTACATTTACATTTAATGTAACATATGTAGTTGATATAAGAATCAGCTTTCATTTTATTCAACTATTGTTCCAGGGTGACAAAAAAAATTATCACTGACATGTTATCTTGATTTAGACTACATTTTTTCTTGTCAGTGACAATGCAAGTGCCCTGATTTTCATATGGAACGGATTTTAAAAGATGTTTTTCATATTCTTAATTGAATTTGGTGATTGTATAATCATTTATCCTCTAAGGGAGACCGATGACACTATTGTTGTTGTTTTTCCCACTCTCTGAACTAAACTTCAAATAGGGCAAAAGTAGATATTAATTTACAAGTAAAATAAATTGAACCTTGGCTTATTAGGAAATACAATTTGCTAACAGAAAAAGTACTTTCTTCACATAATGATTTGACCTTTGTCATACTTGCATACATCTGTTCCTTTTAAAAATCTAAGCTTTTAGGCCTTCACTGTTTTCATTGTATTTAGGAAAATTGTCTTCAATTACATGACCCCAAACAAAGCCCAGGGCTCTTTACAAATCCATTTCTAATGTGTCAATCTTTATGCTGCACCTTAAGGGCTCATAGCTAAGTCAGAATAGAACACAATGGCAGAAAATTATTATTCCCAGCATCTTAGACACCAAGTGAATAGTAAAGCAAAACAGAAATTTCAAACTACATAAAACTGTTCCTGAGACGGTAAAAAAAAAAAAAAATTAATGATAGTAACAGTTTCCAGATTTCAAAATTAGCCCAGCTTATTCTGTCCCATACTCTCCCTTATAAAGGACTTACAGTGAAAGTTGTAAACAAATTTTTTTCTACATTTGTTCAGCAAAAAAGTACCGAATACTGATTATGTTGTTATACAGTGATGAACACACTGAGCTAGAATATAAACAAGATATATGAAATTGTTAATGGTTATATCTGCCCCAATATCAGTTTTAATTGATTATATTTTTAATTATAGATCCCAGAACTAGTACTAGTTATTATGATTTCAACAACACACTAAAGAGAAAGGATAAATACAGGGTAAAGTTCAGTATTCATCTGACATGTTGTTGCATTCTTAGTTTCTACTTCTCCTTTTAGAAATCTATTTTAAACCACTAAGAGCGACAAAAGAAAAACGAAAGCAACAAGATCTTTGCTCTTGACTGACTCAACAGTAATTCAAAAATCACAAAATATAGGCATAAAATGTTACTTCAAAAGGCAGGAAACAGTAAATCAAAGGAAGAAGTTCTCTCTTGGATTCAGGTAAAAAGAATTTACTACATAAACATCCTTATCTTTCCAATGAAAACTGAATTTCTAGAATTCCTTGAAATTATATTCCTATTGAAAAATTAAATGTGGGCATAAATAAATATATGTGTAGAAAATTGTTGTTTGCAGCAATATTTGTAACAGTGTAATCTGGACACACCCTCAGTGTTAATTCATGAGGGTCAGATTAATAAACATTGATACAACCATTCTACACAGAATTTGTCATTCCACATTTGTATTATGTACATTGCATCAATGATCTCAATATTTCTCATCTCACTGTATTTACATAATTAGTACATCCCACACTGATATATATTCAGAGCAACAGTAGCAAATTGGAAGCAAAACAGAAGTTTGACAAAACTCTGTGTGTTTTTTATCAATTCTTTTATCACCGTCTCTATGACTATAGCATGCATGAGTTAGCCTCCTGAACATAAAAGATAAATGGAAAACATCCAAGTTTTCTAACATAGGCCATTATAAATCAGCCAGCTCCAGCCTACTTGTCAAAAAAAGCATTAACTAAAATAAATCAAGTTCATCCCAGACTGGAAGAAGTTCATCCCAGACTGGATCCATTAGAAATAAAAAGTAGCTTTTGTTTTAAGACATTATGTTTTTTGGAATATTTTGTTACACAGCATTATTGTAGCAACAAGTAACTGAGACATACTAACATATAACAATCTCAAAGATATGTCACTGAGTCAAAAAGCAAGTCACAGGAAAATGATGACAGAATGGTTGTATTATGTAAAAAAAAAAATCTGGATCATATATTTTTTTAAAAATCTAATAAAGAAGGATATGCACCACATTTATAATATTTACTTCAAGGAAGAGAGTAAATAGAATATAAAAGATAAGATATATTCTTACTTTTGAAACCTAGCCTTTATTGCTTTACTTTTTTCCCACAGGGAGCATACTTTCATGTATTACTTCTGTAATTTAAGAATATCTTCAAAATAAAAGACAGCTTGCCTGCCAAGAAAACTATAAACTGCAGGAGTCTATTTCAGATATGAGGGATAAATAAAGGCCTCCCCAGACAAACAGAAGCTGAAGGAGTTTGCAAATACTAGATCTTCCCCATAAGAAATGCTGAAGGACAATGAATACCATGCAGCAATCAAAAAAGATAAATTCATGCCATTTGCAGCAACATGGGTGAAGCTAGAAGGGATTATGCTCAGTGAAGTCAGAAGGAAAAAGAAAAATATCAGATGCTTTCACTTATAGTAGAAATATAGGGGAACCAAATGAGGGATCGGGGTGGGGGGGAAATAACAACAACAACAAAAAAAATAACAGGCAACTATAAATCAGAGATATTCTGCAGGGGAGGGTGAGGGAGAAGGATCAAAACAGGGGAGGGAAGAGCATAAGGGACTATGGTGATGGTGCACAGGAGAATAATTTGCCTCCATGTATAAACCAAAATTAATCCTGTGCATTATATCTCCAGAATCGTGTTTCTAACCGATATGGTGCCTTCCCTTTATTATTAAGAAACAAAATATTTGGGGGTGGGATCATTATTGAAACCCACTGGACAATTTTGTTTGACCTCAGTCTTTATATTCGCATATTTTGAAAAATGACTCAAGAATTTTATAAGAATATTCAGTTCATAATATGAAAACCTGCCAGATTTTCTTAATGAGCTAGTACTCAATGTTTACCACTTCCTTTCCCAACCAAAAATAAAATATTCATGGTGCTACTTTCATAAACATAAATATATTAACCTACAAGCATTTCCCTAAACCAGTGTGCAATACATTGTTATGTCCTTTCATCCTTAGTCTTTGGATGATATAGCTCCCATGCACTTCCAAAATTAGCAGTAAACATAAAAGTGAGTCAATTTTAATACCCACATTTCCATAAGTTACACCCTGCTTGCCACATTGTAAAACAGATTTTTATAATTTTATTATCATGACAAAATGAAAAGAACTCATATTCTGACAATAAAAAAATATACCTTCTCTGAGGGCTCTAATTTCAGCTTCACAAATGTGACAGATTATATTTTTATTCTATCCATGCTTTATGTGGGGGATTTATTTGCCAGTTGAACTATATGTAAACTGCATTGTTCATTTTTCCTTATAAAGCAGAAACTTAAAGAGCTCATAACTTTTGTAACGTTTGCAGTAATATTTTATATACCTTGCAGTTCTTTACAGAAAACTGAGTGCAATCATCTCATTAGTGCATTTTCGTCTAGAAAACAATCAAGATCATATCCATAGACTCTGCAGCTAAGGAAATTCCAATGCTTTTCTTACCTTTTCATTCTTACATAACTTCAATTTGAACATGAATATATAAGCACAAGTAATTCCTTGTTAAGTAACTTTACTGAGATAAAATTGATACACAATAACTATATAATTTTGTGTGTTTTAACATATATATATGTATACCTCTGTGAAACAACTACCACAGCACAGCAACAATAAAGTTAACAAATACATTAATCATCTCCAAAGTTTCCTTCTGCTTCTTTTGTCCTCTTTTAGGCACCCCTCTCACCCTTAAATGTGGTGAACAGAGTCTGAGGTGGCCTCCTGATGTTCATGTCTTTCCATAATCCTTCCCTCTGAGTGCAGGCTAGGTCTGTGACTTGTTTCTAACAAGCATAATATAGCAAAAGTGATGAAGTGTGATTCCATAGGCAGAATAATTTATATGGATTATAGTAACCATGTAGTGTCACCCTTGCTAGTTTTGCATTTGCCTAAAAACTAATGTTGTTGAATATCTTCTTCACATGCTTATTTTCTAACTACATATTTTTTTTGTTTAAATACCTAGCCCAGGGCCTCCCTTGTGGCACAAGGGGTTAAGGCACAACCTATGAAGCAATTCGCAGCCACTGCAGCACGAGTTTGATCCCCGGCCGGCCAGGGAGCATCCCACATGGCGCAGCAGACCTCTCCTGACTCACACGCTGCTCCCCTCAGCAGTGTACTTCAGTCAGTCTGCCTGTTTTATTCCCCACTCAGTCTCTGGTGAATCCTCTCATCCCTCACACCTCTGGCCTGTACCCCAGTTCTTATATGCATAAATAAATAAATCTTTAAAAATAAATAAATACCTGGCCCATTTTAAATTGTGTGGTTTGTTTTCTTATCACTGAATTTTAATATTTCTTTATATATATGGAAATAGGCCATTTTCAGATATGTCATGTGCAAATATTTTCTCTCAGGTCCTTTCATTCTCATAACAGCATCTTTAAAAATCAATTTTTTATTTTGATGTTTAGTTTATCAAATTGTTATTTTATGGATCATTGGCATTGTATTAAGAAATCTTTTCCTAATCACTAAGATTTTTTTCTTATGGTTTCTTCTGTAAGTTTTATTGTTTGGGAACTTATATTTAGTCCAATGATCCATTTTGAGTTAAATTTTATGTGATATGTAGTATTGATTGCTTATGAATATCCAATTTTTTCAACACCATTTGTCAAAAGACTAATCTATCTCCATTGAAGTACCTTTATTTCTTTGTGGAAAATCAATTGTTCATACATATGTGGTTCTTCCACTTCATTCTATTTTATTTCTTTAGTCTACTTATCTAACTTAGATCAATTCCTTTTACTATAGATGTTTATTCCTCCACCTACATAATCTTCACCTACCTATTCAAACCTATCTCTTATCACACCCTGCCAAACCTTCTGGTTCAATTAAATCTGACTACTCATTTCCAAATAGGTCATAATTCCAAGGATATTAACTAACCTATGTAGCTTCCTGCTTGCTGGTATACATACACAGTAGAATATCAGCTATTAAAAAAGAAAAAGATGAAATCCTGCCTTTTACAGTACTATGGATAGAACTAAAAGGCATTATACTTAGTGAAATAAGTCAGAGAAAGACAAGGACAAATAAGTCAGAGAAAGACAAATTTGACTTCACTTGGTACATAGAGAAATCAAAAGACAAAATGTGAATTGTCTATAATTATCTATAAATTGTAATGTGAGCACAATTCAATGTCTCCATTATGAAAAAGCTAAAAAACAGCTTTGAAAATAAAGACTGACTCCAAAGTATTTAAAACCTTCCAGATTTTAGACAGATGCAAACCTTTTGTTCCTGTCCACTGGGGTCAGAATGGGGCGTTTGCAATTGTATGGGGGAATATAAAAATAAAATTTAAAAAAAAAAAAAAAAAAGATAGAGCAAAAAAAAAAAATAAAATACTTGTTGAAACTTGAATGGTTTTCATGTAAATACATCCCTACAACGATGACACAGCAATTACCAGGATTGTGGTGATTATGTTGGACTATAGTGATGGCAATATCTAGATGTAGCAGTAGAACATACAGAAAAGGAAAAGAATGAAATGGCTGAGATGTGGGCTTAGTGAAGAATTTACAACCTCACACATAATTAACAATATTCTTTACAGATGGCACAGAACTATCTGAACTTCTTTGCATAAAAACCAGGGGTTTTTATTTAAAGCTGTCCTTCAAATTTTAGACTTGTAGACAGCAAGAACTGACAGATGTGGGGTTCTTTATTAGTTAAGTTATTGTTGCTCAAATGGGGATCTCGTGTCTCTTCTCAGAAGTAAATGACATAGTTCATAGAAAAGGGCTCAATAAATGGTTTCATTTTTGTTTTATATTGTTATTAAGACATGTTGCTAAACAGCTAATTACATGGTTTTCTTAAACTGGGTAAACTGAGTGACTTCAAATGTCAATCAAGTCAAATGAGTTTATTTATTAGTTCTTTTATTTACTTTAAGAACAAAGCAGGTATTGCACCCCTATGTTTATAGCAGCACTGTTTACAATAGCTAAGCTTTGGAAACAACCCAAATGCCCAAAAATAGATGACTGGATCAAGAAGATGTGGTACATATATACCATGGAATATTACTCAGCATTCAAAAAAGATAAACACATGCAATTTGCAGCAACATGGATGGCGCTGGAAGGGATCATGCTCAGCGAAATAAGCCAAAAAGAAAAAGAAAAATACCGGATGGTCTCACTCATAGCAGGAATCTAGAAAACTTAAATAAGGGACCAGGAAAATGAATAACTATAAGAAAGTGAAAATCAAAATCAACAAAAAACTATGAACCAGAGACACTTTTAGGGGGGGGGGGGCGGGAGGGAGGGATTGGGGTGAGAATGGGGGGACTGCAATTGTATGGGGAATATAACAATAAAATTTATAAAAAAAAAAAAAAAAAAAAAAAGAACAAAGCAGGTATATTTGTACTGGACTACCTTATCAAGTAGTTCACTATCAGGAAGATAGTGTAGTATGGATGGATAGAATGACAAGTTATGCAAATATATTTTATTTGAAATAAACAAAATGCTTACACAGCTCAACAGGTCACTTGGAAACAAACTCCTGCTCAAGTCAATTGAATTTAAAAGTATATATTTAAAATATCTGAAGAAAACCCAACCAATATTCTGAGAATTGTTTGCTATTCAACTTCTTGGAAGGTTGAATGAAACATAATAGTTAATGAATGGACAGGACGAGGCACCAGAAATAAAGTAACAGCTCAGCAGCTATTCAGTGGACAATTTGGGTTGGCAAGATGGGTGGGAAGAAATCTGGGGTGAAGGTCTTGTAAAGGTCACAGTGAAAAATATTTAGCTCTTCAGGGCCTTTGACACATATAACTTTATCATGACAAAAAAATCATTATTTTATAACTGCTGAATTTACACTAGAAAATGAGCTTTAATCCAAGCTAATGTAACCTGAATACTGTGGTGAGCTCTAAATGCACTGCAGTTATGGCTATGAGGGTTAATATAAGAAAATGTGTAGGCAGAAAGAACAGGAAGTTGATTGTGCAAAAAATATTTGCAGAGGCATATTTAAGAGTGGAAGAAAATCCTAAAGTGAGAGAACAATTCCTCCTTAAAATGAAGGATATTGCCGTTAACCAGGAATTGTACCTGTTAAGGTCACTGTCTGCTTAGCTATGTTTGTTAGTCTCACCAGATTAAGAGCATTGGCTCTGAAATCAAATGTGGAGGTTTGAAGACCTTGAACTAAGACATAACCTGTTTCTACACTTGCAAAGTGGGAATAAAAGTGCTTGTCTCACTGGACTGCTCCGAGGATTAAAGAAGAAAATGTATGAAAACTCCAGTACAAGTCAGTAGTCATTCAAATGATCACTAATATTTCATTGTGTCAGCCACTGATGTGCTTGTATAATTCATGTTGAGCTCCATTTGCATTTGAAAGGAATAATAAGACTCTCCACCTCTTGAATTTTCTACAGTCTCAAGGATAATACAAGAGCTATTATGAACAAAAGTAACTAGAAATGATCCATTCATTTCTAATCTAGTAATATTTCCTAGGGGAATAATTTAAAATATTAGCAAAGATCTATATACAAAGACATGAATACGCTTTCAAGTTATGCCTACCAGGAGTTTTATGCCAAAGGACTATTCTAATATTGCCAAAGAAGGGTAAAACTCAAAATTTTATCTGTAGTCCCAATTCAGCTATCTTTTTTTAAACTTTTTGGAGTTTGTTTCATTTTTGGTTTACAAGACTATCTATGATTTGGAGGTATAGGGCCACACCTCTTCTGATGCATGTTACTACCCCACACCCACCACCAAGGCACCTATAGTCCTTCACCGTAGTCTCTTGTACTACTTCCCCAATGAGACCCCATCTCCTAAGCTCCCCCTCTGGTAGCCTCAATTATACAGTCAGATTTCTAGGGCTTGCTATTGGTTTGGTTTGCCTGAATCTGTTTTATTTCTCTATACTCTCTCTATATTCAAGTGAAACTATCCTCTATTTGTCTTTGTCCTTCTGACTTATTTAACTTAGCATTATCTATAACCCAAGTTCCATCCACATTATCGCATATGACAAGCATTCATCTTTTTTTATATAGCTAACTAGTAACTAAATTTCTGGTTGAACGTCAGGTAAGCCCAGCTTCTCTGAACTATGGTTTGCTTGTCTGCAAAAGATGTTTGGAATACTTGATCACAAAAGTCCTTTCCAACTCCAAGAAGCTATGATTACCTTGGGGCCTAAAAGTAAAAAAAAAAAAAAAAAAAAAAAGTAAGAAGGCAAAAAGAATTCAGCTTTCCAAATGACTTTCAGTTTAGTGCATATCATTAATATGCAAGCTATAAAGTCAATTGTTATGCACTGCAGGTAAGGCTTATTTATATTCACAGCATTGGGGGAGTTTCCATGTAAAACACAAGAAATGTCTAGAATGCCAATGAAGTTTCCATCCTTTTGGGACAATACAACAAGAAAAACAGGACAACAAAACCAAAGAATAGCTGGAGGTAAAATATGTCAATCCTTTCATGTCTTAGAGCAAAGATACTAAGGGACTTCTCATCAGACATAATAAAATCCTCTAATGCAGATATAGCTTTAGTCTTCACAAATTATGCAGCCCATAAACCAAAGGAAAATACACTAACATTATATGTAGGATTTCTAAGAACTTTGTGTGTAAGTTTTTCTTTGAAAAGCTACCTACAACTAATTATGTTTTCTATACATATTTACTGACTGCCTACCGTATTGCAGCTCTGGGCTCTAAATTACTTGCTATATGAATTTGAGCAAACTATTTAACTTACTTGTGCCTTAGTTTTACCAGGTGAATGGGGATCACAATAGCACTCAATTCATGAAATTAATGGATTAAATGAGTTAACATTTACATTAATTGAATTTTAATACAATTAAATGAGTTCATATGGATT
Source organism: Talpa occidentalis (assembly GCF_014898055.3). NCBI lineage: Eukaryota > Metazoa > Chordata > Mammalia > Eulipotyphla > Talpidae > Talpa > Talpa occidentalis. The sequence goes on along the minus strand of NW_023601433.1, from coordinate 65,615,163 downwards.
AAATTTGCTAATATATTTCTAGAAGAGGTTCTAGCACATAATTAACAACATTTAAGTGATTTTTATTATTGTTGGTGTCATTATTGTTATTCTGTTATTGTTAGTTTTCCAAAAAACATGCAACACCAAGAGTAAACCCTAACATAAAGAATGTATTTGGGTCGATCATGATATTCGTCAATGTATTATATATTGGAGGATACTGATAATGAGGAAGAATGGAGGTAAGTGGTGATGGAAGCTTAAGTAGAAAAATTTAGATAAAAAGTCTCACAAGGATTAGACCCGTGGACCATCCAGCCCGTTGATTTCTGTCTAGTAGAAAACAAGACCTGACATGGCGGTGAGGAGACGCTGCGAGTAAGATCTCCCATTAAAAAAAGTTAATAGGGAGGAAAAGCAGCAGGTCCCAGTGAGAACTGGGACACGGAAGATAAACGGGTGACGCCAGCGAACTGCCCGAAGAAGAAACTGGCCATAAAAGAGGACTAGAAGGGAGGGAAGCGCAGAACCCTGCTCCCCTCCCCCGGCCACAGAGGCGGCACTCTCCGACCGGCAGAGAGGAGGAAACAACAAACCAAAACGGCCCACAAGAACAAACGACGCAGCAAGCGGGACTGTGAGTGGAAAGGAACTATTGCAGCCACCACACCCCGTGAACGGGAGCTGAGGCGAACCCTGCAGGATCCGCCGCGGCGGTGAGCGAACGGCTCCGGGCGCCATTAGAGAAGAACAAAGACCCCAGGAGACACGCACACAGCCCGGGCTGCCGGTAAGCCTGCGCGGAAACGCGGCGCGCTCGGCGCGCTTGAAAAGCAAGTGCAGACCGGGATCGCGGCTGCCCAGGTCCCCGCGCCTGCGACCTAGGCTTGCGGGGAGACGACCTAGGCTTGCGGGGAGACGCGCGGAGGTCCTCACTGAGGTGAAGGTCCCTCCCTGAGTGAGCAGGAACCAGGCGCCCAGGCACGGGAGCGGTGCAAAAGGCGCCCTTCCCGCGCCACTGAACTGGGCTACAGCCCGCGTCCTGGAACTGAGGGCTTTGAACTGAGACCCGGGGCACGAAAATTCGGGGCGTGGTTTCTCCACGACGGTGGGGCACAAGGCAGACACAGCACCCCAAAGCTGTTGAGGTGTACCCTACCATTCCCGCTCTGTTCTCTGTCCCACGGGGTGGGGGGAGGCGAAAAACAGCCCCCCAAGGACAATAGGAGAGATCTCTGGCGCCACCTAGCGACCAGGAAAAAAAAAAGTCACTAACACCCTATAAGACAGGACATTTCTTAAGACTGCTTGAAAAGGGCAGGTTTCTGGAGGACCCAGTGGCCAGCCGGGAAGTTATTCCACGCAAGGCCCCTTCCGATCAGCAGTCTGAGCCCACAGAGGGAGCAGGCACCCACGTCCGGGGCAGACCGGGGGCGCAGAAGAGTGTGCCTGAAACCGGAGGCGCAGGGACTGCATCCCGCTTCGCCATTTGAGAACAGGGACATTTCTTCAGTAAAAACTGCCTAAATCCAGCAGAAAGCTCCCCAGAAGACAGAGATGGCTCCTGGAAGAGCCAGAGGGGAGCGGAGAAGTTCACCCAAGATGTCAGTCAGTCCGAGCAACACAGTGTCCCAACGCATACGACAAATTAGAAAACAGACAGTAGGGAGTAGAAGAACCACACGCAACCTAAAAACTCCTCAGGAAAGAAGCACACCACAAAAAGAAAACCACTCCCCAGATTGCAACGACAGCAACTTGGAAGAACTTCTGAGCCTTCCAGAAAGAGAATTTAAAATTGCCATGATTAAAAAAGTGATAGATCAGAAGAAGGAAATTGAGTCCCTAAAGAGGGAAGTAAGAGAAATGCAGGAGATCAAAGAATTAATGGAGGAACTAAAGAACTCTGGGAAAAGCAATGAAAGCAGAATAGATGAAATGGAAGAACGAATAAGTAATCTTGAAGACACAGAAATAAAAAGAACCAAAACAGAAAAGGAAAGAGAAGTACGAAGGAAAAAGAATGAAGAAAGACTTCGGGAACTATCTGACTCCATGAGGAAAGGAAATATAAGAGTTATAGGAATTCCAGAAGGAGAGGAGAAAGATGTAGGAACAGAGAAAATATTCATGGATATAATTGAAGAGAACTTCCCAATGAGAAGAAGGAGCTGAAAATTGATATACAAGAAGCAAGAAGAACACCAAACTTCCACGATGAAAGGAAAAACACAGCAAGACACATAATAGTAAAGCTCCCAAGAATCCAGGACAAGGAAAAAATAATGAAGCTGACAAGAGGGAAGAAACAGATAACATTCAAAGGAAAACCAATCAGGCTGACATCAGACTTCTCTGAAGAAACACTACGGGCAAGGAGAGAGTGGAGGGACATAGTCAACAGACTCCAAGAAAACAGATGCCAACCAAGAATACTCTATCCCGCAAAGCTCTCTTTCCTCCATGAAGAAAGAATATGGACCTTCCCAGACAAAGAGAAACTCCGGAATTTCATTGCGACTAAACCCCCACTCCAAAAAATACTACAAGGAATCCTAAAGCCAGAACCTCAGAGGGACGAATAACAACGAAAGAAGAAAAAAAAAAAAAAGTTATTAAAAGAATAAATAAATAAAATCAAAGGAAAGACAAACATAATGGCAAATACAGATGCTAACATATCAATATTAACTCTAAATGTAAATGGACTAAACTCTTCAATAAAAAGACACAGAGTTGCAGCCTGGATTAAGAAACAAAACCCAACCTTTTGCTGTCTCCAGGAAACACATTTAGCTACAAAAGATAAAAATAGGCTCAAAGTCAAAGGATGGAAAACAATCCTACAAGCAAATGGCCAAAAAAGAAAGCAGGAACAGCTATACTTATATCAGATAAAACAGACTTCAAACTCAAAAAAATAAAAAGAGACCCCAATGGTCACTACATTATGATTAAGGGGACAATACTTCAAGAAGAAATAACACTCATTAACATATACTCACCAAACGAAAGAGCACCAAAATATATCAGACAACTGTTGTCCTCTCTGAAAACAGACATCAGAGAAAACACATATGTAGTCGGAGACTTCAACACACCACTATCAACAATGGATAGATCAACAAGACAAAAAATAAGTAAAGAAACTAAAGCTCTAAATAAGGACCTAGAGCATTTGGGCTTAACAGACATCTATAGAACACTAAACCCAAAAAAAACGGAGTACACATTTTTCTCAAGCGCACACGGATCATTCTCCAGGATCGATCACATACTGGGGCACAAGACAAACATCAACAGATACACCAAGATTGAAATCATACCAACCATCTTTTCTGACCACGAAGGCATCAAACTAGAAATAAATCATAAAAAGAAGGCAAGGAACTATCCTACCTCATGGAGATTAAAAGCCACACTACTGGAAGACCACTGACTAACGAGGAGATCAAAGAAGAAATTAAAAAATTCTTTGAATTGAATGACAAGGAGGACACCAATATCCTAAATGTATGGGATGCAGCAAAAGCAGTAATAAGAGGAAAATATATAGCAATAGAAGCTCACATCAAAAAACAAGAAAGAACTCAAAGAAACAACCTAATCTCGAAGCTCAAAGATCTAGAAAAAGAACAACAAAAAAACCCCAGAACCAGTAGAAGAAAAGAAATAATAAAAACCAAAGCAGAAATAAATGAAATTGAAACTAAAAGAACAATCCAAAAGATCAATGAAACCAAGAGCTGGTTCTTTGAAAAAATAAATAAAATAGACAAACCCCTAGCCAGGCTCACAAAGGAAAAAAGGGAGAAAGCACAAATACACAGAATCATAAATGAAAGAGGAGAAATCACAACGGACACAGCAGAAATCAAAAGAATAATCAGTAACTACTATGAACAGTTATATGGAAACAAGTTCAACAATCTAGAGGAGATGGACAAATTCCTACAACTCTACAATCACCCAAAGCTAGATAAAGAAGAAATAGAACACCTAAACAGACCAATTACAAGGAGCGAAATTGAAATGGTAATTAAAAACCTCCCCAAAAACAAAAGCCCAGGACCTGATGGATTTACAAATGAATTCTACCAAACATTCAGAGACGAATTAGTGCCTATCCTTCACAAACTCTTCCAAAAAATTGAGAAGGAAGGGACAATACCAAACACGTTCTATGAAGCCAATATTACACTAATACCAAAAACCGAATAAGGACAACACAAAAAGGAAAACTATAGGCCAATCTCCCTAATGAACACTGATGCAAAAATCCTCAATAAAATTTTAGCTATCAGAATCCAACAATGTATCCATAAGATAATTCACCACGACCAAGTTGGATTCATTCCAGGGGCACAAGGATGGTTTAACATCCGAAAATCAATCAACGTTATCCAACACATCAACAAAAAGAAATATAAAAACCATATGATAATATCAATAGATGCTGAGAAAGCTTTCGACAAAGTGCAACACCCATTCATGATAAAAGCCCTTGAAATTCTTGGATACAAGGAACATACCTCAACATCATAAAGGCCATCTATGACAAGCCAACAGCCAGTATCATTCTCAATGGTGAAAAGCTGAAAGCAATTCCATTAAGATCTGGAACAAGACAAGGATGTCCACTCTCACCACTGCTTTTCAATATAATACTGGAAGTCCTAGCCAGAGCAATAAGACAAGAGAAAGACATCCAAGGAATCCAAATAGGAAAAGAAGAAGTCAAACTATCACTATTTGCAGATGATATGATAATATACATAGAGAACCCCAAAATCTCCACAGAAAAACTAATTCAACTCATCAATCAATTCAGTAAAGTGGCAGGATACAAAATCAACACGCAAAAGTCAGTAGCCTTCCTATACACAAACAATAAATCTGAAGAAGAAGAAATCAAAAAAAACCACCCCTTTTATTATCGAAACAAAAAAAATCAAATATTTGGGAATAAATCTAACAAAAGAGGTAAAGGACCTATACAAAGAAAACTATAAAACACTGTTAAAAGAAATAGAAGAAGACACAAAGAAATGGAAAGACATCCCCTGCTCATGGATTGGAAGAATAAACATTATTAAAATGGCCATCCTACCAAAAGCAATATACAGATTCAATGCTATTCCAATCAAAATCTCAATGGCATTCTTCAAAGAAATAGAACAATTATTGATGAAATTCATATGGAATCACCAAAAAACCCCGAATAGCCAAAGCTCTACTGAAAAAAAAAGAAGGAAATGGAGGCATCACACTCCCAGACTTCAAACTATACTACAAAGCCATAATCATCAAAACTGCATGGTATTGGAACAAGAACAGACATACAGACCAATGGAATCGAATAGAAAATCCAGAAAAAACCCACAGATTTATGGTCAACTAATCTTTGACAAAGGAGCAAGACTATGCATTGGAGCAAAGAAAGTTTGTTCAATAAATGGTGCTGGGAAAACTGGGTCGCTACATGCAAAAGAATGAAGCTTGACCACTACCTCACACCATACACAAAAATCAACTCAAAATGGATTAAAGAACTAGACATAAGACCTGAAACCATAAAATACATAGAAGGAAATATAGGCGAAACACTACGGGATTTGCACATCAAAGACATCTTTACAGACACATCACCCAAAGCAGTGATAGTGAAGAAAAGATAAACAGCTGGGACTACATCAAATTAAAGAGCTTCTGCACAGCAAAAGAGACAATAACAAAAACAAAGAGAAACCCCACCAACTGGGAGAACATTTTTGCACCCAACACTAATGATAAAGGACTGATCACAAAAATCTGCAAAGAGCTGATGAGACTCAGCAACAACAAAGAAAATAATCCAGTCAAAAAATGGGCAGAAGAGCTAAAAAGAAACTTCTCTGAAGAGGAAATGCAAATGGCCAACAGACATATGAAAAAATGTTCAACATCACTTGCAATCAGGGAAATGCAAATCAAAACTACCATGAGATACCATCTCACACCAGTGAGAATGGCACATATTAAAAAAACTAGCAACAACAAATGTTGGCGAGAGGATGGAGAAAAAGGAACTCTTCTGCACTGTTGTGGGAGTGCAAACTGGTCCAACCACTATGGAGAGCTGTGTGGAGATTTCTGGACCTACTAAACATAGAGCTTCCATATGATCCAGCAATTCCACTCCTAGGTATTTACCCAAAGGACACAGAAACATCAATTCCAAAGAGCACCTGCACCCCTATGTTTATAGCAGCACTGTTTACAATAGCTAAGCTTTGGAAACAACCCAAATGCCCAAAAGTAGATGACTGGATCAAGAAGATGTGGTACATATATACCATGGAATATTACTCAGCATTCAAGAAAGATAAACACATGCAATTTGCAGCAACATGGATGGCGCTGGAAGGGATCATGCTCAGCGAAATAAGCCAAAAAGAAAAAGAAAAATACCGGATGGTCTCACTCATAGCAGGAATCTAGAAAACTTAAATAAGGGACCAGGAAAATGAATATAAGAAAGTGAAAATCAAAATCAACAAAAAACTATGAACCAGAGACACTTTTTGGGGGTGGGGGGCGGGAGGGGAAGGATTGGGTCAGAATGGGGCGTTTGCAATTGTATGGGGGAATATAAAAATAAAATTTAAGATTAAAAAAAAAAAAAAAAAAAAAAAAAAAAAAGTCTCACAAGGACAAGATCTAGAGGTGGTGGTAAGGTAATTAACCAGTTGTTAAACCAGCTATGAAAATTTCTAAAAATAAGGGTAGGAGCAGAAAGAATTATCAGCTACAGGAAAACAATTCAACCTGACCCTAAAGTAATAAACTCCACAAAGAAATGAATCCCCCTAAAGAACACTATTTGAGAGCACCCCTTGTTCTGGCAAAATGAGCTCTCTGCACAACTTGTCTATGCAGGTATCTCTTAAACTTGCACCTTCCAATGTAGCTCTTGACCCTAAGACTGTTCACCTGTGTGCATACAGGTGTGTCTTAAACCTGCGCCTTTCAAATGCAGTTCTCTGTCTACCTGTGTCTACGTAGCCACTGAGAAGTGACAAGAAGAGGAACAGAGATGGGAGAAATGAACATCAGTTTTCAACAGGCTCTTAGTCCACTGGGAAAGACAGACAAGGAAACAGATGAAGACTGTAAGTTGCAGAGATGAGGGCCTAGACTTGGATGAGGAAGGGATCTGGAGAGGTAGATCACAGAGGCCATCACAGTGGCCAGCTCCTACAGTAAAGCCCACTGTCCCTCGGAATTGCTCTGGGGATCTGGGACTAGACATGGCCCAACATTGATACAACCAGAGGTCAATAACCCTTTACTGACCAAGCACTGGAGTCATGGGCTGGGTCTGAAATATAATATATAAATTTATTTTTGATATACAGTTATATAGTTCAAAAATCAAGTAATACTACAAGGAAAAACAGAAAAACAGCAACTCTGCCTCTTAGAAGCAGCTACTTACACATTTTTAGCAGTTTATTTGGGTGTTTGCATTATGTCCAAATCACATGCTTATACTATTAGTTGTTGATTTTTTTAGGTTTGGACATTATCTATTCACTTTCTACTTTGATGAAGATTTAACCCTATTTCCCTGCTCCCAAATATGTGTAACTGTATCACATTTGCTAATTAAGTCATACACTGTATATACTGTTTATATACATGTATATACTTTTTATAGCAGAGTCCAGTAGAATGCTATGATTGCTTTTCCTTTCTTGTATAATTTTCACTTTCCTTCTACCTAAATGCCAATTTTTTCACTTATTTTCTATAATTAATGAATTAATTTAATTATTTCATCACCAAAGCTGGGAAACACCTACACAACTAGCAAGTACATCAGGTCTTTTTCTCTGAACAATCCCTTCCTAGAGCTCTCATCTGGAATGGTGGCTGCTGAAGGCTGCTCCCACAGCTATTACCAGGAGCTTCTCCACCTAACTCTGAGAATCAGATTGCCCTCTGTCCTATAATAAGTTCCCCCACTAGCTTCCTTGTTGGAGACATTGTTTAGTAGATTCTTGGAAAAGTTACACAGAGGGCAAATTTTTGAGCTGTTGCCTATGTGAAAATGTTTTATTCGGTCTCACAATTAATATGTTGGCTAGGTTTTATAATTATATTCTAGAAATCATTTTCTTTTAAAATTTAGTTTTTATCCTTATGTATTCTTTCAGTACTGCTGTTAAGAATCCCAATCCAGGACCTCCCCTGGTGGTGCAGCAGTTGAGTGCTGGGCTGCGAAGCTGCCCGCAGCCCCTGCAGAGCCAGTCCGATCCCTGGCCTCCAGTGAGGGTCCCACATGGCGCAACAGACCTCTCCTGCTGTGCCTGCTGCTCCCTTCAGCAGTGTATTTTGTCAGTCTGCATGTTCTGCTCCCCACTCTGGCTCTGGTGAATTCTCTCACCCTCCTGAGCTTCTGACTGTACCCAATGCTTGTATAAATAAATAAATCTTTAAAAAAAAATCCCAGTCCATAAGTCGTGATTTATTTTTCTTTCCAAAAGCTCCCAGGGTTTGCTTTTTCATCCACAGGTATTAAAATCCACAGTGTTTTGTCTTTTTTTTTTTTTTTTTAATTTATTTATTTATTTTATTTGTTTGTTTGTTTGTTTTTGTTTATACAAGCACTGGGTACAGTCAGAAGCGTGGGAGGGTGAGAGAATTCACCAGAGCCAGAGTGGGGAGCAGAGCAGGCAGAAGGACTGAAGTACACTGCTGAGGGGAGCAGCGGGCGGCAGGAGAGGTCTGCGCACCATGTGGGATCCTCCTCCGGTGGCCGGGGAGCAGCCGGGGATCGAACCGGCGCCGCAGAGGCCGCGGGCAGCTTCGCAACCCAGCGCTCAACCGCTGCGCCACCGGGGAGGCCCTGTTTTGTCTTGTTATGGTCTTTTTTCACCTGCTGTGCTGGTACTGTGTGGATCTTTTTAGCCTGGAACTTTATGCTTTTGTTCAAAAAGTATTTTGTATTAATAATTTCTTTCTTGCTATTTTCCCTTTCAGGAACACATATTAGTAGAAAATTTAATTAATTGTCTAATTTCTTATTTTTCCCCATTCAATATATTTGTTTTTCATGTAATAGAAGTTTATCTAACAGGTAAATTTTCCTTAACAACTTACCATGTGCTGATAAATGGAAAACTGCTGAAATCTCAGAAGGACCCAAGAACTCCACTCATCAGAACCTGAATATTTGAGCCCCAACAGGTGTCAAGGGTTTTATACGGAATATCTCTGCACATACCCCTCAACTTTGCTATGAAACTAAACTGTGCTTTAATACAAAGAAAAAAAATCATAAAACATACCATCCATGTCTTGACACTCAAAAGCTTTGAAGTTTTAGGAGAGGTAAATGACTGAACTAAAAGATGAAAGCAGCAATGCCATATTACAGATTAATATAAAAATATTATGAAAATTAAGAAAAAGAAAGGATAACTTTTGTAAATTTCCATTATAGCTCTTACCACAGCATGTGGAAGGGGGCCTCTTTACATGCTTTTTAACCTCCTCTCTGCCCCCATTGGACTGAATGTCACCTGGGAACTAAGTACCATGGCTAATTCATCTTTGACTCACTTTGCTGTGCACAGAATTCAATATAAAAGAAGACTTCAGCAAATATTGGTTTAATGAGAGTAAGTGGATATGCCCAGATTTAAATAGCTATCATTTTACTGTTAACTGAGTATCCAGATAGAAATGTCTAACAAAGAATTAGAAAAAGCAGTCAATCAAAATTTCTTAAGCAGAAGAAGGGCCACACACTGAGATTTGAGCTTTAAGATAATATTCTGATAAGTGTCTGTTAGATGAATTGGAAAGAAAAAGTCAGAAAGCCATTTAAATATTCCACTGTTATTTCAGTGTAAAGAAATTTAACTCAACACATTTTCAATTTTTCCTGAAGTTTACATCCTTAATCAGATTTATAGAAAACACTTCACTTTCATTATTTGGAGTGGTATTACTTGGTTCATTGTTAGAATAAAATTTGAACATACTGAGAGAACATTCAATAGATACTAAATTATATTAATTTGAAGATAAAATCCACATTGTAGATACTGTCAGAAAGAAGAATCTTAGAACAGAGACATAGCTTAGAAAATGTAATTAGGAATTCTATGACTGAGATTTCTGTATATCCTTTCCATGAGGATTTGACCATAATCTATAGCCTTTGAAAAGTAATTTAGAGCAAGAATTTCACAGTTACACAGAGAACAGAATTAATAAATCAGTCTCTTATCCTACAGGCTTTGCAGAAGCTGTGGTTAAAATAAAATGTCCTCTCTTAGTGAAATCTAGCCATACTATCCCATCCCCAATATTTAAATATTTGCTATGAACCCTCCAACACTGAGACAAATATTTATTTCCTTTATTTCCTCCTTCTCTTTCCTTGTATTTTCAGTAAAATGAGGAGATATTTATTTCTAACCTTTTAGGAATTTATACTCTGAACCCCTACATTAACCTACTACATAAAATAACAGATACACAATAAACTACAAAAATCATATTTTAAAAAAGGTCAAATCAAAAGAATGAAAAAATTAACAAAGGCAAAAATTAATGATAATGATAGCAGTAGTAATAAAAGGCTGAAATTCGAGTGTTAACATAAATATGAAGCTGGAAACAAATACCAAAACAGCACGTCTCTGGAGCTCTGGGACTGAAGTCCAGGATTCTGGCAATAAGACAAGGGCTCTGTGACTTTTCCTGATGGGCATAACCCACCCCCCCCCATAAAGAAACAACTCTCTCTTATACGGTGAAAGGAGGAGACTGGCAATTCAGCCCTGCAACAAAAGAACTAAAACCTGCCTATACCATTTTGAGTTGCAAAGGACTAGGAGGGAAATAAAAAAGAAAAATGGTTTATCATAAAAAGGTTTTCAATATCTAAAATGAAAGCACATTCAGGAAATACCTCTGTAAATGCTATATTTAACTAAAATTTTAAGTATATTGTATGTTTGCAGGGTATTTATAAAATGTCTACCATGTTTAACCCTCATTAATAGTACAATTCATTGTTTTCTGAGTCAAATTTGCCTTTGTAACTCTCATACTTTTTAATAACCATGCATATAGTAAAACAAATGTTAATATTTTCTATTCCTCTTAATCCTTTTCATTCTTTTTCATATAAGAATGCATGACACTGCTCCAAAACTTTTTAAGAGGCATACAAGGTAAGGAACAGAATTTGCAACATTTTTCAAATTAAATTAAAAATTTTTGAGAAGAGTAAAAAAATTTCTTGAAAGCATGGTTTAAATATTTAATTATGCAAATTAACATAGAACTCAAATGTACCAATACATGACCAATAGGTATTGTGCTGGTGTAAGATTCCTATAGCCAAAGTTAACGTATCAGCATGTCAAATATAGTAATGAGTCTGACACAACAGTGTACATCACAAGCCTAGCAAGGCATTTACAAGTATATAAACGGTTGGGATAAATTATTTCCTTGACTTCTTGGATTACAATGTTATTGGAACTTGGCATTTGGGGGAATTGGAACTTAATGAACTTTAGATGAACTGGGATATGGGTGGTTGCCTCCAATGAATCATTGTGACAGAGACTTCTTGCCTTCCTTCTTTTTTTAATAGGAAAGAGAGCGCAGTGAGAGTTACAGTTTATTTCCCTCAAAAGCTCAATGAGAATTTGCAAGGTGAGTGGGAGTATAAGACTTTGTTTTGATGAATCACTAAAAGGGCTCACTTGCTGAACACTAGATATCAGCAGTTTGCCAAGCATCTAGAAAATATAACCATCCATAGTGCTTTACAAAATATACTTGGAAGCAATTTAGAGTACAACATTTCTCAAAAACAATTCATCAGTCAAGGCAACCTAACTTCCCACTGGCACATCCTCAACATCAACAGGAAACTCTCAGGTATGAATAGAGGCTTTGCTTGAATTTCTAAGAAAGGAGTTTCAAGGCAAAATAAAAATGAAGCAATAACACAATTTTGGGCCTCAAATCAAGAGACATAAATTCTGACATCAACTGTCCCCTCCATGGAGAGTTCATTCATAAGCGATAATTTCCATTTACCCGGTGTCTGGTTCATAGTGTTGTGATTCTTAACCAAGGGAAAAATTTATTCAACCACACACTCATTTAATTTTCCCTCTTTTCTTTCTTTTCCACTTTCTCTTTTCAAACCTGCACTAAGTTGTAAAGTTTGTGTCCCTATTGATTTGCCTTTGAATTATAAGGTAACAAAGCTGCCATTTTAGTCCCCAGAGCAGACACAAAAACCCCTATTAATCACATAAGCAATTAATCTGAGTGCATGTCACATAATAGCTGAATATCCATGAGGAACAAAAAAAAAAATCAAGAGAAACATCTTATTTCTGATGTAATTTTTTCTGCTCTTCTCTACTCCAGATAAAAGAACAATGCATATTAATGATTGAGATATTATTTAATTTAAAGGAACACAGTGATCTCATCACAAGCTGGAGAAAAAGCCCAGCTCATTTTAATTCACCATGACAGAAACAAGGTCTAGCTGGCAGTTAAAAAGACTCCAGTTTTTTCCCCTGAAGTCTTTTCAGAGACTGACCCTGCACATGTTCAATCATACACACCTTTCAGTTAGCTTCCTCTTAAAAACAAGTAGGTTTGTCTGTCATCAATGCCTATTTTCTTACTTTCATTTTTATTTGGCAGTACAGCCTACAGGGAGAATAACTCAGGCCCTATTCTAAGTGATGCTGGAGCTGTCACACAAATGTTTGCCCTCCTGGTGGGATGTTATGTCTGGATATGACAATCAAAGAGAGAGCAGAGAGGAGTGGCAGCTGGTCAGTGAAACTAGAAAGCTGTACCTTCAGTATCCTTTTATTGTATCACTAATCATTCCATTTGCATCACTGCCAGATAGTACCAGTTCTAGAATCAGAACATCTGGGTTAGAATTCAACTCTGCTGGGCTTGCCCTGGAGGTGCAGCGGTTGAGCACTGGGCTGCGAAGGTACCCGCAGCCTCTGCAGTGCCGGTTCGATTCCTGGCCTCTGGCGAAGGTCCCACATGGTGTGACAGACCTCTCCTGCCATGCCCGCTGCTCCCCTCAGCAGTATATTTCGTCAGTCTGCCTGTTCTGCTCCCCGCTCTGGTGAATTCTCTCACCCTCCCATGCTTCTGACTGTACCCAGTGCTTGTATAAATAAATAAATAAATAAATAAATCTTAAAAAAAAAAAGAATTCAGCTCTGCCATGCTTTGGCAAGTCACGTGTCTTCTCTATAAATCAGTTTCCAGGACTATAACAGGGGCATGGTAGTTATTACTTCAAATGATTGTGGTAATGATCAAAAGAATCAAGGCTTATAGGATAAAACCTAGTAGATACTGGTGGTTGTGATCAGAAGAACCAGATCTTGTTCTGTACTCCCAATGACTGACTTACCATTTGTTCCACAGGAGAAACTTGAAAAGTATGTGTGACTCTGGGCATTTAATTTCTCTAAACCTGTGGTGCAAAAAAAAGTAGGAGTGGGTTGGGGAGAGAGAACACAGATGAAACAAGATTGGTATATATTAGTATTCTAATATATAACAATGTATTCTCAATAAACCTATCTAATTCTTAACCTGGGTCTCTCTTTTTCACATCATTTTATTTTCTTTTATGTAGTATATTGAATATTTCTTTAGCAAAATTTAAATAAAACCAATTATTTGAGCCTCAGTTCTTTCACTACGAAATAATGATAGTAACAGTCTACTTGCAAAGTTATAGAAAGAATTAAAAATATGTAAAACACCAGGTAAATTACATGGTAAGGACTGGACAAATGGTAACTACTATTTTTATTCCTTTTATAGCTGATGAACTAAACTGTTATAACAGTTTAAACCAGATATATCTAAATGGAGGCTCCTATAGCTCAGTATTTTTAAAGGTCTGGAAACTCCATTATATCAATGCATTAAAAAGAACTACAAAAAATCTCATTAAAATTAATAAACAGGGCTTCCCTGGTGGCACAGAGGTTAAAGTCTTAGTGCTATCAAGCTATCGATAGCCACTGCAGCATGAGTGCGATTCCCAGCCAGGGAAGAGCTAACCCACATGGCATAGCAAACCTCTCTTGTCTGACCTGCTGCTCCCCTCAGCAGTGTATTTCAGTAACTTTGCCTGTTCTGCTCCCCACTCTGTCTCTGGTGAATCCTCTCACCCCCTCCCACACACACACCTTTAGCCTACACCCCACTTCTTGAATGCATGAATAAATAAAATTGTTTTTTAATTTTAAAAATAAAATTAAATTAATAAATCTCAGCACCAATTTATTAACCTACACCAGAGCTACTGAGGATAATCTAATAGTTAGAGAAACTAAAATTCAGGAGCAATTTGACCCTAATAAACATTTTTTTCATCCAAAACACATTAAAAAACTAGAATTCCCTCTAACTTGTCTCCCTTTCTCTTTCCTTCCCATTTCTCTCTTCCTTTCCCTCTCTGATAAAAGTTACAGTTATTAGGCCTCCCTGGTGGTGCAGCAGTTGAGCGCTGGGTTGCGAAGCTGCCCGCGGCCTCTGCAGCATCGGTTCGATGCCCTGCTGCTCCCTGGCCACCAGAGGCAGGTCCCACATGGCCCGCAGACCTCTCCTGCCGCCCGCTGCTCCCCTCAGCAGTGTGCTTCGGTCCTTCTGCCTGTTCTTCTCCCTGCTCTGGCTCTGGTGAATTCTCTCACCCTCCCGCACTTCTGACTGTACCCAGTGCTTGTATAAATAAATAAATAAATCTTTAAAAATATATATATATTAAAAAAAAAGTTACAGTTATTTTTAAATTCCTCTTTTCCCAGGCTACAATTCACCTCTCTTTTTTTTTTCTTTCCAGATGATTTAGCGCTAGCAATTCAACTAATATTTCTTAGCTCAATCTCTCCTTCAGTAAAAATAAGAAACAAACAAATTAAAATCTCAGCTCAGCTCTCCTCCCTTTCCATGCACTTTGCTGACCTACTCTCAAGCTTCTCCTTCCTGGCATCACTTCTTGAAGTAACAGCCAGCATGTGTCTTCCTTGCCTCTCCCCCAGCTCCTCCACCCATTCTAATTTGGCTTCCACAACTCACCACAACTGTACTTCACCTCAGGTCACCAGTCACTTGCTGCCTAAATTGCAATAAAAAAGCATTTTAGGGCCTCCCCGGTGGCGCAGCGGTTGAGCGCTGGGTTGCGAAGCTGCCCGCGGCCTCTGTGGCGCCGGTTCGATCCCTGGCTGCTCCCCAGCCACTGGCGGAGGGTCCCACATGGTGCGCAGACCTCTCCTGCCGCCCGCTGCTCCCCTCAGCAGTGTACTTCAGTCCTTCTGCCTGCTCTGCTCCCCACTCTGGCTCTGGTGAATTCTCTCACCCTCCCACACTTCTGACTGTACCCAGTGCATGTATAAACAAAAAAAAACAAACAAACAAACCAGCAAAACAAATAAATAAAGCATGCCTCTATAAAAAAAAAAAAAAAAAAAAGCATTTTAGTCTTAGAATGTTATTGTCATATTTTCCTTCTACATGACATTCTACCCCATAACCCCACTTTCCTTTCTAAAGCCATCTTTCCCCTGACATGGTACTACTGTTTCTTTTTTTTTTTTTTAGAGGCATGTTTTATTTATTTGTCTGTTTGTTTTATTTATACATGCACTGGGTACAGTCAGAAGCCCGGGAGGGTGAGAAAATTCACCAGAGCCAGAGTGGGGAGCAGAGCAGGCAGAAGGACCGAAGTACAGTGCTGAGGAGAGCAGCGGGCGGCAGGAGAGGTCTGTATGCCATGTGGGACCCTCCTCCTGTGGCCAGGGAGCAGCTGGGGATCGAACCAGCGCTGCAGAGGCTGCGGGCAGCTTCGCAACCCAGCGCTCAACCGCTGCGCCATTTTGGGCTCATCTCTGCTGACTACTCCACTCCTCATTAACTTTAGATGTTACGGTTCGGCTATGCTCAGTTCTACCTTATTTTTCATTATTGTATGTTCTCGTCTTAGATTCATCAGTATTTCCAAAATTGACATTTTTCACCCAGAACTCTCCTCGAAATTTCACATCTATTTAACAAGTACCAACTTAACATATCCTCTAAGATGTCACAAATAATTCTGCAATGTATAGAAAACTGAATTTCCCATCTTGCCTCAACCAAACTTGCTGCCTGTGTTTCCCACAAGACTTCTAGTTATACAAGCCAAATAGTAGCTTTCCTGACCTCTCCCTTTCATTGATTTATTCTTTTCATATACATATATGAAGCATGTGTTTGTGTGTGTGTGTGAGAGAGAGAGAGAGAGTGCTCAAGAAGAGACAAGTGTGAGAGACTGCCTCCTAGGAGCATTACTGGGGAGATTCTGAGTGCCTGTTTGAGGTTTATGATAATTTAAAGGGAAATCAATGATAGAGTATGTGATTTTCTCTAGAAACATTCAACTGCTCAGAGGAAATTGAATTTAATTAGGTTTAGATTGTTCAAGGTGATTAAAAATGGAAGCAAAGAAGGGTAGGGATTGAAGAATTGCAAGTGAGTGATTATAAAGATGGATCATAAAGTCTATGCTGAGGAGTAAAGAAGTTAATATAAAAGGGAATAGTGACTGATAGAAACAATGTCAGGTCAGTGGACCAGAAGCCTCCATGGGGTCAAAGAAAGTGAATTAAACAAATTGGAGCTCATGTATAGAATGCTCAAATTTGAATACATGAGAGACCGAATGCAGAGGGAAGGGAAGAAATATGACAAAATCATTCTTAATCACCAAAAAAGAGAAAGCATTGCCAAGTCAAATCCATTCATTTGTTTTCACCACTTCAACCCTAGAATGTCTTACCAGATAGGGAAATGTCCAATAATACAACAGTTTAATAAAACAAATATAATAAATTTATATTTATTTCTAAGAGCAGTACCAGAGTCATTTCTAAATTACCTATAACAGTATTTTTCTATTAAAAAAGAGAATAATATAAATAAGTTTATCTACCAAGGATAATATTAATATTTGTTAAAGATTTTTATAAAAAAATAAATAACACGCATGTTACAGAGAAAATATAGCTATAACATCCACATTAGTAAAATTCTGTGCATATAAAAAATCTGGGGTAAATAAATATATTTAAAAATTATATTTCTATAATAATAGCTGAAAAAGCCAATGTTGATAGCATCAAAATTCTCAATATATTTTATTCTCTAGAAATACCTTATACATGAAATTATAAAAGAATAATTCCTGTAAAATTAAAAAGAAAAACAAATAGGAATTTGCATTCCTAGTAAAAAGTCTGCTAAACACTGAGGGAGGTTTATGCAAATAGCAAAGGATGGCGCTGAGTCAGTGAATCCCATATTCAGGGTCATCAAAGTTTTCCTAGTAGTTGAATAACTTGTGCAATGTGCAAAACAATTTGCAAGATATAATGAAATAGTAATTCCTGTTCCCTTCTTTTTCCCCTTCTGGGATACCCATTTTTCTTATTTTGCCCCCACTGCCATGCTGTAGGCTACTTCATGGGCCACCACTCCGCACTGGATTTTCACCTCCAGTCATCCTGATCAGTGACAGGGCTTCAATGACTACAACCACAGAAAGAATAGGATTATACCCTAGGCCAGTACTCTACAAACTGCAATGCTAGCTCAAGACAATTAGAGCAGGACTGTAAAGGGGGAAAAAAGTCTAGTTTAATTCACAGAAATAACCTCACAGAATATCAAACAAAATGAAAAAATAGGAGTTTACCCCAATTGATAAATCAAATCTAAACACTGGGAATAAACCCTAACACAACAGAACTAACCAAATTATCAATAGAAGACTTCAGAGCAACAGTTGTAATGATGCTTACTGAATTAGGAGAGCATGGTGATAAACAAAGAGAGAAATAAAGTAAGAACAGAAAAGTATAAAAAAGTTCCAAAAAGTGCTGGGGCTCCATTGAAAGCTTAGTCCACCAACTGCAGAGATGCTGGTCTGAAACCCAGAAAAGACTAGTGATACTAACAGGACCAAAACCACGCCCACATTCACCAAGACCCGTCCCTACCACAGAAGAACCAGCTACAGATTAGTTCTTGACGTACATCACCATCTAGTGGAAAAGTGAAAGCTCTACACCCTTAATATTTACAAAGCAAGTAATGGGGAGATGACAAACCACAACAAATGACAACCTCAGTCTTCAGAGGAAGGCTATATCAAAGAGAAAGAAAAAATCTCCAAAATCCAATGACAAAGACATGGAAGACCTTTTCCTCACAGCAGATACAGAGTTCCAGATTGCCATGATATAAACAGTCAAAGAAATGGAAGAAAACACAGAAAAGCTGATCAAAGATATTCAAGAAAACTCAAAAAAAACAAATGAATGTCCTGAAAAATAAAATTATATGAACAGAACATCAAAATTGAAGATTTTATTAAGAAAGTAACAGAGATACAGGATCTAAGATGATCCATGGAGGAGATTTTAAAATTCTGGAGATGGTCTGTGGAAGTAGAATAGACCATATGGAAGATCAAATCAGTGACCTTAAAGATGATCATACACAAAGAATCCAGGTGGAAGATAAAGAAATAGGAAGAAAAAATAAACACATTGAGAATTATCCTATTCCATGAAGAAATGCAATATAAGAAAAATGGGTATCTCAGAAGGGGGGAAAGAAGGGAACAGAGAATTACCATTTCATTATATCTTGCAAATTTTTTGTACATTGCACAAGTTATTCAACTACTAGGAAAACTTCGATGACCCTGAGTATGGGATTCCCTGACTCATTCCATCCTTTACTATTATTAGTATAACTGCAACCTCCCACTATTCAACAATAATTGTAAAATTTTCTCAAAAAATGGTACATTCATTCCCTCCTTGTGGAGTTTTTCAGTCAAAAATTTCTGCCCATCAAATGTCGCTGGAACTTAAAAGAAATCTGCTAGACCTTGGTCCTATTGACTGTTCACACAAAAGAATTTTATAATGGAATCAGGCTTTGCCCTGCAATTTTTTCTGCAGGGTCATGGATAGGGGGATCTTTACAATATTGCCACATTGGATGTCAGGGCTCTATCTACTGTATTTGATACATAAACCTATCTGATCTGTGTCTTTGAACAGGAAATGTAGTCTAATATCTCCTCCATAATTGTACAAAACTTTAATATTAGACACAAGGAAAAAGATAGATGCCAAAAAAACTTTAAATATCTATATTATACTATTTTATCATTAATGCAAAAATTTAAAGAACAAAAAGTTCCAATACTGACTCTTAGGCTACCCCTCTGTCTTTTCTTCTACCATAAATGATACTCATCCCTGTTGTCTCTTCATATGCAGAACTGAGATGAAGAGGCTGGAAGGAAATATAACCTGGTGTGAGTTTCTTCCCAGTTATTAGCATGTGTGTTTTTTAAGACTTCTCAGTGTAAAAATGACGCATGGACATTCTAAGCAAAATATTCAGTCATTCTTTAATTAACTTCACCAAAGATATTCAGATTATACAGCAGTAATTATAATGTGGAGCTACTTGCTCTGTAATATTAACGAATGTCAAGATTTCCATTATTTATAAAGCTATTATTTTTTCAGTTTTTTCATTTCACTTGCTCAATTTGGCTCTGAAAACATATGTAGCAGTATCTAGCTCCATCATTAAGTAAAGTCATTTAAAAACCCCAGTTTGGTTTCATTGCTAACAATGGTCACTACAACATTCTCATTTCATAGCCAGAGTGATTAACTTTGATGAACACTGAGGTAACATCCCTCCAACAGCTATTTGAGAAATAGAATGCTGAATGTTGGCAGACTTGTAATTCACATAATTGCCCTCTGTATTTTATTCTAAACCAGTAGAACTTGCGTTCACTTCAGAGCAAGATCTGCCTATTAATCTCATTTACATTAGCTGCCTTTGTATTACTCAAGGCAAGTTGTTCAACTTTTTTGAATTCTCCTCCCAATAAAATGTACTTCAATGTACTATATATAAAATGTTTCCTAACACACAACTAATATAAAGTAGGATTAAAAGCAAGGTTATTTCTAGTAGCCAACTCACAGACTCCTCTTCCTAAATGCTTTTGATTTACATCTTCTCAACTCTGAACATTCTTCTCAGTCTATAGTGTCCAGTGGCTTTCACCTCACCCATGAAAAATAGGAATTGGCTAGTATAGACAGGGGAGAAAGTCAATGAAATCATAGTCATAGTTCTTGACAATCCTGTTTCTAGCAATTTCTCTTCCTTTGATTAAGTCTCCCTTAACAGAGCATGTTTATTTTCAAGAAACATCTAAATACAAATATATATATATATAATATATGTTTTATATATGTGTGTATAATTTATTCATAATAATATAGGTTAAATTACAAATAAAATTTTCTGGAGTTCCTGAAAGCCAAAAGCTGAATGTTTCAATGTTGTGAATCATATATACATAAATAAAACACAACTTCATTTTTCCTTAATTTCTGCAAGAGACTAGAGAATTGAGAGACCCTCCCAGAAACCTCCACAGCTGGGTTTAGCCAGGTGACTCACTTCCAGCCAATGGAATCATAAATCACTGGGGAGGCTTTTCTAAATGGACACTGCTTAGGTTTTGCCATTTCACTTTGTCCTTTATCCTTTGCCTTTCATCTGTGTGGAAGATGATACATTGTCTAGAGACACTTCAGCTATAGTGTAAACGTTGAGGGTGAAAACCACAGCTGAAAAATAAAAAGAACCCAGAACCAAGATGAAAGCACTAAACTGTTCTACCAATATAAGACTTTGTACTTCCAAATTTTGTGTTACATGAGACAAATGCAACTCTTATTTGGTTAACCACTACCACTATTAGTTTTCTGCCACTAATATTTGAACTTTACCCCAGCTGATGGAGGTTAAGAATAGAATTTAGTTTAACAGAGAATTTCAGGTAAGAAAAAAAAGCAAAAACCATGACCATATCCAAGAATGAATGTCCTGTGTTTGAAGAAAAATTAAAACAAATTCACTGAAGTCAAGGATATGCACAAGGTAGTAGCTGACAAAAACAGGTTTGTAACTGTGGGAAAGAAGTGTCTGGATGCCAGACAAAAGAATATGAAATAGGGACTTATTGAAGGGCTGAGGAGGAAAAGGTGGAAGGGGAGCTTTATATGTAGATAGTGGTATGCAAAGGACTTTTCAGTTGCTTTGTCTACAAATACATGGAGTTGCTATTTATTATTTTTAAGAACCTAGAACAAAACAGTCATCTAGCATCTATTTCTAGTAATTTTCTCTTTGTCATCTGTGAAACAGACCTAGTCATCAATCCAGAGCAATATTTGTGAGAAACCTCATGAAAAATGTGTAAATAAAAAAGCAAGAATGTGTTTATCCCTTACACTCTTTATATGATAAACTCTTTCCTTTCTGTGATCTCCCACATGGATTTTAACACCAGCTAATAGTCCAATGGTAGCAGCTAGCCCCAGCTTCCCCTGCAACTGAACCACAGCTCAAATTTGACTTTATCATTCTAACCTCCTTCTAGTCATTGGAGGAACACATGTATTTTGA
Source organism: Talpa occidentalis (assembly GCF_014898055.3). Taxonomy (NCBI): domain Eukaryota; kingdom Metazoa; phylum Chordata; class Mammalia; order Eulipotyphla; family Talpidae; genus Talpa; species Talpa occidentalis. The sequence goes on along the minus strand of NW_023601433.1, from coordinate 65,593,551 downwards.
AGCAGATGTTGATACAAATATTTAAATACAAAACTGTTATTTGGGAAAGGAAGACAGAACCAGTGGGGAGTGGAAAAATCAGGCAAGGAAGGGAAGGCTTTCAATAAAAAGGGTTGGGGGGGGGTGGCTGAATCCATTGATGAGCCCAAGATTAACCTAAGGAGAAGGACCTGATGTTTTTCTACACCATCTCCATCAGTTATTGACTGAAAGTCACTGCTGAATTGATGGTATCAATTTTCCTGTACTTTGAGCCAATTGTGGGGTTTGGCAGAGTTGCAGTTTTTAACTTCAAAAAAAGTCCTCTGGAAGTCCTCTGACATATAGTGGCATTTGGAAGTCTGATGGGAGGCAGTAAAGTGGTAATAAGGCCTCTGAAACACAGCACCTTCTACAACATACTTCGGTTGACCAGTGACAGAAAATCCAAGGAGAAAGTTCCATTTCTACAGAAACTACAGAACAAAAGGATTAAGAACTCACCAACAGAGCATAAGACTGAGATTTTCTTTTCTTTGTTGCACTCTGGAAGTCAGAGATAGAATACATGGTGACTCCAAAAAGTAACAAACAGGGACTACCAGAAAAAAGTTTGTTTTTACCCCACAGAGATTATGATAGTCCAGTTGCAACAAGTGCCCTTTTATATTAAAGTTAAAAAATATTAGTGAAAACTACAGGTGGTTAGAATATTCCTGCCACAATTGGCAAACCCTGTAAGGACACTGAAACTATATGATATGAATGTCAGAGAATAAATCAAATAGTAGGATCATCATCTAATATCTTAGTAGCTAGGCAAGAATCAGGAGATGAAGCTATATTCAGTTCCTCAAATAGATTATAACTTTCAGCTGATTTAATTTTTATCTATTTAACAAACACTAATATAATGCTTAACTGCGAGTCCAGCACTGTTCTGTGTGCTTTAAAAATAAAACTTTTTTCAAATTTTCCCAACAACCCTATGAAGTACTTCTATAAGAAATCCACATTTTGGGCCTCCCCTGGTGGCGCAGCGGTTGAGCGCTGGGCTAGAGGCTGCCCACAGCCTCTGCAGCGCCGGTTCATTCCCTGGCCACCGGCGAGGGTCCCACAAAAAAAAAAAATCCACATTTTACAGCTAGAAGCAAAAAAAGGCTAAGTAACTTTCCCAAGAAAAATCTATCTCTAAAGTATTTTCTTTTAATCATTAGTCTTCTGCCTCCCACTAAATCAGAATGTGATCAATATTGAAGTATACAATTATGCCCTGAATACCTATCACAAGTTTTTCCTTCCTATGACTCTCACGGTTATATCCTCAGATTGTAAATGAGGGGCAGAAAATGAACAATTCTGGTAAATGCCACAGCTAAGACAACTATAACAAACTGCATCAAAAATCATCTTTTGTCTTCAGAGTGCTTGGTACACCAGAAACAAGCTCAGTTTGTTAAATCAAGAGTAAAATAATTGCACTGGAAGTATCACATTGGAGATTCTTTCAAATGACAGCCAATCAGTCTAGTTTTATTAAGCTGTAATCACAATTAGATTTGTGGTCAGGTGTTAGTCTGAGGTGTAGTAGTTAGTGGAAGACAAGAGATTCCAGAAAACTACAACTATATAGAAATATCGACCTCATCAGATAGGTCTGGATATAATTATTCTCATTCCAGCCTCCTAAAATTCAAAAATCCTAATAAGAAATAACATTTGAAGTCATTCTGAAGACAAAAGGCAGTTCTGCACTTTTATGTGAACATTCACAAGAATGGAAACCAACTGACTGCTCTAAGTCAAAATGTATTTCCGTGCTTCTGACTGTACCCAGTGCATGTATAAACAAACAAACAAACAAACAAATAAATAAACATGCCTCTATAAAAAAAAAAGATTAAAAAAAAATTCATTTTCAAGACAAATCAAAAAATGCTGTTGTCTTTCAATAAGAGCCACTTGGTAACACATAGGCAAACATTCTTTCCTCAAGGATATATTCCAGATAGACCCCAAAATATATTCAACAGTTGCATTTCCACATCTCTATTTGACAGCCAAAGACTTTTGGACTCTCTTTGGTCTCATATGCTTGGTAACTTCTGTCATGTCCCTCTAGTGATAGAATTTCTAGTGGTGATGGACATTCTCACTTATATTCACATTTCCACCTGAAAACATAGAAATGTTGCTCAGAGCTGACTATGCTGTAGAATTCCTGTGAGTTTTTTCTCTATAAGTACCTAGGTTCCAATCCTAGAACTTTTGATTAATGGATTAAGGGTACAATATGAGCATGTATATTTTTTTTTCAAACTCTGTGGGTGACTGATGCAGAGCAAGGTGGAGAATTACACCATCTCAGTAAAAATGATGACAGCAGGGAACAATTTTGTATGCTTACCATGTGCCAGGGGCTTGGCTTAGAGATTTACATGTCCCAACTCACTTGACCTTCATAACAACCTTCTGCACTTGGAACTATTATTATCTCTATTTTTCAGTTAAGAAACCTGAGGCAGTGATAAACTGAATAATTTTGCCAAGGTCACCTAGGAAATACATAGTGGAGCCAGGATTTAAACCCAGGCAGTCTGCTATAAATACACATTCCTTACACCAAATAAGAAAGAGCAATTTCTTTCTTTAGTCCAAGTGACATCTTAAGGTGTTAAATCTTAAAGTATGAAGACCTTAAGATTTCAACGAGATTGCTTGAACTCACGTTGTATGACCTGGGCAAAATCATAGGACCCAAGATTTCTACACAGGGTCTTACAAGTTATTAGTCATCCTCTGAGCTCTAGCCTTCACTGAGAGCATCCCGCCCTCTGCCTGGCAATTCCCTATGTTTCATTCTTCACTGGTCCATGAGACAACCATACATGGCAACCAGACACTTCCCACTATTTAAAAAAAGTCAAACAAAAACTAAGCTAAACAATGGGCCTCCCCAGTACCACAGTAGTTGAGTGCTAGGCTGCGAAGCTGCCCACAGCCTCTGCAGTGCTGGTTCAATTCCCGGGCGCCGGCCAAGGTCCCACATGGGGCGCAGACCTCTCCTACCGTGCCTGCTGCTCCCCTCAGCAGTGTACTTCATCAGTCTGCCTGTTCTGCACCCTGCTCTGGCTCTGGTGAATTCTCTCACCCTCCTGTGCTTCTGACTATACCCAATGCTTGTATAAATAAATAAATAAATCTTTAAAAAAAAAAAAAAAAAACTAAGCTAAACAATTTACAATAGATTTAACGAGGTCTGTAGCAAATTTCTTTGCTGATTTCTTGGGTGAGACAGAAGATTTATTAATTACTTAATTGCAGCAAGATAAACAACTTAAAATCAAACAATTCCCTTTCATTAACATTTCCCTAACCACTTACTATGTCAGTTGCTCAGCCATACTCTACTTTCCTATACTTCTCTCTCCCTTCCACTCCCTCTATCTTTATCAGTGATTGCATCCTCTACGCCCATGGATATCTCTGCATCTCTAAAGCAAAGATGTTCAGCAAATTTATCAGTTAACTTGGGTACACTCTTTCACTAATACCTGCTTTGAGATTCACAGACCATCATGATTATTTTATCAAGTATTATTGTAAGCAACAAGAGTGCTTTCTCTGACTGGTATTCTTTCATGGTTTTTGGTTTTCCATATTTACCTTCATACATCTTCTCTTTGTCAGGTGCTGGGCTATGTCAATAGTTATACAAAGTAAATTTGTAATATTGTACCTCATAAGAGAATTGAACTTTATTTTTTTAAGAACTGGGGTATAGGCCAGAAGTGCAGGAAGGTGAGAGGATTCACCAGAGACAGAGCAGGAAACAGAACAGGCAGACCAGCCAAAAACACTGAGGAGGGGAGCAGTGGGCAAGACAGGAGAGGTCTGCCGCACCATGTGGGTATCTCTGAGGCTGGCTGGGATGGAACCTGTGCTGCAGAGGTTGCGGACAGTCTCACAGAACTGCCCTCAACCGCCTGCACCACCAGGGAGGCCCTGAACTTTTGAATGGTGAGGCAAAGCACATGGAAATCAATTTGCTGCTGCAAACAACAGGAAACTGAGGTAGTATTTTAAAAAGGTTGAAATTCCACTCAAGATGATGGTGTAGAAAGAGCTCACTTCCTCCATAGACACAACAAATCTATAATTGTATAGGAAATAATTTACATGGAAGAACTGAAATGAAGTTTACACAACAAAGGATAAAATGAAAGCACTGAGATTGGTAGGAAAGGGAGAGTGGGGAGAATTTCTCTGGAGAGTGGGGAAAATTTTTGCTCTGCATCAGACACCTCAATGCCTCAGTCTGGCTCTATGGAGACAAGCCCCTGGAGTCCAGGCATTGAATACCACTGGGAAATACACCCAGAAAAAAAAGAATAGCGAACCCACCCTTAAAGAACCCACCTTCAAACTTACTCACTCCTGGGCCCAGCACACTGGTCCAAAGAGCAGCAAATCACAGGTAGAGGACTACCATCTGCCAATCAAAGCATCTATCTGGGAGGTAAGAATCTTTAGGTATGTTTCTTGGGTTGGGAACACAGGCAGGTACCATCTTAGCAGCTTCATACAAACTTACTAAAACCAGTGCTGGTGGGAGCCATTTTGGTACCCTCTTCCCAGCCCACTAAGCATGTAGGCATGCCTCACTGTGAATTACAATGTATCAGTAATTTCACCTCAGGCCTGAGAAACACAGGCATGTACCATGTACCATCACAATCATGTACCATGACCCCCAGGGGTCAAGGTTTGGGTCCCCAACCACCTTACTCAAGGCCTTCAGCTGCCACACACTGGGTAACAAGCCACCATGTGTACCAAGTAACCAACCTTCTGTACCAAGCCTGCAGCCACCCAGCACCAGGATGTCAGACACCTCACTCCAGGCCTCCATACATCAAAAATGGCCAGGACAGGCAGGCAGCTCCATTTATTTGCCCAGCAGTATCAGTGTAACAAGACTGTGCTTGGCCCACAGCGCTGCATACTCAGCACACCATAGTCACACATCTTGAAGTTTCTCGATCAAAGCAAAGTCTCACTAGCTGAACTGGACCAACAACCCTGCACACTGGGTTACCCCAATGTAGTAGATAAGTGGATGCAGCACAAACTGAAAACACACCTTGAGCAACTAGCTTGGGTAGTCAGAGGAGACTGTATTCCTTAACTCCACAGGACATCACCTATACAGACCAATCCTTAAGATGAGGAGAGGTAGTAGAGTTACCTAATACACAAGGCAAGCTCAGAGAATCAGACAGAATGGAGAAGCACAGGAACATGTCCAAAAGGGCAAGACCACCCCACCCTCCCACCCCCACTGGAAAAAAATCCTTAAAGAAATCAAACAACCTGATGACGAGTTCAAATTAATGGCTAGAGATACCCACCAAACACAGGGCAAGAACAGATGACCCAGAAAATTTTTAGAAGATCCAAACTGAAAACCACCACAAAGGAGTCCAGAAAGAAGCAGAGGAGCAGATAAGTAAGCTAGAAGAAAAAGCAACAGAGCACATCCAGACAGAGCAGCAAAAGGAAAAAATTTTAAAATGGAGATACATTAAGAGAGCTCTGGGGCAACATCATGAGGAATAATAGCCACATTTTAGGGGTGCCAGGACAAGAAAGATCAGAAAAATTATTTGAAGAAATAATGGCCAAAAGCTTTCTCAATTTGGGGAAGGAAGCAGATATGCAAGTGCAGGATTCTCAGAGTGTTCCAAATAAGAGGAAATCAAAGACATCTACACTAAGACATACTCTAACTAAAATGACAAAAGATAAAGAGAGAATCTTAAAAAAAATAGCAAGAAAAAAAAAAAAAGCCTGTTGCATACAAGGAAATCCCAGAAGGCTATTAATAGACTTTTCAACAGAAACTTTAGAGACGGGAAGAGAGTGGCAAGACATTCAATGAGCTGACAGAAAAAACTTCCAAACAAGAAGATAAACACATTTAGAACTGACAGGAGACAAAGTTTCCCAGACAAGCAGAAGTCAAATGACTTTGCTACTAAACCAGTCTTGCAAGAAATGTTAAAAAAGATGTCCATAAACTAAAACTATTAACAATTAATATCAAATATATATATAGAGAGAGAGAGAAGAAAAAAGGTTAAAAAATAATTCAGGTAAATCATTTATAAAGGAAGCAGAAAAATTAAAAGACTTAAGTAGTGAAAATTAACTAAAGCTACAAGAATTAGCTTGTAGGATGCATATAAGACAAAGATGAGAGAAAAAAAAGACAAAGATGATAGTGAGACATCAAAAATATAAAATGGGGGGGACAAAATGTAAAGTTTTGGAATGCACACAATTTAAGCAGCTATCTACCCCAAACAAACCTCACACACATAGAAAGTTGTATCTGAATCTCATAATAACCTGAAAGCAAAAACGTCTAGTGTAAAGAAACAAAGCAAATGAACAAAGCAAAACAAAAACGACCCTTAGAGTCTGACAACAGAAGGGTAGTGAGCACAGGGGGTGGAGGGAAATGGGAGAGGCAAATCAGGTAAGGGCAAGGTAAGGGCAAATCAATGATACGGTGGTAGATGGAAACTAGACTTTGGTGGTGGGTCATAATACAGTATGCACAGATGTTGAAATATAAACAGCTATACACCTGAAACTTAAAAACAAACAAACAAAACTCTTGGATTATGAAAACAAAATGGTGGCTACCCAAGGGCTTTAAACAGGAAAAGGGTCAAGTGGATGGTGAGGGATGGAAACTAGACTTTTGGTGGTAATCATAATGTAGCACATAAATGTCACACTATAAACTGTCCACCTGAAACCTAGATATGTTATAAATGAGTGCCACTTCAACAAAAAGAACATTTTAAAACAGAACCAAAAGCAACAAAAGGAATCAAGGACTTGGGAAGCCAAGGTCATCAGCAAAAGAGAAATTCAAAGAGGCAGAGGATACATTCATCTTGTATTTTCCCTGGAATCACTGGCTTTCTTTAAGTGGTGCTCAAGAGACTAAAAAGCCAAACAGGGAGACAGCAACCCAATGACTGAAAAACTAAGCCAAGCTCAACAGAGAGTTTGTGGTCTCAGCAGACTGAGAAAATTAAAAATTGGGGATGAAAGCCCCTCAAGGGGAGGACACCACTAAACAGGCCTCACTTTCTCTTGTACTCAGAAGGGTCTGACTTGCAGGAGTGAGGGCAACTAACAGCTCTCACAAAAATGTGAATAGAGCTGCAAATCAACTTAATCCCAGATGCAATTAAAATATTACTCCCCTAAACTTCCCATATGCCAAAAGCAAAGCTAAATTTTCACTACAAGAAGATAATATCATACTTAGCCTCCAAATCACTCTCCAGTTTATCACATACAGAACTGCAAACAATAGTCATTTCAAATGGGGATAATAAAATGTACCCTACACTGTAGTTATGAGGATTGTAGAAAAGATCTTTAAATTACGAGGCACACAAAGGTTTGGCAAAAATATTACTGGGCACTGGGAAAATATTTATAGAATATGTCATGTAAAAAAAATATTTCCTTTGTTCTTTCTGCCAGAGTCATTGGGAATAGATTAAGTAAGAGAAAAGATGTGCCGGTTTATGATTATGAGAAAATAGAAGTGGAGCCTTTCCTTTGTCAAAAAACCAGGAGTCAGAAAAAAAAAATCAGTTCTACATTAATGAAACAAGCACAGCTAGAAAAGCACTTAAGCCTTACTTTACTAAGTCATTGTCACCGTGTCAAACCCCAGGCTGTTCTGTTTATAATTAAACAAAATTTTGCATACAGCATTGCAACCTAATGTTTCATAATCAAGGGGAAATAATTATCAATCACTATGTGTGTCCCTTAATTACTGAAAAAAATGAAAATGCATTATCCATACTTTTAAAGTGTCTACATTGTGCCACACTTAGAACATCAGATACAAAGTTGATACTGGGAATTAAATGCACTTCAAATTTATAAAGTGCTTTACAAACATTGGAGTTCTGGTTTTCATACCATTAATTGAGTTTTGATATTTAGACACTAATGACTAAGACTATGAAGCATACCAACTCTAAATGCCAATAACATCCCACCTGATAATAAATTTGGGTAAGATTAAGGCTAAATTTAGTAGAAATGGTGTTTTCTTTTTTTTTTTAAATAATAAATTTTATTTTTATATTCCCCATACAATTGCAGCCCCCCCATTCTCACCCCAATCCCTCCCCTCCCGCCCCCGCCCCCTAAAAGTGTCTCTGGTTCATAGTTTTTTGTTGATTTTGATTTTCACTTTCTTATAGTTATTCATTTTCCTGGTCCCTTATTTAAGTTTTCTAGATTCCTGCTATGAGTGAGACCATCCGGTATTTTTCTTTTTCTTCCTGGCTTATTTCGCTGAGCATGATCCCTTCCAGTGCCATCCATGTTGCTGCAAATTGCATGTGTTTATCTTTTTTGAATGCTGAGTAATATTCCATAGTGTATATGTACCACATCTTCTTGATCCAGTCATCTATTTTTGGGCATTTGGGTTGTTTCCAAAGCTTAGCTATTGTAAACAGTGCTGCTATAAACATAGGGGTGCAGGTGTTCTTTGGAATTGATGTTTCTGTGTCCTTTGGGTAAATACCTAGGAGTGGAATTGCTGGATCATATGGAAGCTCTATGTTTAGTAGGTCCAGAAATCTCCACACAGCTCTCCACAGTGGTTGGACCAGTTTGCACTCCCACCAACAGTGCAGAAGAGTTCCTTTTTCTCCACACCCTCGCCAACATTTATTATTGCTAGTTTTTTTAATATGTGCCATTCTCACTGGTGTAAGATGGTATCTCATGGCAGTTTTGATTTGCATTTCCCTGATGACAAGTGATGTTGAACATTTTTTCATATGCCTGTTGGCCATTTGCATTTCCCCTTCAGAGAAGTTTCTTTTTAGCTCTTCTGCCCATTTTTTGACTGGATTATTTTCTTTGTTGTTGTTGAGTCTCATCAGCTCTTTGCAGATTTTTGTGATCAGTCCTTTATCATTAGTGTTGGGTGCAAAAATGTTCTCCCAGTTGGTGGGGTTTCTCTTTGTTTTTGTTATTGTTTCTTTTGCTGTGCAGAAGCTCTTTAATTTGATGTAGTCTCAGCTGTTTATCTTTGCCTTTACTATCACTGCTTTGGGTGATGTGTCTGTAAAGATGTCTTTGATGTGCAAATCACGTAGTGTTTCGCCTATGTTTCCTTCTATATATTTTATGGTTTCAGGTCTTATGTCTAGTTCTTTAATCCATTTTGAGTTGATTTTTGTGTATGGTGTGAGGTAGTGGTCAAGCTTCATTCTTTTGCATGTAGCGACCCAGTTTTCCCAGCACCATTTATTGAACAAACTTTCTTTCCTCCAATGCATAGTCTTTGCTCCTTTGTCAAAGATTAGTTGACCATAAATCTGTAAGTTATATCTGGATTTTCTATTCGATTCCATTGGTCTGTATGTCTGTTCTTGTTCCAATACCATGCAGTTTTGATGATTATGGCTTTGTAGTATAGTTTGAAGTCTGGGAGTGTGATGCCTCCATTCCCTTCTTTTTTTTTCAGGAGAGCTTTGGCTATTCGGGGTTTTTTGTGATTCCATATGAATTTCATCAATAATTGTTCTATTTCTTTGAAGAATGACATTGAAATTTTGATTGGAATAGCATTGAATCTGTATATTGCTTTTGGAAGGATGGCCATTTTAATAATGTTTATTCTTCCAATCCATGAGCAGGGGATGTCTTTCCATTACTTTGTGTCTTCTTCTATTTCTTTTAACAGTGTTTTATAGTTTTCTGTGTATAGGTCCTTTACCTCTTTTGTTAGATTTATTCCCAAATATTTGATTTTTTTTTTGTTTCAATAAAAAAAGGGATGGTTTTTTTGATTTCTTCTTCTTCAGATTTATTGTTTGTGTATAGGAAGGCTACTGACTTTTGCATGTTGATTTTGTATCCTGCCACTTTACTGAACTGATTGATGAGTTGAATTAGCTTTTCTGTGGAGTTTTGGGGTTCTCTATGTATAATATCATATCGTCTGCAAATAGTGATAGTTTGACTTCTTCTTTTCCTATTTGGATTCCTTGGATGTCTTTCTCTTGTCTTATTGCCCTGGCTAGGACTTCCAGTATTATATTGAAAAGCAGTGGTGAGAGTGGACATCCTTGTCTTGTTCCAGATCTTAATGGAATTGCTTTCAGCTTTTCACCATTGAGAATGATACTGGCTGTTGGCTTGTCATAGATGGCCTTGATGATGTTAAGGTATGTTCCTTGTATCCCAAGAATTTCAAGGGCTTTTATCATGAATGGGTGTTGCACTTTGTCGAAGGCTTTCTCAGCATCTATTGATATTATCATATGGTTTTTATATTTCTTTTTGTTGATGTGTTGGATAACGTTGATTGATTTTCGGATGTTAAACCATCCTTGTGTCCCTGGAATGAATCCTACTTGGTCGTGATGAATTATCTTATGGATACATTGTTGGATTCTGATGGCTAAAATTTTATTGAGGATTTTTGCATCAGTGTTCATTAGGGAGATTGGCCTGTAGTTTTCCCTTTTTGTGTTGTCCTTGTTCGATTTTGGTATTAGTGTAATGTTGACTTCATAGGACGTGTTTGGTTATTATCCCTTCCTTCTCAATTTTTTGGAAGAGTTTGTGAAGGATAGGCACTAATTCACCTCTGAATCTTTGGTAGAATTCATTTGTAAATCCATCAGGTCCTGGGCTTTTGTTTTTGGGGAGGTTTTTGATTACCATTTCAATTTCGCTGCTTGTAATTGGTCTGTTTAGGTGTTCTATTTCTTCTTTATCTAGCTTTGGGTGATTGTAGAGTTGTAGGAATTTGTCCATCTCCTCTAGATTGTTAAACTTGTTTCCATATAACTGTTCATAGTAGTTACTGATTATTCTTTTGATTTCTGCTGTGTCCGTTGTGATTTCTCCTCTTTCCTTGATGATCCTGTTTATTTGTGCTTTCTCCCTTTTTTCCTTTGTGAGCCTGGCTAGGGGTTTGTCTATTTTATTGATTTTTTCAAAGAATCAGCTCTTGGTTTCATTGATCTTTTGGATTGTTTTTTTAGTTTCAATTTCATTTATTTCTGCTTTGGTTTTTATTATTTCTTTTCTTCTACTGGTTTTGGGGTTTTTTTGTTGTTCTTTTTCTAGATCTTTGAGCTTCGAGATTAGGTTGTTTCTTTGAGTTCTTTCTTGTTTCTTGATGTGAGCTTCTATTGCTATATATTTTCCTCTTATTACTGCTTTTGCTGCATCCCATACATTTAGGATATTGGTGTCCTCCTTGTCGTTCAATTCAAAGAATTTTTAATTTCTTCTTTGATCTCCTCATTAGTCCAGTGGTCTTCCAGTAGTGTGCTTTTTAATCTTCATGAGGTAGGAAAGTTCCTTGCCTTCTTTTTATGGTTTATTTCTAGTTTGATGCCTTCATGGTCAGAAAAGATGGTTGATATGATTTCAATCTTGGTGTATCTGTTGATGTTTGTCTTGTGCCCCAGTATGTGATCAATCCTGGAGAATGATCCATGTGCTCTTGAGAAAAATGTGTACTCCGTTTTTTTGGGGTTTAGTGTTCTATAGATGTCTGTTAAGCCCAATTGCTCTATGTCCTTATTTAGAGCTTTGGTTTCTTTACTTATTTTTTGTCTTGTTGATCAATCCATTGTTGATAGTGGTGTGTTGAAGTCTCCCACTACGTATGTGTTTTCTCTGATGTCTGTTTTCAGAGAGGACAACAGTTGTCTGATATATTTTGGTGCTCCTTCGTTTGGTGAGTATATGTTAATGAGTGTTATTTCTTCTTGAAGTATTGTCCTCTTGATCATAGTGTAGTGACCATTGGGGTCTCTTTTTATCTTTTTGAGTTTGAAATCTGTTTTATCTGATATAAGTATAGCTGTTCCTGCTTTCTTTTTTGGTCCATTTGCTTGTAGGATTGTTTTCCATCCTTTATCTTTGAGCCTATTTTTATCTTTTGTAGCTAAATGTGTTTCCTGGAGACAGCAAAAGGTTGGGTTTTGTTTCTTAATCCAGGCTGCAACTCTGTATCTTTTTATTGAAGAGTTTAGTCCATTTACATTTAGAGTTAATATTAATATGTTAGCATCTGTATTTGCCATTGTGTTTGTCTTTCCTTTGATTTTATTTATTTATTCTTTTAATAACTTTTTTTTTTTTGGCCTTCTTTCATTGTTATTCGTCCCTCTGAGGTTCTGGCTTTAGGACTCCTTGTAGTATTTTTTGGAGTGGGGGTTTAGTTGTAATGAAATTCTGGAGTTTCTGTTTGTCTGGGAAGGTCCATATTCTTTCTTCAAAGAGGAAGGAGAGCTTTGCAGGATAGAGTATTCTTGGTTGGCATCTGTTTTCTTGGAGTCTGTTGACTATGTCCCTCCACTCTCTCCTTGCCCATAGTGTTTCTTTGGAGAAGTCTGATGTCAGCCTGATTGGCTTTCCTTTGAATGTTATCTGTTTCTTCCCTCTTGCCAGCTTCATTATTTTTTCCTTGTCCTGGATTCTTGGGAGCTTTACTATTATGTGTCTTGCTGTATTTTTCCTTTCGTCGTGGAAGTTTGGTGTTCTTCTTGCTTCTTGTATATCAATTTTCAGCTCCTTCTTCACATTTGGGAAGTTCTCTTCAATTATCTCTTTGAATATTTTCTCTGTTCCTACATCTCTCTCCTCTCCTTCTGGTATTCCTATAACTCTTATATTTCCTTTCCTCATGGAGTCAGATAGTTCCCAAAGTCTTTCTTCGTTCTTTTTCCTTCATACTTCTCTTTCCTTTTCTGTTTTGGTTCTTTTTATTTCTGTGTCTTCAAGAGTACTTATTCGTTCTTCCATTTCATCTATTCTGCTTTCATTGCTTTTCCCAGAATTCTTTAGTTCTTCCATTAATTCTTTGATCTCCTGCATTTCTTTTACTTCCCTCTTTAGGGACTCAATTTCATTCTTCTGACCATTATTTTCCCTCTTAAGGGACTCAATTTCATTCTTCTGATTGTTGATTATTTTTCCCTTATCATTGTTTTCCTTTATGACTTCTGTCAGTTTTTTAATCACGGCAATTTTAAATTCTCTTTCTGGAAGGCTCAGAAGTTCTTCCAAGTTACTGTCGTTGCAATCTGGGGGCTGCTTTTCTTTTTGTGGTGTGCTTTTTCCCTGGGGAGTTGCTAGGTTGCGTGTGGTTCTTCTACTCCCTACTGTCTGTTTTCTAATTTGCCGTATGCGTTGGGACACTGTGTTGTTGGGACTGGCCGGCATCATGGGTGAGCTTCTCTGCTCCCCTCTGGTTCCTCCAGGAGCCATATGTGAGTTTCAAGCAGTCTTTACTAGAGAAAGGTCCCTGTTCTAAAATGCCGATGTGGGGACACACTCCCCTGTGCGCCTGGTCTGCCCCGGCGATGGGTTCCTGCTCCCCCTCTGGGCTTGGACTGCAGGCCAGAGGGGGTCTGGCGTGGGCGAACTTCCCCCGCTCACCTCTGGCTCCTGAGGAAGCCCTCTACAGGTAGTCTTTACTGAAGTAATGTCCCTGTTCTAAAATGGTGATGTGGGACACACTCCCTGTGCGTCCGGTCTCAGGCACACTCTTCTGCACGCCTGGTCTGCCCCGGCTGTGGGTGCTCGCTCCCCCTGTGGGCTCAGACTACTGGTCGGAAGGGGCCCGGCGTGGGCTAACTCCCCAGCTGGCCACTGGCTCCTCTAGGAGCCTCTGCTGGTTTCAAGTCGCTAGGCGGCGCCAGAGATCTCTCCTAGAGCCCTTGGGGAGCTGATTTTCCACCCTGTGGGACAGGGACCAGAGCGGGAATGGTAGGGTAAACCTCAACGGCTTTGGGGTGCTGTGTCTGCCTTGTGCCCCACCGTCGTGGGGAACCCACGCCCCTAATTTCGTGCCCCGGGTCTCAGTTCCAAAGCCCTCAGTTCCAGGACGTGGGCTGTAGCCCAGTTCAGTGGCGCAGGAATGGAGCCTTTTGAATCCCGCTCCCGTGCCTGGGCGCCTGGTTCCTGCTCATTCAGTGAGGGCCTCCGCGCGTCTCCCCGCAAGCCTAGGTCGCTGGCTCGGGGACCTGGGCAGCTGCGATCCGGATCCGCGTTTGCTTTTCAACCGCACTGCTTTTCCGCGCAATCCCGATTCCGATCCGCACTTGGTGTTCCAGCGCGCCGCTTTTCCGCTCAATCCCGATCCCGATCCGCGTCTGCTTTTCCAGCGCGCTGCTTTTCCGCACAAGCTTACCGGGCAGCCGGGGCTGTGTGCTGGTGCTGGCCTCCTCCTGGGGGGGGGGTCTCTCTTTAATGGCGCCTGGAGCTCACCTCTGCGGCGAATCCTGCAGGGTTCTCCACAGCTCCCGTTCACGGGGTGTGGTGGCTGAAATAGTTCCTTTCCACTCCCAGTCCCGCTTGCTGCATAGTTTGTTCTTGTTGGTCATTTTAGTTTGTTTTTGTTTTTTTTTTTTTCCTCCTCTCTGCTGGTCAGAGAGTGCTGACTTTGTGGGTGGGGGAGGGGAGCAGGGTTCTGAGCTTTCCTCCCTTCTGGTCCTCTTTTATGGCAACTTTCTTCTTCGGGCAGTTTGCTGGCGTCACCCGTTTATCTTCCGTGTCCCAGTTCTCACTGGGACCTGCCGCTTTTCCTCCCTATTAACTTTTTTTAATGGGAGATCTTACTCGCAGCGTCTCCTCGCCGCCATGTTGCTGAAATGGTGGTTTCTATTTTGTTTGTGCCATCAGTCACCTGGGCTTTGATGTGACTGAATTGGAAATATCCAAAATAGTATTTTGAACAACTGTGCCCATTGTATTTATATACCACAGCCTGTAAAGTTTACTGGTAAAACATAGAGTTGAAAAGAAAAAACCTTTTCACTTCCTCCAACCGCCCACTTCTGCCACATTTCTGCCCCAGGGGCCAACCGCACATGGTACCTGCCATCCCCAGGCGCCCTGGCCACAGGCGAAGGTGCTCCGCTGCGAGCGGCCGCCGTGCTGGCCTGCTGGGCTACTGAGTCTGGAAGACCTCACTGCTCTCTAGGCAGAAAGCTAAGTCCCACGGTTTTTGACCCGTTCACCATGAATCAGCGAATATAGAACAAACCTGGCACACAGCAGGGCACGTCAACTATGTCCACCTGCAGCGCCTCTTCCACTGATTCCCTGCTCTCACATCACCAGCACACAGTTTGGTTAACATCTTTTATACACATATATATTTACATCATTTTTCATTTTTGCACAATATATGCATTTTCATCTTGGTTATAGTATCCATACAATTCCCAACCCC
The DNA here is from genome assembly GCF_014898055.3 of Talpa occidentalis. NCBI lineage: Eukaryota > Metazoa > Chordata > Mammalia > Eulipotyphla > Talpidae > Talpa > Talpa occidentalis. Next base: position 65,578,250 of record NW_023601433.1, on the reverse strand, counting down.
CTTATTTTGACCGTAATCCCTCCTACCCCTCCCCATAGTGTGTTCTGGTTTATAGCTGCTTGTTGATTTTGATCTTACCTTATTATAATTAGTCTTTTTCCTGGTCCCTTATTTAGGTTTTCTAAATTCCTGCGATGAGTGAGACCATCCGGTATTTTTCTTTTTCTTTCTGGCTTATTTCGCTGAGCATGATCCCTTCCAGCTTCATCCATGTTGCTGCAAACTGCATGAGTTTATCTTTTTTGATTGCTGAGTAATATTCCATGGTGTATATGTACCACATCTTCTTGATCCAGTCATCTATTTGGAGGCATTTGGATTGTTCCCAGAGCTTAGCTATTGTAAACAGTGCTGCTATAAACATAGGGGTGCAGGTGCCCTTTGGAATTGATGTTTCTGTGTCCTTTGGGTAAATACCTAGGAGTGGAATTGCTGGATCACATGGAAGCTCTATGTTTAGTAGGTCCAGAAATCTCCACACAGCTCTCCATAGTGGTTGGACCAGTTTGCACTCCCACCAACAGTGCAGAAGAGTTCCTTTTTCTCCACACCCTCGCCAACATTTTTTGTTGCTAGTTTTTTTTATTATGTGCCATTCTCACTACAGATCATGGCCAGAAGCGAATCACTTCTGCAAGGAGGTGCCCGTCACTGTCTGAGGCTGCAAGAACGCCCCAGGCAAGGACAAGCTGCTGAGGAAGAGGCCGCAGAAAGGGGGCGAGAACTGTGATGAGTCAGGGACTGAGGCCGAAGCCGTGCGCAGGGCGGCCTACCTCGAGTGTGCGCTCGGCTCTGCACACACAGCACTGCCGGCTTCCAGAAGCGACTGCTGTTCCGATGTCCGCGATGGATGACCCAGGGCTTTTATGTGGTGACCTGACCACCTGCGGCCGCCCCCTGCCCGAGCTGCCCCAGCTGCACGGGACGGAGCTAAGGGCTGACCTTGGGCCTGGTTGGCCCTAACTGGCCCCAGTGTCCTACTGCAACGTCCAAACTGCACCTCAGACAGAGGGACACAGCAAGGCCGGCCCCTGGCCCCAGGACAGGGGTTCCTGGGGGGAAATGAAGTCTGCCTGAGACTTGGGAAGTGGCTCCTGGAGTCCTGAGAACCGTCCAGCTCTCACACTAGAGCGGCCTGTGAAACCCAGTGCCACCTGGCGGCGGTTCCCAGGACTGCACCTTGAGGACTTGAGTTTCTAGGATTCGGGTGGGGAATCCACTTCCTGCCTATTTTTTTTTTCATTTCAATAATTTTATTTTTTTAATTTAAATTTTATTTTTATATTCCCCATACAATTACAACCCCCTTATTTTGACCCCAATCTCTCCTTTCCCCGCTCCCCACCCCCCATAGAGTGTCTCTGGTTCATAGTTTGTTGATTTTGCCAAACCAGCCCAGCGGTAACTGCATCAACTAAAGTGGCATCACTTGTCAAAAAATTGTTTTCATGAAAACACTTACTTCACTGCAATTGAACAGAGTCAACTTGCCCCGCTGTGTCCCAGGTTTGTTCTCTGTTTGGAGGCTCAAAAATTGTGGGACATAGCTTTCTGCGAGATAGCAGTGTGGAAGGGCATACTTGCAAGATGACCCTGTAAAGGGGTTGGAAGAATTACAATTATGTCAGTGATAGCTTCCTTGTAGTTCTCAATCTTGAACACAATAAGGTAGTGTAATAATAAATAAATGTCCTTAAGTACAATAAAAATATTCTATGCCACCTGAGTTTCTCTCTCACCAAAGATGAAGAAAATAAAGATAAAAATGGAAAGATGCAAAGACAGCCCATGACCTGTGATGAATTCCAATAAATCCACAAGAAAAAGGCAATATAATGAAAAGAAAATGACAAATACATTTTCAGTTCTAAGAAACTGTATTTGTTACATCAGACAAAAAATGTAATAATAAAATAAAATATTGGTTCCTTGATTTTAACAGTTTCAAAGAGGCTGAGACTTGCAGATCACTATAAGATGTGATATGATATATGATGACAATTGAATAGTTCAGCCACTTTTTGGTTAAGTGCTATCTTTTACTTTCAGAAAAATCCTGTTATGATAACAAAAACTGTAACATGTAGGAATTAACATTATAATTGATATACAGGAGATGCATAAAGAAAACTATTAAATGTATGGTTTATTCATGAACACAAGATTTGAATACATAGAAAATCACACATGTTCTGGATTAAAGTAAAAGTAAATTTTATCAACTTTCCTCAAATAAATCCACAAATGGATGCAATCTTAATCAAAATCAAACAGAAGTTTTATGACATTTACCAAATGATTCTAGAATTCATCTAAAAAGGCATATGAGCAAAATATGAAATAATATCTCAAATAAATAAAAATAATTGTGCAAGAGTGATTTACTTGACAACCCAAATACTAAAGAAATGGAACCAAAACAGACCTGTGCATATAAAAGGATATCATAGGGTTGACATTTCAAATAATTGAGAAAAATATTATTAAAATAACTGACTATTCACTTGAAAACTAAAGATAAATCACTAGATCACACATTCACAAAATAATTTCTATCATACTAAAGATCTAAATATAAACATCAAAATTACATACTTCTAGGAGAGAATATAAGAAATATTTTATAGAGAAGAACTTCTTAAGCAAAACTAAAACCCACCAGATATGAAAGAAGACTTTCAAAATTCAATGTAAGAAAAAACTTTTTGAAAAATAAAAATTCATTAAATAATGCAAAAATAAATGAGAGGATGAGGATTATAGGATGAGGATTATATACAGATACTTCTACAAGTATTTCTTTTTAATGAAATAGAAATGTCTTTAGGACATATGTAGAAGCAATTCATAGAATAATAAATACACATTTCAAATGAATATATAGAATTATAATTAAATCATTAGGTACTATGGGAATTCAAGTTTATCTCTTTGGAGTAAACTAAAACAATTAATAAAATCCAATGTTAGCATGTCCTTATACTACTGGTAAGAATACTAAATGTCACAACCATTTTAAAGAGTTTTTAACAAAATCATTAAAATTTAACATAGGCAAAATGTATATCCAGTTATTTCTGTTTTTTAAATGTATCTTTTAGAAATACTAAAATAAATACACAAGGAGATAGATACAAAAGCATTCAATCACTACTTATAATAAAAGTTAAAACAGCAAATGTGTGACAAAGAATTTTTATATAACGTGATAATACATTCTATGGAATTATTTGTAGATTTTAAAAAGAAAAAAGGGTAATCTGTGTATTCCAACATAGAAAATTCTCGCAAAATGTAAGTAAAATAAATGAAATGACACACAGCCTGTACACTAATCTATGTTTTAAAAATATAGACATATCCCTATATATTCAAATTAATAGAAAGCTATATAAAAATATAAAGTCAAATATTAACAGTAATTGCCTTGGGGGTAAGTAGACAACTAAGAAAAGCCACTCTAAACTGTGTAGATTAAATGGTTTAAAAAATACCTAAAGTCAAACTACTTTATAACATTGAAATGTGTACCTAACAAATCTCATAGTCAATAATATTATTATTCAACACACAATATAACTGAAACTAATTCTGCATTTTAAGTTTGTATTAACAGAAGAAAAACAGTACTAAAATGCATCCACAAAAATATAATCAATAAAACTTTTTTTGCTTTTTCATTTAAATTTCCAGCCCTTTAGAAATGTATCTACAATAGTTGTTTCCACATAAACTATTCTGAATGAGCCGCTATCTATGGAATCCAAATGATACAAACTTAAAATTATCATATCCTCATCAATTTTTTAACACTCAGGTCCAAAATTAATCTTACAAAAGGTAAAGATTTAGCACACATTTATTCTAAAAATGGTTATTTTGCTTTTGTAGTTTGCAAACATTCAGAAGTTCAACTTAAATTGTAACTGTAGTTTTGCAGAGTTACCAGTTTTTACCACTACTTCAAAACATTTCAAACAAACTAATTCTTTATGTTATAATACCAAACTGAAATTGGCTAGGACCGATCTTTTAGATCTTTATAATTAATACAATGCCAATTAAATCCCAAATATATATCCTTTTCGATTGGGGATATAACATCCTGCTCTTAAAGTTTATTTGAGAAAAAAATACTCAAGGATACCTTATAAATTTTTTGAAAAATAAAAATAGCTCAAAAAGGTACAATGGAGGTACAATAATTAAATGTTTGGGATTATTGCAGAAATATACAAATATTCTACTTTCAATGAATAAATTGGGCCCCTGCTTATAACTATACATTTATTTTGAAAGGTTGATGTATAAGTTCTGATCAGTAGGAGGATGGGCATTGAACAAATAATGCGTGAAAACTGGTTGTTTGACAAAAAACTTGAATTCTACTCAATTGAATGAAATATAAGGTCTAAGTAATGAATCCAAACCAAGAATATTCAAAAATGTGAAGGAAATATTTGTAATATACAGGTGAACAACAACTTTGTAATATCAAAACTATAAAAACTAAGGCTATTAGAATTCAAAATTCAATTTAGTAAAAATACCAAAAGCAAAAGTAAAAAATTTATGCCTCCTATAAAGCAAGTAAACAATAATAGCCATATTACATCAAAAGTTCCTGTAAGGCTATCAGAAGGAAAAATAAATAGCTCAATAGATAACATGAACAAAGGTAATTTACCAAAGAAGAAATAAAGAACTTAGTATCTGAATGAACTTTGAGTCAGTCAATATGCTTCAGGGAGTTCATTCTAGACAAATGCTAGTGATGAACACCAAGGAAAACATACAAAAGTACTCAATGATATTGATTCATATTGCACATCAAAACACCCAAAACTTAGCAAATTAAAAAAACACAGTCTTATTAATACTCATGATTTTGTGGGTTGATTGTGTGGTTCTTCTGCTCTGGGAAGGCCTTACCTGAGTCTAGATGGTCTAAAGTAGGGGGTCACAAACCTTTTCTGTGAAAGGTTTTCTAGACCACATGACCTCTGCCACAAGTACACAACACTGCTGTTGTAGCCTAAAAGTCGCCATAGATAATATACGAATGAGTAGGTATGGCTGTGTTCCAATAAAACCTTATTTACAAAGGCAGATGGTGCCCTGGATTCAACTCAAACACCAGAGATTTCTGAATTCTGATTTATAGTGGTCTAACACACTAGTAAGCTCAGTATCATCTAGAGTACTCCAGTTCTCTTCTATGTAGTCTTTTCTGCTCTATGAAACTAGATATGATGTTCATTCAAATGGGATACATGGAGTACCAGATGCAATAAGATAGCAAGCCCTATTGCATAGCAACCTTGATTTTGACCACAGCAAGCTTCTGGTCAAGATACCTTTGCCCCAATGGCCAAAGCACATCACCTTGTCAAAATCTGAGTCAAAGAATGATGAAATAGATTCCACCTCTTAGTGGGAACTAATAAGCAATGTAAAATATAAAGTGGTGTGCAAATATAGATGGAAGAAGTTTATAGCCATTTTTATAAAATGTCACAGGGATTCCTATAAAAATATCTGCAGTGAATTCAAAATTTTAATCATTTAGATCTAACTAATTTTAAGCCTATTAGAAAGATAGCATTTTGTGCTCAACATCCCTTATAATCAGGGAAATGTAGATCAAAACCACAATGAGATGCCAGTTGACACAAGTAAGAATGGCACATATTAAAAAAACTAGCAACAACAAATGCTGGTGAGAATGTGGTGAGAAAGGAACTCTCCGACATTGCTGTTGGGAATGCAAACTGGTCGGACCACTATGGAAAGCTGTGTGGAGATTCCTCAGACTACTAAAAAGGGATCTACCATATAACCCAGCAATTCCACTGCTACGGACACAAAAACTTTAATTCAAAAGGATACCTGCACCCCTATGTTTATTGCAGCACTATTTATAATAGAAAAGACTTGGAAACAACCCAAATTCCCAAAAATAGACGACTGGATCAAAAAGATGTGGTACATATACACAATGGAATACTATTCAGCAATCAAAAAGGATAAACTAATGTCATTAGTAGCAACATGGATGGAGCTAGAAGAGATTATGCTCAGTGAAACAAATTAGAAGGAACAAGAAAAATATTAGATGGTTTCATTTATCAGAGGAATATAGGGAAACCAAATAAAGAACCAGGAAAAAAATAATAAAAATTTTTGAAAAACAAAACAAAAATAAACAGGCAACTATAAACCAGAGACATTATGCAAGAGAGAGGGAGACAGAGGGACTGAGACGGGGTTGGAGGCGCAAAAGGGATTATGGTGATGGTGCATGGGAGAATTGATGGTCGAAATTCTATGGGGGCTATACCAGAGAAAAGAAAGCAAACACTGTAAAAAAAAAAATGATAAAAATGAACAATGATGTAAAATATATGTGAATAAAAAATTTTTAAAAGAAAGATAATAATTTTGAGATGATATGAAATATACTTTATTCTTATAAAAAATAATTTACTCTTATGATTATTTCAAGTTTTTCTACATGGAAAGAAATATTATCTGAGCAATACCAAAGTTGATCTAACAATGTAAACTGTCTGTTTAGGGCTAGTGGAGATTAGACCTTTAAAGAACGGATTAATAAAAAATTTAAGTTGGATATTTTTCTCCATCTATATATATATATATATATATATATATATAAAAGTCTATAGTTGACAGCAGTAAGAGTATATTTATCAAGTGTACAAACATACACACTTCAATCCATCATTTTTACTCCTGCTTGACATCTGTCCTCTGGGCAACAGAGACTAGCCATGAGAGGCAGCAATCACTCCAGATATTGGCTGGTGTTATTTTACAGCAGAAAAGTACCTGATATAGAGGCTTAAGAAAATAGAGAAGTAACCTCAGACACCCAGAGGTAGAATTCCCCTTGAACATTTTGCCAAAAATACAGGAAATAAAAGTTAGAATGTTATTTGATATGGCTTTCAAAATAATAGAGGGAATATGATTGTAGCCATGGTTGAATCAGTACTATTTAAAATGATTCATTAATTTGTCAGCTACAGCAACGTAAAGCTACACAAAATAGAGAGGCATTTGAAACAAAATTGAAGTTCTGTATATGGGAGAGATGCCTTCTATTTTTAGCATGATTTTATTTGCTGTTCTCAAGATCAGCTTCATGAGAAACTGATCTGGCTATGTTCTTAACTGTCAGGAGGGGAAAAAATAAATCTTTAACCCCTTCAGAGTAGAAGCAATCATCATTCTTAAGCATGAAAATGACAATTGAGAATTTGCTAGAATTGTAAGTGATCTGGCCCCACAGCCACTCAGTGAATTAGAAGCTCTAGGAGTGGGGCCAGCAATCTGTGTTTAACAAGCCCTCCAGCTGATTCTGATACATGCTAAAGTGGAGAACTACTATATAAGGAGATAATCCAATGTGATTATTACATTTAGAGGAACCACTAGAAGGTAATTATGTCTGATGATTTTAAACTATCTGCTTTCAGCAACCTTCATGGCCCATTCACATTTTTTTAATTAGATAGTAAATCAGGAATTTCCATATATAGGAACACAAGTTGACTATTGACAATAATCTTGATTGGCAAATCACCATACTATGAATGCATATGCTCATCTCTTATTCAAGCTGGCTGGTTTCAGTGTAGCTGGGAAAACATTAGTTAAATGAACAAAGTTAGGGCATGTGAGATAAAATTTATTTCATCTTTCACAATAGTTTTCAAGAAGTAAATATTTTCTGTGACTCCTGGTGATCAATTTAGGTGATTAGAAAAATAACCAAGGGCCTCCCTGGTGGCACAAGGGTTAAGACGCAACCTATGAAGCAATCCGCAGCCACTGCAGCACAAGTTTGATCCCGGCCAGCCAGGGGGCTACCCACATGGCACAGCAGACCTCTTCTGATTCACCCCATTGCGCCACTCAGCAGTGTATTTCAGTAGATCTGCCTGTTCTGTTCCCCACTCTATCTCTGGTGAATCCTCTCACCCCACGCCCCACACACCTCTGGCCTGTATCCCAGCTCTTGTATGCATAAATAAATAAATATTTTAAAAAAGAAAGAAAAATAACTAAAAAACGTGCTGTTCTCCCTTTATAGCATTATAATCACATAATATGAGCCCAGCATAAACAAAACAAAAAATACTTTCTAACTTACCTAAAGAACTATATATGTGGTATTTTTCTTCCTTTTAAAGAAAAAGATACTGGAAATTATTAGAGAAACACAGAAAGGAAGATAACAAGCTATATGAAGGAGCAATTTTACAAAATATCAGACAAAACGATGGATGGAGGATAAACTGAACATAATATGGGAAATGAAAGAGCTCTGGAAATTCAGGATGTTTTCACTTATCTGGTGGACTCTAATGAGTTTACAAGTGTATTTAGTTTTGCTGTTTTCTATTGTCATGGAAGAAGTTACAAATAGGATCTTAAAGGTTTTGATTACATGGTATTTTCCAACTAATTCTCCAACTCAAGCCACTTTCTACATTCCTTTCTCACTCTTGAATATGGTGTTTCAGTAGAAACACATGTATCATAGGACTTTCTCCTATAGAGAGTTATTTATTTGTAATCACTTTTCTAAACACTTTTGTACCTAAGGAACACTCTTGTAATACATTTCCAAGAGCATTTATTGTCCTAAGGTGTAAGGGCCGGACTGGCCACAATGCAGGTTTTCTGATCCCATGCAGACCGGGTAAAGGAGTAGTCAGAGTCCTCAGTGGTTCTGCAGGTCTTTTATTGGGGTTCACCAGGCATATGGCAGGCAGGGGTGCTGGCTGGGGGGCTGGGAGGCAAGTCTCTCATATTATGTGATAGCGTTCGTTCTGCTGCTTCTCGGCTTCTCTTTCGGCTTCTACTGCTGCTGCTGCTGCTGCTGCTGCTGCTGCTGCTGCTGCTGCTGCTGCTGCTGCTGCTGCTGCTGCTGCTGCTGCTGGCGTCCCCGTGACGCCGCCCTTAAAAGCACAGTCTTAGCTCAGCTGAATCCCATCTACCTATGCCCACAGCTTACTCCAGGTGCCCGCCATCAGACATGCATTCAGGACAAGGATCCATCATCTATCCTGATGGCAGAAGGGCAGAAAAACCTGATATTTTCTTTACCCTACATAAAGAAACTCTTAAGCTCAAATAATATAAGGGCTGATGAAGTTCATTGACTCAAAAGATGAGACCTCAGTACTGAATATTGTGAGCTGAAGAAGTTTGAGAAAACATAAGCAGGAAGGTCACTCTGACCTTCACCACACACCCCAACCCAGCCATCCTCCCCAGAAAGGGTCATGAGAACATTAATTGGGAGGTGACCTCCTTATGCCCTTAAGAACAAAGGTACTCCAGGAATAATTTTAAAAATCAAGACTTACTAAATTTTCTTCAGTTGGTTACACTTACCTCATACTCCTTCACCTATCATATTTCTGTACAACTGCCCATTGCAGCAAACCAGCATAACTGTTTCTTCAGGTCTTCATTTCCTTACAAAGGTTCCCATGTCTTGTAAAACTTACATTAAATATACTTCTGATTTTCTCCTGTTACTCTGTCTTTGAAAGTTAATTTTCAGACCCACTCAGGGACTGTAAGGGGATTAAGGAAAACTTTTCCCTCCACAGCAAGGTCATAGAAACTCACAAGGGAAAAAAATCATCTTGAAAACCACAGAAGGCATCATGTATATACAGTTGATTGTCTAGAGCCATAGCTAATCGAAGTAGTTCCAGAGATGACCATTGTCTGGGGTATAGCCTAGAAAAAAGGTGGAAATAAGGGACATTTACTACTTTGATAACAACAACCATAAAACAAAGCACTACTCACTAGTATTAGTCTCAAATATTCAAAACTCAAATTTCTCTTTCCAAAGTAAATCACAAACTTAGAAATGATATTTTATGTAGAATTATTAAAGGAAATAACCCAATAACATGTGGTCCTTTTGTATTGCATAAATGATTGAGTTCTACATTAAAAACCATTAAAGCTATAAAACATTTACACTAATTAGACAGGATATTTCCTGATGTGTTATACTGGAAATATAAAAACTAACTTGTTATAAATAATTATCTGCTGGCTTTTAATTTAAATTGTATAATTTCTAAAACACATATTTATTAACTGACAAATCTGTTTCATTTTGTTGGTAGGCCTATAAAAATAGCTCCCAGTAAAAACCGTTTTCAAAGGATAAATGATTATAAAACTAAATTAGCATATATCTATATATATTAGAATGAAAATAATTGCTTTATGTTATTTGAAAGTTAAAAAATAAGAATAATTATTCTTGCTACATATTTATGTAGCTTAATCCATTTCTTAGCTAGATCTCTCTGATTTTCTTAAAAAATCTTAATTTTTAAACTTTTCATAAAATTGCTTGATATGTACTTAAAAATTTACATTCTTATGATAAATATATCTGAAATTGTTGACAACTCCAATTAGTTCTACTTGATAAACCGTAATACATTAAACTTAGAATATAGTCTTACAGTTCTTGAGGAATCTAAGTTTTAATTCAATTCTAATAAATGAAGAATATTTCCCTTCCAATATGTAATTGAAATATATACATATTTCGTGCCAAGTATTTTCACAAATATTAATCTTTTGTTATCATATGGTATCATATGCCCTTCTTAAATAAATTTTGTGAGATAAAACACACCAAATTAGTTGCCTTTATTTAAAATTATTTAAATGTAACCAAATTTAAATGCCACAGATTGTTAGACTTCACAAATTCATTCCATTCCAGTAAATAATTTGAATGTAACCAGTTGAAATCATAATTTTATCAGAGATGAAATTACAGAATTTTTAAATTAACTCATCTATCATTTATACTCAGTCTTTCATTTGATCAGTTCTCTATTTTTACTTGGATGTATTTCAGTCTTTTTTTGGAGCTTTGTTTCAATAAATGCTATTTGATAAAAGTTGTTTTATCAAAATCTAGAACAATTCCTCATTCAGAACAAACACACATTAAAAAAAAAAAAAACTCATGGGTTAGACTGGTAAATAAATCTTTCAAAATTTGAGTCAAGTGTGCTAAGGTCCAAGCTACAATTGTGGATTTGACCACTTTTCTTTTTGTTTTTGCTTTCTGTTTTCTATATCTATGCTGTTGTGAAAATAAACTTTCCAGCATATCTTCTTTGTGGACTGTTCTTTATATCAATATGAAATTTCTGTCTCAGAATTCATGGATTTTTGCTTTCAATACTATTTTGTCTTATACTGTCATACCAGTTTTTTACAATTGTTAAAAATTTTCCATTGGGGGGACTCCCCGGTGGCGCAGCGGTTGAGCGCTGGGTTGCAAAGCTGCCCGCAGCCTCTGCAGCGCCGGTTCGATCCCCGGCTGCTCCCCGGCCACCGGAGGAGGGTCCCACATGGCGCGCAGACCTCTCCTGCCACCCGCTGCTCCCCTCAGCAGTGTACTTCGGTCCTTCTGCCTGCTCTGCTCCCCTCTCTGGCTCTGGTGAATTCTCTCACCCTCCCGCACTTCTGACTGTACACAGTGCTTGTATAAATAAATAAATAAATCTTTAAAAAAAAAAAAAATTTCCATTGGGGGCCTCCCTGGTGGCATAAGGGATTAAGTTGCAGCACTATGAAGCAATCTGCAACCTCTGCAGCACAAGTTTGATCCCAGGTGAAGCAGTCCTCTCTGGCATCTCTGGTCTGGCCTGCTGCTCCCCTCAGCAGTGTATTATTCAGTAGATCCACCTGTTTTGTTCCCCACTCTGTCTCTGGTGACTCCTTATCCCCACACCTCTGGCCTGTACCCCAGTGCTTGTATGCATATATAAATAAATCTTTTTTAAAAATTTCCATTTTTTATTTTCCAATGACATCATTACTTTTTCAAATATGTCTCTTTGAAAGGGTGTCTCCATTACTTCATTTAATCTAGGAACCACATTGTGGTATATGCATCATTAGGATAGTTACCACTGTGAAAGAAAAACCTTTGTCAATTCACATATTAATATATATAATAAAAACAATGTAAATTAAAGTACACATAATGTATAAAAACAAATAATGTATTTACTACTGAGGAATATAATGTTATCTTTATTGAAACAATACTCTTACAAATATGATATTTAGAAATTGGTTGCTAATATATAACAACCATGTGCACACCTATGGAAAATAAAAAGGAAAATGGCATGGATCAGGTATTCCTAAAACATTCCTTCACATTCAGTTTCAGATGTTTCTGAGTTGACTTTTGCTTTAGACTTTTTGATATTTGTGTATTTCTAAGTGATGTTGTTCTCTGCACAACTGAGAAGATTGGTGAGACAATATTTCTTAGATTCACCCTTGTTGCCAGAATTTCTTTGGAAGCTGCTGAGGCTCTTTCTGCAAGGTTTGATATCAGTACTTTCTTAATCTTATCTAAGATGTCAGCAGAAGGTTTTCAAACAGCTCAGATTTAGATTTCTTTGAAATGATCCTTAATGATTTGTTGACTGAAACATCAAAGAGTTGCTATTACTCAGTCATGACACCAGGAATACTAAGCATGCTGAACTGCCTAGACTGTTGTAAGATATTTTGCAATTTCAGAGCTATCACAAGTGAAAATGATATGCATCTTAGAATCAATGAGTCACAGTATCTGGTCTTATTTTCCTTAATGAATCTGAGAGTTTGTTAATGGATTTAAAACCATTTCCGTTTATAATTATTACTGACCTATGTGGGCATACTTCTGCCATTCTATTTTGTATGAATTTAAAACAGTAACAGGAAGTTTCAGCTTCCATGCAATCCAGCATTTCAATCAGAAATTTTCTAAAATCTGCTTTTTAAAACAATCCCAATGTATTATAGAAAAAATATCTTTAATATTTTGTTTAATAATAGCTCACATTCTAATGAGTCTAAATTGTTGCTTCAATTAGAGATGGAAATTAAAGTCACAAAATAATGACTGCTTATACTCTGAATGTAAAATATGTAGTTGGGGGAAGTCACTCTATTTCTGCTTTCAATGTAGCAGAATACATTTAGTAAGAAGTAAATGTATCTGTATTGAGAAATGTCTACTGTAAGGGGATTTCTAACGATAAGAAACTACTCCCCACAGCAACAAAACTAATTGCACCAAGTCTTTACAATGAGTCAATTTAATTCAAATAAAATCATTCTTAAGTAAAATACTTACTATTTCACCTCAAAATGAATTTAACTACCTGTGTTGCCAGTTTTGCTTTCTCAATAACATCCACAATAACACAGGATTTCAAAAACATTATAAAATTCAAAATCCAAAAGTGAAATTTATTTGGGTGCATGTTGGAAAGTAACTAACACCTACCTGCAAGAGTTATTAGAAGAACTGCCGTTATTTTTCCTTATACTATAACAATAGTTTGAGGAAAATTTAAAGCAAGAAACAGTAAGTCATTTTTTTGAGGTAAAAAAAAAATGCAGTTTTATTCTGTTGGTTTTCAAAACCAATCTTTCTTCAAAGGAAGAGCACTCTGCTTTTAAATACAAGTCTTGATTGTTCTCCTAAAAAAGCACAAAGAATGATGAGAAACAGGAAGGATTATTATTTCTGCTCTGACTAGTATTCTCTCTCCTTGTAGCATTAAATTATGAGAAATGGAAGAACTTTGAGGAGTAGTCATTAAACAAGCACAGAGAGTGAACAAACTATAACGAAAAATAACAGTAGAGGAATCTTTTTTCCTCAGAATCAGGGTCTCATTAAATGCTGTCTAACTATAATAAGTTTGGCAGGTTGAAAAACCTCTTTTCCAGTATCTTACCATATACCAAATATGCTTTATACACTACAGGCTCACTGAATACCAAAATACATCGAAAGTCCTAAAAAGATAAAACCTTAAGGAAGAACCATTCTTTCCAGCATAGGAAATGAAAAAGTATCAGCCACTCACTTTGTAATTATTTTGGATTGGTACAAAATTAAGTGGACGACCTATTGTAGTCTTCAATGGCATTACTAAATTACCTTTTCAGGTTTGGAAGTTGAAAGGGAGGAATTAGGACAAAAATTGTTTAAACTCACATACAATCCAGGCATTAAGACTGACATCCAATGGCCCAAATAATGGATAGTTCCTTATCTTTAACTCATTTTCAGAATGCAGAGTTGTCTTGATCTAAGTTATTGAGGAACCCACGCTGTGTTCCTTTAATTACAGGGACAGAGGCCACCGGAAACAAAACAAAGATCACACAACTAGCTCCTTCAAGACAAAATTGTGTCTTTTATTTCAGTGCATCCACATTATCTTGCCCTGAGTTGAGGTGCATCATTAACAAATGTTTAATTTCCGTTGTTGTTGAAAGTGTTTTTAAATGTGTTGATCAACTACATAGTAAAAATGGTACTTGCATTGTCTGCCCAATTTCTACCTCTTACACACAAACACACACACACACACACACACTCTCCAAGGAAGTCAACAATCATCATTTTACTTAGTTAATTCTCTCTTCCTTTAATATAGCAACTACATTTCTATTTGTCCCCACATGCAGCTTTCTAATTATGCTTCCAGAGTCAAGGGGAAAGGGATTTTGTTTGAGGAGCATGTCTGTTTGAATTGCGCTGTAAATTGACTCTGACAATTACATTTAGACTTGCCAGAAATCAGTTGGGCACTATGATTACTGTGGAAGTGTGAATTTATGAAACCCTATAAAATTGCTGATGATGGGGAAAAGATAATTGAATGTAATATTTGATGAGGAAAACACAAAAATTATGATCCTATCTAGTTTCCAATATGCTGAGTTCCCAATTATCAGAATTTGAAGTTGAGGGGCCTCCCTGGCAGTGCAAGGGGTTGAGGCACAACCTATGAAGTTGCCAGCAGCCACTGCAGCTCAAGTTCAATCCCCGGCAGGCCAGGGAGCAATCCACATGGCACAGCAGACCTCTCCTGGCATGCCCGCTGCTCCCCTCAGCAGTGTACTTCAGTCAATCTGCCTGTTCTGTTCTCCACTCTGTCTCTGGTGAATCCTCTCCTCACCACCAGCACCCCACACCTCTGACCTGTAACACAGCTCTTGTATAAATAAATAAATAAATCTTTTTTCAAAAAAAGAATTTGATGTTGAGTTCCACAATAAAAAGAAAATATTAAAACAGTGTAAGCCTCATCAAAATTTATGACCCTGCCACAGGGAGATGTGCTACAGGTGGTTGAAGAATCAGTCCAGGGGATTCAACTCAGGTCAAAATCAAAATACATTAAAAGTCTCTAACTCACCATCTGAAAGACAAGACCAAGGCTGTTGTATGGGGATGGTGAATAGATGATGGTAATAACAGGAACAGCCAGCATGCCAGAACAGCACAGGGCAGGCAGTTTTGAGCCAATGCAGCATGGAAGGTTTTTCATTTCCATTTAAATTGACCACTGTCCAGTGATCCCAGTCTTGTATGTGCACAGAACCCTGAAGTGACACCTTGCTCCTGGACCTCAGATATGGCTAAATCAGCTTGGTCAGTCCATGGGATTTGTTTTGAACATGAGGAGACCAGAGCACACTTGGCATCAATGCACTTGGCTTGGTTCCTACTTGCTGGTAATTCAGTCAAGAGACAGTCTTTCGTATTAGTGAAGTTTCACCTCCCAAAATAAATACCATTTTATGCACTCATCCATTTAGTTTTAGTCTCACTAAGCCTTTCCAATTTTGAAGTAAAGGTTTTGCTCTTACTAGCTGATGCAACATCAGAGGCAGGAGCTTTGTGGCATGAATGGAAGTTTAGAAATAAATAAAAGCAACATGCCATTACATTGTGATTGGAGAGAGATTTTTTTCTGAGCCAAATGACATGCCAGCAAGAATATATTTCATCACCACAAATATGAAAATGTCTATATTTGGTTTCATTCCTTATGAGTTCTTGTTAAAAATAATAATATATTTTTTGTCTTTTTCTTGTTATGCACTTAGTCTTTACTTACAGCTCTTGATGGATTAATTTTCATTTATTTCACCTAGAGTGATACAAAAGCTAATAATGATAATGTCAATAGGTTGCAAAGTTATTACTAGAGATAGATGATAGAAAGGTAGATAGTTTAATCCATCTATACAAACAGTTATAAAAGTACATTTATTTTATATCCATCAGACCTCAATTGATTCTGATCTTATATTTCAACTCAGATTCCACAAAACAAATATGTATCCTTATTACATTTTGATCTTGCTTTCCCCAGACAACACTATTAGAGCTGCTTCTGATTTGAAGGAACTTCTCAAAGAAATTAGCTAATAAGATTTCATAATCACTTCCCTGTCTTTTGGTCTTGAACACAATTACAATTTTTCTTTAAAGAATCTAAAACCCACTCTCATCTCATAACTGACCTCCTGAGAACATCTGAAATGAAATACCGAGGTAAGTATGAGTCTTTATTTGAATCTAAAGAAATCTCTATAGAAACTTCTTTTTAAAAAAAAAACTTCTTGAGCTTTCTGTTTTTTGAAGACAAAGAAAAGTGGTTTCAAGCATATATCTATGAAACAAAATTTGAAAATTTAATTTTTGTTCTATTTATTCACTGTAATAGTTTCCTATGGCTACTACAATAAATTACCACAAATTTGGTAGCTTAAAAGAATAAATGTATTCTCTCACAGTTCTGTAAACCAGAAATCTAAGAATTAGTGTCACTGAGCCAAAATCATGGTATGGGCAAGACCATGCTTCCTCTGAAGTTTCTTGGGAATATTTATTCTTGCCTTATCCAGCTTCTGGTGACTGCCAGCAATCCTTGATCTGCTGGTTAATTTTATGTGGCAATTTTTCTGGATAAGGGATGCTCAGAAAGCAGGCAAAACAGTTTCCCTGGGTGAGACTCTGAGGGTGTCTGTAATAAATTAGCCTTTGAATAAGAAGACTGAGGTTAAAAAAAAAAAAAAAAAAAAAAGATTGCTCTCCTCAACCCAGGTCAGAGGAAGGGCAAATTCGTTCACTGTTAGAGCTGAGGCATCCATGTTTTTGAGTTCTCAGAACTGCTGGTTCTCAGACCATTAGCACCTCCCACCCCCTATAATTATCAAGCCTCCAGATTTGGACTGAATTATACCATTAAATTTCTTGGCCTTCCACTTGCAGATGGCAGATCATGAACTTCTGGACCATAACCACTGGTGTCAATTCCTAAGAGAGAGAAAAAGAAAGAGAGAGAAAGAAACAGAAACAGAGAATCTTCTTGGTTCTGTTTCTCTGAAGAACCCTTTTTCTCTGCTTCCTCAATCATGTTTCAAGATGGCAACTACAGGGCCTCCCCGGTGGCGCAGCGGTTGAGCGCTGGGTTGCGAAGCTGCCCGCGGCCTCTGCGACGCCGGTTCGATCCCCGGCTGCTCCCCGGCCACCGGAGGAGGGTCCCACATGGCGCGCAGACCTCTCCTGCCGCCCGCTGCTCCCCTCAGCAGTGTGCTTCCGTCCTTCTGCCTGCTCTGCTCCAGGCTCTGGCTCTGGTGAATTCTCTCACCCTCCCGCTCTTCTGACTGTACCCAGTGCATGTATAGACAAAAAAACAAACAAACAAACCGGCAAACAAATAAATAAAGCATGCCTCTATAAAAAAAAAAAAAAAAAAAAAAGATGGCAACTACAGAGAATTAAACATCAAGTGCCTCCACTGGCCACACACCAATGAAACAAGCCCTGGTTATAGAGCAATGTCCAAGCTGAGGGCCTGTGGACCAATTAATTAATGATAAATGAGTGTGGACTGAGCCAATAGAAATGGCTGCTCTGGCACAAAAAAATAACTCTCCTTTCCACATTTTCTCTGCTCTGTTGAGCTGCCAGGGAAATACAAATGAGATTTAACCAAATCTATAAGGAAAGTGAGACTTTTTCAGAAGTGCTTCATATTGGTTCATTTTTCTTCTTATGATTGATGACATGTTTAATGAACAGATTTCCTGTACTTGATAACTAAAAAAATATTTAGGAAGTAAATCTATTCTTTTTACCTCTTTTTACCTCTTACTCGGGTCACTGATTTTTTTCTTTCCATAACTATGGTAACAAGGAGATTCACAAGTTTTACTCTAATTTTGATTAAATTTAATCCCCCCATTAATTGAAAGTTAATTGATAAAAATGCACAAGTATGTATTTGGCAGATCTGACCACTTTTGCCCTCTTGCTTTGTGTATCTATTAGAGTGATCCAGCAAAAAAAAAAAAATCTTTATATATTGCTGAACTTTTTCATCTGTTTTATAAAAATTCACAGCATAGGAATTGAGACCCATAAATTTCCAAGTACAAAGTTAGTGATTTTTTTTTTAAATGTAACTTTTCTTTGCTTTGCAGACTCAGAGACTCTAGAACATATCAAGTAAATTATCAAAAAATTAAGTCCCCAAAGCCAGAGGAGATATAGTAACAAAGGGCTGCTAACAAGAATAGCCAATTTTTGTTATAACTTCCTGCAGTACTTTCAAAATTATAAAATGATTTATAAGGTTCTGACAAGGGACTAATACAGCATCAAATATAGTCTTATTAACTATAAAGCATCTAATTCTTGAACAGATGCACTATTCCTATTCAACAACCTCCAGGGGCTAATTCACCACCACAGGGTTTAATTTGAAGGAAAAAAGAGTACTTTTTTTTTTCTTAATGTTATCATAGCTTCAGCCTACTCTGCTTCAGCTTTCAGAAAAGGACACAGAAAAATAGCACTGTTGAGTCCCAGAGGCAAAAACTCAGGAAGTGAGGAATTCTCCTTAGGTTTTTTATCTAGTATTACTTTCAATCTGGAACTGGACATCTGGGAAGATCGGCATAGTCTGAAGTGAAAAAAAGCATCGTGAAATTGAGTTTCAAATGTAATGGACATTTAGCAGAAGACAGGATTTATAATTTTTGCAGTCAATTGACAACAAAAAGTATTTCCGGAAAGAAAAATAATGATTATATTCTAGAATAAGCTTGTGAAAGCAGTCTTAAATTGTTTCCTTTCCATTTTCAGGTGGAACAAACAGAATAAATAAACTTGTTGACTTGTATTTGGCAAGATTTGTATACCGATACAGGATAAAGGTGATTCTCAGTTGCTCACTAGATGTGCTTCAGTGAAGATGTCCATTGACTGTCACTTTCATCAGCATCATTAAAGGAAACATTAAGTAGCACTAATTATAAACCATAATTCTAAATTCTAATCTCCTGTGCACTGTTTTACATTCCCCAACTCTGACAGAGGGCCATTTAACTGTTCTTCCTTTTCAGCAGATTCTGTTGACTGTAGGAATGTTGTAGAGAAGAGTCCCTGTATTATACAAAGTCCTCTTCATGAGAACCCATTAGACAAATGGGTCCCATGTAAATAACAGAACTATGGATAAGTTATGATAAACAAATTACTCCCTTTTATTCCACGACCACTAAAAAGCATGTAACTGTCATTAGTCATGGGAAATGCAAGTCAGTATCATAATGAGATATGATATTGATATCATATCACCACTAGAATGGCTAGAACTAAAAAATCACACAATTAGTTTTGAAAACCACATAGAGAAATCAGTACCTTAATTTTCTGGTGGCAGGAATATAAAATGGAAAAGTCACTTTGGAAAATGATTTGGAAGGTTCTCAAATGATTAGACACAGAGTTACTATAGGATCCAGCAACTCCACTCCCAGGTATGTACTCAAGAGAAATGAAAACATGTGCCACATAGAAACACCTACACAAATGTTCAGTGCAGCAGTATTCATGAGAGGTAAAAGATGAAAACAATCCAAATGTTCATCAATGGATGAATGAACAAAATTAAGCATATCCATATAATTAATGTGATTCAGCCATAAAAAAAGAAATGAAGAACAGGTCAGGAATTATACCACAACACCAATGAACCTTGCAAACATTATGCAGAGTAAAGGAATTCAGTCATATACACAAACACAAAACATACACTTAATCTAACAGCAACAATACATACCAGATTTATAACTCTTTTAAAGAGAGAATTAAAATTCATGCAAAAATTTGATTTATTGAAAACTTTGAAAATCTCATTTTCATTTAGTTACAATGTAATATTTTCCATTAGTGACTAATACTTTAAGAGCACTGATTGTGTCTGCACTATCTTAGGGAACTCTATATTTGAAACAGAATGACCAGAAAAATTATCAAAAATATTTATCTGGAAGCAATTATAAATTTGTGAAAAATAGATTGCTTAAGCAACTGCTGTTTTTACTGTGTTCTTTGATACATTCAGCTTTGGCACGATCTGCTCCACAATTATTCTGATTTTATTATTAAAATGTTGTAAAAAGTTAAATATAACTTTCAAGTAAAATACAGTACATAAAAATTTCAATGGAAAACACATTGACAGAATCTCTTTTGAGAAAAAGTTGTCAAGAATAATACTCTTATTTAAAAAAAGTGAACATCTGCACTGCCACATTGTTATAATCAGTTCTTAAGAATCAAATATCCCTTCCTTTATCATAGTAAGAAAAATTATGAATTTCACAACAGTAAACAGGGATAAAACAACACGAACTACCACATTTTCTTCAGTTTGCCAATTTCAGCTTCATATCTAATTTCATAAAAGCATGAAACAGATATTCTTCTGAAAGAATTAATCCTACTTGCCAATGTAGATAGCGTTCTTATAATTCTGATTTTTCACTTACTACATAAGAGATTTCCATATTACACAGCCACTTGCAAAAATCAGTTAACATACTCCCTCTGCTGGTTCCTAGCTGTTTTCCTCAAATATAAGGATGGCCAAGTTCATCTCTTCCTTGTATATGTGGGTCCTACCCAATCAGATTTCTATATAAACAGTGTTCACTCAGATAAATTACACATCTCGGTGAACTAAATTGTGTGACATAGACTCCAGGCATGAATGAGAAAGGGAGTGTCAGGAAGCCACCTAGGAAGATGCGGGAGAAACCTAAAGGGTCACAAAGGGAGAGAAAGATACAAGAGAAGACATGATACAGTAAAACTTTGCTTCAATCATTTTCAGGTCAGCAGTTTTGGAGGGGAGGAAGGGAAGCCCTCCAGATTGCGACGGGTTCCCAGGAATTAGCTTGAGATCTATCAGCCCTTCAGAAGATCATTTTATTAAAATAACTGTTCTTTCAAAGTCACTTGAAATTTAGAAGACAGTTTCTTAAACGTAGCTGAATCATCAAGTTCGATAAAATTTTTAAATTTTTATTGACATAACATTGGTTTACAACACTGCATGTGATTCAGAGTTATAGGATCAAAACTCTCCACACCCTTCACCAAGGCACCCATACTCTTCCATCATAATCCACTATACTCCTTCCCCTTCTTGTAGCCTCAACTTCACAGTCAGGTTTTTAGGGTATTTATTGGTTTGGTTTTTTTGGATTCTTTGTTTTGCTTCTCTATATTCACAAAAAAGTGAAACCATCTGGTATTTGTCTTTCTTCTTCTAACTTCTCTTTAGCATTGTTCCTTCACTTCCACCCATATTGTCACAAATGGCAAGATCTCTTCCTTTTTTATAGCTGAATACTATTCCATTGTGTAAGTATACTACATTTTTCTAATCTATTCATCTGTACTAGGGCACCTAAGTTGTTTCCAGAGCTTGGCTTTTGTAAATAGTGTTACAAAGAACAATGAAGTGCATATATCCCTTTGAATTAGTGCTTTGTGTTCTTTAGGTAGATACCTAGAGTAGAATCTCTGGATCATATGGTAAATATATTTTTAATATTTTGAGAAACCTCCACACTATTTTCCATAGGGACTAGAATAGTCTACATTCCCACCAACAGTCGGTAAGGGCTCCTCTTTTCTCTATAACCTCACCAATACATTGTTTCTGGACTTTTTTATATGGGCTGTTCTCAGGAGTGTGGGTAGTACATCACTGTGATTTTGACATGCATTTCCCTAATAATAAGTGATGAAAAGCATTTTGTCATGTGCTTGTTGGTCTCATTAAGTCTATCCAATCCTTCCTCTTGAAGATGATTTTTGACTAGTTAACCGAAAAATAAAAAATACATCAATATTTAATAAAATAAAAATGCCAGTTTATAAAGATGGAATATAGAAATTATACCCATAAACTCTGATGGCAGTTACTAAGACTGAACTCACAACTTTATACTGAGCTCCCTAGTAACCTAATAAAGGGGAAATTTTGATATGTTATGTAATTCTCAATTCCTACTAGCAAAAAGGCCATTAGTTCATCAAGGGAAACAAATTTTTCTTAAATCTGAGTGTTAGGAATAATTTGTCCCAGGGGTCTTTATATAAGGAACATTGAGAATGTAATGGGCTGTGAACACTAAAGCCATAAAAAAATGAAGCATGCCATATGGTTATTTTTAATATTAAAGCCTCAGTGAAAGCAAAGGGCATGGTGCTAATGATTCTGTAAAGGTATGAGGACTTTTGGTAACATCCTCCTACAGAAGAATGATCAGTTCTTGTATGTATGCATAAATAAAATAAATCTTTTAAAAAAGAAGAAGAATGATTAGTATTGCATTATAGCTCAAAAAATCCTGGGAAATTCACAAGTCCATTAAGCCTGTTTCCCTAAGTTAATCATGTGTAAGAATCACACAGGAGCTGTTAAAAGATGCAAATTCCTATGTTGTTTCTTCGATATCTGAGTCGGGACCAGGAATCTAAATACAACATAAATGATTCAGCCTCACTGGTGACACAAGGGGTTAAGAACTGCACAATGAGGCAATCCGCATCCTCTGTAGCATGAGTTTGATCCCCAGCCAGCCAGGGAGAAACTCACATAGCAAGGCAGACCTCTCCTGTTTCACCTGCTGCTCCCCTCAGCAGTGTATTTCAGTTAATCTTCCTGTTCTGTTCCCCACTCTGTCTCTGGTAGATCCTCTCACCACCCCCCTCCCCAGCATCTCTGGTCTGTACCCTAGCTCTTGTATGCATAAATAAATAAATTTTTAAAAACAAATTAAAAAATGATTTTTTTAAAAATAAATGATTCTTCCATGATTGTGTGCCACATTTGGAGAACCACCACCTAAAACTGATACTTTCAAAAGTCAATTGTCAATTCTGAAATTATTCTGGTTTCAGATAGAACGTAGTGAGGGGTTGACAGGTACACTGGTTCAAAGTAAGAGGAACCATGGTCTTTATGTCTACATTACATCTACATAAGGCCATTCTTCACAGTAGCTTGCTGGGAATACATATACCTAGGAACCTACCCCAGAACCTAGGAATCTCCACCTTAGTGGTAGAATGTAGGATTCTCCATTTTAACTAAATAAAATTTGTGAATCTTTGTTCTGGCTATTGGATATATATAAATGCAGGAGAGAAAATAAAAGGCACTTTGTTGTAAGAAGTAAAGTTCTAGACATTTAACATGGCTGTTGCCAGTAACGACTCTTGGGTGTGCCCAGTACGCAGCAGAAATGACACACTGAATGTCAAGTATTTAAAGCAGGAAAAGAATTTAATATCTGGAAGGCACAGCCCAGGATGGGAGGTGATCCTCCAATCCTCACCCAAATCAAGGGATTACAGGCTTTTTATACAGATAGTTTATATGAAGAAGAGCAGAGAAGTTATGATTCATTTGGGGAGAGTCGATACTGATTTCAGTTCCTGGAGGGATGGGAGAGAGTGCTGCATGCTTATTGTGGATTTACATACTTGTGAGAGCACAAGGATTAAGGGGCCTGGGTTTCATCATCTGAGTAAGGGCTTCCTGGTTTCCTGAAGAATAAAGGAATACTCATCTCATAACTAGACATTCTTTGGTCTACAAATAAGTAGGTAAGCCTATGTCCAAAGGATTGATTGTAGCCTGGGCTCAGTTGAGTCATAAAGATTAACCCCCACTAGGTCAACGTTGGACTGGGTTTGGGCTAGGTTTCAGGGCCACTAGGGAAGTCCACGGAGGGTCTTCTCACAAGCTGGACCAAGTTTTCTTAGAGAACAAAGTCATATCTGTTCTGGCACTCAAACCAGAAAACAGCTTTATGTTGCACCATCCATGATGAATAATCTAAATTTTCCAGCAACTTTCAAGTCTAAGAAATGTCAGTTGGCATCTCAGATCTATGCTTCCAAATATAATCATCCTTCCTCTGAAATCCTTCCTAAACAACACCAGAGTGAGAAGATACTCTTCAGGTCATCTAATTAAATTCTCTCAATTTGCAAATGGAAAAATCTGAAGACTAGAGGTCATATCCTAAGGGACATGACTAATTTTGACAGATACAGATCAACACTCCAGGTTCCTGATATTATCTTTGTGCAATTCCTTCTGTTCCAGACTTGCTAATGCAAACCACTGTTGTTACTATTTTCTTTCTTTTTTTTTTTAGTAATTATGAAAACAAGAACTTAATTCCTTTAATATGGTATTTTTTGTTTATAAAGAAGATACTAACCTGTCCTCAGTAAATGCTGATTTTTTTTTTCTGAGAGTAGAGAAGATTTTATTTGGTTTTGATTTTGGTTTTCACCTTCTGTTTGTTGTGCTAGACTTTGCTTTGAGAGATAATACTTTTATTGTCACCCAGAAACCACATTTATAAGTTCCCCACTGTGAATAGAGGTGAAACCTGAGCCTTTGAGCTAAAGACCCCAGAGGTCTGCTTGTTAATCTTGAGTATCATCTTGACCTTTGTGGTATGATGTTTAAAGCCAGAGTGGCTCTGGGTCAATCAAGAATCTACTCTTCATAAAAACAGTCCTTTCCTGACATTTTCTAACAATACTACTCAGCTTCCTGGACAGTAATGGGTTCAGTCCAAATAACTGAAATAAAGATCTAATGCTGACATGACATGTTCTGATTTTATATTCAAAAAGAACTTGGGAAGAAATGTTGCTTTTGCTCTAGAGCTTTTATCTGCAACTGTGTTATCCGTTAAGTCTTTCTAATGATCTACAAAACTGCCTTTTAAAAAAAAAAAAAATGTCTTCAAAGGGAAAATCTCAAAGTAATCACTAATTATTTTCCTGAAACACTTCAGCATTTGTGCATATCTATATATTTTTTTGCTTTTTGCTTTTACCTCCATCTGAGCAAGGCCTTATTATGCTTTGATTGGAAGTTCCTAAAAGCCTTCTAATGACAGTTCTGAGAAACTGCTTTAGCACACATTTCAGGAAAACAAACTTAACAAACAAGCCCATGCGCTTAACAAAGCCTGAGAAATTCTCCCCAGGAGTGCTTTCACCTTACAGTCTATTCAAGGACAGAACAGTTTTACTATAACTTAAGTAAAAGGTGGTATGGACAGACATCCATTGTTCAGATTAATGGAATTTAAGAAAACCTATTGAATGGGACAGTTATAATTAACTTATTCTGCTTGCCAAAAAGTTTTGAAATTTAGTATGATTTATGTAGTCTTCATGAAAATTTTGGGGAATTCAGTTTTTTAAATTTTGATTTGTTATTAGATTTCTCTAATCCACTTAGATTTCAATAATACAATCAAAATAGAAGATTTCACCCAACGTATGATTCATTGATTTACTGGTTACCATTACCACTTACCATACCACCAGTTGAAAGGAATCTTTTCTATTCATTTAACAAACATTGCCTGTATATCTTTGTTTCTGGGACTAGGAGTGCAAAGAAAAAAAGATCTAGGCACTTCCTGTCAAGATTCTATTAATGTCTAAGGAAATAAATGTAATTCCTTGTGATAAATATTGGAAGATGTTTAGATGCCAAGTAAACCCTCGAAACAATCACTTCTTTATTAGGACAAAAACAGAGATTTATTTCGAAGTTCTCGCCAAACTGAGATTTACAGCACAAAGCATTGATCAGAAAATGTGTATGTTCTAGAAGGCTTTCCCAGAGAACACATATGCAAAGGTAGCATCATCAACTAGTTTTTTATGTTCAGAATATGATTCATAGCTTGGTGCTTGTCTATATTGAGGAAGGAGGGAGTGAAATGGAAGGAGATTAAGGTAGAAAAGCAGGCAAATAGCATATTATGAAGTGTTTCATATATTCAGTATTCTATGTAATGATTTTTCCCCAATTTTACCCATAAGTATTGGGGGGTAAAGAACTAAACTAGAGGAATAGTGAAGATAAAGATGGAAAATGTGTAAGAGGTATTTATATCTTATTATATGACAAAAATATGATTGTTTCTAAAATTATCTTATCTACAAAGGTAGATTTAGGCAACATTTTAATAGAGAATTTTATTTAAAATTATAAATTTTGATATATTTTAGGGACAAGAAAAGACAGCTATTATGCCTTGAAACAATTATTCATGCACTCACTGTATTGAGGTGCTTCTATTCTTTCATGTCTGTTGTCTATCTTGGTTTCACAATTTCCTTACTTTATATACTGATTTCTACCAGCTTCCCACTGCAGGGTGGCTTGAATGGACACTGAATCATCATTCTTCCTTAGCATCATCTAGAGACTTCCTCTGGGAGGCAATTCAAGTAAATGTCAACTGAATACTTATCTAAAAATAAAATAAAAATGCATAAATATGTATTGAGAATTTTTAGAACTGAACTGCAAACATACAATGCTAAAACAGCACAGAAATATAAAAACATAATTTTGTAAGGGCTTTTCAAGGTCTAAGAGAAGTAACTCTCATAGAATACATATAGATAAAAGATATTTCCAATCTGCCTCTCAATAGATAATGGATAAAGAAGTATGCTTTAAACTAAGAGCCAATTTAAAAGAAATTATAATTATGACAATAAAATGTTTTCATACATTCATTTTGAGATCTTTAATAGTTTTTCTCTCCTATCATGAAGCTCAGAACAAATTCAGACAAATATGACTGATTAAAATGCTCTCCACTATTATCAGCATTGAGTAGTTATTTTAATAAAACCTTTAGCATTTTTATAAAACAACTTAAAAATTTACCTCCAAAAAGATGGAAATCACATTTTTAATAAAATGCTAACTGTGAAATCATCCTTTCTTTAAAATCAAATTAGCCACTTGAAGATTAAACTGGAGAAGTGGTAAAAATACTTGTTTTTGTAGGTCTCTTCCTATCTTCAAATTGAAGGAGAAAAGAATATATCACCCTAAAATATGTCTTTGTGGCATAAGGACTATTTTGAGCTGTTTTTTTTTATTTTTAAAAAAACCAGCATATATAAGAAAAACTCTGAAAACCAATAAAACTGACCCTTTTATACATTTACATTTATAATGACATGTTAGGGTGTCACCCTCTCTGTATCAACATGTGAAGGCCCCAGATCTCTGGAAACTCTTAGCAATGGAGAGGATAGTTACTTAAAAATGAAAAACAACCACAGTTTGTTTACTGTGTTTAAAAACCTCCAACAACTACACCCCTACCCTACCCCACCCCACACACGCACCCCACATCTTTTCTCTGGATGTTATTTAAGGATGGTATTTAAGGTGGCAGCTTAAACCTTTTTGAGAGTTATTCAATTTTCCTAAGACTCTCCCATGTACAAGGGAATATACATGTTATCAAGCCTTTAATTTTTTTTTCTCCTGTCAATTTGTCTTTTATTATGCGGCTCTAAGTCAAGAACATAGAAGAGCAAAAGAAAAATTATTTTTCCTTCTTTACACAATGCAAGAACTGAGTAGTGTTCATTACGGCAAAGCCAAAATCACACTACTTGTTGGCACATTAGTAAGTTACTCAAAAGCTTTTCGGTAAATCACCTGCCATGTAAAGGGAAATGTGTAGGTTTTGCTACAAAACCTATAATCATCTACTCTAATATGTACAAAAGGCCTCATTGGGATTCTGTTATAGTATAAATCAATCATTTACATTTACTATTGCAAATTGCATTTCTGATAATCAACACTTCAAAATACAACATTTATATCTGGAAAATAAAAATGCCTATCATTTCAGAAGCATTTGAATAAATCAATTTAAGAGATCTATACTCTTTTAAAAGCAAATCAATCAAAGAAAGACATTTTAAAATATATCTGTAATCATTCTGTTTTAAAGGTGTGTTAGCCCTCCTTAATTCAATGATAAACTACGTTGACCAAAAAAAAAAAAAACTCCCCAAGGGATAGAGATGATGTTGCCTCTCTTCATTTACAATATAGAATTTCCAAATACTGCCTAAATTTTCTTCACAAGCATCCTTTTTTAGCCATCCAGGAAGAATACAACTTATGTAGTCAGTTCACCTGGTTGGATGCTGCCTCTGCCACTAATAGCTATGTGCTGTGGAGAAGCTACACAACCACTCCTTGCCTTAGTTTCCTCATTTATAAATTGGCGATGCTTATAATTGAACATTCACAGAGATTTTTTCACAGTTTTAAAAAGGCGTATATGAGCAATAAAGTAAAGCAAAGGACTTAGAAGAATGTTGCTACAAGTGGTATATGTGAGCTACTACTATTTTTTCTGGACATTTCTGTTCATGTTGCTACACCTTTAATCCAAGAATACTTCAGTCCCCCAAGATTCCTGCACCTGCCTCCCAAATGGGCTCCCTGATTTTTCTTTTCTCTAAATCCAATATATTTACTTTTTCCAAGAAATTAACAAGTGAGTGTACTTATTCACAAGTCCCCTGTTCAAACAAACTTCTCAATTCCCAATTTTCTCCAGAATAAAGAACAATCACCTCACTTAATAGATTCCCATGATTTGTCTACCACATGATTGTCCCTGTTCACCAAACCAGTTGGTTCAGCCAGGCTACCTCTCTATTTTCCTTGATTCCACACTGCTGCCTCTCCTTTTGTATTGTCCTTCCACCCCTTCAATGTTTTGCACTCAGCAAAAACACAATGTCTCAGTTCATTCACAAAAAGCTTTCTGTATTATAAGCCCAGACAGATAAGGCCTGCCACCCACACATTAATATTAAAATTCCATGTATGGAATTTTGGATGGGATGGCTCATTTGGGTCTTTGTAATTATTATCCTGAATTTCAGTGTTTCAGTGTATAATTCCTATGTAATCATAAGATTACATTATACCTAATTCTTAGTATTCTTCCCAAACAATTAACCTGCTTCTCAGTACTATGTTTTACTCATCTTTTATTAGAACTACAGCCAGCCACATAACAAGCACTACATGGAATTGATTTGAATATTTATGATCCCTTTCTGGGCCAACATCATCACATTAGCATATTAGCATTTTGTAAGTGACAAAAAAAGACGGGGGATTCCTGCTGGGAAAGCTTATGAAGAAGTGCACAGAATTCAGTAGTTGGTTACTCAAGGTTTGTACTGGAGCAAGAGGAACATATTAGAACACACATGGCAACGGGACAGCAGCAGCTGTCTCAGTGTCCTGCAGGGAGTTTTCAAAGGCCTGGATCTCACCTGGTCTTGTTCCACTGAACCTGTCAGAGGTTATACCTCCAGCAGCAGTACTGAGACTATTTTCTCTCATTCTTGTCAAATGACTAGATTGTCTGGAGTTTTTTTCTTTCCATAAATTGAGTCATGTTTGGTTACATGGATTAATAATATGGCATTGTTAAGGCAACACTTTCAGGACCTGTCAGTGCCTTGTCTCCCTAGCCAGCAGAAAAACAGGGTAACTTTTCACCTCAAGTGCTCCCAAAGAATGGCAGTAACAGACATACTCACTAATCTGCAAACTCAACTGCAGATGGAGATTCAGTACTTCCTCTTCTCAATAAACCCCTTCCAGTGTTTTCCATAAACAAATCTACTTTCTCAGGAGCACTACTTATGAGACTTTTCAAACTACACATGAAAGATAATTGGAACAAAGGTGAGTTTTATAATTGAGGGAGTTATTGTGGAGGGTTTGAAGGAAAGGGCTACTAGATGTGGAACTTTCTAAAAATCATTATTGTAAAATAAATATTGTTAAGCCATAGCTGCTATCAATCTGTTCAGATAACCAATGTTATCAATATCTCCTCCTAAGAGGCTTTGAAGCCACCATTTCAAATATATTCATTTCAATACTATATAACAAGACAATATCACTACAGTGAGCAAAAAGCTGCTGCTCCAAAATATGTCCTTCTGGAAAAATTTAATTTCATGGGAGAGGCTCTGAAAGCTGGGTGGATGTAGCTTTTGAAAAAGATATTTAGTTATAAGTACCTCAACCAGGAAGAGCTAATAGCCTTTATTCTTTTCAATGGAGAAGGCAGAACTTAAATCTGCATGTTTCATTTGAATGCACCTTTCCAGAAAACTCCCTAACTAAATGGTCCCTTTCACCCTCCTTCTTGGATAAGCTACATAAGATGGAAAAGGCACATGGATGAGTTACTTGTCATGCTGGGTAGCCATGTTATTATCAAACGTTTTGGCATTCACCTTTATCAATTTGTCTGAGGCTTGTCCTATTATTTGCCAACCTAAAAGAATCCAGGGGGGTATGGGATGATTTCTTTCACCCCCCCCCATACCATTTTACTACTTTTAGCATTTGTTTGTCCTTCTTTAGTACTTTTTTTTTGTTTTGAGGTCTTAATGGCCATCTATATAGTCATTATGCCCTCCACTCCCTTTTTGCCTTGAAATACACTAATTTCTAGAAAAAATCTTTTTCTAGCCAGCTGAGGAACCAGATGAAATTTGAGAAATGAGACTATGTCCACCTACTGGCCATTAGTGGGGGAGAAGAGGACATGCATAGTAACTGCAGAGCTTAGAGTCTTAGGAGGAAGATCAGTAATCCACAACATCCATGAACATTTCATCTCATTGAGATGTTGAATGTCTAAAAGTCATGAAGGCCACCACATGATGCAGAGGCCATGAGAATCATAATAAGAAGCCTGATCACTCCAGAAGATTCATAAACAGAGATCAAGGGTAGGATAACAGCCACTTTCAGAAAATGGTCTTGTCACTCTGCCTAGACATCCCAACTTCAACTGGGAACTAGTGCCCTGGAGCTTATGTTGGCCTCCATACCTGTTCATCCACAGACTAAGACCAGATATCAGCTTCCATTCATAGCAAGATTAGAGGTGAATATGCCCATCCTCAAGCAACAACACCAAATTATACTGTGCCTTTGCCCTGTGTTTTCAAGAAAGGAGTCCCCTATATATGGAATTTCAAACTTAGTAAACTCCCTAAGCGACCTTTCCCTTACTTCTTCCTTCAACTGCTCTTATCTTAGCTAAACTATTCAAGACAATATCTTAAACTATCTTATGGGTGAGTTATTTAGTCCTGTTGCATCTCTCCCATGTAAACAGAGGGTACACATGTTATAATTAAACTTATTTTTGAAGAGGTGAAAGACCTATGCAAAGAAAATTATAAAACACTGTTAAAAGAAATAGAAGAAGATACAAAGAAATGGAAAGACATCCCCTGCTCATGCATTGGAAGAATTAACGTTATTAAAATGTCCATCCTACCAAAAGCAATATACAGATTCAATGCTATTCCAATAATAATTACAATGACATTCTTCAAAGAAATAGAACAAATACTGATGAAATTCATATGGAACCACAAAAAAACCATCAATAGCCAAAAAGCCCTATGATGAAAACAAAAGAGAAAGGAGGTATCACACTTCCAAACTTCAAGCTATACTATAAAGCCATAATAATTAAAACAGTTTGGTATTGGAACAAAAACAGACATACAGACCAATGGAACCGAATAGAGAGCCCAGAAATAAAGCCACATTTATATGGACAACTGATCTTTGACAAAGGAGCAAAGAATATGCAATGGAACATGGACAGTTTGTTCAATAAATGGTGTTGGGAAAACTAGACCACCACATGCAAAAAAATGAAACTAGACCACTACCTCTCACCATGCACAAAAATCAACTCAAAATAGATAAGAGAACTGGACATAAGACCTGAAATCATAAAATATATAGAAGAAAATATAGGTAAAACACTACAAGACATATATTGCAATAACATCTTTAAAGACTCATCACCCAAAGCAAAGATAGTCAAGGAAAATATAAACAGCTGGGATTACATCATACTGAAAAGCTTCTGTACAGCAAAAGAGATATTAACCAAAACAGAGAGATACCCCACTGACTGGGAAAAAAATCTTTCCACTCCATTCAACTGATAAAGGACTGATCACAAATATATACAAAGAACTCACACAACTCAACAAAACAAAATAAACAATCCAGTCAAGAAATGGGCAGAAGAACTTAAAAAACATTTCTCCAAAGAGGAAACGCAAATGGCAAACAGGCATATGAAAAAATGTTCAACATCCCTTATCATCATGGAAATACAAATTACAACCACATTGAGATACCACCTTACACCAGTAAGAATGGCACATACCAAAAAAACAAGCAACAACAAATGTTGGCGAGGATGTGATGTAAAAGGAACTCCCCTACATTGCTGGTGGGAGTGCAAACTGGTCCAACCACTATGGAAAGCTGTCTGGAGTTTCCTCAGTCTACTAAAAATGGAGCTACCAGGACCTCCCTGTTGGTGCAAGAGTTAGGACGCAACCTATGAAGCTATCCACAGCCTCTGCAGCAAGAGTTAGATTCTAGGCCAGCCAGGGAGCAACCCACATGGCGCAGCAGACCTCTCCTGACTTGCCCATTGCTCCCCTCAGCAGTGTACTTAGGTCAATCTGCCTGTTCTGTTCCCCATTTTGTCTCTAGTGAATCCTCTTGCTCCCCATACCTCTAGCCTGTACCCCAGCTCTTGAATGCATAAATAAATCTTTTTTAAAAATGGAGCTACCATACAACCTAGCAATTCCACTCCTAGGGATCTACCCAAAGGACACAAAAACATTGATTCAAAAGAACACCTATACCCCTATGATTATTGCAGCACTATTTACAATAGGTAAAACCTGGAAATAACCCAAATGCCCAAAAATAGATGACTGGATCAAGAAGATGTGGTACACAATCGCATATTATTCAGCAATCAAAAAAAGATAAACACATGCCATTTGCAGCAACATGGATGGAGCTAGAAGGAATTATGCTCAGTGAAATAAGCCAGAAGGAAAATGAAAAATATCGGATGGTTTCACTTATAGCAGGAATATAGGGGAACCAAATAAGACATCAGTGTAAAAAAATAGTAACAGTACAAAACACAACAAAGCAAAAACAGATAATTATAAATCAGAGACATCCTGCAGGGGAGGAGGAGGGAGAGGGATCAGAGGGAGGGAGGGAGGAGCACAGGAGAACTGAGGTGATGGTGCACAGGTGAACTGGTGAAGGAAACTCTGTGGGGACTAGAGTTTTTGAAGGGGTGGGGGGAAGCAAATATTGTTTAAAAATGAATAATGATGTAAAACAATTAACAAAAAAAACTATTAAAAATAAACTTCTTTTTGACTATTTTTCCCTCATTAATCTGCCTGATTGATTTGCCATCCTAGAAGAAACAACAGTGTACAGAGATGTCTCAGGAAATTAAAGTCGGCTTCCTTTTTTTCCTGCCCTTCCAGCCAATGTTAAAGAATGAACAACCACATACTGCTGATATTTCTCATTTAGGGTATTTTACACTAGAATAGACTTTTCTGCCTAGAGAGTAAGTCTTTTGGGAAATGACTGCAACTATATTATATACAGCAGAAAGCATGTTATCACCATGGAGATAACAGCAATGCCACCTCTAAGGCTAGTGATAAGGACTTAGTTTAAACTGCTTTGAGAGAACTGAGATTAAAGACAAGAATAATTACAATCTTTGGGGGCAAATCTTTTTCACAAGTTTGAATTAAGGAAAGAGAAAAGATCTCAAGTCAAGCCTCTGCAGTCAATGAATTCAAGTGTAGTCATGGTGCTTTGCCCTTATCAATGAATTTATTCTTCTACAATACAGAGGGTTTATAACAATGGTTGTGCTTTATAAGGAGAGAAAGGAAGATTGCTACAAAAGCAAAGATCTGACTCTTACTTACTAGTTTGCTCAAGAAATGTTCCTTAAAGTCAAGTTAGGAATGTCTCATCCACCTCAGAAAATACTCCCCACTTTGTGTGCTTCAAACATAAGTTATCAGATCATATTGTTATAGGACAAACGCCAATAGAAAACGGGTTGCCTGACTGTGGGTCCTCACCAGTGCTCTTAAAGGGGATTTATTAATGCTAAACAGCAGACATACACAAAAGGTTGATGAAAGGTTTATTTGCAAGGGAAGAGGAAATGGGAAATTAATAACTCAGGGAGAAAAAGAGATAAGTTCGTAAATGCGTCCTACCCATTATGCTGACCTGGAATCCCAATGACCCACTGAGCTGGCAAAAAAACCTAGCATGCCTCGAGGCCAAGCCCATGACACACCCCTCCCCCACCACCACCTGTCCCACATGGCCAGTTAAATACCCAAACTGAGAGCCTAGTTGCTTAACTCTGCCCTCAGGTCCTTGCAACCTTCCCTTTGGTGATCATGGGATTTGTAGTTCCCAGTATTGTGGGGGTGGAGTCCACAAAGCCTGTATGGAGTTTGCGCAGGACATCCTTCACCCCTAACAATTTCAGAGAAATTAATAAGTCAGGGCCTCCCTTAAGACGCAGCCTGTGAAGCTGTCTGCAGCCTCTGCAGCATGAGTTCAATCCCCAGCAGGCCAGGGAGCAACCCACATGGCGCAGCAGCCCTCTCCTGCCTCTCCTACTGCTCCACTCAGCAGTGTACTTCAGTGGATCTGCCTGTTCTGCTCCCCACTCTGTCTCTAGTGAATCTTCTCACCCCCTCCCCATACTTCTGGCCTGTACCCCAGCTCTTGTATGCATAAATAAATTAAAAAAAAAAAGAAATTAATAATTCCAGTGATACTTTCAACCCCAAATAACAAAAATGAATTCATGGTATTTTTTTTTTTTTGCATAGATGAACTGGAGTGTAGGCCAGAGGTGGTGGGGGTGGGGGGAGAATGGGGTGTGGGAGTGGTGAGAGGATTCACCAGAGACAGAGTGGGGAGCAGAACAGGTGGATTTCCTGAAATACACTGCCAAGGGAGCAGTGGGCTAGACAGGAGAAGTCTGCTGAGTCATATGTTGGTCAGCAATCTGGCCAGGGATTAAACTCAAGCCATAGTGGTAATAGCGCTGAGTCTTAGCCCTGAGATAATCAGGGAGGCCCATGATTTCATGGTATTAAAGACCTTACCACCTGGAATTCTGGTGGATGGATAAATCAATTTTTTATTTAATTTAATGTCTGTCAAACTGTATCTTGAAGAGATACACGTCACAAAAGTCCTATGGACAGTTTTCAAATTATCCAGGTTTTTTCCCCTTCAAAATAAATAAGAACATGATTCATCATAAATGTTAAAACTGATGTGAGCAAAGTTCTCCAAATGACATGAAAAGTAAGTTCTAAGACTTTGAGACAACAACAATAATTAGTAAATTCTTTTGGGCAATGTTTTCTAAACTGTGCTCTTTAGAACAATAGGTTTATAGGATGTTAAGAGATATAATATGGGAGGAAAAAAGGATTCAAAAAATTGGTTGCATTTCTCTGCACTAAAAGTGAACAATCCAAAAAGGAAATTAAGAAAATAATTTCTACTTAAAGTGGCATCGAATTGTATTAACAAATCACACTGTGTTAAGTATTTCACAATACATACATGCAACAAATCAGCACAGTGTACCTTAATATATGCAAGCTTAAGATAAAAATTTTACAGGCTGTCTTTAACAGTATTAGAGTAATAGGGTCCTCCTTTTAGGTTTCCTTTTCTAACTATTCTTTATAGTCTTCAAAATGAGAAGATTTATATGACAATGTATTGACTTTTCTAACCTAATGTTTTTTATGATGTATCACAAAAGCCTAGCAAATGCCTTGCTATGAAACATGGAATATTTTCAATGAATGAAATAGCAAAGAACACCAATTTTCATATTAATTTCATAATTTATAAAAATTATTTAAAGAATTGTAATCATGTTCCTGCTGTAATACTTACTCCATTATACCTATAGTGGTATCTTTTACTGTGAACAATGTTTATCTCAAAAAATCTTTAAAATTATTTCTTTATTTTGACTGTGGCATTAACTGCTAGAGGAGAATATCTTCATCAAATAATTTAAATTACATATGATTTCTTCATCTTCAGTATTTATTTGAAATGGCAGGTTTAATTTAATGTCTGTCAAACTGTATCTTGAAGAGATACACATCACAAAAGTCCTATGAAATCTTGAATTTCTTGCAGCAAATGTGTGTCTCTGATTAACATTTTATTTTACTTGCAAGTGATTTCAATAAGGACTAAATATCCAATGAAAATATTGACTCTAAAGTCAAAATTGGAGAATTTGGCTACAAAGGAAACATTCCCAATATAGCCTTGCTTTAGAGTAGTTTAAAGCATCCTCCATAAAATAATAAAATGAATCGACAAGACTGGGTTCCAGAAAATAATTAGATGCAGTTGAAAATAAACCATACTCTCATGAGTAAGTGACCAAAGAGTACCTTTTGTTCAATCCCCAATCCATGACATAGGAGAGATCTTCAGCAGTGTTACAAAGATTTAATATTAATCATGTTTCCTGGAGTGAGGGATTAGCTTTCCAGCAGAACTCCAAGCAAGAAGAGACTCTTCAAGCAAAATGCAAAGAGAATGACATTTCCATTACCCTGCAAATGCTCAACAGTGGAGCACAGAATTCTCATAATTTTAGATTGCCTTTTGATTATATAGTCAAATAACATTTTATAGATTACTATCAAGAAGAGCAAGCACTTTCACACCAGTACCTCTAAAACCGTTTACTATTTTCTTCCATTCATTCACTATATACAGATATAGATATATAAAGATAGACAGAAAAAAAAACTGACATATAGGTCAGGCACCCTTCCAACACTGAGGCTGTAACTACTATACAAGAAAAAAAAAGTAAAACCCTACCTGTGAGTTGGGAAACATGCATTCTGCAGGAGAAAGGCAATGAGCAATCAACAGACTCAGTAGGTAATTAAAAGATATGAATAGAAGGAACATACCTCAATATAATGAAGACTATGTGTGCCAAATCCACAGCTAACATCATAATCAATGGTGAATACTGAAAGCTTTCCCTGTAAGATCAGGTATAAGAGAAGGATCCACTTTTGCCATTACTATTCAACGTAATACTACAAGTCCTAGCCGGGACAATTAAGAGATAAATATAAAAGGAATCCAAATTTGGAGGAAGAATACTATTATTTTCCGATAGCATAATATACATAGAATTCCCAAACTCCACTAAGACTTTCAGAAACAATAATAAGTACAGTATAGTGGCATGGTACAAAATCAATTTATAAAAGTCAGTTGTGTTCCTATATACAAACAAAAAAATAAAAGAGAACGAAGTCAAGAAAACAATCCCACTTACTATCACATCCAGAAGAATTAAATACCTAGGTAAGTCAACAAAGGAGGTGACAGACCTGTACAATTAAAACTATAAAAATGGACAGTTTCACAGAAGAAGGAGCAACCAGTAATGTCCAATGTTGATTGACTCCATCCACAGGAGGTAGATGGCATTGACCACTGACTTGTGCAACGTGAAAGACATGAATTGGAAACACAGATAAGGGGTAAGAAAAGAGAAAAATTGGAATGAGATCTGTGGATAATGAAGACAGAAAGTGAAGACATTTCTAGAGAGGTGGTAGGGAAATTAGACAAAAACTGATGGGAGGTAAATGGTCAAAGGAAAGATTTTTGATAGGAAATATTTCAAACAAATTTTATGTTTCAAAAAATGTAAGATGGTTCATCTTTATGCCATACCTTGGTAAATATCAGTTATGTAGCTTCATTATAAACTCAATATACAGCTTCATTTTAATACCATTATGAAGTCAAAAAGCAAGTCTACAATTTCCATAGCAACCTTTATAGCTTACTTTTTAATGAATCTGTAAGTTGAACTTCCTTTATAAAAATTCTAGTATTTTGAAGAAAATATATTTTTAAAATATGTGATATAAAACCAGCTAAACAAAAGTAAACATTTGGCTTCCCTCAAAAAGATGATGAAATGGAGAAAAATAAAAAAAAAAAAAGATTGCCTGCTGTTCTTTTTCAGAAGAGAGCTTTCTGCATGTAATTTTGTTAGGAATCTTTAACAACTTAGGGCCTCTCCTGGTGGCTCAGGTGATTGAGCACAGTGCTGTGAAGCTGTCCGCGGCCTCTGCAGCGCCGGTTCAATCCCTGCCGGCAGCGGTGAGGGTCCCCCATGGCGAGGCAGACCTCTCCTGTCTCACCTGCTGCTCCCCTCAGCAGTGTATTTCGTCAGTCTGCATGTTCTGTTCCCCGCTCTGTCTCTGGTGAATCCTCTCGCCCTCCCACACATCTGGCCTGTACCCCGGTTCTTGTATAAATAAATGAATAAATCTTTAAAAAAAAAAAAAGAATCTTTAACAACTTAATAAATGTTGTTAAATGCATGTATCCTCCATAACAATTTATACTAGGTGGCTTTTTTTAAAAAAATAGCAATCATCTATAAAATCAAAAAAACATAGGGTATATGTTGCAATTGTTTGAATATCCATTGCAAATTAATAACATATAAAGTAACAATCTAACTTTCTGATGGTCCAGAAAATAATTGATTGCCTTATCTTTTGGACTAATGCTTCTCAGATCTTTTCAGACCCATGCATATCCCCAGAGGGTTTAAACAAGGCCATCGACCACTGGAGAAGACCAGGGACCAGTATCTCTGCAAACCCCCAAGCCAGTTTGAGACACAGTTGAGAAGAGCTTTAGCTAATGTCTCTCAAATCTGTGTTGTCTTAATCTGTCTTTTGAGAAAAAAAGAACAATAAAATGCAGATGAGAATCTCCGATACATACCTAAACTCTCATCTGCTTCAAGTATATGATATGTCAGTGAAAAAGACTATTGCTATAAAATATTAGAAACCTGCCTGAAATTCTTTAGAAAAAGAGATATTCCCAAACACCACCTTAGGTGATAGCTTCAGAGATCATTTAAATGCTGAGATTAAGTGAATCAACAAAATGGCTATCGGGACTACAAAATAATTTTTAACTTCTATGCATATTTATTGTAATTAGTTACTTCATCACCTTACATTCTTTTTGTGAATGTTTTATAATAATCATAATGTTTAGTAGAGTTGCACATTTCCATAATTTGTCCATACATACATATATGTATTATAAATAAGGTGCTCAAACTTTCAGGATAGTGTTCAGATGGTCTTACCATGTGTTATTACCACTGTCCATGTGTTCTTACAACTTCGACTAAAAATAATCTCAGTGTGGGCACTCTAAAAGTCACATTTTGAGGTGTTCATGTTTCAATACATCCACCTTTGAAAAAGTACCAATGACTTATAAATTCCATAAAACCAATGGATTTATAAATTTTAATGGGAAGAGGTACAAAAGTGACCAACTATTTTATCCATGTACTGCTATCCACATATTTTCAATGTTTAGAAAAGTGTCTGACTCATAGATTATTCACTCCAAGATTATTCACTTATTGGAAATATACTATATGACAGGCATTGCTCTAATACAGCAGCTCATGAATAGAACACTTGGAACAAGTTTTATATTATGGAAATAGGATACTGAAATTCCTCACTGTCTTAACCGAATACTGAAATGCTATCTGGCAGCATTTAGTCTACAGGGTCACTTGCTTTTTCAAAAAGCCTCTTCCGGGGCCTCCCTGGTGGCACAAGGGATTAAGACGCAGCACTATGAAGCAATCCACAGCCACTGCAGCATGAGTTTGATGCCCGGCCAGGGAGCTACCCTCATGGTGCAGCAGACCTCTCCTGGTTGGCCCACTGCTCCCCTCAGCAGTGTATTTAAGTCACTCTGCCTGTTCTGCTCCCCACTCTGTCTCTGGTGAATCCTCTCACTTACACCCCATCTCTGGCCTCTACCCCAATTCTTATATGCATAAATAAATAAATCTTAAAAAAGAAAGCCTCTTTAGACAAATACCAGGTATTTTCACTCATATATGGAATGTAGAGAAATAACACAAAGACACAATAGCAAATACAAAACAAACTCTAAGAATCTGACTGGAGCAAAAAGAGGGGAAGGGGTCACAAATGACTGCGGAGGAGGACTATGGGTGCTTGTGGGTAACTATGGGTGACTGTGGTAACGTACACCTGAAGAGGTGTGATCGTGTATTTCTGAATCATATATTGTGTTTTTAAACCAATGTTACCTTAGTTTTAAACAATGTTTAAGTAAAAGATAGAAAGTTCTTCTGGGTTTATTTGCTTCAACCCTCTTCATTAAACTTAGCAGCCTAAAAAAATAAACCCTGCTCATGGAGACAGAGAGTAGGAAAGGAATTGCAGGGACTAGGAGCTAAGGGAAATAAGGAGAAGGTGGTAAAAAGGTGTAAAACTTTCAGCTGTAGATAAATAAGGTCTGAGAACATAGTGACAAATAGTTGGTAATAGTTTGCATGATATTAGTTGGTATCAACTAATATGCAACTACCAACTAGTTGCATGCAAATAGTTGGTAATAGTTTGAAATTTGCTAAGAGAGTAGAATGTAATGGTCTCGCTAAAAAAAAGATAAACAGGAAAAAAACATGAGATGATAGATGTATTAAATAGCTAGATGGAGAAAATCCTTTCATGACATATACATAGATCAAATCACCACAAACTATGCTTTAAATGCCCTATAAGTTTAGATGTCAATTACGTCTCAATAAAGCTTAGTTAAAAAAATAAATAAGAGCCAGCCTAATTGAGATCCATCCCCGACTAGGATTTAGCAACCTCCTCAATGCCCATCTGTTCATCTATGATACCTCTTTTGCTAGAAATATAAAAAGTTCTCTTAAAACAAAATATAAAATATTTTCAAAATATAAATCATTTTCTGCAAGATGAACTTATTTTTTGATAGAGTGTTTTTTATTTGTTTAGAGTATTTTAGAGGCAAGTATGTCTCCTACATCTCCCATTTCTTGAGAAGGTTTACAACAATTGGAAAAAATGTTTCACTTAACTTTTTAGAACCATATAATTTTCTTCCAAATAAATCCAAAAGCACCAAATAGGACCCTAAGACATTTTGATTAAATGCTCATAAAAATTAAAAACATCTGCAGCCATGAAATAAGCAATGATGAAGACTGCTAAGGTCAGGATTGCAAAACAAGTTTCTTATTTTAGAGTATTCTGCTTGTGCTGGAAAAAATAGAAGAATGAGGAACTGGTACTGTTATAGAGCAACCCCGATATTAAACGGGTTCCTGGCTGTGGGTCCTTACCTTTTCCCCCTAACAGTACTGAAGCTGAGAATTCTTCTCTGGATGAAATATAAAGGATGAGAAAGGAAGGCCTGCAAAAACTCTTATTTACATCACTAGAACAAGGTTATTTCTAAGCCCAGTGAAGCTAAGAATACCCACAAAAATGAAATACCATCAATGCCCAGAATTTATTGAAGTGTATTTTATCAAGTCATACTACTCACCATGAAATGAACTCATAGAGGGTTTACATCCCAGGCCCAGATGCTTCAGATCACTAATTTCCCCAGCCCGAGGAACATTCTTCATAATGTTTTATGTTAGAGGTTTTTTCAAACGTACATTTTCCTAAGAAGTTTGGGTCTTTACATTTCTTTAACTATTAATATGTACATATGTTGTATAGGGGAAAATTGATTAATAAATAACAACAGCTATCATAAAAAAGCCAAATTAAGTTGTTTCCAGATTGTGTACTTTCTAAAGGAATAAATACATTCTGTCAGTTAGAAGGAGATGGGTGGTTTTGATTCCTTAGTACACACTTGGTTGTAGCCTAATTGTTCATCAGTCCTGTACCTTAGCCACACATACACATACATACATAAACACACACACACACACAAACATACAGACACTCCTTAGTGTACAACATCACATGTGAAATTTCAAAAGGCAGACATTCAATGAAAACACAAAGATAATCTTTGGGAAATGATTCAGCTAAGATTTAGAAGGTCAATATAAACACAAATGGTTTACTGCCTGAGAAGCAATCCTATTACAAGTATTATCTGCAAGGACCACAGCTTTTATTATCACTTTATAATAGGGATACTTGTAATGGACCCAGGCAATGATAGATAGGCATTGTGACCTGAATTCTTTCTCTAAATGTTAGTCATATTTGTATGTCTTGTTTTCTTACAAATTGAATGTCACGGGCATTCAATAAATACTTTTTAAATTGCATGGAATAAATTCAGTAATGACATAAATCATTTCTAGATCATGGTGTCCATTTGAGAAAGGCCAAATAGGCCTGATGAATCAAGGATCAAATTCAAAACAATTTGCCAGTATTTAATAATGTAAGTTCTTCTTTCTTGCTTACAAACTAATACTGCTATGCATTACTTAATGACAGGAATATTTCTAAGAGTCAGACTTCAAGGACTTTATTACAGTAGCCACAGAAAGAATTAGAAACAGTTTTCACATGGATGGAGGTATAGAATGCTTAACTTAAGCCCAAATCAACATTTCTAATATCTCTGTCTTCTAAGCGGGTACCAACATGGGAGCAGACTTCTCTCGCTTGCCATTTAGAGACAGGCCAGCAAGCCAGATGACCTCTTTGTAACTGATTAGATACATCCACATAAGCTCTTGTCAAAATTTGGTCGATCAGTTATTCATTTCTCCTGTAGAGAATCAGAATAGATTCTCACCTAAGCTCTATTATTTGCCCTTCAGTTTTCCCACATATTCCACTAATTTATCTTTTATACATACACACCTGGATTCATCACATGCCTGCTAATGACTGCCAAGTTTCTACACTGCCAACAGAGTAAACACAATGTGTTAAAATACTTGACACTTTTATAGTAACCTACTATTTTGGCATAATGTCCTCATTTTAATGTAGGCACACTTTACCATCTCCAAACCTTTCAGATTCCTCAGTTGTCTTGCATATGTCACAATACTCCTGCTTCCAGAGTTTACTGCCAAGAGAATGCCCCTGAAGACCTGAAAATTTAGGTTCATTCTTCAGGGTACCAGATCTAACATTGTCTATATTGTGAAGCATCAAGTTTTCAGACAGCACAAATCAATCCATTCTTTGTTTACACAATTTTTGATATCTGTAACTCCAATATTTTTGTTCTAAGCAATTGAGTGGACAGTGTGCAACTCCCTAAAGTGGAGAAGGACCAGACTTGCAGAAAACCAGGAGTTCTGGTTAAGAATGTAAAGTCTGAGGGGCCTCCTTGGTGGCACAAAGGGTTAAGATGCAACACTATGAAGCAATCCACAGCCACTGGAGCACAAGTTCAATCCCCGGCCAGTGAGCTACCCACATGGTGCAGCAGACCTCTCATGTCTCACCCGCTACTCCCCTCAGCAGTATATTTCAGTCAGTCTGCCTGTTCTGTTCCCCACTGTGTCTGGTGAATCCTCTTACCCCCCGCACCTCTGGCCTGTACCCCAGTTCTTTTTTTTTTAAAAAAAAAAATTTGTGTTTCAAAGATTTAATTGCATCAAGTGCTGATACTAAATCACCCAAGAATATTATCTTTATATTCTTTAGCATAGTACCTAATACACAATAAAAATGAATAAATCTTAATAAATTTTGGATGACTTCACATATATTAACTACAAATTTGCTCCAAGCAGTGGAAGAGTGGAAAGAAATGCACAAGGGATACAATAGTCAAGAAATATGCTTAAGGGAAGTGATGAAATAAAATTAACTTAAAAATCTATTCCTTAATTAAATGGTCGTCTCACCAATTCCCAGCAGCAAGATATATTTTCATTATTTAAATGATCGGAGAAATTTCTTATTTATAGAGAGGGAAGTTTGCAGATGCAAGGAGTGCTCAATTTTAAGAATTATGATTTATAAGCTCAGAAATATTCATCTGGGAGTAATACAATATTTTTATTTTGGAAAAAAATATGCTCATCGTTTTGTGAAAGACTAGAAATTTCAAATTAAAAAAAGTAGCTTGCATTTTATGTGAACAGATCACAATTTGATTCACATTCTGTCTTCTCTGATACCTACCCTTATTAAACTCCCCAATATTTACATACTTCCAGTTTCCCTTTCTCTTTAATTCTCTTAAACACATTGAAAATACAATGCAGTTTTTAACTGAAAAATTTCTATGGAATTAATGCAAAAAGTGAACTCGTTTTGGCAGAATGTTGATAATAAAAGATGTCATTTAGAAAAATTATCATATACAGGGCCTCCCCTGGTGGCGCAGGTGGTTGAGCGCACACTGTGAAGCTGTCTGCAGCCTCTGCAGCGCTGGTTTGATCCCGGCCGGCCAGCTGGCCAGCTGGCGAGGGTCCCACATGGCGTGGCAGACCTCTCCTGTCTCACCCACTGCTCCCCTCAGTATTGTATTTCATCAGTCTGCCTGTTCTGTTCCCCACTCTGTCTCTGGTGAATCCTCTCACCCTCCCACACATCTGGCCTGTACCCCAGCTCTTGTATAGATAAATAAATTTTTTAAAAAAATTTTTAAAGAAATTAAAAAAAAGAAAGAAAAATTACCATATACACT
The DNA here is from genome assembly GCF_014898055.3 of Talpa occidentalis. Lineage (NCBI taxonomy): Eukaryota > Metazoa > Chordata > Mammalia > Eulipotyphla > Talpidae > Talpa > Talpa occidentalis. Next base: position 65,533,623 of record NW_023601433.1, on the reverse strand, counting down.
AAGACAGAAAAGATATGGAGAATTGACAAAAACTAACAAACTGACCAAATTAATATAATTTAACAAAACAAAAATAACAAGTAAATATAATAACTAAGTTAGGAAACTACAGATATACCTAAACTATAAAACTAAACATCAGTATTTAGTTATGATGGTACAGGTGCTAAAGTTATAAAAATTGGACAAATTAATTCTAGATATTCTTGATGGCCAGTAATTCCTCCAAAGAAATAACGTTTAAGTCTGTAATTCCCTGTTTATGCAGTGGGTCTTCATACCAGGGCCACTGAATGGTATGGTAGATGTCATCTCCAAATGCTTCTCAACTGCTTAGAGTAAATGCAAAAATATATGCATCCTACCATACAATTAATTAGAGAGCACATGTAAAAGACCTTTCAAATAAATTCAGTGCAAAAACCAAAACAATATGACCACTTGGTAGCCCTTTGATACTCTGACTTACTTAGTAGAAAAGGCTGTTTCAAACAATCCTCCACAGATTCCATTTGTCTCAATGGGGCTTAGAAAAATAGTAAAAGTAATAGTAAAAGTAAAGTTCTTGAAAATTCATTATTTGTAAGCTGCCTTCAGTTCAACATCTAGCCAAACTGTGCTGTAATTACCAATGTCTTAGAAACGAGAACTCTATCACTTCAGTGTAATAATCTACATTGCCTAATATGGCATCTTATGGAAGCTGAGATTTTTAAAGATTAAAAAAATAAAAACAGAAATATTCATTTACCCAATATCTTAATCTGACAAAAATGTGATAAAGTTCCCCCTGTGAGCCAAGGTGATTCCTTTCCTCATTGTTAACAACTGACCACAATGCTCCTCTATCACACAGGTGTTGGTAGAAGTCAAGAACAGGGACATCCTAAAACTAGCATTCCTACTATGGCCTTTAGAAAACAGTCAGTAAGGGTTCTAACCATGAACTCATTTTTACAGTTTTTTTGTTCTTTTTTAAAGATTTATTTATTTATTTATACAAGCACTGGGTACAGTCAGAGGCACGGGAGGGTAAGAGAATTCACCACAGCCAGATCAGAGAGTAGAATAGGCAGAGTGACGCAGTACACTGCTGAGGGGAGCAGCGGGCAGCAGGAGAGGTCTGCGCACCATGTGGGACCCTCACCCGGTGGCCGGGGATCGAACCGGCACTGCAGAGGCTGTGGGCAGCTTCACAACCCAGCGCTCAACCACTGCGCCACCAGGGAGGCCTTCATTTTAACAGTTTTAAGCATAGGTTGGACACTTCTAGTCCTTGCCCTACAAATTAAATAAACATAAGTTAATGAACTGAGTTGACCCCAAAATAGAAACCTGATTTTGGAGTACTTATTTATAGCTCATTATATATATATTTTATTTAATTGATACACATAACAATCCTCTTTGTTATTCAACTGCTTTTCAATCTGAGCTATCTAAAATGTACAAAGATACAGATTTTCTTTCATGCTACATAGTTGATTACTAGTAGAGTCAGATTCAAACCTCAAAATCTATGCCCATTCTATATTATTCATTATTGCTCTCAGTCTTATATATTGTTTCCTGTTCAGAGAGGTAAAATAATTCTTATCAAAATAATGCTTTTTCAAAACTAGAACCATGATATAAATCCATACTCCTTCTACAATTGAATATAGTTCTCAAAGTCCTACTTATCTTATGTTCAGAAATTTTAAATAATGCTCATGAAAACAACACTTATTTCAGAAATAGAACCTACATAAAATTATCATGCATCTAAAATCTGAATACACAAGGTGACAACTTAGACATAGGAATTGACTCATTATAAATATTTTGGAGCTAAAATAAACAATGCATATTTCATTGATATGTATATGACAAATTTTATAAGCCAGGAATATAGTTACTTATCTGGGAAATTTGGAAAACAGCTAAAATTGGAATATATAAGCAGATATAGTCAATGCACATTAGGAATGCCAGTGTTCAAACAATATCTAAAATTCAAAAGTTCTATAAATAAAATAGACTGATTATGTAGTCTAATTAGGTATCAAATTGCAAAATATTTAGACTATCTTGTTTATTGAATACAGGTATAAAGTTGGCATGACTTGAATAATAATTGAGTTAAAACTTTGTATCTATAAGATCTGTCATTTCTGAAATATTATTTTGCCAACCTTGAGAAAATAAATGAATTGTTCCTTTTTCTTCTAATATCACAACTGTCTCAAAAGATTTTCTTCACAGCTACCAAATTTTACTTCATGTAATTCTGAGATCATTTTGAAATGCAGGTGCAATTTCTAATGTGAAATGTTAAGAAAATGTACTCTTTGTAACATAATCTCCTGTAAAATTTTAGAGTCTTTGGTTTCATAGTAATCTAATTACAAATGGACTTAGATTATTTAATACTACCAAAGCGAAATCTCTCCAGGGCATCCTAATGTGTTTTCTGTTCATAAAACTGTTTTTCTGCTTGTAAAAATACCTAACCTATGTAATGATTAGGAAATAAATGTTAATGGAATGATCTAAATAGTAATGAGTAAATCATAATCAAATTTTTAAAGGGAGTCACCTCTACCTTTATTTTAGTTCTATTTTCTGACTGTACAGACTGGGTCCCATAATGATCCTTCAATTAAAAACAAGCTAAAATAAATATATTTCAAAATCTTTTCGAATTCCTACAAGAAGCAAGAAAGTAAGGGATATTCAGATACCAAAAATTAAATGAGGGCAGAAACCCAGTAAAGTAAGCAGAGATTTTTGCAAGCACAAGTAAAAGAGTATAATAAAAGTGGAAAAGAGAATGAAATGTAGAAAATATTTGAAGGAATAATTACTTCAACTTTCTAAAGTTATGGAAGACCCCCCTCCACAAAATCAAAAAGCCTCAGAAATATCAAGCGGAATAAAGAAAATCTATATCATAATGAAATTGCCAAAAAAAACAAGGCAAAGAGAAATCCTAAATACAACCAGACAAAAAGAAATTATCCTCCAACAGAAAACTAATTGCATTGACAGCTGATTATTGCTTTTTTTTTTTTTTTTTTTTTAAAGATTTATTTATTTATTTATACAAGCACTGGGTACAGTCAGAAGTGCAGGAGGGTGAGAGAATTCACCAGAGCCAGAGCGGGGAGCAGAGCAGGCAGAAGGACCGAAGCACACTGCTGAGGGGAGCAGCGGGCGGCAGGAGAGGTCTGCGCACCATGTGGGACCCTCTCCAGTGGCCGGGGATCGAACTGGCGCTGCAGAGGCTGCGGGCAGCTTTCCAGCCCAGCGCTCAACCACTGCGGCACCAGGGGAGGCCCTGATTATTGCTTTTAACAACGAAATCACAAGATGGTAGAATCATATGCATAGTGAAAGAAATTAGCTGTTAGAATTAGAAACCCAAGAAAAAAATTAATCATAGCCATTGATGTATAATATAAGCTATAAGCCTTTAAAATAAGCTACATGCCTTTAACATGTACTATTCTTGAGTTTTTACTGATTAGTACAACTGTAAAACCATTATCACAGCAAAGTACAGAAATTTCTATCATCCTAGACATTCCCTCAAACCCCTTTGCAGTATATCCTAATCTCTACCACTGGCATCAGGCAACCACGAATATACTTTCTTTCTAACATAACATTTTCTATTTTTTTACATGAATGATATCTTACAATATGTGTTTTGGGCCTCCTTGGTGGCCTGGCAATTAAGTCTCAGTGTTATCACTACTATGGCATGAGTTTGATCCCCAGCCAGGGAGCTAACCCACAAATGGAGCAGCAGACCTCTCCTGTCTTACCCACTGCTCCCCCTGGCAGTATATTTTGGTCAATCTGTCTAATCTGCTCCCCACTCTCTCTCGGATGAATCCCCTTACTCTCCACCCTCCACCCTGCCTGGCACCTCTGGCCTACCCCCTACACAGCTAAAATAAATTTTATACATATGGTTTTTAATAATAATAATATATGGTTTTTAATAATAATCCTCTGTGTAGATAATTTCTGTTTCCATATTGATTTTTAGGTCATTCCATGTTGTATTATGAATCAATATATTTTTTCCTCAGTAACATTCAAGTTGTATTGACATACCATATTTTTTATTCACCGATACTTAGATTTTTTTCAACTTTTTTGATATTGTGAATAAAGCTTCTAAATGGAAGTGAGTTACAACAAGGGATAACTGAGTAAAAGTTATTGCTTTTTTTAAAAGATTTATTTATTTATGCATACAAGAGCTGGGGTACACGCCAGAGATGTGGGGGGTGAGAGGATTCACCAGAGACAGAGTGGGGAATAGAACAGAAAGATCGACCGAAGTACGCTGCTAACGGAAGCAGTGGGCGAGTCAGGAGAGGTCTGCTGCGCCATGTGGGTTGCTCCCTGACTGGCCGGGGTTCAAACTCTTGCTGCAGAGGCTGCAAATTGCTTCATAGTGCTGTTCTTAACCCCTTGAGCCGCCAGGGAGGCCTTGCTTTTTTTTTTTTAAGGCATAATCTCCATACAGTGAAAGCACTCTTTTCAGTGAACAGCATTAAGAGTATTAACAGGCACATAGAGTTGTTCAACCTGCACCACAATCAAAATACAAAATAGTTTCAATAGCCCCCCAATATTCCCCTTTCCTCTTTGTAGTCTACCCCCTTTTTGCCACCCCCCAACCACTGGTAATTACTGATCTATTTTCTGCATTTTTAGTTTTGTATTTTCTAAAATATATAAATAGATTAACCAATATGCAGACCTTGAAGTCTGGCATCTTTCACTTGTTAAAACAAGTGAAAACAGCCATGTTTTTTGAGTGTTCCCATAGTTTGTTCTCTTTATTGCTGAATAACATTACATTATATGCGACACCAAAACATACATAAAAAGAAAACACTAATGAGTTGGACTTCAAAATTAACTGTTCTTTGAAAGACGTTTTTAATATATTAAAATGACAAGACATAGACAACAAGAAAATATTTGCAAATAACATACCTGATCAAGGGCTTATATCCAGAATATACAAAGAGTTCAAAAAACACAATAATTTTAAAAAATTATTTAACATGCAAAGGATTTGAATATACACTGCATAAAAAGATAGAGGACAACAAGCTCATGAAAAGATGCCCAACATCATTCATTAGTCATCAGGGAAATGAAAATTAACCAGTAGTGCAATACCACTAAACACCTATAAAATGACTGTTTGTTAATTGACAATATAAAGTGAACAGAAATATGCAGAACAAATGGAAATCTTGTCAAATGACTAATGGGACAACAAAACGTATAGTGACCAAATTTGGAAAATAATATGGTAGTTCTTTAAAACTAATTATACATTCACTATAAAATACAGCAGTTTGACTCCTAGGTATTTATCCAAGTAAAACAAAAATTTAGATTCACATAGAAACCTGGATGCAAATGCTTATAACAACTTATTTATAATTAATTACCTCAAACTGGAAACAACCCAAATGCCCTATTGAGAAATAGATATTTTAAAAAAAGGTTATTTTTCCATGTCAATTTGTGCCATTTATTGGCATATAACCAGGGTTCTGAAATTTGGGATCTAGACAAATTATCTCACTTTAAACTGCAACCTTAACTCTATACTGTTGTTTTAAAAAGAAAATAAAATTTTCTATTTTATTTCATCTTCTCATTTCAATGAACTATCAGTTCTCTTCAAGGAAACAATGAGAAGAGAAGAGAACGGATGTCTGTTTGGCAAATGTGTGAGACTGAAATATCTATTAGGCCAGAAAAGATTGTGAAGAAGATTACTCCAGATGAGACAGTCAGTCATTGGCACTAGGCAATTTCAGCTGTGCCCTAGATTCCAAAAGCAAAGTCAGTACTGAACACAGCGCTTCCTTCAAAAGCTGGCAAAGCTCTTATTGACAACTGGATTCTCACAATGCATACCCATTTCTGAATCATCAGGCAAAAGCTGCAGCCAACATATTCTTGGAAAAATAGGCCAATGACAATTCTAAAGACAACTATATGTGAGTCATTCAGATGGTCAACCTGCTCAGGTGGAAACCTAAAATTGCTTCATTTGTTTTATGCTATCTTTGTTAAATGTTAAGAAGTATTTTTTTTTATTTTATTTCTGTCATCCTAAATTTTAAAGGTTATATTTTTGTTGCCCTCTATTAATTTGAAAGTGTTTCACATTTAATCTCTCTGATTTTTAATTTCTCTCTAGTTATTATAGATCATTTCCAATTTAATTCTCTACAAAACACTTGCAGAAGTCTCTACTATCCACTGGGAAATGAAAAAGCGTGTCACCTACATGTTGTATTACGTTCTAGGAGGTTTTCTCACAAATAACTTCAAGAAAGCAAGTTCACTGCAGAACTAATTGGCCATAAGGCAATTTTGTCAAAAGAGTAAAGAATCAGGGCCTCCCCTGGTGGCTCAGTGGTTGAGTGCTGGGCTGCGAGCTGCCCGCAGCCTCTGCAGTGCCTGTTTGATCCCCAGCCACCCAGCGAGGATCCCACATGGTGAGTAGACCTCTCCTGCCACCCACTGCTCCCCTTAGCAGTGTATTTCGTCAGTCTGCCTGTTCTGTTTCCTGCTCTGGCTCTGGTGAGTTCTCTCCCCCTCCCGCGCTTCTGACTGTACCCAGTGCTGGTATAAATAAATAAATCTTTTAAAAAAAGAAAAGAGTAAAGAATCAACTAGTTAATGACCATTTGGTTTCTTTGTTCATTAATGAATCAATCAAGTGTCTTCAGCACATTTCATTTAACATATTTAAGCTAGTTGTCAGCTTGGTATCTTTTCTCCCTTGACAAAATAACAAACCAATTCTTTGCAAACAGCTATTTTATAATTTTCTAGTATACCTAAATGCAATCTGGTTTTACACATATTTTTAAACTTATTGAAATAGTTTGTATTTTTGCAATATATTCATACTTGAATATTTTGCATTTTTTTACTAACTTTTCATGTTCATGATGAAACATGTACATCTTTGATTTTTTGTTCTTTGCTCCTCTGTGATAAATTGCCTGATGATTATGCAGCAAAAATATTTTCAGAGAAAAAGACTTGGAGCAAAAATGCGCTCAACATAGATGCTTGCTGCAGAAACTGCCAGACAGAGTTGTAAAAGCTTTGACAAGACCTACATCTACTCTGTTGACAGAATCCTGGGGTGATGGTTGCTAGCAATATAAAGAATAAAAGTACCAAAATCAGGGAAAGTGGGGTTGATGAAAGATGGAAGTTTCCACCTGTGTTCAGGAACTCTCAGATGGTTCCAGTATACACACTATTATTTCTGGGGGATCTCACTGAGTTTCCAAAGAGTAAAAGTGTTTAAAGGATAAAGGCTTAGTGATGGGCATGGTTTGGTAACATACCTTTGAAGAGGTATGAACATGTACTCCTAAAACATAACTTTAAAAAAGAATAATGGTCATAAACTATTGTAGGAGACTGGAGTTGAGCAACTCAGTGACTGGCCTCAAGCACCCACGGGAGGCATGTTACCCATGTGAAATTAGCAACTAGACTATGGAGAAATGCTTAGAATGGCCAGAAGATCCACATTAGAGGGGGCTGGCATTACAATGTTCCTGGCTTTTCATTCTCAGAAGGTCCCTTGGGTAACTACCTAAGAAGTGTGAAAACCCTTGTATCAATTAGAAGAAAGAAGATATGTGGCAGTTTGTGTAACATATCCCACACACACCAACACCTATCCCCTAAGCCCCTGCCCTTCAGGCAGAGGAAGAACTTTACGTAGAGGCTAGGATGTACCCCCACCTTCACCAGGGGGTGAGAACTGAGCTGCAGAGTGCTGAGCTCTTATCTCATTGTTAGAGCGCCAAAATCCAATGGCCAGGAGCAATAGCTGTTAAAAGAGTAATATTTTATCACTGTTTAGTTTTCAGCAAAAAGTAGACAGTTCAAGGACCTCCCTGGTGGCACAAGGGGTTAAGATGCAACCTATGGGGCTATCCGCAGCCTCTGCAGCAAGAGTTTGATCCCCAGCCAGGGAGCAACCCACATGGCGCAGCAGACCTCTCCTGACTCGTCCACTGCTCCTGTCAGCAGTGTGTTTCAGTCAATCTGCCTATTTTGTTCCCCACTCTGTCTCTGGTGAATCCTCTCACCCCCCGCACCTCTGGCCTGTACCCCAGTTCTTGCATGCATAAATAAATAAATTTTTAAAAAATATATTTAAAAAAGTAGACAGTTCAGTCAAGGATTTACTTTTTGAAATACCTGGTAAATAACAGCCAAAAAAGATCAGTTCTTTCTTCTCCACCCTAGTTCTAAAACCTCCATGGGCCCCTCGTCCTTGCACCTAGGGGAATCTCTCATGCCCAGTGAGTTTTCCCACAATTCTCCGTCTTGCTTGTTCCATAAGCAATAAGTACTGGTTCTTTCCCTGCCCTCACAGGGTGTCTGTGGAGTTAGTCTTCAGAGAGGGTCTCAAAAGCCCTTTCCTTGGCTTGAGAGCAGGACCCCTTAGTGCATCCCTCTGAGTCACAGTGGATAAAGCAACAAACAGTGGCTGGAACACTTCTAGTTTAACAGTCTGTATTGTTGGAGGAGTTAGGATCTGACTGAGGGGCCCAGGGCCCAATCCCTGGTCCAGTGATGACATGACTTTTTTTTATTGCATAAAACCACCAGGATAGCAATACATTGAGGAGGTAATATACCGCAGAGGTTAAGGAGTGTTTGGTAAATTTGAATTGAAATCCCACCTCCAAATAACACCGGACATTAGGTATGTCTTCTTTATCGATCTACTTCTCTAAGCCTCAATTTCCCAAGAGCAAGAAGATGATATTAATACTACCTCACAACTGCACGAGTCAACCAATCTTTGTGAACTGCAGGAGTCCCACAAGCAAACGTAGGTTGGAAATACTGCTAAGCCTGCTAAAATACCTGAAATGTAAAAACCTAAATAAATAGCATAATTAAAATGCTTCATAATAGTTGGAGAACATGATGGTGTATAAATTAATAAGTAGTTGAATACCATTAAAATTGAATACAAAATGGAGATCAGAGTTGAAAATTAACTGAGTAGGCAAAATGATTTTAAATCACATAAGCACAACTAAATCTAACTTATTTCATGAACATTTTAAGTGAAACTTAGGTCATTTTTGTAAATGTTTCTGATAACCATAGAGGAAACTTTGTCAACTTCCTAAGTAATAATGTAAGAGAATAACTTTTAACCATTCCCTGAAGTCTGGAAAGTCCTGCTGTATAGTCAATCATCATAGAACTCAAACTTCCTCCTTTTCACTTTATAAGCCATCCTGTAATATCATGGCCATGAGCTTCCTTCAATTTTGTATTTGAAAAGCCCCAGCTTGCAAACCCATACTACTTATATAAACAAAGTTTTACTAGATATTATTTTATTGATCTGATGGTTTTGATTTTGATATTGCTGCATTTTGACAATACATGTAATTAATGAGATAGTTAATTAGTAGAACTACCTAGTCAATTATGAGATACAATCTCAGGCTCTTATGCAAATTAGAAAATCTGACATTTTTGTCAGATTTACACTATCTTTGCATTTGTATCATTGAGTGGGTTTGCCTTAGACATACATGTTCACCATACATGAAGAGACAGACCCATTTTACTTCATGACCTGGTCAAATCTAAATCTAAATGTAAGGTGGAAATGCAGTTGAAACTTGGTACTGCTAACTTCATCAGCTTTCAGTTTAGGTTTCTTCAAAAAAAAAGTTTTTTGCTTTTTTAAAGATTTATTTATTTATGCATACAAAAACCGTGGTACAGACCAGAGGTGTGAGGAGTGAGAGGATTCAACAAAGAGAGTGGGGAGAAGAACAGGCAGATCTACTGAATACACTGCTGAGGGGAGCAGTGGGCAAGACAGGAGAGGTCTGCTGAGCCATGTGTGTTGCTCCCTGGCTGGAGGGGATCGAACTGGTGCTACAGTGGCTGCCAATAGCTTGATAGTTCTGGCTTTAATCCCTGAGCCACCAGGAAGGCCCAGAAAGTTTATTTTTTATTGCTTTATCTCTGCTTTCAAATCCTAGAATATAACATTTCTAGAGATTTCTGTACATCATTGAGGATCTTTTCCACACTGAAACTTTGCTGCTGTTCTGACATATTTCTATTTCTTTTTCTCCTCCAAACACCAATACTAAACTCAAAGGTGTCTTATTTAAACATTTTTTTTCACTTCATATATTCAGACAGGAAACCTGAATATACTTGGAATATCTCTGAAATCTCTATGTTTAGTATCTCCATGTAATAGCATTAACTATTAATCACATTTATTATAGTTGTTAAAGATGAGAACTTATTCTTAAAAAGGACTTTAAGGTACTAACCAGCAATATTACAACAGACCACAGAATTCACTTGGTTGTGGAATTTTTATGCATTGTTAGATTAGATTTGCTAATATTTTTTTGATGATTTTTTAATTCATATTCATGAGAGACATTGGCTTGCTGTTTTCTTGTATTGTCTTAGTCTGCTTTTAGTATTAAGGTAATGCTGATCTCATGGATTAAAGTATTTCCTCTACTCCTGTCCTCTGAAAGAGATTGTAGACAATTGGTATAAATGTTTGGTAGAATTCACCAGTGAACCCACCTGGATCTGGCACTATTTTGGAAGGTTATTAATAATTGATTTAATTTCTTTAACAGATTTAGGACTTGCCTATTTCTTTGGTCTCTCCTTATTTCTATCCTTTATTAAAATTACGTTATTTTCTCATAAATTTGCAAAAGACCCACGTTTCTTTTCAGATTGCCTATTTCTTTGGTCTCTCCTTATTTCTATCCTTTATTAAAATTATGTTATTTTCTCATAAATTTGCAAAAGACCCACGTTTCTTTTCCATGGTTATTATTCTCTGAGCTATTGGAAGAAGCATTGATTTTCATGCAAGCAGAGCTCAACTGGCAGCTTATTAACTCTAAATTGTCACGTGTATACTCTCTTTTTTTAACATTGCAAAAAAGATAATCAGCTTTATTGTTGACTAGGAAAAATACAAGTGTAGAAAGGTTTAAATTATCTGTGCACACAGAATAAAAAAGGAAGGAATATTGCCTTTTTGGAGATGCTCATTGTTATACTTTGTGCTAGACTGTTGTTACTCCCTAAGAAATCCTCTTAAAAATGGTTGAAAGCCCTTGGGCCAAATTCAGCCTATGTAAATGTTTTGTTTGGCCTCTGTGGTTAAAAAAACAGTTCTTTTAAAGTCACATTTTAAAATATACATATTAAAACAAACAGATTTCCAGCTTCTCTTTAGGAAAATTACCAATAGCAAGCCAACCATGGAACCGAAGGATAGAGCAAAGGAGAGAAAGGGAGGGAGTGCACACTAGGGTTAGGAAGAACACAAGGGAACATGGAGATAGTGTTATAGGATAGGGACAGGGGTGCCCCAAAGCCCCCCAAACCTGGGGTCAGAAACAGGCATCCCTTGCTTCAGAGTGGTATCCATCTAACCAGAGTCAGGCATCATAGGTCTATCTTCCACTGCTGTTCTGTGCAGGCAATGACACAGCATCTTGAGGATAGTAAGTGCTCTTCTGTGCTCTTGTAACAGGGTGGTCCACAGGAATAGGGGAGGTTGCAACTCCCCTCCCCACCCAAGGGAGATTGGAGCTGAGCAGGGAAGAGAAGAGTCTGGAGAAGGCACATGAGCAGAGAGACACGTGAAGAAGCTGTGCTTACTTTTTTGGTCCTGGACTGATTGAAACAGATGTGGGTGAGAGACCCGTGGGAGGATAACAATGGCAGCTTTTATCTTGATTTTGATTTTGCTCTTTTCCTTCCAGACTTGTCTGGCTGTTTCTGACCCTTTCCTATGGGTCCCCACCAGAAGCTGCTTTAGATTGGTGGCAGGCTTTCAGGCCTCAGAGGCCCTGCTTTTGGGCAATCCTATTTGGCTGGGGAGGGGTAACTTTGGGTGCTCGATTTGGAAACTATATTCTTCCCCATTCTTGCCCTTTTCTGTATTGCACATAAATTGTATTAAAGTTCCTTTCCAGGGGCCTCTCTGGTGGCACAAGGGGTTAAGACGCAACCTATAAAGCTGTCTGCAGCCACTGCAGCACGAATTCGATACCCGGCCAGGCAGGGAGCAACCCACATGGTGCAGCAGACCTCTCCTGACTCGCCCACTGCTCCCCTCAGCAGTGTACTTCAATTAATCTGCCTGTTCTGCTCCCCACTCTGTCTCTGGTGAATCATCTCACTTACACCACATCTCCGGCCTGTACCCCAGTTCTTGTATGCATAAATAAATAAATCTTTAAAAAAATTTAAAAAAATAAAGTTCCTTTCCTTTGAAGATCTTAAGCACTAGAATATGTTCTGTTTTGATGCAGCAGATGGCAGAACCTATTTAGACCAGGCAGGGTTTTTGGGGTCCTGGGGTGCCCTTCTCCCTGTCCTGTAACACTCTGAAACACAACTTGTCAACTTATGGAAGATGGGGTTTCTTTTGCTTGTTTAAAATGGGTAGGGATCATTCTGTCCCATTGTTGCAAGCCCATTCTGCTGTTCTTGCAAAGATAAACAGAAGAAAGAAAGTTTTCAGCTTCTTTGATTAGGAAAATGGTGAAGAACAAAAAGCTGATGGGCCTTCACTGCTCTACAGTAATGAATAAAAATAATCTGCATATTAAGTATAGGTAAGCAGACTTCATGAGGCCCACTAGGTCTTGATTTTGGCTTACCTTTAGTTCCCTGTACTCTTTACATATGCCCTGTACTTTGCATATTGAGAAAAATGTGTTGACCCCTTGGGTAGACTAATCCCACAAGGGGAGACTAATAATAAATACCACCAACTTTTTTATTAAAAAGATATCAATTGTCTATTAAAAAGAATTTCAGTGTGCATGTTTATATGTGCAACAAGTATAAAATCAGAGTGGTTCAGTAATAAATCATTGTGTAAGATTGTTACAGGGCAGGGAGAGGAGCACCCCAGACCCCGCAAACCTGCCTGCTCTAAATAAGTTCTGCCATCTGTCACATCAACACAAAACTTATGAGACTTTAATGAAAAGGAACTTTAATACAGTTAGTAAACAATACAGGAAAGGCAAAGAATACAGTTTCTAAATGAAGCACCCAAAGTTACCCGTCCCCTCATGGGTAAAAGTCCACCCAAGTAGGATTGGCCCAGAGCAAGGCCACAAAGCCTGCCACAAATCTACAGCACCTTCTGGTGGGGACCCATAGGACCTTTCCTATTCAGAAACAGCCAAGCAAGTCTGAGAAGAGAAGAGCAAAATCAAAATCAAGATAAAAGTTGTCATTGTTATCTTCCCCACGGGTCTCTCACCACATCTGTTTCAACCAGTCCATGACCAAAAGGCAAGCATAGTTTCTTCACGTGTCTCTCCGCTCCATGTGCCTCCTCCAGGTCTCCTGGCTCTCCATCCTGCTTCCTTCCTCAGGCTCTTCTGCAGCTGCTGCTTCTCCCTGCTCAGCTCCACCCTCCCCTGGGTGAGGAAGGGAACCAGGAACCTCCCCCTTTCCTGGGGACCACCCTGTTACAAGATTACTGAGTTTTTTACGTAAAACCTTTCAAAATCATAGCAGTAAGTATTAGGCTGATTATTACTCTAGTTGCTCCATGTACATCATATCCTACAAATGCCTAGAGAGGGCAAGTTCTCCAGTCACATCATTTTCCCTTCTTGTTGTGCAAAATAGAAAGGTCTTATAATGAGAAAGAGGGTGGGACAAGACAATAACGATTTCATAGAAAGCCACTTTTCCTCAGGGGACAGCAGAGAGGGCTCATCACGCAGATTACCTCAGTAACCCAGGAAACTCCAGAAAGATTGGTTTAAAATCCCACCTTTGGGAGAGACTGAAATTGCAATTAGGTTAGGTATTAAGTCTTGGTGAGGTTTGGCTTGAAGCACTCCATTTGGGGCCTGTTGTTTCTTTAAGTTTAACAGTAGGAAAATGAAGCCCTTGAAAGTCAAGTTATTCAATTACATGAAGATATTTCTAAACTTTTGATATTCTGAATGCTCTCTGGGTTCTGTGAGGAATAAGCTACATTAAAATAGAGAATGACACGGTGATGTGGACACTTGAGTCAGAGGGTAACAAATTCTGATGCCAGAAGATCAGCAAAAGCCAAGTGGCCCCTTAAGTCCAAAATAAAGCCTTGCTGGGATTCATTAATCTAGAAAATTGAGGTGCCCCAAAGGCTGGGGCACAGATCTAGGGCTTTTAAGACACGGTCAGGACTGGCTGGAGTCCAGGGATTTTGAGGGACAATTGGCTTCTGGATGTAAGTCCTTTCTTTCTTTCTTTCTTTTTAAGGTTTATTTATTTATTCATACAAGAACTGGGATACCGGCCAGAGGTCCGGGGTAAGAGGATTCACCGGAGACACAGTGGGGAGCAGAACAGGCAGGAAAGGTGTGCTGCACCATGTGGGTCACCTTCCTGGCTGGGGATTGAACTCGTGCTGCAGTGGCTGCGGATTGTTTCATAGTCTGAGACTTATCCCTTTGTGCCACCAGGGAGTCCTCTGTAAGTCCTTTCTTAACACAAAAGAGCATGGAGTAAACTGCCCGGGAGTCTCAAAAAGAGAACTTGCAGGGCACCTTTGAAGGGGAGCTCAAGGTGATGAGTTTAAGCCACTCTGCAAAGAGGAGTATCCAGGAAATTAAAAGAGAGGACCCAAAGCAAAATATTTGGCAGAAAAGAATAGTATCAAGTATTTTCAGCTTCTGCTGGCTCAGGTAAATGGAATTGGTGTTTTTTTTCTGTTTTAGGTAGGTCATTTTGTTTGATAGAAACTCATTGCTTTATATACATCTTTAAAATTCTCACAAAGTACAAAAAGAAAAATGCTTTAAACATCCAAATTGACCCAAAGGTTACATAGCTTTCAGAAAAGAAAAAGTGTGCTTTTCTTATCTGTTATTGAATTGGGCCTGCTTTTTCCCATCTTACCTTTCCAAGGTAAATAAAGGATAAAAAGTACTTATATTTATAAAATCAGATTTTCCCAGTGTCTCAGCAACTCCCTGGAAGAGGAATGACCTCTTTCAGATCTCACAGTGCCTGTTTCTTTATTTATTTTCGGGTTTCAGATATTTATTAATCAGTGAACCCCAACACAATACACTAACATGATTTCATGCATTTGGAGGGGAAATATTTCCTGGTAAAATGGAAAATTATGTGGATAACTTGTGGAAGACCTTCATTTTAAGCAGTTTTATAGTGAAATGTTTCACTTGAAAGTCTGGAACTTCTTTCTTCTGTTTGCTGCCATCTATATTCACTAAGTAGAATTCACTGGTGTTAATCATTGGAATGCAGTTTGTTCCAGGGTTCTGGGTCATTCTTTCTGTCTCCACTGACATCTGGATTGAACAACTCCAGATGTATGACATAGGGCTCTGCTCCCATACCTCTGGCTCCAATAAGTACTGAGTGGGGTAGGGGGGGTCAAACTAGGTCTTGGCCTAACCAAGGATCTGGAAGAGCGTGGTGGTGGCAAGGCTTGGGAAGGGGAAAAGAGGAGAACAAATCTGCAAGGCCCAGGATTAAGCCTCTCCCAGAGTTATTTAAGAGCCTCCCTAATGATTTTAAAAATTAACATAACATCTGCAAATACAAAAATGCAAGCTGAATTTGAAAAGCCACAGAAGTATCTTGGTACTTGTGATGTTAAGCTAGAACAATTTATCCTACCCAATTAAATAAAAACCCAAAATTAAAATTCTGAGGTGGGGCCTCCTTGGTGGCTCAAGGGGTTAAGACACAGCACTATGAAGCTACCCACAGCCTCTGCAGCGAGAGTTTGATCCCTGGCCAGGGAGGTGAACCACATGGCACAGCAGACCTCTCCTGACTTGCCTGCAGCTCCCTTAGCAGTGTATTTCAGTCAATCCGCTTGTTGTGTTCCCCACTCTTTCTGTGGTGAATCTTCTCAGTTCCCACACCTCTGAACTGTACTCCAGTTCTTGTGTGCATAAATAAATAAATCTTTAAAAATAAAATAAATTAAAATAAAATTCTGAGGTAAAAGCTTCAGGACAATGGCACCTGATGTTTTATCAAGATTTTCCACATGGTTTTCAACAATCACTGTTCTCCCTTTTATGACCTAAAAGAAAGTTATTTAGGAGGTGTTACCCAGGTATAAGTGTATCAGTGAACACATCTCTCTCTCATCTTCTTTTAATGAAGTGACCACCTGCTCCTTGTCTGTCATGTGACCTCTCCCTTGCTCTCCTTGATGCCACAGGTCCCCAAACACAGAATAAATAGCCCCCATGCATTCCATTAATCTTTTGAGTTTATAATCACGTCAGTTCTCCATACATATGTTATGAAATTGATTTTTTCCTTTACTAACATATCCAATGCTGTTTTGATGACTTGCTCAGCTGAGAAGAACCCACAAGAGTGGGGTTTTTTTCCCTGTACCCCAAAAATTCAAGAAGGAACCCTTTTTGTATGACCTTGTCAGCCAAGTGTTCTTTGTAGTTGTAAAAACATTTAACTTTCAGATGCAGACAATTACCTAAAGTTAATAGCTGCCTCAAAGATTGTATTATTTGACTCATTTGAAATAAAACATACATAATAAGAAATTTTAGTGGTGTTTTGACTACAGCTTTGAAGCTTTAAATAGCAGTACATTGCTTATAATAGTAATGTTTGGACACAAACTTTATAGGGGTCACCTGGTATTTATGCAGAACTGGAATTTGTGTCTGGCTAAAGTGGTTTCTACTGCAAGCACTGTTTTAATCATATTGTGTTTTAATTAGAGGAAACAGGTTGTAATTTAAAAAAAGAAAAAGAAATAAGAATGTATCAATATGAATGTATCAATATGATAAAAAAAAATACCTATTTTTCCTTCACAACCAGTGAATATTTGAATCTCAAAATCCACAGCTTGAGGATCTAGAGGATCCTGCTCTAGAATGTGCAATACATATATTTGTGCCCCCCGCCTTCCACTTTCAGCAAAACTATTTCCACCGTTTTCAATCATTGTTTACTGCCCAAGTTATCCCCATCTTTTTTAGTGGGGTTTTTCTTACTACTGGGAATGAAGGAGTTAAACTAGAATGTTGATAGTGATTAATTTTTAAGATATTTCTCTGTCCCGATAATATTTAGAAACCCCAATTAGGAGGCAAAGTTATACATGTCATTCTAATGCGAGAAACTGTGGACACCACTGAATGTTCTAGAAACATGGTGATACAGGCAAGTGCCCAGGTTCTGCACAGATCTTACCACTAATCCCCTACATATCTCTCAAAGGGAATCTCTCAAAGGGAATATCGGTCATCATTGCCATCACTATCATTCTCACACATGAAAATCTTCAATATGTGAATGTGGACTAACTGGAGGGGAATCAACCATGTTGCAAATACCAGCTTTTCTTCCCTAAAGTTCAATCTCCCCTAAAATTCAATCTTTGTAACTTTAATAACTTCTTCCTTTATGCAGTACTTTCCCACAGATTCCCTCTCTAAAATTTCAACTCTCACTATGCCAAACAGCAAAAGGCACAAATACAGCGCTGTGCATTTTTAGCTAATTTCCTAGCTATTTTTATCATTAGGCTATGACAGACTCAAATAAAAAAATTCAATTTCTGTCTCTGATGACATATGAGAAAAGGCAAAATATGGTGAAATGGTAGCTTTGTCAATGCTTAATGAATACCGCATAAAAGAAATACCCTGATTTATTTTTTCCTCAGAAATCAATAGGCACATTCTCCATTTTTATATTAATCCACTCTGCATTAAGACCTAGAATTGCAGATTAAGGCTTTCAAGTCTCTGTACTCATTTCCCAACCAGCTCTATTTGCTGGTGTGCTTTTGTGGACATTGAGCAATTGTCAGTCATTCCTGCATTTCACCAGCTTCTGCAAATAAGTTATTTGCTGACATGCTGATCTATTAAGTAATGTATGAAGAGAGCCACAGCTTGAGTCATAAAAAGCTTGAGAAAATTCCACAAAGGGTGGTGAGCAAAGGAAAACTTATTTAGTTCAACTGAAACTGGCTCAGACAAATATGCTAATTTGCTGGCTTTACCAGCTGAACTGACTTCAGTGTCTGTTTCATCTACCCTCACCATTGACTTTTAGGTCATATTTGTAACTGCAGACTGTCACAGGCCCAGTCTTTCAGAGTCAGGTTTGGTGTGGGCTTCAAAGCGGAGAAAGGCATCCAGGCATGGTCAAGATAAGGAGGACTCCTACAAGGAGAGGGCAGTGTCACCCACTACCCTGAGAGCAGCTAAGAAAACACACCCAGCAGATGGTAGAATTGGTTCTAATCCTGATGTCTAAGTGTAGGCTGGGGGTAGTTGGTACAACAAAAAGAGAAGTCAACCATATCCTAAAGTTAATTCAGAATGGATTAAAGATTTGACTATAAGAACTGAAACTATAAAATACATAGAAGAAAACACAGGTAATAAGTTTTTGGACACTGGCTTTCATCATGTTTTTTTGGATTTATCTCCAACAGTAAGAGAAACAAAAGAGAATATAAGCAACTGGAACTACATAAAACTAAGCAGCTTCTACACTGTAAAAGAAACCATTCTCAAAATGAAAAGGCAGCCTGCCAAATAGGAGATTATATTTACACACTATGTATCAAAAAAGGAGATAATATCCAAAATATATAAACAACTCAAATAACTCAACAACAAGAAATTATACAACCCAATAAAAAATGAACAGAGGATCTAAATAGACATTCACCAAAGAAGACATACATTAGCCCACAGACACATGAAAAGATATCCTTCATCAACTATATTAGAGAAATGCAAATCAAAACCACAAGGGAATTTCACTGTGTACTGATTAGAATGCTTATTATCAATCTTATTATTAGAATGCTTATTAGAATGCTTATTATAAAAAATAGTAAGTATGGGAGATAATATAGAAAAAAAGAAACCCTCATGTGCTAGTAGTAGAATATAAATCGATGTGGTCACTATGGAAAACAGCATGGAGGGTCTTCAAAAAATAAAAAGTAGAATGACCATATGATCTAGTAACTCCATTTTGGGGCTTATATGGGAAGAATGTCAAAACACTAATTCAAAGATATGTGCACCCTGATGTTTATGACATTATTCACAATAACCAAAATATGGAAACAACCCAGTGTCTAATGACAGATGAGTGGATATATATATATATATGTGTGTGTGTGTGTATATATATATATATATATATATATATATACATACATATGGTGGAATACTACTCAGCAGAGGGTATTCCTGTTTCATTCCTAATCATAGATTAGGAGATAACACGGTATTGATGTTCATTGGTAAGAAGAAATCAGTGAGTGAATGTTCTTTCTTAGTACTTGACAGGTAATTGAGTCAAGCTGCTAACTTTTGGCTAAGAAATCCCAGAGCAGTTAACTAGACAAGATGGAGTCTGGCTCAAAATAGATTCCATAAGCCTAAGAGAAAGGATTTTATATAGAATATGAGGATGAGAAGCAATACGTGTGTGTGTGTGCATGTGTAATATTTGATTGGCTAAAACTTACCCACTTGCCTTATGTGGAAAGCCTGATTAGCTGTCAGCGATTAAGATGTTCTTAAGCTTCATTTTCCAAGATTCAGGTGTGGTGACTCTAACTTAGATTTTACTGTGCTGATACAGGCTATGCATTAAGCCTCCTTCATCTAATGGTTTCCTTTTTAAATTACTTTAACAGGGCCTCCCCGGTGGCTCAGCAGTTGAGCACTGGGCTGCGAAGCTGCCCGCAGCCCCTGCAGCGCCGGTTCAATTCCTGGCTGCTCCCCTGCCACAGGGCGCGCAGACCTCTCCTGCAGCCCGCTGCTCCCCTCAGCAGTGTACCTCGGTCCCTCTGCCTGCTCTGCTCTGCTCCCCGCTCCAGCTCTGGTGAATTCTCTCACCCTCTGACTGTACCCAGTGTTTGAATAAATAAAAAAATAAATAAATCTTAAAAAAAGTTAATAAATAAATTACTTTAACAAACTAATGCTGATTTGGGGTTGTTGAAAAGATTCCCACTCAAAATAACATCTTGATTTTTTTTATTTCTATCAAAATAATACTAATTAAAGAATCCAATTAACATGGAAGTACAAAGTCTCTGCAGAAAATCACATTTTTGTGGATGTGGAATGCAGTTTTTTTCCATATATAGTTACCCTAAACTGTACTTAGAGTACTCAAAAAAAGGGAGCACTATTTCCCAAAAAAATCCTCAAAAAATTTTCAAAAGAATGCCTACTTTATGCTAACATAAGCAAAAGATCACTGATTAGCTTAATTTATCAAGATTTGACCTGAGGGAAATTTGATCAACAATGTTTTCATTCAAAACTAATCACTGAAACATGGCGGCGAGGAGACGCTGCGAGTAAGATCTCCCATTAAAAAAAGTGAATAGGGAGGAAAAGCGGCAGGTCCCAGTGAGAACCGGGACACGGAAGATAAACGGGTGACGCCAGCGAACTGCCCGAAGAAGAAACTGGCCATAAAAGAGGACTAGAAGGGAGGGAAGCGCAGAACCCTGCTCCCCTCCCCCGCCCACAGAGGCGGCACTCTCCGACCCACAGAGAGGAGGAAACAACACACCAAAACGGCCCACAAGAACAAACGACGCAGCAAGCGGGACTGTGCGTGGAAAGGAACTATTGCAGCCACCACACCCCGTGAACGGGAGCTGAGGCGAACCCTGCAGGATCCGCCTTGGCGGTGAGCGAACTGCTCCGGGCGCCATTAGAGAAGAACAAAGACCCCGGGAGACGCGCACACAGCCCGGGCTGCCGGTAAGCCTGCGCGGGAAAGCGGCGCGCTCGGGGAGCTTGAAAAGCAAGTGCAGACCTGTATCGCGGCTGCCCAGGTCCCCGCGCCTGCGACCTAGGCTTGAGGGGAGACGACCTAGGCTTACGGGGAGATGCACGGAGGTCCTCACTGAGGTGAAGGTCCCTCCCTGAGTGAGCAGGAACCAGGCGCCCAGGCACGGGAGCTGTGCAAAAGGCGCCATTCCCGCGCCACTGAACTGGGCTACAGCCCACATCCTGGAACTGAGGGCTTTGAACTGAGACCCGGGGCACGAAAATTCGGGGCGTGGTTTCTCCACGACGGTGGGGCACAAGGCAGACACAGCACCCCAAAGCTGTTGAGGTGTACCCTACCATTCCCACTCTGTTCTCTGTCCCACGGGGTGGGGGGAGGCGAAAAACAGCCCCCCAAGGACAATAGGAGAGATCTCTGGCGCCACCTAGCGACCAGGAAAAAAAAAAAGTCACTAACACCCTATAAAACAAAACAGGACATTTCTTAAGACTGCTTGAAAAGGGCAGAAGGTTTCTGGAGGACCCAGTGGCCAGCCGGGAAGTTATTCCACCCCAGGCCCCTTCTGACCAGCAGTCTGAGCCCACAGAGGGAGCAGGCACCCACGTCCGGGGCAGACCGGGTGCGCAGAAGAGTGTGCCTGAAACCGGAGGCGCAGGGACTGCATCCCGCTTCGCCATTTGAGAACAGGGACATTTCTTCAGTAAAAACTGCCTAAAACCAGCAGAAAGCTCCCCCAGAAGACAGAGATGGCTCCTGGAAGAGCCAGAGGGGAGCGGAGAAGTTCACCCAAGATGTCAGTCAGTCCGAGCAACACAGTGTCCCAACGCATACGACAAATTAGAAAACAGACAGTAGGGAGTAGAAGAACCACACGCAACCTAAAAACTCCTCAGGAAAGAAGCACACCACAAAAAGAAAACCACTCCCCAGATTGCAACGACAGCAACTTGGAAGAACTTCTGAGCCTTCCAGAAAGAGAATTTAAAATTGCCATGATTAAAAAAGTGATAGATCAGAAGAAGGAAATTGAGTCCCTAAAGAGGGAAGTAAGAGAAATGCAGGAGATCAAAGAATTAATGGAGGAACTAAAGAACTCTGGGAAAAGCAATGAAAGCAGAATAGATGAAATGGAAGAACGAATAAGTAATCTTGAAGACACAGAAATAAAAAGAACCAAAACAGAAAAGGAAAGAGAAGTACGAAGGAAAAAGAATGAAGAAAGACTTCGGGAACTATCTGACTCCATGAGGAAAGGAAATATAAGAGTTATAGGAATTCCAGAAGGAGAGGAGAGAGATGTAGGAACAGAGAAAATATTCATGGATATAATTGAAGAGAACTTCCCAAATGAGAAGAAGGAGCTGAAAATTGATATACAAGAAGCAAGAAGAACACCAAACTTCCACGACGAAAGGAAAAACACAGCAAGACACATAATAGTAAATCTCCCAAGAATCCAAGACAAGGAAAAAATAATGAAGCTGACAAGAGAGAAGAAACAGATAACATTCAAAGGAAAACCAATCAGGCTGACATCAGACTTCTCTGAAGAAACACTATGGGCAAGGAGAGAGTGGAGGGACATAGTCAACAGACTTCAAGAAAACAGATGCCAACCAAGAATACTCTATCCCGCAAAGCTCTCTTTCCTCCATGAAGAAAGAATATGGACCTTCCCAGACAAAGAGAAACTCCGGAATTTCATTGCGACTAAACCCCCACTCCAAAAAATACTACAAGGAATCCTAAAGCCAGAACCTCAGAGGGACGAATAACAACGAAAGAAGACCAAAAAAAAAAAAAAAGTTATTAAAAGAATAAATAAATAAAATCAAAGGAAAGACAAACATAATGGCAAATACAGAGGCTAACATATCAATATTAACTCTAAATGTAAATGGACTAAACTCTTCAATAAAAAGACACAGAGTTGCAGCCTGGATTAAGAAACAAAACCCAACCTTTTGCTGTCTCCAGGAAACACATTTAGCTACAAAAGATAAAAATAGGCTCAAAGTCAAAGGATGGAAAACAATCCTACAAGCAAATGGGCCAAAAAAGAAAGCAGGAACAGCTATACTTATATCAGATAAAAACAGACTTCAAACTCAAAAAAATAAAAAGAGACCCCAATGGTCACTACATTATGATTAAGGGGACAATACTTCAAGAAGAAATAACACTCATTAACATATACTCACCAAACGAAAGAGCACCAAAATATATCAGACAACTGTTGTCCTCTCTGAAAACAGACATCAGAGAAAACACATATGTAGTGGGAGACTTCAACACACCACTATCAACAATGGATAGATCAACAAGACAAAAAATAAGTAAAGAAACTAAAGCTCTAAATAAGGACCTAGAGCATTTGGGCTTAACAGACATCTATAGAACACTAAACCCAAAAAAAACGGAGTACACATTTTTCTCAAGCGCACACGGATCATTCTCCAGGATCGATCACATACTGGGGCACAAGACAAACATCAACAGATACACCAAGATTGAAATCATACCAACCATCTTTTCTGACCACGAAGGCATCAAACTAGAAATAAATCATAAAAAGAAGGCAAGGTACTATCCTACCTCATGGAGATTAAAAGCCACACTACTGGAAGACCACTGGACTAACGAGGAGATCAAAGAAGAAATTAAAAAATTCTTTGAATTGAATGACAAGGAGGACACCAATATCCTAAATGTATGGGATGCAGCAAAAGCAGTAATAAGAGGAAAATATATAGCAATAGAAGCTCACATCAAAAAACAAGAAAGAACTCAAAGAAACAACCTAATCTCGAAGCTCAAAGATTTAGAAAAAGAACAACAAAAAACCCCAGAACCAGTAGAAGAAAAGAAATAATAAAAACCAAAGCAGAAATAAATGAAATTGAAACTAAAAAAACAATCCAAAAGATCAATGAAACCAAGAGCTGGTTCTTTGAAAAAATAAATATAATAGACAAACCCCTAGCCAGGCTCACAAAGGAAAAAGGGGAAAAGCACAAATACACAGAATCATAAATGAAAGAGGAGAAATCACAACGGACACAGCAGAAATCAAAAGAATAATCAGTAACTACTATGAACAGTTATATGGAAACAAGTTCAACAATCTAGAGGAGATGGACAAATTCCTACAACTCTACAATCACCCAAAGCTAGATAAAGAAGAAATAGAACACCTAAACAGACCAATTACAAGCAGCGAAATTGAAATGGTAATTAAAAACCTCCCCAAAAACAAAAGCCCAGGACCTGATGGATTTACAAATGAATTCTACCAAACATTCAGAGACGAATTAGTGCCTATCCTTCACAAACTCTTCCAAAAAATTGAGAAGGAAGGGACAATACCAAACACGTTCTATGAAGCCAATATTACACTAATACCAAAACCGAATAAGGACAACACAAAAAAGGAAAACTATAGGCCAATCTCCCTAATGAACACTGATGCAAAAATCCTCAATAAAATTTTAGCTATCAGAATCCAACAATGTATCCATAAGATAATTCACCACGACCAAGTTGGATTCATTCCAGGGGCACAAGGATGGTTTAACATCCGAAAATCAATCAACGTTATCCAACACATCAACAAAAAGAAATATAAAAACCATATGATAATATCAATAGATGCTGAGAAAGCTTTCGACAAAGTGCAACACCCATTCATGATAAAAGCCCTTGAAATTCTTGGGATACAAGGAACATACCTCAACATCATAAAGGCCATCTATGACAAGCCAACAGCCAGTATCATTCTCAATGGTGAAAAGCTGAAAGCACTTCCATTAAGATCTGGAACAAGACAAGGATGTCCACTCTCACCACTGCTTTTCAATATAATACTGGAAGTCCTAGCCAGAGCAATAAGACAAGAGAAAGACATCCAAGGAATCCAAATAGGAAAAGAAGAAGTCAAACTATCACTATTTGCAGATGATATGATAATATACATAGAGAACCCCAAAATCTCCACAGAAAAACTAATTCAACTCATCAATCAATTCAGTAAAGTGGCAGGATACAAAATCAACACGCAAAAGTCAGTAGCCTTCCTATACACAAACAATAAATCTGAAGAAGAAGAAATCAAAAAAACCACCCCTTTTATTATCGAAACAAAAAAAATCAAATATTTGGGAATAAATCTAACAAAAGAGGTAAAGGACCTATACAAAGAAAACTATAAAACACTGTTAAAAGAAATAGAAGAAGACACAAAGAAATGGAAAGACATCCCCTGCTCATGGATTGGAAGAATAAACATTATTAAAATGGCCATCCTACCAAAAGCAATATACAGATTCAATGCTATTCCAATCAAAATCTCAATGGCATTCTTCAAAGAAATAGAACAATTATTGATGAAATTCATATGGAATCACCAAAAACCCCGAATAGACAAAGCTCTACTGAAAAAAAAAGAAGGAAATGGAGGCATCACACTCCCAGACTTCAAACTATACTACAAAGCCATAATCATCAAAACTGCATGGTATTGGAACAAGAACAGACATACAGACCAATGGAATCGAATAGAAAATCCAGAAATAAACCCACAGATTTATGGTCAACTAATCTTTGACAAAGGAGCAAAGACTATGCATTGGAGCAAAGAAAGTTTGTTCAATAAATGGTGCTGGGAAAACTGGGTCGCTACATGCAAAAGAATGAAGCTTGACCACTACCTCACACCATACACAAAAATCAACTCAAAATGGATTAAAGAACTAGACATAAGACCTGAAACCATAAAATACATAGAAGGAAATATAGGCGAAACACTACGGGATTTGCACATCAAAGACATCTTTACAGACACATCACCCAAAGCAGTGATAGTGAAGAGAAAGATAAACAGCTGGGACTACATCAAATTAAAGAGCTTCTGCACAGCAAAAGAGACAATAACAAAAACAAAGAGAAACCCCACCAACTGGGAGAACATTTTTGCACCCAACACTAATGATAAAGGACTGATCACAAAATCTGCAAAGAGCTGATGAGACTCAGCAACAACAAAGAAAATAATCCAGTCAAAAAATGGGCAGAAGAGCTAAAAAGAAACTTCTCTGAAGAGGAAATGCAAATGGCCAACAGACATATGAAAAAATGTTCAACATCACTTGTAATCAGGGAAATGCAAATCAAAACTACTATGAGATACCATCTCACACCAGTGAGAATGGCACATATTAAAAAAACTAGCAACAACAAATGTTGGCGAGGATGTGGAGAAAAAGGAACTCTTGTGCACTGTTGGTGGGAGTGCAAACTGGTCCAACCATTATGGAGAGTTGTGTGGAGATTTCTGGACCTACTAAACATAGAGCTTCCATATGATCCAGCAATTCCACTCCTAGGTATTTACCCAAAGGACACAGAAACATCAATTCCAAAGAGCACCTGCACTCCTATGTTTATAGCAGCACTGTTTACAATAGCTAAGCTTTGGAAACAACCCAAATGCCCAAAAATAGATGACTGGATCAAGAAGATGTGGTACATATATACCATGGAATATTACTCAGCGTTCAAAAAAGATAAACACATGCAATTTGCAGCAACATGGATGGCACTGGAAGGGATCATGCTCAGCGAAATAAGCCAAAAAGAAAAAGAAAAATACCGGATGGTCTCACTCATAGCAGGAATCTAGAAAACTTAAATAAGGGACCAGGAAAATGAATATAAGAAAGTGAAAATCAAAATCAACAAAAAACTATGAACCAGAGACACTTTTTGGGGGGTGGGGGGCGGGAGGGGAAGGATTGGTGTCAGAATGGGGCGTTTGCAATTGTATGGGGGAATATAAAAATAAAATTTAATATTTAAAAAAAAAAAAAAAAAAAAACTAATCACTGAAGAAGCTCAAGTCATTAAAATATATATTATAAAGAATGTTCTCTTTGCAGCTGTCTTTTAGAATATGTAAATTAGGATGGTCAATAACAGAGCACCATTGTCAGTACTCCCTGTGCAGAGGGAGTTACCTTTGGTTGAGTATAAGGCAATGAGAAAGGCCAGGTAGATGATAACCTACAGAGGAACCCGGTACAAAGCAACCCGGTAATTCAGTAGAAAAAGGAGAGGGAACACAATAGAGAAAGAGAAGAAATAATGACTAAATTTGCCCCTCCTTGTTTTTAAATATTGATGGTTCTCATTATCAGTAAAATAAATTCCTAATTCCTTAGCAGGTCAAGCTAGTACTCTAGGAATCATTCATTTGTAGGTTGCATTGTCAAGCATGATTCCCTAGATGCCAATTTTACAGAATTACTCAAATTCTCCAGACTAATTCTTTGCTTTCCGGCCTTAGTGCTTTTGCTCAAATATTCCCTCCTCTTAAAGATATCTTTATTCATAGCTAAGTCTACTCTAGCTAAAAAGCTTCCCCAGATCATATTTCATTCTGCAACTGAAATTTATCTTTCCTCACTCTTCCTGGATTAGCAATGCATTTGATACGTATGTAAGTGCACTTATCTCATTCTGCCTAATGTGGCAATTAGCTGGGACTGTCTATCTCCTTTGTAAGGCTGTAATCTGAGAGTAGAGACCCATTTTAGCCATTTTGTATCCTCCAGCACACTCATTGCAATGCCTCCCATGTAAAAAGAATTCTAGAATCATAAACTCAGAGTTGGAAGAAAACAAAAATTTAATAGTAAATGTCAAATGTCATGTCAAGATACATCTGATGCAAGAATGATGGAGGAAAGATTTAAGCAAGAGGCTAGGAAAAGAAAATTTAAAAGAGCAATAGTAAGTACTTACTAAGAACTTTTTTTCATTTATGTTCATAGACTTTTAAAAATATATGTATATATTGCAGAATGATGACCAAAACATTTCAATTTAGGGTGGTTATTTTTCATTTTTGAGCAGACTGACATGGCAGAATCAACCTTTATTCTACACTTTTTTAGCCTGGTCAAAAAGTTTCCAAATTTCTAAACATTTAAAATATATTTAATATATTATACTAAATATATAATTAAGAAAGTATATTTTTATAACTAATGTCAATATAAAAATATAATCAGTCAATAGTTCATTTATATCGAAGTTACAATGTTAATATTACTTAAGTGATAACTTTTTTATTGAAGTGATATTACATTATAACACCATATTAATTTCAGTTGTGCATTACTGGGAAAATATATATATATAGTACATTTCGTTCACTGCTAAACATCCAATTCTATTCTTCTCCATACCATTGTCCCCTTTGTCCTGATTTACTCACCCATCTTCCCTTCCCTTTGGTAACCAAAAAGTGGTCCCATAGTCCAAAAGTTTATTTTTCTTTCATTTAATTCATCTATTTTTTTTTTAACATTAAATTTTATTTTTATATTCCCCCATACAATTGCAAATGCCCCATTCTGACCCCAATCCTTCCCCTCCCGCCCCCCACCCACCAACAAGTGTCTCTGGTTCATAGTTTTTTGTTGATTTTGATTTTCACTTTCTTATATTCATTTTCCTGGTCCCTTATTTAAGTTTTCTAGATTCCTGCTATGAGTGAGACCATCCGGTATTTTTCTTTTTCTTTTTGGCTTATTTCGCTGAGCATGATCCCTTCCAGTGCCATCCATGTTGCTGCAAATTGCATGTGTTTATCTTTTTTGAACGCTGAGTAATATTCCATGGTATATATGTACCACATCTTCTTGATCCAGTCATCTATTTTTGGGCATTTGGGTTGTTTCCAAAGCTTAGCTATTGTAAACAGTGCTGCTATAAACATAGGGGTGCAGGTGTTCTTTGGAATTGATGTTTCTGTGTCCTTTGGGTAAATACCTAGGAGTGGAATTGCTGGATCATATGGAAGCTCTATGTTTAGTAGGTCCAGAAATCTCCACACAGCTCTCCATAATGGTTGGACCAGTTTGCACTCCCACCAACAGTGCACAAGAGTTCCTTTTTCTCCACATCCTCGCCAACATTTGTTGTTGCTAGTTTTTTTTAATATGTGCCATTCTCACTGGTGTGAGATGGTATCTCATGGTAGTTTTGATTTGCATTTCCCTGATTACAAGTGATGTTGAACATTTTTTCATATGTCTGTTGGCCATTTGCATTTCCTCTTCAGAGAAGTTTCTTTTTAGCTCTTCTGCCCATTTTTTGACTGGATTATTTTCTTTGTTGTTGCTGAGTCTCATCAGCTCTTTGCAGATTTTTGTGATCAGTCCTTTATCATTAGTGTTGGGTGCAAAAATGTTCTCCCAGTTGGTGGGGTTTCTCTTTGTTTTTGTTATTGTCTCTTTTGCTGTGCAGAAGCTCTTTAATTTGATGTAGTCCCAGCTGTTTATCTTTCTCTTCACTATCACTGCTTTGGGTGATGTGTCTGTAAAGATGTCTTTGATGTGCAAATCCCGTAGTGTTTCGCCTATATTTCCTTCTATGTATTTTATGGTTTCAGGTCTTATGTCTAGTTCTTTAATCCATTTTGAGTTGATTTTTGTGTATGGTGTGAGGTAGTGGTCAAGCTTCATTCTTTTGCATGTAGCGACCCAGTTTTCCCAGCACCATTTATTGAACAAACTTTCTTTGCTCCAATGCATAGTCTTTGCTCCTTTGTCAAAGATTAGTTGACCATAAATCTGTGGGTTTATTTCTGGATTTTCTATTCGATTCCATTGGTCTGTATGTCTGTTCTTGTTCCAATACCATGCAGTTTTGATGATTATGGCTTTGTAGTATAGTTTGAAGTCTGGGAGTGTGATGCCTCCATTTCCTTCTTTTTTTTTCAGTAGAGCTTTGGCTATTCGGGGTTTTTGGTGATTCCATATGAATTTCATCAATAATTGTTCTATTTCTTTGAAGAATGCCATTGAGATTTTGATTGGAATAGCATTGAATCTGTATATTGCTTTTGGTAGGATGGCCATTTTAATAATGTTTATTCTTCCAATCCATGAGCAGGGGATGTCTTTCCATTTCTTTGTGTCTTCTTCTATTTCTTTTAACAGTGTTTTATAGTTTTCTTTGTATAGGTCCTTTACCTCTTTTGTTAGATTTATTCCCAAATATTTGATTTTTTTTGTTTCGATAATAAAAGGGGTGGTTTTTTTGATTTCTTCTTCTTCAGATTTATTGTTTGTGTATAGGAAGGCTACTGACTTTTGCGTGTTGATTTTGTATCCTGCCACTTTACTGAATTGATTGATGAGTTGAATTAGTTTTTTCTGTGGAGATTTTGGGGTTCTCTATGTATATTATCATATCATCTGCAAATAGTGATAGTTTGACTTCTTCTTTTCCTATTTGGATTCCTTGGATGTCTTTCTCTTGTCTTATTGCTCTGGCTAGGACTTCCAGTATTATATTGAAAAGCAGTGGTGAGAGTGGACATCCTTGTCTTGTTCCAGATCTTAATGGAAGTGCTTTCAGCTTTTCACCATTGAGAATGATACTGGCTGTTGGCTTGTCATAGATGGCCTTTATGATGTTGAGGTATGTTCCTTGTATCCCAAGAATTTCAAGGGCTTTTATCATGAATGGGTGTTGCACTTTGTCGAAAGCTTTCTCAGCATCTATTGATATTATCATATGGTTTTTATATTTCTTTTTGTTGATGTGTTGGGTAACGTTGATTGATTTTCGGATGTTAAACCATCCTTGTGCCCCTGGAATGAATCCAACTTGGTCGTGGTGAATTATCTTATGGATACATTGTTGGATTCTGATAGCTAAAATTTTATTGAGGATTTTTGCATCAGTGTTCATTAGGGAGATTGGCCTATAGTTTTCCTTTTTTGTGTTGTCCTTATTCGGTTTTGGTATTAGTGTAATATTGGCTTCATAGAACGTGTTTGGTATTGTCCCTTCCTTCTCAATTTTTTGGAAGAGTTTGTGAAGGATAGGCACTAATTCGTCTCTGAATGTTTGGTAGAATTCATTTGTAAATCCATCAGGTCCTGGGCTTTTGTTTTTGGGGAGGTTTTTAATTACCATTTCAATTTCGCTGCTTGTAATTGGTCTGTTTAGGTGTTCTATTTCTTCTTTATCTAGCTTTGGGTGATTGTAGAGTTGTAGGAATTTGTCCATCTCCTCTAGATTGTTGAACTTGTTTCCATATAACTGTTCATAGTAGTTACTGATTATTCTTTTGATTTCTGCTGTGTCCGTTGTGATTTCTCCTCTTTCATTTATGATTCTGTGTATTTGTGCTTTCTCCCTTTTTTCCTTTGTGAGCCTGGCTAGGGGTTTGTCTATTTTATTTATTTTTTCAAAGAACCAGCTCTTGGTTTCATTGATCTTTTGGATTGTTTTTTTAGTTTCAATTTCATTTATTTCTGCTTTGGTTTTTATTATTTCTTTTCTTCTACTGGTTCTGGGGTTTTTTTGTTGTTCTTTTTCTAGATCTTTGAGCTTCGAGATTAGGTTGTTTCTTTGAGTTCTTTCTTGTTTTTTGATGTGAGCTTCTATTGCTATATATTTTCCTCTTATTACTGCTTTTGCTGCATCCCATACATTTAGGATATTGGTGTCCTCCTTGTCATTCAATTCAAAGAATTTTTTAATTTCTTCTTTGATCTCCTCGTTAGTCCAGTGGTCTTCCAGTAGTGTGGCTTTTAATCTCCATGAGGTAGGATAGTTCCTTGCCTTCTTTTTATGATTTATTTCTAGTTTGATGCCTTCGTGGTCAGAAAAGATGGTTGGTATGATTTCAATCTTGGTGTATCTGTTGATGTTTGTCTTGTGCCCCAGTATGTGATCGATCCTGGAGAATGATCCATGTGCGCTTGAGAAAAATGTGTACTCCGTTTTTTTTGGGTTTAGTGTTCTATAGATGTCTGTTAAGCCCAAATGCTCTAGGTCCTTATTTAGAGCTTTAGTTTCTTTACTTATTTTTTGTCTTGTTGATCTATCCATTGTTGATAGTGGTGTGTTGAAGTCTCCCACTACATATGTGTTTTCTCTGATGTCTGTTTTCAGAGAGGACAACAGTTGTCTGATATATTTTGGTGCTCTTTCGTTTGGTGAGTATATGTTAATGAGTGTTATTTCTTCTTGAAGTATTGTCCCCTTAATCATAATGTAGTGACCATTGGGGTCTCTTTTTATTTTTTTGAGTTTGAAGTCTGTTTTATCTGATATAAGTATAGCTGTTCCTGCTTTCTTTTTTGGCCCATTTGCTTGTAGGATTGTTTTCCATCCTTTGACTTTGAGCCTATTTTTATCTTTTGTAGCTAAATGTGTTTCCTGGAGACAGCAAAAGGTTGGGTTTTGTTTCTTAATCCAGGCTGCAACTCTGTGTCTTTTTATTGAAGAGTTTAGTCCATTTACATTTAGAGTTAATATTGATATGTTAACATCTGTATTTGCCATTATGTTTGTCTTTCCTTTGATTTTATTTATTTATTCTTTTAATAACTTTTTTTTTTTTTTTGGTCTTCTTTCGTTGTTATTCGTCCCTCTGAGGTTCTGTCTTTAGGATTCCTTGTAGTATTTTTTGGAGTGGGGGTTTAGTCGCAATGAAATTCCGGAGTTTCTCTTTGTCTGGGAAGGTCCATATTCTTTCTTCATGGAGGAAAGAGAGCTTTGCGGGATAGAGTATTCTTGGTTGGCATCTGTTTTCTTGGAGTCTGTTGACTATGTCCCTCCACTCTCTCCTTGCCCGTAGTGTTTCTTCAGAGAAGTCTGATGTCAGCCTGATTGGTTTTCCTTTGAATGTTATCTGTTTCTTCCCTCTTGTCAGCTTCATTATTTTTTCCTTGTCCTGGATTCTTGGGAGCTTTACTATTATGTGTCTTGCTGTGTTTTTCCTTTCGTCGTGGAAGTTTGGTGTTCTTCTTGCTTCTTGTATATCAATTTTCAGCTCCTTCTTCTCATTTGGGAAGTTCTCTTCAATTATATCCATGAATATTTTCTCTGTTCCTACATCTCTCTCCTCTCCTTCTGGAATTCCTATAACCCTTATATTTCCTTTCCTCATGGAGTCAGATAGTTCCCGAAGTCTTTCTTCATTCTTTTTCCTTCGTACTTCTCTTTCCTTTTCTGTTTTGGTTCTTTTTATTTCTGTGTCTTCAAGATTACTTATTCGTTCTTCCATTTCATCTATTCTGCTTTCATTGCTTTTCCCAGAGTTCTTTAGTTCCTCCATTAATTCTTTGATCTCCTGCATTTCTCTTACTTCCCTCTTTAGGGACTCAATTTCCTTCTTCTGATCTATCACTTTTTTAATCATGGCAATTTTAAATTCTCTTTCTGGAAGGCTCAGAAGTTCTTCCAAGTTGCTGTCGTTGCAATCTGGGGAGTGGTTTTCTTTTTGTGGTGTGCTTCTTTCCTGAGGAGTTTTTAGGTTGCGTGTGGTTCTTCTACTCCCTACTGTCTGTTTTCTAATTTGTCGTATGCGTTGGGACACTGTGTTGCTCGGACTGACTGACATCTTGGGTGAACTTCTCCGCTCCCCTCTGGCTCTTCCAGGAGCCATCTCTGTCTTCTGGGGGAGCTTTCTGCTGGTTTTAGGCAGTTTTTACTGAAGAAATGTCCCTGTTCTCAAATGGCGAAGCGGGATGCAGTCCCTGCGCCTCCGGTTTCAGGCACACTCTTCTGCGCCCCCGGTCTGCCCCGGACGTGGGTGCCTGCTCCCTCTGTGGGCTCAGACTGCTGGTCGGAAGGGGCCTGGTGTGGAATAACTTCCCGGCTGGCCACTGCAGAAGCCTTCTGCCCTTTTCAAGCAGTCTTAAGAAATTTCCTGTTCTATGGGGTGTTAGTGACTTTTTTTTTTCCTGGTCACTAGGTGGCGCCAGAGATCTCTCCTATTGTCCTTGGGGGGCTGTTTTTCGTCCCCCCCACCCCGTGGGACAGGGAACAGAGCGGGAATGGTAGGGTACACCTCAACAGCTTTGGGGTGCTGTGTCTGCCTTGTGCCCCACCGTCGTTGAGAACCCACGCCCCGAATTTTCGTGCCCCGGGTCTCAGTTCAAAGCCCTCAGTTCCAGGACGCGGGCTGTAGCCCAGTTCAGTGGCGCAGGAATGGCGCCTTTTTCACTGCTCCCGTGCCCGGGTGCCTGGTTCCTGCTCACTCAGGGAGGGACCTTCACCTCAGTGAGGACCTCCGCGCGTCTCCCCGCAAGCCTAGGTCGTCTCCCCGCAAGCCTAGGTCGCAGGCGCGGGTACCTGGGCAGCCGCGATTCCGGTCTGCACTTGCTTTTCAAGCTCCCCGAGCGCGCCAGGTTTCCGTGCCAGCTTACCGGCAGCCCGGGCTGTGTGCGCGTCTCCCGGGGTCTTTGTTCTTCTCTAATGGCGCCCGGAGCCGTTCCCTCACCGCCGCGGTGGATCCTGCAGGGTTCGCCTCAGCTCCCGTTCACGGGGTGTGGTGGCTGCAATAGTTCCTTTCCACTCACAGTCCCGCTTGCTGCGTCGTTTGTTCTTGTTGGTTGTTTTGGTTTGTTGTTTTTCTCCCTCTCTGCTGGTCAGAGAGTGCCGCCTCTGTGGGCGGGGGAGGGGAGCAGGGTTCTGCGCTTCCCTCCCTTCTAGTCCTCTTTTATGGCCACTTTCTTCTTCCGGTAGTTTGCTGGAGTCACCCGTTTATCTTCCGTGTCCCAGTTCTCACTGGGACCTGCCGCTTTTCCTCCCTATTAACTTTTTTTAATGGGAGATCTTACTCGCAGCGTCTCCTCGCCGCCATGTTCGGACATCAACTCTAATTCATCTATTTGTTTTCTTTCTATACTACATATGAGTAAAATCACATGGTGTTTTTCTTTCTCTGTCTGATTTATTTCACTAACCATAATTCTCACTAGGTCCATCCATGTTGTTGCAAGTGGGAAAAGTTAATCTTTTTTATAGCAGAATAGTATTCCATTATGTATTTATACTACATCTTTATCTACTAGTCAGCTGATGGGCACTTAGGTTGTTTCCAGCAACTGCTGCAATAAACATGGAAGAGCATGTCTCTCTCCAAATTAGTGTTTTTGCATTTTTTAAGGTAAAAACCCACAAGTGAAGTAACTGGATCATACAGAATTTCTATTTTTAATTTTTTAAGAAATCTCCCTGCTGTTTTCCATAATAGTTTCAACATTTTACATTCCCACCAATAGTATAAGGATTCCATTTTCTCCACATCCTCTCCCATACTTAGCCACAAGTATAAAGTGATAATTCGTTGTTAGATCTACATTTCTCTGATAATAAGAGATGATGAATAATTTTTCCTTTACCTATTTGTTCTATGCACTGCACAATTCCAAGTCATTTCACAAATTATCTTGTTTAATTTTCACAATACAACACCGTCATCCCCATTCTAACAGAGAATAAACCAAGACACAGACATGTTGAACAATTTATCCAAAGTCAAACAGTTTAAAATGGTGGAGCCAGAATTCACACCCAGCAGTTTGACTGGTCAGTAAAACACACAGTTCAGCAAAGGGCCATGTCACATATGTCTTAAGAAGGAATCTTTGGGAATGGGTGAAAGAAATGTACTTTCCATCCTGCTAACATTTGGATACCCATGTACACTGGGTGATTATCTTGAAGTCAAGAACCTTAACCAATATGGTCAACATACAAAAAATATTTCAAAACATTCATATGACATTTTCAAAAAGTACCTTTCTGTGATTTTTAAATCACAATTCCCCATGAAAGCAACACATTTGGTAACGAGCCCAGCACTGTAGCCACAATAGAGGAAACTTAGAGAATTTAATCAAAGGCATGTACCCCGCCATCAGGGCCCCTTTGGGGATGCTTGCTAGAAAAACCACATGTAGTTTTCATTGTCTGTCATCTGGGCCTAATGTTACCCTTGTTTTTTTTTTCTGCCTTATAATAATTCAAAGCAGATTGCCTGTAGGAAAAATTTTTTAAAGCCTAATTTTTTATAACTTCGATGTTAAGCAAATTTTTCAAATTTTCCCATTCTAATCATAGCTGAGTAAAATATTTATAAACTAATAAAGCTGACAGTTTGTTATTTTTCATTTTTGAACCAGAATGCAAAAAAAACACCAAGTATTGATGTCATGTATGTTCTCAGTGGTCACAACATGGACAGGTCTACTTGATTCTAGGGAATATGTAGATCAGTTCTGGTTTCATAAACTCCATGAAACTAAGCCCCATACAATATTTGGGCAAACTTCTAAAGGTAAACATGGGAATGTATTGGCAACTGGTATAAGAAGTACTTAATAAGGAAGCAAAATATGTCCTCAGTCCATCTTCAGCTAAACCCATATATTTTGCCCCGACTCCTTCTCCACCATTGTGTTGGGCTCCTCCAGGGACACATCTCACACTGTAGTCTAAGTAAATGCTCCTATCATCAGTTCTCCCTTCTCTTTCTTGCTCATAGTCTCTTCCATCAAGTCATTTTACAGTGCCCACATTTCCTAGGACAAGATCTCTTGCCTATCTTTCATACTGCAAATACCATAACTGATTTAGAACTTAAAGTTCTGCATTTTAACTGAAGGAAAGACAATACTCTGATAGGATTAGAGCCTAACACATAAGCCCTGGAATTCTAGTGTCAACTAATAGGAGAAATGATCTAGGGGGAGCC
Source organism: Talpa occidentalis (assembly GCF_014898055.3). Classification (NCBI taxonomy): domain Eukaryota; kingdom Metazoa; phylum Chordata; class Mammalia; order Eulipotyphla; family Talpidae; genus Talpa; species Talpa occidentalis. Next base: position 65,497,145 of record NW_023601433.1, on the reverse strand, counting down.
AAGCATCTCATCCTTAGTGAAAAATCATATCGGGGGGCATCAAGCCATCTCATCTTAAGCCAGCTCTGCTTCCTACTTTTCTTGAAACTTTAAGTTCTTCATCCCCTATGTTTCTGTCTGTGAGTTGGAAATGTGGTATAGCATAAAGAGGTATGGAAGGAAAAGAAAATACCTGAGACTTAAGCACAAATTTGCTGCTCATCTGTAGCTCCAGCCTCAGTTTCCACTCCCAGGCCCAGTATTAGTAGCTGATTCATTCATTCAACCCATGTTCATAAAGTTCCAACTAGATAACAGGAAAAATAACATAATCACAGGGCTGCGGAGAGTTCACACATGTAAACATTTAAATTAAATATTTTGTACAAATCAATATTGTGAAATATCTATAAAGTTCTATGCAATGCAATCATTAAAGGAACTGTACCACTACTTACTTTAAGTTGTAAAAGTCGGCTTTACTCTTCCAGGGCTTCTCACTGTTCTCTCTTCCTCCAAGATGGTAAGACTCCAGATGTTGTTTCTCCTTTCTCAAATTGTATAACAACTTTGATGTTTCACTTTCAATCAACACTAATAGATTCTAATTGCAGATATTATGTATGAGAATGGTGCTACTTGTTGATAAATGAGCTGCCAGCACAGGATGTCCTGCCACACCATGTATCTGAACACAGGGAGATGTGGTGTCATCCCACAAATCACTCCTGGCACCTTGGACTCGGTTGAAGGCACCTGGCAGTCTCCTTGTTTCAGGGCACTTGGCTTTGCCAGCCACTGATTGTCATCAAATAATACACTCTCACATCAGTCAAGAGTTTGCTTTTGCAAAAAGATTCTCTTTAAAATAGCCCTTTTAATTCATTTCCAAGCCACTGGCAAACATTGTCATATAATGGAGGCAGAATAATAGAATATTTTGGTATTTTAATATAGAATATTATTTAATAATAGAATAATGATAGAATATTTTCACATTTTTCTGGGAGGAAATCAGGGAAAAAAGAAAAGATTGTGTTTTGACTAAAGTTTGAGAGTAAGAATTTCCAGGGTCAGAGAGCAGCTACACCCATGATCTCATAGTGATATGTTTTCACAAGGATTTTGAGTGAATCCTTTGATTAACATGGGAAATTAAACATCATCTTTACTATAGAATTTATTCCAACTCTTTAAAGCTTAAGGATTTAATCTTTCAACTCCCCAACATGTTAATGTGTCACAGATGATTCTAAATAAATAGAATGGCTAGTAGCACAGTTGGGTTGAGTCAAGGATAATAAGTTCAACCATGAGTGAAACTTGAAAAAAATTGAAAATAATGCATTTGATGTTCATTTTACAGAACATGAACAATATTGAAGACAGAAGATTATTGAACAATATTGAAGACAGAAGAAGATAGATTCGGAAAGAAAAATAATCTTTTATATTCCCTGTTGAATTTGGAAATTTCCAGTCAAATAATTTCTTTTCTGCAAAGCTTCTCAGGCATAAGATGCTGTTGTCAAAGTTAGGTGCTGAAACAGCTATCTGATTCCAGACATGCTGGTCTTATTTCAGTTCTTTTCGTAACCACAGAACCACTGCTTTTGCTGTTTTCTCAGACCAGAACATTCTCCATGCACTCCCCCACCGACTAGCTATTGCTTATTCTTCGGATTTAACTTAAATGTTACTCCCACATCATAATCATCTCAGCATCCAAGTTTCCTTCCCTCACCCACTTAACCCTTAAACTATCACTATCATCTCCAGGCCTCCTTTGGGATGCCCTTCACCCTTGTAATGATTTTTCATCTTGGCTGTCCCATGGCCTGTATCATCCCTGAGGACCGAGATCAGGTCTTCTTTGTCTTTATGTTGCCAATACCTACCTAATGTGAGGTCTATCACATTTTAGGCCCTTGATTAATATTTGCTGACCTAGTTAATGAATATACAAGTGAGTGAATTCAGTCATCTTGATGCCCTTTTACAGAGTGAACATAAATTGGCTCCTGGCATTGATGTTTAGAAACATGACTAAGGCTCTTCACAGTCCCTTCCCCGGAATATTCTATATCTAGACACTCAGTATATTGTGTAGCCTAAAAGATAAAAGTAAAACCAAAGACTCACCTTGTGGGTTTTCTGCACCAATCATCAAAGATGAGGAAGTTATTCTTTACTAAAGGGTGTAATTCTTCATTAAAGCACATCACCATTTGTCATTTGCCAAGAAACTGAAGGAATTCAAGAATTTTATCTGTATCTTAAAAGAAAAACAAGCAAGCACCCAAAACTACTAAACATACAGAAGGTTCCCATGCAAATAAACCGGTCATCAAGGTTAAGTGGAAAATGAGCAGCAGATGCTAGCCCTGCCAGGTTCCCCAGCATAGATTGCATCAAGGTCCTGCCAGCCTGTGTAAACAAACCCTTGTGGTGGAGTCTCTGCTCCTAGGGGGGGAAATGAACATACATGAAGAGCCTGACCTACAAATTTGACTAGTAATATTGATTCCACAAATATAGATGGGTCAGAATACTTAAAAATGTATTCCAGGGCCTCCCTGGTGGTGCAGGGGTTAAAGACAGTGCTATAAAGCTATTACCAGCCACTGCAGCCTGAGTTTGATCCCCAACCAGCCAGGGAGCAGCCCACATGGTGCAGCAGACCTCTCCTGTCTCACCTACTGGTCCCCTCAGCTGTATATTTCAGTGTATCTACCTGTTCTGCTCCCCACTCTCTCTGGTGAATTCTCTCCCCCCTCCCCCACCACACCTTTGGCCTACACCCCAGTTCTTATATGCATAAATAAATAAATCTTTTTTAAAAAATGTATTTCAACCACCCTTTGCATTGTGACTGTTGCTGGGGAGGATAGTTACTCCACACTCACAAACAAAACAGGAATTTCGGGACCTCCTCTGAGCTTATTTCTCCCTCTTGTCTCAATCCTTTTCCACCTTGGGGGGGTCTTACCACCTGCTGGCTTAAAGTTTAGCCAAAATATTGGGGAAGAAATCAACCCAAAAGTAAAACAGTTTACTTCTATTTACATTTCATGGGCCAGAAATTATCACATGGGGAATCTAAGAGAAGAGAAATGAAGAGGGGTGTGTGTGTGCATGGTAGGGTTTTTAACTGTCTCCACCGCAGCGTATTTTGATCTTTTCAAGCAATTCTGCTCTTTGACACATGATCTTGATATAACTAAAAGGATGATTTCCCTTTGATAATTGGATGGAAGCCCAGACATTTCAAATATCTTCTCAGAAACCATAACTTCATATTTACATATTTTGGCATCATGCTCCAGGAGATACCTAAGGTATTGCATTATTTATTTATTTCTACATAACAAGTGACCTCAAAACTTAGCAGCTTGAAACAACAAGCAATTATCATCTGATGGTTTCTGTGGTTCAACAAAAGGACACGATGCAGTTGTGTAATGGAGGACGATCTTTCGTGAGCGAGTCATAACACTGATGGCTGAGGTGAGGACGCATCTGAAGATGTGCTTGGAGGACGATCTCACCTCACTCTCAGGATTACTGGCAGTACTCAGCTTCTCACAGGTGGTGGGGCAGAGGTCTTCAGCTTCTTACTGTTTGTGCATAGAAAGCTTCTCTCCTTACCTTGCATAAGGGCCTCACAGTAATTAAGAGAGCAAAGGAGAAGAGCCAAAAGTTGAGAGCAGCAGTCATTTGTAACCTAATCTCAGAAGTGTTACTCATAGAAAACTTTGTTACAGGCATCAGGATGTAAATTATATGAAGTAACAAATAACCTTATATTTTATTTTATTTTGTTAAAGATTTATTTATTTATGCATTCAAGAGCTGGGGTACAGGCCAGAGGTATGGGGAGTGAGAAGATTCACCAGAGACAGTGGGGAACAGAACGGGCAGACTGACTGAAGTACACTGCTGAAGGAAGCAGCGGGAGAGTCAGGAGAGGTCTGTTGTGCCTTGTGGGTAGCTCCCTGGTTGGCTGAGGATCAAACTCATGCTGCAGAGGCTGTGGTTAGCTTCATAGGTTGCATCTTAACCCTTGCGCCACCAGGGAGGCCCCAATAAACTTAAATTTTAAATGGTATAAAATTACCAAGATTCATTTTCTGCTCCTCCTACTCGTCCTTCAGAGTTGGAATGGAAAGAATAGGGGAGACATTTGCTCATTGTGTCCTGAGCATACTAGACTCAGATTGATAGGGGAACAGTACCCCAAATAGTGGTCATCATGCCAGAGCAAACAGAGCTCTGGAATGTCTTGCACTGGTATGAAATGCTTAGCTGACTGACGGCCATCATTTCTGCTCTCAATTCATTGGCCAGAATTTCTTAAGTGGCTTCTCAACTGCAAGGAGTCAGGAAGTTCATTTTTCTCAAGGGCTCAGAAGAGAAAGAACAAGAAAAGTTTGCTGACAACAAAAATCCTTCCCCACTTCACCAAGTATCAGCATGAGAAAATAAATATTTGTATTCTAACTTGAAGGTCAAATAATCCTGTTAATGTATCCACACTTGTGTTTGTAATACTTACATTTTATAACAATAAAAATAATATTTCATAACACCCTCTATATCCTTGGATCCACCATGCAGACTGCTTGGACCCCAGATGTAGGTTTAGATGAGGCACAGACAAATTTGCTTTTGTCATCAGTAATGTGCTTTGTCATTAATAATCTGAAACAGAACATCATTGGTACTTGTGCAAAAGTCTAGTAAATGGGGCCTGTGTGTTCTTTTGTGTTATTTCATATATAAATTAAGAAATCAATGCTTTTATATGTTCTCTAAAATCTAAAATATACAGTGTAGGGCCTCCCCAGTGGCTCAGTGGTTGAGCGCTGGGTTGCAATGCTGCCCGCGGCCTCTGCGGCGCTGGTTCGATCCCCAGCTGCTCCCCGGCCACCAGAGGAGGGTCCCACATGGTGTGCAGACCTCTCCTGCCGCCCGCTGCTCCCCTCAGCAGTGTACTTCAGTCCTTCTGCCTGCTCTGCTCCCCGCTCTGGCTGTGGTGAATTCTCTCACCCTCCAGTGCTTCTGACTGTACCCAGTGCATGTATAAACAAAACAAACAAATAAAAAAATAAATAAAACATGCCTCTATTAAAAAAAAAAGAAAAAAAATTAAAAAAATAAAATAAAATATACAGTGTATAGTATTTGAGCTATATCAAACAACACAAGACAATGGCTAACTAGCTTAGAATTTCTTTAAAAGTTCTTGGTTTTCTTCTCTCATAATTGATACAATAATATATTTGTATAGCAAGTATAAAAATATAAGAAAAAGAATTTTATTATTTTTATCACTCAGCAATCAAATGTTATTTTCTGGTCTCTGTGTTTACTCTAGTTTTCACTACCGGTGTGACTATATTAACACAAATTCAGATTGTTTCATTCCCCTGTTCACGACTCCAAAATATCTCCCAAAAGGCTCAAAATGAAAGCTGAAGTCCCTACTATAGTTTCACATCTGGCTGACCTGTAATTTGTTGTCTTACCACTTCCCTGCTCTGGGCTCAATGGAGTTGAATCACCTGGCTCCTCAATGGTTATCGTGCTCACCAAGCACTAGTCCAGGACCTTTGTGCTTGCTGGCCCTCTGCCCTACTCCCACAAGTCTTCACAGAGGGCGCTCCTTCACTACATACATATCTCTGCTTAAAAGTTTTTAACATTCACAGAAAGACCTCGCCTGACCAATTTTTATTTCCCATTACCTTACCCTGCTTTTCCTTAGAGCACCTATCACTGACATTGCAAGGTAGTTCATTTATTCTTCCCCCTACAGAGGAGGTTCCAGTTTCCCTGCACCACAGAGGAAGGTTGGAGCTGGGCAGGGAGAGAGAAACAGGAGAGGAGACCTAGAAAGAAGGAAGCAGGATGGATAGCAATGAGGAGACCTGGAGGAGGCACATGGAGCAGAGAGACGTGAAGAAGCTACACTTGCTTCTTGGTCCTGGACTGGTTAAAACAGATGTGGGTGAGAGACCCATGATTAGATTAACAATGGCAGCTTTTATCATGATTTTGGTTTTGTTCTTTTCCTTCCAGATTTGTCTGGCTTATTCTGACCCTTTTCTGTGGGTCCCTGCCAGAAGGTGCTTTAGACTTGTGGCAAGCTTTTGGGCCTCAGTGGCCATGCTTTGAACCAACCCTGTTGGACTGGGCATTTTACCCATAAGGGGATGGGTAACTTTGTGGGTAATACGATTTGAAAACCATATTCTTTATCATTTCTTTGTTGTACACTAATTGTATTGAAGTATCTTTCCATTAAAAGTCTTTTTTTTTTAAAGATTTATTTATTTATACAAGCACTGGGGTACAGCTCATGAGGCGCAGAAGGGTGCAGGAGGGTGAGAGGACTCACCAGAGACAAAGCGGGGAACAGAACAGGCAGACGGACAGAAAGCACTGCTGAGGATTGCAGCAGGCGAGGCAGGAGAGGTCTGCCGCACCATGTGGGAATCTCCCTAGCCAGCCAGGAATTGAACCAGCGCTGCAGAGGCTGTGGACAGCTTTATGGCGCTGCGCTCAACCTGGGGAGGCCTCCATTAAAAGTCTTATATGTTTTGTCTTGATGTGGTGGCTGGCAGAAGCTATTTAGAACAAGCACGTTTGGGGATACTGGGGTGCCCTTCTCCCCTCCCTGTAACATTTCAGAGTATGTCACCATCTCTAAATAAAAAATAATCCTGGTCATCCAGAACTATGCAGTTGTATTCATATTCTGGAAGAACTTAATCTCCAACTTTCACAGTAACTGGTTGAATCTGCTTAAATCCACCATCTGCTGTAGAGCCAGATCCAACAGTTACTACTGTTGCTTATAATATTTTTCCTTCAGATTTTTCTGGAAGTATAACGCTTCCTTTGGTTACAATTTCAACTGCACTCCTTTCAACTAATACTCAGTTAAAGAGGGGGAAAAACTGTATAAATGGGGCCTCCCTGGTGGTGCAAGGGGTTAAGACGCAGCACTGTGAAGCAATGCACAGCCACTGCAGCATGAGCTCGGTCCCCAGCCAGGGAGGTGACCCAAATGGTGCAGCAGACCTCTCCTGTCTCACCCGCTGCTCCCCTCAGCAGTGTATTTCAGTAGCTCTGCCTGTTCTGCTCCCCACTCTCCCTGGTGAATCCTCTCACCCACCGCGTCCTGCTCCCCAGCTCTTGTATGCATAAATAAATAAATCTTTAAAAAAAAAGAAAAAAAAAACTTTATAAATGCCTATCCCGCCAAGACTATGGCTGCCACAGTTCACATTCAGTTCTCCCGCTGCTGCAGAAAAACTGTTTTTTCTTTTCCTTCCTTGTGTTTATGTTTTCTTCCCAGCACTGTAAACCCTATACCTAACAAACTTCCATGCCACATATTAATTTCAAAATAAATAGTTGTGGTTGAAATGAATGATTAAATACCTGGATTGAAAAGAATTGGTGTTACTGAAACTTAAAATGTTTAATCAATATTTTTCCCATCTAATACCATCTATCTACATGTTGACCTGGAAAGAAAATATGCAGTGGTGAGAAACCTGGCAAAACCTTCAGAAAGGCACAATGAGATTAGAAAGGTGGAATGGTTAACCTAATCTAGAAGCAAAGTGGATCTGAAAAAACTCTGAGTGGAACTAGTCTAACCCTGCCAACTAAAAGCCACCTCGTTGAATTCCTTTGAAAAAATGAACTTGAAATCCCTCTGATATCATAGCCAGAATCTCGAGGAGAAGGTAAATTTCTGATGTACCTGTTCCTTCTCCTCGTTCCTCTACTAGGACAGAAAACCCTTAGCAATCAGTGTCTTTCCCTCTAAACCCAGACATGGCCTCAGAATCGCCAGCAAGGCTGTCTTAGAAGCCATCACTGCAGTATGCCAGAAGATATTAATTTTCCATTATTACTTGTAACAGTCTTAGGTAAAATGATCAGAGACGGAGAAAGCACACATTATTACTTTGCTTTGCTGCTTAAAACAAATAAAACATGGGACTCAGACCTCAACACAGGCTTAAACCTAAAATTCAGAATATAATCTTTATGACTTTATCTCCAAATTAGTGGACAAAGGTGACCTTCCTTCTAAGAAACAGGAGATCTAAGGTTTTTGTGGCAAAAGATGATCCCTCTTCAAAAGCAAAGTTCAAATTTAACTCTCCAGTATGTATCTCAGATGTCTCAGATCAAAGCAGTGAATGTGACTTGTATTCAACTCCATTCAAATTCATACGTAATTACTGAGTGTCTGCTGTATGGAAAATATATTATCTGGTTGGACTAAACTATTATGAGATGGGAGAAACCTAGTAAATCCCCAATGGCAACTATATTCAGAGATGATATTTCATATCGTCATAAACTCTTTTTTTTTTTTGTGGGACCCTCGCCGGTGGCCAGGGATCGAACTGCTGCTGCAGAGTTTGTGGGCAGCCTTGCAACCCAGCGCTCAACCGCTGCGCCACCAGGGGAGGCCCTCGTCATAAACTCTTATAAATGGTGAATATATAAGGGGCATGATATAAACCCCACCTCTGGGATGGGATGAATTCCTAGTAATTGAGAAAGATCTAAAGTTTAGTTTTGAAATTTCTTTTGGGGAAAAATATGTCAATAAGCAAAAATTCAATATAGAGGCAAATATAACATTTTTAACCTACAAAAGAGAATGATTTTCAAGGACTCTAGCAATATTCATTAAAAGGAAACAATAAATATCAATTAACAACAAATCTAATATCCACTAAAGCTGGTCCAGTGGGATCTACATTATAGTGAGATAATTAGCAATTTATTCAAGATAATATGGCAACTTGAGAACATGAAACACTTTGGATCTTAAAAAATTATTGTTGAGATTTTCCACTAGTGTACCTTGCCTCTCCTTCCTGTGACTTTGGATTGGTGAGGTGCTATGTATACAAATGAAATTTTTAAACATATGTTGAGTTGTTTTATTTTTTTAACAAAAGCAAAGAACTTTCTGTGATAGGAAACCTTCAACTAAGAGGATTCAGAGGTTCAAAATGAAAGCCTATTCTGCCATCTAGAGGGTATACACTAACAGCCTAGGAAATATTTTCCTCTTAATGACTCCTGAGCTTAAAATAAAAAGCTACTCCGTTAAAAGTGGGGGAAGGATGAGAAAGACTAAGTATTTTCTCTTTGACACTACATCAAATTTCACCACTGGGAAGCTTTTTTTTAAAAAAAAAAATGTAGAATAATGTATCAGGTTGAGATTTTACACCCAAAATTTCCACCCCTCCATTGTCTGACCTCCAAGACCTGTTCACTTGCAAATGCGGAGGAGGAGCCCTGGCTGTTGTCTCTTAAGATCAAGGTCCTAATCACCGAAGCACATCAGCCTGGCCTTTGTCCTCTGACTGCCACAGGCAATCATAGCTATCTGGGGCACCCAGGTTTGACCTCCCCAGACTCAATCTGTAAATCTTTTAAGTTTTTCTGATTATTTTCCCACTTTACTCTCCCAAAATGACTCATCCTAGAATGCCCCATACTTTGTGTTATAAACCCTCTCAGCATTATCTGTGTTCTTCTTCCCTTGTTATGCACACATTGAAGCGCCTTTGGCATTCTTTGTTAAAAGTGAAATGACAAAAAAAGGAGGCAGGGAAAGAGGAGAAAAGGAACATCAATAAGAAGTAAAAATAAATCCCTCAGCTTATTCTGTCACTTGGGTTTACTGACCAAGTACATAGCAAGGAAGGGTCAAGAGAGGCCAAAAGAGACAAGAAGGAAAAGGAGACAAAAGCAGAAGGGAGAAGAGAAGAAGAAAAAAGAAGAGAAAAGGGCATGAGAGGGTGAGAAAGAAGAAAAGGAGAATGAGATGATAAGAAAGAAGCTAAGGGAAAAAAGAAAACACTAGACACATTTGCTGACTAATGCATTTTATTGCTAAAACTCTGTGATGATCTAAATGTAAATTTTCAGTCTCACATTTTAAGATTTTCTAAATTAACTTATCTAATATACACCCATGCTAAACAGTATTTTTTTTCTCTTTTTTTTTCAAAGATCTATTTATTTATGCATACAAAAGCCGGGGTACAGGCCAGAGATCTGGGGAGTGAGAGGATTTACCAGAGACAGTGGGGGACAGCACAGGCAGACTGGCCAAAATACATTGCTGAGGGGAGCAGCAGGCAAGACAGGAGAGGTCTGCTGCCATGTGGGTTGCTGCTGCCCCTGGCTGGGGATCGAACTCGTGCCACAGAGGCTGCAGACAGCCTCACAGTGCAGTGCCCAACCCCCTGCACCACCAGGGAGGCCCTAAACAGTATTATAAATTGCAATGTGACATTTTATATTTATAAATACTGACTTTTCAGAATGTATGACAATATAAAACATACTTTTAAAAAAGTCAGGAAACAGGGGCCTCCCTGGTGGCACAAGGGGATAAGACACAGCACTATGAAGCAATTCGCAGCCATTGCAGCACAAGCTCTATCCCTGGCCAGGGAGATACCCACAAGGCACAGCAGACCTCTCATGTCTCACCCACTGCTCCCCTCAGCAGTTTACTTCAGTCCATCTGCCTGTTCTGTTCCCCACCCTGTCTCTGGTGAATCCTCTGATCCCCCACACCTCTGACCTGTACCCCAGTTCTTGTATGCATAAATAAATAAATTTTTTTTTAAAAAAATCAGGAAACAGATGGCCATCCCATAATAATCAAAGAACCTCATAACTGAAAGGTCACTAAGATGAGCTCCTTCAATTTTTCCATTTTTCAGTAGAAGAAACTGAGATCAACAGAGAATAAATTCTGTTCCGGCTCACACATTCTTTCTTGGTGGAGTTTTCACTTTAACCCACAGCGACTGACTCTTAAGTCCACGTTTGTTTGTTTGTGTCATTTCACTGAATCATTCATTCAACAAATCTTTAGAGCTTGCGGTCTATGAGGCAATCACAGATAGGGGCACTAAGGGAAAATATCACGTGAAAAAAACAGTCTCTGCTCTATAGGGCAGGGAGATGACACACTGATCAGAGTTAGCTAAGGTTGTAAAAGTACAGAAGAAAGTTTAATGGGAGCAGGATTTGTTCTGGTCTTGGAGATCAGGTATGGCCTCTATAGTAGTTATTTTCAAACAAAGATCCAAAAGATAGGTATTATGCAAATAAAGCAGAAAGAAAGTGAATTCCTGAGGGAGGAAACAACACTTAGGATATTGTAACCTGATTTTTTTTTTGTGTGTGTAACTTCACTCTAGTCTATTAAGGCTGCTCTCTTTTTGTTCTGGCTGGTTACAGATTACACTTTGCTCTCTGCTTAGCAGACACTATCAACAGGTAAGACAGAGGGTGTCTGTCTCCTCCTCTCTTCGTATATAAATAAATCCTTTAAATCCTTTTTTCTTGTTTCTCCTGTATCTGTTCTCAAATTTTGTCCTGCATTCGTAAGCAACTGGGTGAGGACTCACAAACTGCTTGTTCCCATTTTCCCCCAGGTTTGCCCAGTAACCACTTAAAAATAGTCTTTTTTTTTCAGTCAATCTGCCTGTTCTGTTCCCCACTCTGTCTCTGGTGGATCCTCCCACCCTCCATGCCTCTGGCCTGTACCCCAGCTCTTGTATGCATAAGTTAATGAATATTAAAAAAAATAATAAAGTCTAAAGAGATGAAAAAGAGGAATCAAATACTTTCTTGGGGTGAAAAGCCAATATTGAGGATGAAATCCTTCGAAGTCCAGAAATTCAAAAGTCACAACTAGTTTGCCAATTTTTTTTTCTGTCAAACCAAAATTGAGAGACAGAGAAAAAAAAAATCTCACCACTTCTCTCCTCTGTACCTTGTGTGCAGATATTTGGGAGTCTGACTTGGTAAAAATTCTTTTTAGCCAGCTCTTTTCAGACATTCAGAATCTTTTTTTAATGGCAGTTTTCAAAAGCTGGGAGTTTCCAGCCTACAAAGTTTATCCTGATTTATCTTCCTACATTCCTTCCCTTTATATCCTACTTTTACATAAATACAGTCTTAATGTTTTTTAATTTTTCATAAAAATGGCTGCAATCTGTCCACAGTTGCTTTTCGTGGTTAATAAATTTGAAATTATATAATCTTCAATTGATTCTTTTCTATAGATCATGCTTTTAATTGTGAAAATGCTCTCTATAGAAGAAATTAATTCTATAAGATATTCCCAATTCTAATCTTTTTAGTAGAAATGTATATATATGTGTATTCATAAAATACAGTATACTTGAGCTCAAATATATTCACCAATTATGTGTTTTTGCCTCCATTCAGAGGAATTCTCCATGAATAATATTTTTATCTGGCTAAATTATCTCTATTTTTAATTCTTTTGACTTTTCTTTAACTGTTTTGACAAATTTGGATAGTGCAAAATTTGTGGATGTCTCAATTTTGTTCTAGTTTATGACAGAATGTCAATTTACCTAATTAAGAGTAGAATCCCTATCAGAAGTTTTTCCCTGCTAGTTGAGATTCCTCTAAGTACAGTTATAAAATTTCAAAAACAAATATCGTATATTGCAAAGCCTTGCTCAGTCTTCAATCTTCCTTGACTCTTTCAAGTATACAAATCAACCCTTGGTGTCACAGTTTGGTGTGTAAGTAATCTATAGTTGTGTAACCAATGTAACAGCTTGAAGCATCACCCATTTATTACCTTACAGTTCCCATAGGTAAGGCATCTGGGTACTTCTGGATGGAGTAATGTGCTTGAAGTCCCACCAAGTTCCAGAAGTCTGCCTGGGTGTCAGTCTCATCAGAGGGTCACTTAAGGAAATAGCCCTTTTCCAGAATGTTGACAGACTTCCTTTCCTTACCTCAAGACTGAGAACCTCACTTCTTTGCTAGCTATTCACTGGTCCCAAACTCAGCTTTGACAGGTCACCCATAGACTCTGGTCAGGTGACCCTCTCTACAGATCTTCCACAGCAAGGCAGTTTACTTTAAAGCCAGCAAGGGAGTCTCCCTAGTGTATTTTAGTGTCGGGGTACAAAGGAAATCATCTTGTACCCCGAGTTCCTCTAGGCTGGCAAATAAGCAAGCTTCAGGAATATTGATAGGAGAAAAAGTCAAAGCTAAGTTTAATAATAATGTGAATACCATTTGTATACATGGGGGAGATACAATATGACAGTAAGTCACTTGTGGCTTTTAGCTAACCTAAGACTGAAGGACTTTGGGGGAAGCATGGAAAGGAAATTGTTAGTTATGTAGATTATAAAAATAGAAAAAATAGTTTATTAAATGAAAAAAGGAAAGGGTTACTCCTGGCAACAGTTCTATTCTGCATTCCATCATACCCACTTGTTAGGAATAGTTACGGCTTTTTTTTTTTTTTTAAAGATTTATTTATTTATGCCTACAAGAACTGGGGAACAGGCCAGAGGTGTGGAGGGTGAGAGGATTCATCAGAGACAGAGTGGGGAACAGAACAGGCAGACTGACTGAAATACACTGCCAAAGGGAGCAGTGGGCAAGACAGGAGAGGTCTGCTGCACCATGTGGGTAGCTCCCTGGCTTGGGATCGAAGTTGTGCTGCAGTGGCTGCGGATAGCTTTATAGGTTACGTCTTAACCCCTTGTGCCACCAGGGAGGCCCCAGATAAGACTTTTACTTACTCCCAGGGTGTACCCAGTCACTGTACTTGTTGGGTAAGGGATGTGTCTCATTCACCACTAGCCTGTGCAGATAGGTCATCTCAAAGCCTAGATATTGCAATTTCCAGACTTTCTGGTTGGGTTTACCCATCTAACTCTCTTATTGTGACTCCTGAAAGTTCAGACCTTGTCCCAATCTATTCAGGCTGAGGAAACATCTCCCCAACCCCTCTCCCAAGGTTCTTTCTAATCCCTGGTAAGATGAGCTCCAGCAGTTTCCTTACACTAGGTCTCTCTTATCACTGAATCTGGCCCTTCTCTAGATCCGTCCTGCAGAAAAAAAATGTTTTTTATCTTTTTTAAAAAAGATTTATTTATGCATACAAGAACTGGGGTAGAGGCCCAGAGATGGGGGGGTGGGCCTGTATGTGAGAGGATTCACCAAGGACAGAGTGGGGAGCAGAACAGGCAGACGGACTAAAATACACTGCTGAGGGGAGCAGCAGGGGAGACAGGAGAGGTCTGCCCCACCAACTGGGTTGTTCCATGGCTGGCGGGGATTGAACCAGCACTGCAGAGACTGCAGACAGCCTCACAGAGCTGCACTCAACCCCCTGCACCACCAGGGAGGCCCCATCCCTGTGATGTTTTAAATCCTCCCTCCCTCCCACTTCTAATTCATCTTCCCCTACCAGTCTGAGCCCTCAGTCCTGTCTGCCCCTGACTCATTACCCAAACATCTTCCTCACTGACCCACTTAAGCTCTTGCCCCTTTTCCCCCCTTTGTGCTTCTCATATGCAGCAAGTTTTTTAGTTCTCACCTTCATGGGTACATACTCAGATTGTTCCTCTTACTTCAAAAGCAGTATTCAATTTCTCCCATAAGCAAAATGCATCAAAATTTGTCTCTTGGTGAAAGATAATACTAAGGAAATCACAACAGAAAAGCAGAGGCTCATCTACAGGGAATCCTTTGGGGTCAATGGAAGTTAAAATTCATTGGCATTAACATCCTTTGCCAGCGAGGATTTTACCATTGGGTAAAATTTTATCAGTTCTTTTGTTTTCTTTGTTTTTCCTCATTAGCTCATCTCTGAGCAGTCTCTAAGCCACAGGCTTCAGGAGATAAAGGACATGATGAATGGGAGGTCAAAGCCTTTTCCCTTGTCACATTTCTCCTTATCACAACACTGCAGACTCACCACTGGGAATTTCTGTGAGTTCTTTGAGGATCAGCCACAGCCCTAAGGTCATCTTGGGAAGCTCTTGGAGGTGGAAGATGGTCTTAAATACTGGTGAATCAGAGTGGTAGCTGTAACTATATGAAACTGCCCGTTTCCAGGGAGGAATACTGAGGAGACCACAAGGACAATGAGAAGAGCTGGGTGCCTAAGCTCACTTTATTAATTACACACAGCTTGATTCAGTTTATGAAAGTTATAAATTCACCAAAAAGCCCATTGCAGTAACAAGGTCTGAATCTAAACTTTCTTTGCCAGCTAAGGTGTTACAGGAGTTTTGGGGGTTCTGCTACTTCCACTTATATGCCAAAACTCGAGACAAGAGTTGAAAAGTCAAGTGTAATCTGGTGCCAGCAAACCTGTGGGCATGGCTGTCTACTGTTGCATAAGCCATTTCCCAACCAGGGAAGATGCGGGGACTTACATGGGGGAGTAGTAAGGAAGGAGAGGCTAAATTAGGGTCTGCATCAGCAGGATTTCAGAGAAATAGGCAAGGAGGAGGAGGTGCCGGGCAATCTAGTTGACAAGGTCCAAGGTCTCAAAAGCACCAATTAGGTCGAAGGCTATACCAGCACCAGTAAGTCTTGGAAACAGCCAGTTTGGAAAATGAACCAATCATGTTTGAAAGATGGGTACTCTGAAGGGGGATATAAGCAGAGCCTGCTTGGAAAGGCTTCAGTCAGTTGCGAGGATGAACTCAGTTTGAAGTGTCTCAGTCTCAGGGAGACCTCAGCCTGCGACTTATGCTTCAGGAGACATTGCCTCAGCAGTGCCACCTGCGACTACCCCCAGCTGCCGCAGGTTAGTGGGATCCTGTTTCACCACATACCGTTATTCCACCCATTCCAGGCTCCCTTTGGAGGGGCACCATTTTCTAAGAGCAGCTGCTCTTATTGGATGCTGTGGATACTGACTGGGTAAGAGCCAGCCAGTTGTGCTCTTAGAAACATTTTCCCTTTCCCCCAATTTCCCCTTTATTAACTCTGTTGTTTTGTACCCCAAGATTGAGCCTTATCTTGCAATTATCAGCTCCCGGGTGAGAGCTTCCAATCAGTGAGCAGATCCTCAAACCAATTTGTACCCTGGTGCTACTGGGAAGGAGACATGGAAGGAAACCCATGGAGGAGACATGTAGACACTTCTGAGATTTGTGAGACACATGGGGAGGCTGACAATAGTGGACAAAATCTCAATTTGTATTTTGATTTTGTTCCTTTATTCTGGGACTTGCCTGGCCTCTTTTGCCCCTCCTCATGGTTCTCTGTCTGAAGATGCTTAGATTTGTGGCTTCAGCAGGGCAGCTTTGGGCCAACCCCACTTGGCTGGGCATTTTCCCACCAGGGAATGGGTAATTTCCGATGCTTTTTAAAGAATATCATTTCTTTTCTTCTCTGTCTAGGCACACCAATTCTATTAAAGATCTTTCACACTAATAAGAGTATGCTTCCATTGTTCTTATGCAACCTGCTAACAGTATGAAGTTTTTTTCTTCAGATAACCGTAGTTTGAAATCTGTCGGTGGGATCCTCGTATCTGTGGAGCCCCCTCTTCTGTGTAGGCCAACTTGGGGTTCAGGCCAAGGTCAGACACATCTGAACATGCTCAGGTTGGATCACTGGCTGATAACTTCCAGGCTCTATTTGTAAAATCAAGACTCAGAGAAGTTTAGATAACTTGGCTTTTGTGCTCTAGGGTCTGAGAATAATTTAGCTGTTTAATCTCAATTCCAGCAGGAAAAAGACAATTTACTGGCTTCGCTTTAGTGCTCCTGGGTGTCTGGTTCCAGACTAGTCCAGAAATCCAGTTATATCTCTGAACTTGGGGTCCCTGAACACCAAATAATTCCCTGTTACCTTAGATAGGTTTCAATCACTTGCAACAAAAAGGCTGTTCAAACAGACTGTCTTTAAAAGAAACAATGGGTTCACTTCTTATTGAAAAAGTAATTATTTATTATGACAAAATAAAAACTGTTGACTGAAAACAAATGAATGTTACACTGTATTGCACCATGATTGCAAAAGAACCAAAACCTGTCTAAAAGATGAACATTCCAGAGCAAACAGCATCCTGTTAACTTGGGTAAGTAGGCATGCAATCAACTCATTATAACATACTTGCAGAAATAAAAAAAATTACGAGAACCAGCAACCTAAACTTATAATATATAAAAGCTTTTTGTTATAGTATAATGAAGCTATTAAAAAATTTAGAACATGTTTTTGAAACAATCCCACCACTAGAAAAACATGCTTTGAACCATTTCAAGAAGTGATATGAATACATTAAGTAATTTGTTTGCTTTTAAAATTTTCATTATTAATGCTTATCTATTGGATCAACAGCACACATTTCAGTTGGTTGGTTGGGATTAAGCAGCAGTTTGTGGCATGAAAGATATTTTTTCCCCTCTGTATAATACTAGGAGACTTACAGAGATCGAATTACAGTTTTGGCCTTATTAACACCATCTTCTATTTGACTAAGCTGTTTAGCTAAGGCATTGTTACAGTTTCTATAGAGTGTCTAAAGTTTGTATTTAAACTTAAGAAATAAACATAAATGTAAATATAGACATGAAGTAGTTTTACATTTTGAAAATATAAGTATATTATACAGGGCCTGCTGTTTCCTCTTAAATGCTCTAAAGCACCAATTAATGTTAAGATGGCAATGTGTAATTATAATCAATATATTCTGATTAGAATACATGCAAGAGCAAGAGCAAGGTTGTAACTGCTTTTCGTTTTAATTTTTTTAAGACCATGCTCTGTGCAGTAGATGAATGAAGTAAAATTCATAACTACTACATAACTGAAGAAAATTGTAATCATTATTTTCACTTTTAATGAGATAGCAGCTAAACTTTTAAAAACCAAAATGAAAAGTTTTCATAATGACACTGAGCAGTTTACTCCAAGAGAACAAAATAAGGGCTGTAAAGTCCCTTCATTTCCTGAGGGAAAAATCTAAGATTAAAATGATTATAGTGTTTATGAATAGGGCCAAAATATGTAAGGAAATATAACAAAACCAAGATCAACAGATAGTCATTTGATACCTTATCAACAATGATGGAAATATATTCACAGTATAATATATATAATCAATCAAACTTTAGGACTTTTCCTTTCCTTATTTGTATTAATTATTGACTGTGCTTTAATGAAGACAATTTGTGGCGCTGCTACTCAATGTTAGCCCTGCTGGTGGTAAACAATAATAAAACAAAACAAAATACCCACAGAATGCTATCCCTTAGCTGTGAATTTTGCATATTTCAAAATACAGTTTGGGTGACGGGGATATTTATGGGGTGGTACCACATCCCACAAACTTGAGTAAAGCACCTTATGGATTGAAAATGAGGTAATTTTTCAATTAAAATTTTACAAGTTTATGCAAGAGAACATTCCCATTCTTCTCGAATGGTTTTTTTATCCAAATGTCATGCACAGTACATTTTACTACCTCTTGATTTCTATGAGAAAATGTAGACTCTAATGATTTAAAAAAATGCAAAACATGTCTTTCTATGACTACACTTCTAAATTCTGAAAACCTGCTTAGTCGTCAGTCCTTTGGCCACATTAAAATTCATAGGCCATCCAGGTCTACTACAAAAAATTGGTTTTAGGTGCCTTAAATGGGGTAATCCATTGTTTTCAATCATATTTTCTATTACTTAATATCCTGCTGAAGACTTTTCTACCCCATGTTTATCTTCAAGTATTCTAGGATTTATTTCTAGGTATACCTCAAAACCTTCAAATTAACATTTCCCAAAACCATATACAACATTTCCCAAAACCACATGTAAAATTGAATTCTGTTGAACACATATTTTTTCTACCTCAAATTTAAAAGAGTAGTGAAAAATATATTTTTTTTATTGGCTTCTACTTTAGCTTTGGACACCTAGAACTCTTAAAAAATACTTTTTGGGAACCTGGCTTTTAGATTTCAGTGTTCATGGTAATGCTGAATAAAGAGTTTTTTGAAAAAACTAATCTTAAATATAAATTACTTTCAGATTTATACAGACATTTGTAAAATATTGACTTCCTAACTGTATTATTCTTTCAATACTAGAAAGGTAAAAAACTGGAATTTTGGGTGGCATTTAAAGCCAATAAATTCTAAACAAACTGATCACTATCATCTAATTAAGCAAAAGCCAGGAAAATAAGCAAGGTATTCTCTAGCAGACAGTATTTACAACACACAATGGAGATTTTATGAGCAGCTTAACATAATTTTCTTAGCAATATGGCTTATTTTCTCTTTTGCATTGCCATTAACTATTAGCTTAGTTTACACTAAGCAACAATAAATAAATGATACTTCCTTTTCTTGATTGTTTTCATGTGCTAAATGAAATGATAGTGGAGATGTGACTCTGAATTTAATTTTATATTACATGTCTTTCCCTAGTATTTTCAATTTTAATAAGTGTACATAAGGATTCAAGATTTTAAAACCCAAAAACATGCTAGAACTCCAGTTTGCTGAAGTTCCTCAATATGGCAAAAACAATAGGAAGGTCAAGGACAGTAACTGTCTAAGATTAACTGGACAAACAACGGCCAAATAAAGATTCACAGCCACTTCTTTAGCCTAGCCAGCACAATGTTCTACTAGA
This sequence comes from Talpa occidentalis, assembly GCF_014898055.3. Classification (NCBI taxonomy): domain Eukaryota; kingdom Metazoa; phylum Chordata; class Mammalia; order Eulipotyphla; family Talpidae; genus Talpa; species Talpa occidentalis. The sequence continues at coordinate 65,477,655 of NW_023601433.1, read as the reverse complement.
TACAAGATACCACACTGCAACTTGAAGTGACTTTACCTTGGCAATATATGATATTGTCTAAAACAGAAATGGATTTAAAGCCATTTATTAGATTCATAGAATTAGTCTTTGAAGTTAAGTATCAAAGGAAGTTATGCATTTGTAGGTAATACTAGTACATTTTTTTCCTACTGATAGGGTGTTACATAGTTAAGTATTAAGTGAGAGAGCTAGTTAGAAACAAGTAAGTTTATAATTGGTCCTAAGAAACTACACCAAAAAGATTTTTTGAAAAAATAAAGCTCTTAATTTCTTTAAAATTTCATTTGCTTTGTGATTCTGCATAACTCTTTAGAGAATATTGTTTATAATGTTGCCTATATAATCCAAACTCATTGTTTCCATAGGAAAATAATTATTTTCTCTTTTTGCTATAGATAATGAAATTTAATTTATGCTTAACCAAAAATGGCTATGGATATAAAGGTGATATGTAATTAAAAATTACTTTTAACAATGAAATTAGAACTTACTATCTTTCCTCTAATGAATATAGAATAAAATCACATCTTTAAGCATACCAACATAGAACTTAAAAGCAAAAATTATGTCAGTTTTTCAGTAGATTATCTATAATTTCAGATTTTAAGAAATTAAATTACACTAACAATACAAAATATGTAGTATATTACCATATAAAAGGGCCTGTTAATTCTATGAATTTTTGAATGGGCTTCAATAAGAATGATGCATTTAAATATAAAGAATTCTGTATGTTCGAAATTAAGAAAAATGCCTTACTTGAACTCACCAAGGGTAGCAGTTACATTTTAGTTATATTGAAAAAATTGGTCAAAATTTAATTTCTTTACCCTCAAATAAAGCAAATGTAGGGGCCTCCCTGGCAACGCAAGGGTTAAGATGCAACCTATGAAGCTATCCACAGCCACTGCAGCAGTTCAATTCCCAGCCAGCCAGGGAGCAACCCACATGGTGCAGCAGACCTCTCCTGACTTGCCCGCTGCTTCCCACAGCAGTGCACTCAGGTCAATCTGCCTGTTATGTTTCCCACTCTGTCTCTGGTGAATCCTCTCACCCACCTGTGCCTCTGACCTGTACCCCAGCTCTTGTATGCAGAAATAAATAAATCTTAAAAAAAAAAAAGAAAGCAAATGTAAAATAATCTACTAGAAGTAATGTGGGTGGGTCCATTGCTCATCACTAATAACTAGACTGTTAGGCAATAAAGGGGTTGAAGGGTAGTGAAACTTGAATTATTTCAATGTTAATTAGCTGGTAATATGACTTCTAAAGAACAGGCACAGTACAAAATTGAGAACTGATTTCAAAACATGAATAAAAGGCACTAATCATAAATTTACATTTTTCATCAGTAAAAATTTACATTTTTACAGTTAGTTGGCTGATTTACAGTGAGTTTCAGAATCAATGCTTTAGTATTAGATACGTCCTTGGGTCAAAAACATTCTCTTGGAGTAAAAGATAATCAGTTTTCATATTACCGTAACAGGAAACACCCAATGAGAACCTATAAAATACTTTAAAAAGTCTTACATGAATTTCCTAATTAAACTTTTCCCAATTGTTGATACAAACTCTAGTTAGACGCCAATTTCATCTTTAATACCAACCAACATAAATAATTTCTAATCCAAAACTAAAATTTTTTTAAAAAAGGATTTATAAAATAAAAGTTATTTTAAAAATTAAATAGCAAACTTGAGTCTACACTAATAGTTTGACAAATACAATTAACTATTAAAAACACTTTCAATATAATGCTGATGTGGTACTATAAAAAATAACTATATAATTCAATAGAAGAAAATTGAGCCAGCCAATCTTATTAGATATAGGAAGATAAATTTCATAATAAGAATGTATATAGGAGTTATTAAACATGCTTTTTTTCCCCCCCCAGAACAGGGTTAAGAGAACTATCTTCAGTATTTTGGCTAAACTATATAACCAAGACAGAAATTTCAGCAAGGTGTGCTTTAGGTAAAATGTTTTTTCCTAATTCCAGTCACCACATACACACCACAGAGCATTCATATTCATTCATATCTGCTTTTCTTTCATATCCTTGATTATGGTGTATATGAAAAAGAAAAAAAAATGTATCCTCTACATGGTATAGAACCACTAAGAAAAAGGTTCAAAACAAAACTAATAAACTAGTTCTCAAGGTCAGAAAGTTTTTCTCTGGCCATTTTTCAGTTCTAGGGTGTGTTACTACTAAACAGAAATCAGATAAATGTTATCACATTCAACTAAATTAATTAGACTAAATAAATCAAATATACCTGAAAACTAAGCAAAATTTAAACCAACTTATAATAAAATATCTTAATTAAAATACCAATTTTGAACAGGTATTTTGATACTCTCATGAACACTAAATCCTATTTTTGACCCAAATGAAAAAAATACTGTAAGGATGAAGTACTATTACCTAAGTATGCATCTTATCCCTTTCATTATAATAAACATCACACACTTGAAGTAAAAAGGATCAAAATTATAACACCTCCTTCCCTCTTAAGGTATTCACTATTTATTGTTTCAACTGCCTTGAAAACTTTTTAATGCTATCCAATAAATAAACTTTTGATGGAATATGATCTTTTTTCTTACTTTCTTTAAAATTTATAAATTGTTACTATATTAATTTTGAGTCTCATAGAAGTATTCTAAAAGTTAAGATTAAATTCAGCAATTTCCTATAATTCAAGAAAAGATTTTTTAACATGAGGCATAACTAATCATGGCAATTGTATCAGGACTATTTATTACACTAAAACCTCAAGAGGACTTAAGGGAAGTCATTATGGTTTAAGTAATATACTACTGGTGGTAGAAATGCTATTATAGACACAAGTTCGAATTTTAAGAAATGAAATGAACTGTTTATACATCTGCTTTAGCTACTGCCCAAAGCAGATATGATGTCCCTCATATAAGGAATATTTGAATTTTTTGCTGAAAATAGTTGTTAACAATTGATATTAAAATATATACCAGTGACTTTTAAATTTAGTGCTGGTATGTTTTAATAATGCTTGGTATCTCCACAAAACATGACAAATTTAAAATATCAGACTTACCTAAAATATTCACCATGAAAGCTGAACTTTCAACTACTTTACCTTGATTAATTTTTAGCCAAAATTAATCTCAATTTGTAGGCAGAAAAGTGAATTAAATTCCTTTAGATAAACAGCTACTTAATTTCCATGCTAATAGTAATGCAAAATTATTCCATCACTTTTAATATGTGGGGGAAGTTAACTTATTTAAAGGCAGTTCTCATGATGTTTAATCTTCCATATATATACATATATATCTTCTAGATAGATTTCTTTTTCTTTTCCTATGACAAGTTCTGTCCAAAAGATAAGCGGTTTAGAGAAGGGGGCAAATGTTTTGCGCTGGTTAAGTTCACCAACAGACCTGATGCTTTCCACTATTCCTCTGTCAAACCAGTCATTCATTATCTGGTGTGGAAAGGGGGTGGTCAAGAAATAAAATATATTGGTCTTTAAAGTTATTACAATACTTCAGAAAACAATAAACATATGACAAACATTTCTTACAAGACAGTCACTGAAAAATTAGAATAAGCAGTCAGAAGAATTCTGTTGCTGAAAACATAGTTACACATTACGTTCATCCAACTGAAGATTAGTGCATTAAAAAAAAAGTTAAGAAAACATCTTTTATGTTCCAGTTCAGCTGCACTTGATTCAAGTGTTGCTCATAGAGGTTTGTGTTGTTATAAATTAAACATGCTGCTGCCTTAGCAGCCAAAGGTACTAGGAAAAAATGTTCATGTCACAGAATAAATAGAGCAGTCTCTTTCGAGCAAAAAAGTTATCTCACACCAATCCGGGAGGTCATCCATTCTAGACCTTGGCATAACCTGAAATACAAAATAGAAATATTTATTTATTTAAAAAAATTATTTATTTATGCATACAAGAACTGGGGTACAGGCCAGAGGTGTGGGGGTGAGAGAATACACCAGAGAGTGGGGAGCAGAACAGGCGGATTGACTGAAATACACTGCTGAGGGGAGCATCAGGCGAGGCAGGAAAGGTCTGCTGTGCCATGTAGGTTGCTTCCTCACTGGGGATTGAACTCATGCTTCAGTGACTGTGGAGAGCTTTATAGTGTTGCGTCTTAACCCCTGTGCCATCAGGGAGGTCCAAAATAGAAATATTTATAAAATGAAAAACTTTACACTTACAAATCAAAAGCATCCTTATTTTTTTAAAAAGGTTTATTTTTATTTATTTATGTATATAAGAACTGGGGTATAGGCCAGTGTTAAGGGGTAGGGGGGCAGAGGGGAGGGAGGATTCACCAGAGACAGTGGGGAGCAGAACAGGTGGATTTACTGAAATACACTGCTAAGAGGAGCATTGGGCAAGACAGGAGAGGTCTGCTACGCCATGTGGGTTAGCTTCCTGACTGGGGATCGAACTCGTGTCTCAGTGGCTGCAATAGCTTGATGGTACTGAAACTTTAACCTCTGCGCCACAAGGGAGGTCCAGCATACTTATTATTTTTAAGTCTTAACTAGTTCTACTATAATTACTCATGCATTTAAGTGACAATATTCAGGTAATAGTATACTAAGTGGACTTTCTAAGTGTAAGTAAAAAAAAAAAAATCTACCTATAGTTATTATAAGCTATTTCTAATATGAGAAAAACTAAGAAACTTTAAGATTTGAGGATAGATTCCTGGAAATAAACTGGGTGATATGTGTACAACATACTGGGTTCTCACTGGTCTATTACACCAAACTCAAGTTCTTAGGAAAGGAAGAATACAGTAAATTGGCCGTTGTCTCAAAGTTTTTTTGTGTACAAGTATGATTCTAAGAGGACTCCTGATAATAAAGTATACTATTGTGGAAAACCAGGAGCTTTGGCTTAATTAAGCTCTTGTAGAAAATGTGAAATTTCTTGGAAATGTTCTCTTTTTTAATTCAGTCAATATTACAGTTCCCCCCATCAGTAAATGAGAAATGCCAGGAATGAAAAACTGAAATTTTGGATTGTGAAACAATGCAAAAGTTTGTTATGCCTTATTTGGGTAAAACATTCCCTTTATATTAAAAGTTATAAAAATAGGTCAGTAACTTTGTTATACTACAATTTAACAACAGTAATGACTAAAATTATTTCAATTTTATAAGTCTGAGACACATTATAAAAACAATCTTTAACTAAGAAGAAAAAAGGAATACGATCAAGGAAGAAAACAAGTCTACCTAAAAAAGTTTTAAGAAACAAAGTCATACCTTTCTTTATTAGCACTTACCCTTCTCCTGTTAAAGCACAGCAGGACTGAATGTGCCATGGATGATCCTTAATTGAACTAAGGGTGAGGTATTTAGAGATTTCAGCTGCTGTCATACACCCTTTCATATCCTGTTTATTTGCAAAAATAAGGACTGCAGCCTTCCGTAAATCCTGCAATCAATATGAAATATTCCTAATAAGTGTAATATCATAACTCAAACTAATGAATCAGGAGAGTAAAATATGCCCTTTTGGACAGTTATAATGAAATTCCTCTACTTTAAGATAGTTAAATACAAATAAATAATTAAAAATTTTTACCAAAGTATAAATTATCTCAAAGAACCATGATTTTATGATTTATTCTAACAAAGATTAACTAACATAAGCTAGTTGTTTTTCTATTGTTGGGCCAAAGATCAAGCTAAAAATAATAAAATAAACCTGAATTTTAAGTACACATTTAAAACCATATAAACAATATTCTATTAGACAATTATGTAGCCAAAATTCTACAGTTTCTCCAAAATGTAAAGGAGAGTACTGAGGATGAGTGAGGGCTGGGCAATAATTATTTCTTATCAGTCTTTGTATAACTTAAGCTCATTGATTAATGTTTGCTGCAGCTGTGTTTAAACTATCAGAGCATTAGAAATAACCGTAACATTCATTAGTAGGAGCATAAATCAACTGTGGTGTATACCTACTCATAGTTAAGGAATAACTCAAGATATACATACTAACATGGCTAGCATATATGATGCCATCATATAAAATTTTATGAACATGGAATATAATACTCTGTACAACTAATGGGTACAAAAAATGCACGGTAAATATAAAAGTGTACACAGAAATGATAAATACTACCTTTGGACAGTGGAACTACTTTAGGATTCTTGAAGAGAGAAGGGAAGGAAATCAGATTAGAAAGGTCTCGTAAGATATTAATATCTTATTTTGAATGCTGGGTGCATGAATGTGTTTCATTGACTTTTTGTTATGTGAACTATATAGAATTAGTGACCTCAAATTATTCATTAAAGAGTTTTCAGTTATTTTATAATCTTGGGGATAAAATGCATTTTTATCTTTCTTATCTTAATTTATCAGACTTTCTAAGGCATGAATAACTTTAAACTCTGAAAAATCTTTTCAATAACTATAGTTTACAAATTAGTGTTGGGTGAAAGTTTGAAAAATAGAAATTTTTTTACTTCAAGACTTCCATCAACTTAATATATAACTTTGTTAAACATGAAATAACCAACATGGCATATTAATCTTTGTAAAAAATCAAAACCAGTATATAAATAACTATCGTTTATGTTTGCTTTCAAAATTTACCTCATGAGCCAACATTCTGTATAATTCTTCTTTCGTAATAGCTAGTCGTTCCCTGTCAATGCTATCAACAACAAGAATGATGAACTAGAAGACAATTAAAAAGAAAGAAAATTGAATGGGGTGCTGAAATTTTCTGTAAAGCTACTCTCAAAATGACAGACGTACTTTCCTTACATGGAATCATTACATGGAATCAATTGGTCTATTGCTTTCTCATCATAAAACATTTATATCATACTGAATCAAATCAAGCTATTAAATCCAAATGTTAATACTAAGAAAATTCCTAACTTCAACAAATAAAAACCATGCCCACCCGTCACCATGCCCAAGTTTATTTTCAAAAACAGTGATGTTTGAATACATAATACTTTGTAACTAAGATTTATTTTAAAATGCAGGTTATTTTTAAGGAAAGTCACAGTAATTTAAATAACACTTTAACTAAAACTTAAAAGTACTTTATAATCACTCATTTAAGTAATGAATATTTTATGTTTAAAACAGTCTCTTGCCTATTAGAAAGACACATACAAGCTAGAATGAAAGAAAAATAAATGTACATTAAAAAAATAATAATGAAAGACATTTTTATATAACAGTATCAACAAAAAAGCTCACAAAAATATGCATTTAACTTAGGTGTTAATATGCTAAAAAAGATGCAGGTGAAATTAAAGAGAGGAAACAGAAAGCTGTTTTGAAAAAAAAGTGGGTCTCCCCAAGAAGTGCTGCAGAGGATGCAGAGAAAGAGGGACCCTAATTACAATGTTGGTGCAATTAGGAATAGCCATTTTGGAAAGCAATCTGGATTTACCTTAAAAAACTAAAAATGGAAATGCTTTATGACCCAATAATCCCAATCTTGGGATCGATCATGAAACTATCAACTCAAAAAATCAGAATCTCTATAATGTTCATTGCATTATGTAGAACAGCTAGGACATGGGAACAACCCAAGTACCCACCAGTAGAGGATTAGATTAAGATGTAGTATATTTACACAATGAAATATTACTCAACCACATGGAAAGATGAAATGTTGTCACTGACAGCAAAACAGAAGGATTTTGAGGGAATTTTGTGTAGCAAAGACAGTCAAAATGACAAAGATATATATTGGATGTTTACATAGTGGACAATTCACCAAAATAAGAAATACTTATAAAAATGATCAGACACTAATAAACAAAGTAAGGTTCCTGATACTAAGGAGGAGGAGAGGCAAAGGATCAAAGTGGTATAAAGGAGAGTGTTGAAGGGGCAAAAAAAAAAGTCTCACATGTTAAAAATATAAAGCATCTATAATAAGAAAAATAAGAAATATAATGAGAAAGGGACCCTAAAGCCCAATATCTGATGCAGAAGAAAAAGTTAAGAAATGGCACACATGGCATTTAGAATGAACAAAATATGGTAAAATAACTCTCAGTTAATGAGAGGAAGGTGTCAGGAATTATTTAACAACTATAACTCATTGTATTATAATGGAGACATTTCCGATTTTGGATGACACCTGTCATAGCATCGACGGTGAACAAGATGACATGGGTGAAATAAGCAATCAGGGCAACATCACAGATAAGATCCCTCTGAGGAATTGAAGATTGCAAATGCGATGTGCTACACTGGTATGCTGTAAGACAAGTTCTTTGTAATTTTTTAAAATTACAAGTAATTTTGAAATACTTACAGAAATAGTTTATTAAAAAGCACATTCATGCTAATAGCATTAATGTGGAACCAGGATAAGACTTCTAGAGTTTCAGTAATTTCAGCAACCATCCCTCTGTAGTGCTATAACATACATAGATCATCTAGGACCAACTCATCTATTCATCAGGTAACTACTATTTTCACATTTGTAGTTAATTGTGAATTCTGAAAAAAAGTACCAACACCTAAAATGCTATTCTTCCCTCACTAATATATTTTAGTTTCATAAATTTATTTTACTGTAGAAATATTACACTAACCTATGACCTTAACATTTACTTACCGAACTATCCTCCCCGTGAAATAAAAAAAAAAAACTAAGTGTTGCCTCAAATACTGAATATCTGATATGCCATATTGGTTTGACCAGTCATATACTACACTAGAAAACATACACATATATACATTTGCTATTATAATAGAAGTATGTATTTTTTTTGTGTGTGTTGTTGAGCATTGTGGTTCTCTTTGGAATGGTTCTCCTTGGCCTTTCTCCAGGTATCAGAAGACTTCACTGGCTGGAGGAATGTCTGTTTCAGATCATTGAAGATCCGATCGGCTAAATTCAGTTTATCTCTCTAAGGACAGTGTCACTGTTTCACCCCACTTGTCACCTAGTCTGTCACTTAGTTTAGAAGGGCTCTGCCCAGCTATTTGTTTAAAAGGGCAACTTACACACAAAAAATTCCTTGCATAATACCCCCACCTGTTCCATTACCCATCCTCAAAAACAACAGCAAAATAACCAGTTTTTATGAGGTTTCACTTTAGAAAAATAATTGGTTAGGTGTTCCTCTTTAAAGAAAAATTATGGATGCAATGTGCACTAGTACTCTCAAAGATGAACCTGTTAATTGCACTCTTTGGTTTTAAAATAATCTGCCTGTAAGTTGTGAAACCTTGGGGAAAGCTATATAATTTATGCTAGGGTTCTGATTTCTCCCACAATGAAGATATTAAAATATTACTGTGAGGGCGAATGGAGAGGGTCTATGCAAAAACAACCAACCAACTAATAACAGCCCCTAGTATTTTTCTTTCTTCTTGCCTTTTTTATTTGGAATCTTTAAATTCTTACAAAAAGGAACTTATTAAAAGGTAACTGTCTATATGCGTATGTGTAGCCGATTTGTGGGCTTGTGTTTTGGTTCTTTTATTAAGATTCATAAATAATTTTAGTATACCTCTGTGTTTGAGTAATACGTGTTCCAGGATGACCGCAGTGACTCTTGACCACCAATATCCCACATGAGAAAATGAGTGTTCTTTACAACTATTTCTTCAACATTGCTTCCAATGGTTGGAGATGTATGAACCACTTCATTCATTAAGCTGTTGAAATACAGACACGGTAACACTCATAAATCTTGAGAACCTGAAGCAAGTTCTCTCTCTGTATTTTTAACTACATCAACCTTCTTTGTTTGCACCAATATTGGTAATCATTAGCATCAAAAATAGGACCTTTGAGAACAATGGTGCAAAAAAAATCTAGACAAAGAACAATTTCTAAAAGAAGACTCCTTTTTCATTTAATGGAATAAAATGGTTGATCTTGAAAGAAGAGAATGGTGTTGTGCAAGTTTACATTGTTGTGTCCCAAAGAGCCACACCCCATTGACAGAGCAGAACCCATAGCCCATCCTGAAAGAGCAAGTTCCTAGGTGTCTGTGACATCAGTACTTGCAAAATAGCAGCAATTGAATAGTGGGCTACCTATAATTTGAATAGTGTCTATGTAAGAGAATTGAAACTTGGTTCAGTCATAAAAATTAGTTCAGGCCTATTAACCTAAGCTACAGTCTTAAAAAGCGAAAGCTAAGGGCAAATGGATATTTTAATTAAAAGTATAATTAAAAAGTGAAATTAAATATAAATATATTTAGAACAGATGCTTATACCACATGCATAATCATAATTTTGGTTAAGTTATATTAAACTCTTGGGTTTTATATTGAAGTTATGCTCTAATTATTTCAACAATGATGATGAGTTTTTGAAATGTTTATATTTGATGTTAAAGGCAAAGTCACATTAAAATACCTAGTGGCCAATGACTGAAGGTTTTAAATAAAAATAATTACTTACTCAACTCTAAAATAACAAGCCATAAGTTAGTATGTTTTTAGCAAAGGAGTTGAAGAATAAATTAAGCATTGCTTAAGTAAAATATTTCTGGAGAACTGTCAGTTGATATATTTAAGACGAGGTGGGAAGACTTAGGAGCCACACAATGGTGCACTCTATTTTATAATCACTTGTTAAAACACTTGGGACATAGATCCATTTTCACTGCCTAACAAGAACTATTTCCTTGGCAGTGAAAGGATAATGGGAGGTTCTTTGAAAAGTGAATTAATGGGCTGCAAGATTTCCTTAAAGGATTAATGTATTTCTCTGATAGTCTTAAACTTCTCGCTGTTGCAAGCTGCTAAGGCAGTATTTTCACGGGTGAGCTTTATTTCTTTTGACTTGACAAGTCTTGCTATGTTAAACAATTCCAGAGCTATTAGAAGAGTAGAGATAGTTTCCTAGAGATAACAATCTATTCACATGAACCTCAGAGTGAATGAACTGAGTGAAATGTACTTCTCATCTCACTCCAACACTACACACTACATGCTTGCTTTATTTTAATTTAACATTCTTTCCTTCAAGGCCAGAAAAAAGTTTGAAGACTTTAGCAAACATACAGCAGTTTATTTTATTCACTTTTTAAATAAATTTTATGTATGGTAAAATATATCAATAAAACCGCATGCTTTACATTTTTCCATTACATTATAATGGCATCTCATTAATTATACAAAATTGGTTCCAATAACAAAAAAAAAGAAAATTGTTTAAATTACTTACAATTGATAAAGAATTGTGGTTTTCCCAGCATTATCCAGTCCCACTATAATTACTTTGTGTTCTACAAAAAGAAAGCAAACCATATACATTTAACACTGCTGCATATTAAAAGTGCATGCTCTCAACATGTGGATTATTAGTTACCTAATAATAAGATTTCACTGGATATTTATTATTAGATTGTTAAAATATAGAACAAAAGAGAGCTTTATGTTATCAGGGCTTCCTGCTTTAAGTGGGGCAATCTTTTATATTCTCTACCTATTTCACATTATTTTATAATGTGATATGGGTAAGAGGGAAACATTAGAGAACTTGGTCTCTTATACAGAGATTGGGTGGGCAAATCCAAACACCCATTTGACAAGACATTATGATCAAATATTTAAATTAAAAAAAAAGTGTTTTACACTTGCCATTTCTACTAATCAAATTAGCTTTCTATCAAGTTGTTTTAATACTTGGATATATCCCATCTACATGTACCAAGATTTTTTTTTTCCCTTTCACTTAAAAATTCAATTTCAAACATAGAAGTAAAGAGCTCTCCTTATCACTTATAACACACAGACCCTCAGTTTTTTGTACTTTCATTAATTTACAGATAAACAATTATTTTTAGTCCTTAGTCCTTTTACAATCTGGATTTTTTTTTAAAGATTTATTTATTTGTACAAGACTTGGGGTACAGGCCAGAGACACAGGAGGGTGAGAGGATTCACCAGAGACAGAGTTGGGAGCAGAACAGGCAGAAGGACCAAAAACACTGCTGAGGGGAGCAGCAGGCAAGACAGGAGAGGTCTGCTGCACCATGTGGGTATCTCCCTGGCCTGCTGGGAATTGAACCCACACTGCAGCGGACAGCTTCACAGAGCTGTGCTCAACCCACTGCGCCACCAGGGAGGCCCTACAATCTGGATTTTACAACCTTTTTGAACAAGTACTGGTCTTTATACAAGAATAACCTCTCCAGTACCCTCTTTCTGGTGCCATGCATGAAATAGTCACTTGTTTCATAAGTAGTTAGTTCTTAAGGACCATCTAATCAGTGTGTTAAGGGTTCTGAAACCTCCTATGAACATGGAAGAGAAACACTCCAGATAACCATATTTTGTAGATTTTAACCTACATAAAATATATTAAAGATTCCTCTTCAGGGTGGAATGCTTAAGTTTCTACAAGTGAATGTCAACAGGTTATGTGAGGAAGTTCTGCCTCCCTGGTGGCCCAAGGGGTTAAGACGCAACCTATGAAGCCAACCACAGCCTCTGCAGCATGAGTTCGATCCCCGGCCAGGGAGCAACCCACATGGCTCAGCAGACCTCTCACCCGCTGACTCCCCTCACTCCTGACTCACCCGCTGCTCCCCTCAGCAGTGAATTTCAGTCAATCTGCCTGTTCTGTTCCCCACTCTGTCTCTGGTAAATCCTCTCACCCCCTGCACCTCTGGCCTGTACCCCCATTCTTGTATGCATAAATAAATATTAAAAAAAAAAACAGGTTATGTAGGTTATGTAAGGAAGTTGCCTTAGGCACAACATGATAAAGTGATTTGTTGTCAATGATTTAAATACATTTTGTATCAGAACACTGCAACCTCTGATGAAATGTCAAAGTTCTGGTTACACAGAGTCAAATATCAGGTCATAACCCTAAAGTGTTAACATTGCATCAGTCAAAACATGGCCATAATTCACAGATAAATTCTAGATGACATACTCTCTTTTTATCTTCTGACTTGAATGCTGTAGGTGCTGTTGTTAACATTGCAGGACAAATGACATAGTCTTCTGGAAGGGCTATTTTCACTATGGCAGAAGCTGCTTTGTAAAAAACAAAACATGTTTTCCTACCGTAACTCACAATTGTCCTTTTTTGACTTTCAGATCATATTTCCTAATTTCTAATGGAGCCAATCTTGAAGTGTTGCCCTGTATTTTTCCCTTACAGCAGGCAGTCACTAGCCTAAAGTTAAATTACAATTTGGTATAGATAATCGTGTCGAAAAAGGGAACAGAGGGATGGTATCAGATGGTTCACTGTTGAGGCAGCTCAAGTGAACAATAAGGGTATTTTCAGTCATCTTCATGCTTTGTATTATCATGATAATCATATTATTATGATGATCACATTAGTGAAGGTCTATAAGAATACTAATAAATAATGTATCATTATGAAAGGTTGGTGAGTTTGAATAAAGTCTGAACTAAGTCAGGGGTGACAAACCCTGAAGGTGGACAGAGTATGAATTTCACTAAAGTTACAAAATGTTTCAAATGGCTGATTAACTTAAAAGTCTTTTTCAGATCCCTGTTTGAAAAATTTACAGATAAACTATTATTTGTTTGAACAGGTATTGATAGGGAACTCTAGCAATTAATACAAAAACACACATTTTCAAATCCCTCTTATGATAAAAGTACGTACATCTATTTTTTAAGCAAGCTAAGGCCTATCTCCTGATGTTAAAATTATCAACAATTTTAATTGCTGAACAGCTAAGTGCCACTTAAATGCATCAAATAACCAGGGGTTTATTTTAAATCCTTTCTTTGAAAAATCTCTCTTACTTATACAACAGTGAAATCAAGTGCAAAGGGCATTTATTAAAAAAAAGTACATAATAAAAGCTGTTTGTACACTGTTGCATAATTAATTTTTCCTTCAAATGCTTCTTTTGTACTTGGTTACTACTGTAGTATGTCAATGACCAAATGCCAGCTAGTGATGTTTTTACCTATTCAAGGAACAATGAGAAAAATATAGACAGTATGTCTTGTTATTGTAAGCGGAAACTGGAATGAATGTGTTGCTTTAAATAGCAACAAGTGGTATCCAGATTTTCCGATTAATACAAACCAAAAGCATAACTACATGCAGTAGTATTAGATATTGCTTGATGTTAAAATGGAGAACTTCATCCTTAAGAAGCATGACTTAGGGCATCTGTTCTGTATTGTCTTTTTGGCTGGACATACTCAACAGGCCATATCCAGATCTTATGTATCTAAACTATATTAACTGTCAGAGTGATTTCTTATGAAAGTAGCCTTGAAAATTAATTTCCTTAGAATTTTTTTTGTTCACCGCAGATACGATAAGATACTTATAAATTTGTACTTCTTGTATTACCTGGCAATAATTTTTATTGTTTACCTAACAGGTTAAAAAAACTTTCAAAATATGGGTCAGGTCAGTCTTAAAGTTAGAAAGGATTTATCCTAAATGTCAACTTTTTAATTGCTGCCACATCAAATGTGCATTATACATTTAGCACTGTTTTTATTTACAGAGCAGAGAATAGAGATTTCCATTTCAGTAGATTAAAATGTAAGGAGAAAATTTTACAATTACATACTTTTACAATTTCAACTGATTTTCAACATGCATATGTGGAGCTATATATTCTTTTTTAAAATTTTTTTGGGGATTCATTCATTCATTCATTCATTCATTCATTTATTTATACAAGCACTGGGTACAGTTGGAAGCGCAGGAGGGTAAGAGAATTCACTAGAGCCACAGCGGGGAACAGAACAGGCAGACTGACAAAATTGACTGCTGAGAGGAGCAGCGGGCGCGGCAGGGGAGGTCTGTCTTCCTTGCGGGACCCTCCCTCTCCAGCAGCTGGGATTGTCGAACCAGTGCTGCTGAGGTTGCAGGCAGCTTCGCAGCCCAGCGCTCAACCGCTGTGCCACCAGGGGAGGCCCTGGAGCTATATATTCTCAATTTCTAACTCCTCAAGCAACTCTCCATGAAAATAAAATATTTAGTTATATACTGAAACACAGTTTTTAGCTAACCTCTTTTTTTTTCCTCAGCTATGCTTAAAAAGGACAAATTATAAAATGGATAACACTAAATTCACTATTTAGAATGGAATTTATTTTAAAAAATTACCCTCTTGTTTTCCAGTAGCATTATTAAAATAAGTATGTTGTCACAAAGCATAAATTGTCCATGTTAAGGACAGTTGCATATGCTGAAATCAATTTTCAAAAGAAAATAAGAGTACTTGCTTATAGGCAAATATGTAAAATATGACTAACAAGAAAAATAGTAAGAGGAACGTCATAAAAATAAGTGGAAGAAAAAAAATCAAATTTCTTTTCTCAATTTAATTAACACAAGGAAACATACTTCTATTACTTTTACTTGTCTAAAGTTTGTTTAATGGCCCACTAACAGGATGCCTCCCAAGCTCTGACAAGATTGAGTTTACAGTCTTAATAATGATAAATGAGAGCTTATTAGAAACTGAAAACAAAAACATCCTTCTAGTAAACAAGGAGATTAAACACAGATAAAGCAAAATGATCAGAGTCTAAACTCTACAATCACAGAATAAGGTGTCTATAATTCTCCCTCAACTCTGACTGCAGAGTTTGATCAGGAAACGATATTGAAATCCTTCCTTCCCCAACCTTCTCTCTCACACTCTATTCACTGATTAAAAAATCTGAGTACACTAAAGTCTGAAGTATAAAAGTAATGGTAAGACATCAACAAAGAAATACTGAAGCTGATCTAACGTAGCTAGTTCTCTAGAGGATTCAAATACCGCTCAGGTAAAAGTTAGGAACCGAAAGGCAAATGTTCATCTGCCCAATGTAATCCAGTTTTCAACTTTTCAACTTGTTGGATTATGATCATAGTCAAGAAATATATTTTACCTCAGCAACTAGGACACACATAACTGACATAGACGTTTCACAAGACAGTAAGTCTGTTAGCTTTTGATAGCTTCTATTTTAGAATGTTCATTATTTTTGAAAATACTGGCTTCTCATATTAAACTAACTTTATAACTTAGTTATAGCTGTTTTTAGAGTTTAGACTCTTTGATCATCCTGCTTTATCTGTATTTAATCTCCTTGTTTACTAGAAGGATTTTTGTTTTTGTTTCCAGTAAGATATTATTATTATCTTGTTATGACTTATAACCTACTTATAGCTTGTTTTTAAACAAATTGCCTGGTAAGCAAGTTGATGAGGCACAATGCTCATAGCCAAGTTGGAGGTTTCTGGACTCCCAACTCTATTTCCACACCACCCCCCTTGCAGACAATGAACACCACAACTCCCAGCATGCCATGAACCAGACCTCCTTCATGGAGAGGCCGCTGGGAACTAGGCACAATAATGAAGGGCCAAACTGGATTTGTAACACCGAAAATGTGTGTGCTCACTCTTTCACTGTCACTGGGGAGGCTTTAGTGTTTTGGCAAGTGTGACAACATGCCTCTCTTCAGAGACTGTGGTAGCTGTCATCTTGGTCCTCTGGTAGATTAAACTTTAATGGTACATTTTGAACTTTGGCCTTCTCCTTCTCTCCCAGTCCTGTGGGCCCTACCTTGTCTTCCTGCCAGAAAGCAACTTGGATTTATTCTCCTGGCAGCTCTGTTCATGGGCCTTGCTTGTTTGACAGAACTGGTACCCAAGAGGGATGGGTAATTTCAGAGTTTGGCTAAACTCTGACTTCAGAGTTTGATCAGGAGACTATATTGAAATTCTCTTTCCCCTACCTTTTCTCTCACTCTCTACTCACCAATTAAAAAAAATCTCCTAGTATACTTGTTTACTCATGCATGTGTCAAAACTCCTAGAACAGGCAACATGAGTTTACTCCTTAACAGTTTGGGGTTCCTCATTTTGCCCAGCATCAGCTTTGGTTCTCTGACCATGAGTGAGCCTCCCAGGTATGATAAACACAAGGAAAAGTAAAGCTTGGCATATTAAGGTCAATCTGCTGAAAATAAACATAAAGGGAAAAATCTGGATGGCAGTAAAAGTAATAAATAGGCTATGAAAAGAAGTATGTCCCCTGACAAACTTGGGGGGAAGAATGAAGGTCAGAACAGTGGAAGGACAACTTTAAGACAATAAAGAAATAAGAAATCAACCTACAATACAACCTACTATATTCAGCAGAAATGCAATGCAATTTAGGAAGGTAAGTAAACTAATGACATTACCAGATAAAATAAAGTTGAGAAATCACCACCAAAAGTCACAGTTCAAAAATGCTAGTCTTTTTTTTTTTTTTTTTGGTTTGGCTTAAAGGGAATATATATATGCTGGAAATTAGAAACATCAAAAATAGTAATGTGGTTGGGCCTCCCCAGTGGTGTAGGGTTAAAGACACTGTCAATGGCTCAGGGGTTAAAGATACAGTGCTGTCTAGCTATGGCCAGCCACTACATGAGTTCGATCCCTGGCTAGGGAGATAACCCTCACAGTGTAGCAGATCTCTCCTATATTACCCACTGCTCCCCTCAGCAGTGTATTTCAGCACACCTGCATGTTCTGCTCCCCACTACATCTCTGGTGAATCCTCTCACCCTCCACACCTCTGGCCTCGACCCCAGTTCTTCTATGCATAAATAAATAAATCTTGGTTATAAAAGATTAAGGGAGAAAACAGTGTTAACTATACAGTTTCAAAGTTCTTATACTTGACAAGTGCATTAACTCTAAAGTAGAAGCAAAAAGGATGTATGTTATAATCTCTAGAAGAACTACAAAAATGCAAAAAGGAATTGCTGAAAGTCAATAGAAAAACTGCAATCCTTTAAAAAAATATCAGTTAACAAAAAGGAAGAACTGAAAAATAACATAACAGAACACAAATACAGCTGGACAAACAGCACAAATAGTAAAAGAGCAAGCCTAACTAGATCATAAGTCCAAATAGACCAATAAATTGAAATGTTCTAAATAAAACTGGACTAAAAATTTCAATTAAAAGGGAGAGAACTTCACATTACATAAAAAAAAAAAAAATCCCACTATATGCTCTGGAGAAGAGACTGATACAGATTAAAATACAGACGTTTTGAGCAGCATTTAACAAACCTTAAACTAATAAACATTTACAGAATATTGCACACAACTGCAGAATAAAAATTCAAATGCACATGCTACATGCACCAGAACAGGGTCTATGAATTTTTAAAAACAAATTTGAAATAATGTTTCTGACCACAAAGGAATAAGAAGCTATCTAGGCCAAAAATAAACTACCTAAGAAAATATCTGGAAGCTAAACACTTGTAAATAATCCAAACATCAAAAAAAAAAAAAAAAAAAAACCCACATAAAAAATTGTAAAACAGAAAATACAACATAAAAATTTGTGGAATGAATCCTAAGTAGTACTTAAGAGGGACATTTGGTACTTTAAAATGTTTACACATGAAAGGGAAAAAAGATATAAAAACAATGACACTTCACCCTTAAGAATGAAGTGGGGAGAAAAGTAAAGGGAAGGAAGGAAATGAACAGCAAGAACTAGCAAAATAGAAAACAAGCAAAAAAAAAAAAAATAGAGAAAATTAAAAAAAGACTAACAAAAAAAGTTGGAGAAATGACATTCCCAGATTTCAAAATTTACTATGAATAGAAAGCAACTCAAGCCTCCTTTTCTGCACCTCTGGGTTGTGTGCATGTGACTATATCTCACTGTGTTTTCTTGCAAGACTTTCAGGATTAAGCAATTCCTGGCAAAGAAACAAAGCAGACTCATCCTATTCCCCCAATGGATTCAAATGAAAACTGGTGATAAAATCACATACAATTCCAAGAGAAGACATTGAAGAATCAAGCTAGGTCTTTAAGGAAAATTACATGAGATGGGCCTCCCTGGTGGTGCAAGGGGTTAAGACTCAACCTATGAATCTATCTGCAGCAACTGCTGCACAAATTTGATCCCGGCCAGAAAGCTACCCATATGGCGCAACAGACTTCTCCTGACTTGCTCACTGCTCCCCTTAAGCAGTTATTTCAGTAGATCTTCCTATTCTGTTCCCCATTCTGTCTCTGGTGAATCCTCTCATGCCACACACCTCTGGACTGTAATCCAGTTCTTGTATGCTTAAATAAATAAATCTTTAAAAAAATTGCATGAAGTGGCACAAATATGTTGTATCTAGATCACTAGCATCTTGACATATCACACTGAAAGCAACACTGCTGGAAGGGTATGTTTAGGAAATTATGCCTCTGAAAAACTAGACTTCCACCCAAATTAACAATTTCTACCCAGCAAAATCCCCAATAAGAAACCTACTCAAGGCCAAACTCACAAAGACAGAAAACACATAAGCAAAGTAAGAAAGTAAAGAATAGGAAGATCATAAGAGAGTAATAGTAACAACCACAGGTCACCAAACTAGACAACTTAGAAGAAAGAGGTAAGTTCTTAGAAACACACACACACACACACACACACACATATCTATATAAACACACACATATAAACATACATATGTTAGATATATACAAAAACATATATATGTTAGTTATGTTCTTAGAAACATATATACACACTTATGATTAAAGACTTGGATTTAAGACCTGAAATCATAAAATATACAGAAGAAAAGACAGGCAATACACTGCTTGACATGAGCTTTAGAGATGGGTTGGCTTCAACAGCAAGGGGAACAAAAGCAAAATTAAATAATCGGGAAGATACCAATCTAAAAAAAGCTTCTACAGTGAAAGAAATCTGCATCAAAGGGAGAAGACAGCCTACTGAATGGGAGAAGATATTTATACAACATACCTCCAACAAGAAGCTAATATTCAAAACATACAAAGAACTCATAAAACTCAACAAATAAAAAAATAACCTGCTTGAAAAAAAAATGGGCATAGAATGAATAGATACTTTTCCCCAAATAAGGAAACAGATGGCCAACAGGCTCATGAAAAGATGTTCAACACCACTAATCATATCAAATGCAAATCAAAACCACAATGAGATATTACCTCACATCTGTTAGAACTGCTATTCTCCAAAAGATAACAAGTGTTGGAGAAGAGAACCCTTAAATACATTTGTAGGATTGTAAAATGGTATAGCCATTATTGAAAGCAATATGAAGACTCCTAAAAAAAATTATAACTAGAAATGCCATACTATGTAGTTATTCCACTTATGGGTATTAACCCCCAAAATAGTGCTGAAATAAACATGAGGGTACATGTAACCCTATTTTTACTGCAGTACTATTTACAATAGCCAAGAACTGGATATAATTAAAATGTCTACCAACTGATAGATGGATAAAGATGTGTGTATATAATAGTAAATTAAAAGAAGATGAAATCCTATTTGCAATGTGTGGATCTAGAGCGAATTATGCTTAGTGAAATGAGTCAAACAGAAAGCCAAACACCTTATGATTTCATGCATATGTGGTGTACAGTGAAAACAAACATTAATAAAATAAAACAAAAACAAACTTTTGTACTACAAGACCAATTAATAGTTACAGGAAGGGCAGAAGAAAGAAGGTGGGTAATTCAAGAAAAAGGAGAAAACAGTATGGCAAAGGAAAGCATTGGATTTTGGTGGGAAACTTAATGCAGCATAAACATAACTTGAATCTCAATGGTGCACACCTGAAATGTTATGTCATAACACAACAACATAAATTGTTTGCAAACATAACCAAATTTTAAAATTATTTCCTTCACTGATTAAGAGTATCTAAATAGTAAGTCTTTTATCTTGAAACTATAAAAGAGATTATAAATTGCAGAGATTATATATTTTGAAATAGCTTTAGACAATATGTGCTTTAATATATTTTTCCTAGAAAGGTATCAAATTGATGAAATGTGTGGTACTCTAAAATGCCAGAAAGGGGAGGGGAAATGGGTGTGAGGTAAATACTGAAAGAAAGATAAGGGAAAGGAGTGCTTGTAGTAAGATAAACAGTTCTCAACTCTCTGCACATATGAATCATCTTGGCACTGATGCCCAGGCGACCTCACCCAATTCTTAAGTGTTCTGAAGGTGGGCTTTTGGCCATATTATTCTAATATGTAACCAGGATGGACTAATTAGAGTATTTCTGGATTAGATGCATTACCTTGGTAAAAAAGGAGAACGCAGAGGCTGGCAGTTAATTTTGATTCAGAAAGCAAAAACACAAGACTAAGAGCTAATCAGTTCACATTATTCCTCTGATTTAAAAATAACATACAATGACCAAATTCTTCAATGGTTCCTGTGGTTAATGTCTTAATCAACTTACAAGTCTGTCTATGACCTGCTTCCCTTATCTACTTCTCCAACTTCATCTCCTCTAACTGCCCTAAAGGCAAAGTGAGCTATTTTCAGTTTACCAAACTGTTTGATTATTCTCCTATTTGCATATAAGTCCTTCTGCCTAGACTAGCAGGCCCCTTCTAGTCAGTTGACCCAATTTGTCTTGAAAACTCCTATTTATCATTAAAGTCAAAGTACACCTTTTTCTGTAAAATCTTCTAGAAACCACCTGAGAAAAATTAGTCATTTCCTTCTTGCAGTCACCACTGTATTTTTATAGATATCTGTTAAATAATTTACCACACTGCATTTTTTCCATTGCCTGCCTCATTTATTGATCTTAAGAAGCTGGACAGCAACTAACTATGTATTTTTTTTTTAATCTTTGTCTCTCAAATGCAGAACTCTGAACTAGCTTAGGGCCTAAGAATGTTAGTTGCATGAATAAATGAGAATAAAAGGACAGAATAACCACTAGCTCTAAAATTGCAACATGACAGTTAAAGGAAAATAAAAATACTGAATAATAATGGGGATTTAAGAGGTTGAAAAATTATGTGACTACATAAAAGCAGTTTAAAGTGTCTTTCATCATCTCCTGAATTTTACCTTTACATCCTTCATTCTTTTCCAGTATGATTAAGAAGTCTCACCCTATCACCCACCCCACTTCCCAAAAAGATAGGGAGAGGAGATAGAGACATGGGACAGGTTATACAGTGAGAACCAATGACTGTAGTAGTATTTTATTTCTTAAACTGTGAAAAAAGACAAATAGATGATTATTAATCTTTATACTTTTTAACATGTCTTTAAAATGTTGCTTTACACAGTACTGAATTCATGTAACAAAAATTAGAAAATACAAACCATTTAAAAAATAATGTATTCTGGGCCTCTCTGGTGGCCCAACAGGTTAAGTCTCAACACTGGAAAGCTATCTGCAGCATGAGTTCCATCCCTGGCCAGGTTGCTAATCCTCAGGGCAGTCAACGCTGCTGCTCCCCTTAGCAGTGTATTTCAGTAGATCTGCCTGTTGTGCTCCCCACTCTGTCTCTAGTGAATCCTCTCACCCCACACCCCCACACATCTGGCCTGTACCCCAGTTCTTGTATGCATAAATAAACCTTTAAAATGTACTCAATTTATGGATAATAGTCACAAGGAGTTAAATTCTAGCCATTCTAAAATCACATCAAAAATGTGTCTGCAATAACCGTATATTTACACACATAGGTTACGTGTTTGCACATATCTATCTTTATAACCTTGAGAAAAACTATTTTTATGCTCTTATCAATTTCCAGAAGTGAACTCGATCCATTTCATTCCCTTCACGTCTTAAATCCAGAAAAAAGATAGCATATTAGCAGCAGCAAATGGGTAGCATCACGAAACACTGATTTACATTATGTCCGGATATTAAATGCAAAATAAAACTAGTCGAATTTAAAAACTGGCTTCCATCACAAGAAAACATTAAGACAATGCCTAAAACTCGACGACTTATCCGTTCCCTGTTCCCTATCCCCTCTCTTTAGAAGACATCACATCCCATTCTCACTGACTCAGAACAGGTTTTACAACTTCTTGGCTCTTTGGCTTTGCAACTTCTAGGTGTCTCACCTCCAGTTCTGGACTAATTAGGGACACGCAGTATCCCACATAGTCCAAAGGCATTTAGAAGAAGTTTCTAACATCTAAGAAAGGAATAAAGGAAACCCACGTATCTCAGCAGGGCAACTCCTTCCTGAGTCCTGGAGAGCAGAGAAAAAGAACGAGCGGGGAGGAAAACAAAGCAATACCAGCGCCCCCCCCCCTCAAAAAAAAAAAAAATAGTTGATAGGTTTCAGGGGCGGACACTATCCCGGGGCGAGACACAGAATCGGGAAGGGCCCTCCAACCCCCTCTAGCATCACCAGGTGCGTTCTGTTTTGCTTCACTAAAATCCAAAAATTATTGGTTTTTGAATCCTGGGACTCTAAATACCCCCTTTTCCGACTCCCCGTTCTCTGCCACCTCGGGTCTCTCCCGCCCCATCTCCCAGCGTCAATCCCGAGTTTCCACCCGTGCCCTGGAGTCACTTCTCCGCGTTTCAGAACCTCCGCGTCCCCCCAGAGCCCCGCCGCTGGCGGTCCCAGACCCTCCTCGGACTCGGGCCGCCGCGCAGCTCCATCCTCTCACCTTGGTTACAGAAGAGGCTCCACAGTTTAGCGAAGATCAGCCCCATCATGAGCACCTCGACGGGCCGCGGGGTCCCTCAGCAGCAGGTGCCGCTGCGCCGGGTCCCCCACCGCGACGATGCCTGTGGGGAACCGGGGAGCAGCCGACTGAGACGGCGTGGCGAGGGCGCCGGGGGGTCCACGCGCCTCAATCCGGCTCAGCTGGCCGTCCGAGGGCGCCGCGCCGAGTCCCCTACCGGACAGTCCTTTGTTTCGAGCCCCCTGAGCCCAACGCCGACCCGTAGTCCCCTCTGTCTGAACCCACCTACCCTGCAGCGTCTCCGCCAGCCCCAAGCCCCGCCTCCGCCCCGCCTCCCCTTTGGGTCCCAGGACCACCCATCGCCGGAAAAACGGTGTTTGACGTCGGCGCGCTTACGTCCACCCACGCCTGGGACGTGGCGTTTCCTCTGGTTTCACTTCCGGCTCCCGGGCTGGGCGCGCTGGGAGTGGGCGTCGGCGCCGCGCCCTGTCGTCACTGGTTAGGCGCGTCCGCCTGGCGCGGGTCTGCGTCTGGCAGGTGCCTGCGCTTAAAGGGGACCCGCTGAGGTGGTTTAACTGAGCGGCAGCCGTTCGCTGCCCTTTGCTATGTGAGGACTGTTTCGCTCACAAGGAAACTTGCTGTCACCGTGTACAGGCCGGCAGGCTTGAGGTTCTGCCGTCATTCTTTTTTTTTTTTTTTTTTTTTAAGATTTATTTATTTATTTATGCAAGCACTGGTTACAGTCAGAAGCGCAGGAGGGCGAGACGATTCACCAGAGCCAGAGCGGGCGGCCGGGGATTGAACCGGCGCTGCAGAGGCTGCGGGCAGCTTTGCAGCCCAGCGCTCAACAGCTGAGCCGCAGGAGAGGCCCTCTGCCGTCATTCTTAATGGATGGGGAGACTAGCCATTAAGTCATGCGATTAATTTAGCCCCCCCACCCCAATTTTGCCAAGCAGTCTATTTTCCTGGGTCCCCAAAGCACAGAAGAAGAGATTAACCTTTTCTAAAATTTTAATTGCAAATAAAGTTTTTTTTTAAAGATTGATTTATTTATGCATACAAGAGCTGGGGTACAGGCCAGAGATGTGGGGGGTGAGAGGATTCACCAGAGACAGAGCGGGGTACAGAACAGGCAGACTGACTGAAATACATTGCTGAGGGGAGCAGAGGGTGAGTCAGGAGAGGTCTGCTTTGTCATGTGGGTTGCTCCCTGGCAGGCCGGGGATTGAACATGTGGTGCAGAGGCTGTGGATTGCTTCATAGTGTGGCGCTTAACCCCTTGCGCCACCAGGGAGGCCCCAATAACGTCTTTTAATTAAAAATGCGTCCCAATAATCTCTGCCAGGTTAACAACATAGAAGAAAAACTACATGTGCCCTAGAGCAAAAGAAAGAATTTCAAGGAAAAAAAAGTCGAACCAAGGAAATATTATAGCAATAGTATTTCCTAGAAGGAATTTTTATAAACTGGGTAATACTTGGAAGAACTGACTGCAGCTGGCTCTGAATTCAATTTATTATTATTCAGTTAACTAAGAAACCCCCATATGTACCATTTCGAAAGGTAATTGTTTCCATTTTTCTTTTCCATGGTTAGGTGTTAACAAACCCAATTTAAACTTGTAAGTAAGCCTTGTAAAACTTTAAAAGCTTCACAGCCTGGCATAAACTGAAATAAGTGCAGGTGAAACCAGTTGAAGGAGAGTGCTTAGCTGAAAAGACTCTGCTGTTTCGCCAGGTGGTAGGATTTTTAACCCTGACAGCTGGCCCTTTAATATACCAAACTGTTTTGTTACCTGTACAAAGAGAAGTGCATGGTTTATGATGTCCTTCCAATGTTAGGATTCAAAGATCCTATAAGATTTATACATGGGTTAGTGTATTCAAATTTTCTGATATTGAAGGCAAGTTTTAACCTCCTGTAAATCCTCCCTGAGGATTAGTTTAATTTTCATGTCCATGATTTGAACAATAACTAAGTGATTTTGTGTTTGTGTAAATAGAGGCTTTAAGGGACATTGCAGTCTAAGTTTTGTTAGTAAAAAACAAAATTTAGATTCTGTAATTTAGTTTCTTTGAGTACTACAGGTGGTCAGGGAGCTAACCCACATGGCACAGCAGACCTCCCCTGTCTTGTCCACTGCTCCCCTCAGCAGAGTATTTTAGTCAGTCTGCCTGTTCTGCTCCCCACTCTGTCCCTGGTGAATCCTCTCACCCCTGCATATCTCTGGTCTACACCTCAGTTCTTGTATGCATAAAGAAATAAAATTAAACCGTTTTTAAAAAAAAAAACTATTATAAATTAATTACAGATAATAATTTGAGGAACTAGCTTCAGTTGGAATTGAATTCAATTTATTATTCAGTTAACTATGATAAATGGCATACATGAGTCCAGGGAGAGCATGTTCTGCCAACTAGGAACAAAATGAATTCTAAAAAAAGCTATCCTAGTAGTAAGATAATGTCCGCTGTGACTTTAGTTGGTCAGTCTCCAGATGAACTCCAGTTGGTCAGTCTCCAGAATTCTGGCCATTCAAGGCTTTTCCCCAATCTATGCCTTTTTCATGAGATTAAATACTAAGGAATAAGGTTTTATTGTTTTTGATAAAGTTAAATTGTCGACCACCATAAACTGAGATTTAACATCGTATCTAAGATTTTTTTTTATGACCCTCAAGCCTCTGCTTATCACCCCACTGAGAGCTAAATAACTTATATGGCTGTATTCCTACAGGGGATCTTCCTTTGCTTAGACAGCATGTTAACTTAAAATTTATAATGTCTTCATCAGCATAGCTGCCATTACAATAATGTCAGCCCAGGATAGTGTACAGGTCCTCAGTACTGTTCCCATCTGCTGAACTAGTGAACAAATTTTCCAGTAAATATATGCCTTATCAGCATTTTTCTTGGTCTACAGAGAAGCTCATCCATCTATTCATCTAATCATTCCAGATTTGTGTGCCTATTGCTAGGCACTGGTTTTGTGATGGTGAGATAAAGTCTCTAACCTTTTGGAGTTTAGGCCCAGCTCAGCTTGCTCCTTTTTCTTTTTTTTTTTTAAAGTCTGCATTTTTTTTTTTTAAAAGATTATTTATTTATTTATTTAAACAAGCACGGGGTACAGTCAGAAGTGCGGGAGGGAGAGAGAATTCACCAGAGCCAGAGCGGGGAGCAGAGCAGGCAGAAGGACTGAAGTACACTGCTGAGGGGAGCAGCGGGCAGCAGGAGAGGTCTGCGTGCCATGTGGGGCCCTCCTCCGGTGGCCGGGGAGCAGCCGGCGATCGAACCGGTGGTGCAGAAGCTGCGGGCAGCTTTGCAACCCAGCACTCAACTGCTGTGCCACCAGGGAGGCCCAACTTGCTCCTTTTTCTAAATACAGACTCCAATCATTATTGGTGCTACGATCACCATAATATTGAGGTTGGAAAAAATACTTTGGAAATGCCTAGTTTAGATATTTTCCTAGTAACTTTTAGAAGATTTAGCTGCAGAAGAATACCACTGAAGAAATATGCCATGGTGGAGAGACTGGATATTGGCTTAAGAAGCCAGGTGTCTTTTATTCTAATTCAGCTTCAGGAGTTGTGAGGTGATGGAGACGTATTTCAGCTTTGGAAGCATTGTTTTACTCCTCTGTAAGAGATGATGATAATCACCTTGCAGAGTTGTGTGGCTCAATGGTTGCAATTCAGAATATTTTTACAGAACCTGGTGTGTCATACAAAGTAGCTATTATATTTAAAAAAAAATTCCATGTGAGAAAAACTCTAAGGAAAAAAAAATCTTTGCTGCAGTTACCTGTTAATGACCATGCTGTACAGCAAAACAGCAATCAAAACCAACACATTGTTTTCCTCATCCTTAACACAGAAAGATTAGGCCAAGGGTTTCCTGAGCTTTAGAGTAAAATCAACTATGATATAGGTAGCTGTTAGCTTTTCTTTAAGCTAACTGTAAATTCTATGGGTTTTAAAATATTTATCTGAACATTCATATAAACAAACCATTAACTCGGTTACTGAGATTTTTAATAATCATTCTCAACTGAAGTCAGAGCAGTATGCCTGAGAGAAGTAAGGTAGTTCTGTTATAGGACAGGGAGAGGGACAGCCCAAACCCCGCAAACCTGCCTATTGTCTATTCTAAATGGGTTCTGCCATCTGCCGCATCAACACAAAACATATGAGACTTTAATGGGAAGGAACTTTAATAAAAACTAGGAAACAATACAGGTAAGGCAAAGAGTCTAGTTTCTAAATGAAGCACCCAAAGTTACCTGTCCCCTCGTGGGTAAAACTCCATCCATATGGGATCGGCCCAGAGCAAGGCCCCAAAGCCTGCCACAAGTCTAAAGCATCTTCCAGTGGGGACCCCACAGAAAAGAGTCAGAAACAACCAAACAAGCCCGGAAGGAAAAGAGCAAAATCAACATCAAGATAAAAGCTGCCATTGTCACCTCCCCACGGGTCTCACCCACATCTGTGTCACCCAGTCCACGACCAAAAGACAAGCGCAGCTTCTTCACGTGTCTCTAGGCTCCATCCTGCCTCCTCCAGGTCTCCTGGCTCCATCCTGCTTCCTTCCTCAGTCTCTTCTGCAGCTTCTCCTCCTGCTCAGCTCCACCCTCCCTTGGGTGGGGCAGGGAACCTCCCCTTTTCCTGGGGACCACCCTGTTACAGTTCCATGGAATCAAAGGGCGCCTGAAAAGGTCCAAATAAACCCTGGTGTCATCCTTCCCTTGGAGGTCTAGCCAGTAATAACAGGCGAGCAGGTAACTCATTGGCCTCCACCTCACGTTCAGGGCAGCGAAATTTTCGACTCAACCCACACTATCTTCCCTCTTCCCCGGGCACCCAGCCTCCCTCACCCAGGAGCCCAAAGAGTTAGTTCACCCCAACTGCTATCCCCTTTCCCTTGCCCTTAAATCACCCTAAAGTGGGCCACTCGGGGATCACAAACTCGGGGGCATGCTCAGCGAAATAAGCCAGAAAGAAAAAGAAAAATACCGGATGGTCTCACTCATAGCAGGAATCTAGAAAACTTAAATAAGGGACCAGGAAAATGAATAACTGTAAGAAAGTGAAAACCAAAATCAACAAAAAACTATGAACCAGAGACACTTTTTGGGGGGTGAGGGGCGGGAGGGGAGGGATTGGGGTCAGAATGGGGGGGTTGCAATTGTATGGGGAATATAAAAATAAAATTTATTATTAAAAAAAAGAAATTGGCAGCTGGCCGGGGGCGGGGCCGGGGCGGGGCCGCAGGTCGCGTCACCGGAAGTGACGCGACCGGAAGTGGCTTTCGGTAGCGACCTTGGGGGGCGCGAGTTTGGAAATGAGGCCCGAGGTTGGAAGCTTCAAAGCGGTGCCGCCCTAGTTTCCAGCCCTGCGACCGGTGCGCCACGGACTCGCTCGTCACGCTTTTGTTTGTATTTTTCTCCTGTAACACGAGTGGCCTCGCCGCACGGTGACCTCCGTGAGGGGCCCTCATTTTAGGAGGCCCGAGGACCGGCGTGGTGGAGGCGAGGAAGCCGCCCGCTACCAGCTGCCCGCGCGGGGGAGCGTGGAGCCCCCCGCAGTTCCGAATATAACCTGGCGGAGCGGGAGTTTCCTGGGCGTCCTGCCGGCCCGGCACGCTGTGGGTGGTTATTCCTCCCACCAGACGCCCACGGCCGTTCGGCAATAGCAAAACCAAGGTTTTCTCAGCATTTCTCTTGGAGAAAACGAAGCTAGAGGAAAAAATGCTTATTTTTCCTAAAATATCTTTAAGACCTGAGGTTGAAAACTACCTTAAAGAAAGCTTTATGAATAAGGAGGTAGGTCAGACACATGTTAGATGTTTGCAAAAATTCACATACGCACTTCAGAAGCAAAAAGTCTGAAAGAAAATTAATTTTGTTGAGTTGTTGTCTCTTACTGCTTGTTTTTTTCCGAATGTAAAAAAGTCTTTCCGCAGGTGTTTAATGTTTCCCGAGAGCTGAGGTAACGGAGGCATATATTTTAACATTTAATTATGGCAAAGGGAGGGAGAAAGCTGTGTCTGACACTAGACTTTGCACTGTAGGAGTTGCAAGGATGAGCAAAAAACCTCTGTCCTTGAGAATTTGCCCTGTAGAGAGGCTCCACCTGTGTTTTTCGAGCAGGAGCTATTTCAGCATTGAGCTGGAAGGGATACTGTAATTGAGTGGCTGTTACATGCCACCAGTTGTGCACTTGTGCTAGGTGATTTGCAAACCTTTATATTTGAATCTTTGCAATTTGTTTACACAGTTAAATAGGTGAGGAAACAGGAGCCGTGTAACTGACACAAATTAACACAGCTCTCTGGTAACAGTACTGAAATGAAAAGCATAGATTTGGAATCCCAAACCTATGATTTACTGCCAGTACTTGAGTAAATTCACATCACTTAACCTTGATTTTCTTTTCTCTGGAAAGTGATGATTGAAAATACCCTACAAGGTTGTGTGAGGGTATTAATCATAAGAGAAAGCAGTGGCATGTTTGCCACACACTAAGTCCTCAACAGGTGTTTATTTGCTACTGGCATTGCCTTGCACAGAAGTCTTTAAATGTTGATTGTCTTTGGTTACCAAACCTGTTCCCTTTCCACTTCACCATCCTGCCTCTAGGCAACGTTGTATTTTCCACATCTTTGGTTTTTAGTCAAACGGCTAAATTGTTACCACTGTATGCATTATAAATAAGTAGAATAAAATCCTGAATTTACATATATAAATGTAGCTAATGTTAATATGTTCAAAATGTTAATGGTTTGAAGTTGAAGCCCTTTATTTTGGGTTTTTGTTAGGTATTCATGTTTATTATTAAACCTAGTCACCTTGAGAGAGATACCATTGTTATAATCCATAATTTAGCAAAACGGAATGGAAATGAACAAGTACTAAAAGATTTTTTTTTTTAAGTTGGAACAAATGTGGATACATTTTCTGCTTAATATTTATAATTCGTGAAGTGAAATTGAGATGTTACTTATATTTTCTTTTCAGGTTGTGTCTGCTGTAGGTAAGCATGAAGCAGAAAGGAAGTTTGAAAGTCTGTTAAGTCACTTGTCATACCCTCCATCGTTCACTACTGTCAGAGTAAATACACATTTAGCATCAGTACAGCATGTGAAAAATCTGTTATTTGATGAACTTCAGAAGGTTGGTGCAAATTTTTTATGTTGCTGTGTTTATAATTACAGTTTTATAATCTGTTATGTTGCTTACTTAAAATCCTATGAATGCTATATGGCTATTGAGTTGTTTCTCTACTCCCTTGGGCTTTGGTTCCAGGATCCATCTCCGGATAATCCCAAAACCCTTGGATATTTAAGTCCTTTATATAAAATGGTGCCATGTTTGCAGATAACCTACATACAACCTACCCATACACTTTGAATCATCTCTAGACAACTTATACTACCTAATATAATATAAATGCTATGTAAATAGTTGTTGTACTGTGTTGTTTAGGGATTAATGGCAAGGGAAAAGTCTAAATAGAAAATTACAAGGGCCTCCCCGGTGGCGCAGCGGGTTGAATGCCACACTGTGAAGCTGTCCACAGCCTCTGCAGCGCAGGTTTGATTCCTGGCCCGCCAGGGAGAAACCCACATGGCGCAGCAGACCTCTCCTGCCTTGCCTGCTGCTCTCCTCAGCAGTGTCTTTGGTCCATCTGCCTGTTCTGCTCCCCACTCTGTCTCTGGTGAATTCTCTCACCCTCCAGCACCTCTGACCTGTACCCCGGTTCTTGTATAAATAAATCTTTAAAAACGGATGATTACAGGTGGTGTCTTCATATGCTTAAATATCATACTGCTGAAAGTAATGAACCATTGATATTGCTGCCACATGGGTAAACCTCAGAAACATGTGAACTGAAACAAACCACAAACAAGAGACCATATATTCCATTTATATGAAGTGTCTAGAAACTGACTTTATGGAGAAAGAAAGTAGGTTAGTGATTGCCTGGGTTTGGTATTAGGAACAGGGATTGACTGTGAATGGACATTAGGAATCTTTGTGCATAGATGGAAATACTCTAAAACTGGATAGTGGTGATGGCTGTGCAATTGTTTAAATTGACTGAAAATCATTGAACTATGCATTTAAAATGGGAGCATGTTATGGTATGTAAATTATATCTCAGTAAGGCGTGGGACAGATAGAAAAAGAAGCAGGGTTATTTTAAAAAGTTTTTTTGTGTTGCAGAAAAGTTATATACATGGGTGTGGTTTTATCAAAGTTTTATTTTTGTATCTTAATATGTGATAGAAAAGGAGAGAATAAAACTTGGCTTGAGAAGGATTGATTTCTATATTTCTATAGTGTAAAGCAAATATTTAAATAATAAAAGCAAATGACAAAATTCATTATTTTCTCCTTGGGAAAATCATTTTACTCTAGTATGTACAAGAGGGGACACAAACAATGGCTGACCTGAGGGAGAAGGGGAAAGAGAAAGAGAAAACAGTTTGATGAGTTCAGATTTATTATTAGGTATCTGTTGGAAATGGTTAGTATTTTCAGGCTAACTGGATCCTTTGCCTGGACGAAGCAGAAAAGTGGGGGAGTTGTTGACCTGGTAGAAATGTAGTTAGATTTCTAAAGTATTAACACATTTTCTCTATCAACTTAGAAATAAATTGATTTTAAAAGATTTTTTCTAGTATACAGATACTATATGGCAATGCAAATATCTGGTATCATTGTTATTTCATGTAATATGTGAGCATTAATTAGTTGATAACCCTAGCCTACATGCAAGAAACTTGTTCTCAAATATTTGCATATTGCCCTCTGATAAAATGTTCAGTCCCTGCTATCCAGTCCACTGTTCTATGCTTTATTCTTTTGTGAAGGGTGCCCAGTCATTCTACTTATAAAAGTCATGTGCTGGTATGTACTAAACAACTAACTTTAGGGGAAAAATAGCCTGTTTGTAGTATTTGCTAACTTTGGTGGTGAAATTACTCCAACTATGGTTGATTTCAAGCTACCTGCCTGACCATAGAGATGGGAAGAGAGACACAAAGTTGACTGTAATGAGACTGAGCTGGCCCCAACTTCTACATCGCTGGCTCTGACCATGTTTTAAGTCTGAATGTCAAGTACAATGGAGGATGCTGAAAATCCTAACCTTTGCCAAAAGCAGTTATTTTCCTCATCTAGTTTTGATAATTTCCAATAAATAGTATTTAATCTCAATCTTTCATGTTGTGTTCATAAACTTAAGAGGACTAAGTACAATTCTGTTGTATGTTTTCAAAGTGAGTCACTTAAGATAAACATAGTTTGTATTTATCAAGCCAAACAAAGCAGAATTGAACCTTGTAGAGAGGCAAAATACTCCAAAATCAAATTATAGAGAAAAATAGTTGTTTTGAAGCTTTTGTTTTTTTCAAAATGTATCCCATTGAATAAGATGAAAATATCCCCAACCATGCTTTGTGGTCTTTGAGGTAATAATACTGAAAAACTCCATAAATGAAACTTTATCAAATGAGTTGATTGCTTTATAATTATGTGTATTTATTTTTAACAGCAGTATAATGGATTAAATGTTCCTATTCTTCAACATCCAGATCTTCAGGATATCTTACTTATTCCTGTTATTGGACCTAGGTTTGTAATTATTTCATCTTCAAAATCTTATAAATGAAAATTTGTCACAGGTTCTTTTTTATTGATAATACTACATTATTAGCTTTCTGAGTAGCTAGATTATAATTCACAGTTCAAAAATTCATAAATGCTGATTTTCATACTCTATCATGGAAATATTACAGAAGAAGACAGGGAATGGACCCAAATATGTTGATTAATACACTTTAGGTTCCATTTAGTGCCATAATTTTTTTACTTTTGAAGAAACTTAATTTTTTATTTGT
Organism: Talpa occidentalis; assembly: GCF_014898055.3. Classification (NCBI taxonomy): domain Eukaryota; kingdom Metazoa; phylum Chordata; class Mammalia; order Eulipotyphla; family Talpidae; genus Talpa; species Talpa occidentalis. Next base: position 65,444,260 of record NW_023601433.1, on the reverse strand, counting down.
GTATCTTGAGATATCAGTACTAAATTATAAACTTTTTTGAGCAACAAAAATACAAGACTTTTTTTTTCATTCCTAGCCAATGCATTTGTAATTTTTTTCTCTTATTCACAATTATGTTAAATTGCCATGAGGTACTATGAGTAGAAAAGCAATGTTCTACTACTTTACGTATTTGGAAGGTGTACATTTGAAAATTGATAAAATAAGCTTTCCATATAATGGGTGTTCTATTTTCAAACAGCATTTAAAAATACCTAATCATGGTATAATTTTTCATACCCTTGAGAGTTTCAATAAATAAATATAGAAATACATAATATGTTACTTTGTTATAATTGTATAACAAATGATACAATTTATACTATGTATGTACAATGTATAGTATATATTACATTAAAATATAAATTCCTCATTTTGTTAAACCTTTAAAGCAATTTAGTGGTTAACAGTGGAGCAATTGTTTGATCAATTTTGGTTTATTGAAGCAGTAGAAATATTTATGTAGTTTTAAAGATTGATTTATGCATATAGGAGCTAGGGTTCAGGCCAGAGGTACAGGGAGGGGGTTGAGAGGATTCACCAGAGACAGAGTGGGAAGCAGAACAGGTGGATTACTGAAATACACTGCTAAGGGGAACAGTAGGCTAGAAAGGAAAGGTCTGCTGTGCCATATGTGGGTTAGTGCCCTTGTGGGGACTGAACTTAGGCCTTTGTGGTGGGCTGTTGTCACTGTCGCATGTCTTGACATGGTAAGCAGAACTGATAGGGGGTCTAGCTCATAGGTTTTGTATTTTGAGGTGGTGTTTTTTTGTTTTGTTTTGGTTTTTGGCTATGTAGTTGTTTGCAGAGATTGGTGAAAGAAGAGGTTGAAGAAGATGGGAGAGAGGGGCTATGAAGTATACAATTTTTTTTTTTGAACTAAGTAACATTTTCTTTTTTGCATAGACTATAGGAGTCAAAGAATTGTGTTAAAAATCATGACTAGATCTGTGTTTTGTTTTTTTTTTTTTAAAGATTTATTTATTAATTTATACAAGAACCAGGGTACAGGCCAGATGTGCGGGAGGGTGAGAGGATTCACCAGAGACAGAGTGGGGAACAGAACAGGCAGATTGACGAAATACACTGCTGAGGGGAACAGCAGCCGAGACAGGAGAGGTCTGTGGTGCTATGTGGGACCCTCGCTGGCCGGCCAGAACAAACCGGCACTGCAGAGGCTGCGGATAGCTTCACAGCTCCGTGCTCAACCGCCTGCACCACCAGGGGAGGCCCTAGATCTCTGTTTTAGAAACAGTACTAACATAGATAACATACTAACAATAATAACATAAAATTATTTTTCAAACTGTGTCGATCATTACCTATTAGTAGGTTGTGAAATAAATTCAGTGGGTTTTTAATGAACATTTTTAAAAAGAAATGTGATAGATTGCATTGCCTGCAGTAAAAATATTGTTTCTTAAAATGTGAGAGGGTGTGTACATACATACAATGAATTACAAGACTGGGAACAAGTTTGGATGGTATTTCAGAGTCTTTATTTCCAACAGTGTGGTGATCTGAAAATGTTTCTGTTGCATACTTCTAAGAGTATTAAATAAAATATAGGCCTTAAAAACGCACAGCTGAGTGATTATGAATATAAGTGAACTATCCAGGGAAGTAGAAAGAAGAGTAACTGAAAACAGTGACAAGCATGGTAAGCAATGTTTGGAGATTGGGTCATAGGAAAGAAAGTGGCTTCCTAAATTTAGCTGCTTTGTGGGTTTTTTTTTTTTTTTTTTTTTTTTTTGGTGGGACCCTCGCTGACGGCCAGGGAAGGAACCGGCACTGCAGAGGCTGCAGGCAGCCTCAGCCTCGCAGCCCAGCGCTCAACTGCTGCGCCACCAGGGGAGGCCCTGCTTTGTTTTTTAACAACAGTGTATTAACACTAGGAGGTAAGAAATATCCAGCAGTCAGTACAAGGCAGTAATTAGTAATTGGAGCTCTCTTACCTTAGGGTATAGGTTGATGGAAAAAATCTTTTGAGAATGTAAAAATATGGTTTCAAACCTCAAAAAGGTCTAGAATTCAAAGTCATACTACCTGGTAGTTCTGAAGCAAACCTGCAGTCTGGGAAAGTAACACAAAAATTTGATCCCAAACCAATTCCTGAGGTGCTTGGCAAAAGCAGGCCGAGTTACTCTGGAGTGGCATATTCTCAGTCTAGGCCAACCACAGTTCTCATGGTTAAAAACTAATAGGAATCAAATCACCATGTGTGAGAAGCAACATATTCAATAAACTGAAGGGTTATATTTCCCCTAAAATTGTAGCAATTAGAGCTATATCTGGTGGAGACTATAAAGTTAGTTTTTAAAAAAGTATTTAAAACCAAAATAGGAACCTACATCTTTTTTCTTTACAGTTTAAAAGGTTAGGTTTATTAGAAAAAGAGAGGCACCTGCAGGTGGGCAGAGAGCTTGTACTGATATGGTCTTAGGAATTTAAATCTTAAAAGACCCTAAGGAAAAAAAGGTAGAATTGCAAAATAATTTCTAGAGACAAAAATATTAAAATGAAAAACTCAAATGAATTAAACTGTAGTTTAGACCTAAGTGATGAATAATTATTGAATTATTGAAATAGATACATATGCAGGAAATAAGTCAGATATATCAATATAATTGAGAAGGAAAAATAGAAGGAAAAAGCAATGCATATTTTTTAATAAGTCCCAGATATAGACAATGGAAATATTGGGGCAAAGACAATAATGAAAAATGTAGTGAAAGATAGGTTTAAGAAATGAGTTTGAAGCCAAAAGTAAAAATAATCCATTTAGATACATCAGGATGAAACTCCAGAACACAAAGATATGAAAAATAACTGAAAGTAGCTAAGGGAAAAGGCAGGAAGCTGTTCTAGTGATCCAGCTAGGAGATGAAATATGTCTTCCTTCAGGAGATAGGCCCAGAAGATCTGTCAGACTAGAGGGGGCTTGATTTGATAACTCACTGAATTGTCAAGTTAGAAGGTTTAGAAGGGAATAAGATGATGTGGGGGTTTCTAATATGGTTATCCAGGCAGATTATAAGACTTTGTGTAAGATTGGAAGTATAGAAGATGAAAAGATTTGAGGTATTGACAAGGATTTGAGGAGTGGGTAAGAGAAAATTAACATTGTTTAGGACTTGAGTTTGAAGTTATTCTGGCATACCTAAGTATAATTACCTGTTTATGTAAGAGATTGTTGAAATCAAATGATTGCCAAAGGATAGAATGCAAAGTACAAAGAAGTGGCATGTTTTGAAACTTGGAGCATGGGGAATGTTGAATCTCCTTGAGTAGGCAGAGAATGAGCAATGAGAATGTGTGACACCAGGTGACAGTGGAAACCTGAGACATTTATTGCTAGTTGGTCATTTGGAGATCATAAAAAGACATACTAAACTCCCCCAGCAAGAAGTTGTGATAATACATTTGAGATGTTGCCAGCCAGGGAAGCTCATTAGAAACACAGTGCTTGAGATTTTTATTTGTGACTGATCACATAGACACCCCGTCTTGAAAAAATTCTTTTCCTTTTTTTTTGAAAGTTTTTTTCTGAGTATTAGGTGTGATACCCATATTTTAGTGACCTGAGAAATGGTTAGGAGATAAGAAAAAGACACTCAAAAAAAAAAAAAAAATTCAAGCAGCGAGGAAAGAAAAAAGGACTTATTTTGCTTGTGTAGTATAAAATATTGATGATTTATCATGAAACCATTTACAAACTTTTTGGACTCTTGTATATTACCTGTTTCAGTCTTTGAAGACAGAACTTCTCTCTTAATGCTGTTACAAAAATAGCAATGGCTATAATATGATTCAGCAATTTTTGCCTTCCACTACAACTTCTTTTTATTTTTTCTAAGTGCCACCTTTTTTAAAAAAAGAAAAAAAAAACTATTTCCTTCACATGTATTCTTATTTTTAAAACTTTTTCTCATTTATCCATTAGTGACATCTTGGGACAAAAATGACAAGGATTTAGATTGAAACTTTGAAAAGGTTGATGGGTGTTGGAGGTAGTTTTCGCTGTTAAATCTATTGTCTTACATTCCTAGGAAGAACATAAAGAAACAACAGTGTGAAGCCATTGTTGGAGCCCAGTGTGGCAATGCAGTGTTAAGAGGAGCCCATGTCTATGTTCCAGGAATTGTGTCAGCTTCAAAATGTAAGTATGTTTATTTCTTTTCTTTTTTTCCTTCATACATTTTATTAAAAGGAAAAATTACAAGCAGAGTTAAAATTTGCATTGCCAAAGCGTTTCCATTGCCTGGTCCATTGCTATTCCTTCCATTTTTTTTATCATTACAAACTTGCTCTGTAATCTATCAATTCTTACTTTATATTTTCACATATGTGTATGTAGATCCATGAATAAAATACAGTATGTAGGTCTTTTAAAGTTTTTGTATAAATGACATATTTAATTATTATGTTACTGGCTTTTAAAAAAATTTTTCTTGCTGATGTATAGGTCTACTGTATTTACTGCTGTACACTATTCTATTATGATAATTGTCTATATTTTTGACCCGTTTCCAGTTAAATTTGTTAGGAAACATTTAAAAATTAAAAAAAACATTTTCTGTTAGAGTTAAAATTGAGATAAAGCAGTTTAAACTCCTTCATTTGCACTATTGATGCCTTCAAAGCACTCTCCCCTTCTAACTAAAAAAATTTTCACTACCCAATTGGTGAGTGCTCATGAATGCAGGACACACAGAGAAATAAAAAGGATTTATTTACATCATTAAGGCAGTGGGAGAAAGAGAGCATGTGTGTGAGAGAGCGCTTGATTGTAGCCTCATGCAGTCTACCATATTCCCAGGTGGTAGTAAAAAAAGAGCGGGCATGCACCACCAGTTCAGTGTTTTTAAGTCCAACATGGCCACTCAGCTTCTCCCCTCATTTCCAACAGTTCCCCCCTCATCCCACCCCTTTCAGAAAGTCCTATTTGTGGCATTCTGGGAGTTGTGCTCTGTTCATGAAAATAGGGGTCCAGTAATACATGAGGAGATAGTCTTGCTGCCCTGGTGCTGTTCTGCTGGGCCAGACCCTAGCTGCTCTTTCTAACATTACCCAAGTATAGGTCAATGTAATGCGATTTTCTTCTTTTTCTAGTTATGAAAGCTGGAGATGTTATTTCTGTATACTCTGATGTTAAAGGCAAATGTAAGAAAGGAGCCAAAGAATTTGATGGAACGAAAGTATTTCTTGGAAATGGAGTTTCTGAACTAAGCCGAAAAGAAATCTTTGGTGGGCTACCTGAACTGAAGTAGGTCATCTGAGTTATCTGAGGGAAATAAGTGTCTTTTTTGTAGTTCAAAAATTAAGAACAATGTAAAAAATACATTTAGTTGCATTATATGAATAGTTTTTTTGGCTATAGATTCAACTATAAAATAATTGTTTAACTCATATATTTCCATGTTTTTTGGAAAAAATGCTTTTATTTAAAAAGGAAAATGATCAGGTGGCAATCTTTGTCAGCAACTAGTCACACTTTAATTAGCAAATACTTTTATTTTTACTCTTGAATTTTATTGATTACAAAATTTTTCATCTTTGGAATATAATACTCATCTTGGCTAAGGTTGAATTAGATGACCTATGCAAATATTTTTTAACATTATGATTTTGTTTAAAGGAAAGCTTATAATTTTAATATGTTTATATATATGTATATATATGTAAGTTTTATCAGAAAGTCAGCCCTCAGATAAATATTTGTGGCCAAAAATTAATGTTTGGATTTGTGCAAACCAAATTAAAATATAGTTCGTTTTAAATCATAGCTGGTTGCTTCTGGTTCCAAATAAAGTCACGGGCAATCCAGTTTCTTCATTTGTGTAGTGTTTTTTGCCTGTTTAGACATTCTACGAACAATTACTCCAGGTTGACATATGATGTAGGTATGCTGAGAGCTGTGAATTTATCTAGCACTGGACCGCACACTCCTCCAGTAGTCATACCTACTACAGGGACAGGCTACAAATTCTACAGAAATTGTTGCACCCTAAAGAACAGCATAAATTTACCTAATGTTCCATAACAATTTGACCTTTGTCCTAGTTTTCTGGCAGACAGTTCCTAAAACCCTGGGACTCTCAGGAGTGAGAAAAATGTCCTTTGTATGTTAATGAAGTAACTGAGGGTGTCTAAATAGTTGAGTCCAGATGAGAACTGATTGGCCAGAGGAACCAACTAGGTTGGAGCTTTCGGTTCCATACCAGACCTCTGGGAAGGTAAGAAAGACTGGAGATCAAACTCCAGTGATAACCAATGACCAGTGAATTCATGAGTTATGAGTTATACCTATAGAATGTAATCTCCCTTGATCCACCAGACCTTGGGACTGGGAGAGCATCCAAGTTGGTGAACTCATCTTAGGGTGGTGCCTCAGGAGAGGTCTAGTCACAGAGTGCCCTATTCCTATATTTTACCCTGTGCATCTCTTCCTTCTGACTGTTCCTGAGTTGTATCCTTCATAATTAACTGGTAACAGTAAGGAAAGTGTTTTCCTCAGTTCTGTGGGTCATTTTAGTGAGTGATCAATCCTGAGGAGAGGTTGTTAGAACCCTCACGTTTATAGCCAATCAGAAGTGAAGATAGCAAGTTGGGTTACTCATCAGGCATCTGGAGTGGAGCTAGTTTTGTTAGAATGAATCCTTGAACCTGTGGAGTCTGATAATATCCCTGGGTAGTTTGTGTTAGAATTGTATTGAATTGTAGGACACTAGAGAGTTGGAGAACTGGTGAGTGTGAGAAAAAATCCTGTCCAGAAATGTTGAGTACTATTAAGTTGAAATTAAAACAAAAAAGTCCCTTGCCTACTTCAAGTAGAGTACAAACCATCTGAGATTTTTCTCTGCCAAAACTGGTTCTAAGCAACAAATGTATCTATTGTATATGAGAACTCTGTTCTTTTCCATGCTTGGACTCTTTGCTTGTACTTAGATAAATCCTGGCTCTTAATCTTGTCTTAATGACTAGACTATGTTTTTTTCTGTATCCGTCTAATCCCCAGAACACTGCATTGGTCTCTCATTTTTCTTGCTCCATCTGGTGTGCTCCATCCACTTGGCTTTCTCTCCCTTTTGGTAGTCTCTGAAAGCCTCTCTCAGTTTTTGATGTTTGAATGAATCACTGTCCACCATGCGCTCCTGGGTCCTGGCTCTTCCTGCTCTGATTAGTTCCACTGCCACTCATAAAATGGGACAAAGTTGGGAAAGGTGAGATCACCTTTGAGGATTGTGTCAGTACTGGGCAGTTATTCCCCACAGAAATGAGAGGATAGCAGCGTAGCACATTTGTCATTGTTTTGCATCAGTATGATTCTTAAAGATGTTTTTGTTTCTCATACAAATACCTAGTACAGTGTTTGGCATCAGTATGATTCTTAAAGATGTTTTTGTTTCTCGTACAAATACCTAGTACAGTGCCTTGCAAACAGAACATTCACAAAATGTTGACTTGAAAAGCTAATAACAAAGGGGGCCTCCCTGGTGGCACAGGAGTTAAAGATAGTGCTATCAAGCTATCTATAGCCAGCCACTGTAGCATGATTTCCATCTCTGGTTGGCCAGAGATGGCAGACCTCTCCTGGCTTGCCCGCTGCTTTCCTCAGCAGTGTATTTCAGTGGATCTGCCTGTTCTGCTCCCCACTCTCTGGTGAATCCCCTCACTCCCCCGTATCTCTGGCTTACACCCCAGTTTTGTATGCATAAATCTTTTTTTTAAAAGAAAAACTAATAACAAAAATCTGTTATCAAAATGATAATAGTAAATTAATAAAAGCTCAGAAGTTCTTTGCCTTTTTATTTTACACATATCTCTAAAGAAATTCTTTTGTGCCAAAATGAAAAATTTGTATAACTTTACCCCTTTTAGTTCTCTGATGGCGGACTACTTTTCTGCAGGTAAAAATTGAGAAACAATTCTCAGAAATATTGTAACTCTTTTGGTGCTGACTAACAAGAGGTTTTAAAAAGGCAGATCATCTTATATTTGGCATGCCACATGGGTATGTTCCTGTAGAAATGGAGCTTGTGTAGTGTATGTAATTCATGCTAATATCAGATTTTTTTTTCTTTTCAGAGGTATAGGCGTAAGAATGACGGAACCAGTGTATCTCAGCCCTTCATTTGACAATCTGTTGCCTGGCTATGTATTTTTACAGGTAAGTATTTGTAAAAGTAAAATATTTAATAACTTTGAAATATTTTTGTGAATTGTTTGAGATCTAAAGTTTTTTTCCCTGCTTCTAGCTTATTTTTTGTAGTGTGTATTTTTTCTAATAGGTCTTTTGCTAGGCAGTAAGAAAAAACTTAGTACTTTTTTCTTTTTCTCTGATTTTTTTATAACTACTTTTTCTCCTCTTTGTCAAGGGTGCTTTAATAGCTTATTACAATTAATGTTTTCCATCTGAGAATATTAATCTCTGAATTATGTGTTCATTTGATATACATGTCAGTGTCCATTTGTAACCTTGAGTAAAATTCAATTGGTTTACTACTAATGTGTTTTGTCAAGTGGTTATTAATTACTTTTGTGTACATTAAATCATTTGATTTGTTATCTGCTGCTTAGGTGGTGATATTGGTGGTGGTGGTATTATTATTATTCCCTAAAAAAGATGCATATACTGAAGATGATCTGTTAGGGTTCTTGAGCAAGGTCATACAATTAGTAATTGTGTGTGAACTCATGTAGATATTATTTGCTTTCTTTTCTGCCAGTGTTTAATCAAAAGGCATTTATAAATTAATAGGTTATCTCTGGTGTTAAAAAATAGAAAAACAGATTTATGTTATTATCTAATTCCACACTAATGATGACTTAACACATTAAGATATATAACCTAATGTATAATTATACTGATTCTTCTTTAGTAATATATGGCAGCCACTTTTTTAAAAATAAGTTTGGTGTTGTGCTAGGTGATTTGAATATATTACCTCAAGTCTGCATTGCACAAAGTTAAGAAAATTGATGTTTCTGAAATGTTATCAGTAATTTGTTGATTTAGGGAGATGAGGTTATTCATAGGCTGATTAAAGAAGTTGTGTCTTGAGGAAATCATGTTTTAGTAAGCACAAGAGTTTGGAATCTAGTAGCCTTTGCCCATTCTCTGTGAAAGTTACTGTATAGAATAGGTGGCTATAGATACTTACTTTGTTGGGAAAGTTCCTGGGGAAATTTGTCCTTTTTATTTATTTTGATGCCTTCTGCCCTGCCTTTCCATGGACAATCATTATCCCTAAATCTCTATTCTTTGTTGCCTTTTTTTTTTTAAAGTTTTTTTTTTTTTAAAGATTCATTTATTTATGCATACAAGAACTGGGGTGTAGGCCAGAGGTGTGGGAGGTGAGAGGATTCATCAGAGACAGAGTGGAAAACAGAACAGACAGATAGAGCGAAGTATCTATCTGCTGAGGGGAGCAGTGGGCAAGTCAGGAGAGGTCTGCTGCACCATGTGGGTAACTTCCTGGCTGGCCAGGGATTGAACTCACACTGCAGAGGCTGTTGACAGCTTCACAGCACTGTGCTCAACCCCTCATGCCACCAGGGAGGCCTCTATTTGTAGCTTCTTTTTTTTTTTTTTTTAAGATTTATTTGTTTATATAAGCACTGGGTACAGTCAGAAGCGTGGGAGGGTGAGAGAATTCACCAGAGCCAGAGCAGAGAGCAGAGCAGGCAGACTGATGAAGTGCACTGATGAAGTGCACTGTTGAGGGGAGCAGCGGGTGGCAGGAGCGGTTTGCGCGCCATGTGGGACCCTCGCCTGGTGGCCGGGGATCGAACCGGTGCTGCAGAGGCTGCGGGCAGCTTCGCAACCCAGCTCTCAACCACTGCGCCACCGGGGAGGCCCCTCTTTGTAGCTTCTAACAGATGATGCAAAAGTTTCACTTTGTATTCCTCCCCCCATTTTTTTTTTTGGGTATGGAATATTAGGGGTAAGGGAATGTTATTAGCATAAAACAAATTCTTCAATGGGAATTAGATGGTGAGGCACTTGAAATTGCAGAATTTTGTACATTTTCTGAAAAAAAAATCCAGAGCTTCTCCATATTTTTAAGAGGTGTCTGGCTTTTAAAATATTGATAACCATTGAACTTAGAAAAGGCAATATACTTTATTTACAGAATTAGAGAAAATGTCATGTTTGCATGTGTGTATGTCTGTGCATGTGACTGTCCTATGAGGTCACAGGGTAATTTAGGATCTAGGGTCATTGGTTATTTTTTATTTTTCATTCCAGAATTTGCCATCTGCTGTAGTAACTCATGTTCTGGATCCTCAACCTGGAGAGAAGATTCTAGATTTGTGTGCAGCACCTGGAGGTAAAACAACACACATTGCAGCACTCATGCATGATCAGGTGAGACTGCCTTCACAGCAAAACTACTTTCAGCATACTACATAGTTGAATGATGAAGTTGGAACTGCACCTAACTTACAAACATACAGACATTCACAATCTGATTAATTTCAGATTCAACCCAAGGTGAAGACTTTTTGGTGCTAGTCATCATTTATTAGGTTCAGTAGACAATTATAATTTGTGAAGATTGTCATAAGATCTTGATTCCCAAAATTGCTTATACAATTTAGAATAGAATTCTTCCCTCATAAAATTAAGTTTAAAGAAAACATTTGGGACCTATCAGTGTTCTTAGTTATAGCACTTGATACTTGTTTAAGCTATTAAATTCCTCCATTAAAAATTAATTTGATAGTATGTTATTAAAGTGTCAAAATATATTTTGATAAATATACATGCATATATGATATAAAATATATATGTAGGCACATATAGAAAATGTGCATTCTTCCTGTCTTAGTGTTCATAAAAACCTTTTCATCTGGCTTAATTATAAAACTTTCTTGTCACAAAATATGAGTAAGTTTTTTTGCTTACTTCAGCTCAGAGCTCTATAAATAATATATAATATCTGTATTTGCCAATTGTTTTCTTTCATGGTGGTTAGTTATATCTGTATTCAAACTCAGTGTGACCATGTAACCATTCTGTACTTCAATTCTCTGTTTTATTGGAGATTCTTCAACTAAAGAAGGATATGGCAAAATGATACTATTTTTCCTATTTGATTCAAATTCCATGAAGTGAAAGGGTTCCTAAAATCCTTACACATGATAGAATCTTCAGATATAATACAGTTTTCCTGATCGGGAGTCAGATTTTAATTGATTGATTGCTTAAACAGGTATTTATTACTTTACTGTGTGCCAAGTACAGGGGATATAGCAGTAAACCCCCAAAACATCAAAAGTTCCTTCTTCATGGCACATACATTTAGTAACAGAAGACATGACAAATAAATAAATATATGGCATATATATGATTGTGATAAGGTTTATGGTGAAAAGTACAGAGGGCTATGGCAATAACAGTATTGCGGGCAGGGAGGGAGAGTGAGTATATAGTTTTAAATAGGATAGTGAGGGAAATCTACATCATGAAGGTGGTGTTTGTGGAAACACAGGTGATGAGCAATGTGATATTTGGGAAAGAATGTTTTCGCTTACACAAGAGGTGTAAGCTCCTGACTTGTTTGACTCACCTCCATAGTTTACAGAAGTAGACTAGGTGAGGGGAAGAGTACAAGAAGAGATCAGAAGGGGAGGCCCAAAGGGAGGATGTTTGAATAGAGGAATTTTGTGTGGTCTGACAGGGCTTCAGTTTTCCTGGGGTGATGAAAAGCCTTTGAAGGTTTTTTAAAAGAATTTTATTTTTCAAGATTTTATTTATTTTTGCGTTGAACTGGGGTGCAGGTGGTGAGAGGATTTACCAGAGACAGAGCGGGGAGCAGAACAGGCAGATTGACTGAAGTACACTGCTAAGGGGAGCAGCAGGCAAGACAGGAGAGGTCTGCTGTACCATGTGGGTGAGCTCCCTGGCCAGGAATCGAACTTAGGACTTTGTGGTGGGCCTCTGTGGTGGTAGCACTGAGACTTAATCCCTACGCCACCAAGGAGGCCCGCCATTGGAGTTTTTATGCAGAAGAGTGACATAGGCTGATTCACTATTTAAAGTATCATTTTGTGATTGTTTCTGGTTTTCCTCATCCTCCAAAGGCTCTTGAACCACAGTACCGTTAATCCTGAGTTCCAAAGCTGTAACCAGAGCCTTGTCCCAGGTTCTTTGGTATATACTTTGTTGCTGATAGTAAGAGCTAGTTGCTCAATACTTGTTTATTTGGCTTTGAGTGGCTGTGTCAACAATTTATTGTTTTCTGCTAGGAGTGACACCTTTCTTTTCTGTATCCACGTTCCTTAGAATCTCCTGTTCCAATTTCCGGGAACAAAAAGGTTTTGACTTCTACCATTTTTATTAGACTTTTTTTTTTTGGTTGTTTTTAACATCTGTTCTCTTCCTTCTTAAGCTATTAAATAATACAAATAGTTATTGCTGAAAGGAGCTGGGAGATAAAGGATGTCAGTTCTTTTTATGCACCAAGAACTGAGCCCTGTGGATGTCTCACTTTAAGTGCTAGTCTGATTCTTGTGGTTGTCCCTGCACCTTCCTTTTATGTGGAAAAGGCAAGTTTCCAAAGTCTCTTGGTAATCCGAAAGAGAAAAAGGAAATAGTCACCTACATAAATGTAAAAAGATTGTATTTTATGTGTAGAATAAGACTAAATGGAATTACTGGACTAAAAATATAGCTGTTTCAAAACAAAAATTATATTTTGAAAATAAATATTGACACTGACAGTGTTTTTCTCCTGTGAATGACCTAATTATATTACAAATGGTTGGTAAAGGGAATGAAGACTGTGAGGTTGCAGAAAATTTTGCACTAGCCATGTCTAATTTGACTGACAGCTTTACTGCCGTGGGAAAATCTTAATTTTTTTTTCCTACTCCAAAGGTTCTATTTTTTCCTATTTCAAAGGGAGGCCATTAAGTCTAGAAATTTAGGTAATACTACTTTGTCATCCATTGTAACATACTATCAATCATCCATTTACTAACTAAGGATTTGTCTGATTTTTTTTTTATTTGTCTGATTTTTTTGGTAAAGATTTATTTATGCATACAAGAACGGGGTATAGGGATAAGGGGATTCACCAGAGACAGAGTGGGGAACAAAACAGGCAGATTGACTGAAATACACTGCTGAGTGGAGCAGAGGACGAGACAGGAGAGGTCTGCTGCACCATGTGGGTAGCTCCCTGGCTAGGGATCGAATTTGTGCTGCAGTGGCTGCGGGTAGCTTCATAGTGCTGAGACTTAATCCCTTGTGCCACCAGGGAGACTCCAGGATTTGTCCGATTTGTAGACTTGGTGGCCACCTTGTTTAATTCTTGCTGTCATCTGGGAAGGAGAATAAAATGTACTCCTGTTGATTGAAAATAAATATTGCTCTTACAAAAAAATGAAACATAATTTTGGTCGTTGCATTGAAAACAATCTGTAAGAGTTCCAAGGAGAGAAGTTTGAAGACAGCAATTCAGGGGAAATTCTTGGAGGTAATAAGTGGTTAGAATCTGCATGTTTTTAAGGTGGAACTATTGATAGATTGGATATGGGCTGTGAAATGAATAATCAAGGATAATTCCTAAGGTTTTTGGCCAAAAGAACTGGAGCAGTAAGAGTTGTTGGATATGATAACTATAAAAGGAGCAAGTTTTATAGAGAAAATTCAGAAATTTATTTTGGGGTGTATTCAAGTAATGTGTATTAGACTTCCAGTAGATGATATTGAGTAGGTGTTTGGGTATTTGAGCATAGTGCGCAGGGGAGACATGTGGATTGGAAATACAAACTTGGAAGTCATATATAAAGCCATAAAACTGATGATGAGTAGCAAGAGGGTAGACAAGGTCAAAAAACTGAGCCTTGAGGATTCTTTGAGGTAAGGAAAATTTGAAAGAATGGCCAGTGATGTAGGAGAAAAACCAAAGGATTATGATACCCTCTGGTTGAAAGATGCAGAGACCAGCTGTATTGCTAGGTCACCTTCTGTGGACTGAGAACTCAATGGATTTAGCACCTTGTAGGTGATTGGAGAACTTGTTATGAACAGCTTTAGTGAAAATGTTTGTGAAAATGTTAGTGAAAATGTGGAAATGTTTGCTTGGATGAGAGGGAGCGGAATCAAAGAAATTAATGTATGTCTCTTAATCCTTCTGTTAAGACCAGGGCCAGCCCAGCAGAGGGTACATGTGGATTGCCATTGGCAAGGTCAAAGCACAGGAATGCCAAGTGTTGAATTGCTTTTCAAGTCTCTGCTAGTGTCACACTGTCATCCCATTGACCAGTGCAAATCACATGGTTGAGTCTCAGTCAGAATGGCAGGTACTAAAAGGTAAATGGCAAAGGATAGATTCAGGGAGTGTGGGTTTAAGCAGTCTTCCACAGTGGGCCAGCAACATAGAAATCAATAACTTAAGTAGAAATAATGAGCCACGATGAGTCCCAGATTTTGTTGCTGCATTCAAGTTGTTGTTTGTTTAAATAGTTAAACAAATTTTATGTAAATGTAGTCTGTTATCTTATTATACTTTTGTGAAAGTAGCCTTTAGCCAATAGAGTAACTCCTTCACTATAGTACAATTGATCCTTATTCTGATTGTTTCTGCCTACTTTACCAGTTCAACTACTTGAAATGATTTTCCTGTTAAGGTACTTATTGAAACTATCTCCTTCTAAATCTGGTGTTACATTTAGGAATTGGTATTAGAATCTATGCAATTGATAGATGATAGACGTAGCATACAAGGACATTGTGTAGAAAAGGAACCAAAGCAAGAAAACACATTGAGGGCCTCCCTGGTGACTCAAGGGGTTAAGACGCAGCCTATGAAGCTATTCACAGCCACTGCAGCACAGATTCAATCCCTGGCCAGGGAGCTACCCACATGGTGCAACAGACCTCTCCTGACTCACCTGCTGCTCCCCTCAGCAGTGTATTTCAGTCAGTCTGCCTGTTCTGTCCCCTACTCTGTCTCTGGTGAGTCCTCTCACCCTGCACACCTCTGGCCTGTACCCCAGTTCTTGTGTGCATAAATACATAAATCTTTTTTAAAAAAACACATTAAAGGGCTAATTTCACCATCTAATTTCACCATCATTAGGATTTCATAGTGTTTTAAAATATGGGTACCATGATGCATTCTTGAAATATGGCCTCTTCTCTTTATTGACTTTCACTTAAC
Source organism: Talpa occidentalis (assembly GCF_014898055.3). Taxonomy (NCBI): domain Eukaryota; kingdom Metazoa; phylum Chordata; class Mammalia; order Eulipotyphla; family Talpidae; genus Talpa; species Talpa occidentalis. The sequence continues at coordinate 65,429,045 of NW_023601433.1, read as the reverse complement.
AGTGTTACCATATAAAATTATTTTTGACCTACTTTTTATACCAGGCTGGAACATTTTGCTGTGCTATTTTTCTGTCTTTAGCTATTAGAATTCATGTGAATTTTATGTGTATAGTTCAGGAAATAGTGGGGATTGATCTTACCGGTAGCATTCATTTGTTTCTCAAAACACTAGAAGGCAGATGTCTCAGAACATTAGCTCCTGTTTTGTTTTGTTTTTTTAAAGATTTATTTATTTATTTATACAAGCACTGGATACAGTCAGAAGTGTGGGAGGGTGAGAGAATTCACCAGAGCAGAGCGGGGAACAGAACAGGCAGACTGATGAAATACATTGCTGAGGGGAGCAGCTGGCGGCAAGAGTGGTCTGCGTGCCATGTGGGACCCTTGCCCGGCGGCCAGGGATTGAACCAGCGCTGCAGAGGCTGCGGGCAGCTTCGCAACCCAGCGCTCAACTGCTGCGCCACCGGGGAGGCCCCAAATTGGTGGTTTTTAATACTTCTAATGAGTGTTTGTAAAAAGTTTCTTTAGAAGATTACAAATACTATTTTTGATTTTGAGTTTTGTTAATTAAAAGTAGCTGGGCATTATCAGAAAATCCTCTGTCAAGAATGTGTTTTTAACCCCTCGTGGTACAGGCGTTAAAGACACAGTGCTGTCAAGCTATCACCAGCCACTGCAGCATGAGTTCGATCCTGGCCCCAGCCAGCGAGCAACCCACATGGCACAGCAGACCTTTCCTGTCTCACCAACTGCTCCCCTCAGTGTGTATTTCAGTAGATCTGCCTGTTCTGCTCCCCACTCTGTCTCTGGTGAATCCTCTCACCAACCCCCCTCTGCCTACACCCCAGTTCTTGTATGCATAAATAAATCTTTAAATAAAATGTGTTTTTTAGAAGAAAAGGAGATAATTTGATATGTTTGAGATATATATATATATATATATAGTTTAAGGAATTCAGCTTTGTGACTGAGGTAGGAGGAAAGTGGGGAAAATAATTTTTTGTAAGTTTTGTTCATTAATTTTTATGACTACTTTGAATTTATTCTTCATTTTTATTTATTTACATTTTTTAGGGAGAAGTTATAGCACTGGATAAAATATCCAACAAGGTGGAAAAAATAAAGCAGAATGCTTTACTGTTAGGGCTGTATTCCATCAGGGCATTTTGTTTTGATGGAACAAAGGCTCTTAAATTCAATATGGACACAGAAGGTGAGTTAAATTTTTAAAGGTTTATATCACTGACTTTTACAAATTTTACTAGTATTGTTCTATCCCAAAATATCCATATAGCCTTGAAACATGAACATGGATATGAGTGATTTGGCTGTAATACCTTTTTTGCTTTTCATCTCATTCCTGAATATTAGATCTTTAATAATACAGAGTTAAACCCTCAAGCCTTGGTCAAACTCATTGTTCTTAACTTATTTGTCTTAAAGTCATGGTACATTTCAGAGAGCTTTTAAGATATGATGTTAGCTTTTTAATTTTATAATTACTGAGGAAGGTTGGATCTAGGGGCTATTGACTCATTCTAGGGCATAACATTGCTGAAAAAAAAGAAGGGAGGCTGTGGAACTATACTGCTAGTACTTTTGACCAGCACCTAACAGGTGCTCTTTTTTTTTTGTTGGGGGGCAGGGGAGGTACTTTTTGCAGTAAAAATGACTAAGAAAAGTGTCAGCTCCAGGATGGCCATTAATTCCAGGTCCTAGTTCCAAGAATTATGGTTTCTGACATTGAGAGCTGGAGGTCTCATTTGAATAGGTTTTGGTTTGGACTATATCAATAGGATAATCTTCAACTCTAATTACCATGTATTTAATATTTTTACAAAGCAAATCTACATGAAATATACATCTGAATTAGTTTCTTTAGCTCCCTCATTGAAGGAAGAAATAGGTTTTTGTTTTGCTTTTTATACCAGATGATAATTTAAAATCTTGATAATTGCTTTCATCTCAGGATTTTCTATTTTAGACTGATAAGACAGATAGCAAATATGTTTTATTTTCTTCATAGGGGAACCTCCATTCTTACCCGAGTCTTTTGATAGAATTCTTCTTGATGCACCCTGTAGCGGAATGGGACAGAGACCAAACATGGCTTGTGCTTGGACTTTGAAAGAAGTGACATCATATCAGCCATTACAGCGAAAGCTTTTTACTGTGGTATGTGATGATACTTTGCTACGAAGGGAAGTTGACCTTTACCACTTTGTTGTTTCAAAGACTAGGAACAGTATTCATGGCAGCATTATTCACTATAGCAAAATGTGGAAACAATACAAGTATTCAGCAACAGATGAATGGATAAACAAAATGTGGTTAATGCATACATGGATTATTAGTCTTCCTTAAAAAGGAATGAAAGTCTGATAGTTGGTATTATAAATATGGATGAATTTTGAGAACATTACACTAAGTGATGTAAATCAGACACAAAAGGACGGATATTGCATGATTCCACTTAAATGAAGTAACCAGAATAGGGACATTCATTGAGACAATATACAATTGAGGTCACCAGGCCCTGGAGGGATTTACTGAGGAGGTATTATTTAATGAGTTTTTGACTTGGAAGGATGATAAAGTTCTGGAGATGGATAATAGTGATGGCTGCACAACAGTGTGAATGTACTTAATGCTACTTAATTGTACTTAAAAACAGTAAAGATAGTAAATTTTGTATTTATGTGTATTTTGTCACACACAAATCCCCAGAAAATATGGTTTTAGATACAAGGAACCTTACTTTTTGCTGACTCAATGCAAGCAATAGTAGAATGTCTTCCCTGAGATGTTTAACTTCAAACATTCTACTCTATCCTAACAGTCATTGTGTTGTTAATATATAGCTACTAAATTATATAAACAATTGGATATAAGATAGGTTCCGGGGGGCCTCCCTGGTGGCGCAGGCAGTTGAGCGCCCGCTGTATAGCTGTCCGCAACCTCTGCGGTGCCGGTTTGATTTCCACTGGCCTCGGAGCAACCCATGTGCGGAGCAGACCTCTCCTGTCTCACCCGCTGCTCCTCTCAGCAGTGTATTTCGTCAGTCTGCTTGTTCTGTTCCCTGCTCTGTCTCTGGTGAGTCCACTCACCCTCCCACACATCTGGCCTGTACCCCGGCTCTTGTATAAATAAAATTAATCTTTAAAAAGAAAAAAAAAAGATAGGTTCCTATTTACATAGGGTTCCTGGATCATCTTAGATAACAAGTTAGAAGTTTAAAGTTCAATAGAGGCAAACACTTACAAAAAATGAGAAATTCAGTGAAGGATGTAGAACCATAAAAACTACACATTTAACTGATCCGAAGTACATTTCTGATGAAGTTCAGATAGAATATTTGGGGCTTTCTCTCAGTCTTTCAAAAATAATTCAGTGAATTTCATAGAATATGGATAGCATTTGAGCAAAAAAATTTCATTGTTTCCTCTCAACCCTCTAATTATATAAATGCATAGTCTACAACAATAATGGGCATACCATAGCTAGTCTCTAAAATTCATCTTTAAGTACATTTGTATTCATCTCTTCAGTATTTCCTTTCATATGCAAAAGTGACACTGGTAGTAAATTATTTAACTTTTTCTTCTCGTATACAGACTTCAAGGAATACATCCTTAAAGTTAAAATAGCAGGCAACAAAAAAGAAGCTTTACTTACACATGAAACCCACTGTTAAAAGTAGGCCTTCTTGCAGAGATTTAGCTTTTTGATCGTTTTAGGCTATAGCTAAAAAAAAAATTAAAGACTAAAGGAGTAGGTGCATTGATCTCTGTAAAGGAATAGCTGACAGTGTGTGTGAGAGAATTTAATATAGCAGGTATGCCAGTTGGCATGGATAGATGTTGAATGTGGACTTTAGAATCAGACATTTCTTGATTGGGGCTATGGGTCCTGCACATAAGTGATTGTTAAGTACATTGCTTTCCATAGCGAGAAATGGGGATAATAGCTTTATCTAATAAGGTTACCCTTTTTTTTTAAAGATTTATTTTATTTATACAAGAGCTGGGGTACGGTCCAGATGTGTGGAAAGGTGAGAGGATTCATCAGATACAGAGCGGGGAACAGAACAGGCACACTGACGAAATACACTGCTGAGGGGAGCAGTGGGCGAGGCAGGAGAGGTCTGCTGCGCCATGTGGGTTGCTCCGAGGCTGGCGGGGATCGAATAGGCACTGCAGAGGCTGCAGACAGCTTCACAGTGCTGCGCTCAACCGCCTGCGCCACCAGGGAGGCCCAGGTTACCTTTTATTAGAGATAGGAACCATGTTTCATGGTTGTTATAACTGAAAAATTTCAGGTAAAGTGCTTAAATTAATCATTGACACACAATAACAAATTTTGAATTTTTATCAGCATACTCTAGTCGAAAAATTACAACTATATAACTATATACGTGTGTATAGTGCTCTATAAATATATATATATTACATATATGTAAGTCTGGGTGTTTGAAAAGATATCCTTTAGTTATTTGGAACAAATTCATTTTTGTGTAACAGCTTATTTCCTATTTCATTTATTTACACAAATATTAAGTACCTCCTGTGTGTAATACACTTTCTAGATGCTGTAATACAATAGTGAAAAAATAAATAACTCTCTTTTTCATGGCTTTTCTCATTGGGGGGGGCAAATGGATGAGTAAGTTACTTAATACATTACAAGGCTATAATGCTATGGAGCAAACTAAGGAGGGGGAAGATAAGAGTGTTGGATTGGAATAGTTGCAATTTTGCATGGGTGCTTTAAGAAAGGCATTGATGAAATGGTGACATATAAGCAAAGATATGATTATAAAAGAGCAAGCAGTGCAGAGAATTAAAAGATCTTACTAAGCTCACACAGATTCTGAGGTGGGAGTGTACCACACGTATTCCAGAACAGCAGAGACCAGTGTTGCTAAAGCAGAGTGAACAAGGTATAAGAAGTAAAGTCAGAAGGTAGTGTTGAGGTCTGCTTTATATATGGCCTTGAAACCCACTATAGGGATTTGAACTTTGACTCCAAGTGAAAATGGAGGGCACTTGAAGAGTTTTAAGCTGAAACATGACAAGTTTTTTTTTTTTTTTTAAATTTTTGTTTATATAAGAACTGGGGTACAGGCCAGATGCACGGGAGGGTGAGAGGATTCACCAGAGACAGAGTGGGGAACAGAACAGGTAGACTGACGAAATACACTGCTGAGGGGAGCAGCGGGCGAGACAGGAGAGGTCTGCCTTACCATGTGGGACCCTCACCGTCCTGCCAGGATCGAACCCGCGCTGCAGAGGCTGCAGACAGCTTCACAGCACTGCGCTCAACTGCCTGTGCCACCAGGGGAGGTCCTGAAACATGACAAATTTTAAAAGTATTGTTTTGGCTGCTACAATAGAAGGGCAGAAGAAGAAAACAGGTTGACAAAGTTGGAGACTGTTGCAATAATTCAGGTAAAAGATAGTGGTCATTGGCCAGAATGACCGCAGTGGAAATGGTGAGAGGTAGCCCAATTCTTGATATATTCTGAAGGTAGAACCAATAGAATTTGCAGGTGGATGAGGACTGTGAGCCAGAGGCCTAAAAGGATACTGTGAGGATTGGGACCTGAACATCTGAAAGGATCGGGAGGCTTCTGTAGATTTCAGGGGGACGATAGTTCAGTTTGGAACATGTTGAATTTGGTAGTAGAAATAGTGAGAAGGCAATTGAATATATGATGGAATTCAGCAAGGAGTCTGGCCTAAAAATGTAACTTTGTTGAGTTTTACCATAAAATGGTATCTAAAGTTGTGAAACTGAATGATCATGTTTGGGAAATTCTTGATCTTAAGTGGACCATAACAACTCCAAGATAATGAAATGCCTCTAGTCTGGAACAGTAATTAGAGAAACAGTCTTGGTCATACAGAACAACCATTTTATTTATGCCAAACATTTGCAACATAACACATAAAATAAAATCCCTTAAAATATACCCCTGCAGCAGATACAGTCTGATAACGTGTTTCTTTAGGCAGTTCAGCTGCTGAAGCCAGGGGGCGTGCTGGTCTACAGTACGTGCACTATCACACTTGCAGAGAATGAAGAACAAGTTGCCTGGGCCCTCACAACATTTCCTTGCCTTCAGCTTCAGTCCCAGGTAAGAGTAATTGCAGTTTTCTCTGTGTAATCTTATAAACCATGGAAACTTAAGTGCAGTGATAAACACAGGGTGTTATGTGAAGTAATTTGGCAAAATTTCTGAAACAAATACTGCAATAGCAAGGCTATTTCTTGAACTAAATCCAGTTTAGGCTGTCCACAGAGATTTTTTATGTACTGATGTTTTTCCGTCTTCCTTCCTTCCCTTTATGTTAAAATGCCATGGCGCTCAGGTGTATTTCTGTTACATGTCTGTAACTTGTGGATCTTGTTCATGGTACTAAAACTTTTCTTTCCCTTTAGTCCTAGATTTTTCTGGCATGGAAGTGTTGCACATTTTTCTCATGTCACATCAGAGCCCAAAAAGGTTTTAATAACTGGGATGTCAAAGACTAGCCAAGGGGGAAAACTGGTTCAGGATTATAGCTTCTTTACAGTTTCTTATGTAAATGTGTAACTTTTGAAAAGCTTTTTGTACTTTAGCACTGCCTTTCTTCTATGGCTCTTATTAAAGTGACTTTTTGTGATTAGATTTTTAGGCCATAATGTCTGAGATTATTTAAATCTGTAATAATGCTCACATTCATGCAGATACACTGAAAATCTAGCTTTATTACCTAAAGAATTCTAGTAGGTAATTGGAATACATGAGTAAGAAGCAACCAGAGATAATTTCCAGACTCTGAAATTAAGATAATTTATATTATCTTAAGATAATTGGTAGATGTAAGGAAAAACATCAGAATTTACTTGGAATTACGTGTGTCTACATATACACTCAAAATATTCCTAATAGAGATGAATTTTTACTCCATGCATTAATAAGCAATTTTCTTAGGTATGTGTTTGAAAATCTGTCTTTATCAACACATAAACATTTGTCTGTGAAATCGTGATTTAAATTAGGATTATGTAACTGTTAAAGTAATGGTTTGCAGATATTCTTAAAATTCTATATTCTTCTGAACTAATTGATGCAGCCTTCATTTATACATTTTCTTTTTCTGATACTTAACAGTACTTTTTTTTCCCCCAGAACAAAAAGAAACTTTCTTTTTTTTTAAATTATTCATGCCCATACCCCATCTGCTCTCCCCCACTGCTCTGTTTTCTCTGGTAACCATTCTTTCACTGAGTTCAAGATTTATTCCTACTATACTTTGCCTGCCTGTGTTTTTGTTGTTGTTGTTATTTATATTTCCACTGATGAATGAAATGATCTGATACCTATCTTTCATTTTTTTTTACTTATTCCACTTAATATAATCACCTTAAGTTCCATCCATTTTGTCCCAAATTCACTGTTTCATCATTTTTCACAGCTCTATAGTACTCCATTGAATATATATTCCACAATTTCTTTACTTACTCATCTGCTGAACAGCACTTGGGTGGGTTCCATGTCTTTTCACCTACATACTGGGTTGATAATTTTGCAGGATAAAGAATTCTTGGTTGGCAGTTCTTGTAGGCTTGTGAACACTTCCACTCTTTTTTTTTTTTTTTTAAAGAGGCATGTATTATTTATTTATTTGTTTGTTTGTTTGTTTATACAAGCACTGGGTACAGTCAGAAGCGCGGGAGGTTGAGAGAATTCACCAGAGCCAGAGCGGGGAGCAGAGCAGGCAGAAGGACCGAAGTACACTGCTGAGGGGAGCAGTGGGTGGCAGGAGAGGTCTGCGCGCCATGTGGGACCCTCCTCCGGTGGCCGGGGAGCAGCCGGGGATCGAACCGGCGCCGCAGAGGCCGCGGGCAGCTTCGCAACCCAGCGCTCAACTGCTGCGCCACCGGGGAGGCCCCACTTCCACTCTTTTTGCCTGGAGTGTTTGGGCTGAAGTCCAGGGAAATCCTAATTTGGGATCCTTTGTAAGTTATTTTATTCTCTTTGATCCATGCAAAATTTTTCTTTATCTTTGGTTTTTAATAGTTTGACTATGATGTGTCTAGTGTAAGTCTTCACAGTATGACTGCCCACAATGGCCATTGCCTCTCTGCCCCTGTCTCTGCTCCTCTTTCTTCAGGACTGTAGTATCTGCATGCCAGAGGATTTGTGAATTATCTTACAAGTTTTCTCTCTTTCTTTGGGCTTTTTATGGACTCCTCCTGGCTTCTATTTATCTCTTATGGGAGAGGAAAAGCCAAGACATCATTGGCAGACTTCCCAATAACCCAAGTCAGTGCCTGTAGAGTCAGCACTGCCCTGCATAGTATCTGTGCTCACTCAAGTGTCACCAGAATTCCTCCAGAGAATTTCACAATGTCCCTGGTTGCTCCCATTCTGACTTGGGTGATCATCCTGGAGCCCAGTCTTGTTTCCCTTTGTTTCCTTCCATTCCTTACCCTCAGCAGCCAATGACCTTAGTTTAAGATCTCGTGGGGAAGTTTGGGATACTGTGGAGCATCTGGATCTCCCTACAAGCAAATATTTTTGTATAGCTGTTTTTATGGAAGAGGATGACCCCAGCCTGCCTTTCTCTTTTTAAAGTTAATTTTATTTAAAAAATATTTTATTCACACGCGCGCGCGCACACACACATTTTACATCATTGTTCACTTTCGTACAGTGTTTGATTTCTCCTCATAAAATTCCTACCACCAAGTCACCCGTGAACCATCACCATAGTCTCTTGTGCTATTCCCTCCCCTGTTTTAATCCCTTTCTCTCCTCCTCCCCTGCTGAATGCCTCTCATTTATAATTGCCTGCTTTTTTTTTTTCCTGATCCCTTGTTTGGTTTTCCAGTATTCCTCCTGTAAGTGAAACCATCCCATATTTTTCTTTATCCTTTTATTTCACTGGCCACGGTTCCTTCCAGCTCTATATCCATGTTGCCACAAATGGCATGAGTTTATCTTTTTTGATTGCTAAATAGTATTCTATTGTGTATATATACCACATCTTTTTTTTTTTAAGATTTATTTATTTATTTATACAAGCACTAGGTATAATCAGAAGCACTGGAGGGTGAGAGAATTCACCAGAGCGGGGAACAGAACAGACTGACAAAATACACTGCTGAGGGGAGCAGCGGGCATGGCAGGAGAGATCTGGGTGCCATGCGGGACCCTCGCCAGCAGCCGGGGATCAAACCAGAGCTTCAGAGGCTGCCAGCAGCTTCGCAGCCCAATGCTCAACCGCTGCGCCACCAGGGGAGGCCCTATACTACATCTTCTTGATCCAGTTATCTATTGCTGGGCATTTACGTTGTTTCCATATCTAACCTATTGTAAATAGTGCTGCAGTAAACATTGGAGTGCAGGTTTCCTTTTGAATTAATGTTTTTGTGTTCTTTGGGTAGATTCCTAGAAGTGGAATTGCTGGGTCATATGGTTGCTTCATTTTCAGTAGTTTGAGCAACCTTCACAAAGCTTTCCATAGTGGTTGGACCAGTTTGCATTCCTACCAGCAGTGTAGGAAAGTCCCTTTTTCTCTACATCCTTGCCAGCATTTGTGGTTGTCAATTTTTTTAATATGTGTCATTCTCACTGGTGTGAGTGGTAGCCCATTGTGGTTTTGATTTGCATTTCCCTGATTTTTAGTGATGTTGAACATTTTTTCATATACCCATCAGCCATTTGTATTTCCTCTTTAAAGAAGTGTCTTTTTAGCTCTTCTGCCCATCTTTTGATTGGACTGTTTTTGTTTTTGCTGAGTAGTGTAAGCTCTTTGTAGATCTTTGAAATCTGTCCCTTATCAGTTATGTGAAGTGCAAAAATCTTCTCCCAATCAGTGGGAAGTGTCTTTGTTTTGGTTATTGTCTCTTTTGCTGTACTGAAGCTTTTTAGTTTGATGTAATCCCAGCTGTTCATGTTTTCCTTCAGTTTCTTTACTTTGGGGGATGTCTTTTTTTTTTTTTTAAAGGATTTATTTATTTATGCATATAAGAACTGGGACACAGGCCAGAGGTGTGAGAAGTGAGAGGATTCACCAGAGACAGTGGGGAGCAGGACAGGCAGACCGACTTAAATACACTGCTGAGGGGAGCAGAGGGCGAGTCAGAAGAGGTCTGCTGCACCATGTGGGTGGCTCCCTGGCCAGGGATTGAACCTGTGCTACAGTGGCTGCGGACAGCCTCACAGGTTGCATCTCAACCCCTTGCGCCACCAGCGAGGCCTGGGGTCATGAGACTTTAAAGATGTTTCTGAGATGGATGTCATGGAGTGTTTTGCCTATATTTTCTTCTGTATATTTTATGGTTGTAGGTCTTATGTTCAAGTCTTTTATCCATTTTGAGTTGGTTTTTGTGAGTGGCGTGAGGTAGTAGTCTAGTTTCATTCTGTTGCTTGTGGTGATAGAGTTTTCCCAGCACCATTTATTGAACAAACTGTCCTTGTTCCATTGCATATTCTTTGCTTCTTTGTCAAAGATTAGTTGTCTATAAATGAGTGGCTTTATTTCTGGGTTTTCAATTTGATTTCATTGGTTTGTGTGTCTTTTTGTTCCAGTACCATACTGTTTTAATTATTATGGTAGTATAGTTTGAAGTCTGGGAGTTTGATACTTCCATTCACCTCCTTCTTATTTAGGATAGGTTTAAATTTTTTTTTAATTTTTTTTTTTTTAATAAGGGCTGAATTTTTTTTATTTTTAAAGATTTATTTATTTATTTATTTATACAAGCACTGGGTACAGTCAGAAGTGCGGGAGGGTGAGAGAATTCACCAGAGCAGGGAGCAGAGCAGGCAGAGGGACCGAAGTACACTGCTGAGGGGAGCAGAGGGCGGCAGTAGAGGTCTGCGCGCCATGTGGGACCCTCCTCCCGTGGCCGGGGAGCAGCCTGGGATCGAACCGGCACTGCAGAGGCTGCAGGCAGCTTTGCAACCCAGCGCTCAACCGCTGAGCCACCGGGGAGGCCCAGGATAGGTTTGACTATTTGTTCTATTGTTCTATTTCCTTGAAGAATGCCATTGAGATTTTTATAGGAATTGCATTAAATCTGTATATTGCTTTCAGTAGGATGGCCATTTTGATAATGTTCTTCCAATCCATGAAACAGGGTATGTGTTTCCATTTCCTTGTGTCATCTTCTATTTCTTTTAACAGTGTTTTATAATTTTCTTTGTATAGGTTTTTCCCCACCTTTGTTAGGTTTTTTTTTTTTGTTGTTGTTGTTCTTTCTCTAGTTCTTGGAGATTAGGTTGTTTCTTTGACTTCTTGTTTCTTGATGTGGGCCTGTATTGCTGTATACTTTCCTCTTATTACTGCTTTCACTATGTCCCACACATTCTGGAAAGTTATGTCCTCAATGTCATTCATCTCAAGGTGTTTTTTAATTTCTTGATCTCCTCATTTAATCCAGTGGTTTTCCAGTAGTGTGGGGTCTCAGCCTTTCTATTCCACCATGTTGTGGGTGGAGTCCTTTGCTGGTATTGGTATGGGTTGGAGAGGTGTATCTTAGGATTCATTGCCTAAGGAGCTCCTGTCAGTTTGGGGGAATCCAATAAAGCAAAATTTTATCTATTCTCATTATTGTTCCATTTATTGAGTGCCCTCTGTATGCCACTTGATAACACTTTATGGCTTAGAACTGAATATTTTTATCTGTTTTATAGATGGGGGAACTTTGGGTTAAAGTTACACTGATAAAATGTGCCAGATCTATATTTGAATCCATGTATTTCTAACTGTAAAGATCAGGTCTTCTGCAGTGTCATGGTATTTGGTCAGCACATGGGACATAATACTCATTCATCAGGTGACTGTGTATCCTTCCTTTCCCATTTTAACTGTTTTCCTGTAAAAATGGCATGTATATGCCACAAAAATAAAAGGTATTTAGGCATTTCACTTTCTTTAGAATTTATGGTACTTATAATCTAACTTTCTTTTAACTTTAATTAGACACAGGCACACTTAGTAACTATAGGATCTTCATCCAAATTTATTGTTTTTCTAAACAGGAACCACACATTGGAGGAGAGGGAATGTTGGGCGCTGGCTTATCATCTAAACAATTGAAACAGCTGCAGCGATTTGATCCATCTGTTGTGCCATTACAGAATATTGACATTGATTCTCTCAGAGATGCCAGAACAGAAGACATGATTTGGCTGGCAAATAACGATTGTATAGGTTTTTTTATTGCGAAATTTGTAAAATGCAAAAGCACATAGGGTTTTAGAATTGAAAATTCTAAACATTTGCTCTGTGTATGTGTTTAACCAAACTGTTGTCAGACCAAGTGATATGATGGCATGGTTGTTAAGGAAACAGAAAAGACTGCCACCTATTTCACCAGAGATCGAGAGAGAGCAAGTAGTCAAGGAAGTGGTATGAGATTATATTTTGTGTTTTTAAAAGAATTTTTTCTTTATGAATTTATCAGTATAAAGAAAAGGAGATGCCTAGAGATGCCTGCAACATATTGTTACTGGGAGTCTTGTGTTTTAATTTGTAAAGAATACAAGTAATTTTTAATGTTAAAATCAGTGAATCTAACAAAAGGAATAAAATTAGTAATATTTCATTTGGCTATAAAAATAATTGTTTTCAATTCCCAAATTCCTATGTAGTAAATAGTTCCTGAGATTCAGGGCATGGGAAGCAGAATATTTACCATGTGTCAATAACTGGGCATTTTACCTGAGTCTGCTTATTACTTGGTAAATTGACTCTTTAAAATGAAGTCTGTATCTCTTCCATATGACAGTCTGCCTTTACTATGTTACTGTTCATGATTTTAAACTAAAAGTAGGATGAGTTTTTCCTTCAATCTGTAGATAACAAAAATGAGAATATCCTACAATTTTGAGTACATTTTATCTACTGGATTACATATTATGTAATTATTACATATTTGAATGGTAAGAAAGAGAAAACGAATTTCTGACAGCTAGACCTTGGAGTTCTAGTGAACATAAACAATTTCACAGAACAGCAACATCAGACAAAGCAACTGTGACTATGGTAGACCAGGACAAAGAAAGACAACTTTATAGTCAAAGCTGAATTCAGAGAAAATTGACATCATCATCCGAAGCATAAAAGTGACTAAATATAACTGTGCAGTGGTCAATAGAAAAGAATGCATTAAAAAATTAGTTGTATAAGAAAAAAAATAACCTTAAGCTTCATCTACCTGCTTTTTAGGAGGTTAAAAACAGTTATTAAAATACTCAGTACAGTTTAAAGACTCTCACTTGGTATTAACTCCATGTTTTCTTAACTTTCTGATCAGCCCCAAATTCCTGAACCTTGGGCATACATAATAGACATTTGGTAATAATTACCTACTAGTTTCTTTTTTTTTTCCTCATAGGTTTTCCTTAGGAACTTCTTTTAACTATTTATTATATCCATCAAGATTGCAAGGTCTCTTGGATCAGGTAAGATCCTTATTTAGATGGCCTCTATTTGGAAGAAACCTTGCGCTGGTATTTTTGCCCTTAACACTTTTCACTTTAAGTTACTTGAACTCCTACCCAACTATATGGGAAAATCCTAGAGGCGGAGACTCTGTCTTTCCTGTCACCACTTCAGAGTAGGTCAACAAGTACTTATTGGACAAGGGATAGATACGTCACTCTAAGATTCATATGTGTATCTGTCGTCTTTACATCTCTCATTCTGTGTTATATCTAGTAATTACTGTTTGACTAAAGAAGACACTGGTTTACCTGTGATACTTCTTTTCCTGTGACTTAGTATACTTCCCTAAACTTTAAATGTGTTTTTTAAAATCCATTTCCTCTCATGCTGTCTATACAGCCTTATGTATCAAGCTGGAATGAAAATGGGAGAGAATCAGTGCAGCAGCAAATAAGTGAATTTTTGATGATTGCTTGTATTTTGATACTTATTGGTATAGACAAAATAGAAAAATATTTGCATATGGAAAACAGTATGGACAATTACTGTTCAGAATTTGTCCTTTAATAGATATTTTCTGAGGGTTTTTTCCTTCAAAAAAATAGAGCAAATTGGGAAATAAAACACTGAATTTTAAGGGACATAGAAACTAAAGAAAAAATATAATAAAAGGGACTAAATCAGGGAGATGAGGAGAAAAATATAGTAACAGGAAAGCATTTTAATTCAACAATGAGTACATTATAGTTAATATAGGAAAGTACAAATAGATGAAAATATAAGTTAACCAAAATTAAACTGACCCAGAACCACCTAGTTACCTGTATTGTTTAACAGTCTAACTCTTGGAGTTTTAATAAGATCAGAGTATCCAAGACTAGCAGCATTACATAACTGAAGAAAGGGACAAGGGTGAGAAGTTTGTCATAAAGATGGATCTTGGATCTTCATTTTAAAAATGAAAAACAAAATTCAAAACTGGAAGCAAGAATTGCTACACATGTGGAATTAAGGTGAGAGAAATATTCTGTGTTCATATCTTAGTCTCCTTTTCCCTACACAAAGTTACCATTTTTTTTTTAAATCCGACATAATGGGAAGATCACTAAGGAGTATCAGTGATTGTCCTTGTCCCTAATGGTGATGCTCCACAAGGGTAAGTGTTGTTGAATATTAAAATATTCTCACTAGAAGAGTGGTAATTAATACTACTACTAATAAACAGTGCAGAAGCCAACTCTTTATTTGTTTTATATGAATGACTTTAAACCAGGTTTGTTGAACAGTTCAGTGTCGCTGACAGTGGATTTAACAGGAATGCATGGCAGACCATGTTAAAAATGTGGCATTGTCCCAAAGTACAGTAAACTAAGATATCCTACATTTAGCAGCACCTTTTTGTAACAGTAACTTAAATGAGCAGTAGAGAAAGAGCATGGGAAAAACTGAAATGGATTTGACAAAAAACAGAACTGTTAAGAACATTTCCAGCATTTTCTAGGATGACTACAAAAATTGATTCTACAATTGAGTAGGTTAAGATTAAGCCTTTGCTGTGTGAAGAGACTAATTTTTACATTCCACAAGTCAGTAAATAATCCCATTGTCCTTGGGATTATTTCTTCATTTACAAATTTAGCACGCACTGTTTACATATATGCCCACTGTACAGGTTTTACATATAGATACTCTTATGTCAAATCCTTCAGTATACTTTCTGAGGAATACTCTAATATAGGCTAACATATTTCATAGTAAAATGAAAAACTAAAACTTCAGGTACAAAATTTAAATGGAATCATTAGCATGGCTCTTTGAAGGGGGTTAATGGTAGCAGCAAGTAAGATAAATACCAGTTAAACTAAGAATTTAACTATTCCAAAGGCATTAATTAGGATGAAATTATGTGTTGGAAAGGATGGTAGTGGTGATCAATAAGATCTTACTATGATAGAAAGTTTATCAGAAATATTTTAAAGCACTTTAAGTTGGAATATGGTTACTCAATGAGTTGAAATTTTTGCATCAAAAATTTATATATTATGACTATTCAATAAATAAATCCACATCAGTAGTACAGAGCTAATTAACAAATATTGATTGAGGGGAATATTTCATATATTAGCTGATAAAATACTGTATATATGTATGTAACTCATTTTTTTAAAACTGAGTTTTCTTGAGAACTAGGGGAAATGAGTTAAATGTAAAACAGTTTACTTTATAAAGGTCCAAGAATATTTGGCAGGAACCTAGAATAAAAAAATAAAACAGAAAAAAACAGGTTCTTATTTAACAAAATAATCATATAATATACGAATCTGAAGTTAGGCAATTATAGAGGCATTTTCTAAGGATGAAATTTAAGAGTTACTTGCACACCTAATACTGTCTTACCTGTCCAGTCATAACCGGACAAAACGTACATGTAAGAGACACAGAAGGTTTCGTCATAGTGTGATAACCACACTGTGAGCTTCTTATACAGCAGTAGAATTGAGGCATGGAGTTAGTATCTTCTAGGCTTCCCTTCAGAGCAGATGTCTGACATAAGAATATTTTTAATATTTTATTCACTTTAACTCATTCCATTTTGCCCTGATTATTTCTGAAGAGCAGAAACTTTGGTTATAAGAAGCACTTCTGGGTTTTGACGGACAACGAAACTTTCAGTTGATGGTGAGGGTTGGGATGAGAGGTAAACAACAGGAACAATAGGCGAAGTTAGAAAAGGAAGTGGGAGAAATTAGAAAAATTTATTTTCCTATGAAATAATTCTACAAGCGGTGTAAACGTTTCTTACTAAAACATACTCAAACACACAAAGATTGTACATTTCCAGTGAAACACTAACAGTTAAAAGTTGCCTGTACTTTCACTCTCTAGGAGCAAAAACAAGGAGCCAGCAGATGAACGCTTTCCTAGTCACCTTTGGCAGCAAGCTTCCTCACGTTCCCTGACTGCTCAATGGATCATTAAAGCAACATACAGCACAATTAAATACAAAGCCAGGTGGGTAGAATTCTAGATGTCAGTCTCTAGTTTCCTCATTAGTCTTCAGCATTCAGATTCATCTCAACCAGTCACTCGTGCACACTCTTACACACAGACGCACGTGCATACAGGGTTCCGGCTCATATACTCCAGTGCAGTGACATTAAGACACTAGTTACTAAGAATGTGTTTGTCACAATCATTGTGAACTGCATGGATTAGAACAACCTTTGGAGTTTGGTTATATATGCCATAATTTATGGTCAAAATTATAAACTTACAAGGATGGTAAAACATTTAGAAATCAAACTTTCAAGTTAAGCAATCACGCATATTTACAGTATATACAGACTTTCTACTAAAATGGGGATAGGTGTCTAGACGATGTTATTACAAATTTCCTGAATGTGGGCATTTCTAGTCCCTGTAATTCATAAAGCAAATCTGCTGACTTGGCATTAAGACTCTAAAATAGTGTGATCAAACTGATATATATATATATTTATCATAAGAAGGTGTTTGCAGAAATAACATTTACAAACTGTCTATACAGTACACAGTACTAGTACATAGAAAATAGATTCTAACTTTATGATCCCCTTTGTGTAAGGCAAGACTGAATCTGTCCCCAAATTTAGTCAGCCAGAGGTACAAGCAACAGTGGTCCATGGATAAATGAATATGCAAATCAGGTGTCTACATATTAAAAATCTGGAGATTTGAGAAAATCCACTTTATCTGGGCTGATTCTGGTTTGCTGGATATATAAACTACATTTCATAAAATACTAATGCCACCTGGATGGCAACAAGTTTTGTTCAAGTGGCAACTACCCCAAACAGTTTTTGGAAAGTCCAGTATACAATCAGAGGACTGCAGCTGTACCAGGCAAATTTATATAGCACTTATAAAAGAAAAAATGTATGTTAATACTCTATCTCATGCTATTGCTATTCAAGCAACAGCAGTACAAAATATACAAGACAGATCACATATGATTTGCAATGTAGACCCCAAAGAATGTTTGAGGGGGCTGTTATACAAGACTTAAAAAAAAGAAAAGCACACAAAAGGGTTAAGTCATGGGCGGATGTAAACATCCCTGTTCCACTCCCCAGCCTCGTTCCGTTTTTTAGATATTCCTTCTCCATCCTTGTCGTAATAACGATCCTTGGATTTATGACGGCTTCGTTGTTTGTTGCACTCATTGTGGTCCTGCTCTCGATCCAGGTCCCTGGAACGGTGCCGAGACTCCCTGTGCCTATGCTCACTGCTCCCATGGGTGTCATCTCTGTGATTGTGGTCACGGTGTGGGACATAGTGGTCCACGTGTTCATGGGAGTAATCTTCCTTTGGCTCCACATAGGCAGAGTCTCGACTCTCCTGGGTTTCCGAGTCAAACGTCTCTTGCCTGGAGAGGCCTCGACTTGTACCACTGCGATGGTTGTGGTGCTGGGAGGAGGAAGCACGGTGATGGGATCGCTTAACTGGTTCCAGGCAGACTTCTTCTTCAACTTGGGAAATAGAACGGGCTGGAGCACAGCGATCAGTCCTCTGATCACCTTGAGAACCCTAGCGATTCAGGGAGCAAACAACATCAATCAAGGTCAGAGCATGAGGAATTAACAGGTCACTAAGCTAGCTATTATTTTTTGGTGATATCTAATGGCATTTTTAAAGGCTGTACTACATTAAACTGTTAATTTATAGTGCTTAGAGTAACCGTTTTTAATGGTGGGCATTCTTTTTTATATTCTCTTTTGGCTCAAATACAGATTTCCCACCTTTATTTGAAAGTTGATTTGTTCTTGTTTTAGTTTTATGTTTGCAGATCCCAAAAACTACATATCACACCAAATAGAAAATTTCTATTTTTGTAATAGAGGAGGGAAAAATATGGATCCTCGAGATTTTTCTACATATTGGGTGTACACTTAACTACCTTCACTTTACATATGTGTGAAGATTAAAACTCTGGCTTAAGAAAAAAAGATAACATATCAAATACCTAATGGCACTGAAAGTGACACAAACACTATTCTAGGAGAAAAGATATGAGGTAAGTTGCCATTAGGATTCCTAAGATAAGTAGCCGGTTATATACCTAAGTAAGAAGCAGAGCGAGAACTTGAACCCTGGTAATGTGATTCTGTGTTGCTGTGTAATAATGCTTATCTATCCCCTTCCTTTAAAAGTCACTATATGCTCTTTAAGTTTATATGTTCATGTTCTGTTTATACTGCTTTCTTACAGGTATGCAGCTCACTAGCAAGGTGTTTAAATGAGTCAACGTTTGTCTCATGTTGGATAGAGCTACTCCAGACTTAGCAGTGTGCCCTTAGACAGCCTAGTTTTTCAACAGACAATAAAGAATTCCCCTTACCTGTGAATTAGAGGCTAGCGTAGGGCTAATGGGTAGAGTTGAAGTGGCTAAAGTACGGCTGAGAAGAGGGTTGGGAAGGTTGCTGCTGGGAGGGTGGGTGGCCTTCCAGTAGGCCTCCAGATAGTCAGCAAGGTGCTCACAAGCATCCTCAAGCTGGTTCTCATCCAAGATCACATCAAACAACTCCTACAGGCAGACAGCATGCTTAGATCAGCTCGTTACTGAGTTTCACACATGAACATATTCCTACTTTCTCTTGGCTGACTCTCCTATGGTTTGTGAAATTGTCTATTTCAAATAATCATTGGGGGTTGGGGGCAGGGTGTGTGTGGGGTATGGTAATCATGGGGGTTTATGGGGCGGGGAAGGGGAGGGGGAGATTTGGGATGATTCACCAGAGACAGTGGAGAGCAGAACAGGCAGATATATTGACATCCACCGCTACAGAGCGGTGGGCAAGGCAGGAGCGGTCTGCTGTCTGCTGCACCTTATGTGGGTTAGCTCCCTGGTTCGGGAATCGAACTCAGGCCACCGCAGTGATAGCGCTGAGTCTTAACCCCCTAGGCCAGCAGGGAGGCCCAAGTACTTGCTTGCAATAGTGAATACTTAACCAGTAGCTACTTAACCAGTAGCAACGAGCAGAACAGGGACAGGTGTAATAGGTAATGGTGTGATTAAAAAACAGTCTGAAGTACAGGGAGAAACAATCTTGGCAGGAATAGAACTATTTTCAGCTTCCACCAAATTTCATCCCCTACACAGTCAAAATGCACATAATCAGAGCTCTTACAGTTTCTAAAATACCTACACTTTAAAACAAAAACCGGAAAGCAATCTATAGTCCTACAGCCCCATTTTATGACTTAGAAGGATGTATTTGCAGGTTCAGAATCTGGTTAGAAATTTGCTTTTCACATGTTCTCACATTAGTTTCTCAACTTGTTCACTCTGATTAGCAGTGAATAATTAACTCCGAATGGGTCCCTCTTGCAAATCAAATTTTTGAAACCATGACTTGTTTCACTTAAGATACTAACTAGGTGTTAAAGCACGGTCACCACAGAAAGTGCTGTAGCTTTCTGTAAGCCACAGTCATGATTTGGACAAGTGCTTATGGTGTGAGGTACACAGTTCCATTTGAAATGAGGCCACTGCTAGGTGAAGATTCTCTTCTCCCAGAAGAGGTATTTGTCCCATTTTGGTTTTCAAGTATAATGCCAGGTATGATCTCTTCAGGTAGATTATACTGTTTATAAAGATGACTTACTGGAGGACACTGGGCCAGTTTATCAGCTGCTACCATCTGGACATTGAGGTGTTTAGCTTGAGATTTCCCTCGAGATTTTATTAACCTTTGTAAAACCTGTAAAAGATAAGATTGTTTTCAGAAGGTCTGTCTGTGCTGTGCTCAGATAAATAACAAAGTTTGTTACTTTTTTCTCAGGAGACCTTTTTATACACAGTTTATATACAGTTTATATACATATGCAAAGTTAATGTTAAATCTGTTATCTTTAAAAAATAACTAGCATGGGACTTCAAGCCCAGAACTTACCAAACTTTGTTTCATGATCCCTGTATAAGTTTATATGAATATAAAAATTAGCTCATTTAAAATTTAACAATACACCTGAACCATATTAACATATTAATATTTGGAAAATTCCTGTAAAAACTGGCTGGCTTCATAGAAATCAGCTAAAGTCTATAAAATGTATTGTTTCAGCCTCCTTACAGGTATGTAACTGAGGAAAGGAGGAGTATCTTTTAGTAACTCTTTCAGTTAATTGGGGATAATTTTTCTTTGCTACTACTTTTGGAGAAAAAGAACAAATATAATTAAATGCATATGGAATTTCTAGAACAAATGAGAACAGGCTTGAGTTATTGGGAGAGGGGTCTAATGTGTTATTGAAAGAGGAGAGGGTGACTCATCATAAAACCATATACTCCAGATGCTTGTCCTACCATAAGATAGATTTCTCCTATGAAGAGAAATTTTTGGAGATGACCCTAAATCTGGATACTCTTCATTCTTTAAGGTAATAGTTTTTCTGGAAGACTACAGGCTCTTAATTGATATTAGTTTATTTGAAGGGGACACATACTGGAAAAGACCTACTCTGGACATCTTGGAAACAACAGTATCTTAACATTTAGGAGGCCTATCCTCCTTAGGTATCTAATGAACAATGAGATTATTCAATATCAGTCCAAGATCTTGTATCACCTAAAGATCTTGGAAACGATTACATGGAGATTATAAAATATAATTATTGTTTACATAAAGTTCTTGAAATAAAGATTAAATGTTTCAATTTAGTTAAACATAAGTTTGCATTTTTTCCATAATCTTTAACATTTAGTTGGACGAAAGATAAGAAAATACAAGAGGTAGTTTGTGCCAAGTAAAACCTAAAACAATATCAATGATACAGATTTACCTTGACTAGATCTTTTACCATGTATGGTATGTAACATTCATTGACCATTTGGAAAATAGTGATCCACTGAATTTTTCAGACCCAAGTATTGACGCATTTCATTACACAGTATTAAAAATTATCATTGATCTATCTCATCAGAAAAGTCTTATCTTTTGGGAAGCCGCCAAGTTCGCGGCTTTTCCAAATTTAGAATTTTTGCTTGAAAGCTTAAGATTTATCAAATGCTATTAGTTGTCTTTCCTTGAAGTGACCAGGTACATTCTGGTCAAGAAAATAACTGCCAAATACCCAAGACTGAATAAACATAGCCTGCCAGTTCTTTCAAATAAAACTTTCATGAAAAAAGTGGCTAGTTCCATTCACAGCTCAAATTACACCAGAACTTGTCCTCACATGGTGTACTTCTGTGGGGCCTTAAAAACAAAAAAATCTATTTCTACAACATTAAGTAAAACTCAAAAAAAAAAAAAAAAACCTGAGTACATGGTGGTGATGCATGTTTAGAGCAGTTTTACCCATCACTACAAATTTCAAAACAGAGAAAGAGAACAATGTCTTAGTTTTGAACTTATGGACCGCCTGAAAGTATTTTACAACCTCCCGCCCTCTCATCTTTGGCTCACACTTTGAGAATTGTTCTAAGCCATGAAACTAAGTCATGCTTTCCTTAAATGAATCTTAAAAATTTGTGACTGTCATGTCTATTCAAACTCTTTATGATGGCTAAATATAGTTTATAATTGGAAAGCAAAACAAACACATTTTAGTAAAGGCTGATTACGGACTAAAACAAAAGCAACCATACGTACCTTAGGAGAAGAGATCTTTACATATACTATAATTGGGGCCAGAGAAGTTTTACTAAGTTGCGCTGGATGATTAATAGTATCCGCATCGAGGACAACCAATTGCAGTGTTCTTGCAAGTTCAAAAATCCTCTCAATTTCACTCTGAACTTCAGCTGTAAAGGTTAGCGTTACAGTGTTTTTAGATCGAGCAAGTTAAGATTAAAACGGTACACTTTTTTCAACGGGAATGTAGATATGCTAGTCATTAGGTTAATACAGACTGGAGACAATAAAAGGTGTCCTTTGGAAAGGGCTGTATATCCACAACACCTTGGAATTTAGGGAATTTCTCGCAAAAATAAATTTACTTACACTCTGACCCCCTATGAGAATTAAAATTTTGGCTCTTGGCTTTATTTTTGCTATAAAACGTCACTCTGTGGAATCGGTTCATAAACATGTTGTAAAATAGTAACTTAAAAAGATATCATTGATGTGTTTTTGATTGCTTCACCCTAGCAACCACCTCCAGATTGCTATTCATTGCATAGGCTTATCTATGTTTATATGTCATCTAGTCGTATGATGTGATAGAGTCTAGATGTTTATTAGCAAGCTGAGATACAACATAAAATAGGAGACACATTGAAGGTTCCTATAACAGCTTGTGACAAAACATGCTTCTCATTTTCCACCAACGAAAGAATGGTTCTGCAGTGTTCATTTTTTAAAGGTGCAGCACTATGAAAAATGGTATGTAGGTTCCTCAAAACATTAAAAATATGATCCAGCAATCCCACTTATGAGTATTCATCCAGAAGAAACAAAAACACAACTCAAAAAGATATCTACACCCACCCTGAACCCTGAACACATGCATAGTGAAGTCACTCTTGACATTAAAGGACAAATACTTGTTTCCACATATTGAATTATCTACTACACCCAAATATACAGAAACAAAAAGGAGATGAGAGGTTATCAGGGCCTGAGGGAAGGGGAGTAGAAGAGGAGTTACTATTCTTGAAAGTGTTAATACTTAAAAAAAAAAAAAAAAAAAAAAACATTACAGAGAACCTATCAATGCAGACTTGGAGAAATACACTACACAGAAATTGGTTTAAAAGAAAATAAGCAGAGATTTAGTGTTGATATTTTATCCTCTTATGGAGCAATATAATAGCAATAATTCTCCCCAAACTTTAACATATCCTTAATGTTAGCAAAACTACAGCTTAAATCAACTCAAAATGGATTAAAGAACTAGACATAAGACCTGAAACCATAAAATATATAGAAGGAAATATAGGCGAAACACTACGTGATTTGCACATCAAAGACATCTTTACAGACACATCACCCAAAGCAGTGATAGTGAAGGCAAAGATAAACAGCTGGGACTACATCAAATTAAAGAGCTTCTGCACAGCAAAAGAGACAATAACAAATACAAAAAGAAACCCCACCAACTGGGAGAACATTTTTGCACCCAACACTAATGATAAAGGACTGATCACAAAAATCTGCAAAGAGCTGATGAGACTCAACAACAACAAAGAAAATAATCCAGTCCAAAAATGGGCAGAAGAGCTAAAAAGAAACTTCTCTGAATAGGAAATGTAAATGGCCAACAGGCATATGAAAAAATGTTCAACATCACTTGTAATCAGGGAAATGCAAATCAAAACTACCATGAGATACCATCTTAAACCAGTGAGAATGGCACATATTAAAAAAACTAGCAACAACAAATGTTGGCGAGGATGTGGAGAAAAAGGAACTCTCCTGCACTGTTGGTGGGAGTGCAAACTGGTCCAACCACTATGGAGAGCTGTGTGGAGATTTCTGGACCTACTAAACATAGAGCTTCCATAGGATCCAGCAATTCCACTCCTAGGTATTTACCCAAAGGACACAGAAACATCAATTCCAAAGAACACCTGCACCCCTATGTTTATAGCAGCATTGTTTACAATAGCTAAGCTTTGGAAACCACCCAAATGCCCAAAAATAGATGACTGGATCAAGAAGATGTGGTACATATACACCATGGAATATTACTCAGCATTCAAAAAAGATAAACACATGCAATTTGCATCAACATGGATGGAGCTGGAAGGGATCCTGCTCAGCGAAATAAGCCAGGAAGAAAAAAAAAAATACCGGATGGTCTCACTCATAGCAGGAATCTAGAAAACTTAAATAAGGGACCAGGAAAATGAATATAAGAAAGCGAAAATCAAAATCAACAAAAAACTATGAACCAGAGACACTTTTTGGGGGGCGGGAGGGGAGGGATTGGGGTCAGAATGGGGGGGCTGCAATTGTATGGGGAATATAAAATAAAATTTATTATTTAAAAAAAAAAAGAAGTATACTTATAAGCGCTATAGTAGAAAATAAGTTATTTGTGGGCGTCCCCTGGTGGCGCAGCGATTGAGTGCTGGGCTGCAAGGCTGCCCGCAGCCTCTGCAGTGCCAGGTCGTTCCCCGGCCGCGGGCGAGGGTCCCACAAAAAAAAAAAAAAGTTATTTGTCCTGGAGAAAGCACAATGCACATTGTAATATACATTGTAAATGTACAATGAATGCTGAATATGAAGCCATTTACCAAATTTGCATAAACACAAAGGCCATAAAATCATGAGTTGGTGACAAGGTAATGTTATGATTCATACACTAGTTTACTAAGTTCCTACTGTGTGCCAATCTCTGCAGTATGTACTGATGAAGCAACAATGAGCCAGAAGATTCAATCCCTAATGCACAGGGCTTATAACTAAGTGGCAGAGACAGACAACAGTGTATTCATTCAGTGAAAGTAAAGTGACAGTTCTCAAGAAGCACAAAGTGTTAGACAAAGACAAACTTTAAAACCAACCCTTTAAAAGCTGACCATAGATACGAGGCATCTGGGAGCAGAGGGGAAGGGATGAGAACAGGGAGGGAGGGAGAACACAATGGACTAGTAGAGAACTACAGTGACCACACCTGAAGGAAGATATTATATATTGATAAAGAGAGGTTGGCATTCTTATCTCTGTCTCCAGCACATAGAATAATTCTTATCTCTGTCTCCAGCACATAGAATAATACCCAGTACACGGTTATACAAGTATTTGTTAAATGGATGAATAATGCCTAAAGGATAAGCTCCAAAATTCTAATATCCTTTCTACCTCCTCTGCTTTTAAGTCTTAACATTCAGCCAAAATAAAGCATTTATATATTCCAGAAACCTCTTGTAGCTCTTGCTTGAAATCCCCATCACCTTCTCCACCCCTTCCTCTTTTTTCTTGGCACCTCTATCATACTTCAAGTCTCAGCTCTTGGAAAAGCCTTTCCCAGAGACCTTCACTATCTTGCAGCATTAGCTCTTTGGAAACAGCTCAATAAATACCCTCTGTTTTACTGGATGATTTTTCTGTCTTATTGCTAGACTAAGCTCTTCCGGGTCAGGGGCTTCATTTAATTCATCTTTTGACACCAGGCTTTAGCATGATATTTTAGTATCCAGTGTATGCTCAACAAAATATATGTGGAGTGCAAGAAACATTAAAAAAATTATAATTGGCAATTACAAAAGCCTTGATTCTAACAAATCTGTTGAGCCTCAACAGATAGAGTCAACTGATGAGCCTCAATAAAATAATTGACAATTGTTAGTCGGCTGAATTGATGAAACAGGCATTTTATACCAATTCCTGTGAGTATCAAACAATGTAGAGTTTTCAGGGTCACATGATTAGGATATAAAAAGATAAAAAATTATCATATTTTTCCTCTAAAGCTATATTGCTGAAGTTTAGTCAATATGGGGGTTATTAATGAGAACAAAATTGAGTTTTATAGAGCATTATTCTCTATACTAATAAAATAGATTATTTGTAATAGTGTCTATATAATATACTAAAGAAAAAAAAACAAAAATAAATAAAAAATTCTATGTTAAAAACCAGTCTCTCAAAGGATATTTGTAATGTCTAAATAGATAACATCAAAATCTCACACAACCTTCAATAAACTGACTTTAAAAAAATCCCAGAAATCTCATAATACAGTAAGCTAGATGTCTAACAGTGGGGTTAACCTAAAACGCCAAGCACAGGCCAAAAAGATGAAATAGCTTGGAAAGTGTCTCGTTTGCTCAAATTAGTACATGCTAATAATATCCAAGCACAGCTTTGTGATTACATTAAATAAAATATGTATCTTCTTTTTACCAATAAATGAAAAAAATTGTGGAAAATGGCCAGTCACTGACTTGATCATTTATTAATCTCAACATGTACATGTGCACACAAAATATACTGAAACTGATTATTGATTTAATAAGTATCAAGGGGTTTGGGGGAATAGCCATCATTTATGGAGAATATACTATGTTTAATCCTTAGAATTTCTACAAACTGAAACTTGTTTGTAGAGTCTGTGGACACCAAAGCTCACATTAGTGAAAACAAAGCATAACCAAAACAATGCTGACAGCCTTAAAATTTTTAACTCAAAACTATCATAACAAATCTACCATACCATAAAATTACTAAGACTGTGGCACTAGCTACTAGCAACATGTATCTTTTTCTACCCTGCTCTGTGACACATGGAATTAGCATCTAGCTGGATCTTCCCATTGGCAATTTCAGGACAGAAGTGTTTAAATAGCTTAAGCTCACCAGTAATGTGCAGACTTACCCAAGCTCGACCTAGTGTTGGATCTTTCTATTATTGCATGCTTACTGGGATTGTTTAACACTGAGCGTTTGGCAAGTGAGATGTCAGCCGTGACCCTTGTGATGGATATCCTGTTGGGAAAAAGTAACAGAAGATCCTCACATTAACAGAATAAACAGGACAGAAGAACATGCCCAAAACTCTTCTAAGGAATGTGTGTGTGTGTGTATGTGTGTGTATAGTATTTTTAAACCAAAACAAAAAATGTTACACTTAGTGTTCCTTTTTTTTTGGTTCCCCATCCAGCATCTAAGCATTTATTAATTGCTTACCAAATGCTAAGTAAGCATGTACTAAGCATTATCTCATTACTTGAATTTTCTTATTAAATCCTCTGAAAAACTAGTGAAGAAGATTGTTTATATCCCACTTTTGCTCATGAAGAAAACAAGTCATCGGTAGATTATTTATCATAAGGTTATATATATTTGCTAAAAATGGTAAGGGTTGGGGTTTGAACCTAGACTCACAAAAGCCTGTATTCTTAGCCTTTGTGGTATAATCCCTCCTATAAGGAAGGTGCTGTGATAGGCATGAAGAATAAAAACAAGCCAAACATGGTTTCCCTTAGAGAGCAAAGAGTCTAGTGATAGGGATGGGTAATAAATAAAAAATATATTAATAATTAAGATGACTGCTGTGAAGAGGACATATGGGGTCCTGAGACAGTAACAAGTTGGGAGATCATTTTAAATAAGGTAGAAATGAGAGCGACCAAACTTGGAAGTTGGAAAGAGATTAGATAGTAGTTGAATGAACATTGAAAGTTCCACACCAAGAGGAGTTCTTATAAATACCATGGAATTGGGGGCAAAGAAAACCTGAAAGTTTCCCAAGGAGAAGAGAGTTCACATAAAGTGTCAGGAATTAAAATAAAATACTTAGTACTTTTCAATAGAAACAACAGAAGCAAGAATATAATAGAACACGAAGCCTTCAAAACTTCTGAGGAGAATTCTAAGAATTCCATAACCATTTTGACAAGAATGGGTGTGCTGATTAAAAACATTGTTAGACACTCAAGGTCTCAAGTTTTTGTGTTCTCTTTCTATGGAAAGTATTGGAGGATATTGGTGACTAAACTGACAAGATAATCTTTCAAAGAGGTCAAGGAATTAGGAAAAGGAGGCTCCAAATCAAAAGGAAGGTGAAGTGAATGTCCAAGATAATGAAAAGGAATATCCCAGAATGATAATACGCACCCACCATGGAGAGAATTTGTGGAGACTAGAACGGGCCAAAGTGTTCTCAGAGAGAGGCTCAAGAAGACAGAGTTGAGAGACTCCCACATGCATTTCAATACTTAGCGATAAGAAGACTTAGCCAATTGGGGAAGAAACTAGAATAGTGTGAAATACATTGAAAATTAAGTAAATGTCAAATTATTTCTCATGAGAACCACAAAGAACACACAAGAAAAAGTAATTATTGTATATGACATGGTTCATTTGGTAGTATTATGTGCTATTACATGATTATACATATGCAAGTGTGTAGTTATACAATGGTATTATATAGTTCTGTATCCATTATAATATAATGGATAATCCATCCACATTATGATACACTAGATCTGTTTCCCCTGTTTTCCCCCTCCTCAATGCCTTTTATCCCCTTTGTTGTCAGTCCTCCCCTATCTCACCCCACAATCCCAGAGCTATTTTCCATCTTTATTATTTTGTCTTTCTCAGAATATCACTGTAGCCTTTTGAAACAAGCTTTTACTTTTTATTAGAGATTAGAGATTGTTGTGTGTATGAATAGTTGATTCCTTTTCATTGCTGAATGGGATTGTGATTTGAAAATAAGTAATTTTTAAGCTTTTTTTATGCTTATGAAAATTTTATTTAAAAAAACCCAATAACTGGAAAAGACATTAGACCCATCAGTTTCAAAATATACCTTCATGATTGTACAGTGCATTCCTAAGTAGAACCAGGCTATAGTAGGAATGGCCAGTGTTTAGTAATTGTTTTATTTATTGCTTCTATTTTTTGGGGGGTGCAGTGGAGTGGAGTGTGGTAATGCAATCTGGGAAGCTCCAGCTGGAATACATGTAACAGTATCCCCTTTGCACAGCATCTGTGTAGCCAGGGAGGGAGTCATTTCTTTAGCATTGATAGAACACACCAATCACTGTTTGCGCTGCTCTCAAGGAAAATAAATTCTTGGGGGTGGAGGTAGAGTGGAGGGAAGCAGACAAACAGGTGTCTAATATTACATGGTAATGAACATTATTAAAAAATAATGCAGAATGGTGACAGACTGTGTGCTATGGAGGGTGTATGTTTGGTGTTTGGGGAAAATCTTTCTGGATCTCATAGTTGGCTTGGGGGGAAAACTGATTGACAGGACAGGATGTTCTGTACCAATCCATCTTCTTCCTCTCCCCTCATGCTCAGTGCCTTCTTCACAGGTTGTTGCTCAGCCAGGCTTCCACTAACCTGCCCACAGGATTCCCTTTGCCAACTGTGTGAAGATGGGCCACTATCCTAGTTCAACTCTTGAAGTTATCCTCTGGGAACTGTCACCACTTGGGGCTCTGCCAAAAACTAGATCTTGAAAATCCTAAAGGCAAAATTCTTGGGGACAATTCAGTTTAGAACAGTGGCTCTTTGCACTGACAGTATATCAAAATTGCCACAGAAGCTTTGACAGGTACATGAGGTAGCAAGCTACAGAGTTGGTTCCAATTACTCACAGGTGACACATAAAGGCCTTATTTTGTTTTCCCTACACTGCCGGTGATTCCAATATGCAGCCAGTTTAGAAGAAGTCTCACATCGAAGTAAATTTCCCACATGACAAAGTAAAGTGGTATAATGGTTCCCAGGATTATTATTTCCAATGAGACACCCTCACTGAAGTTTCACCACTGCAAACATCCTACAGTACGCAATTCAGTACACATCTCCAACACTGGAATGCTGAAATCTGACATTTTCAAAGTCACTGGGGAGGAAAACTGCATTTATCATGGATGGTAGCTTTTCCTCATGTCCCTTTAGCTATCATTGTCCTACAAGGTGAAGCTGAAGATTGCTTTCTGCATATGACACAGCTGGTTAGGATGGATCCGATTTTAAATAGGCTACTCCGCTACACACAACAGAAAGAGAGTAATGATTTATCGTCCCTCCTTTGACCTGACATACTTATGCTGTGTAACCATCAGGTTTGGGATTCTGACAACTCTCTGGGGCTTCAACAAATGAACTTAACTTCGTTTCAGAACAGAAAAGAATTCCTATCAAGAACCTTCTGTCACCAACACTTCCTTTCAAATTTTCTTCCTCTTGGGCCTCAATTTTTTTCAAATAAATTTAATAGATAATTCAGGAGTAATGCCGATTTCCCTTTTAGAATTACATGTATATGAATATCCTTTGCATTTTGGATAAGCTTCCATCCTGGCCAAAAGCAAAGGCATTTAATGCCTTGCCATGGGTAAAAAAGTTAAATTTTTACACACATTTTAAAAATTCTGCCTTGATATGAAAACAACCTAAATGCCCCAAAACATAAGTGGATCAAGAAGATGTGGTATATATACACAATGGAATACTACTCAGTGATCAAAAAAGATAAACTCATGCCATTTGCAGCAACATGGATGGAGCTAGATGGGATTATGCTAAGTGAAATAAGTCAGAAAGAAAAAGTTAAATATGGGATGGTTTCACTTATATGGGGGAACACAGAGGAATTGAACAAAGGGTCAGGAAAAAGACAAAACTTGCAAGTTGACCAGAGATCTGAGACATACAGCATGAGAAGGGGTGGCAGATGGAAGGGGAGGGGAGATCATAAGGGCCTGTGGAGATGGATCATGGGTGCTAAGGCGGAGGGAGAACTATGGGGAATGTACCTGAGGGAGAAACCAAATATTACTCCAAAATTACAACAATGTAAGAAAATAAATAACTCTAATTTAAAAAATTCTGCCTTGGCTCCCCTCCCCCGCCCACAGAGGCGGCACTCTCCGATCGGCAGAGGGGAGGAAACAACAAACCAAAACGGCCAACAAGAAAAACGGACGCAGCAAGCAGGACTGTGAGTGGAAAGGAACTATTTCAGCCACCACACCCCGTGAACGGGAGCTGAGGCAAACCCTGCAGGATCCGCCGCGGCGGTGAGCGAACGGCTCCGGGCGCCATTAGAGAAGAACAAAGACCCCGGGAGACGCACACACAGCCCGGGCTGCCGGTAAGCTGGCGCGGATAGCGGCGCGCTCGGAGCGCTTGAAAAGCAAGTGCAGACCAGGATCGCGGCTGCCCAGGTCCCCGCGCCTGCGACCTAGGCTTGGGAGACGACCTAGGCTTGCGGGGAGGCGCGGAGGTCCTCACTGAGGTGAAGGTCCCTCCCTGAGTAAGCAGGAACCAGGCGCCCAGGCACGGGAGCTGTGCAAAAGGCGCCCTTCCCGCGCCACTGAACTGGGCTACAGCCCGCGTCCTGGAACTGAGGGCTTTGGAACTGAGACCCGGGGCACGAAATTAGGGGCGTGGGTTCCCCACGACGGTGGGGCACAAGGCAGACACAGCACCCCAAAGCCGTTGAGGTGTACCCTACCATCCCCGCTTTGCTCCCTGTCCCACGGCGTGGAAAATCAGCTCCCCAAGGGCTCTAGGAGAGATCTTTGGCGCCACCTAGCGACTTGTAGACAGCACAGGCTCCTGAAGGAACTAGTGGCCAGCTGGGGAGTTAGCCCACACCCGGCCCCTTCCGAACAAGTAGTCTGAGCCCACAGGGAGAGCGAGCACCCACAGCCGGGGCAGACCAGGCACGCAGAAGAGTGTGCCTGACACCGGACGCGCAGGGAGTGTGTCCCACATCACCATTTTAGAACAGGGACATTTCTTCAGTAAAGACTACCTGCAGAAGGCTTCCTCAGGAGCCAGAGGTGAGCGGGGAAAGTTCGCCCACGCCAGACCCCCTCTGGCCTGCAGTCCAAGCCCAGAGGGGGAGCAGGAACCCACCGCCGGGGCAGACCAGGCGCACAGGGGAGTGTGTCCCCACATCGACAATTTAGGACAGGGACCTTTCTCCAATAAAGACTGCTTGAAACTGACAGATGACTCCAGGAGGAACCAGAGGGGAGAAGAGAAGCCCACCCAAGATGCCGGCCAGTCCCAACAACACAGTGTCCCAACGCATACGGCAAATTAGAAAACAGACAGTAGGGAGGAGAAGAACCACACGCAACCTAGCAACTCTCCAGAGAAAAAGCACACCACAAAAAGAAAACCAGCCCCCAGATTGCAACGACAGTAACTTGGAAGAACTTCTGAGCCTTCCAGAAAGAGAATTTAAAATTGCCGTGATTAAAAAACTGACAGAAGTCATAAAGGAAAACAATGATAAGGGAAAAATAATCAACGATCAGAAGAATGAAATTGAGTCCCTAAAGAGGGAAGTAAAAGAAATGCAGGAGATCAAAGAATTAGTGGAAGAACTAAAGAATTCTGGGAAAAGCAATGAAAGCAGAATTGATGAAATGGAAGAACGAATAAGTGCTCTTGAAGACACAGAAATAAAAAGAACCAAAACAGAAAAGGAAAGAGAAGTACTAAGGAAAAAGAATGAAGAAAGACTTCGGGAACTATCTGACTCCATGAGGAAAGGAAATATAAGAGTTATAGGAATACCAGAAGGAGAGGAGAGAGAAGTAGGAACAGAGAAAATATTCAAAGAGATAATTGAAGAGAACTTCCCAAATGTGAAGAAGGAGCTGAAAATTGATATACAAGAAGCAAGAAGAACACCAAACTTCCACGACGAAAGGAAAAATACAGCAAGACACATAATAGTAAAGCTCCCAAGAATCCAGGACAAGGAAAAAATAATGAAGCTGGCAAGAGGGAAGAAACAGATAACATTCAAAGGAAAGCCAATCAGGCTGACATCAGACTTCTCCGAAGAAACACTACGGGCAAGGAGAGAGTGGAGGGACATAGTCAACAGACTCCAAGAAAACAGATGCCAACCAAGAATACTCTATCCCGCAAAGCTCTCCTTCCTCTTTGAAGAAAGAATATGGACCTTCCCAGACAAACAGAAACTCCGGAATTTCATTGCAACTAAACCCCCACTCCAAAAAATACTACAAGGAGTCCTAAAGCCAGAACCTCAGAGGGACGAATAACAATGAAAGAAGGCCAAAAAAAAAAAAAGTTATTAAAAGAATAAATAAATAAAATCAAAGGAAAGACAAACACAATGGCAAATACAGATGTTAACATATCAATATTAACTCTAAATGTAAATGGACTAAACTCTTCAATAAAAAGACACAGAGTTGCAGCCTGGATTAAGAAACAAAACCCAACCTTTTGCTGTCTCCAGGAAACACATTTAGCTACAAAAGATAAAAATAGGCTCAAAGTCAAAGGATGGAAAACAATCCTACAAGCAAATGGGCCAAAAAAGAAAGCAGGAACAGCTATACTTATATCAGATAAAACAGATTTCAAACTCAAAAAGATAAAAAGAGACCCCAATGGTCACTACATTATGATCAAGGGGACAATACTTCAAGAAGAAATAACACTCATTAACATATACTCACCAAACGAAGGAGCACCAAAATATATCAGACAACTGTTGTCTTCTCTGAAAACAGACATCAGAGAAAACACATACGTAGTGGGAGACTTCAACACACCACTATCAACAATGGATAGATCAACAAGACAAAAAATAAGTAAAGAAACCAAAGCTCTAAATAAGGACCTAGAGCAATTGGGCTTAACAGACATCTATAGAACACTAAACCCCAAAAAAACGGAGTACACATTTTTCTCAAGCGCACACGGATCATTCTCCAGGATCGATCACATACTGGGGCACAAGACAAACATCAACAGATACACCAAGATTGAAATCATACCAACCATCTTTTCTGACCATGAAGGCATCAAACTAGAACTAAACCATAAAAAGAAGGCAAGGAACTTTCCTACCTCATGGAGATTAAAAACCACACTAATGGAAGACCACTGGACTAATGAGGAGATCAAAGAAGAAATTAAAAAATTTTTTGAATTGAACGACAAGGAGGACACCAATATCCTAAATGTATGGGATGCAGCAAAAGCAGTAATAAGAGGAAAATATATAGCAATAGAAGCTCACATCAAGAAACAAGAAAGAACTCAAAGAAACAACCTAATCTCGAAGCTCAAAGATCTAGAAAAAGAACAACAAAAAAACCCCAAAACCAGTAGAAGAAAAGAAATAATAAAAACCAAAGCAGAAATAAATGAAATTGAAACTAAAAAAACAATCCAAAAGATCAATGAAACCAAGAGCTGGTTCTTTGAAAAAATCAATAAAATAGACAAACCCCTAGCCAGGCTCACAAAGGAAAAAAGGGAGAAAGCACAAATAAACAGGATCATCAATGAAAGAGGAGAAATCACAACGGACACAGCAGAAGTCAAAAGAATAATCAGTAACTACTATGAACAGTTATATGGAAATAAGTTTAATAATCTAGAGGAGATGGACAAATTCCTACAACTCTACAATCACCCAAAGCTAGATAAAGAAGAAATAGAACACCTAAACAGACCAATTACAATTAGCGAAATTGAAATGGTAATCAAAAACCTCCCCAAAAACAAAAGCCCAGGACCTGATGGATTTACAAATGAATTCTACCAAACATTCAGAGACGAATTAGTGCCTATCCTTCACAAACTCTTCCAAAAAATTGAGAAGGAAGGGACAATACCAAACACGTTCTATGAAGCCAACATTACACTAATACCAAAACCGAACAAGGACAACACTAAAAAGGAAAACTACAGGCCAATCTCCCTAATGAACACTGATGCAAAAATCCTCAATAAAATTTTAGCCATCAGAATCCAACAATGTATCCATAAGATAATTCACCACGACCAAGTAGGATTCATTCCAGGGGCACAAGGATGGTTTAACATCCGAAAATCAATCAACGTTATCCAACACATCAACAAAAAGAAATATAAAAACCATATGATAATATCAATAGATGCTGAGAAAGCTTTCGACAAAGTGCAACACCCATTCATGATAAAAGCCCTTGAAATTCTTGGGATACAAGGAACATACCTCAACATCATAAAGGCCATCTATGACAAGCCAACAGCCAGCATCATTCTCAATGGTGAAAAGCTGTAAGCAATTCCATTAAGATCTGGAACAAGACAAGGATGTCCACTCTCACCACTGCTTTTCAATATAATACTGGAAGTCCTAGCCAGGGCAATAAGACAAGAGAAAGACATCCAAGGAATCCAAATAGGAAAAGAAGAAGTCAAACTATCACTATTTTCAGACGATATGATATTATACATAGAGAACCCCAAAAACTCCACAGAAAAGCTAATTCAACTCATCAATCAGTTCAGTAAAGTGGCAGGATACAAAATCAACATGCAAAAGTCAGTAGCCTTCCTATACACAAACAATAAATCTGAAGAAGAAGAAATAAAAAAAAACATCCCTTTTGTTATTGAAACAAAAAAAATCAAATATTTGGGAATAAATCTAACAAAAGAGATAAAGGACCTATACAAAGAAAACTATAAAACACTGTTAAAAGAAATAGAAGAAGACACAAAGAAATGGAGAGACATCCCCTGCTCGTGGATTGGAAGAATAAACATTATTAAAATGGCCATCCTTCCAAAAGCAATATACAGATTCAATGCTATTCCAATCAAAATTTCAATGTCATTCTTCAAAGAAATGGAACAATTATTGATGAAATTCATATGGAATCACAAAAAACCCCGAATAGCCAAAGCTCTCCTGAAAAAAAAGAAGGGAATGGAGGCATTACACTCCCAGACTTCAAACTATACTACAAAGCCATAATCATCAAAACTGCATGGTATTGGAACAAGAACAGACATACAGACCAATGGAATCGAATAGAAAATCCAGAAATAAATCCACGGATTTATGGTCAACTAATCTTTGACAAAGGAGCAAAGACTATGCATTGGAGCAAAGAAAGTTTGTTCAATAAATGGTGCTGGGAAAACTGGGTCGCTACATGCAAAAGAATGAAGCTTGACCACTACCTCACACCATACACAAAAATCAACTCAAAATGGATTAAAGAACTAGACATAAGACCTGAAACCATAAAATATATAGAAGGAAATATAGGCGAAACACTACGTGATCTGCACATCAAAGACATCTTTACAGACACATCACCCAAAGCAGTGATAGTGAAAGCAAAGATAAACAGCTGGGACTACATCAAATTAAAGAGCTTCTGCACAGCAAAAGAGACAATAACAAAAACAAAGAGAAACCCCACCAACTGGGAGAACATTTTTGCACCCAACACTAATGATAAAGGACTGATCACAAAAATCTGCAAAGAGCTGATGAGACTCAGCAACAACAAAGAAAATAATCCAGTCAAAAAATGGGCAGAAGAGCTAAAAAGAAACTTCTCTGAAGAGGAAATGCAAATGGCCAACAGGCATATGAAAAAATGTTCAACATCACTTGCCATCAGGGAAATGCAAATCAAAACTACCATGAGATACCATCTTACACCAGTGAGAATGGCACATATTAAAAAAACTAGCAACAACAAATGCTGGCGAGGGTGTGGAGAAAAAGGAACTCTTCTGCACTGTTGGTGGGAGTGCAAACTGGTCCAACCACTGTGGAGAGCTGTGTGGAGATTTCTGGACCTACTAAACATAGAGCTTCCATATGATCCAGCAATTCCACTCCTAGGTATTTACCCAAAGGACACAGAAACATCAATTCCAAAGAACACCTGCACCCCTATGTTTATAACAGCACTGTTTACAATAGCTAAGCTTTGGAAACAACCCAAATGCCCAAAAATAGATGACTGGATCAAGAAGATGTGGTACATATATACCATGGAATATTACTCAGCATTCAAAAAAGATAAACACATGCAATTTGCAGCAACATGGATGGCGCTGGAAGGGATCATGCTCAGCGAAATAAGCCAAAAAGAAAAAGAAAAATACCGGATGGTCTCACTCATAGCAGGAATCTAGAAAACTTAAATAAGGGACCAGGAAAATGAATAACTATAAGAAAGTGAATATCAAAATCAACAAAAAACTATGAACCAGAGACACTTTTAGGGGGGCGGGGGCGGGAGGGGAGGGATTGGGGTCAGAATGGGGGGCTGCAATTGTATGGGGAATATAACAATAAAATTAAAAAAATAAATAAATAAATAAATAAAAAAAAAAATGAGCAAAGGATAAGACAAACATGAGGAAAATAAGCTTAAGCATTGTTTTTGTGAAGGAACACTGATTTTCATTACTTACCTCAGATACAGAGGTTTTGAAAAATGAAAGAATTTTTTTTTTGCCTAATTTGAGTTGTAGAAAGCATACTGATGTGTGAATCATACGCAGTTTTTAATAAAATGCATTTAAAAAATAAAAAAATAAATAAATAAATAAAAAATTCTGCCTTACAGGCCATATTACTTCCTTTCAGGATCCTTAATTGGTGGTCACAGATCTAGACTGCTGAACTCAAGTTGTAGGAGTGAAGATGAGCCAAGAAGGTTCTTTAATAAAGTCACATGGAAACTATGTCTGGCAAGAAACAAGAGATTGACAAAGCCTCCAAGTATGTTTTTGTCTCTTAAATGAAATCAGTCTGGATGGTCGAACTTTAAAATACAGGTCCCAGGCACACCGATGGCAGGAACCTATTCTTCCAAATTCAAAACCTACTCAGGTTGAAGTAGAAGGGTAAGTCAGGAAATTCCAAAGCATTTTCCTATCTTTGGCATTTAGGAAAGGGCAGTGGGTTGACTCAGTCATGGAAAACACAGGACCGAATCTCGCAGAGTTTCTGGGTGTGCACACTCATGTAGACAGTTCCAAATTATGATAAATCAAAGAGCCAAGAATAACAGAGCGAAAACTAAACGGGCCCATCAGAGGTATGTCTTTAATACTTGGCCAGAAAGGGGCAGCCTTGGACTACACCAAAGGCCCAAAGACCAAGCTGTGTTTCCTGGCACACAATAAAACATTTCATAGAGTCATGGAAAACAAAAAGAAAATCGAATTAGGATCATTTAGTTAGGTAGACTTTGATTAGAAAGTTTTTTGTTCAACCCTGAAACATAGTTTCTCTTCTCTGTCTCTCAGCCCTTTGCTTGAGCACTAACAATATTTGTCCTGCTATGAAATTCCCTTCCTTACCCTTCCTTGCCTTTCCTGCCAAAAGTCATTATAAATAAAATATGGTTGTAGGAGCAGATGTGATCAAAGGGAGAAAGTCTTTCATATCTAAAAGAATGCGAGGGGCCTCCCCAGTGGTGCAGCCGGTTGAAAGCTATGCTGTGAAGCTATCCACAGCCTCTGCAGCGCAGGTTCAATTCCCGGACAACCACGGAGAAACCCACATGGTGCAGCAGACCTCTCCTGCCTCGCCC
Organism: Talpa occidentalis; assembly: GCF_014898055.3. Lineage (NCBI taxonomy): Eukaryota > Metazoa > Chordata > Mammalia > Eulipotyphla > Talpidae > Talpa > Talpa occidentalis. The sequence continues at coordinate 65,390,802 of NW_023601433.1, read as the reverse complement.
GCTGCTCCCCTCAGCAGTGTCTTTGGTCCGTCTGCCTGTTCTGTTCTCCGCTCTGTCTCTGGTGAATTCTCTCACCCTCTCAGGCCTCTGATTATACCATAGTTCTTGTGTTAATAAGTAATTATTTTTAAAAAATAAAACAATGAGAGAGCAAGAAGGTACTAACTGAATAGAAGTAAGGAAGACTATGCCAGGGCCAGGTCTTGGGGGCCAGCTAGTGGGTTAAGTGTGAGAAGCCCACCAGCACCTTAGTGGTGATGCTCAATTGGCAGTTGGACATATGGGTCTTGATTCAGGGGACAGGCCAGCAAAAGGAATGCTGTTTAAAAGTCTGACACTAAATGAAATCACCAAAAGGGAAGAAAACAGAGAAAACTAAAGGACTCTGCAGATTCTCCATGGTGACAGACACACGTACCCAAACACTGTTCTGTGCTAAGATAAAAGGTGGAATGGAAGAGAAACCACATACTCTAAAGATATTGTGATTTTTAACAAATGAGACAAAGACCCAGCTGTGAGACAGAAGGAACACCATGAAAGTGTGGTTCCAGAAACCAAAGTATTTAAAGGAAGACAGAGTAGTTCACCATGTCCAGTAGGAGAATTCACTCCTGAATTTAGCAACATGAAAAGACATCAGTGAGCTGATGAGATTAGTTTTGGCTGTGTGATGGGGGGAGTGTAACAGGAGTAGGTTCAAGAATGTGAGAACAGAGCATGTTACACAAGTTGTTCAAGGAGTTTTGCTGCAAAGAAATGGAGAAATGGCATAGCTGGAGGGGGATATGAGGTCAGAGGGAGAAATAAACACATTTTTATATGTGGTAAGAATTGCCATTAGAATAAGACTTACTGATAAATAGAGTGGATTGTGGGTGGGGGTGTAGAAATGGGTCTAATTACCCAAGTGGGTGTATTGGCCATTGGTAGGGAAAACATACTAAGAAAAATCAGTGCTTAGGCTGACACATACATGGGCATACACGTGATGGTGGGAACTCTTGTAGGTTCTTCTGTCTGCCTCTGTGGTCTCAAAGAAACAGGAAGCAAGTTCATCAGGGGAGACGGAGATATGAGAACAGGTATTAGATGTTGGTGAGAAGAGGAGATGGTAGGAGAGTCATTTAGAAGACTGGAGAAGTGAATGGAAGGTGGATATTAAGTGTGATTTCTGGCCTGTGCTGAGGCCCAGTCGAGCATGAATTTAGGATGGTCCTCAGCAGGGATGGGGTCAAGTTTAGCTAACAGATACAGGTACAGAGGTGGAGAGTAGGATAACCTAGGCTGAGGACTTGTTGAGCAAATAAGACAAATAGTTATTGAGTGAGATTAAGTGGCATGACCTTGAGTGGAATGACCTCCTGCCACCATATAGATTTTAGTTTTCTCCAGGGATCAGATTCCTGTCCCACCAGGTTTTGTCATCTCAGTCCACAAAACCCAGGATTATAAAATACTCACCGCCCTTCGAATCTGTGTTTTAAAAAATCAAACAATGCTTTCTGCATCATATCTGTGACCTACAATTGAGCAAGCAACAAATTAAAAACATAATAAAACAATTGTACTCCTTTTAAGATTTGGAGAAAGTAGCACGCAAGGTCTCCACAATTTTATTGACTTCAGATACAATGGCAATTAAAAAGAAAATTTTCTGAACTCGTCCAGATGTTTTAGTGACAATAAATTATGTGGCAAGTGGTTTTAGTCAGTCTCCACTTGATACTATTTCCAGGAAGGAGTAAACTAAAGCAACAACCAGGAAAACAAAATAGGAAGTAATGTCTATATCGCAGCTTGAATAACTCACTTTTCTGCTAGGAGCTCTTTTAAGTTCTAAATTCAGAAGTCAGGAGAGGGAGGTAGAGTCACAGAGCAGCTCAGCCTGCGAAGATCAGCAGCAACTTACCTCATACCCCTTCAGGGAAGGGCCCACTAGGACCACTGGTCGCATGGACGGTACCACGTCATAAGGAGGTGTGTGCTCTGTCTGCAGAGAAAGGAGAGGCCTTCAGATGTTTAACAGGCAGGGGAACCTACATCACGTATAAACTGCTCTTTCTGAATTCTTTTACAGGCTTTCCAGACAAATCAAGTTTTTTTTTTTGTTTTTGTTTTGTTTTGTTTTTTTTTTGCTTGATTCTTACCTAAATAAACCCAATCAAAAACTGGTGGGTTTATTTTCCTAAAGTTTTCAAGATCCTGAATTATCTACAGTTTTCTTGCTCTCCTCAAGAAAAGCTTCTGGTAGTAATTTCTAAAGCAGGAGGTGCTGCTTTTGAATATAAACCAGTTGAGAGAACAGACAGAAACATGCCTCATGCAGAAAGGTGCTTCAGGCTGGGCCAGAGGTTAATGCTGCTTTTTAGATGCATTTGAGTTTTCTGAAGACTCTAATGAAGAGACCTAACATGATTAATTATAGAGAAAAAAAGGTCATATTACCTTTGTGTCTTAGATGTTTGTCTTACCTGGATAAAACCTAATTTCAAAACATTTAACTCTCATTACCAAATACTTGAGAATTTATTACTGTGAGAGTTTTAATTAGCATGCACAAGCTAATTAAAATACCAAGTAGGATCACTGTTCACTATTTAGTGATTAATGTTTTTGGATTTTTGCTTTCTTCACCTCAGAACTTAAAAACTTGGAAAGAAGTTAGTTAATGTGTAATAATACAATCAAACAATCTGCAGTGGCCTCAAAAACTTCATTATCAACTTGCATATCTAATATGCATCTCAAGAACTGTTCAGGTAGTGTTTCTGTTACATCACTGATTTATGTCTTTCCACAATAACATTTCTTTCTTGGAAGAGGAGGGCTAGCAGCTAAATTTTTTAGCAATTTCTAAAAACTTTCAAAATTTCTTGACTGCTTCAAATGAAGTGATTAAAATTTTTCTAAAAACTTACACAACAGCTAATTTGTTTGGTTATATTGAAATTGGCTCTGTTTATAACAGAAAAGTGCTAAATTGATGAAAACAAGACCATTTTTATTGCAGAATTGAGAGATAAATGCTGGGATAAATAAATCATTGTCACATGGATCTTTCCATTTTTAGCAGACCATATCTGAAAAAATGTTTTCAGAATCAGAGCAAAAAAGAAATATTCTTTAAACTAAAAAATGTGAAACCATCTTGAGGACATTGAGCTTAAAATTGCTCATTTCAACTTTCTGACTTCAATTGAATTTAATTTGCTTAAGGGAGGAGTAAAAAGCATTTCAAATTGAAAAGCTTCCATCTGAGATTTCACCAATAGTCACAGACAATATAATTGGAAGGGAGAAAATATTACTGAGACTGTGCTGTCAAATTTTACTGCTTAAAATTTTACCTAGTTTTCAAAATTAATTTTAATAGACACAGTAAAGGCAAAACACATTTTTAAACAGAAAAAAAAAACAAGACAAACATAATACAGTGACAGCACAAATGCCACACAAGCATCACTCTAAAAAGCAACCTAAAACATGGAAAACAATCTTTTGCTGAATCTCACGTTGTTTTTGTTTTCAAAATCTACATTGAAGTTGACCACATAACTGATAACATAAGAAGAATGAATACCAGTGCCGAAGGCATCATAAGCATGTTTGGATTATCACAAGTATACCACCTAGGATCATACTAAAAATGTTTAGAAGCCAAGTCCTTATAACTATGCAGTATAAGAATATCTTTTCCGCTGTTAGAATTAGGAATATAAATTGCATGCATTTTAGTAGCAACTACCAAGAAATTCTATTTCAAGTCTTTAAGTATTAAGTGGCCCGGTTCTGGTTAGGTCTTTGGTTCCTTTGATCTTTGATCTGTGACTGCCAACTAGCCAAGGGTTACCCATGCTGGTAGTAATCAATCAGGTTCTTAATAGGGTTGCTACAGAAATTACCTTATTTGATGGAATATTGGTACTTTGTGCCCTATTAATAATAACACTCTTTTTGACCTATATTCTCCTGCTCATCTTATTTTGTTCCAATTAGTGGAAATATGATGATAAACGTTTTTAAAGTTTTGGGATTTAAGAGTAAGCAAACCTCAAAAAAATCTGTCTTGACTAATCTGGTTTTGGTTCATGTTCCTGCTCTGTCAAGTTCAAAGTGGCTCAGTAATGCTGATTTTCTGGGCTTCTGCAACATGAGCACCATTACTTGGCTGCAAGTTTTAGCTGTAATGAGGTGACAGGACCAGAAAGATGGGCCCGCTGTCATGGAGGAACCTCAGCTGGGACCTTCTGGGTTCACACAAAATCCATGTGTTTCGGTTGAGGTCTTCCATTATTAAAATTACTATAATTCATTAAAAAAAATAAAACTTCCCAGTTTAATATCTGACACCTTCTTGATGACTTAAAAGTTCCTCCACAGAGCAAGATACTTGAATGCAGAGGAAAAGGTTTCAGGCCCCGTCAAGAGTTCATAGCAGAGTTGACTTCACTCCACACCTGTGTGCCACGCTGTACCCAGGGCTGTGCCAGACTCGGTGACAGGGGGAAGGGTGACTCTAAGAGAGCCTGGATGGCTGTGGAAAGTGGTGTGTAAAAGAAGGGAAGGGATGGAAACTGAAGGGGGGACCTTAAAAAATACTGCTTTAAAGCTGCTTAGAGGAACAGATTATGGAATAAAGAGAGCTCAGGGATACCCCAGTTTCCAGTCAGGGCATAAGAAGCATCGCTGTGTAATCTGGGTGGGCCGTGGCAAAGGCTGTACATACGACCACGCCCCCTTGTCCAACAGGCAAGATGCTGAAATCTGACTGATGGAGGAGGCAAGAACATGGGGAGGTATTTATATATGACAATAGGAAAAACTCACAGTAAACCGCCAAAACAAGCCTGCAGTTTTCCACTGGTCTTGTTCATCTGCAGATTTTGCACCTAGTGGATCAGAAGTTTAAATACTGACTAAATTAAAAATTGAATTTTTTTTTTTTAGTACAAGCTATGTATCTGGATATCATAAATCAGAATCTAATAATGGTTTAATATGCTTGATTATAAGTTAAATTTCTGGAAAAAAGAAAGACAAAGACAGACAGAATAAGCATGCACAATAGAGGTGCATTCTATGGAGTAGTCAGTGTTGGACACCCTTGTATGTTTTAAACCAATTCCCTTGGTGGTAGATATTATTCCATCAAAAAGGATAAGTACTGTAATGGCGCTTTAACAGGTCACTCACTGAATTTAGTTGGCTTGAAATGCATGGACTCAATTAGCTGTTTGCTAGGTTCTTTTCTTAGGACATAAATGATTGTAGCTAATCAACTGTGGACTTTAATGCTAATGATGCCAGTGGCAGGATAAACACAGCTTATGTCAATGTAAACTTACCGATTTCTGCTTCTGCTTAGCTACAGCAGCATGGAAAAGAAACAAAGAATAACAGAGCATGCATGTTATTGGCTTGTCAAAGGACGCAGACAGTCAACAGGACTAGAAATGTGACGCAGTGCAGTTGAGCAGGTGGACAGATGGGAGCTTGGAAGTTAATGTTACCTTCTTAAAGAAGGGCATTCTTTTCTCTTTGGAGTGGGGTGACGTTACACTGTTTGCACTGGGCTTAGGGGAGCGGTGGTTTGCTGGAATATCATTTTCTTCTGCATCTAAGCCAGTAGCATCTATGTCTATAGCTATATACAGACAAACAATTCAAAAATCATCAGGTAGACAGGAGAGGAAAAACAGGTTATAAAAAAAATAAAATGAAAGCAAATAAAACTAACCATAGCAAAAGATCCTATTATGAGTATTCAGCACGGTAAACAAAGTAAAATTTAAAGGTAAAGCACGTGAAGAATGCAATGCAATTAAATCTAAAACTGAAAGAGCCCCTCAATATCTGTTTGCTTATACAAATGCATTTTATATAAAATCTCTCAAATATTTTAGAGAAACATGTTGTAGTTTTAAATGTAATATTGCTATTTTCCATATGAACTGTATATAAGTGTAGCACAGAACATTTAGTCTCACTTTTTACAATCTCTCAAACCAGTTTTTAGATAATAACCAACTGCACCAGAAACCTTTATCACAGCGTGCCTCAGATTTCTTCTTTTGCTTGGTTTAGTTGGAAAACAAGGGTGATGTGAAAAGGTTCACTAGAATTGCAACAGGTATTTGAGGGACAGAGAGAATAGAAAGTTGTAGGTTGAGCCAATGGAAAGGAGTGGTACATGAGGCCAATGATTCAGGGCAGGTTGCTGGGTGGGCAGGATTAAAGTGATTTGGAGGTGGTGCGGGCACCCTCAGGCAGGCCTAACTGAAGACTAATTAGAAAACACTGAATCAGATGGTCTCCAAATGAAATGACTAATAAAATGAAACAAGTCTTCCGATGACTTATATAGTTACTGGGCTTGACACCAGAGTGGAGAGGTACCAGGACCCAGAAGAGTAAGCGACTGCCCTGCTTTCTGGGAAACGAGAAGCTTAGGCTCATTGTTCAGTGTGCTTTCACTTTTAGAATCTTTTGACCTGAAAATACAGCACTTGAAGATCAAGTGTCATCTTGAAGATAGACACTTCCACATACAATTACTATCAACTCTCTACTGTTTAACATTTAAAAGATAAACTCTTAAAGAGTTTAAGGGACTAGTTCTCTGTCAAATCACAGCAGAGCCAGGACTCAGAACCTCGTTCTGCTCGGCGAATCTGTACCCTGTCCCTGCACCAGGCTGCGTCTTCTGGGAGGTCTCTTCTCAACCCCATGCTCTCTTTTGTGTCCCTTGGATTCCCTAGTGGGCTTCTGTCCCCTGTGTCAGTACTCAGGAAGATATAAAGTTGAGATCACTAGAAAATTATTCTTGGTTTAGGTTAAGTCCAGGAGAAGGAAAGAAGAAAATCTACTCATCCCCGGAAAGCATCGTATTATACAATTTTGTTATCTCTCTAACAAAAACCACAGTACATTCAGATTTAAGAACCAATTACCACTGTGAAATAACAGACAGCTTGATGATGCGAAACCACTACCATTCCTCATGATGCGCAAGCTGATATGGCTTCCTCCTGACAGCTACTGCTAACCTTTTCAGATGACAGGCGATCAGCTGACAGGCCTCACATTATTTTTCAATTTTGAAGTTATTATGGGTATTAGATGACTAAGCCTTTTGAAAACTAGGATCTCTTGTTTCATCAGTCCCTTTCATTTGATTAGGTCAAAAATCCTTGAAGGAGTGACTACCTGGCATTGTTTGCAAAATATTGCAAATATCAGCTCTTGCTTGCATAAAGATGAGGTATGATCTTTTTCTCCAGTGAAGGTAATAATGGCTAGGGTTAATTTAGTTAGACTTACCTAGTAAATGTGTCTTTTTCTTTGTCTCATCTATGCATATTGATAAGCTGAAAGGCTCAGCACATGGTGCGCAATGGAACCATTATAAAGTGTACCCAGGGGTTTGAATGAGAGCTGGCTTTTATTGCACCCTATAATGCTTTTCCATGAATTCCAATTTAGGAAGCATGTCATTTGTGTCTTACTGGATATGATGGAGAGAATTCAGGTAAATTTTTCATTATTTCTATAGTATATTTTCACCCACATCAATTAAGTTTCCTTCTAGAAGTAAATTCCCATATACCTTTATTTTTCCCATCTTCTGCTGGGTTTATAAAGGGCACATTGAGGGGACAGTACCACCCAAGAGCCTTTTGGAAATTGAGCCCACTTAATTGCCTGTCAGAGTTGACAGGACCCTAGGATGACAAAGCTCATGGATTTGATTTTATGATTTATTCATTCAATTTGGTCTGCTGTGATGTGTGGATGGTTTTTTTTTTTTTATATTTTTTATAGAAATAGGGGAAATGCATAAGAAGTTTAGTGGTGACATTGCCTACATGCTTGGCTATTCACCCACATATCCTAAAAGTCAGGTTTGAAATTTATCTGTATTTGGTATACAAGGGCTCAAAACTCCAATTGAGAACTTTCTGATGTACTAATTCTGGCTAACTTAAATCTAAAAGCATTTATTCTGAAATAGAGGGAATCCTAAAATACTTGGCCACTTTCAAAACACATTAAAGAAATTTACTAAGAGAATGAGCAAATCTTTTTATTGCTCTGTATACTTTATCAGACTTAGATTGTTCTACTTAAATGAAGAAATTTACCCCCTTTTAATTACATTATTATACTGGCATAACTGGACAAACATCAGTATTTACTTGGGGAAAACTGCTTCTATAAATTTGAAAAGTTTTTTTTTTTCTCACTAGCATACACTGTGTCTTGGTAGAGAACCATGGAAACATTTTCTTAAATTTTAGTGTAATCTTATACATGTGCCTAGTTGTATCTAGTTGAGTGGAGTGCAGGGGTAACAAGTGTGTGCTCAAGTGTGTGGGCAGGGGATGTGCAGCTGGCTGCATGCTATTACACAGAAGTGAACTGGGAAACTTTTCCAGATCCCTTAGAATATCCAAGTATATTTACTTTAGGCAGACACTTACAGTCTGTGGTCTAGCAACAGGTGAGCTGAATTGTAGACAGGGCCTCTGGGAAGCAAAGATGAAAATTATAAGTGTAAACCAATGCACATTTGCTAGGTTAGACAGTTTCCCTGGAAGAGAGAGAGAGAAAGAGAGAAAAAGAAAAAGAGAGAGAGAGAGAGAGAGAGAGAGAGAGAGAGAGAGAGAGAGAGAGAGAGAATGTGTGTGTGTAACCTCTCTAAGTTTTGCTTTAGATAAGATGTGCTATTGAAATGAGAATTACAGCAGGATCCTGATGTATACTTTTATAAAATGTTGTAACTGTTTAATTATCTCTGTGGTCCACTGAATCACTAGTGTTTTCCTACTTTTGGTATTCAAAAAGTCCTGTAACTATATGAAACTTGGGCAAAGTTCTCAATCATCCTTATTAAACTCTTAATTGAACTGCATTTTTAGTAATGACAAACAGCTGGCTATGAAAAAAGGAAATGTTATTTTACAAATACACTAACTTAGAATTCAGAATGCATGCGTTTGCTCTCAGTATACTACTGAATGCTAAGCAGCAGACTGCAGGGCTAGAGGACTGGAAGCATCTCCCTGGTCTACAGAAGGGGGCTGCCATCCGCAGGCAGGGCTGCTGCTTTGTCACAACGTGATGCAGCATTTTCTTATTTTAGGAGCTTCATGATAGTTCTCTGGACTCCCTGAGACAGTCTTTAAGACACATGGGAAGAGGATAAGGCTTACCCCATAATACCTGCGACTGCAAACATGTGAGAAGTAGCAGAGACAAGCCTCCTTTCCCTGTACATGTAAGAAAGATCCATTCCCCGCTGCTCAAGGATGAAATAAGCCTTACATAACACTTAAAAGGGTTTCAATTTCCAACATATTTTACTTCATTTGGGGCAAGTTAGAATTACTGCCAGTTACAGGTACATGGTTTCTGAAATCACTAGGTATTATAAAATTACTTATTTCTTATTGCTCTCAGATTTTGCTCACTTAAAATGTCCTATAATTCTCGCTAAGAAGTACTTGATTGGTCCCTATAAGCTGCCAACATCCAGGAATGAGGGGTGGTCATTAGTAAAAGGGGGAATCTATTCTTAAGACATACTAGTCATAGTGCAACTTGTTCCTTAATTTCCCCATATAAGCACAATTCTGTCTTTGACATCTTCCCACTGCTAAGTTCCTCAACATCACACCTGAAGACATTTTGCTGGAACACTCTGCTGGCCAACCTTGTAATCTTACTCTGACTCTCAATTTTAAGTCTTAGCAAAGTATGACTCTGATCCTGAGCTTTCATACAATTTTTCAAATTTTTCTCCTATTTATATAGACCTCTAAGTTCTCACATTGGAGTTTAGCAAATAAAAATTCAATTAAATTTGAATTTAAGATAAACAATTTTTTAGTGGAAACATGTTTCATACAATAGTTACTTACACTACAAAATAATTTGTTGTTTATCTGAAGTTCAAATATAAGTTGGTGTCCTTTTCCACTGCTTTGGAAAGAAAACAATAATTATTCCTCCCATAAGTGCTTTTTCTGTTTTGGATACTTCTACACATCCCTATGTCTTCTGCAGAGCCTTTCAGGTAGAGTTCACATCAGGCCAGTTGCTCCACTGTCACCTCATTCCCCTTTCCTCACTTTTCTAGAGTTTTATCATTCTCTTTTTATTTAACATCGAGTCCAACATCTCACATCACATTATAGTTGTTGGTGGACATTCACCCATTTACTGCCATGACAATGTATTGGGTACCATGGTAGAGGAGGTGATAAAGTTAAATACATTACTTTGATCATCTATAGCAAATTACAGTGAGCATATTGACATATTTTTTCAAATCCAGAAAAAAATTCCCCCACCTTGTTCCAAACGCATATGAATGTTATTTCTGAACATTTTCATCACTTCTAGAGCATAGTGTTTTCTGTATGTAAACTCACACAATTAGGGTCTAGAAAGAATGAAATGCAATATATAACACTCAGTACTTATCACTTACTTACCAGATGATGGAGGTGTAGATTTTCTGGAACTAGGTACTATGTCACCCAAACTGGATGATGAATTTCCTCCTGATTTACTGGAGTAAAGCAAAAAGTTATATTAAATCTGATACTTATTTCAGATATTAAAACATTTATAGTGCTCAATAAACCTTGATTACTCATTGAGTCCTTAATGAACCTTTAATCTACCTTTCCTTTAAGGAGGCAAATAATAATTTTCCAGTGGGTGTTGCTGGAGCCCTTGAAACTTCTGTTTCAAATTTAAGGTTTAATTTTAAGAGGCCCTGAGAAAAATGGAAGAGAATTAGGGCAATTTCAGCAGTCTTCACATTTCTGCTAGGATCACAGAGATAACAGCAGAGATTTCCTCTGATTATTATTTTAGAGACCCTCTGAAGCAACGCATAGAACCTTAAGGTTAACACCAAAACTTATTGTTTCCTTCTTGTTTGATTCTAACTTTATACTTAGACTGAAAGAACTCTAGCTTTCATGAGCAACCTACAAAAGAAAAACACGCAATACCAAAACTTGCTAACCTTTAAAAGCACATGAAAGAACAGAACATAGTGTTATATGAGTTCACTCACTCCCAGATAGTATCTGGAACATTTCTCCAGCTTGGCTAACATGGAGGATTTAAACTGGCTCATTTAAAAATTATTTGAAGAGCATATACTTCAGAACTACCAGATTCCAAAGTTGGATACAAGACATGCTCCAATGTCTTAGAAATTTTGGAATGAATATTAGAACAACGGCATTTATGTTATTTTTTACCAAACTACCAGCATGCAAAATAACATATTATGAAATGGCCCCATTCATACACAAAGATGGAAAGGAACATCTCAAAAAGTATTTGCTTGAAACCAGTAGGTATTGTAGCCTTCACTTCGCAGTATTGACATAGTATTTCACAAGACGATCTTAATTGCCCGGCCTTTATTATCATGGCCAAGCCGGGGTCTAATTGAAAGAATTTTCCATAGTGTCTGTGCATCAAAAGGTGGTATTTAAATAAATATCAATATGAAAATATAAGTGCCACAAAAATACCAATCACGAGCTGAATTCTATTACTACTATTCTGGCATTTTAATGCTTAAGCAGACAAACATCTAAAATTTTAAGCAGCTAACAGGAGGACTTCACATCATTTTAGGATTCTTAAGAGATATTCCAGTACATTTAAAAGGATACCAGGCAATATGTAAAAGTAATAAGAAGTGGTATTAATAGAAGCAGTTCTGGCAGTTATATAAGAATACCCATTACCAAGACCAAAACATTTTCTTCCAAAAGTGTTTTTTTTTCTTTTTCTAAAATACTAAGTCTAATTTCAGTTCTAGCATGGGTTTGTTTTGCATTCTCTTTGAATTTTAATAACAGTCAAAGTATTATTTGAATTGTGGCAAATACTGCAAATAGCCAAAAGTTCAGAATGTAAATTTGCCCTTACCTTTTAATTCTGTAAAAATGCCACTTTCTTGAACTGTGTCCCAATTCTAATGCCTTTGATTTTTTGTTGACTTTTATAATGTATATAGCAGAGTTTTAAAATACTGAATTCCGATTATGTCCTTAAAACTGTATTTAATAAAAGTAGGAGGAAAATACAAAAACCTCTGAAAGCAAGTAAAAATATGTTGCACCTACTTAGGGCAAAAGCTTGGGTAAAGAGACAGGATAAAATAAAATCAAGAAAAATAAAAGAAATATGTATACAGTTATAAGGCTACCTACAGTAACCTAAAATAAGTTGTAAAGCTGTTATGGTCCCCAAATATGGTTTATAGTTCATTAAGGAAAAATGCAAAAGCAAAAATATTATATCTAATACAATAACTAATAACAGATGACAATGATGATGACAGTCTTTTTACTATCCCAGGCCTGGATATGTGCTTCACAGAACAGCACGCCAGTGGGCCTGGTGTCAGGCTTTGGTCTGACTGACTGGGTTTTCCTCCTGGTTCTAACTGCGCCGCCTTGGTCAAGTTGCTTAAGTTCTTCTAGCCTGTGTCCTCATCTGTGAAGTGGAGGCTACAATACCTACTGGTTTCAAAGGATTGTACAAAGTTGAGCTAATCACTGGTGCTAGACCAGGGCTACACAGTTGAGAGACAGAGAAAACTTTTGGCAAAACTTCCTTTCATGCTCTTTGAGAAGCCTTTTTCTGTTCTCAGTTTGTACATGAAGAAGCAGAGAAAGATACACTAGTCTCTCGCTGCAAAAATCCACCCCAAATTTTCCAAAATGTATTCTATAAAAAACAACTCATAAGATATCAATCAGAAAGAATTTTTATAATTTTGGTATATATAAGAAAAACATCCCTACTCCACTCAGATTCACAGTGCATATCAACATGTCAGAGGCTCTGAACAAAATCCTAAAATAACTTTCTATTACTTCACACTATTCTAAACTAATTTGATCAGGGAGCCCCTTTTCAAGTGATTTGGCAGGAAAACTCTGGAAAATTCTGTATTATCCATAACAAACTAAAAAGCAAAACAAAAAACTCCCCAGCTGAGAAAATTTCAAACCTCAACAAAGTACAGTCAACCTCTGAGCAACACTGGTTTGAACTGCACTGGTCCAGTTGTATGCAATTTTTTTCAATAAATATATTGGAAATTTTTTTTATATTTGTAACTATTTGCAGTTCAAGAAGAACTGCATAGCCTAGAAATATCAAAAAAATATGTAAAAGTTATGTCATGAACACATAAACTATATGTAGAAAATAATCTATCATTTAGTACTATAGAATACACACAAATCTATTTTTTTTAAATATTTATTTACTTATTTATTTATACAAGCACTGGGTACAGTCAGAAGTGTGGGAGGGTGAGAGAATTCACCTGAGCCAGAGCAGGGAGCAGAGCAGGCAGAAGGATGGAAGTACACTGCTGAGGGGAGCAACGGGCGGCAGGAGAGGTCTGCGCGCCATGTGGGAGCCTCCTCCGGTGGCTGGGGAGCAGCCGGGGATCGAACCAGCGCTGCAGAGGCTGCGGGCAGCTTCGCAACTCAGCACTCAACCGCTGCGCCACCAGGGAGGCCCCACATAAATCTATTATAGGGGGTTGCAATTTATCAAAACTTATGCATACAAACACAGACCATACATAAATAGCATCACTGGAGGTTAAGAGAAATGTAAACAAACATTATTGGTAAGGCTTTCAGTCAATTTTAAATTTGGGGGGATTCAGAAGTTATATGCAGAATTTTGACTGCACAGGGGTCAAGGCCCCTAGTTCCTAAGTTGTTCAAGCATCAACTGTATATATTACTATATTGATAACGCTAGTATCTATGTCCCATGAAAATGAAATTTTCCACATTACAAGATATTAAGTCATAGCAAGACACCATTATCAATATGGAGACTAGGAAAATGCACAATGAAGTCAACAGAACACTAGAAATTGAATAACTAGTATCATACCTTCAACATCCTGCAGGTAAAATGCACGTGCTTTGTCTACATGTCTCTACTTTTATATGGCTAAGTGCATGCTGCAATCTTTAACAAATGCAAGTTACAATTCAAATATGGGGCAGAAGTTTTGAGAAAAGAACCCCTCTGAACTAAAATACTAGTTAATTGTACCTAGCTATAAAATACTAGTTAATGAAGATGGATGTTCAAAACAAAAAGCATATTCTATTTTGATTGTGGGTATTGAAAAACATTCTTGCTAATACTAAAACATTATCATTGATAAAGGATTATACAACTTCATATAAACAAGTAACAAGGAAGCCAGGAAAAAAAAAATCCAAAAGCTTAGCTATTCACATTAAAGAAAAGACTTGCTCATACAACTTTCCTTCTCATAGGGAAGAGTTCAGTTTAAAATTCACTCTGTCTAGAGATAATTCAGCCCCTGTCTGTTACATAAACCATCTAATTTCTGTGCATTAAGGCAATTTTAACCCATTTCATATTGAGTTTCCAGTTAAGTGTGTAACAGTGAGTAGAATTAAAAATTAAGTTTCTCAAGTGAAAATGAAACAGACCTCAAGAGCTGCTATTTATCAGTGATGTCTGAGATGTCGTTTCTAAAGTGGCGTCCTGCCCTACCAGCAGCTACAGACACTGCACTTAGTATCCCCGCCCCCAACCCCTCCCCCAGCTACTCAGAGCCAGCAAGACTGAGACTTAAGAATTTCCTCTGCACTGAAGCACAAATTTAATTCTCTATGACCCTAGCTGTTATCATGAATGATAATAATTAATTTGATTTCTTCCCAAATAAAATTAAAAAATCAGATGCTGGGATGAAGTTTTTAAAATTCAGAATTTGTGATGCTATCATTCATGAAAGAATTTCAATTTAAAATGGAAAATCTCATGCATGTACCCTTGGGAAAAGAAAATTTAAGGAGTGATAAGGACTGAGAGACTGATTCCTCATAAGGGCCTGGGTTACAGAAAATTGACACTTACCTTGGGAAGCCGTATTTCTGGTTTCCAGAGACATGAACAAGAAGTGACTTAGGTCAGGTTTGTCTCACAAAGTGGATTGGATTGGACTTTATAAGGCTGGGGTGGCTTTGACCTCTCAGGGAATTTTCAGGGTTGATGTCCATTTGTTTTCTGTTTTAGTACATGCCAATGAATTCTCCCTCTTTACAGTCCCTGGCCATAAATACTGTTTACCCCAAACCTTCAAGAAACCTGTGTGCAGTTTAACATGGTTTTTGCAAGTTCAAAATTGTAATTCCTCTGTTCCTCCTGAATAAACTTACCTTTTTTGACAATTTTGAGCTTGTCTCAGTTTACTTCTTTATTTAGAGCCAGCACAATAAACCATATCACTGTAACAGGATGGTCCCCAGGAAAGGGGGAGGTTCCAGGTTCCCTGCCCCATCCAAGGGAGGGTGGAGCTGAGCAGAGAGAGAAGCTGCAGAGGAGACTGCGGAAGGAAGGAAGCAGGATGGAGCCAGAAGGAGACCTGGAGGAGGCACATGGAGCCTAGAGACACGTGAAGAAACTGCGCTTGTCTTTTGGTCGTGGACTGGGTGACACAGATGTGGGTGAGACCCGTGGGGAGGTGACAATGGCAGCTTTTATCTTGATTTTGATTTTGCTCTTTTCCTTCTGGGCTTGTCTGGTTGTTTCTGACCCTCTTCTGTGGGTCCCCACTGAAAGGTGCTTTAGACTTGGGACAGGCTTTTGGGCCTTGATCTGGGCCAATCCCATTTGGATGGAGTTTTACCCACAAGGGGACGGGTAACTCGGGTGCTTCAATTAGAAACAAGATTCTTTGCCTTTTCTGTATTGTTTCCTAATTGTAATAAAATTCCTTCCCATTAAAGTCTCATGTTTTGTGTTGATGCACCGGATGGCAAAACCTATTTAGAACAGGCAGGTTTGCGGGGTCTGGGCTGCCCCTCTTCCTGCTCTGTAACAGATTCCTGAAACCTGCCCCTTTCCTGGGGACCACCCTGTTATATCACCAGTTTGTCTCTTAACAGACATAAAAAACCACAGAATATAGCAAATAACAGCATTCTGTTATAAATGACAGTGTAAAAAGACTTTGACACAAATACTTGATGTTTTTCTCATACCTGGAGTAGAATTTCCCTTGCTTGGCTCTCTGTTCATGCTGTAGCCTCATATTTTCTAGTTTGACTGGGCTTGGAATGAATCCGATTTCACAGCCTTCCTTAACCAATCGCCCTATCCACCAGTCATTGTTAAATTTCTAAACACAAAATCAAGAAATGATTACGATCAGTATACAGAAGTTCAAATCTTCTACTTATAGTTCTTCCAAATTAGCTATTTCAGTGGAGAGAAATATTATGGCAATTACAGTTAACTATGCCTCAAATATCACAATTTATTTTATTTATTTATTTTTTTTTTTGTGGGACCCTCGCCGGCGGCTGGGGAACAAACCAGCACTGCAGAGGCTGCGGGCAGCCTCGCAGCCCAGCGCTCAACCACTGTGCCACCAGGGGAGGCCCTCAAATATTACAATTTTTAAAAAAGATTTATTTATTTATTTATTTATTTATACAAGAACCGGGGTACAGGCCAGATGTGCAGGAGGGTGAGAGGATTCACCAGAGACAGAGCGGGGAACAGAACATGCAGACTGACAAAATACACTGCTGAGGGGAGCAGCAGGCAAGGCAGGAGAGGTCTGCTGCACCATGTGGGACCCTCACTGGCCGGGATCGAACCCGTGTTGCAGAGGCTGCAGACAGCTTCACAGTGCTGCGCTCAACCACCTGCACCACCAGGGGAGGCCCAAAATATCACAATTTAAGAGACCCTTAGGTTCACAGGCTGAGCATGTGAATGTTGTGGTGGCTCAGCAACCAGCTGCAGGCTTGGTTCTACCTTCTTTTCTGGGTTCCGCCTTGAGACTTGCATGAATTCCATCACAACTGCCTTTGTCACCCTGAGTAGGATAAACTGCTTGCTCAAAAATTAACAGCTCTTCCTAGCAAGAGACCATTAGGAACTACACAGTGTTAAAAAGATTTTCCTTTTATATAATCAGATTAATTAGCAGCATTAAGTGTGAGAGAGAAATACTGAAATCTGCCTGAAATATTGTGTCTCAGAACAAAATTTAGCTGTGTGCAAGCCAGTTAATAATTACCATGATACAGTGTCCACAAAGGAGATGATTTCTCTACTTACACTTATGGTGACAACTTCTCTCTCAGGGATGAAATATTTTATCTTAAATATCATCTGGGTCAATTCCCCTCAACTGAATATTTTTCAATTCTTTTCTTGAATACTTCAAACCAGAATATCCATTCTGTTTTTCTTTTCCTTCCATGATGGAAAAAGACTAAGCACATGTCACCTGGAGGCCACCCTGAATCAACCTAACCTCGTGCTGTGCTCGAGGCAAACTATCACTTCTGAAATACTTTACCTTTCTTCCTTGCCAATATTTTGCATTTCTTTCTAAAAATTAATGACATAGCAGACTCTTAAATTTTTAGGTTCTTTTTAGAGGTCATCATCGGCCCCTTTGCTTGCAGCCTTTGGGGGAATGAGCATTCAGACTCACAGATGCCCCCAGGACGTATCATCCTGCTGGATGTATCATCCAGTGGTAAATTCCTCCAGGTCCAAGGAAAGCTCATACTCACGCTGAGAACATTGGGGTAATTTAAGGTCATTTAATTCCGTGTTCTGTACAGCAGACATTTAATCAATATTGACTCAAAATAAAGCTCAGTTAATGGTGAATTTTTACAATGTATACACTGAGTCACTGTCAACCAGAATGTAGAGACTTTTGAAACAGGAAAAGGGAGTTTCTTGATATCTGGTTCTTGCCTCATTGACCCTAACTCCTACCATTCTCTCTCCCATTGCAGAAATTTACCAAGGAAGTTTCCAAGGAAATGTACCAAAGGGCACCGTGACCCGAGTAAGACATTGTCAACAGAAAGGAGATTATGAATTCTAGATATTATTACTAAACTCTCTCCAGATGGCTAAACTGGAGACATGTGGGGGAAACTACACACAGTCAAGGTTGAAGAAAAAGTACAGGTTAAGCATAAAAAAGGATCATCTCCTCCAGTAGTTGTCAATTTCTGGGTCACAGAGCCCAGGGGAGCCTTGACATTATTGCAAGCGGCCTATGGCTTCTTTCTTCTTTAGAAAGGTTATATTTATATTAGAAAAGGTTGAGAGGCACTGATTTTGTGAGTGTGTTATACAACAGCAGCTGCAGGCCATGCTATTTCACAGCAGTAAGAAGTAAACAGTGCTTCAAGGTGAAAAATCAAGCAGATAGAAATTCAAATTATGTTCCTTACTTCCTTAACATGCAGAAAATCTTTTGCTTCAAATGAGATGGCCATGCCTGGCACAGGAACATCATCTTCATGGGCTGCACTGTAGCTGACATTTGTCCGAACTGCAAATGCAACAGGCTTTGTCTAAAGAGGGAAGAAGCAGGGAGGAAAAAGTAAGAAACAGCAGTGTCTCCCCCACCCAACTATAAGTACACTGATTAACTGCTGGAGTTGTTTTCTCCACCTTTTTCTTTAACCAAAACAGCTAATTAGTATTCACAACACATGAGATTTTCAAGCTCCAGGCTACGTAACACCTGTTTCCAAAATAAAAAAAGGCCATTGTCCTCTCTGAAAGCACTACAAATAATGAAGGTGAAGATGAGCTACTGAAATATGTGTTTACAACCCAATAGCTTGTAGCAACTGGAAACTGGGAAACAGAGGAATAGAATTCTTAGCTCTTTAGTTCAGAGGAAAAGACTTAGGAACTGCCACCCCCATCCTGAACATTTACTTTATTCAATAAATGTTGACACAATTCCCAAAAGTATAATGTTTTGGACAAAAAAAAAAAGGAGACAACGCTATGTCTTATGACTACAGCAATTACAGTCATTTTACATGGCTGCTTCTCTTTGAGTCACTACAGATGATATTATTCAATCTGTGCTCTGTTATTTGATATTTTGCAAATTTCCTCTATCTAGGCAATACCTGGTTATCCACTAAGTGAGAAAATAGACAAATTCAGAAAAGAGGTTTGTTCCCTTGACATGAGTGGCAAGTGGATTTGGAGGACAAGGGGGAAAGCACAATCGACAAAGCCAGCTTCATTTCCAGATTTTCCAGATTAATCCCTTCTACCTGAGGCTGTCTGGGTAGAGGACTGAGTACTGAAACTACTTAGGTCCACAGATGCAGACTGGGAGAGGAGGAGCAAGTTGTGGATCTGGGCACAGTAGCCATGCAGTGAACTTCAATATCTGAAATCCAATTCCTAACATTTACTAGGATTTTTAATGATAAGAGGAATGCTGCCTCTATGGAAATATGGACTGAAAAAACAAAAGTTGCCCATAGTTCTACCACTGAAACAATCATGATAGTATGATGGTATTTTCATTTTTCATGAAAAAATTTGAAAAATCTATAGATATTATTTTCATAATTAGAATCATAAAATATTTTATTTTTTCCAATTTTTAAAGTATTATAGTATTTTTCATGTGATATATTTTTAAAAATCTACCATTTAAGGGGCCTCTCTGGTGGCACAAGGGGTTAAGCGTCAGCCCTATGAAGCTATCACAGTCATTGAAGCATGAGTTTGATCTCCGGCCAGGGAGCTACCCACATGGCGCAGCAGACCTCTCCTGTCTTGCCCACTGCTCCCCTCAGCAGTGTATTTCAGTAGATCTGCCTGCTCCCCACTCTATCTCTGGTGAATCCTCTCACCACCACCCCCCACACCTCTGGCCTGTACCCCAGCTCTTGGATACATAAATAAATCTTTAAAACAAAACTACTATTTAAATATTTACTGCAGCCATTCACCTTTTTTTGACATTTAAAAGTTTATAACTTTTTTCACTATGATTAATGTTCTGCTTTGAAAAATCTTTGTGCAAAAAGCCTCTTACTCTTTGGGATTCTTTCCTTGAGATAGATCTTAAGAGGTAGCATGAGTAAGCCATGAGTTATCAAGACATTAAAAAATTCTATTCCAAACTACTGTTCAAATGGGCTGAACCACTAAAAACTGCAAAAAAGCAGTGCATACACAATGGTGCCCTTTACAATGTGATGTAATCTTAATTAGACTCAGTTTTACTACTAGAAACAGAATTTCCCTGAGTAGATCCATCCATTATTCAGGAGCATTTCTGACCGTAAAAATATGGATACAAAATTTTTTGTAATGTTAATATGATCTCTCATCTCTCTCAGGATCTTTTCATCCTGGTAAGATGCAGTGTTAAAAGTGTCATGTATTTTTTTCCATTACCGGAAAACAAACTTTAGGTGTGCGATTCTATTGAGAAGCCTATAGAAAATCTCATTATTTTATGCAATGACCAACTATTCAATATTGAAATAACAGGAAGAGAGAATGCTAAAATAATAACAATGACAATAACAATAACAATAATAATAATAATAATAAAGGGGCGGAGAAGATTGGCATATAATTCCAGGACCAGGTAATATCTTTGCTTAGATTAAGACATTAATTTAAAATGTGCCTCTTTCCTTGGCTCACCTCCTATCAGTGACAATGTGACTATTAAATATGGAGGTTTAGATGGAAATCGGCTTTATGAACACACAAGTCAGAAAGAAGAGCAGCAGAATATAGTCCCTCAGTATCGTCCCTTCAGGAACTGTATTTCTAAGATAAGAATGGAGAGCAAAGTGGAAGAAGAAAATAAGACACAGTGAAGATAAGAGAGCTTATCAGTTTGTGATAAAAGATTCCAGGATGTAAACTGAAGGGGCCAAGTAACAATGTCACTTTTTATTCCCTGAGCTCAGTTCAGCTTTCTCGAGCTCAATCAGGGCATCAATAACATGGGGGATTTTTTCCACATCAACTCCTTTCATACAGGTTCAAGAACTGAGTGTTTTAAATAACCTTGGGGTGTTGATTCTGCCACTGACTGAGGGAGTGACCCTGACTCACTGAACATGTTTCCTCATGGTTAAGATGAGAAAAATAGCACCCTTCTGGCAGCTGGGATTCCAGAAAATGAATGCCACAAGGCTAGGCTAGTGTTTGGTATATACATTGAGATCAATGACAAGCACTTTTTACACACCAAAATTATACCATGCATAAATAAACACTTTTTCACAGTCTCTCACAAATCATTTTCTCTATATCTCTCCTCAGATCAATCTAGTCAATACAGTTTAATACCTGCCATATGATGTGTACTAAATTAGTTATACTCAAGTTCTTTCTTCTAATATAGACTCTTTCAAATTTTTTAGCATATGAGAAAATGGTAATGTTTTTCAATATTCATTTCACATATAGGGACCTATCACTTTAATTATAGGTCGTTAACTAATTCTAGTATTCTTTGTTAATTCTCAGATAGGATGGCTTTTTTTTTTTCCATTTTTAACCAATTTGACATCCTAAGAGAACAGCTCTTAAGGAACCTTTGGATTTTGATGCCATGAAACTATTTTATATCAAATGAGTCCCTGCTTCAAGCTGACATCTTCGTGTCTGGCCTACACGGTATGGTCAAGCACCTCACAGCACATTTTCCTGCCCTCATTCACAGTTTCCTCCTGGTTCCAATGAAACAGCCACTTTCAGCCTGGAAGCCTGCCACACTATGTTGATTTTCCAGAACTGCTTTTCCAACCAGGTTCCTGGGACGTAGTTCAGCTAATCCCCAACTTCACTTTCATGTCATAACAATTTATAACTATAATGGATTCTCTTGGGTCATTTATGTTTTGAGATTGGTGGCCACCTACTCTCTTTCTTATTCCTTTCTTAAGGTAAGGCTAAGTCCTGAGAAGCAAGAACAAACAGAACACAGAAACGACCCTACAGAATCCTCATGGATACCAGGATCAGGCTCGATTGTGGTGACAAAGAGCTCCAGGACACACTGGAATCCAAGAGATACCCTCCATGTCCCTCAGTGCAAAGTGGAACTGGAAAAGCAAGAGAATCCGAGCCTGTTTAATTTGGTATTAAGTCAAGCATGGCTGCTTAATTCCACCATTGCTCCCAGAAGCTCCCTGCTCAGGAAGTCTAGTTCACCGCATACTGAGACTTGTAATTCAAGACAAGTACATGTAAGTGGGGGTAGGGATATGGCATCTGTCTCCTGGGCCACTCCTCTTCCTTTATGGAGACACATTCTGAAACAGAGAAAGCGTTTTTTGAATTCTCAATGGTCCATTCATTCATTCACTCACCCATTCCGTTTAGTCATTATTGACAGGGATGGCTGTGGTCAGTTGGGATACTGAAGTGAATGACAGATACTAATGCCGCGGACCAGCACAGCAGTAGACAATGAGGCCGTCTCAGGGTTGAGAGACTGCGCAGGGTGGTCAGGGATTCGGTTAAAGAAATGACAAACAGACACACTTCAAGAGAAAGTGTAAATCTGAGTGTAACTTTATTTTTGTTAGTGGTCAGTATATATATATTTTTTCTAAAGGCACAGGAACAGTGAACATCAAAGAAATCAGTTTGTTCATAGGTTTAGCTTATCATTGACAGGGCAGTGATTTATGTCCAAAATACATCTGGACCTAGCTGCATTCCTAAGTAGACAGGTTATTAACTCTTTTTATATTTTTGTACTAATTACTACTACTATTATCTACTTATGTTTACTCATAATTAATTGTCATAGGTAAATTTATATTATAATGTAGTTAATATCAAAGGTACTAAAGTTAAGCACATAATAGAAAGATTATTAAACTACATTTCTATTATAACACAGTGTTTAGTAATGTTTCATTTGCATTAGCCTAATTATTAAATTACGTATGCTTTTTAATTAGCAATCAATGACCAGAAAAAGGAAAGATTTTAGAGAGACAGTTGTAGCAGAATAAAGTTTATGGGCCTTGAGAAAGCGAGATAAGGTTCCAGGTGGTCAGCATTTCTTTTAATCATCTTTGTGGCAGCTTCTGGTGGTCGTTATCTCTTGGCAGGCATTCGGCTTCTCTGCATCTTAGGGAGTTTGCTGTTCTCCCCCTGCACGCATGGTTCCTTGCCCACGCCGGACCTCAGGGACCATGGCAACAGCCATTAGCCCTGAGGGTCACTGCAGGGGGAGGTGCAGCATACTAACATATGCCCTGTTTCCTAGGAGCATTTGTCATGGAAATGGAAAAAATCAAAACAGCTAAAAATGGCCAGAGTGCAAAGGTGACAGAGCAGGCACAATTTTAAATGGGAGTACAGGTAACCACATGAAGGAGGTAACAGCTGAGCAAAAGTATAAGGGAGATGCGGGACAGCAGTTGTCTGAATGTCATGCAGAAAGGACAGTCAGGGCAGGGGCCCTGAAGTGGGTAACACCTACAGCCAACTCACTGGTAAAAGGTAGAGCTTTTCAGACTCTGTCCTCTTCCTGAATGGGGGCTACTGGACACTAGGCAGCAGACTGGAGCTGCTACCTGGACTTCAAAAGATGGAGCACAGGAGCACAGGTGCGCTGTGCTCTCTGTTTTTGGATAGCTTCCAGGTATACCCTGGTCTCTGCTCAGCTGATACCATCTATGGATAGGAGAGACAGTGTGTGGCCTCATGCTGGTCAGAAAATTTCCTTCTCTCCCTTTTCTCATTCCACATGTAAATAAATCCTTATATATATATATATATATATATATATTTTTTTTTTTTTTTAATTTCCCTCTGTGTGTTGGCTTTGGGTCTTGTCCTATATTCTTAAGTACTTGGGTTAGTACTCACCCCCTCGCCACTCTGTGACAGAAGACCAGATGTGTTGGAAAAAGACAAGGCGTTCACAATAACTGAACTAGCGAAAACTAGAGAAAAGAAGAAAGGATGAGGTCTAGCTCTCAGGTTACGTGGGGCTTTGAAGTGACTGTCAACATCTTTGGCTTTTAGTCTAAGTGAAGTGAGAAGTGACTGGAGAGTTTTCGGGACAGGAGATGGTCTGATGTGTCAATAGGAATATGGAGACTGCTAAAGTCCAACAGACTTTTAGGAGGAAACAGCAGCATCAGTTGGAGACTATTACAGTCACCAGCAGGAAAGATGATGGTGCTTAAATTAGGGCAGCAACAAAGAAAGTAGTAAAAACTATTTCAATTCCAAGCATATTTTCAAAGTAAAACCAACAGGTTTGGCAGATATGATGTGGGTGTGAAAGAGTCAAGGATGATGCCACATCTCTGGCACCCGTGCAGTGCAGAGGTTCAAGTGCCCACCAAGATCTGATAGAGAGGGACTGCAGGGGGCCAGAGGCAAAAACTAGGAATTCCAATTTGAACATGTTAAATTTGACGTGGTATGAAACATCCAGTTAGATTTTGGAAGAGAGCTCAAAGTATGAAAGTTTGGGAGAAAGAGCTTGGCTAAAAATATAAAGCTGTAAGATCTTAGGCAGAGTGACATTTAAAGCCATGAATCTGGATGGAAGTGCCAAGGAAATGAATATATGGGGCAGGGGGACTCCAACTAGCAAGAGAGGCTCAGAAGGGTTGACTGTGAGGGGGGGTGACTACTAAGAGTATAGCTTCCTTCCTTCCTTCCTTCCTTCCTTCCTTCCTTCCTTCCTTCCTTCCTTCCTTCCTTCCTTCCTTCCTTCCTCCCTCCCTCCCTCCCTCCTCCCTCCCTCCCTCCCTCCCTCCTTCCTTCCTTCCTTCCTTCCCTCCCTCCCTTCGTTCCTTCCTTCCTGAACCAGGGTACAGGCCAGATGCGCGGGAGGGTGAGAGGATTCACCAGAGACAGAGCGGGGAACAGAACAGGCAGACTGATGAAATCCACTGCTGAGGGGAGCAGCGGGCGTGACAGGAGAGGTCTGCTGCGCCATGTGGGACCCTCACCGGCTGGCCCGGATTGAACCGGTGCTGCAGAGGCTGCAGACAGCTTGACAGCGCAGTGCTAAACCACCTGCGCCACCAGGGGAGGCCCTAAGACTATGCTTCTAAGAAGAAAGTGTACTGAAGAGAAGGAAGGAATCACGGTGTCAAAGAGTGCTAGTGGGTCAGTGAGATGAGGGCCAAGAACTGCTATGTGGATCTTGTCATCTAGAGGTTGCCATGGACAATCCAGAAACTTGCTGGGGATGAAATAAAATCAGAATTAAGAGAGACTAGAAGGAGGGAAATTGACACAGTAATATACTAGTCGTGCTTTATTCATGGGGGGATATATCCCAAGACCCCTTGGTGGATGTCTGAAACTGCAGGTAGAGCTGAGCTCTGTATATATTGTTTTTCCTATACATATATACTTATGCTAAAGTTTAATTTATAAATTAGGTGCAGTAAAAGAATGAATAATATCTAATAATAGAACAATTATAACAATGTAAGTGATGTGAATGTCATCTCTCTCTCTCAAAATACCTTATTGTATGCAATATACTCAGGCCACGGCTCACAGCTGGTAACTGAAACTGTAAAGAGTCAAACAGGAGGCAGGTAGAGGACAGCAGGATCCAGTGACCAAGTGGCACCTCAGACAGAGGTAAGGGCTTCAATTTTGGAAGCATGCAAGGAGACAGCTTGTGCAAGTGCAGATGCTGGCTTCTAAGGGGATAGAGCGTCACTTTTTAATTGTTTCCATTTCTCAGGGGAATAGGAAGGTAGGAGTAAAGACAGGGAAGAAGGTATTAGAGATTAGAGAACGAGGAAAAGATGCAATATAGCCATTTAAGATGTGGAAGATTAAACAGACTAGAAAAGTGGGGTAGGATTATCTGGCAGTATTAAAGGCCCCCTTGAGAGTTGAGGTCATGGATTTACAGTAAGCTAGTCACTTCATGCTACAATATAAAAAGCATCATTACACAGATAAGAGACCTAAAAGTATAATCCCTCACCAATGTATGGTTTTCCAACTATCTTTTCCCATAATGCTTTGAATTTTCTACAGCAACTTCACAGAAGTGTATATTATCATATATATACAAATATATTTGTATATTCAGGAATGTTTTTCCCTATTTCTCTGAATTGATCTCTCAACTAGGTTACAACCCTTTCAGGTAAATGATTTATATTCCTATGTATTTTTTCATCCATGCCTCCAAGCATTTACCACAGGGTTAGGTATACATTAGTAACTGTTGGGGACTCAACAGCAGAATCAATTATCAGATGATTAGCCAGCACCTAATTTATACAAAGTTCTGTTACCAAGGCTCTGAGGCTCACAAAAATGAAATGGTTAAACTGTCATGGAAGCAAGGTTGTCTGATTAGGATTTTGTTTCATGTGATTAATATATGTATGTAAGAACAGATATATGCATATATTTATTAAATAGAAAATAGCTATATTAAGAATTAAGCAAGTTAAATGTTTAAAACAAAATTTCAAATCTTACATGCTGAAAAACACTGAAAAGAAAAACAATTCCAATATAAAGTTTCATATGAAGCAAATATATAAGGAATGTCTATTTTTTTTCTTTTTCAATAGATGGTTAAGACAAGTGAATAGTAGTAATCTTTAAATTTTATAATCACTTCAAGAGCTGAATTAAAAGGAAAAATAAAGGCAACATTTATAAATGCAGAAATTGAGGTAGTATTCAAAGTGGCAGAATCAATATGCAAGGTGAAGCAAGATTAGGATGATGACATATACAGATTTATCTACAGCTCAAGCAAGATAGATCAGCAGAAACTGACCAAGAAATACAGCACAACCCTTTCTTTCTGCTTATCAGAGAACTGATTACTTGAATCTGAGGGCTTCAATGAAAGTTTGTTTGTAAAGGATAGATTATCAGTCACCAGAAAAAGCTAACATCCATGGAGAAATGTATCCAATGAAGAATCTCATATGAAGAAGAGAAACTGCATCTGTCATTTTAGTGAAGTTCACTGTCATTTAGTATTAATAAGCTCACTCCTTCAATAAGAGTGCATTTCTTTTCTCCCATGAAGCTCTCTCTCTCCCTAGAGCCATGTTTTCAAAAGGCAAAAGTCCTCCAGGCCACCAGGAAAGAAACCAATACTAGGAGAAAGTGCTCAGTTTTATTTATTCTCTATTGTGAAATATCTCCTTGCCTTAAAGGAAAAAGTAAGTAATTTTCAGTTAAACCAGTATCTAAAGTAAGTAATTTTCAGTTAAACCAGCATCTGAAGAAGAAAAGAACTGTTTCACTATTGATTAAATTTTAATTTTGCTATTATTTACTATTGATTATTCTTATCAAACATGATAACAGTATTTTTCAGTTTATTTAGAAGCTAATGGTATAATTCAGGAGCAATTACTTTTTACTTTAGGCTTGTAAAACCCCCAATGAATTTGTATTTTCTTCAGTTGCTCTTAGGGATTTATTGTGTCCTCCC
Organism: Talpa occidentalis; assembly: GCF_014898055.3. Classification (NCBI taxonomy): domain Eukaryota; kingdom Metazoa; phylum Chordata; class Mammalia; order Eulipotyphla; family Talpidae; genus Talpa; species Talpa occidentalis. Next base: position 65,363,456 of record NW_023601433.1, on the reverse strand, counting down.
AGAATTCAGATATTAAAGCAATTGGAAACAGGGTGTTTACATAAGTAATTATGGTAACATGAGGTCAAAAGGATAGGCTCAGCATCCCGTGGGGTAGGTATCTTTATCAGAGAGGAAGGGGCAACCAAAGACTTCTCTTTCTGGATGTAAGATACATTGACAAGGAGGCTGGTAGCAAGTTAAGCAGCAGCCCTCACCAGAAAATAACACTGCCTGACTGTGATCTGAGACTCCCAATCTCCAGAACTGTGAGAAAATAGATCTCTGTTGTTTCGCCACACAGACTATGGTATTTTGTTAGAGCAACCCAAGCCAACAGAGTTGACTCAACTAAATCAATATGGCGCTTATATACCTAGTGAGAAAAACTACTTCAATCTCTATGATTTTGATATTAAAGTCCTTTATAATCAAAGATGATTTCTTTATCCAAAATTCACACACATGTACTTAGTTTCTATTTTGTTTAAACTCTAGCTGTGCACTCTCCAAAGGCCAAGATGGCACACAATACACGTTTCTTTCCATACTCTCATGGAGATCCCACTTGGGAAGTTTGTGCCTAATACCAGATCAAAAGACTTTTATTAAGGCAGCTGAGATGTTTTGATTTCTGTGTGGCAGGGTTCAAACCTACCTATTCAGTCTCTTCTGTCACTGGATGGCTCACCTTCCATTTATCTGCTGCCTCCGATTCCTGACTAACACCATTATGCATCCATTCTTTCACTTTGCTTATCCCTTATACTTTACCCACTCAGCTATCTCATGACTTAGCTGGTTTTCTCTATACTATTCTATTTTTATTAAAGTACAAACATTAAAAAATAAAATAAAAAGCATGGTGATGTAGAGTCATCTCACCAGGGGGAGGGCACACCATTCTTTGAAGCACCTTAGTCCACAAAGTATGGCTCAGAAAAAGCCAGAACCTTAAACTCTTAGTGGTTTTACATGTGGCCATCATGGGTTTTGCTCAATGCTTTTGTGCCATAGCAAGGATAGCAATGAAAGAATTAAGAAGAACTAATAATGGTATCTCTTCTAAACCACTATTTCACATTTAAACTATTATAAAAATGTCTATTCAGTACTTATTTAGAAAATTACACACTACAACAAATTTCCAAAGAAGCATTCTAAACAAACGCAAGGAAAGTCCTTACAAAGTACAGGCTGACAAACATAGGGAGACACATTATATTTTGTTTTAATTCTGTAATCTCTACTTTCTTCTTTACTCCAACAGCTGCAGCTTTTGCTAAAATCCACACAGTTCTAGTGATCAACAGTTATCCAAGTTTGTGTCTGTTTATTTTGTTATTGTTTATTTCACACAGAGTGTTTTGTTTTTCTTAAACAGAGGGAAAAAAAAAAAAACACCATAGCAGAGAATCTCCAGGACCAAAACCAAATGTTTTGGCAAGGAATAAATTAGTGCAGAGTTTGTGGGTGGCAAATTCTGAACATGAGACCCTGTTCGATTGTTCACTTTCTAGAAACTTTAAAAATGTTTGTTGCTCGCCTATTTCAGTGTTGTGAGACTTCCCAAAGCAAAACTTTGTGACTGACTGGCACTCTGCTGGAGAGGGCTGACCAGGGTCCACAGGGGCAGACACTGGAGGCAGGCAGAAATCAACTTAACTCCCCAAGGATTTTCTAACAATGGCAGATGGTAAACCAAGACAGGGTTGTATTTTTAGATGCAACATTCTCATTTGAACATCTACAATTAAGCTTTGATAATAACTTGTGCTAAAGGATAAACTGAAGCAGACTGAAATTTTCAAGAGTGTATTTGAGCAAACATGGATTCAAATCAGAAAGCACCACAGCTGAAGTGCTTGGGAGCACGCTGCCAGCAGGAGGCGGGAAAGGCTTTTATAGGACATGGGGGAGCAAATCAAGGAAATGATCTGATTGGCTTCATTTTAAGGAGTTGCCTTATTTGGGAAGGCTTGGCTGGTTATTTGTGATGGATTGTTCTTAAATTTTGTTTGCTGAGTACCAGCGCATTTATAGGAATTGATTCTCCCTTAGGTTTCAGCTTGCCTAAATAGGCTACCCAGACACGAGCGTCACCTCGGTCTAATGGCCTCCTTGTTTAATTACTCTAATTCCTGTAACTACTTTAAGTCTTCACTAAAGCATCTCAAATATCTGCTTATGATATCTGCAGTCATGTCAGGATAGTTTGCACTTCCCTATGGTCTTTTGTGAGTGTTTCAGGGAAAGCAGCTGGCTATTGTTTGTGTGTAAATGTAAGCAGTGTCAACTTTGTAAATGTAAGCAGTGTCAACATGGACATATCTGTGGTAGTATAAAGATCTTTTTCAAATAGACTGCAATCATTAATAATTGCCTTAATTTATTGAACATGTACCTTATAGAAATGATTACTCCTAAATATATCTTGTTCAGTCTTCTTTTAGTCAGTGAGGATCTAGGATTCAAATCTAAGTCTCTGACTCTAAAGACACATGGTCTTACAGCCACTGTACTGATATCAAGAAATACAAGAGCTTCAGGGCCTCCCCGGTGGCACAGCAGCGGGATGAGTGCAGCGCTGTGAAGCTGTCCACCACCTCTGCAGCGTGGGCTCGATTCAAGGCCAGCCAGGGAGATTCCCACATGGCGCGGCAGACCTCTCCTATTGCGCCCAATGCTCCCCTCAGCAGTGCTTTCAGTCTGTCTGCCTGTTCTGCTCCCCTCTCTGTCTCTGGTGAATCTTCTCACCCTCCTATGCCTTTGGCCTGAGCCCCAGCTATTGTATATATTAAAAAAAAAAATCTTAAAAAAAAAAAGAAATACTACACCTCTTCTAACATTTTCATTTTCATTTATTTTCTAATTTTTTGAAATTTCCAATTACATGCCACAGTATCCCATGGAAGTTCTGTAAAGATTACTGATTTTGTAACTTCTCATAAGGTTTTACTAATTCTTATTTATGTAGCTCTTCAAATGATTATATTTACTATTCCTTGATAATAATATTTGTTGTTTTTATATTTCCCAGTTGAATCCTACAGTAAATAAGCCCAACTGAATTTTGCCTTTAAAAAGTAATTGTAAAGGTAGAAAATGTAGTAGACTTAAGGAGATGACAGTTGTAATTCCATCAACTAGCTATCATTTCAGATTATATACATGTTTTTAAAAAACAAGAATAGAATCATATTAGAATACAATTTCATAAGCAATTATTTCATTTATAAAGTTACTGTCTTTCCATGTTATTTTATCATGAGAGATATTTATCATGAGAGAAACACCAAAGTAGTAACAAAATTATTCATTATACTTGTAATAAATTTTACAATGGAGATGCATTATATGCAATCGTGCTAACACTGTGCATAAACAGAGGGACTCTTCTTATTCTTTTTTTTTTAAGATTTATTTATTTATTTATACAAGCACTGGGTACAATCAGAAGTGCAAGAGGGTGAGAGAATTCACCAGAGTTAGAGAGGAGAGCAGAACAGGCAGACTGACGAAGTACACTGCTGAGGGGAGCAGTGGGCGGCAGGAGAGGACTGCGTGCCATGTGGGACCCTTGCCCAGTGGCCAGGGATTGAACCGGCACTGCAGAGGCTGTGGGCAGCTTCACAACCCAGCACTCAACCGCTGTGCCACTGGGGAGGCGCAGGGACTCTTCTTATTCTGCAGAGTCAAGCAGAACCAGCCCTGAGGTAACCAGCCAGTAACCAAAACAGAAAAAACAACCCATACTTCCAATATCAAAAAAAAAAAAAAAAAAAACCAACCAAAGCTGGACCTGATCCTCAAATAAGCTTTTTTTTTAAGAAAAAAATTCACTATTTACACATGGTCTAATTAACAAGATAAAACATTGCACCAAACATACAAAAAAACCCCACAAAACCCAAGCATAGACAAATATCCAAGAGAGGGCTGGCACCTTCTAAAAAGGGATCTTTGGAAAAAATGTAAATTTATTCCAGAGTTGCTTCCACTGTTTGAGAATTAATTACAATTCATATTTGAAAGTGTCAACAGAATAAAAATATATTTTGAATGCTCTTAATAGTGGTAACTTACTTTCTTTTGTTTTTCTTTGTTCTTTGGACAACTTAGTTTTTCTGAAACAGCCCACAGCCCTTCAAAGCTAAGTTTAGTGAATAGCAGTCAACCTGGGAGATAAACTTTTTAAATTAAAAACATAGATTGACTCTAAAAGTCACACGCTGTCGTCTTTGTGTATTTCACACTTTGCCTCAGAGGACAAGTCCTAACAATTTCTCAATACCTATTGAGAGAAAGTCAGACACTATCAAGGGGCCAAGAAGTTTTCTTCATTTTTTATGGTTTACATAAACTATCTTCTTGGAATTTTTAAAAGGTCCAGGTAAGCCTGCAAAAATTTCTGAGCAAAAGTCTGTCAAGAGATGGAACCACAGGCTCTGTGGTTCTCTGTGTCCACTCTCAGCAGAAAAAGTGAGAAAGGGTTTCAGGTATGTGTACACACACACACACACACACACACACATGCATACACACACACACCACAAATACAAATCTTTCTACTTTTAAGAAGACATACTGAATATTAACCACAATTTTAAGCTTCTAGGTTTCTAAATAGTCATGGATTTGTAGAATAACTGCCCCCACTCCCCAGTGCAATATACAAATTTGGGAGAAGTACTAATAAAGAAATGATCTACAACTTACTTCTTTCCATTTGTACACCTTTCTTATAAATCCCAGTATCATATGGGGTTTCCTACAATTATTTAAGATAAGTAATCTATGATGCACCCAGGAAGGGAAAAACCTTGGGAAGACTTTTTTCTAAATGACTTTCCCCTCCGCCCCAGTTTTATGGAGGTAGAACTGACAAAACAGTAAGATATTTAAAGTGTATGAGATGATGAGTTGATATACATATACATTTGTCAAAGACTCCCCCTGAGTTAACTAGTACATCTATCATCTCCCATATTTATCTTTTACTTGAGAACATTTAAATTCTACTCTCAGCAAATTTCAATTATATAATATTGTCAGTTATAGTCACCATGTCATACATGAGCTCCTCAGAACTTATTCATCTTATAACTTAAAGTTTGTACCCTTTCACCAACCTCTCCCTGTGGCCCTCATCCTCTCTAAATGGCTCTTCCTAATAGATGAACCCACAATAAGCTTCAGAATAGTTATTGACAGTCTTGGTGGGAGTTTTTAATCTGGACCTTCCTACAGACAACAAAAGAATTAAGAAAAATGGAATCCCATCATAGAATGAAAAATGTCTCCAGCACACCATGAACACAACTCTCCGTGTGGCCCTTCAGCTTTCTCCCTTCTGCCCTGTGTTGTCCCTGTGTTCCAAGAGCTGCTTCTAGCTGAAAAACAGCCAGATTTGTACCCATAATTTGCTCCTCTTCATGGAAGAAAAGCTTCCCAATGGGGTTATAGGTCAAAAAACAGGGGTACCTCCTTTGCTGGGCTCCCAAAGGCCATCTCTCTCTTGCTTGCATAAGAAAGTTTACCACTTCACGCACATTATCAAGTGGTTAGACAAACATGCCGCTTATTTTGCATTGTGTAGATATTAAATATCTTTAACAAGTTCTAGGGAACATCACAGTTGGAAATCACCCTTAAAGCAAAATTAAAATTGCAAAGGTCATAAGGATTCTGAGCTGTGGTAAAATGTTAGGGTTCTGCCTGGTGGTTCTGTGGGACAGAAGAGCATTCAATCACATTACTGAGAAGGCCTGGGCAGGACAACCTTGGCCATGTGCTGGCTGTGGAACTGAGGGTATGAAAACCTTTCTAAGTCCAGTCCCCACATCTTAAGGAGGGTGTTGTGACTCTGAAGGGTGTTGGTTCATATGTAAATTGTAGCACAGAGCCTGTCACAGGGACACACCAAATAATGGTGTCAGAGGACCCTCCCCAAGCAATCCTGAGTTCTGCCAGTCTAGGATAAAGAGTACGATTTGCTTATTTTGGGGGACCGGGGAACTGGGAGACTGATGTATGCCAGGGGAAGTATTGGTATCAGTAAACCTCTTGATGCAAAGATCAATAATTGCAATCTCATGCATAAAAAGCAGTCCATGCCTGGGCAGGCATGTCAACGTTTAGTAGACACCAGGTTACTGAATCCAACTCTGTCTGATCTTTCAAAAATCACAGGACACATCCGTGTGCTTACAGCTACCAGTGTATCTCTCTCACGATTATAAGCTGTTGGCTAAGAGGACACAAATGATACAAACAGTTGGTTTATTATTTGAGGGCAGCCTAACAATTCATACTCACTAATGGCACCTTTGCTCACGACCTGACTAAGCACCTGGCTTGCTGCCAAAGAGTGACTGTGAACTGGAGTCCACAGTCCTGAAAGTCACCCTGTCTCTCTGTCCCTGCTTCCTTGATGTGCCTGCAGGTGTCCTTCAGTCCCAATGTGTTATAATCCTGCATGCTACACGATGTTCAGATTATCTATGCTCCCCTACACCCCTTCGTGAGAGCTCCTTCCTACCAAAAAAGTCTCATATATTTTTAAAAGACCCTTTCTCTACATGAGAAACTCGAGTGAAATATCTTGAAACATAATGTTTCATCATGTGGACGATTAGAGCTAAAAGAGCTCTTAGCAAGTGAATCCAACCCTCTCATTTCAAAAATGAAAAATGAAGCCCAGCAATTCTGGGTCTCGCTCAAGGTCACAGACAGCAAGGCAGGGAGCTGCATCTGGGGCTCCCAATTCCTTGTCTAGTACTTTCTCCAATTACACCCTGACCCTGGTTCGAATTTATAAAAAATAGAATTGAAACCTCAGGAAATTATTTTTAATGTTAGATGGTAGTTTTCAGTTGCTATTTTACAGCCAGAAAAAAATAAGTATTTTTAAAAAGCATGAACAACTGAAAAGTCAATCTCCTTCCCCACTTTGACTATTTAAAGCAAGTTACGTTAATTCTCTGTGACTGTGTAACTGATAGGAGAAAGCACACATTTTTGGCATCTCTTCCTAATACACCAGTGTACCAGATGAGTATTGACTGATGGCTTTAGACACTAATAAGTCCAGAGTCTGTTCCTAGGAAAATGCTTTGCATGCGTCATTAAGGCTATTTTAGGGCTTGCTGTCTTGAATTGAATGTAAACTAGCACGGGTGATTCTGAATTTAAATGTGATTTCATTGAGGGGAGGAAAAGGCATAACATTTACTTTCGGCACTTGGATAGTGACATGTTTTGTTAAAGATGGGTGGTAAATTTATAGACTTTTATAAGATATTACTGTTATAGTTTCTTGGAATAACAACTCCAATACTGCCTTTCCAAATACTGGAAGTTAAAATGCTGCTCTCCAAAGCATGCACCTATATTCACTGCAGATATATTATACCATCGTTTGTCAAACAGAATTACCTGCGATACTCTTAAAACGTAACGGTGCTGGACCCCTACCTGAAAAAAGTATTGCACTGAATTGCCAGCGGGTGGAGCCAAAGCATGAATATTTTTTACTGATGACCTTTAAAAATGCTGGTTGACTCTCAGGCATGTCTTCAATTAAGAACCACTGATACACAGAACATCAATGCAAATTCTGTTGTATTCCTTTAACTTCTCCCCATGGTCAGGATTAGGGCAAAATCATGGAGCTGAGGGAAGAATATATTCTATAGTGGTGATGCTCAAACTAATTTTACATCAGATTTAGTGGGGTTTGTAAAACATAAAAATGACAAGTCTCACCCAAGCCTAAAAAATTGAAATTACTACCAAAAGCTGGGTTCAGATAACTGCATTTTTAACAAAATAACACAGAATAACCAGAAGCACACAAAGTTGGGGAACTAAAAATTTCTTGGAAGATTTCCTTATATAAGGCCACTTGTTTTCTTGAAAATTGAACTGAAAATAGTAAAACAAGAAGGTTATTGAGGGAATATGTCTTAGACATAATTTTAAACCAGACCTAATTTAAGCTGAGATCACTAAAGTTTTTCCATTAACTCACAAACCCCCTTTCTTGATGTTACCATTAGGTTAAAGAGTTGGATTACATCATGGAAACAAGGTAGGCAGGCAGCGTGGAAGGATGGGTTGGCTGTCAAAGAAATGAGACTTCTTATTTAAAAGTAGTTCAACTGGCCAATTAAGACAGAAAAGGAAGTGAAGCCAGGAAGGTATGTTCCCTCAAAGAAAGCGGAGCAACCTTTCAGGCACGTCTGGGATTTCAAAACAAAATGAAACACAGATGTCGGAGAATGATGCTTATGAAGGATCACACAGAGAGTCTGCAGTGACGAGGGGGGACACTGGAGTTTCACACAGGTGAGTAGAACTCAAATGTGTGCTAGTGTTAGGATGTGGATGGTGAGTGAAGAATATTAGTACAGGAACTTAGAATACACAAGACATACAGATCATTTATTACCTACATCTCTCTATTTAGACATTTCTTTTTCACATCAACTGTAAATTGAAATTTTCAAGATCCCTTCTGAGTCATAATGTTAAATGCTTTCTGGTAAATTAAGCATTATTACTTCCATGTTGCATATGAATAAAAACAGAGGGCAGGCTCCACATGGCTGTATTTGCTAGAGATCCTACTCTAACCCCTAATTCCAGCTCTACTATACTGTAATTTCTGCTCCAGTGTTAGGTCTTTGCCAAGGAGTGCTCCAGAGGAAGTGGAAAGTCCAAAGGCCTAAACCAAAGCAGTTTCAGTAAGACCAGTGGCAGCAGGAATTAATGGCTTTCTGTCTTAAAGAAAACAATACTAAGGGGCCTTCCTGGTGGCACAAGAGGTTAAGCACAGCACTGTGAAGCTGTCTGCAGCCTCTGGAGCACGAGTTCCATCCCCAGCCAGCCAGGGAGCTACCCACATGGTGCAGCAGACCTCTCCTGTCTCACCCACTGCTCTCCGCAGCAATGTATTTCAGTCACTCTGCCTCTTCCATTTCTCACTCTGTCTCTGGTGAATTTTCTCACCCCCCGCACCTCTGGCCTGTACCCCAGTGCTTGTATGCATAAATAAATAAATATTTAAAAAAGAAAACAATGCCAACAAGAATGAATTATAAGGCGCTACATATTTTAATAAATTTTTGTGAGGAAAATGATTTTCTTATATCATGTACAAATAATTCCTTAATTTTAGGGTCTTCCAGAAACACTCATTTGACAAACGTTCCAATCCTTACTGCTTTCCATTTGACCACGTTATGTTTGTGGGACTTGAATGAGCATCTACTGTAGCTTCAGAGCTCCCATTTGGAAAAAGGAAAATGGAAGCTCACATTTGACTCACACCCTTCCTGCCTTCTATGACTGTCTCCCTGATCAGATTGAGTTCCTTTAAGGGAAGATGGGGTTTCCTGTAGCTTTTTTTTTAAAAAAAGATTTATTTATGCATACAAGAACTGGGGGTACAGGCCAGAGGTGTGGGCGGTGAGAGGATTCACCAGAGGCAGAGTGGGGAGCAGAACAGGCAGATTGACTGAAAAGACACTGCTGAGGGGAGCAGCAGGAGAGGCACGAGAGGTCTGCTGCACCATATGGGTCACCTTCCTGGCCGGGGATCGAACTCATGCTGCAATAGCTGTGGATTGCTTCATAGTGCTGACGCTTAACCCCTACTGCCACCAGGGAGGCCCTCCTGTAGCTTTTTATTCTGCTAGCACTACCACCCTCTTCAACCCCTGTTCAGCAAAGATTTCAATAAGCCTCAGAATGCCTGCCACGTGCTAGACACTGAAGACATCAAGTTGAGTACAGGTGAAAATCAGTGTAATGGAATATGTGAGTTATATACACAGAGTGGACTAGAATCTGGGGAACTGTATTATTTTGGTGTGAACAAAATAAAGCAGGTCCAGAGAAGAAAGGCCAGACATAAAAATTCTGACACATATTACTATCTGCAGCCTTGCCATACTTAAGTTTATATTTAGTGGATGAAAATACATACACATGCACACATAACGTACACATATGTGCAGCAAGGGAGAAAACAGTTTTAAACACAGGAAACGAAAGTACTGAACATTCATTGGAAAAAAGCCCACAAGACCTAAGAGGCATATTCACATCAGTACTTAGCTTCCCAGGTAAATCATTGGTGCTTTACCCTCAAAGGATGCGATCTTTTCTTGAAAATCTTAACCTATTTTTATATGAAGGCATTTGTATGACTGTAGCTTTTTTTGCCCTAACACATTTTTTAAATAACCTATGTTCTTTTGTTTAGTGCAAACATCTGGCTTCCATAAATAAAGATAAAAATGCAGTCTATAAATACATGTCCAGATAACATATCCTAAGTTGAATACTTTATTTAAAATACTCATTATTCATTCATACATATTCTTGATTGCAAAGTGGATTTATAGCATGACAAGGCAAAAAATACAGAGTGCATTCTACATTTCAATTTGGGGCTATACACAAAAATATATAAAACTCAGTTCCTTAACCTCAAGATACCTGACTTCTCAGGATAAGAAAAATAGAACATTTATAAGTATAGATGTGATTAAGTAGGTTTTAATAAATCAATGGAGCAATAAAACAAGGGAGAAACTGTACCAACCATTCCATTTATTCTTAATAGCAACCAGATATTAAGTCTATGGCTATAATTAAGGTTTTATAGTGATGGTTGGCTCAAATGATGTAAATTCTGTTGAACTTGGCATATTAACAATTAACTGGCCATCTTAGGAAAATCATTAAATCTCTCAGGCTCAGTTTGCTTGAATGTAAAATACAAGTGTTAGGAATAAGCTAGTTGTAATCTCTTCTAAATAAATAATTCACTGAACCCTTCCATTCAGGGATGAGACTTGTCAGTTTGGGTGTGTTTTGGAAATTTGCCAGATGTAAGCCAAAGAATAAAATGCCTTTATATAACATTCCTCAAGGCCATAAGGTTGACGCTCATTCAAAGTATAGTGCTAAGAAGTTGGGTCACTTATTGTCCTAGCCAATAACATATTAAAAGAAGTATGTAGGATGGCATGAGAGAGGCAAAAGAACAGTGATGTGAGGGGACACGATAACTCATAGACTGATAAGGAAGAGTGAGAAAAACCAGCATATACAGTCATGATGTCCATGGTAGTGACCTTGAAGTCCCAAGGGCGATACCAAACTGTGCTTGGCACATATGATCTAGTGATCTACTCCTAGGACTCGATCCAAAGAACAAAAAAACACTAATTCAAAAGGAAACCTGCATGCCTTTGTTTATTGTAGCACTATTTACAATAGCCAAGATATGGAATCAACTTAAATGTCCCAAACAGATGACTGGATCAAGAAGATGTGGTATATGTACACAGTGGAATACTACTTTGTGGTCAAAAAGAGACTCATGACATGTGCAGCAACATGGATAGAGCTGGAAGGAATTACGCTAAGTGAAATAAGTCAGAAGAAGACAACTATGTGATGTTTTCACTTTTATGTGGAATATAGAGAAACAGAACAAAAAGTCAAACAAAAAGAGACTTGCAAGCTGGCCATAGATCAGAGGCATATGTGGGGGGAGGGGAGGTATCAAAACAGGGGAGGGGAAGAGCACAAGGGACTATGGCGATGGTTCAAGGATGATGTGGTGACAGAGCTATAGGGACTATTCCTGTGGGGAGAAACCAAATACTGTGCAAAAATGAACGATGACGTAACAAAATAATTTTTTAAAAAGGCAGGAAAACATATGCTCCCATCAAAATTTGAAACATCCTTTTATTCACAGCATCCAGGCTCATTTATCTATATTGCCAGTAGAGAACTCCTTAATCCCAAAGACATACTAATTGAGATATTCTTGTCTATCAACCTTGGCGGTATATCACCAATGGAACATTTAAAAATTCAGATGCCCAGGACTTAAGCTTAGAGATCCAGGCTTATTTTTCAGTGTGCCCCATAATATCGGTTACGAAAACATCTTAAGTACAAAACTCATTGAGGTGTTAGAATCCCAATTTTATGGGCTACTTAACTTTATGTCTTATGATCATGTGCCTGACAAAGGCCTTTGGTTTTATTGATTTTAAAATGCACAGTTGCAACCTTCCTTCAGGGTCCAACTAGTGTCTTGGGAATTAATCTATCTCTGTCTTCCTTCATGTGAGAAACACTGTTTCGGGTGCCACTAGTAATATTCTAGGTACCATATGAGACAGGAGGGATTCAAAGATGGAGGAAACACCTACAGTCTTAAGCATATTAGAGTCATTCAGAGGACAGGAACCTGGGAGTCTGATTATTCAACTTCCCAGCCAATGCAAATGGCTTCTCCCTAAGGAACTTTTCTGTCAACCTATTCCTCTTCTCAGTCCCTCCCTAGGCAGAGTTGACCAACCCTTTCTTTGAGACTCTGGCAGTTTGTTCCTAACTCTACTGAACTACCTAGGATACATTACAGTTCTTGGCATGTCTCCTTCTGCTGAGTGATAAAGACTGCAAAGTCCCATTAAAGCGAGCCTCTTACTCCCTTAGCAAATGCTAACACCCACAATGGCTGATCAAATTAAGTGGTTACAAAGGAATCTGACTTTCCTCTGCCAAAATGCCAGGATAGAACCCTCTCTATAACTTTCATATAACTAAAAAATGAACAGCCATTGTCAGAAAGCCAAATGCATTAAAAGTATAGGTAAAATAGGGCCTCCCCTGGTGGCACAGCGGTTGAGCGCTGGGCTGCCAGGCTGCCCACAGCCTCTGCAGTGCCGGTTCGTTCCCAGGCCGCCGGCGAGGGTCCCACAAAAAAAAAAAAAAAAAAAAAAGGTATAGGTAAAATAGATGAAAACAGACTCCAGTTGTCGTCGTGCTTATATGTTAAAATTCTGCTGTTATGGCTGAGTGATTTTGTATCCTCTCTGGCATTGCTGGCTTCATGCATCATAAGCAGAATTTCAGATAAGTCATCTCCAGTGTGGGGCGGTGTGACTGTATTTGTTTGTCAAGTGTTGTCACTCTTCTGCTAGGTCCAGATAAATAAAGGTTATTAAGTGCCAAAATATTCAGCAACAAAACCTTTATAAAGAAAGTACAACTATGTGCTTAGCTTTGTGAATAACAAGACTAAAAGGGAACACTGAGCTTCATTTTGTATGCATTCTGGGAAGAAGTGAACCAGGGGCCAATGTCAATGGTGTACAGCTGTGGGGAGGGGAGGACTAAAAAACTGGATCTACAAGAAGACACAGAGGGAAGATACAAGAAGTCTGCTATAGGCTAAGAAGGAGCAATGACTCTCTTATTTTCACATCTCTATATAATTCCCAGGTGATTTCTTCCACTTCCAGGGCCCCAGGTGTAACACAAGATGGATAAGTCCTATGTGTACATAACCAGTCCTGATGGTTTGGTTCTACTTGTCTATAGCCAACGGCCTGCAAGAATGCCCATTTAATCAGCACAGAGCAACATGGCCAAGGATTAAGTCATCTAGTCAAAATCTTCATATTTTCCCCATCTTGCTTAATAACACTGCATCCTGGACTCCTTCCTCCTTAGTTCTTTCCACTTTCCATTAGTTCATTATAGCATGTTGTATTTGATGGATCCTTCTCTCCAATTCATATTTCTCTGACTTGAATACAGATGCTGTCAATTTTCTCTTATTTTAGTTCTTGAACAAATTGAGAAGAGGAGCCCAGATGTGAGGTGATGGTGGCTTGGATAGTGTCGTAGTGGTAAAGCTGGGTATATTGCAGAGCTAGAAAGAACAGAACTGATGGGTGCTTTAAGCCATTATTGAGATGGGGGAGCCTGAGAGAGAAAGAGGTTGGGCAGGAGTGGTGGGCAATCAAGAACTCTGATTTGAACAAACCTGAGGTGATGTGAACAAGTGGAGATGCTATATACAAATAATTAAAAATTTAATTAAAAATTAAAATAAAAGTGGAGAGTAAAGAAGACAGGCAAGTTCTGAGTGCTGAAGAACCCTAATATTGAGAGGTTGAGTACAGAAGGAGAAGGTTGCCCCCACTTCTGCCAACACAAACAAACAAACATTGGCAAGGGATGGCCAAAGGAATGATGTTACAGAAGTCAAGAGAAGATGACATTTCAAGTTGGAGAGAGCCATCAACTCTTCTGAATGCTGGTGACAGCTTGAGTAAGATAAGACAAAGCTTATGACTTATTTGACAGCAGAGATGATTGACTGCACAGGGAATCTTGTGAGAGTTGTGGGGGCAGAGGCTGGATTGGAGAAAGGGGAGGCATCAAGAAAGGAGAGTTTAAGGGCACACCACTAACTTGAGAAAGTCTGGCTGGGAAGGGTAGCAGAGATCTGGAGCTTTAGCCAGAGGACCTGGGAATAGGATCTTCAGACTCTAGGGATGGCACCGTGCAGTGTATCACACAGATGCAGTGACCCAGCGCCCAGTACAAAGGAAAAGAGAAGATGACTGAAGGCAGGAAGTTCTTGGAATGTAAGAAACAGAACAAGAGGATTCTGTTTTAATAGGAGAAGAGGCCAAATGGCACAGATGAAGCCAGGTTGACAGATGCATGGTAGTAAGAGGACAGCATAACCAACTGAACTTGTTTTCTCAGGGAAATACGAAAGAAGTTAATAAACTAAATGAGCTAAAAATATAAGCAAAAATCTAAAAGTGAAAGAGAATAAGATATTTCAGGAGGTAGGAGAATCATCCCAGATGTTCTGAAAGTTGAATGTTTAGTAAATAGCTCTTATTTTCTATCTTATGGGTAGTGTGAGAGTTATTTCTATTTTTATACATTTTAATAAATTTGTTTTGAGAGCCTTTTGTGTCAGAATCCTTGGGCATTTTTCAGGGTTCTGGACAAAGTCTATACAAACAGGGCTGCTGGGAATCTTAAGCTATTCATTTTGGGGTGGGGAAAATAGCCAAGATGGAATACCAACTCCCCAGAACTAGATGAGTTCTGGATCATAAGGGTAGAGAGGTATCATTTTCCCAAATAAGTAAACATCTGAGATGTAAAGAAACATGAACAGCAGTCACCCATCTAGAGCTCCTGCTCTGAGGCAGCCATCTCTTACCAGATACTGAAGGAACCTGCTCTGGGGTGACAGAGGTCGGTTTGGGGGCCAATAGCATTTTCCAACCATACTATGATGCATTCCAGACTCCGACAGATGTACAATGGGGAGGGAGAGAGAGAGAGAGGGGTAGGGGGAGAGAGAGACTGTATCAAAATGCTTAAAACAAAGGACATATAGTCTGAAAATATGAATTGATTTCAATAGATTTCAATAGACACTGGATCCAAAGAGAACTAGAGAGGGAGAGTGCTATTGAATGAATGAGAAAATCAAACCCAGCAAGGGAGCAATCTGGAGAACAGTGTGTCTGTGGCAAAGGACAGAAGAGATAGGGAGGAGGCAATACCCAGTTTCCTGAGGATTGTGATCTCTGGAAACAAGGGTAAGTGAAGAAAGGATGCTGGTGTAGAGAAGTAGAACAATAAGGGAAATCTCTTTTTAGGAGATAGTTTCAAACACATTGTAATATGCCAAAAAGAAAATTCTCCCTGGAACAATTACTGAATTCAACCTTCGCACTTGCATACAGCATAACTCCTACAGGAAAAAAGGTGAATAATTTGAAATATTCCTACAGATAAAAAAGAAAAACCAGTCCTACTTAAAGATCAGAGCTATGACTACACAAATCCTGTAAAGTGATGAATTTGAAAAACCTTCCCTCAGAACTTATCCCTACCCAACCTCTGAGAGCTCACCAATGAGAGAAAGATTATATATGTGGAAATAAAGTCCAACATATTGGGCTAGAACATAATCTCTGATTTTGACAACTGGTTTTATGGTATTCTACCAAGTCACAAACAGGCCAATAAAACATGACTTAACACATACTCCTAATTTGTCCCATGCTACCCTTTTACGCCACATTATAGATTTCCATTATTTTGTTCATCACTAGAGAAAGCATGTTTGTGTGTGTGCATGCCACACACACCTACATCTTCTCTAGTATATACAAACACACACACACTCTCTTACTCACTCTCTCACAAACATGATTTTCTTAGAAGAAATTCCAAATGTTGATACTTGACTTTTAGAACATGCTAGGGAATAAGAACTAACCAATTTATTATATACATTGTCCAGAATAGTATGACTATCTTCAATTTTTAATAACATGGATAAAAATATAAGAGGGAGAAAAGAATACTTGCTATGTTTGGCAAATTTCATTCTGCATTGATAATGCCCTGGGACATCAACAAGGTAAAGAATTTTTAGCTCCTCACTGCAGCCCCAATGTGTGTCTCTGAACCCAGAAGGATTTGGTCTATCACAGCACAAAGGTGATTTGTAGGGAGGGCTCACATGGAACTATAGCAGAATGGTCCTAGCCCAGGAAAGTCAATGCCCAGTTGGATGAGCTTGGGCACCGTCCCCTTCAGAGCTGTTTCAGTCATATTGCTTCAGGAGAACTATAGCAAAAGCCATGCATGGGAAGGAGTAAATGACAAGTGGGCCAATGTCCCTGGTGCCATCAACAGAGGTCATTTTAGTATCGCAGCTATAGGTATAAATTACAGTAGCAATTCGACATCTTCTCACAAAAAGCCAGAACTACAAACTTTAAAAAAAAAGTCACATGAAAGAGAATCAATTTTCAATGCTGCCATGAGGATCAAACATTTTTTAAAAGTTTAGTAAAAGTGAACCTTAATTGCCTCTATATTAGCGTGCTTAGGTCCTGAATTCATTGGTCATTAAAAGTAGGATGATAAAAAAAGCAATAATATCTCAATTTTATTGATATTGCTACTTATGTCTGTTGTGAGTTTTTTGTCTTGGTTGGAATATTTCTTAAAATTCGGCTTATTCATTTCACCCTAAGGTGAAAGGAAATCTATGGAAGAGTTTCCAGATGATATAATTAAAAATTATTCCTTTGTGTGCCTTCAATATTTAGTTTCTACTGAAAGCAATAAACAAAATAAAGTCCCCATCTTCAAGGAATTTACACCTCTTAGAATTAAAATAAGTGGAGACTCATTACATGCAATAAGTAAAATAAACAATAAAACATGAAAGTGAATTGGAACAAAGTTTTCACATGTTTTTTAGACTTAGTATCTGATTTGCCAATTTGATTTCCAGTTGGGAGCTGAATATTTCTATTTTAACTTGCTCCTGCATGGGTGAATATGTGGCCAAACACCTTAATAGATTTTATTGTTTATTTTCAAACTGGATGTTTGCTCAGCTTAAAATACTTGCATGCATTTAAAAGGAATGTTTTGTAAAAAAGCCAATATTACAACAGAATTGGTAAAGTTGGTCCTTCTCTGCATCACACTAAAATATTTGAAAAATAATTTGCTGACTTAATGACATACATTTGTAGTCCAAAACTGATAATTATCTAAGACAACTTGCCATTTGGAGAACAAATATCCTATAAAGAATTAGCTGATTTTTACATTTAGTTCCCCAAACTTTGTTTCCTAGTTTTCTTTTACTTTAAAACAATTTTTTGCAATTTTTTCTATTGTGGTAATAATATATATAACATAAAATTTACCAATTTAAGATTTATTAAGTATACATGTTATTGAGCAACCCTCACCACTGTCCATCTCCGGAACTTTTTCAAGTTCTCCAACTGAATCTGTGACCATTAAAATTGCCTCCCCATTTCCTCTTCCCTGATTTTTACAGCCTATGTAAAAATTGCTAAAAAAATAAAGGTCACTCTTTTGCCAGGGGGAGCTAACATATCCTTGAAAAGTACTAGTATCCAGCAGCTTCTTGAACTGCGGCATTGCAGCAATGGACTATGGTGGTTGAAGATGGGTGTTGTGGTGGAGAAGAGCTACAGGGGTGCACAAGGGAAGGGGAGGTTCCTGTACTCTCAAAATACAATGATGTAAGCCAACATTAAATCAATTAAAAAATAAAAGCAAAAATAAGATGAATTTCTATAATTAAAAAAAAGAGCCATTACAATATGTAGGAGGAGCTTGATTTATGTAAGGTAAAAAGCGCAAGTTTTCTGAATATACTGAGTTTCCTTTAGAAGTTCTTGGTGGTCTATTTGCACACCCACATTCTCTGAAACATCATTCACAATATGAAAATGGAAACAGCCTACGTCCACTGATGGATGCATGCATAAATAAAATATTGTACATACACACCGTGGAACATTATTCAGGTTTTTTTTTTTTTCCTCATTCAGTTTTAGAAAGGATTTCCACCACAGGCTCCAACACGGATGAACCTTGAAAAATTATGCCAAGTGAATAAGCTGGTCACAAAAGGGCAAATATTGTACAATTCCATTTATATGAGCTACCGAGAGTAGTAAAATTCAGGGACAGAAAACAAGAAGGGCAGTTGCCAGCGGCTGGTGGGAAGAGGAAACTGGGAGTCAGTTTCAATGGTTCTGGTTTCAGGTGGAGAACATGAGTAAGTTCTGGAGAAGGACAGTGATGATGGCTGCTCAACAATGTGGACCTACCTAGTGACACAGCAAGGTAAGCTTTAAAATGGTAAATTTTATGTTATATATATAATATATATTAATATATAATTTATATATATATTATATATTATATATATTATAAAAGAAAAAATGGGGAAAAATTCCCTATCAATGTATGAAAATTAAAAAAATCTTGAAGGTGGATCATCTTAAAAATAATCCATAAACTTGTTAAATAAGGGGGAAATTGCCTTAAGGGACAAATTCTGTGTCTATCTGTTCATCCAAACACTAGTCATCCTCCAATATTTTTTCTCATTTGTTAGTTAATTGCTCAAGTAACAAATGAAATGCATATACTATCCATTTATTTAGTGCAGTCATATCACATGTATATTCTGTGTCAAAGCAGATAGTAGCAAGTCATCTTCAGGGTGGGAACACTGGTAGGATATAAAGACATCCTAATCCTTAAATGATATCACAAAATAATTTACATACTGTCAAAGGGAGAGTGAAATAAGAGGAACAAACTTATACCCAGGCATTGCTAGAATTCAGAGAAAGCAATGAGCCCTTGTTTTAAAGTTAGCATTAAAAGGAGTAATTATGTATTTAAGTCATGATCTAAGTATTTATCAATAGAATGTCATTAATAGAAGACAGAGATTAGGGGCACTGCAGGAAAGAAAGAACAGTAGCAAGGCCATGTGCATATAATAGGGGAGAAACTGGGAACAGCTGAAGGGGACAGGCATTCAGGAAAAAGACTGAATCCTGGAGTTTTGTTTGGAAAGAAAAATGAAAAAAAGAAGGTTGGAGAGTAATATGTAGGTGAGCAAGTAAAGGAGTTTAACACTCTGCAGGCAATATGGATTGGCAGGAAGTTTTTCAAGGGGGATGCATTACAAATGTGATATTTTATATTAATGTGTCAAGAAAGTGAAGATGACATTAAATAGATGAGGAAGAATAATTGGCAACAAGGAGGCTGGTTAAGTGGGAAATGGAATCAAAGTAAAGCATATATATGTCTGTAAAACCAGGAACTATCTTGTCTTTTGTGTTACTGTAATAACTACCCTTGATAAAAATAGGAACATCAGCTTTAAAGGAACTAAATGTCACCTCACTGAGCATCCTTCATGGACCATCAAGCTAAGTCATGCCTCATTTCACTGCACATCAGTAAAGTTCAATCCTACTTGGCTCATGAAAAAAAATTCTGCTAAAAGTATAGAATTAGAAGCCCACCAGTTTGGGGGAGGTTTTGCCTTTATTATAATACTGAAGTATTATAATCCTGAAGCAGAATTTTACAGTTGCAAAATAACAGCTAAAATATAGATGGGGCCTACAGAGTCAAACCATTTAATAAAGCTTATGGCTTTAACCTTCTAAAAATTCCTGAAAGGTAATCTAGGTGAGAGTGTTTGCCCTTGGGATAACTTTCATGATTAATAAAACAAAAAAAACCCTCACCTTCATTCCCACATAATTCCACGCACATTTGACCTTTGAAGGGGCAGCCATTTGGTATTTACTTGCGTTAGTGAATTCAGCTCCAGCAATAGTGATAGCAAGATGAAAATGAGATTATCCACCAATTTTGGAAGTGTTTTCTTCTTTTTTCCCCCAAAGATTTATTTATTTGTGCATACAAGAACCAGGGTATAGGCCAGAGGTGTGGGGTGTGTGAGAAGATTCAGCAGAGACAGTGGGGAGCAGAACAGGCGAATCTACTGAAATACACTGCTGAGGGGAGCAGCGGGCAAGACAGGAGAGGTCTGCTGCGCCATGTGGGTTATCTCCCTGGCCAGAGATCGAACTCATGAAGCAGTGGCTGGTGACAGCTTGATAGCACTGAGTCTTTAACCCCTGCACCACCAAGGAGGCCCTGGAAGTGTTTCCTTATATCCATGAACTTTAAACACAGCTCTATTACCCCTAATTCTTCCAAGTAACTTGATCAGCACCCATTTACCTAATAATTTAGCTACAATTTCTAATTTATCTCTTAGGCAACACCTTTTTACTAAGTCATCTTCCCAATATATCACCAAGTGCTCTCACAATCAACCAGCCCCCACATGTTCCTTTCTGAACTGTGCAATGATTACTGTGCATTTGTCTGTCACATTTTCCCTAAAAATACAAGTTCCTCTGATGCATCTTTCAATGTTCTTTATGGAGGCAGGTGCTGCATCACACACTTAGGATTTTGAAGGTGACTTTTCACTCAAACAAGCACATTTATCACATTAAAAATATATAATTTCATCTCTTCGCCCCCCCATGGATAAAAACCACTTTAAAAAAAGTACACAGTTCATTTGGCATTTAAAGAACAAGTACTATAAAGACACATCAAGTGCATTTTCTTCAAAACATAGTCCTATAATTTTACCCCAAAGGGAACCAAAAAATTTTTGTTCTTAGAAGGTAAAAGAAACTTATTCATATTATGTACATGCTTCTACCTCTATAGAATACATAACCAGATATAAATATTCTTTTACTATAAAATATCATTGGGAGAAAAATGTTTAGAAAAGACTCCTCTCCTGTCTCGCCCGCTGCTCCTCAGCAGTGTATTTCAGTCAATCTGCCTGTTCTGCTCCCCACTCTGTCTCTGGTGAATCCTTTCAACCCCCACACCTCTGGCCTGTACCCCAGAACTTGTATGCAAACATAAATAAGTCTTTAAAAAAAAAAAGGAAAAAGAAAGAAAATGATCACCTGTAATCCAGAAGAGGTTTTCTTTCCAGACCTGACCATGCTGGTTCCCTGATTCTGGACTTCCAACTTTCAAAACTGTGAGAAATAAATTTCTGCAATCTATAAACCACCAATCTATCATTTTCTGTTATAGCATCCCAGACTAAGACAAAGGGGTTGGTATTGCAGCATTAGAAAAGGGGGCCAGGAGGCAGGAGGGGAAAGCAGAAGTCATCAGATGTGAGGTCAAACCACCTCTCTTGCCCTTGGCAATCTGAATTTATACAGGTGTTAAAATGAGATGAAAACCACAATAAATTATGAAGAACATATAATAGTACAATAAATTGAGCCCTATCAGGACGTAGACTCTGACATCATGATCCAGCATTCAGTCTGAAACATACATGCCTTCAAAGTTACATGCAGTGGCCATGCAGGGTTCCCATAGTGTCTGTATTTGTAGTGCTAATACACTCTGGGCCATCAGTGACTGAGAAGCAAAAATATTTTCCTGCCAGACAGCTATGACAAGGGAAAATATATGGTTGCAGGGCCCACAAGGTGAAGAGGTCTTACTTGTGAAAAGCTTCCCTTATCTGTGGGGCAAGAGTAACAAATAAAATCATCCAAGATTTACTGAGGAGTGAAATATGTTTTAGTGAAAGAGCACTGTTCTAAAGTCATTTAGTTTCTTAATATATAACAAATCAAGAAAATGTCACATTGCACAAATTCCGTGACAATCCAGTTTAGAGCAGTGCTAAATTGACACGACAGATTGGACGTATGTTGACGACAGAAACACTCCGCCCATGACTGCAATGTCTGCACCGAAATTTGAAATGAAGCTTTGGGCATGTGGGAGCGCTTAGATCATCTGGTCTAGTAATCTTAGATCCACTAAGATGATTCTAAACCTCTGCTTAGAATTGTAACTGGAAACTTCACGTTAAACTACTCAGAAGGCTGCCTTAATTTTTATGCCTGCATTAGGCAGGTTGCAAGGAGAAATCCATGGAGGATTCAAATGTTTCCAAATCCTCCTCCTCCTTCAAATCACTGCCCTACACAAATACCCTCCCACCCCCCCAATCTAATCCAGGATACAAGCTGCTTCTTCACTTCCGTAGCTTTTTAAAGTCACACTTATGGTTAAACCGCAAAATCTGCCATCAATTCCCTGATTATGTGCTACAACATAAAATATCAGTAGTAATTCCCAATCTCTTTATTGAAAAAGGAAACTGGCACATGCAAAGGTCATTCTTGCATGATCTCCCTCCCTGCCGTTCATGCTGAATTGCTTTCTTAACAGAAAAGGGGGGCACCTAGTTTTTAGGGTATCCATGCACATTCTATCTTCAGTTGCCACCCTGGGTGAACTATCTCATCACATTTTTCACCACACTCTTTACTTATTCTTTCTCTTTTAGGTGATAAAGTCAAATGCACAAAAAAAAAAAAGAAAAGAAAAACCTAGCAAGGAAATGAGAAAACTGCTTGCTTTAAAGATGCTTTTAGTCATGCTGAATGTGTGGGCCTGGGGTAGTAGGAAGGGTTTCTTCAATTCAATCCTTGTTTGATTTAGTAAATAGTGTACTTTTATTTTTTAAAATACAGCAGTAAAGAGAAATATAGTGCTTAAGTATTTAATAAATCATTCATTCTTGAAGATTGTTGGAATTGTGCACTGACAGTACGATTTGGGGCTTTGCAGACTTTTTCATTAAGATTTAGACAGACCCAAACAGACAAAGATAACACAAATTCTACAGTCAACAGAATTAGTGTCATGTTGATGAAATGCTGTCCTGCTTTAAGCTGCCCTCCCTGCATCTTCCATTCTGGGGTGAATGTGGCCGAGGGCTGTCAGGGCTCTCGGTCTGCAGTCTCCCCACTTCCCTTTGCTGTGTCCTATTCTTGTTCCAAACCCTGGTGCTGAAGGACAGCCCCACTGAGGTCTCCTTTCTCTACTCTTTAACTGGCCTGTGCCTGCCAATCATGTCTAGGAAACAGACGTTCTGGAACAACCCCATAAAATGGAGTGTGTCCTGGGATGCACCCTAAAGCAAGCCTCTAGGGCTGGCATCTCTTCAGTAGGGCATTGGCTCCTGGAGAAGGGACTTGGAAGAAGGATGATGGAAAGTCAAATAGTCTCAGTAAGAGTCTATCAAGCTTCCCATACACTACAGGATTCAGTTCCTGGCTGCATCAGTTACTAATTGTGTGAAATTGACAAATTACTTAAATTTTCGTTACTTCATTTGTTCAACTATAAAATGGGATAACAGCACCATCAAGACCTCACTGGGTCCTTATGAGCAGGAAAGTAGTTGATGCAGGAGAAGTGTTCTGTAGATATTTTCTGTTCACAACAGACTCCCTTCTTACTATGCCTTCGCTGAAACAGTAACTCAGCCTGAGCATATCAATTTCCTCATGACTTTCTGCAGAGGAGTTTTAATCTCCTGTTTTTTTTTAACTTAAGAAATTTGGTGTGGTCTCTGCTGCCCCTAATATAATTTCCAGACCATGGGACACCCCCAGCCCCAATCATGGCCTATGTCATATAAGGGCCATTCCATCTACCTATATCCACACTATAGGACCAGGATATGCCAACCCTAAAAACACCATAATGCCACAGGATTCTTCTGAGCTGCAGACAAGTGAGAATAAACAGATGCAGAGAAATGACATCCTGGGGCTTCTCCTGAGTGAGTAAACTTAGCAGCTTTTGAGAAAATGGAGACTGCTATAAATCTCCTCTCCTGGGATGTTTTATTGCCATGAAGATGATGAATATAATCTGCATAATCATAACCTCGGTGTCCAGAGAGACATCTTTCTGGATTCTAGTACATAGCTCTCCAATTCCAGTGGCTGGCATATCTCACCCAGCTGACTTTAAAATTCTATGTGCCTTTATCCACTCTTTCTTCTTTCACTTCTGGTCATTTGCTGCCAACTATGTGTCTTTTCTCTTTTCCAAGACTCACCTTCCACCTGCAACCTGAACTCTATATCCTCTCTTCTCTAGAGCAAAGCTTCTCAAATTGTGGTCTCCAGGGGCCTCCCCAGTGGTGCAGCGGGTTGAGTGAAGCACTATGAAGCTGTTCGCGGCCTCTGCAGTGCCGCTTCGATTCCCAGCCGGCCAGGGAGATTCGCACATAGTGTGGCAGACCTCTCCTGTCTCGCCCACTGCTCCCCTCAGCAGTGTACTTCGGTCCTTCTGCCTGTTCTGCTCCCTGCTCTGGCTCTGGTGAATTCTCTCACCCTCCCGTGCCTCTGGCTTATACCCCAGTGCTTGTGTAAATAAATAAATCTTTAAAAAAAAATGTGGTCCCCAGATCAGCAGCAACAGCATCACAAAGGAACTTGCTGGAAATACCAGTTTTTGGTCTCCACTCCAGATGCACTGAACCAGAAACTCTGGAGGTGGGTTGAGCAGTCTGTGTATTAACAAGCCCTCCAGGGGACTGTGATGCAGGCCAAAATTTAAGAACTTCTATCCTAGGGAATTTAGTAGTAAAACCAAGAATCCCCATACCCTAATTACTCCTTCTTTTATGTGACACCTTTTCATTTACTTAATTATATTCAGATCTCCCATATCTTTAAGGAAGGAAAGAAAAATCTGAATCCTGCCGTCCTATAAACTTCCACTACCAAGATTCCTTAAACAGGGCTTCCATCCTTACTGCAATCTATTAAAAACACTCTTTCTAAGGCCAGTGATAGCCTCTTATTTTCTAAACTTTAAAGCTCACCTGCCCCCTCAATCTCTCTGCAGCATTTGACACTACTGAATACTTCCTTAGCCGTAAAAAGCTTATCCTAATTTTCTAAAAAAGCAAGACTCCAATTCCTCTTCTCTCTACCCTTTATCAGCTTCTTTTTCTTGTTCGCTGGAAAATATCTCTTCCAACATTCTCTCTTTCCTACTGATCTCATCTTTATTTATTCAGTTATCACTTCTAGCTAATAACTCCAAATTTATCTTCCTATCTAAACCTCTCATTTTATCTGTAGTAAAACATGAAAGCTTCTAGAAGCTTCTAACTCCATGGTCTAAGGTAAAGTTTAACACATTCCAAAGTTAACTTATCATCTCTGGTCCCAACCAAATTTGAATTTCAATTTCCCAGTTTTTATTAATTATACCAGCATTCTCCAAGTGAGTGCAGCATATACCAAAATAATGCTCCGGAACGGCTAGGTTCTTTACAACTTCATTTTCAAAAAATGGTATTTCTATGGTTAAATCAGTTCAGGAAGGAGGACACCACCATCTTCTGGGAGACATACAGTGCATATGAGCATATTTATCTCTGAGAATTCCTGCACATTGAAAACAACAGATGCAATCACAAGTTGATTAGAGCAAGGCCTCAATATTTAGTAGTACTAACTAAGTCACTCAGAACATTAGGGAATGTTAGCTTTATCATCAACCTCATCTCTTGCTTCTTATATTCAGTTATTTACCCAGCCTGGTTGATTCTTCCAAGCAGATGGCCAGCCCTCTGGTCACCTCCCTACATCAGATCTTTGCTACCTGTTGCCCAAGTATTGCAACTCATCATTTTACTTTTATTCCCTTGAACATTAAATCCAGTTTAATTGTGAAGCCAGATGCTATTGCTTAAAGTATAGCTCAGATAATTTTACTCCGTTTCAAAATTTTCACTAAATACAAGAATAAATGTTATTATGCAGAAGGATACATTCATGGTCCTATCTAGCCCAGATTAACTACTGCTTGCCTTCTCTTCCCTCCCCCTTCTTTCTGTACCCAAAGTTTCATCTAAAATGGACCTTGACCCTCACCTGTCCTCTCATGCTCTGGTTCATACCGTTCTCTTGCTTCAGCATGAAAAGTCCTTCAATAACATCACAACCTCTCAAAGCTTACCTGTTCTCCACAGCTCAGCAACAATACTACCACATCTGGGAAACTTCCTCTGCCCTACTCATAAATTGTCACTGCTTGTTTTGAAATCCATAGCACCGGGTTCATCGAACTTGTTATATCTGTTCTTCTATCTTTAGAACATGGCAAGGCACAGACATGAACTGTCTTATACATTTTTAGCTCTCCAGCTATACCTAGTGCAGGGTCTTGTTCAGGGTACACTAGAAATAACTTGGATAATGAGTAAGTATCAAAGTACACTCACCTGTGTGTAGAAAGGAAACTAATGCTCCTACATTTAGAACCAATGACATTGGAAACTCCTTTACCAAAATGTGCCCTATACATGTGTGATGGAAAAGAAAATTCCCCATGTTCTTCTTTAAAGAGCAAGCGTCTTTTAAATACTAAGTGCTATAATTTTGTTAAATTGATGCTCTGTTGGAAGCTCTAAACACCATAGTTCAAGATAAACTATCAGACATGTAATTTGCACCAGGTGCCAGCTGCTAGACAATGTTCCCACTTGTTCCCAAGAGGTGTGTTTAATTTGTCAACAAAACTTTAATACCAAAATGAAAAAAAAAAAAAAACCCAGCAAAATGTTAACGTATTATTACCAAAAATGTAATGGGAAGCAAAACATAAAAATTGATTCCTCCATCTACCTTCATTACGTTAACCACTTCTGATAAGGAAAAACAAGGATGAGGATGAATTCATCTCGTCGTATAACAAACCATCCACAAATTATTGGGTAAAAGCAAAACCAAAAACTTGGAATTACTAGCTCACCAACAGTTCACCTCTCCAGGGTAATACCAC
This sequence comes from Talpa occidentalis, assembly GCF_014898055.3. Lineage (NCBI taxonomy): Eukaryota > Metazoa > Chordata > Mammalia > Eulipotyphla > Talpidae > Talpa > Talpa occidentalis. Next base: position 65,336,522 of record NW_023601433.1, on the reverse strand, counting down.
TGAAAAAGTAAAATTAGTAAAATTGGAGATAATAAGTCCAAGAATGTCTATTCTTGTTTGTTTCTCATTATATCATTGTTTACTCTGTTCCCTCAATCTACAACTCTATAACTCTATATGATACGATCTCTCACTGATACTTCACCCTGTATATTTGTTTTATCTCCTAGTCATATGTACACACACACACACACAAATCCTATGTATGAAAGGTGGGAAGAAAAGGAAACTAATATTTACTGACTTCTCACAATCACCTCTGTCAAGTGTTATTATTTTTCAAATTCCAAAAATCTACTCTATCACAAAAGTGTAGGTTAGGTACACAGATGGACACTAAACAAATGAGTTAAAGTCTTGCTTACTTATTTACTAATGGTATGACCTTGAGCAAGTTAATTGACAGCCCCTCTCTATAAAGCTGTAATAATACTATTGATAGTACCTATTTCCTGGAGGTGTTACAATTATTATCTAAAATATATCTAAAGTACTTAGAACAATGTTCAGCAATTGTATGATCTCTATATAGATATTTGCTTAATGGGAAATAAAAAAATAAAAATACTGAAATACTAAAACTATAACATATCTTTATAAAAAGAAACTTTTATAATAGATGTACTAAAATTCTAAGTTCTAAAGCACTTAGTACAATCATCAGCAATTGTAAGATGTTTACATAAGTATTTGTTGAGTAATAAGGGGGAATATGAATACAGAAAATACCACTGATTCAGTAACTAAAGTAAACACAACTAAATAAGTGCTAGAGTCCAGATGATTAAGTTTTTATTTTCCTCCAAATTTCTCAACTTTCTATATTCAAATCCAGGTCCTTCTGGCTCTTTTCTCTCTGCTGCTCTCAGTGGAAAGCACTGGTTCTAAACAAATTGAAGACAAATAATACACGAGACCAAGGTCACCATCCTCTGAGGGGAAATCTGTTATCGGTTGAATTGTGTCCCTCTATATCCACATATTGAAGTCCTAATCTCCCGAACCTCAGAAGAAGACCACATTTGGAGGTAGTCTTTTTTTTTTTAAAGGTTTATTTATGCATACAAGAACTGGGGCACAGGCCAGAGGGTTTTTTTTTTGTGTGTGGGGTGGGGGGTGAGAAGATTCACCAAAGACAGAGCGGGGAACAGAACAGGCAGATTGACTGAAATACACTGCTGAGGGGAGCAGCAGACAAGTCAGAAGAGGTCTGCTGCACCATATGGGTAGCTCCCTGGCCCGGGATCGAACTTGTGCTGCAGTGGTTGCGGTGAGCTTCATAGGTTGCGTCTTAACTCCTTGCGCCACCAGGGAGGGCCTGGAGGTGGTCTTTAGAGAGGGAATCAAGTTAAAATGAGGTCAACAGGGTGTGCCCTGATCCAATCTGACCAGTGTTATAACAAAAGGGGAAAATCCGAAATACACGCAGAAAGCAAGTTCCATGAAGAGACACAGGGAGAAAATGGCCATCTACATGCCAAAGAGAGAGGCCAAGAATGTAGCCTCTCACAAACCCTGGAAGGAACCACTAGTGTGTAGAACTTCATTGTGGCAGTTCCTGACCAACAATCCGATGCCCCTCAAAAGAACCTTTGATGCAGCTCTCAGAAGTATGTGTCAGGTTGTGCTTTCTAGCTGTTTGTGGTCATAGGTAGTACGAGTTTGCTAGAGCTGCAAAACAAAATACCACAGATGGCTTAAACAACAAAAATTTATTTTCTCAGAGTCCTGGAGGCTGGAAGTCCAAGATCCAGATGTCAGCAGATCTGATTTCTTCTGCGGCCTCTCTCTTTAGATCACTGACGACAACCTTCTCAGTGTGTCCCAAGTGGTCGCCCCAAAGTCTGTGTCCTAATTTCTCTGTTATTTGACTTGGATGTGAAAGTTTTATAAAGGCATTACAGTTACATTTTGTAGCACATTTAACAAAATATGATGACTAAAAACGAAGCTTCAGTTGTCCCAGAAAACTCGGGATTCCTGGTCACACCGCCCTCTCTGTAGCGCAATCCTGCACGGGCAATTCAGGACCCAAAATCTTCAGCTTGCTTCAGGAGCATCCAAGCCCAGCCTGCCAAAAGGTTAGGAGCAAACTTATGTCTGTCTAGCCTACATCTAGTCCATCCAAGAACCACTAGTGCTTCCCCATCAGCACATGGATGGCTTCGCTTAACCACATATCTGATGGTGACATCTCTGCTGACTTGACAGGAAGCTGTAATAGTCCCAAAACAGAGCCAGCCATATATCCCTCTCTATCTCTTCATTTTCAAAAATTTTCCTGCTGAAGGCATCTAGCCAGGGATTGACAACTGACCACCTTTTTAACCTTGGACTTCCTGCACCTCAGCTACACCAGGTGAGATGCACTGACTCAGTTCCTCAGATGTCTCACCTACTTCAACAGATTCAAGCAGGGTGATACCTAGCAAGATCCACTAACACTATGTTGCCACACGTGGAAACCTGGCATAGTCTTTGGCAATTCCCTGGACACAGTTCATGAGTGGATCAATCTCCTGGCCAGGTCACAACTGAACAATGAGGATATCATCATGTACATGTTGGATAGTGCCCTCTGCGAAGACGTCGGCGGGTTCCCCTAGGAGACCCATGTCATGTGTGTGGTATATACAATCTGTGGTTCACATGGAGTTTATTGGGGTCAGAAGAACCTTTAGCATCCTGGGATTTCGGAGAGCACTTGACTTGTAGCTGAAATTTTAAGTTCTCTTTCTTCATCTTCTTGGTTCCAATACTCAAAATGATGGGAATCTGTATGAACAGGAATGAGTCCCAACCAATGAGCAAGTACCTCATCCTCAACAAGAGATTGTTGTACACCAGCACTTTCTGCACAATCAGAGTTGGCACCTCAGTTAATAGAATGTATGGAACAGCACTGCCAATGGCAGACCCCACTTCTACCATGTGAAATGCCACTGAATTTTCCTCCATGTGTGCCATGTCCATACGGAAATTCTTCCCAAAGTGGTCCTGGTCTTAGGGATCACTGGGGCTGGAACAGTCACTGGAAAAGTGGGCTGTACGAACACTGCACATCTGAAACTCCCCTAGAACCATAAGGCTCTGCATTCTGTTGCCACCTAGGATGCTGCCATCTTCAAACACCTTGTCTCCTCTTTATAAGGACACCAGTCACCTCATTTTAATTTAATTATCTCTTTAAGGGCCCTGTCACCAAATACTGTCACTTCTGAGATATATTTTGAGACTAGGACTTCAACATTATGAATCTCGAGGGAGACACATTTCAGCCTAGAACACAAGTTATGGGTATATTCTGAAGTTTAAGAGATAAAGGAGTCATTTCCTAGTTTAGACAATTTTACTGCAAGGCCTCTGAGTGAAATGCTAAGTAATTTAACTGCTAAGTAATCTAAAACATTTTTCTTTGAAGCCATATTTTAAAGTAGAAAGTAAAATTTATATGAGTTTTAAAAATAAAACATATTCTTTCAGCAGACCTACTCCCGAAGCAACTCTGCTTGGCTCTGCGCATCCTATGAATGAGATTGACGAGTTGCAGAGTAAAGGGATGGGATTGTCAAGGGCACTCAGGGTAATGAAGAGGAACCATTTTTCCAGGGTCTGGTCAAATGAAGCGCAAACATGAGCTGAATCATCTGGTTAGGTCCCTACACCCAGATGGGGAACAGAACACTCTCTTCTATTATTATATGGAATGGCCCCGGAAGGATAAATAGAATCTTCCTCCTCAGGAAAGCAGTATTTGCTCAAATTAGTTGATGCCCATTAATACTACCCGGCAAGTTGGGTCTACTACTTCCCCATAGATGCTCAGGAAACAGAACAAAATAACAGCAAAGCCCGGTGAAGCACAATGCAATAGAAAGGCTCCTTGGTGCTTCCACTGACCCTGCATGAAGTTCCCCTGCTGTCAGAAGCTTTAGGGGTGTGGGGTGGGAGATCACACAGTCTACCTGACAATGAGCCTTAGAGATTCCAAATAAATTGTTGGCTGTCACCATCACTGATCATGTTGTAGGAGTAGAGAACTAGCTGGCTAGGGAGCTGGCCTGCAAAAGCTGGCTGCAAGCTGGCTGGCAAAGGCTGTTTGGAAGATAGCAGCCTGAGGCTGGGTGCTTGAGGAAGCAGAAAGCTGACAGACAAAGGTTGCTAGCCACTGAGCTAGTTAGCAGGCAGAGGCTGGTAATCACAAAAGGCATAGAGGAGTACACAGTAGCTTGCGGTGGCTTCACAAGACTTCTAGGTGGCAAGTGGGGCAAGAAGGCAAAGCGGGGGGGGGGGGGGCTAGTGGTAAAGCACCAGAATGGGGAAAGACCCCATGAGAGATTATAAAAGTGAACCTACCCCCAACAGTAATGGGCTCCCTTGAACCCCCTCCTGTTGTCAGGAGTCTCTCTTGCAATAAACCTGAGCTTGCTAATCTTCAGTCCAGTGTGTCTGCGATTATTTTGATGATTATTCCCCAGTTGCTTGAATACAAAAACCTACTCGATTGGTAACAATGTCACCTGAAAAAGGGCTTCTTTCTGTTAGAACATTGGAATGTTGGCTCACTGGGTGCTGATTGCAGACTCATCGATTCACTCTAAACTTAGCAACAGTTATGACTCAGAGCCTTCAGTGGGGATGCGAATATAAACAAAACCTTTTCACACTCTTAAAGACGTCAAAATTAGGTAAAATGCCTGCTAAAGTAAAATAAAAATGAGTACAAAAAGAACTAAGATTTGTTGCGCTCCTATGTTCCAGGAGTTATATATATTTACGTTCTTTAATATTCTTTACTATATTTATTTCTCAGAAAAGCATTATCACCTTGATTATACGCACCAGAGACCTATATGTAAACTGAGAGAAAGAGACGGATTCAAATCAGGAGTGTCTCCTGCAAAGGATGGACCTTTTCTTCTACCCCTGGATATTCTAGAAGGAACTGAGGCAAATAGCTTGTGAATACGTTGAAAATAAAATCAGAATCACTAGTAAATAGGCACAAAAGACACACATTTTGCGACACAGTTTATATAAAATCTGTGGAAAAGGTGAAGACATAGAGGCAGGAAGTATTTCAGTGGTTGCCAGCGTCCTACATGGGAAAAAAGAGAGATTGCAAATGAGCACCAGGGATTGTTTGGGTGACAGGATCTTCGAAAATTGGATGGCTGTGATAACTGCACATCTCTGTAAATTTAATGACTATTGTTGAATTGTATACTTTAAATGAGTTAATTTTATGATAGGTAAAATTACACCTTAATATAGCTATTAGAAAAAATAATCACTAATAGCCAGTAAATGTTGACAAAAAGCAAACCTCACTAAGTAAGCTTTGTTCTCTTTGTGAATGATTACTAAATTGGTGGATCAGGGAACAAGGTAAACTTGATAGGTCTGAACTACTACTTGCCTGACTTGCTTCCACACTTACTCCCAATCCTATATCCCACAAAACAGAAGTGGTTGTTTTTTTTGTTTTTTTTTGAGTGCTCTTAAAACATACTATATCATTGTCTTTCCAACACCCAACTCTCATAACAAAGTCCAAAAGCTTCTGTTGCCAAGACCTGCAAGTTCCCCTGTGATCTCTGGCACCTCTTCCCCTTTCCCTGTGCTCAACCACACTGGTCTCTAGGCTGCTGTAGGACAGGATGTACTTTGGAAACTTTGCATTGTTCCCACTGCCTGGAACAACCTCCAAATATCCACATGAGCACAGTCTTACTGATTCAAGTTTCTGTTTAATCATCACCTCCTTAGATAAAGTCATTTCTGAATACTCCCAAACTCTTCATCCTCTTGTCTCTCTTAATTTGTTCTACACAACTTAATTTGGTCTACACAAGTAGACCATAGTCCTCCTGAGGACAGGGATTTTGCTTTGTTTGCTGCCATTCCCACCGGCTGGCAAAAGGCTTGGTATACAATAGGTTGAATGAATGAATGAATAAATGAATCTGGATTTCAGTCAAGTATCAGATGAGACCTCAAAACTTTGGAGAGAAGCAGATAAAAACTCAATGATGGAATAATTAAGCCAGTTTATAAATGACCTAATTCGTGGTGTGAATAATCTGAAGAGTTATTCTAGGTATGATCTTGAAGGTGGCAGTGAGGGACTTATGTCTCCTGAGGAAAAAAGTTTAGAATAACTGTAGCAAGGAGGGCAGATATCAAATTATACCTAGAAGGAAATCAAAATATGCCACTCTAGAATATGACACTTTGGCATAAGGACAATTATGGTGGCCTACGTCTCAGCCCTATTATCAAGAAAACCCATGTTGAAGGCCTGAGTTCAATCCCTGGCCAGGAAGCTAACCCACATATGGCACAGCAGACCTCTCCTTTTTCACCTGCTGCTCCCCTCAGTGTATTTCAGTAAATCTACCTGTTCTGCTCCCCATTCTATCTCTGGTGAATCCTCTCACCCCCTGCAACTCTGGCCTATACCCCAATTCTTCTATGCAAAAACAAATAAAATCTTTTTTTTTTTTTAAAAATGTTCTATACCTTCCCTTTATCTATCTAAAATCAGGACAGAGATTTCCTTTGTGATGCTGTCGACCTCTCCTGAACCCTAAAGAGGAGAGCAACTATTATCACCAGAGATGGAGTTGGCACCAAGATGAGTCTGTACAAACCTACTTTACTAAAAAAATACCCTTTATTTTCCATTAGTTTTCCCTATATATTTCCTAGTCACCTCCTCATAATTTATCATCTCTTGAAACACAAATCCTCTTTCATTGTTAAAAATGGTCTATAAGTCACAGAGTTCAACCATTTCTTCAAGTTTCTTTTCTATAAATACCTGTGCACATAAAATATTAATGAATATATATCTTTTTCTCCCATTAATCTGTCTTTTGTAAGCTTAATTCACAGGCCCCTACAGAATGAATCTAACAGGTGAAAGAAAAGTTTTTCCTCTCCAACAACCTTACTTCAGTACCAATCTAATTACCTTCCCAGTCCATTCTAGTAGTGCTTGGCCAGGTCACAACTAAAGTATTTGATTCAATGTGTTTTACTTTGTAAGAGTTATATTTATATCATTTTCAGATAGAAGGAAATCAGGAAAAGGGTCATGAAAACACACAAGAACTTGGGATTTTTTTTGCCTGGAAAAGATCTAAAGAGGAAGGAGGTGATCATATACTCTTACAAAACTCGAAGAGGATAGAACTGGAATTCTGATCTCAAATAAGATCCTGTTCAGATCCCAGTTCATGTTAACAGCAAGACAACTTTCATTGCATATATATCAGAATGCTCTAACAGAGCGGTTGGCAGAAGAGAAGGGCTGTCAGCCAAGAGGAGAAGAGATGGCCTTTTGGAGGAATATGGTGCAGGATAGCAGGCAGAAAATAGGCCTGGATCACACCCAGAGGGACACAGTGTAAACGCAAGCATACACAGCTGCTCTGGAGCTCGCTATCTCAGTCACCACCCACTAGGTCTGGGGCCTTGACTGCCAATTGACAAATCTGGCATCAGGTCCCTCATTAAAGCAAGGTGGATTAAATTGGGAGATAGGAAATCCAGTTGCTCAAAGCCTTTGCAAAGTTCAAAGGGAGTGGTTCAGGGATGATTCAGTCGAAATCCCATGGGGTTGAGGCTCCAGTCCCCTTCCTTGAATTTATCAGCATGACTGTGTCATCTGTTTCACAAAGCAAGGTTTAATAGAATATTTGAACTGGAAAAGTGTCTAATAAATAATTGAAACTACCAGAATAGATCTATGTACCTTTCAACTTCTGTTACAAACCTTACAAAATCAGGTTCCTATGGCTGACACCTAGTTAAGATCAAATCACCAAAATATATCTGGGTTTGAGCAAAGAAAAATTATTGCAGGTCAGCCATCAAGGAGGCAGGAGAAAACTAACACCCACACATGCAAATCTGCCTCCCTGATTAAGGAAGATAATGAGGTTAGGAGTTACATTTTATTGGCTGAAAAGCAGGTTAGGGGCAAAGAAATGTGGTCCTGGATGATGTTCATTGGTTAGTTGCAGGGCAGTTCATACACACAGAAGTATGAAGTGGTTGTTTCTTTAACTGGAGTTTTGAATTTCTGTTGGAGCCCCACCCACAACTTCTGGGCAGCCCCACCCATTCCAGTGGGCCCTGGAGTTCAGCTCAAGTCTATTGCTTCTGTTCTGGGCTTTGAGATACAGGCAAATCCCAAAGAAAAAATAGGTAAGGATTTTTTGCGTGTGTTCTTAGGGTCTGAAAATTATTTAACCATTTGAGCTCAGTTTTACTTTTGAATTTCCATTCTTGGAAGTCTTTAACCAACTAATAGTTTTGAAAACAATATGGAACTTAAATAATTGTGGAAATGGAACTTAAAATGATTAAATAGGCCTTCACTATGGTCTAATGCAACTATATTGGTGAAAAATAAGGTTTAATAAATTTCCATGTTATTTCTATGTTAATTTCTCTGACTATCAACCCTTTTCAAGATCTAGAATAAATATCCTCAAAACTTTGGAGTTTTGAAGCAACTACTGAATATGCCTGTGATACAGTGATTTATGATAAGAAATATATACTGGCTTGGAGCTCCTAAAGCTCTTGGAATTTATAAAAGTATACTTGTTATATTAATAAGTTTTGGCAAGGCTCCTAGATATCATAAGGGTGGGCTGATTGTCAGGGGAACCAACGAAGTAATGGCTCTCTCAGAGAGGGGAGCGGGGAAAGGGGTTGGAGGTTGAATCAGTGGCCAAGAGCCATGGATTTGATGAATCATACCTATGTAAGGAAGCCTACAGAAAACCAAAGGGACAGGATTCTGACAGTTTTCAATCTGGTGAACATGTGGAGGTGCGAGGAGAGCAGCACCAGAGATCATGGAAGCTACACACCTCTCCTCATACATTGTCCAAAGCTTCTCTTCCATCTGGCTGTTACTGAGTTCTATTCCTTGATAGCAAAATGAAATCCATTTAAATAAACTGTTTTCTTGCCTCTGTGAGCCATTATAGCAAATTAATTGAGCCCAAGAAGGGAGCGATCTATAGTCCATCAGTCAGAAGCACAGGTAACAAGAACAGGTAGACTTGTAAGTCGTGTCTGGCTTATAGGCTTGTGGGACTGAGCCGTTGATCTGAGGGATCTGACACTACCTTTAAATAGGTATTGTTGGAACTGAGCTAACTGCTTGGTGGTACAGCAAAAGAAACACATGCTGGAATGACTAAAAAAGAGATTCCAAATGTAACATTTTATAAATAATAAATTTAAACCTTTTGGGTCAACTCTTAGATTACAGAAGACACTCAAAACCTGGGAAGAGAATACAATCTCTAACCCCGTTTGCTTCTCAAAAGATGGGCAACAGCATTTCTAGCCATCTCTGTAGTTAAACCCAGGTGAGTCCAGGTGATTGAGTTCTGGACCATGGATGTCATTGGAATTGATGCCTATCATTTTTCAGTAAGGCAATGAAATGCATTAGAGGGCATTCACGTTCTTTTTCTTCCTTTGAATCATATGTGGAGGCAATATACTAAAGATGGCAATTTTACAAACCAGACAGTCTGTATCCCCACGCCATTGCTGGAGGAAGAGTCACTCAGTGGAAGAGTCACTCATCTTTGACATAGACGAGAAGTAACTCTCTATTGTGATAGACCAACGACTTACCTAGGATTGTTTGCTACAGAAGGTAGCATAGTTTGTCTTGATACAATTATCTACCTAAAATTTAGATACACACACCATTTAAATGGCACATTATGAAATATATACTAATTTAGACATATCCTATTTTTGTTTAGAAGATTTCATAAGGCAACTTCCTATGAACTTTTCACTTGTCTCATGGGCATTTCCAGACACATAGAGTCATCTCTGTTTCGAGGAAAACTTCCATCCAAGCATCTGCAAACAATCCTTTTAAATATTGTTGACTTCTCCATCACATTTACTGTTTATAATCATGAGTTCATGTCCCAGAAATAAATACTAAGTCTCCATTTACATTTTTAAATCAAATTTATCAGATAGCTTACATAAAACCTCAAAATAAATTAATTGAGAAAACTCAGGCAATGGCATTTGGAACAAACAGTGTGTTGTTCACCAAAATAAGGTAATTGAGAATGCACTCTTGTACCGGGAAGGATCCATAAGAGTTCAAATACAAGGTTGACACTTTTTTCTCAGCAATAATTTCTTGGGAAAAGGCCAATATTACATTCAGGCATATGGGTAATCTTTGGCAAATTTATATTTCTGAACATTTATTTTTGCATTTTTTCTAAGTGCATATGGAAAAAATAAACACGATTTATTTTTGTTAGGCTGTACAAGATCATTTGGTTTTGGCATCTACATAGAATGGGAACCTAGTAACATTTTGTATGTATAAGAAACTGATTATTTTTTCAGGCTCTTTTGTGTTTTAAAAATACCAGATATGTTTGCAAGCAATAGTACTTCTGAATATAAAGCCATCTATGTCAAGGAGAATTAATCACACAGGTATATAGTCTAAAATAGACCTCTCAAGGACAAATTTTTACCTACAAGTCCTTTTATAATTTTTAATAACTGGTAGAGGGCAGGGAGGAAGAATGTGACAATGATTGATAAAGAGAAAATAGCACTGTTGTGACTGAATAATTAGATTTACTTATTGTTGTTAGTCTCTGCTTTATTCACCAGATAAATATTCCAGATATTTATACTTTCCTGCCAAAATTGCTGCTTAACAACATATACTTGAAATGGTGTCTAAGATTTTATTTAAATTGAAATTAAACAGATGTTTCTGAACTTCTCCAACAAAGATGGAGAAATTCTTTTACTTATAGTAGTAGACTAATTATTAATGAATGTAATATTTAATTTAATTCCCTATTTGTATGTTACTATTAAGTATTATATTTACAGAATTTCTGCCAGCAGGAAATCAAGTTGGATTTCCCCAACAAGAGGCACTTATTTGTGATGTACAAGGCAGAAGAAAAGCAAATTATTGCTCTATCATCAGCAGACAAAAGGTTTTTGGGTTTCCTTCAGCCAGCAGTTTTTTTTTTAATTAATTTTTTAATTTTGTACATCATTTTTCATTTTTAAAAAATATTTGCTCCTCCCCCCCCTCAGGTGTAGTCCCCATAGAGTTTCCTTCACCAATGCACCCGTGCACCATCACCTCAGTCCCCTGTGCTCCTCCCTCCCTCCCTCTGATCCCTCTCCCTCCTCCTCCCCTGCAGGATATCTCTCATTTATAATTGTCTGGTTTTGCTTTGTTGTGCTTTGTACTGTTATTATTTTTTTACACTGATGTCTTATTTGGTTCCCCTATATTCCTGCTGTAAGTGAAACCATGCGATATTTTTCTTTTTCCTTCCAGCCAGCAGTTCTTAAAGCCTGGGTCAAGAAACCCTACAAGTCCTTGGGCTCTTTTTATGGAGTCAAAAATATCTTCATAATCATGCTAAGATGTTATTTATCCTCTTATGCTTTCATTCTCATGATTGTATAATGAAATTTCCCAGAAGCTGATTGACCTGTGATGATTTTAGTGGGCTAAGGGAATATATGCTTATATATTTTTGTATTTTAGATTTTTCTGCCTTAATTTCTAATGCAATTAATATCAATAGATATAACCTCTATAAGCAAAACTCTTTGATGCACTCAACAACTTTTAAGAGCATAAAGGAGGCATCAATCTAAAAATGTCTGAGAAATGCCTTCCTAGGTTAAGCTCCTAGAAACATATATCTGGGCCTCCCCTGGTGGCGCAGCAGTTGAACGCTGGGCTGCGGAGATGCCCGCAACCTCTGCAGCACCGGTTCTACATGGCGCGCGGACCTCTCCTGCAGCGCCCGCTGCTCCCCTCAGCAGTGGATTTTGTCAGTCTGCCTGTTCTGTTCCCCGCTCTGGCTCTGGTGAATCCTCTCACCCTTCCACGCTTCTGACTGTACCCAGTGCTTATATAAATAAATAAATAAATCTTTAAAAAAAAAAAAAAGAAACATACATCTACCAATTCAGGCAGCTGCAATTATCAGAGGTGATCTGCCACTCCAAGAATGTCTTGATTCCCCGAAAGCTACTGGACAACTGAGAACTGGGGGCTTTTGCTGACTTAATTTCTTCAATCCTGTTAGGTTTTGTAAGCTTCTAATTCCCTATATTACATTCCTTCCTCCATGACATATTTAAAGTGGTTTTGTTTTCACCACACTATGATAGAGTTGACTTGATTCTCAATATAAGATATCATGAATTTGCTTTTAATAAATTTTAAAAATCATACCATGTGGGCAATCTCTTCCTCACACCTACCCTGTCCCCACCATGAGACATTTACTCACATTTTCTATTCAAGTCAATGGTCCAGATTCTCAGTGTTCTGTTTTAAAATGATTATTCTAGAAAAAGACGTGCCATATAACTTTCAGACAAAGCTCAGAATTAACTGATAGATTTGCATGCGACTCTACCACAATTTTTGTAAAAATGACACACTGTAACACAGTCTATTCTAAAACAACAGTTGTGTTTCAAGATAGTGCATGAAGTTAAAAAAAAAAAACTGGCTTAATAGTTTTGATTGCAGAAAAAATTTTGAAGCTAAAAGCTTCAAATTTGCCATACAAATGTACTATTTCCTACAGATATTTATATAATTCTGAAAGTTTAAATATCACTTGTAAACACATCACCCGATAACATCTATCATGCATACAAGATACACACAAGTCACTATCACCACACGCAGCTTCTTAGACATTCTTGTCACTCTCTGAATTGACTGTCTGAAAAACCAAAGCAATTCAAACAAAATTGTTGAGTTGCTGAAACAACAGCCATTTCTTTCACACCTGGTCCTGGTCACCACCCCCTCAGCCCAGGGAGATCTGCACAGTGGAGACCTTGATGCTTCATCTTATACCTGGTTTGCACTAAAAGTAAGTGATGAGAAATGCTGGGATATAAAACAGTCTAACTTTGTAAGAGAAATTGGTTATTTGGGTCTCTATTCCAATTCTATTGAGCTGTTCACTGTTCCTAAATTAATCTTGCTCTTCTGCTCTTGGGAGCATGCTGATCCCCTGGCATGCAATATCCAATCTTCGTCATCTTTGCATCCATCTGCAGCCCTGGCATGCTGCCTGGCATCTACTGGGCTCTCAAACAAACATACACATATGTATATGTATATACATATATATATAATAAAACATATGATCTAAACAGTTATAAGATCAAAAAATAACAAGCATGGCAACATGTAGCACAAAGGGAAGAGATGCTTACATGGCAGTCAGAAGGAACTGACAGGTCATCTTTTAATCTCAATGGTGTTGAAACAGTTATTTTGGTTATGTTTCTGGTTGTTCGAGACACAAAGTCCATAAATTTCTTCTTTCTAGATAGTCTTGAAAATTAATTTGTATACTTTTTAACAGTTGTATTGAGGATTAAGGAACAAACACACACACACACACACACACACAGAATACAACTGCTGACATTTAACTCATGTATCTACCACAACAGAGATCATGAACACCAGGGTATGAGGGGGGTAAGAAGGAAGGATGATAAAGGACCATGAGAAGACTTTTGGGAGTAAGAAATTTTTACAGTGCCATATTAAACATTTTAAATCTTACTTCAAAGATAATTTTTGTGGTATTTTTGTTCAAAATTTGGCCAGCCTTAGAGTCAAGGGACAATCTTAGTGAGTAGCTTGACATTTTTGATAATAAGAGAGTTTTCATTTTTTTTCCACAAGGCTTCTTAGACTCACATCTCTAAATCTAAAGTTAATTTTTTCTTGAAAAGATAGTCTTGTGACAGATGCATGATATAGGAAGGAAATACTAACAAAATATCCTTATTGTTTATCTAGTTTGTATCTTGACTTTCATCATAGGAGTGGACAATAGTTTTGTATCAGTTAATTTCCTTGCTTCTCTGGCATTTGATGGAGCAAAATATTGCTATTTATATGTAAGCTTTTTTTTTTTTTTTTTAAAGATTTATTTATTTATTTACACAAGCACTGGGTACAGTCAGAAGCGCGGGAGGGTGAGAGAATTCACCAGAGCCAGAGCAGGGAGCAGAGCAGGCAGAAGGACCGAAGTACACTGCTGAGGGGAGCAGCGGGCGGCAGGAGAGGTCTGCGCGCCATGCGGGACCCTCCTCAGGTGGCCGGGGAGCAGCCGGGGATCAAACCGGCGCTGCAGAGGCTGCGGGCAGCTTCGCAATCCAGCGCTCAACCGCTGCGCCACCGGGGAGGCCCTATATGTAAGCTTTTAAACAAAGGGGGATAAAATGTGGTCGGCTCTTCATTTTTCCTGTTACAGATTGTCAGAAGAAAAGCCTATATTTAAGTTGACATTTTCACTAACTCTGCTGTAGTACATTCTTGATTTAAATCGAATATATTTGCTTTTAAAAGCAGTAACACAGGAAAAGGCAAAGTAGGCTTTTTAGGCAGTGCTGAGAAATTTATAAAAAGAGCCCAGGCCCTACTTTAGGCATTAGGAAGAAAGCAGACTCATTCTATTCCCACAGTCAAATGTGAATGAATGAAGAAAGTAAACAAGCTGACATTTACTGCATGGTTGCTTGAAGTACTATAAAGTCTCAGAAAAGACAACATCACTATATAAATTTATATGGAAATACGAAAGCATCTAACCCAACCCAAATGCAGGTTATGAAGAGACTACTTAAATTATCCCTTTGTTTGACACAATAAATGCAAATATAGGATGCATAGAATAAAAGGGGTCAATTATATGGTGAAGAATAAATTGGACTTTAGATGGTAAGCTTAATATATTGATATACAGATGCTGTTTTTTTTTATCAATGTACACCTGAAACTTATATAATGCAATGTTGCTTAAGAATAAAGCCCTGGGGGGCCTCCCGTGGTGATGCAGGTGGTTGAGTGCAGCACTGTGAAGCTGTCCGCAGCCTCTGCAGTGCGGGTTTGATCCTGGCCAGCCGGTGAGACTCTCACACGGCGTGGCAGACCTCTCCTGTCTCGCCCGCTGCTCCCCTCAGCACTGTGTTTCAGTCAGTTTGCCTGTTCTGTTCTCCGCTCTGTCTCTGGTGAATCCTCTCACCCTCCCGTGCATCTGGCTTGTACCCAGATCTTGTATGCATGAATAAATATATCTTTAAAAAAAAAAAGGAAGAAATCCCTGGGGAAAATGTTTCAGACAGATATTGGCTCTGTCCCTGTCAACATTAGACTGGGTCAGAGAAAAATCCTAACAATTAAGCTGCATCTTATAAGACCCTTCCAAAACACTGCATCTTTTTATTCTTCTGGGAAATACATCCTTTCATGCGTTTCTCCCCAAAATGCAAATATATAAATGCTTTCCACGTAGAGAGGGTTTGAGGACATATGCACTGATTATATTTTCCCAAGCTCACTTATCAGCATTACATCTGCTCTTCTGAGTTATTTCTTTTTGGAAATATGTCTGCAACACAAAGCACAGGTCAAAATACATCATACTGCCCAGCCCTTTGCTGAGACATTGAAATCTAGTGAGAAACATTTAGAAGTTGACCAGAAACCCTTTAAAAAAATCCTAATAATAGAACTTTAAAGTGAAGACATGCCTTCTCTCTTTCCCTCCACCCATACACCATTGAATTATAGAACATAAACATTCTATGTGATTGTGAAATTCTAAAACAGGTTTATGTATTAAGTCAATTCATGCTTAGCATTTTAAGGTAGCCTTGATGTTTGTTGACATTAGACCTGTCCTTTTATACTTTCTTTTCCTCTGTAATTTTGGGTAATAAAACCCATCTTGATTTTCTGTTTAACAAAGTAGGTAATTGTGAAAGAGGATTTTACCAAACTGCATATGCAATAATGTAGCATAAAACCCATTAATGTATCTCTCAATTCTGACAATAGACTTTGCATTTTAGACAACCATTCTAAAGAATAGCTAACAATACCTGAATTTTTAAAATATTATTATTATTATTTTTTTAACATTCAGAGGTCAAGGCTGATACTTTTTCAGGATAGGTGAAATAGTCAAATCCTTGATTCAAGAGGTGCAGTGGATCCCAATCAGGATTGAAAAAAAGCAAAGCAAAAAAATTCTGCACCTTAACAAATTGTAGTCAAATTTGTCTGCAGAACATCAACGACAGACAGAAGATCTTAAAACAGCTAAGGAAAAAGAGGGTGTATACAAAGAATTGGCATTAAAAACTGGTTTTAAAGGGAACTCAATCATTCTCCAAAAAAGAATGAATTAGTGAGATCAGAAGTAAAATAGAAAAACTAGAATGTGCTAAATGCACAAAATGAGACCGTGGAGCAAAGGAAATGCAAAAATGTGCAATCTCAATCAAAGTAAGAAGATTAAAAAGACAAAAATTGTCATACTGAATCCAAAAACTAAAATTAAGCTGTCGCCTGTTCAACATAGAAAAACTGAAAATCAAAGGACAGAGAAATGACAATAGTCAGATAACTTGAATATATTTGGGAGCCCGTCCATTTATAAGTGACTCACAGCTCAAATAAGAAATCAAAATGGAAATACTTAGAAATGAACAACAATAAAATGCCACATATCAAAATCTGTGGGTTACAGAAAACATGGCTCTTAAATAGAAATGTAAAAAGTATGTATGAGTAACAGTATGAGAAATAAACTAAGTACCTAATTTACAAGGAAAAGGAAGAAGGATTTTAAAAGGAAATTAAAGAGGAGAAACTAATGCAACAGAAATTAGAAAAAATTATTACTAAATTTTATTCTTTGAAAACATTAATCAAATAAATACCCATGAGATTGATCAAGGAAAACTAAAAAATGGAAAGAGATGTAATTATAAGATAATGAAAACATGATTTTTTATGACTAAAAATATCAGAAAATATAGATGAAACTGGGAAAGAAGTGGGAAGCTCTAATACCAAAAATGGTTATTAGGAGACTAAAGAATTTTATGATAAAAGAATCTGAATCAATAGCTTAAAAATCTTCCTATCAAAAAAGAAAAAAATAAACAATATATAGAGAGGAATTTTCCAAGTGAGCTTGAGAAAAATACTCAAGGACTAAGTAATCAGAACAGAACAGAAACTCTTCCAGAGAAAAGAAATCAAAACAAGCCAAGAAAGTAATTTCATATGAGTAGAAAACTTTGATCTTAAACCATATGAGAAGAGTACAAAGTAGGGAAATTAAAGGGCAGTTTTCCATATGATCACATATATGACACCCCCCCAAGGAAATCTTAGAAAATCATCACCATGTTAGAAGATAGAAAAGTATGAAAATGTTGCTTATCCAAGTATGCAGTCAGTTCAACATGGGTTTGATGTGGAAAATCTATTGATATAATTTACCATGGTAAGAAATTTTAAGAACCATATGATTATCTTTAAAGATGCAAAAAAGGGAATCAAATCATTTAAAAAAATCAATTAATGATTTTTTTAAAAAAAGTCCAGCACACTAAAAATAAAACTTCCTTACCATGATAAATGCATTTATAGAAAACCCATATTAACAATTACACTAAGTAATAAAAAATAAAAGCATTCCCTTTAAAAATTCACAAATATTAGCGTGCCCACTATTAAACCATGTATAACTAACATTGAAATGAAAGTTCTAGGAATAAGAACAAACTGAAAAGTTAAAATGATTGAAGAAGGAACAGAATTTTTATTATTCACATATCATTGTCCTATGTCTGATAGAAAACCCAAGAATCCACAGAAAACTTGTTGGCATTTAAAGCTTTTAGAAAAGTTGATGAATGTAAAGATCTTCATACAAAATCAACTGCTTTTCCATATATCAGCAAACAGAAATTACAACTTGAGGGAGAAAAGATGAGATGGAGACACCATAACAGCTGGGGGAAAAAAATACCAACAATGTCTAGGAACAAATCTAAAAAGCATCAGCATGACTTTTTTTTTTTTTTTAAGATTTATTTATTTATACAAGAACCAGGGTACAGGCCAGATGTGCAGGAGGGTGAGAGGATTCACCAGAGACAGAGTGGGGAACAGAACAGGCAGACTGATGAAATACATTGCTAGGGGAGCAGCGGGCGAGACAGGAGAGGTCTGCTGCACCAGGTGGGACCATCGCTGGCCAGCTGGGATTGAACCCACACTGCAGAGGCTGTGGACAGCTTCACAAGCGTTGTGCTCAACTGCCTGCGCCACTAGGGGAGGCCCAGCATGACTTTTATGGATGAAATCACAAAACATTCAAGAACTAAGTTAATGGAAAGGTATTTCAGATTAGTGTATAAGATGACTGCTCAATATTATAACCAAAGCATTTTCTCCCAAGTGGATCTGCAGACATAAATGTCAATTCTCAGCTGGGTATGTTGTATTTATTTTCTTTTTTCTTTCTGTTAAACAACATGTATGGAGTTATATATGTGTATATAAAATTTAAAAAGAATACAATGGGCTGTCACATCTAATGTCTACCCTTATGAAAATAAATACAGAAGTTCTTTCATGATATTAAAAATGTATTTACCGTATGATGCAGCAATTCCAGTCTTAGGTAACTACTTGAAGAATACAAACACAGGGCCTCCCTGGTGGCTCAAGGAGTTAAGACACAACCTACAAAGGTATCCACAGCCACTGCAGCAGGACTTCGATCCCCAGACAGGGAGCTACCCTCATGGTGCAGCAGACCTCTCCTGACTTGCCTGCTGCTCCCCTCAGCAGTGTATTTCAGTCAATCTGCCTGTTCTGTTTCTACTCTGTCTCTGGTGAATCTTCTTACCCCCCACACCTCTGGCCTGTACCCCAGTTCTTGTGTGCATAAATAAATCTTAAAAAAAAAAAAAGAGAATGCAAAAACACTAACTGGAAGGGATATATGCATTCCTAAATTCATTGAAGCACTATTTACAATAACCAAGCTATGGAAGCAATCTAAGATTGCAAAATGAAGAGTAGGTTAGGAAAATATCAAGTAACACATGTACGCAACAGACTAATGCTCAGCTATTTAAAAAAAAGATTAAATTCTCTCTATTTGTCACAACATGGGTCAACTTGAAGGGAATGAGACTGAGGGAAATAAGTTACAAGGAGAAAGACAAATACTGGATGGTGTCACTTGTATGTGGACCATGGAGAAACAAAACAAAGGGTTAGATATAACCAAATCAACAACAAACCCTAGAAATCTGTCAGTAGATTCAAGGCTACCAGAAGGAGAGGGGGGAATGGAAGAGGCAAGTGGGGAGGGGGCCAATGGATTACGGTGGAGAACTGTGGTGCCTTGGTGGTGGGTGTGGTGACATACACCTTAAGGTTGTGGTCCTGTTCCTCTAAATCACATAGAGTGTTGTAATCCAATGTTACCTTAATCAAGAAATTATTTAAAAAGAAAAGTTCAGGAGTCCATTCAAACATCCCCTATCACTTAACAGATTATAATGATTTTATTCAGCCCACAAATACTTGTTTTATCTCAACAAAGGGGTTAAACTGTTAAGTGCCAACAGGACAAGTTCCTTCCATTTTACATGTGTGGGGAGAGAAGTTCATAACCCAATATGGCTTGATAAGGGCTGTTGTTTGGGGGTGGGAAATCATAAGGAGGAGAGAGAGAGGGCTGGTGGAACAGTGGTGTGCCCCTCCAGGCCAGAGCACAGAGCTAATGAAAGACAGGAAACCTTTTAAAGGAATCCTAAACCTTTAGGCCGGAAAAAGACCCATGGGTGGAAACATTTAATATGTCACTTATTTTTCCCCAGAAGTCAGAGATAGCAGGATGTTTCTGTTTAATCTAGAGAAAAAGGACAGGCAGGATCCCCTCTATGCAACTAGTCAGTGTTCAGGTTATCCAAATCAAACAGATAATCAAGGCAAGAATGAACAAGATTAAACACACAGATTATATTTTACAAGATTTATCATAAAACAAAGCATCTTGGAAGCTCACAGACTAGTAAACTAATGCAAGCATGTGAGCAGGCCAAACCACAGGAAGATTATTAGTTCCCACTATCTGCTCAACTTGAAAGAATCTTTTGTTCACTTTCACACAGGCCATTGAAAAATCTGAAAACAAAACAAAACACTGACATCGCTAATCCTTGACAACTGTTTAAACTGGAACACCCTTAATAACTATATATCGCATGAAAGAATTTAGAGTATTGTATATTTGCCCAACCTCCACTTCCACAGTAGACTAAACACTACAGCTAAAACAAGAACTCCAAGAAGAATTTATGTGGTAATCTCGAGTATCTGAGAGCAAAGGAAAATAGACCACAATGTTTCCAGAACTGTCCCACAGTTCTTCGGAGATCAGCCATCCTAATTGGAGGAAGGTGGATACTTAACCTTTACCAATATCAAAACATCTTACATACATGTGGATTTTTGGGGGGGGGTCATCATTTAAACTCTTATCTAGAGATACTACATTTGACCAAATTCACGTCTTTTTATTTTACCAAGAAATCTGCCAAAAGCATAAGCTTAGAAATAAGTGGTTGATGTTTTATAAGACTAAGATATTAAAGAGGAATTTGAGGTCTCATTTTGAAGTATAAAATGATGATGCTGTAGAATTTAAATTCCTTTTTGGTTCTTGTATTTTCTGGAGCCCTAGCCCCTTGGGATGGGTCAAACTCGGATGTCACACTAGACTCTATACTGAAGATGTTAACAGGTGAAATTTCCATTAGCAGACTTACGTTTAAGAACCTACCTTGGTTTTGGAGCAAAAGGTTAACACTAGAGTATACATTTAATAATGCATTAAGCATAAATAAAATATTTTAGAGTGGGATATATCCCTTTAGTTTACTTTGACCACCTGGATAAGAGAATGCTGTCTCAATCACTATTTCTAAAATGCCAATTACGAGGCAGAAACTGTGGGAAAGTGTATACAAAACATGGCAGTTCATAAACCTTGGTGCACAGCCCATAGTAGGTGTGGGATCAACTACTCTCTCATTTTAAAGTGAGGAGCTGAATCAGATGATACTGTACATTATCATACAGTCACTATTTAAATGTCCTCTTGGACTGAGCTCCTGGAGACCAGAGACTAAGGCTCAACCACTTTATATCACCTAGTATCATGTGCACCACCAGGTAGGTGATGAAATGTCAAGTGCGTTGCATGAATAATGTATTAATTTAGGAGACGGAGATTTTTATCTACTCAAAGGATTTCTATAGTCCATTGTATGCATCTGTTATATGACTTACTTATGATTCATACTATTTAAACTCAGAGAATTAAGCAAGAGCATATGCCAAAGACCTGCTATAATTCTCAGTGAATGTGTGTGATGCTGGGCTGTACGGTAAATAAATTTGTGACTTGGCTTTTGTCTGTAAGGAATGTAGACTGAATCAATGTGTGGTTACAATTAGTCCAATAAATATTTCATTCAACAATGACTTCTAAGAAGACAAAAGGAATAGAAGTAGAAAACCAGAAACCTGGAAGGTTTGCTGCCTATATTTTTGTTAGGCCTCTGCCAAACACTTGCTGGCCAATCTCGGGAGGGTAGGGTGGGCACTAAAACCTCAAATTTTCAAGAACTGACACTTCTTTTTTTAAAGCAATGGGCATTGATCCTGCAAATATCAGCAGAATGAACTATTAGTTGGAAATCACTAGAACATAAATAATTTTGACAGCTAATTGTGATTCATCTTCCTTCCTAATGACAGGGTTTAGTTTTAAAAACACATTTTTTAAGCCACAAAAATATTTTTTAAACCATCACTAAAGCAGTTTCCTAATCTTTCTTTGCAACACATGTTCATTTCTCTGTAGTCAATTGTAACATCTAACTTTACAATTATAACATCTAACTGTTACAATTTTCAGACCACTCCTCTCATCTTTTTTTCTTAGTAGACAACACTTGAGAAATTTCTTTTCAAGCAGTTTCTTCGTAATTTCAACCTTTTTCTCTAGCTTTACTTAAGCTCTGTTTCTTCAGCATTTGTAAAATAACCTGTTTCTTAAATAATGATTATTTTTCATTGTTCTAAAAGAAGACCCTATTGAAATATTTTTAGGCACATGCCATTTGGACTTCCATTTAACCAAGAAGAGTGGAATAAGATGGTATTTTGGACACAGCATCCTGAAAATGCCTCCTTTGATAACTTAGTAGATTCAAGAAATTTTAGCTCAAGAATTTTATTTAAAGGTTGTTGAAATGTAAAATATGCCATTCCTACTCTGAGGCATAAAGACCATAAACGAAATTTAAATTGTCAGGGGAAAGGAGAGTATTATGCTTATAAACTCTAGTTGTACTTATCTTGACTCAACAACAAAAAATAGTAGAGGTGGTGATTTTACTTTCCAAAATTGTTTTAATAATTGCCTTGATTTTCTTTGCTTATGTCATTAAAGAAAAGCTTTATTCCTTTAATCCCCCCAGAATATAAAACAAAGAGGAAACATTAATACCTTCTGTTTTTATATCTTCTGGGAGGGACTAACTGATTACATGAAAGAATCCTACCACACAGAAGCCTGGGTCCTTGTTCTAATTCTACCACTTAAGAGTTTAAAGACACCAGTCAAGACCCTTAAATATCCACCATCCATTCCTCATACATAAGATGGGATAACAATATTTTCCTTCCCTTCCTGATAGAGTTTTTACAAGGACCAAACAAAGTAATAAACTGAGACATTCAAAACCGAGACATTGCACAAATATAAGCTATAATTACTGCTCGCTGATGGCACAGTTTAACAGGATCATGGGGGGGAAATAAAAAATTTAAAAAATATATGTATTAGAATATTATTCTCAATAGCCAAGAACTGGGAGAAGCTCAAATGGCCATTGATACATGGGTAAATAAAATGTGGCAGATCTATATGATAGAATATTATTCCCTCTCAAAAAAGAAGTCAGTCACATATACATCATTGATGAATCTTGAGGACATTATCGTTATGCTGAGTAAAATAAATCAGTCACAAAGAACATATATTGTATGGTTCTACAATTTGAATAGTAACAAAAAAATTAAATAAAAATACCACCTCTGCTATTTTTTTGCTCTTGGGTGTAGCTAGTACAAGTGTTTATATGGTAATATTCCATCTTATGAGCTACTTAGATTAGTCAAAATCATGGAAACAGAAAGTAGAATGACAACTGCCAGGGTCTGAGGGAGAAGTGGGGAGTTGTTTTATCATTAGTTTCAGTATGGCAAGATGAAAACATTCTAGAGATCTGTTATATGACAACTGAATATAGTCAATACAATAAACCGTACACTTCAAAATGGCTGAGGGTAAAAAAGTACTTCAGTGTATTTAGTTCCAGATAAACTGGAATTGAATAGAATTTAAAGAAAATTAAACCAAAATAACAGCTTCGTTGGACTTGTGGTTAGCAATCAATCTTGCTACTTAGAAAAGCACATTGCTAGTTAGTAAAAACTCTGTCCCTAAAAAGACATTCAAATAACAGTAGGGACATCTATAATTCCATAGCCCTTCTCTGGTCTTCACCAATGCCCTCCCCTTCCTGCACACACAATACCGACGTGCACCTGCTCATTCTTCTTTAAAGCATTTGGCTCACACTGCTAGTCTAACACTTACCATGTTAGTCTTAGTCAGTGACACACATTTCTGGCATCATCATTAAGCTATGACCTTGAGGGAAAAACCACAACTAACACATGTTTGAGTCCCTTCTTTGAGTTCATTGTACAACAGCACAATACCACTCATCAGATGTTTGCTAACTGAATAAATTTTACTCATTCACAGCTTTCAACATCTTTCATTTAGCTGTTGGTGGGGCAAGTCTCAAGAGCAGAGAAAGGTTAACAATTTTAAGCTCTGCAAAAAGAAAGGTCTTTGTGTTGTTCTCCGTTCATATCTGGTAGAGAAAAAGGAGAGGAACAACTATGTATTTATAGCTGTG
This sequence comes from Talpa occidentalis, assembly GCF_014898055.3. Classification (NCBI taxonomy): domain Eukaryota; kingdom Metazoa; phylum Chordata; class Mammalia; order Eulipotyphla; family Talpidae; genus Talpa; species Talpa occidentalis. The sequence goes on along the minus strand of NW_023601433.1, from coordinate 65,312,546 downwards.
TTTATAATGATACAAAGATGTTCAGTTACAGCTCTCTAAGGAAAAAAAAAAAAGGCTTGAGCTGCAAAGTTTATAATAATCCTTCCCCAATCCATTTATGGTTTTGAAATAGTCAGAAGTCTGTATTATGTTAACAGTCCTTATAAGGGTTCTTACACAAAAGTGTTGTTTCAAATGTGGGTAAGCCTCAACTCTCTAGAACTCCCATTAATAAAAACCACAAATCCCTGCAAGAGAGGTCTGAATTAGCTAGAGTGTCAGATTCTCTTTAAAATATGTAATTCTTACCCACATGAAACTTAAAAGTCACTTGTAGGTAGATTGTCAAGATAAGCATATCCATGAAGAAATAGAAAATATGCCATCTTATTCCTAAAATACTCAGGTATTTACTGAGTTACTCAGAAAAGAGCACGTGAGACGTGTGTGAGAGAGCCAATTAACTCACTGCCGAAAATGGAGGCGGGAATCTACACGAAGATGTAGTCAGAGCATGAAGATGAAGTCAGAGCACCCCATTACTCTCAAGGGGCTCAAAACTTAGTTTACGAGAAACAGGGCACACATCAGGGATTTGTGGACACAGTCTGGCCTGACGCAGTGAGCTGCTGTGACGATCCAGGGATAGTGTAAAATGCCAGTCACATCCCACTCTGCTCTGTGCCTGGACATTGCAGGTCAGTCAGACAACACTCATCGGTGAGCTGGAAACAGATAACTCAAACACAGAAGTGATGATCTATAATAGTGTTTGGTGACTAGACACCTCTAAGCGGGAAATGAAAATAATGGTTTCATATGTTCTAATACAGGACCCCCGTTAGACACTGAACTTGGCAGGAGCCATGTGTTCTGGCTGCCTGTGTCCATCCTGGATTCCTGACTGGGAGCCTTGGGTAGATGTACCAACTCATGGATGATTACTGGAACCAAGACTAAACTTCATGTATAACTATCCCAAGTTCATGCAGTGAGACCACAGCTGACATGATCTCCAAATCCTGACTTGCCCTGTGTACAGAGCTGAGACACAGAACACGTGACTTGCTACACCTAAAATATTTCCTATTTGGCATTTTACAGAAAAGATTTGCTGTCTCCTGGGCCTCCCCGGTGGTGCAGCAGTTGAGCGCTGGCTTGCGAAGCTGCCTGCAACCTCTGCAGCGCCGGTTCGATCCCCGGCCGCCTGGCGAGGGCCCCACATGGCACACAGACCTCTCCTGCCGCGCCTGCTGCTCCCCTCACCAGTGTACTTCATCAGTCTGCCTGTTCTGCTCTCCGCTCTGGTGAATTCTCTCACCCTTCTGCACTTCTGACTGTATCCCGGTGCTTGTATAAATAAATAAATAAATAAATCTTTAAAAAAAAAAAAAAAAAAGATTTGCTGACTCTTGGACTAAGGCTTCCAACTTGGGAGGATAAAGTAAACAATGACAGAAATAGGAAAAAGCAAAAGAAAAGGTTTGAAGGAAAAATGGGGAACTTGATTTTAAATGGGTGGCAGAACCAATAGGGATGGCCATAGGAGGAAAGCATCTGGGAAAGAGGTGAGGGGCAGAGGTGCATATGTAAAGGGATGATGGAGGCCATGAGAGAGAGGTAGTAAAGGGGAAGTGGCTTAAAACTCATTGTGGAGGTAAAGACCTATATTCAAAGGACAGTGTCCATCATAGTCCCAGTGCAGAAAATGAATGGAGAGGTTGGTTCAGCAGAGTCCAGGAAGAATACACAAAACACACCCTGTTGGGTGCCCTTTATCTCTGAATTGCAGTTCTGAAATTTAGAAACCAAAGCCGTATCAAGGTGTGTGCACTCAGCTAGATGGACTGCCACACTTCAGGGCAGGGCAGCAGCAGAAGAGATTGAAAAGGAACAATCAGAGAAGTAGTAGAAATAGGCTTATGTTGTCATCACCATGTGCAAGACACAGTTGACTTAATGGAGAAGAAAAATAAGGCAAGAGTACAGAGTAGTCAGAGAACACTCAAGAAAGGTCAATGGACTTGATTAGAAAGTCACTGGAGACCATCAGAGAGACAGAGACAGAACTCTATTTCAAGGAACTGGAGAAGAAATGAAAGATGCAGAAGCAAGGGGGAGAAAGCCTGGTGTAATTAAGGTTGGCACTAACAAGAAGGGAAAGCTGGCATGGGGGTGTAGACAGGCTTATTTTAACCAGCATGGAGACAATTCTTCTTCCAAAGATGCAAGGAGGAATAACAGATGAGTGTGGTAGTGCAGAAAATGGCTGTGACAATTCCCTGTTTGGAATCCATGACCTTGGGGGCTCCCTCCCACAGTAAGACCAGGCTTAGCCTTGTGGCTTGCTTTGGTCAACAGGGCATTTGCCTAAGAAAACATGTAAATACAGCCTGCTCAGGCTTGAGCTGCTTGTTACCCTGAGATCAGCAATGTGAATGAGTCGACCAGCCTGCAGGGCAAGGTACCCACCACCCAGGGGAGAATGAGACCTGCAAGCTGCCAGCTGCCAACTTGCAGACACATGCAACAGGTCACCCTAGACCACTTGGTCCCCAACTAACCTGTCATGTAAAGCAAAGAAAATTGTGACCTAAGTAAAAATAGTCCTCAAGTTTTAATTTATTCTTCAAGTAAAGTCAACCAAGGGGGAGAATTTTTCTGATGTAACAGGTAATATAGGTAAATGCTGCACGTGCTGCATGACTGTAACTATTCAAAAGTATCTCAGACACCATAAAAAACATTGCTTTTTTCCTTTTATAGCTTTCAAATTGTGTATGATGAATAGTCATCACACAGTAAGCATTAGTGTTGTTGTTAATTACTAGTGGCAACTACATTTGAAATGAGGAAACTCCAGCACCACTGTTTATCACCATACCTGCCCAGTCTTATTTATGAGTTAAGGTACAGATTTAACATAACTCCATAACATTTTCACAAAATTTTTATATCTCACAAGTAGAATATCTCATCATTTTTATATCTCACAATTTTTTTTACATCTCACAAGTAGAAAAATGCAATTTAAGCTAATATATATTTGAATAATAAGCTGACCTCTACTCCCAGAAATTAGACATATTTAGCTAGCTCTGGTTGGTAGATAACTGCTATGAACAAAGGAGAGTTGAAGATTTCTCAACATAAAAATTAAAAGACAGAATTGAAATTTCCCTAAAAATGTTTGCCAAACTTTGTGTTTCTATGGTAAGATAGCTCTGTTGGAGGTGATATTTTCCAACAAAATAAGAGATTTTTCCTTTGAGTAGCTATCTAGTTTTATACCTGCCAAGTGTCCATTGGATTCTCTCCAATAATCTATATTGAGGTTTAAGAAAATAAGCAATATAACCATACACAAATACTTCTTTCCTGACACCTATAACGTTTTCTCAGTAAGACATGTTTAAAACATGTTTAACATTTTTGAAATAAAATTTTCTCTTTTGGCTGATAGGTACATGAACACATTTAAGTTTTTCCTTTCTCCTGAAAAGGCTATTTAAGGGATGATTTCCAATATACTCCCTATGTCTATCGCATTTATGGACTAAAGCAAGCAGAGAATTTTGTTTTTCTCCTTTAAACTATGTTTATTGATTCATATGGGCAATAAAACATGGTCAGCTCAACATTTTGCTTCCTCCTGAAAATACATTATTTTTAAAAAGTATAAAGCCACAAATATAAAGAATAGAATATGAAACAAAATGTAGAACAAAGAAAGCAAGAAACAGTGCAGTAGAATGAGTTAGAACCTGTAAGGAAGGGGGATGTGTGTGTGTGTGTGTGTGTATGTGTTGGGAGGGGGGGGGGCTGAAGCGCTATAGAGAAAGCCCATCATGGTCCCAGAACCATGGCAAAGGCCAGGAGATGGTGCCTCTCTGAAAGTAGAGATGCAGATGGGACTGCAAATATAACTGACTGAAAGTTGCATTTATCAGAACTTTTCTCTCGGTCTGTAGAGCAGGACCACTTTCTATCCTCCCTCACCTCCAAAGACACAAAGTTTACTCTCTGGAGAGGATGAGCAGGTGATCTGAGATAATCAGAGGTACAACGATAGATAGGTAAAGTCAAGAAAGGTACTGACAATAGGGGGATTCAGTAATAATCTTCATCATGAGTTATGAAACTGCAGGCAGGCATCTTGCTCTTTCATCGGTTAGGAGCAAACAAGTCCAACAGGCTCAGGCAGAACACTGGGGACTCTTTTAAAGGGTCACTGTCCAGACTGAAAGAATAGACTACCCCCACCAATTACCCTACAGGAGTTCAGTGGTCAAGATGCTTTGTCGTCTTAGAGTTTTCATTCACCTTTATACTTTATAATATCTTACTCTTGGTTATGAATGAACCAAATATCAAACCTTGGAAGAAAGACCCCAGTGTGTTAAAAAAAAAAGAAAGTCAAATAAATTTTAAGAAACTGAGACAGTTCAGAAAGCCCCAAAATTAATAGCTTAAGAGAAAAATATTACAGTCATGGAATTAATATAGGAAGCTTTTGGGGGGGGGGCAGGAGATGACAACTCTTGGAAATTGGAAATTGTGACAAAAAATAAAAATCTTAATATATGGGTTTGAAGATAAATGCAGGAAAAACTCAAGGTAGTAAAACAAAACAAAAGAAAACAAGACAGAGGAATAGTAGGGGAAAATGTGAGCAGAGAAGAAAGCACTAATCAGATACATAACAAACCAGAGAACCCAAAACAGGGTGAAATTATCAAAGTAAAAATAAGTCACTTCTCAAAATTGAGTCTTCTCATCTCCTCTTTTTCAGCTTCCTATTTTAATTCCATGATGGGGCCTTCACAACAAAGGTTTGTATAAGAAATGGGGCAAAACAAATAATAAGACCCACACCAAGCACATGATAGCAATATTTCAAAATGCTAAAGCAGAATAGTTCTTAACATTAAATTAAAAAACAAAAACCACAGATAAAGACAAAACAACAGCAGCAATCACAACAGCAATGCTGGGAGCCAGCAGACAACCAAACAATGCCTTTAAAAACCCCAAGGAAATGCTTTTCCTACATGACTACTATATCCAGCTAAACAATTAAATGCAAATAAAGACACTCTAAAGACGTTTTCAAGTTGGCAAGATCTCAAAAAAGTACTTTTCTCTAAAGAGGAGTCAAGGAGTCACGCTTTCTTGTTGCCAAACATTTCTACAGGCTGGCCTTTACTTTGGTTACTTCTCAAGCCTAGGACTCTCTCCACTTTCTACTCTTTGCTTCTTTTTAAAGATTTTTTTTTTAATTTATTTATACAAGAGCTGGGGTACAGGCCAGAGGTGGGAGGGGGAGAGGATTCACCAGAGACAGAGCTGGGAGCAGAACAGTCAGATGGACCGAAAGCACTGCTGAGGGGAGAGCAGGAGAGACGAGAGGTCTGCCGTGCCATGTAGGTATCTCCCTGGCCGGCGGGAATCAAACCCGCGCTGCAGAGGCTGCAGACAGCTTCACAGTGCTGCGCTCAACCCTCTGCGCCACCAGGGAAGTCCTCTACTCTTTGCTTCTTAAGCTCATCTCCATCTGTCAACCTTGCTAAGGTTTAGTTTTAGGCCACCAACTCTTCCAAAAAGAATTTTCTTTTTCTGCCAGCAGGGTGCAGTCTTTTCCTCTGAAAATTCATAGACCTATCTATTTATCTAGAGTATGCCGACCTCTTAGCATGATTTAAGGTCAAGACTTTTCCCCGTAAACAAACTAGCAACTTTTTGCAGGCAAAAGATCCGTCTGTTCCTTTACGACTTTGGCCTGGTACTGTTGCTTCAATACAGCAGACATTCACCCATGAGAGAACAATCAACTTAAAATTTAGAGTTAATCCATTCTACTAAAAATGCAGCACTGAACATATTCATCTCTGCTTCATTCCATTCCACATACGTTTTTTTTTTCCCAGCTCAGACAGATATAGGGCAGAAGGAATCATTATTGAGGAGAGAGAAAAGAAAAACAATTCTCCCAATTAAGAAAAAATTATCATAGGACTCAACAATTTCACTCCTAGATGTACACGTAAAAGAAATGAAAACACTTTAATGCAAGGATTTGTACAAGAATGTTCCTAACAGAATTATTCATAATAGCTAAAATATGGAAATAACTCCATATACTTCAACTGATAAATGGATAAATATAATGTGATACATATGCATTATGCATATGTATACATATGTACGTACATATAGATAAAAATGAAATATTATTTTGGCAATAAAAAGGAAAGAAGTACCAATATATGCTATAACATGGATGAGCACCGAAAACATTATATAAGTGGAAGTAGTCATAACAGACCATCTATAGTATGATTCCACTTATACGCAATATCCAGAATAGAAGAATCTATACACACAGTAAGTTGAATAGTGGTTACCTAGGGCCGAGTGGGTTGTGAGGAATTGGACTGCTAATTTAGAACATGGAATTTCTTTTAGCCATGATGAAAATGTTCTAAAATTGATTAATGTGATAGCTACACAAATCTGAGTGTATAACTTAAATGAGTGATTTTTAAAAGATTTAATTTATTTATGCATAGAAGAACTGGGGTATAGGCCAGAGGTACAGGGGGTGAGAGGATTCACCAGAGACAGGGCGGGGAGCAGAACAGGCAGATCTACTGAAATACACTGCTGAGAGAGCACTGGGTGAGACAGAAGAGGTCTGCTGTGCCATATGTGGATTAGCTTCCTGGCCGAGGATCAAACTCTGGCCATAGCTATAATAGCATGATAGCACTGAGACTTTAACCCTATACCACTAGGGAGTTCCAAGTGAGTGATTATATTAGTACAGCTGTTATTTTAAAAAAGATCAATGTGGGAATAAATTAAATCCCTACATGACTTGTCTTTAAGGCAATATTAAAGAACAGGAGCTTTTCAAATAATCGGGATTTGCAAAGTATGGCAAACGGAACAAGATCTAATATGCATTTGGGATCAGAAAACAAACACTAAATTAAAAAAGAAGTTCATGTCAGTTGATATTTGTCTCAAAATTAATATATAATCTGTTCCCTGCAGAATTTACTAGTTCAAGAGATGCTGTAAGAAAGTGCTAGTGCAAAGTATTGGGTTTTACTGGCAGCACAGAATCCCAAGTTATATAACCTTTTGTAGGTCACTTAATTTCAAAATGCAAAGTCTCTAGTTTCATTCCCTGCCAATCACCTTATTTCAAAGATGTAATCTTAAGGCAATTAAGGGATAATGTAGTTCATTTTTAGAGAGGGCCAGGAACTGAAAGCACCGCTGAGGTTTACTACAGGTATTTGCACAGGCATACTGCATGTGATCTATAGGGTCAGTGAATGAAAGCATCTACTCATAAAGTTTTTCTGCTAGAGGGATGCTATGATGGTTACAAAATAAATCTCGAGAACTTTCGATTCATCGAGATGGATGTGCAAAGTGTTCCAAACTATCTAAAAATTAAAAATGAATGCACATATTTTTAAACTTTAAGGTCTCATTTTGAAATAGGTTCCACAAAGTAACAATGATAGGATTGTGGTGGAGAACAAAATAAACTAGTGAACAAGTCATCCACAGTCTCTCTTTGGCATTCCTTCTCAAAGACATTGGAATTAATAAACCATACCTAACCATGATTTTAACATAAAAATAAATCCTACTCACTTTTATCTTCTCAAATTCTCACTTAGCCTAGTGTAACTCATTTGAATACATTAAAGGCTTAAGACAGTGACCTAATTTTAATGAAGAAAAATGGATGTCAATAAACTATTTTCATTAAACACAGAAAATAGGCCTTCACTAACTTTACTTTCATTTTAAATGATCTTATTTTCTTTCCTCTTCTACTTCACTTGTAATTATAAACCTTTTAGTTGGTATGACAACACAAAGCTGATTTGATTCAGAATCAATATTTTGGTCCATGCAGGGGTGAAAAATAGTTAAAAGTTCTATGCAGCTGTTAACTCAGCAAAGTCATAGACAAAATGCCCCAGTCAGGTAACCAAAGTGCTTTGAAAAGAATGGGTTGTATGATGCTGTGATATAAATCTGAGAAACAGTTTAATTTTGGTATGTGAAAATCACAGGAATAAATTAGTGCAAATAGAACACTATTATTTCTGGAATACAAACTTATTTTTTTCCTTGACTTTTTCTGCACCCTGGTGCAAAATATAGAAAACAGAATTCAGATTCTCAATTCCACCATATATTAGCTACCTGGCAAACTTGTGGCAACTACATTTGTGTGCCACATATTCATTATCTAGTTTTCTTTATTATTTAATTTCAACTTCACTTGTTTTTTATTGTAGTAAGAAAATTTAACGAGAGAGCTACGCATTTTTAAGTGCGCAGTACAGTGCTATTAACTATAGGCACAATGGTGTCCTGTAACTCTAAAATGTGTTCATCTTGCATAACTGAAATTTTATGGCTGCTGAAGAGCAACTCCCCATTACCTCCTCGTCCAAGTCCCTGGCAACCATTATTCAACTCTCAGCTTCTACTAGTTTGAGTACTTTAGATACTTCAAGTGGAATCATGCAGTATCTGTTCTTCCATGATTGCTTATTTTATGTAGCATGATATTTTCCAAGCTCATCCATGCATCAAATGGTTAACTTTGGTAGATAAGTTGATGGCAACTGGACCACACCTTGCTCTATCAGTTCCCTGCTCCAGCTGTTTAACAGCTGTCGTGCAGTCAAAATTGAGTCAGACCTTGAGATGACTTCCCTGCCAGCTGAGGTAAGAACATTGTTTTGATGTATGGAAATACTGCTTTTTAAAAAGTCAAGGTCTCCTGGCAGCCCCTCTGTAACCTACTAGGCTTCTGAGCTAGAGGTCATGCATATTACATCAGGCTGTCCCTGCATTCAAACCAGGATCTCCAAGACATGATTCCCATAGCAACACACAGAAATGTTACTGATCACAGAGATAAAACTGTCAGCAGAAGTGTCTAATGCCACCCTTGATTTTTTTTAAGCAAGGTAAACACAGAACTCAATTTTTTTCAAAATAGCAATTTCTTTCAAGAAAAAATCAACAACTGTGTTAAAAGTTACCAAATATCACACAAACCAAGGTACTTAAACTTGGAAAACCATCTATGAAATAGCTGTGCCATTTATCTAACTCATGATTCACAGCACATAGTCATGGACAAAATGCCCCAAACAGATAACTAAAGGCTTAGAAATAGCTACTTGAGTGACCACATGGAAAAAATGCTCAAACCATTATAATTAGTGAGAGGAAACAGTCTCAGCTAAATTCTGTACCAATATACTTTATATTTGATTTCCAGTCACCCTCTATATATACACACTCTATTATTATGAGAAATGTTCTAAGGGGAAGGAACTTTTTAAAAATTTTGCAGCTCTATTTTTGAAAAGCAGAATGCAATGAATTTTTTTAATGTAAGAAAACACTATTACAAAACAACTATTAAATAAAATCTGGGGAGACAGATTTTTCAGGTCTAAGGAAAAAAACCATTTCCTTGAAGAAATATGGTTTTTTAAACAAGGATATATGGCTTACCAGAAAAATGAAGTTAAAATCATTTTGATATTAGAGCCAGCTTTTTATCTTTTTATATTCAGGGGAACTTTTCTTTGTGTCTAAATAAACCATCCACCAACAGAGACAAGTTGCCTGGATTATAAAACCACATAAAGGCGAGACCACCCTTACATGTCACACGTCCTTTTTTCTCCCAAGCGTAGACAATACACTCCTTTTCTGGTACCTCTTTTAAGTCAGACAATGAAATGGAATATATCAAACAGAAGCTCAGGAGCAACTTCCATAGGTGGTCCATCAGGACCCAGCACAAGTGGCAAGACAGATCTTGGCAGGGAAGACATGGTCTTACCTTTGCTTTTTCCAACTGGGCCTGGGCCTGTCGCTCTGCTTCTCTGCGCACTGCCTCCCGATCTTCCTCCAAAGAAACATCTGAATCGGACGGACGGCTGGTGTAGGAGTCTGCCGAACCCTTGAGAAGAAAATTTACATTTTAAAATAGATTCTGTCTATGATTTTGTGTTGGAAAACTCTCATTGACATGGCAGTCAGCTTCCTAGATTGTGCTATAAATTCCTAAAAAGAGGAAAAAAATCATCCGTTTGGTAGCAAACCAGCTAGAAAAATCCTGTTCCTATCCATAGACCATTCACTAGGATAGTTGTATCCACCAAGTTACCCTCATCCCCAAGGTTTATGTTCCAATTACTATCCTTTCTGGAAGCTAGAACAAGTTCCTTCAGAATTAAACCAGCTCTGTGGTGCAGTGCAGAGCTGAAGGGCATAGATGGATTTGAAGGATAGCTTCAAGAACCATCTACACGCTAGAACAAGTATTGGCAACTGGGAAGAAGATACAGTAATAAAAAACATAAAAGAAAGTCTGAGTTACAAACTTGAATTCCCCCAAATGTCACTATCATGAGATGACTCCCACTTTAGCTTAAGCATCCTTTTGTACCTGTTTATTCACCTGATACCTTCTCTGACAAAACTGTAAGACACCAGCAGTCAGCCTCACTCAGTCTTTAAGCACCCCTTTTTAAAATACCTTTAAATACATATTATAAAAGCTGTCTACAAAAAACACCTGTCTGAGACCTCTCCCACAGGGATAAATCACAACATAGGAAAAGGAGCTCAGGAAATTGCAGGAATCTTCCTAGCTCCCTCTCTTGCAATCAGGATCGCGTTACTAAATCAAAGGAGTCGCTGCCTGCACTCACCACAACAACAGCAGAAGCAACGACAAAAAAACGTCTCCCCCCAAACAAAAGCCCTTGAGCTTACACAGATATCCGAATTCTTCAGCCTTCCTCCCTTGGCTCTTTTCAGAAGCCTGATCCAGGTGGCCTTCATTAGCCAAACAACGCCTTTCTCGTCCGCAGCTGCAGCCCCGGGAACCGATCCTCCGTGAGCACTGAGCCCGGAGGAACCCCTATTCCTTTCCTATCCATGCTCTGGACAAGCCCCTCTCTCCGTCCCTTGCTGCCTCCCGGGCTTTCACTCCCTAGCCCGGAGGACTCCAATCCAAGGAGAATCTTATTTTCCCATTCCAAGGGAGAGAAAACAAACACGCCTATGCTTTATATTGCTTTAAAAAGAAAGAACACTTCAAGTGCATTCAAAGACAGGCATCAAGTCAATCTAAACTTAAAGCATCTTAGTGCCCTAAAAATTCTCTTCCCGGTTCATGTCGTTAAAAGGAAATTAGTTGTAACAGAACCTTTAAAAAAAAAAAAAAAGCCTAGAGCAAAACGTATGCAGTGACATTTGCAAGTGCAAAGTTCAAGTCTTATCTTCAGAGATCTGGGAAGGGAGGGGGGCGCAGGACTCTTTCAGCTCACTGGGCATGCTCCTAAGTAGCCTTTTTACGCAGTTGCTCACATCACACTGTTAGTCTCTATCAAATTGCCATTTTACATCTGAAGTGTAAACAGCTGTAAAGGGCATTCTGGCTCTATAGTAACTGGCACATGATATGTTTGTTTCAGATGAAACATTCTGTCAAAGAAAAAGTATGTAATCTTTCCATTTATTGATCCCTTTCCATTACCTTGATACAGAAAGTGTATCCTATGCAATAAGACAATTCTTCAATAATAAATGTTAATAAACATATTATTGGACGGAAAAAAAGAAAAATACTGCTTTTGATTGTCTGTGACTTCCCAAGTAAGAAGAGAGCTTTGCCCATTTGATTAGGACTTGAAAGTAATCACAGCTCTAAGCAATGAGTTTAACCAAGCTCAAAGTGATATAGAAATGCTTCTCCAACTTAGAAAATACTGTTGAAAATAAAGTCACAGAAATAAATAACAGTACAAATTGTTACGATAACAATTATGAAGAAATTTTAAAGCTTGGTTGATTAGTTAGCTTGAGTTTAGATTCATAGAACAATTTAGTGCAAACTCTAATAAAAGAAGTTTTGAGAAGGAAAAAGTTATAATGCCTTGTACTAATGAAACTGTATTTCCAGGCTCCTTAAACATACAGTTCCATCACTGAATCCCAAACCACATTTTTGTTTGAGTGTGATGGGGGAGTATACTGTAAACTCTGATGAAAATGAAAGAAAGGCATTCTTAAAATTTTCCTATGGTGGAGCATTTTGGAGGTAGACATGGTGTGTATGCTACACACATGTGAAGAGGTGAGAACCTTGTAGGGTAAATGAAGATGGCCAGGCATTTACACCGCTACCCTCTGTGGCTATCACCTGCTGCTTTCATTATCCTAATGCAGGAGGCCCTTGGGAGCATGGGCATGGGGCATGCGTACCTGATGGTAGACACCCAGAGTATGGTGTGGGCATGTGTAAGTGGACACACCTGAGCCTGAAGGTAGAAGCTGTAAGGGTGGCATCACTCAGAGACAAACATGGCTGGTTTAACAGCTACAAAGAGGATGAAACCACAAGAGAAAAACCAGAGAGATCCCAAAGAGACAGAATAAAGATTCCCTGCCTCCTGCCCTTTTCCCTCTCCCCCCAAGGCTTGCTCCACAACAATTGGCATATAGAGAGCATTAAAGTCTAAAAGTCACTGAGGGCTCCAGGACCCTCCTTTATCTGGCTGCACGAATTGATAGAGAACCTGCCTTCCGTCGCTGGCACTGCAACCTAAGTCATATATAGTGTTGTAAACAAACTTTACCTTAATAAAATAAAATCTTCCTTACTTTTCTTCTCTTTCTTTCTCTTTTTTCAACTCTGAGCTAAGACCAATTTTGACAAAAATGCTAGAAAACAAAGTAGTAGAATAAAAATTATAGATTGAATGCATCTTAATTGTTGGTACCATAACATAGATTATTTATGTTGCTATGAAGTGAAACTTAAGGTGCATGGAGGATAGAGAACGTACTGAGATTTTTTTGTTCAAGTGAAATTCACGAGTTTTTCTACACAGACATTAGGGGATTCCTACCCTTCCAGAAAATTTCCTAGAGCAGGTGGAGCACAGTAGGAAATGATCCAGAAGTACAATTATATCAATAAAGGACCTCAGCTCCCACACTCACAAGTGTTGACATTTTAGATCCAAACACTATCAGAGTTCAGGTCACACCTCTGTGAACAAACAAAATTTCTGTCATTTAGAACCCCATAATGACAGGAAAAGCAGCACACTTGTGTGCCCATGCGTGCATGCACGCGCACGCGCGCGCGCGCACACACACACACACACACTCCATATGCAATCTCATTCCCTTTTCAACAAAATAAGAATTTAAGTCCTTTGCTAATAGACAGATGTAACTTATTGCAGTTATGTTCAGAAGTGCTTCCAGGTTTAAGTAATTAAGCAATGACAATTTTAAAAATGTTACATTGACTTTTGGCATATTTATAATTTACGAGCTTTTGACTATTTTATAAAATGAGATGTTACAACGAACAAGTGTAAATTATAGGAGTCACAGTTTCCCTCCTTGTATCTGTAAAATAAATTTCATTGTGGAAGCTACATGTGCCCTTTCTAGAAAAAGAGACATAAATTACCATCACCTGAAATTCTCCTATAAAAGATAGCAGCTATAAAACAGTAGCATGTTTTACTTTCCAGAGTTCTTGCATTTTTGAAAGTCACTCTCTCAACATGTGCATTACAATTAATTTCCTTCCTTCTGGGAATGGGAAGTTAGACGTGGTATAGCTAATTAAGCTTTTGCCTTTGTACCATATGGACTTTCTGGGTCATTCTGCCTCAAGTAGTCTTCAGATAGGAACAGCTGGCAGTGATTTCCATAAACTCAAGAAAAGGTTCATTACAAGATGTACTTTTGATCTCTTGGGTTCCTACACTGTGATAAACTTGTCTTTGGTAGTATTTGTCCTTGCAAATAACTTACATGTTCAGCTTTCCTTAGCTCCCTTTCCATATCTTAATATGGAATGGCAATTCCTCAATGTACAGTTCTCACAAGCAACTTGCACCTAACACCTACCAATACCTCACCCAGGATCTTCTACTATTATCCTCAGAACTTTTACTCCAAATAAGTTTTCTTTGCACATAGGAAAATTTAGTTTAATTGTATTAATGCTTTTATCTACCCCTTCAATTTGTCTTTTTCTATTATTATGTCAAATATTTGCAAAAAAAGCATAATCCTTTTCCTTTTGTTTATTTATGAAGTTGGCTTTTTTGACAGTGTAATCTATTCTTTCACTGTCATATATATTTCTGGGATCAGTTTTCTTAGTATTCTTATATTTTCTCTTTTAAAGTCAAAAGGATAAGATTCATTAGCCTACTCAAAAGGTTGACCCCAAACAGTCAACTATTTCCGCAGGCAATCTTTTTATGACATATAAAAGCAGTGTTGGTGGACAAAATCAATTTCTCATAGTATACTAAAATCTTCAAGAATTTAAACCACCTCCTTGTATATGGGATTATGCTACGTCAATGACTAATTTAACTGTTTACTCCTACCAGTTATAGGATAGGCAGGCATCTCGTGGCCATACTGATCAAAGCCCCCATTTTGGAAAAAAGGAAAACTGGATAGACTTCTGAGGTGAAGGAGGAGAGAAAGGATTCTGTGCTATATTCTTAGCTTGTATTGCCTAGGGAAGGTCTTTTTGTTTGTTTGTTTTTTATGTTGTCATCTCTTTTTACAGTTCAAAAGAATTAAACTTTTTCTATGAAATGATTTGGATCTCACTGAGAAAATGAATTGTTATCCCCTCCTTTGCTGATATCTTCAGAGACAAAACCAAAAATCATTTACTGATAAAGAGAGTTTCTGACTCAAGAAATTAAAAAATGGGTATTGAGGTAAATCACATGTTCATGAATATTGTACACTTTAGTTTGCAATTGTCACATAATCATTATGCAAATTCATAGAATATTGAAAATCCCAAAGGTAATGGTTGGTGTAAAATGTTTGGTTTAGTGTAAAAATGTTAGCAAAAGTAATGGAAATAAAGCTATACAAACTCATACTTTTATGATTATGTAGAAGCTAAAATATTAAGTTTCTATTTTCCCAAAGGTGTAGGAAAATTTGTAAAGTAGGTGTAACTATCATATGCACTGATGAAGACATGATATTTAGTGAAAGAAAGAAAGAAAGAAGGAAGGAAGGAGGAAAGGTAAGGTAAGGTAGGGAAGGGAAGGGAAGGGAAGGGATGGGAAGGGAAAGGAAGGAAAAAAGGAAGAAAGGAAGAAAGGAGGGAAGCAAGGAAGAAAGGAAGGAAGCAAGAAAGCAAGAAAAAAGAAAAAATCCCAAACAACTACATGCATTTACTGAGTACCATTAATGCTGTAATTAAGTTAAATGATGGGAACATAACTGTGAAAAAAAGATAAAAGCTTTGGTTTCATCATGAAGCTTGATAGTCTAGTGAGAGACTAATTAAAAAAAAAATCAGAAAAAACAGGCTGATGTAATAAAATGATAGTGGGAAAATGCTACTTTAGTTAGGATAATAGATACTCTAAGTTGACATTTAATCTGAAATAGCCCAAAAGATGAAGAAAAAAGGTTTTCCCTGGGATATGTTGAGAGCAGAAATGTCCAACAAAAGAGAACAGTATATACTAAGACCCGGAGGACAAGAAATACTTAGCAGTTTGAGAGCTGAAAAAAGATCATAAGCTAACATAACCCTTTTCAAGAGGCTTTATTTAAGCTTTCTCTCCTTTCCTAGTTCTTTCACTCTGCAAATACATACATACTCAAACACTGGAATATGAATTTTGGGAAGTCTTTTCACTTATACACATTGTCTTACAGAAATGCCTCATCTTTGATTTTCTTGATCTGATGAGGCATTTAAATTGTCAGGAAATTCCACATTATTGGGAAAATCATGTCATCTGAGATCGTTCTGTGGTTTTCTTCCTAGGCCTTCTTAAAGGCTAAAATCAGCATATTTTGAGACTATTCTAAAAATTGTTACTAATTGGATCAATCCATTTATAAGATTAGATTATGTATATGCATAATTACTGCTAATTTTTAATGATGGCTTTCACAGTGCTAGGCACTATGTTGATTCACAAGCATTACATTATTTAATCTCTAATTATCTACATTTTTACTGATGAAAAACTGAGGCATAGAGATTATAAAGTTAGTAATCAGTGGAGGTAGGAGTTATCACTGAGCAATTTGTATCAGTTCATAAAAAAATAAACTGGAATCCCTACATGCAACAGATGTTTCTATTAGTCAAAAATATATCTCTGTTCTGTTTGCCAGGTACCCATATAGCTTTTCAAATGCTTATAAAGTGTCATGGTGACTTTCAAATTCCAATTTCTTAGCGTGTGTGTGTGTGTGTGTGTGTGTGTGTGTGTGTGTGTGTCTCTCTCTCACACACACCAACCCCCATCCCCCCACACACATTCATAGATTCTCAGTTTATCTTGCCAAAAAGGTAGCATAAGAAAAGGTGCAATGAGGGTCCAATGACACCCAGATAATGATTGTTTCTCATTCATCAATATAATGCTGTTTGTGGAAAGGATTTGAAGAGTTGGATAGTACACTGAGATTTTCCTCACTACAGCGTGTATCTCAAAATTGTAAAGCATTCTTTTCATTATTCTTCTACAATGGAAAGTATATAACTAGAATAGGAAAACAATGGAAGTCAAGAAACCAGCTATTTAAATTTTTCTCTCTTCCCTGAAAATGAACATAACTTTGGCAAGCTGGCCTTCAGTAGCCTCTTTGGCAGCTAATCTTGCCGAAAGTTGGCTGGAAATCAAACATCTTCTGAGTAACCTTTAGTTCAATAAAACAGTTGCTAGCTTTCAGCACTGAAGCTGAAATTATTAAAAAAAAGAACAAATGGTAGGTACAAAGCTAAGAGACTTGCTAACATACATATCTGTGCATATATTTAAGAGTAATATATTAAAATACTGTCATCACCAAGTTATTCCTTAAAGTGAGGGTGTGATGGCTGTTTAAATTTCATAGAAAAACCTCTGGCTAACATTTGAAAAATTTGACATTACTAAAAAGAAAAATTTTGAAAAATCAAATGGCCAATTTTAATATTATTTTGAGTTTTGAGCTCAAGCATAGGATAAATAATTTCCCTTCATAATTATATTACAACATGGTGTGTAGGAGGGATTTTTGGGCTTATAATTTATGTTTACTGATGGGGATAGATGCCAAGAATTTTTCTTATGAAAACCTTTACCTTTCTGTCAAAGTTGAATGGAAATGAGAGGCAAGAAGCAGATACTGCCTGGGAGAGTTGGATTTTCCCAAAACATTGCTGAAAATAATTAAATGAAGGGAAAGGAGTTAGTGAGTTATACACAGGAATTTTTGGTGTAGGAATTCATGGTCAGTATAGATAGCGCCAGAAACTCTGCAAGGACATCACTACCTTTTAAGTCTTTCTACTGAATCATTCACATTAGCATACACATATTCTACATTTTTCTCTGCATAAGAAAATTGTCTCTTGACTCCATTTTCTCTGCCAGTTTGCACCCCATTTCTTTTTTTCTTTTTTCTTTTTCTTAAAGATTTATTTATTTATACAATAACCAGGTTACAGGCCAGAGGCACAGGAGGGTGAGAGACTTCACCAGAGACAGACCTGGGAGCAGAACAGGCAGATGGACTGGAAACACTGCTGAGGGGAGCAGCGAGCGAGACAGGAGAGGTCTGCTGTGCCATGTAGGAATCTCCCTAGCCGTCCGGGAATCGAACCATGCTACAGAGGCTGCAGACAGCTTCACAGAGATGCGCTCAACCCGCTGTGCCAACGTGCACCCCATTTCTTTGCTCTTCCTTCTTTGCAGAAAACAATGCCTACCTGAAATTGCTTATACTAATTATTCTTCAGTTTTCTCTTAAATCCATCCTCTGTTACCACTCCACAAAAACCATTCATTTAGATCAATCAGGCCACCAACGACATATGGCTAAATCCATTGTTCAATTCTCAGTGATAACCTTACTTAACCGATCAGTAGTACTTAGCATGGCTATTTAATATCAACCTTTATCCCTTGTTTGTGTTCTCAACTTGGTTTCCAAGAAGTGACTCTCAGTCTTTGACTTGACTGCTTCTTCCAAGTTTCTTTTCTCAGATTTCCTCTTTTACCCATCTCTTATACTCTCACCTCAGACACACACAATCTTCTTTTATTCCAACCCCACTGACCTCCCTGATGTTCCCCATGGGCACCTCCCTGTATCCTCTATCACACCTCCAAGTTACTGCCCAAATGTTGTTCTTCTCGATTAGGCCTTTCATGACCATCCAGCTTAAAACTGTAATCCCCATTTCTGAGCTTACCATGTTCTATTTTTTTTTAAAAAGCGCCGTTATCTTCTACCATACAATATAACTTAATATGTCTGTATCTCTGCAATAGAAACATGAAGGCAAAGAGTGTTTTCTATTTTTCACTTAATTGTTCCAAGTTCCTAGAATAGTGCTTGGTACAGAATACTCACTCTGTGAACATGCGCTGAATGAAAGAATAAAAATTACTAGGAGAAAACCTATTTTACCTCACAATCTATATCTCAAATCTTTTCCACTGTACAGAGTCCTCTTTAGCATTGCTAAACATTTCAAAACATTCTTAAACATTCCTAAATGTTCTCATGACTTTTCATAACAATCTACTGAACAAAAGCAAATGTTCAATGGATATTTACTATAGTGAGTAAAAGAATAAAGACTTCAGTTTGAAGAAATACTTGATGATTTATCATAAACCTTAATAATCACCCATTTTATTAATTTAGTGAATATGTCAACTACAGGTCAGCTAGTTTAATATGCCCCATACCAACCAACACTTTTTAACAAGTCATTATTTTAAAAGTTACATAACATCCTTCTAAGAAATTCAAAAGTGATTTTGTATTTTGAAAATGTGATTAAAGTTTATTTTCAGTGAAGTTTCCTATCCCATTAAATCTTCCTCAACTTATGATGGGGGTTATGTCCCACTAACATCCCCCCATCATAAGTTGAAAACACCTTAAGTCAAAATGCATTTACTGGGCCTCCATGGTGGTGCAAGGGGTTAAGCACAGCACTATGAAGCTGTCTGCAGCCTCTGCAGCATGAGTTTGATCCCTGGCCGGCCAGGGAGCTACCCACATGGTGCAGCAGACCTCTCCTGTCTCGCCCACTGCACCCCTCAGCAGTGTATTTTGGTTAGTCTGCCTATTTTGTTTCCCACTCTGTCTCTGGTGAATCCTCTCACCCCATACATCTCTGGTCTGTACCCCAGCTCTTGTGTGAATGAATAAATAAATAAATTTAAAAAACACACAACAGATTCCATGTATTCATCCCAAAGTTAAGAAATTAGTGTTGTTACCTTAACTTAATTGTAATTGAATGAACTTTTACTGAAGTACTGAATGCCAAAGGCATATCACCTCCCATATCTCTGGCCTGTTCCCCAGTTCTTATATGCATAAATAAATAATTATTTTTAAAAAATGCATTACTAAAGCTAACCTACCTAACCCAAGGCTTAGCCTAGCCTAGCTCAAATGTGCTCTGAACATTTACATTAGCCTGCAACTGGGCATAATCATTTAGCACAAAGCCTATTTTATAATAACATATTGAATTATCTCATGGAATTTATCACATACTGTATGGAAAGCAAAAAAAAAAATGATGTGTTAGGAATCAAAAACAATATATCCAAAAATAACACTGGCAACAGGGTATTCAGTAGAATAACTACTGTTCACCCCCATGACCACGGGTAGACTGAGAGCCTCAGCCTCTGCCCAGTTCATGAGAGAGCATCTATCCACACATCACTAGCCCAGGAAAAAGGTCAAAACTCAAAATCTGAAGTACAGTTTCTACTGAATGTTTATAGCTTTCACAATATCATAAAATAAAAAAAATCATTAAGTCAAAACATCATAAGTCAGAGACCATCCATATCCACACTTCTTCACTGCAGGGACTTAAAGTTCCAATCCTAAAACTGCTAATGACTCACTGTGCAGCCATGTAAAGTCCTGTAAATATTCCCCAGGCTAACTTCCACCTTTGTAAAATGAGTCTTTACTAAATTGAAGCTACGAGAAAAAACTTCTTGAAAACGTTTTTACAAAAGGTTGAAAAATACATTTAAATGTGACATATTGAGACTATTTACTGACTGTTATGTCTTATGCACCTCCCCTGCTATTTCTATGTGGATCGTTTAAATTCACAGCTGAAAACATGACCAAACATTTAAATTCTAGTCAGACAGAACATTTGAAAATCAAGCCAGCATAGGAGGACAGTGGAAAACATATTTGAAAGGATTGCAGCTGGCTAAACTGAACAAATATAAAACTCTGGAAGATCATAATGGACTCTCTACTACTAAATAAAGGTCACATCAAAGACAACATGTCTAGTGGAAAGCCATCTTTGAGTGACAGCACAATCAAACAATGACTCTTGACTTCTGCCTTTCCAGACCAGTCCTCCCAGGTGGTAACAAATAATCAATCCACAGACAGTAAGGAGAGTCAGCATTTGTGTCTTCTAGGGACTTGCCAGCTGTGAAAAGGGATATGGCTTCAGTTCTTACAGAGCTGACCCTCTCAAATTTTCTTTGTATATACATGTATATACATGTAAGATTAATTGATAAAGAAAATAGCAAGAGATCATTAGCTATATATAGACAATGACTATGTGTAGAAAATTTACCCAAAAATTATCTAGTCACAAGCATCTGGAAAAAGTATTCAATGTTATTAAACATAATATTATTTCCTCATTACACTGTTGAGAGGATACAGTAAAACTGGTGCTTTTATACTTTGTTGGTAGTTCTTGACATTCATATAACTCTAAGCAAACGATGTCCTTTTGATTTGTATGGAGATATGCATCAAGATGATATATCTAGACTAATTATTTTATTTCTAGGACCTATTTATTAAGACAATTTTAAATTTTTCAAAGATTTATTTATTTATGCATACAAGAAATGGGGTATAGGCCAGAGGTATGGGGGTTGAGAGAATTCACCAGAGACAGAGTGGGGAGCAAAACAGGCAGATCGACTGAAATACACTGCTGAGGGGAGCAGCAGGAGAGTCAGAAGAGGTCTGCTGTGCCATGTGGGATGCTCCCTGGCCAGCTGCGGGATGGAACTCGTGCTGCAGTGGCTGTGGATAGCTTCATAGGTTGTGTCTGGTTGTGTCTTACCCCCTTGTGCCACCAGGAAGGCCCGACAATTTTTAAATTTTAGTTCATGTAGTTATAAGACTATTACACTGCCTGAAAAATCATTAAAAAGATTAAGAAAATTATAGACAAATATTTATGTCTACATTATGGTGATCACATTTGGTTAAAAAAAATAAAAACCCCAAATCTTTTCTATAAATACATACATTCATATATAAAAAATACTGGGAGTACACAAAAATAGCAAGGAGATAAGATTGAATTCCTATTTTAAATTTGAATTCCTGTCTTAAATTTGGGGGTCTAATTTAATTTTTTTCTGGAATGTTAGTCATATTTGTGAATAGGAGTAAGCAAATATTTCTTACTGCAATTGAAATGTCTAACAAAATAGCCTGGAAATAATTTTGGTGTCACAAGAAAGGGGGTTTGCACTTTTATATTTTATCTAATTGGCTGATTTAACCTTGATAATTTTTTGCGGGTGAGGAACCTTGATAATTTTTTGCAAACTCTGGGTCTCCTTAAAGACTTTATTTCTTTTTTTAATGTGCATAAAGGAAAATATTGATGCAGTAATTTTTATTAAGAAATAAGAAAAGTACTTAGATATGCAATCTGAACATTTTAAGCTATTACTTTCTCCCACAGAAAATACATTAAAATTATTATTTTAAACTTCCATTGAAAAAGTTAGCTTTTTTCATATAACTGCTTAAATTAATTTAAGGTTAGATACTTAAGCAGGACAAATGACTCAGTAATTTGGTAGTAAATTACTAATATACTGCTCTAAAAGTCTAACCTTCCAGAAAGACACAAGTTTGGTTTAGAGAGGTTTAATATTAAAAATAGGCTACTCGATCAGGGATTTGGTTGGAAAAATGCCAGTGGCAGGAAGCATTTAGTAATAAAGCACAGCTAAGTACCCTACTGACCTAAAATAAAATAGTTAATGCATCCCTTAAGCAGCTAACCTACCTTCAGGAGGTGATTTAAGAACTAAAGCCAATCTGTTCATACAAATCTATGTTTAGAAATAGGTTGCAAAGTTTAGATTGTTTAGCGGGAAATGTGCTATTTGTTATAATGATATAATAGTAATGTTAGAAAATGCAGGCCCCATTAAGAATGTTTAACAAAACACAGGACAATAGGTAAAAGGCAATTCCTATAATATTTCCTGTGTCACAAATAGGAAAGCTTTTGTATTTCAAATATTCAATACACAGTAAGAGGTAAGGGAACAATGTTCCAAGATAGAGGAACCAACATGAAGAGAAGGTTGTCAGAATGTTACGGAGCTAGAGCTTAAGGAAGCAGAGTCTTGGGATAACTGAACTGGATATGCCTTTGGCATTCAGTACTTCAGTAAAAGTTCATTCAATTACAATCAAGTTAAGGTAACAACACTAATTTCTTAACTTTGGGATGAATACATGGAATCTGTTGTGTTTTTTTTTTTAATTTATTTATTTATTCACACAAGAGCTGGGGTACAGGCCAGAGATGTATGGGGTGAGAGGATTCACCAGAGACAGAGCTGGGAACAGAACAGGCAGACTGACTGAAACACACTGCTGAGGAGAGCAGTGGGCAAGACAGGAGAGGTCTGCCCCACCATGTGGGTAGCTCCCTGTCCACCTGGGGATCGAACTCATGTTTGCAGAGGTTGTGCGGACAGCTTCATAGGTTGTGTCTTAACCCCTTGCGCCACCACGGAGGCCCATGGAGTCTGTTTTAATGATTCTATATTACCACTGATTATCCGTGTTCATTGCCTAACATTTCAACAAATTTCATCACATGCCAGGCATTGATGATATATGAACACATAAGACATTTTAAAAGTTTAAAATGTAAAGAACCCATGCATTTTACTACACAAAACTGAAAAATTATGAACAAAATGAAAGTCCAACAATAACGTCAGCAAAAAAAATGATCAATGATAAAGAGTTGATCGCTTCTAGATTTTGACTAATTGATTTCCCTAGGTCTTAGAAATTGATAAAAGACAATCTGGTTTAAAAAATTAGGCAAAAAATAAGAGGAGTAAGACATGGAAAATGACATAAAACAGAGAAAATGCCTAAATTTAGAATATTAAAAGGTGCAAAATCAAAGAAAATATTTCTTATTGAGAAAGATTAAAAATAACGCACTTACTAGAGAATTGACCCTTATGGCTAAAATTTGGTGATATTTGTCAAAATCAAAAATTCTTTTGACTGATAATTCAAATTCTGGTTCTAGGACTTTCATCTTAGATACATTTAAAAAAATGTACATAAGGACAGATGTATGTTCCTTATGGCATTATCTGTGTTAACAAATGACTTTAAATGTCCTAATTCCCCATCAGTAAGGGACTTATTAATGTTGCATCTAGATGATGGCTTATTATTCAGATATTAAAAATAACATGGTAAAAGTAGACTCTCTAAAATATATTTTACAGGGGAAAATATAGGCAGAACACTGGATACTCAATATTCTGCTATCATTTATAAAAATATACTGTTGAAAAGAATGCATACATATGTTAGTATTTAGATTATCTCCAGAACATTTAGGAGACTACATAATAAAATAACCAGAGAAAATATTTAACATCACTTATTATCAGGGAAATGCATATCAAAACTATAATGAGATAACACCTCACTCCTGTGAGAATGGCCCATATCAAAACCCAATGAAAAAATGAAAACAACAAAGGTTGGGGAGGGTGTAGAGAAGAAAGGAGCCCTCTTACACTGTTGGTGGTAAAATAGACTGGTCCAGCCTTTATGGAAACAGTATGGTGCTTTCTCAAAACAGTAAAAATAGATATACCATATGGCCCAGCAATTTCACTTCTAGGTATCTATCCAGAGAGCACAAAATGACTAATTTGAAGGGATATATACACTCTTATGTTCATTGCAGCCCTGTTTACAGCAGCTACGTTATGGACACAACCAAGATGCCCACTGTCAGAGCAGTGGATTAACAAGATGTGGCATATATACACAATGGAATACTATTCAGCTATGAAAAAAGATGAACTATTGCCATTTGTGAAAATATGGATGGAACTGGAGGGGATTATGCTAAGGGAAATGAGTGAGAATGAGAGAAACAAATCCCAGATGATTTCACTCACGTGGGGAGTACAGAAATAACAAGCAGCTGATAGCAATGGCAGCAAAACACAAAGGAACTGACAAAAGTAAACCAAAATAAATCCTAGAAATAAGACTGCAGAATTGAGGCCACTAAAGGTGGAGGAGAGTGGAAACAAAGCTGAGAGAGGATACCATGTACTATGGTAAAGGACTATGGGTGCTTGGATGGTGGTTTGGGATGGTGATCAACATCTGAGGCAGTATGAACCTATTCCCCTAAATTGTTTTTTTTTTTTAATGGAAATCTGATTCTTTTTTTTAAAGATTGATTTATTTATACAAGAACCGGGTTACAGGCTGATGCATGGGAGGGTGAGAGGATCCACCAGAGACAGAGTAGGGAACAGAACAGGCAGACTGATGAAACATACTGCTGAGGGGAGCAGCAGGTGAGTCAGGAGAGGTCTGCTGTGCCATGTGGGTTGCTCCCTGGCCAGCTGGGGATCCAACTCGTGCTGCAGAGGCTGTGGATTGCTTCACAGCGCTGAGCTCAACAGACTTTGCCACCAGGGGAGGCCTCTCCCTTAAATTGTACACAGTGCTATATACAGTGCAATGTTACCTCAATAAAGAAAAAAAATAGCATAAAATAATCAGGGGTTGGTATTACAAATCTCTATGGCTAGGTCATAATCCAAATTCATTCAACCAGAAATGGATGGGTAGGACAGTGTTCTATATCCAAGTTCACACACATCATAGCCTCTGCCCTACATATTTGAAATGTAGCTTTGCATCTAAGGAACAGACTTAAATTTTGCTAAATGTTGACTAAAATATAAATAGCCATACATGGTGAGGGCTACCATATTATATAAGGTAGTTTTATTTATTTTTTAAAGATTTATTTATGCATACAAGACCTGGGGTTCAGGCCTGAGATGTGGGGGGTGAGAGGATTCACCAGAGACAGAGTGGGGAACAGAACAGGCAGATCTACTAAAATACACTGCTGAGGGGAGCAGCGGGCAAGACAGGAGAGGTCTGCCATGCCATGTGGGTAGCTCCCTGGCCATCTGGGGATCGAACTCATGCTGCAGAGGCTGCAGATTGCTTCACAGTGTGGTGCTTAACCCCTTGCGCCACCAGGGAGGCCCTAGGGTAGCTTTAGATGATCTGGGTATGAGAGTTTCCTGGCCAAACAGCATCAGCCTGTTTTTCAGGCCACTTCTCAGGTTCATCCTTCTTAAGATATACTTCCCACCAGTGTGCTCTGTCCTAGACTCAGGTGTGGGAAAGATTTTCCAGGACCTATTTCTGTCTGTGTGAACCATGTATTTCATGAACACAAGCTTATTAGTATAATTCTAGCCCTTTACATTCCAACCTCTGTCATCAATTAAATCACAGCAAAACGAACATTCTATTAGGTAGGAGAGGTGGGCGCTCCTACCTGTTACTACTGACAACAGAACCGGAGGCTAACAGCCAGGAGTATAATTTCCCCAGCTGGCACTGTGTCTGAAGACTTGGTCTCAGCAGTGAGAATTGATAACTGTTGACTTTTCTGCTTTTTACTTTCAGAAAACCCACTGTTCTCCTTCTACAGAGTGGCCCTGGAGGTACTGACAGCAAGGCAGCCCTCTCCACAGGGAGGGCACTACAGAGTTCCTCAAACAGGAGAAACTGTGCTGGGAAAATGTAAATATAAAATTTGGATTGCATTGGGATTGTATGGAGAAAAACCTACACATTTCTAACTGGTATCCCTCAGTTAGAATATTATTTATTTGTTTTCCTATTCATATTTTTTTCAGTGATGTGACAATTTGAGAATATTCTGATGCATCTTTCTCTAAAAATAACCTGAATAAATTAGTTTTCCTAATTAATAATTTCTTGTGTACTTTAGAAAGTAATTTAAAGCAGAACCATACTCAAAATAGGTCCACACCCCCATTTGGAGTACACTTTGGTTCTCAAAGACAGTAATACTCAAGGGTTTTTAGCCAATCAACCTTTCATTTTTTGACTAAGACACAAACAAAATGAAAATGTCACAGATTCTGTCAACATTAAACAAAATGTCTAAAGGCATTAGGAGTACTGCTATTCTTGAGAGAAAAGCCTTAAACCTAATCGAAAATTTAAAATGGCAATTAAAAAAATTAAAAAGAGTTTCTTGGGCCTCCCCTGGTGGTGCAGCGGTTGAGCACAGGGCTGCGAAGCTGCCCGCAGCCTCTGCAGTGCCGGTTCGATCCCCAGCCACCAGGGGAGGGTCCCACATGACGCACAGATCTCTCCTGCCACCCGCTGCTCCCCTCAGCAGTGTATTTCATCACTCTGCCTGTTCTGTTCCCTGCTCTGGCTCTGGTGAATTCTCTCACTGTCCCACACTTCTGACTGTACCCAGTGCTTGCATAAATAAAAAAAATCAATCAATCAATCTTTAAAAAACTTTAAAACAAGAAAGTTTCTTGTGAACCTGCAAGAAATTATACTAAGTGAAATAACCCAATCAAAAAAGGACAGACCCTGTATCGCTCAATGAGGTGTCTAGAGAATCTCAAGAGACAGAAAACAGAATAGGGGTTGCTGGGGTTGGAGGGTGAGAATTATCACTACAACCATTAATGCCACAGACTAAAAAATGGTAACTAATTTCTTAAAATCGACATGGTTTCTTATAGTCAGAGTAAGCCTTCAATCTTAAAACCAAGTGACAGAAAGCAAGAAATTATCTCTATTAAGCTAATAAATATATAACAGAAAACTCCAGGAAAACAAGGAGTTTTTATCACATGGCCCTGCATTAAACCCAGTAGCACCCATAGTGGTGCTGGGAGGAAAATGGAGGAAGGGGGAGGTATTCCCCCTCTTGTTTTATTGCTATGTAATTGACATATTGCACTGTATAGGGCCTCCCTGGAGGAGCAATGGGTTGAGACACAGTGCTATGAAGCTATCTGGAGCCACTGCAGCACAAGTTCAATCCCTGGCCAGGGAGGTGACACACATGGTGTAGCAGACCTCTCCTCTCTCACCCACTGCTCCTCTTAGCAGTGTATTTCGGTATATCCGCATGTTCTGCTCCCCACTCTGTCTCTGGTGAATCCTCTCACCCCCTGTATCTCTGGCCTTCACCCCAGCCCTTGTATATATAAATAAATCTTTAAAAAAATATTGTACTGTGTACACTTCAGATGTATACCATACTGATTTATGTATATTATGAAATGATTAAAATAAGTTTAGCTAAAACCATTATTTCATATAGCTACAAAAGAGAAAGAGGAAAAAAAAAGTTTTCTTTTTCCTTATGATGAGAACTCTTAGGATGTACTCTCAACATTTAAGTATACTATACCATGGTGTTAACTACAGTTATCATGTTGTACATTACATGAAGGAGACCTATATTTTTGT
Organism: Talpa occidentalis; assembly: GCF_014898055.3. Classification (NCBI taxonomy): domain Eukaryota; kingdom Metazoa; phylum Chordata; class Mammalia; order Eulipotyphla; family Talpidae; genus Talpa; species Talpa occidentalis. The sequence continues at coordinate 65,284,817 of NW_023601433.1, read as the reverse complement.
GTTTGAAGTTGAAGTCACAATTCCTACCAGTCTCCAACTGTTCACATGCTGATTCATGGAGCTTTTACTATCAAGTCACCACTGAGTTTAATAATTACAGTTCTGAATTATTAATTGATCTAAAGTGTATGCCTCGGATACATTCTGTATAAAGCAATCAAATCTAGAAAAAGAAATTCTGTATGTGCTATATAATTATAAAAATCACAGAACTTCAGGTTGTGTCAGTGTTTTAGGTAACAAATAATTTCAGCACTAAAATACCCAATTAACACTCATTCAGAATGAAAATGTTGACTTATCAGCACATAGGCTGTCATTAGGTGAGTATAATACTTCAAATGTGAAAACTAACATTTCAGGATTTGTATTCAGGACCAGGGGGACATTTACTATAATTACGATTGGGGTTTTCTTTGTTTCTGGTCTCTGCAATTTTGGGCTTTTAGGTTTCCTCAACCCGGTTCCCTGTTCTCCATACAAACTTGACTAGACAGACCATTTCTCTAATGATAATATCTTCTCCAAGCTACTGAAGCATAATATTCCTGTTTCCTAATTAACATAAAGACAATGCCCCTTCAAAACCATCACAAGAAAGAGCTCAAGGTCCATGTATTTCATAATCATTTTCAGTCACTTTCCAGGTCTGCACAGAAATTTAAATGTAATGTCTGAATTAGGGAGCAAAGGTTAATGCTTGGGTTGACATGTATAATTTCAGAAACTGCAAACAAAATAGCTTTCTACAAAGGGGCATTCATAGTGCATTCCCATATTTTATACCACATTCATGTAGAAAGCTTTCTGCTTTGGCTGGCTTTAAATTTAAACACACAGATTATAGCAGGGACCAACAAACTATAGCTGTTGGGCAAAAACCAGCCAGTTACCTCTTTTGCATGGTTCATGAGCTTAAAATGGTATTTATATTTATACATAGTTGAAAACAATCAATGGCAGAATAATAACTCATGACATGTAAAAATTATATGAAATTCAAATTTTAATGTTTATAAATACAGCTTTACTGGAACACAGCCCTAAGGGGTCATTTACATATTGCCTGGGGCTGCTTTTGCAGTACAAGAGCAGAGCTGAGTTGTTCCAATAGAGTTCATGTGGCTTCAAAGAAAAAAGTATTTACTTTTGGCCCTTTATAGAAATAGTTCATCAACTTCTGTACTGCAGGCTTAAAATGAAATAGCTGACATAATATTGATATCTAATTAATCAAATTGTTCCTTATTCCAAGTCTCCTTTTTTTAACAAGGTAACTGAAAGGTTTGGCTTTGGAGGTTGCTGATATGGCAAAAGAAATTTCTTCTCCATCCTCACTCCCTAAATGACATTATTTACACTTAAGCTGGTATATTAGTATAGTTGATTTCTAATCCAGCAACAACTTCAAGTGATGAGAGAATTTTTTTCCCTCCAAATCTATGTCCAAGGCATTTGGAGACACCTTCATGCTAGTTTTCAGCATATCCTCAAACCAGGAAAATGAAACCATCCTTCAAACATAGGTACTTGCATCTCCATTTGTTCAAGCTCTCTTGTCTTTACTATCCTGTCTTTATGACTATTGATACTCACGCTGAGGCTTATGAATATCAAGATCATGGCTCAGGGAATGAGCCCTTGTGATCCCCAAGAAGGGTGAAGGAAAAGTGAATTTTCTGTCACTTGTTAACAGAATCATAGTAAATGTTCCCTTCTATTACCCAGTTTCAGGCAACTAGATCACATAGTGAAAAGAAAAAAAGTCATCAGCAATTAAAAGTTGCTTCTTTGAGTTTAAATTGCCTGACAATTTCCCAGTGCCTAACCCTGAAAACTCAATCCATGGAGTAAATACTACCTCCCAGAGGATTTAGGAAATGATTAACGATGGACTTCAACCCCATTAGCACATGGAGATTATCTTTATTTCAATAAAGATACACATACCTTTCTCTTTATGGCAACATACAGAATAGGGAGGGTGAAGTCACAGGACAGAATAAAAGAGAACAGGACACTTCAAAACACTTAACTCCCAATCACTTTCAATCTCTAGTCACTGTGAAAGCAAGAATACCTCCTGAGGCTACTTCTTAAACTTAAGCTTTTTGCTTTTGCTAAAGGACCAGTGTTACACACTAAATCTGGGGACAGTGTTTCACACTAAATCTGACAGTTACTTGTGTGACCTTGGATATGTTATATGTAACTTTTCTAAGACTGAGTTTCTTTATCTTGAAAATGGAAAAGAGATGGCACCAGTGCACCATGGCTGTGATGTTCAATTACACTTGTAAAGGCTGGTGCTGAGGCAGCCTGGAAAATGCCAGTTGGTGCTACTTAATACTTCTGTTGTTGCACAGGGTACGAAAGACTCTGTAAAACTCCTTTAGAGTGCTAAGTACTTTACAGAACAGAGAAAACCTACCTCAGTGACAAAAGACATTGAAATCATTCAGCAACTCATTGGCTTTGACTAATTGTATATTGCTTCTCTGTCATCTCTCACATCACCTGTCCTTTTTATTCTAAGCCCAAAGAGACACTTCCCTTTCTTATTAATTTAGGATTAACCGCTCAAGGTGATCTTGTCATTCTATTTCTCTCCAGAGTTCTATTTGGCACCTCTTCAGTCACTGACCTTCCCTTAAGCCCTGTCTATCTTCATGGAACCTGAGGTGACACCTCACCTTAAAGCCTTTTCTCACTCATTTGCTGTCCTTCTTAGCACAATTTTTTTAGCGACCTCTCTTTAGTCCTTTCCACCTCAGTCAAAACATGACTTTATGCCTTCTCTGTATAATTTCCCATTCTTCTGCCATTCTGTGTCCTTTGCAACTATGTCACTCTGATACACTTGTCATTACTCTTTTCTAAGCCAGTGCAGGCATTGCAATGCAAATGGATGTGAGAAGGAGGAAGGTTTATTTTTTATATTCACCTCTATTTCTCTACACAAATTTTCAAAATTTCTTCTCACACATTGTCTCTGCATCTTAACTTTTTTTTTTTTTTTGGAAACATGGGCCCTCTCACAACTGAACACTGGCATCATCTCAGTGAAAGGACCAATGTAAGCTTGTACCAATGACACAAGGGCTTCACTAGGGAGCTGCCAAATACTTTGCTGAAAGCAAATCACATTCTCATGAGTTAATAATTCTAATGTCTTGGGCCTCCCTGGTGGCGCAGCAGTTGAGCGCTGGGTTGCGAAGCTGCCGGCAGCCTCTGCCGTGCTGGTTCGATCCCCGGCTGCTCCCCAGCCACCAGAGGAGGGTCCCACATGGCGCGCTGGACCTCTCCTGCCGCCCGCTGCTCCCCTCAGCAGTGTACTTCGGTCCTTCTGCCTGTTCTGCATCCTGCTCTGACTCTGGTGAATTCTCTCACCCTCCCGCGCTTCTGACTATACCCAGTGCTTGTATAAATAAATAAATAAATAAATAAATAAACCTTAAAAAAAAAAAAAGAAACTAAACTTTTAAAAAAAAATAATTCTAATGTCTTATACATTAAATCAAATTAAAAAAAAACTTATGAAAACTCTGGAGGAACATACAGGTTAACCCCAAGGATGAAGAGGATGACTGCAGAAACCCTGAGGGTGACCTCATAGGAGAGAATAAAGCAACAGGCGGTGGGAGCGGGGCTTAGGTTTTGCAGCTAGGTTGCCCAAGCTCTAATTCTGCTTCCACCTCTTATTAACTAGGTGATCGTGGGCATATTTTGAAATAAACCTTAGTTTACCTCATACGTAAGTTGTGGGTGGCAAAAAAAACAGGGTTGTTTTGGACTTCCCTGGTGGCACAAGGGGTTAAGTCTCAGCACTATGAAGTTGTCCACAGCCATTGTAGCAGGAGTTTGATCCCTGGCCGGCCAGGGAGCTAACCCACCTGGCACAGCAGACCCCTCCTGTCTCCCCACTGCTCCCCTCAGCAGTGTATTTCAGTGGATCTGCCTGTTCTGCACATCCCCCTCACCTCTGGCCTACACCGCAGCTCTTGTATGCATGCATTAAAAAAATAGGAAAAAAGGCTTGTTTTGAATAATTACTATATGTAGATCACCTAATAGAGTGTCTAACATAATATTCCATGATAAATGGCTGTTCTCTTCATCCTTCCCTCCTCCTTCCCTCCTCTTCAGTCTTGCACAGTGGGTTTAGATCCCTCAGGGACCTGTGGGACCTGCCAGAATTTCCTTCAGCAAAGAGATAAAGTTTGGGATAAAGAGAAACAGGAATCAGGATATAGCAGTGGAATCAGATACAAATCAGGCTGTGAAGAACATGAGGAAGCACAGCACAGCGTTCAATAAATGTCTGCTGAATAAATGAATGAACAAACGAATGAAAGGGGAAGGCCTTGTTCTGTCTCCATCACAGATAATCGGAATCTTAAAGTAGGGTTTTATGATTCCCCACAAAGTGTAATTCGAGGTGAGGATGGCAATTCTATAGGGAATCATGACCTTCTGGGCCAGTGATTTTACATTTCAGAAGCAAGATTTTGTTATTTCCCACTCCCCCCCAGCAAAAAAAAAGAAAAAAAAAATCACTGGATCTAAGTTGCTTCCTGTATTATCAACAGTGAAAATCGCTAAGGAGAGTGGCATCCCCTGTAGGTAAGAGCCCCCATCTCTGGCAACCACCAATCTGTTCTCTGTATCTATGGATCTATGAGTTCATGTTTCCTTTTTTTTTTTTTTACATTCTGCATATAAGTGAGATCATATAGTTTTTGTCTCTCTGTGTATGACAACTCACTTAGTATTATGCTCTCAAGGTTCATCCATGTTTTTGAAGATGGGAGAATTCCCTTGTTTTTGATGACCAAATAATATTCCAGTGTATCAAATTAACTATTGAAAAAAATGATAGTAAACATTACAGTGAAATTAACTCAAGCACTGGTGGATGTCTAAATTAGTACAACCTTTCTGAAAAGCAATTTGGAAAAACATCTTACTCTTTTAAGCTATATATTCAGCAGTTCTTTTTTTTGGAGTCTATGTGAAGGAAACAAAGAAATATTTATGTACAAAAATGTGCACTGTGGGGTGATACACACACACGTGTGTGTGTGTGTGTGTGTGAGAGAGAGAGAGAGAGAATGTATATATAAAATAGCCTAAATAGCCACCAGTGGGTGATTGGTTAAATTATAGAAGACGTACTTTGAAAGTTATATTCTATAAACTGAATACTCTTTTCGTGTCAAAAGAATGATGGGGATGTTAAATAAACATGAGCTTTTTGTTTTTAACTAGGAGACTACTCCCACCCCCTCTAGGTTAGCTCCCTGGTCAAGTGCCATTAATAGAGATGCAACCTTGTGACTAATAGCTTGAGCTTACCCTGGGTTCATTCTTTTTAAGACACAGAATTTGCTGAAAAGGAAATTCTGGCTGCACTCCACAGAAGTACTGCCAAACTTCCTTCACATCTTGCAACCAGGATGGCAGAACTCACTTTGCTGTGGCCCCTACTTGCACTGTAGGGAGAGACTCAATTTTCAGACATTTTATAGCTATTTGGGGTACTACATAAACTCGTGGAGAGGAAAGGAAAGGGGAATTTAAATATAAAGGAACTAAGAAGCTGCAGCGAGGCTCTTAGATTTTCAGGTATAAGGACTCTTTCATGATTCAAAGAGGCTGGGTCATTATTTATTACTTTAATCCTAAAAATGTGACAAAAATCAAGGTATCGGACTCCAAATCTTCTTTAATACATAAATCCATTACTTGAAATTTTGCAAAGTTAGTTCAGATTTATGAAAGGCCATACTCAATCATCTATACCTGCCAAGCTCAGTCTGCCGGCATTATTTGAAATGCATGACTTTATGTAACATGAGTTAACAGAAATATGAGTTAAATGGGTGAGGGATTACTCTGTGTATAGACACTTTACATAGGTTAATTTCACAACAGTGACACAGATACAATTTCCTTAGTATTCCTCATCTTACGGAAGGGAACTGAGTCTTCCATGGATTGATATATACAATACCAGCAAGTGGCAAAGTTGAGTTTCAACCTCTTCTCTAACTTCAAAGTACATGCTCTTAACCTCTCTTTGAATATTAACAGTTAATATCATTGAAATCAAAGAATTAGAGACTCTAAGGAATGGGAACACCCATCTCATCTAATATCTACTCTGTGTCAGAAAACCGTTTACGCCAGCTCTGCTGAATGATAATGAGCATATGAATCACAAAGGAATCTTGCTTAAATATGGATTCTGTTTCAAAGCATCTTGGGTTGGGCCTGAGAGTCTGCATTTCTAACAAACTCTGAGGTAATGTGGGAACTGCTCATCCATGGAGTGTATTTTGAGTAGAAGGTGGGAGAGGAGCGGCATCTAGTAGTCACACATGTGGCTACTTAAATTGACTTATAAGTTCAATTCTTCAATTGTCACATTTCAAGTGTTCGATAACCATACATGGATACTGGCTACCATTTGGGGCAGCATATATATCTTTATGCATATTTAGATATATATATGTATCTCTAGAGATATATGTATAGATCTCTAAATATGCATAGATATATATATGTACACACATATACATATATAACATATTTCCATCATCAGAAAAACAATCTGTTGAACAGCATTGCCGACAGCACACCAACAGCAGAATAGAATATTTTTAGGAACGGGAAATTGGCAGCCCACTTCCTAAATGGGCTTACTTGTTATTTCTAAACTGAAAGGAGATATACATTCTTCCTCGTTATAACGTCCACTAGTAGGTCCAGCTCCACCTCTAGCAAGATAAAATAAGGAAATATGCCTTCCTAAATAAGGAAGTCCTCTCAAATGTAGCATACTTTTCTATATTTTGTATTGGTGTATGTTTCTTACTAAAACCAAGAGCATATCAATGACCTTAGAAGAAAATGATGATTACTTTCCCACAAAAATTAAAAATCTGATGAATGCATTAAAAATGTTTAGACTACTGATACTTATAGCAAAGTATAGAATATTCAAAGGTTCAGTAATAAGACAAATCTATAAAAAATATTACTGGCACAAACAGACTATTTGACTTACAGGGAGAAAACCTGAAAAAGAACTTTGGAACTAAGGGAAATGGAAAATAATTTATTTTTTAATTACACATAGGACTGTTCTTTATGATTTCAGAAAAATTAATTCTGATAAATTAGAAAACCAAGGAGATTACCGGTTTTTTTAAAACATCATGTAGACTTTCATGTACCCCAGTTTCCATCTCTGGGTACAGTCATATTGTTCTCTTTTAAGAAGTTTTGTTCATCTGGACAGTAACCCAAGAGCTAATGGCAAGAGACAAAAGTGGGCACTGAAACTGAAGCACTTAATGAATACATCAATCTACAGTTTACAGGTTTTTATTTAGAATTAATACTTAACACAAGATAAGTTCCAAGTTTGGTCTCAATAGCCAAAATGACATCATCAATTTCTAGTGACTGTAAACTAATAGCTCACTTGAAATGAGCATCATACCCTTTAAGTCTCTGCTGTCACACTGAGGGAAGCCCTTAAACAAATGCAGTGACTCATGCAGTAACTGTTTAACATGACTGCATACTTTAAATATTTTTTCTTCATTATAGAGCATATGGTTTCTTAAGTTATGGAACAAAAGTAAAAATTATTCATAAAAAACTGCCTCTGTGCATAATCATATTCAACAGGTGTGCATTTTAAACATGTGAGGGCTAATGAATGAACGTGGTATTCCTAAAGTGCTCTTTGGGGTGTATTCTAGGAAACCATCCCTGCATTCATTTATACTCTTCACTAAAAAAAAAAAAAAAATAATGAAAACCTGGAACTCATTTTCAGGAATGTTTCTTTAAAATGTTAACATTATTCCTCAAAATACTGCTTCCTGCTTGCAGCCGAAGTGTGAGCGCCACTCTAAAGTAGTTTGAAAGGCTCACAAGAGCCCCACACAATGCAGGTAAGAACACTCGAGTAAGGCTTAAACATTGGGTGTATTTATGCATTATTTATTTAGTAGAAATTTTATCTGTGTTATTCTGAAAACTGATAATTTTGCAGCCAGTTTCCATCTTTGAGTACAGTGATATCCTGCTCTTTTAAAAAAGTTTTGCTCATCTTGACAGTAACCTGAGAACTAACGGCAAGAGACAAAAGGGGGCACTTAAAAAAGACGACCAATATTAGAGGAGACCATTTTGAAGTTTATAACAAAAACCTGCAATTCTCATTATGAAATCATATTTATTGTCATAATCATTTTCCAGTGGTTAAAACACAGAAATCAAATTAGCTGAGAAATTGTGACTTCAACCTTCTATGTTTAAAGCTCAGTAACTTTTTGGAAAACTTCTTTCCTCCTGGCTATATAACAAGAAGTGAAATCATCTCATTCTATTATGCCCCTCCACACACCTAAAAAGGGAATTTGGTTTTCAATGGAATAAAAGCAGAAAGCCAAAATTCGTTCTTTAACGTGGGGTTATTTCTTAAGAGTTACACTGTGGTTTTGGCCTAAGTTAGAATTTATAAATATTTCTAAAACTAGATAAAATTGTCTTCTCAACTTACCAAGACATTAAGGAATCAAAAATAAAACTACTGAATATGAGATGAATGATATACTATTTCAATAAACATAGTTTGAAATATTTTTTTTTACTATGCCATAATGTGTCTGTAGTAACTCTTAAGGTTTTAGCCTATTATTTTATTTGCAAATAAGAATTTGAATGTGTGAATTAATGCAAATATTTACAAATTTTATGGATTGAGAACAAAGTGATATTCTAAATATATATACACATACTGTCTTAATTAAAATGCATTTTTAAATGTACAAGGAAAGTATTACTTGGAATAAGATTTTACTGTTTACTTTTTTTTAAGATTTATTTATTTATGCATACAACAGCTGAGGTACAGGCCAGAGATGTGGGCGGTGAGAGGACTCACCAGAGACAGAGTGGGGAACAGACCATGTAGACTGATTGAAATACACTGCTGAGGGGAGCAGTGGGTGAGACAGGAGATGCTGTCTCACATGCTGCGCCATGTAGGTTGCTCCCTGGCCAGCTGTGGATCAAACTCATGCTGCAGAAGCTGAGGGTTGCTTCATAGTGTGGTGCTTAACCCCTTGAGCCACCAGGGAGGTCCCTTTACTGTTTACTTTTTATAGGTAACCTAAAGAAATCTCTGTAACATGGAAAAATTCTCAATTCCCTTCAATTATATTTAGCAGAAACAATTTAATCAGGGAATTAGAATTTTTTTCTTAAAGAATTTAAATTGCCCACTTACTATGAAATATGACTTAACTATTTCAAAACCAACACCAAATATATAAATAATCCCAAATACAACAGCTGACAAATTCATAAGACACATTTGTTACTTTCAAACTGTGTTCTAAAGCATTTCTTTAACTTTGTGTTACTACCTCAGACACAAGCTAGTCATTTTACATTACAGATGTGACACAAAGCATATGAGGAAAATTTACTAACTGCAGTAATGAAAAAGCTAGTGAAAAATGCTATGCATCTAGTTCAAAAGGAAACCTGTACTCCTGTGTTGACTGCAGCACTATGTACAATAGCCAAGACAGGGAACCAACCTGAATGCCCCAAACAGATGAGTGGATCACGAAGACATGGTGGGCCTCCCTGGTGGCGCAAGGGGTTAAGCATAGCACTATGAAGCTATCTGCAGCCTCTGCAGCATGAGTTCGAGCTCTAGGGAGATACACACATGGCGCAGCAGACCTCTCCTGTCTCACCCACTGCACCCCTCAGCAGTGTATTTTGGTTAGTCTGCCTGTTCTGTTCCCCACTCTTTCTCTGGTGAATCCTCTCACCCCCTGTACCTCTGGCCATAACCTAGTTCTCGTATGCATAAATAAATAAATCTTAAAAAAAAAAGACATGGTATATATACATAATGAAATACTACTCAGTCATCAAAAAAACTCATGCCATTTGAGGCGACATGGATGGAGCTGGAAGGGATTATGCTAAGTGAAATAAGCCAGAAGGAGAAAGATAAATACCAGATGTTCTCACTTATATCTGGAATATAGAGAAACCAAACAAAGGGTCAGGCAAAGAGTAACTTTAAAGCCAACTCTTGAAAACTAATCATAGATCGGAGACATCCAGGATGGCTGGGGGAAGGGTAAAATGGGGACAGTAGAGAGCACAATGGACTATAGAGGGGGACGATGGGTGCTTGGTGATGGGAGAGTTATGGTGGCAACACCTGAGGGGAGAAATCCTTTACTGTCAAAATATGACAAGGAGGTAAAACATTGGTTCTGAATTTTTTTAAAAAAATGCAAAAAAAAAAAAATGCTATGTGTCAATGAGGTTAAAAAGAGAATCTTGGGTCTCCCCAGTGGCGTAGCAGTTGAGCGCTGGGTTGCGAAGCTGCCCGTAGCCTCTGCAGCGCCGGTTCGATCCCCGGCTGCTCCCCAGCCATCGGAGAAGGGTCCTGCATGGCGCGCAGACCTCTCCTGACGCCCGCTGCTCCCCTCAGCAGTGTACTTCGGTCCTTCTGCCTGCTCTGCTCCCTGCTCTGGCTCTGGTGAATTCTCTCACCCTCCCACGCTTCTGACTGTACCCAGTGCTTGTGCAAATAAATAAATAAATAAATAAAAATAATCTTTAAAAAAAAAAAGAGAGAGAGAATCTTACCATTTAAAAATTCTCACTGTCTTTATGGTACATATCCTATTTACACCTGAAATAGATCCTCAGCATGAACCTAAAGAAGTCCTCTAATAGGAAGCTAAAGTGCATTATCACGGAGAAACTGTTTCTACAGCTGGAATATAGTATTATTAGTTTCCCATGTTTGGCAAAGCTCCTAAAATAGGCTTGCACACATCAAAAGACAAAAAAAAATAAACAATGACTATTTGGAAAGCACTCCAGGAAATGATGGTCTGTCAAATTGTGTGAAAATTCCACCACCAAAACAAAAATCAGTTTTTGAAATAATATATGAATTAAATACTTAAAGCAAAACAAAACAAAAAAGTGCTGGGTCAGGGGATATTTATTCACATTTCTGTTAATTGGTTTTGTTCTCTGGTTTGGGGGTTCCTGGATTTGGGGGTTCCTAGTTCTTGACTAAGGTGTGAGAAGAATTCACAGCCACATATTTAGCAGAAGGAAAAGCAAGGTTTATTTAGACACAGAATAAAAGGACTTGCAGGGAGAGGTTATTGGGCAGGCAGAATCTTTGGTAAGAACAAGTGTGAGGGAATTAGGGGGGCTCAGACATGAAATGGGTCCAGGAACTGTTCACTCAGTGCCTTCCTCGGGTCCACTGTGCAGATGCTCGGGGTTTAGTTTATGGGTCCAGGCAGCAGTTTCTAAGTCACTCACTTCCTACTGTGCTCTGGGGGTGTTGGGGGAAGGGAGAGCACTTGCCTTGTTTAGGGGAATTACCTTATGGTACAGAAAATGACCAATTTCTAGGAATGTCCCCCTTCTGGATGCTTCTTGTTCATCCTGGACTTCATTACCTGCCTGTAGGTGGCTAGGGATTATCTTTCGCCCCTGTCCTTTATCCACATTCATGATTTTCCCAGGATCCTGAGTGTGGTTTATAGATGGCATATATTTTTGTACTTTTGTCCTCCTTGTCTTAAGTGTCTAACAGTTTAGCCACATGCCCAGACTAGACACTGAGATTCTTTGTGTTCAACAGAGATCGAGCAAACATTATAGTAACCCAGGTAGGAGGGACACACACACACACACACACACACACACACACACACACAGCAGAATTCAGTTCTCATTTATTTAAATGTAGAAAGAATTTCTAGGAAATATGGGCATTACTTTGTGAAAATTAAAGGATTTCATAAGTTTTACTGGATTTTGTGTCTCTGCAAGCTAAATTTCCCTACATACTCTTATCTCAATCAAGACACTTCTATACATTTCCTTTCTTTCTTGATCTGTATTTGGTTCAAGTTGTGAACAATTTGTGTGGGAAGGTATGTAAAGAAAACCATGAATGACTATGCTGCACTGGTCCTTAAATGAAGAATAACACAGATCTTTTCTCAATTTTCAGGCAGAACATAATAAACATGTCACATTGTTTTGTCTCAACAGTGCCATCCCAAGGAAATATTTCATTTTTCTATAGCCTTGAAAAAATAATAAAACCCTTGCCAAAAGTCCTTATAGCACAAAGACAGGGTTTTTGTCAAGAAAGCTGTCATGTTTTAATTGGAAATAATTTAACCAAATATTGGACAAGCTTAATTGGCTGTACAAGTTGAAATACAGTAAAGTGGCAAATGAATGTCAATCTTGGGTGCATTTGGAAAAAAATACAAAGGTAAGCCACATGAAAGAGTCTACAATTCACCTATACTTGTAAATCATTGGTCACCAAAGAGCTGTTAATGTGAATGAATGATACTGTTAGAAAGATGCCTTCAAGAGTAAGTAGCTGGTCCTTTCTGATAAGGATCTTAAGGCCAGAGAAGTTAAATAACTTACCCAAAGCCAATCAGCTAAATTGCCTGCTGGGAACAAATTAACCCTTAGATAATGTCCTTAACTAAACTCTAGAACAGGAAACAGAATACAGTGGATAGCAAAAGTGAAGAGAAATAAGAATGGGCAAAACTGCGAACAGTCTTAACTACAAACTCAATCAGCAATTATCTATGAGATCCAGGCCAAGCTGTCTACCTTCTCTGGACAGGTGCTTTTGTCCTTAAACCAAGTGGATTGGATTAGATGAATTTCTACTGTTCTTTCTACCTCTAAGACTTCAAAATTCTGTGCATACAAATAGAAAAGCGTTTCTAGAACACTGTCATGAAAGCAATAGGAAGGGCCTCCCTGGTGGCGCAGGCGGTTGAGCGCCACACTGTGAAGCTGTCTGCAGTCTCTGCAGTTCAGGTTCCATCCCAGCCAGCAGAGGAGAAACCCACAAGGCGCGGCAGACCTCTCCTGCCTTGCCCACTGCTCCCCTCAGCAGTATATTTCATCTCAGTCTGCCTGTTCTGTTCTCTGCTCTGTCTCTGGTGAATCCTCCCACGCATCTGGCCTATACCCCGGTTCTTGCATAAATAAATAAATCTTTTAAAAAAATAGGAATTATGAGATTTCTGGATTTTATGGAAATTCTTTAATTAAGTCCATTTAAAGCCCCATTACGAGTAATAATAGGAAAGTAAAAGACTAGTAAGAAAACAAGTTCTGTATGGGAAATGACTTGATAGAAAGAGGAAAATCAGGAAAGCAGCAGCAAGAGATGGGAACACTGAGGGGAAAGTAGGAGAAAGATTCAGGTCTAGGCAACAGTGTGCAGAACAGACAGGAGAGGAAAAAAACAGCTAAGAAATGTTGAAGAGAAGATATCATTATTTATAACCACATTAAACAAACACTGCCAGTATCAACATTTCTATAGCAGCTGTTTGAAGTATTTTCTTCCTCCAACTTTTTTATTTTTAAAACAAACCTATTTGATTGGTATTATGATCCTTGTTATTTTACCCAAAAAAGGAATATATTCTTGTAAAGCTAGTATATATACTAGCTATGTGTGTGTTTGTGTGTGTATACACACTCTTGTAGAGCTAGTATATATACTTCTTGATTAGAACTAGATAATCATGTATTATGTATGACTTGATTCTAACTAGAGCTTTGGTCATAGCAGAGGCTCTAGTAGAGCATAAAATAAAATACAAGCCACTATTAGTCAAGTGTTATCATATTCATGTGATACCGTTTATCATCCTGAGACCAAAATTAAAATGAATACCAAATGGTAAGTTCTGTATGCAACCCCAGGTTTTAAAAAGACACTACTTGCTTGTTTTCTTAGATGTAATGAGGTTTTCTAACTATTCTCATACCTGGGGAAGAACAGTTATAAGATTTACTAATAATAAAAGGCCGCCATATTTCTTTCCCTGAACTCTTCCAACAGCCTCCTAGCTTTTTGAAGAGCAGAGCAAGTTGGTGGAGCAGGCAGAAAGGAGTGGAGGGTGGATTGGGAGTTGGGACCATGCACAATGGGAAGTTCTCATGGGACCTTGCCAAAGAGATTGTTCCCAAGAGAGATCAGATCTCAGGGCAAGCGGTTTAAGGGTCCAAGTTTGGAGGAAATAGACATCCCAGTCTTTAGCAAATGTTTGTCAAATGATTAACCCTTATTATTATTATAAGTGCCTTTCTATTTTCAGTTTTGAGGGTTTTTTTTTTCTTTTTTTGGTACATATTATGTTTGATCCTTGAGGCTGTTAGGGCCCCTATCATTGTTACATCAATTGTAAAATAAGGAAATGAACTCTCAGAGATACTTGGTAATGTGTCCAGTGTAGTCTAATTAAGGTCAATTCTGGTCTTTTGAAGAAACATGTTGTAATCCTTATCAAACACTTATCAAACTCAGTCACTTGCTGTTATTGATAAATATACTAACCAGATTATACAGTTTGACCAATGCATAGAAATTTGTTTATACTCCAAATAAAACTTTGTTCAGAATATTTCATCATGAGAAAATAGCTAATGTCAGAATTATAGAGTAAATAGACATTCTAGAATAAATATGGTTAATACAAAATCCTCAACTGCTCTGGAGCAGTATATGGATTTTTTTCAAGAGCTAGGGTGAAATATAAGACTCCCAAACTAGATTCCAATGAATAAGAAATATCAATAGTTGACAAACCCTGGAGTGTTACATTCTTTCTCAATAAGCATTTTGTTTTCTTTCCCCATCAACTGGTTTTGTGTAACTTTGCAGTTTATTTTACTGTGATGTACCTTGCACTGAATCAATACACATAAATCAACTGTAAAGAAATGCTTATGCATTTTTATTATAAAGTTATTGAGCTAAAAAACAGTTGAGAAGAGTCACATCACAAAGTTTTTGCAAGTACATAAAAATATAAATTTCATACAGAATCATACAATTTTAAGTTTAATTCTAATTAAAAAACACGAGATCATTTAGAATTCAAATTTAAGTCATATTAATGTTTAGAAATCATATTTCTCTAAAAAAGTTTATAAAAAGATAGTAGCTTTCATTATCTTTTTACTGAACACATATTTTCCTACTCTATCAACATAACATTTCATGAATAGGAGAAATAATCTTATTAAAATGCTACAAAAATTTACAATTTCATTAGAGATGACAGAGTACCTAAATAAATTCAAAATATGTCTCCAAATCCTGTTCTCAAATTTTATTGATATGAATCTAAATAGATCTATTATCTCTATATAAATAGCTATACACCTTCATTTGCTCAGAAGATGAGAAAATCCAATGTATCAGCAGTTAATTTCAATTGTACTAAATATAACATGTAAAATACACTCCCTTAAAACCAACTACAAAATGCTATGGTGAAATGATTTCTTTCAGTATAACTTGAAACAAAGTTCTATAGCTAAACCCATGCATTCTCTTATTAACATGTAACAGTGATGTCTACAGTTTTGAAAAATGACAAGTTTAATGAAAAGACACTCTTCTAAAGCAACAAACAGGTAGCAAAATAAAATCAAGTAAGAGTTTTTATAAATGGAATTCCCGGAATGCTTTTAAGTCATGTACTTGCTTATCATTCACTGATTATTACTGGCTACTCTTCTCTTTCACAATCTATCAATCCTACTGTTCTCTGTTTCAGTACATTTTCCTGATAACAGTAGTCACTGACCAAATTCCATAACCTAAGGGCATTCAACAGCAGTGATAGTGCTATCCTCATAACCTCTTGTGATAAAGCAATCATGTTGTCCCAGTGTTATAAGATTTAGAAATATCTGTGTTGGTGTCAAGATAGGAAAGGCCCCAAGCGGGGCTTGGGAGAGGAGAGAAGAAAAAGGATCTGAGCTTAAAATACTTGATTCAATACATATGAGTATTAACAAAGGTACATTCTTCAAGCAATTGCTAGGACTTCAAAGAAATTACAAACCTACAACCAGCTATTCTAAGACACTTCAAGTATTTTGCATCACCCCCTGTGTATCTCTATAAGCTCTCATACAGAGCAACAGAGATGGAATCATTACTTCCATTGTATTGGTGATGTCAATCAAATTGCTACCAAACTAAGAAACTAGAACAAAAATCAAGAATAAAATCTTTTTCTTTCAGTGCAGTGAGCTCTATCCGTCCATCATGTTCTTGAGTCAGTCATTTTCTGTCCTTTGTGGGTAACTGAGAAGATTAGGAGGCCCCGGATGGTACAACATAGACTTTATAAAGAGGCCACTAGTGTCAGATGGTGGGGAAACTTCTGGACTTGCAGATCTATTTTTATGTTTTGGTACACAGATAAAGATTTTAATTATGATTTTAGGGATCAGATTTTTATTGTTTAAAATGCCACTAACAGGTAACAAAAATATGAATGGGACCATGGTTTAAAGGCAAATAAGTACTGTTTGTAAAGTTAATAACTGACATAATATTATATCAAGTTCAAAATGAAAATCAAGTTCAAAGGAAAGGTCTTTTCCAAGAAAGGTAGAGAAAATTCCAGTTCTCCAACAATATTGGAAAAAGAAGGGAGAAATGGGCCCCACCAGAAGTTACAAGTGCAAGGTCACCTCTTGATGTGAAGGCTCAATGACCCAAAACTTGATGATCTATTGGTTCATGCTGTCTTTGCGAATACAATAGCAATGAACCTTAAGTGAGACAATATGCTCTTCATACTTCATATAGCTGGATTCACATATGTTCTTTTTCTTATTTTGTGTAATAGTTATTCTTTCTGCAAAAAATAAGTTAGATATCTAAATAAAATAAAAAACTTTTTTTTTCCACTTTCCAAAATTGAGATGTAGTCTTTTGACTGGTTTAGTATTGATCTAATCAAATTAATAATCTGTTATCTCACACTGAAGTACCTGTTAGTGATTTTGGCATGGTGCAGCAGTGTAAGTGGAAAAATATGGATATGGATACATAGGACTGGATAGGGACAAATTGTGTAATAGCTTTATTTTGTAAAGCCTTACTCTTAATATATAACAAATAAAAGCAACATTTAAATCTAACAACAGGCAACCAAACAAATAACTTTCACAGAAATAGTAAGAACATACAAATATTCAGATATTCACCTTGCTAATAATCTACTAAATAATCTACTAAATAGAAATTAAAATGCTATTAATATTTATATTTTAAAGCAATTATTAGTATCTAATGCAGGATATATTGTGATGGAATTAGTTTATTATTCTTCTGGCACTGTCAATTGATATAATCATTTTGAAGAGATATGAGAAGACATAGCCAGAGATGTAAAAACATTTGTACCCACTCCCTGTACATCTGAGATTGATCTCAAATAAAATATTTACAGGGCCCAAAACCATATGTTCAAAATTATTATTACAGATTTATTTACCTATAAACAAAAAATTCTTAAATCAACTAAAAGCCCCAGAATAACTATCTCCTTTGGACAAACTATGGTAAATCTGTACAATGTGTAAATTTAATTATATGCTGATTAGAAAGTGATCTCAAAAAAAAAAAAGCAGAAGGAGAAAGGCAGAAGGTAGAGCATTCAGTAACTGTTAACTGTAGTTACTACCATAAAAGTATATAAGCTGGTGGGGAAAGATTGGGATCGAATTTGCCAGAAAGAAATGTTTTCACTAGTATTTCTTCTGTTTTAATACTAACAATTTTTAATGAATTTCTTTGATGTGCAAAAGCTTTCTTTCTAATTATTTCAATTTTACTATAAAAATAACATTGCAGATCTGTCAAGACTGCATAAACTATCATTTCCACAAATATTCTTTTTTGAGTAAAAGTGAAATCAAACAAGCTGGTATCTCCAGGTGATAAAGCCAGCATCCCCATGTTCATCCTTTAAAGCACAGACATATAATGCCCACCTGGTCTCTCTAACATATATGTCCATTTAAATTTAACCTGAAATATGATGCAGATATCAGTAGCCAGAGACCATTATTTGTTTTACAATATATGAGAATACACGGTCACATGTCAAGTTTCTCTTAAAAAAAAAAACTGCCATAGCAATATAAAAGCATAAAAGACAAACAATATTTAAAAATTATTATACTTCTTAGAATATTTAATCTCCAACATCTTTTGTTCTCTCTGGCTTATTCCCACTCAGGGATGATGGTTCTTGACTATTTGGGAATTGAGGGTCATCTACTGAACTAGAAAATGTTCATATCATACCTGTGGACTCAAATATCTGCATGTACTATTGACCCTTAAACAACACACGTTTGAACTGCATCGGACCACTATACACAGATTGTCTTGTAAAGAGACAACATTGTCTTGTAAAGAGACAACACAGACTTAGTATCTAGAAATACAGTACAATACTGTAAATATATTTTCTTTGCCTTATGGCAAAGTGTTTCCCCACCAGCATACATACTTCTATGGTAGTAACTATAGTTATAGTTACAGATGACATTTCCTTTCCACTAATTTACTTTATTGCAGAATATAGTACATACTATACACGTATAGTACATACTATGCACATAACACACAAAATATGTGTTGTCTGTTTATGTTATCAGTAAACCTTCAGGTCAACAGCCAACTATTAGCAGTTAACTTTTTAGGGACTCAAAGTTATATATGGATTTTTGACTGAGAGGGTCAGAGCCCCTGACCCCCGAGTTGTTCAAGGGTCATCTGTAATTTTCAAGGATTTAGCCTTGCTTGCTCTGCTCAGCACTCTGACAGCAGATTGACAGTTACCCAGGGAGGAGCCCTAATTTATAGGGTTATTTACTTTAATTTTTTTCTCTCTCTCTCCCAATATGCAACTAAAACATAACTTACAACTGCCCCTTGCTGTCTCTCCTAGCAACATATTTTGGGATTGCAAGACAAAATTTCTTTATTATTAGCTATTGCAGAAAATATAGGTAGTGAAGTACATTTCCGCAATAACAATAGGTATTGTGCTAAGTAGTTAATATAGTGTGACTTTTAAGAAAAATTCTCACAAATACCTTGAAACATATGAATTTCCCTAATTTTACAGATGATGGAACTGAAACTCATAGAAGATTAAACACAATAAACATAGTTAGTTGTAAAGGGAATGATGCAGTGTTCAAAGTCAAGCCTAACTGGATCCTAACTTTTGCTTTTAACCACAACTAGAGAAAATGGAAATTACAGGTAACACACTAAATAAGCAGAAAAACCTGCACAAAGGTGAAAGATCATTTTTACTTGGAGGATGGGAAGAAAGGCAATAAAGGCCATTTGATCTAAGAACATAATAGGCATACACTTGTAGTCATAAGAGTATTATGCTCAAGAAACTTAAAACAACAATACCAGAATTCATTAAAAGATAAAAGCACATTTGATACCAGTTAGAGTCATACTTTTCTTGCCCTAGGCAGTGAAAAAAGTAATTCTACCAAATTGCATTTGTTTATTAACTTCATTTAATTGCAATTTGAGAATTAAATATATAATTTCTAAATGTGCTTTCATGTACTGGGAGTTTGGAGAGACTTTAAATAGTATAATTGATATAAAACTGAAATCACACACAATTATAACAAAACAAAGACCACATAGTTTACTCCACATCTTAAAAAGTTATTCCACAATATATCCACACAAATATTCACATATGCATTCAAATGATTCTCTACATTTATGTTATTGTTCAAATTGGAAAGACAGCTTCAGTCACTGTTGGGGAAGTTTGAGAATTACTGGATGAAACCATTAAAATGGGAACAGAACACAGTCTTTTTTAAGACAGGTTTTAAAACGTAGTCATTAAAACAAAAATCCATGTATTTATCAGTCCTATTCATATAAATATGTTGGTTAGAAAAAGAAGTCATAGGAAACAAAACTTAGAATTGGGTAAAAAGAGGTAGCTTAAAAGGATAAACATCCCTATGCAGACGAAATAATACAGTAAAATAAAACTCAAATTAACCATAAGATCAATTATTCAAGTAATTATTTTTGGAATCATACAGATTGACATTCCAAGTAAGTAATTTATATTTTTGGGTCCAGTATCACTGACTGCGGGAGTGTATATAGCAATTTGGATAGCTGGCAATTTGGATTTGTGATTATGCATTTTTCTTTTTTTTTAATGGAAAGGAATTTTAATACAATTAGTAAACAACACGTAAAAGACAAAGAATATAGCTTCTAAAGCAAGCACCCAAAGTTATCCGTCCCCTCGTGGGTAAAAGTCCACCCAAACCCAAACAGGACTGGCCCAGAGCAAGACTCGAAAGCCTGCCACAAGTCTAAAGCACCTTTCAGTGGGGACCCACAGAAAAGGATCAGAAACAACCAGACAATTCTGGGAGGAAAAGAGCAAAATCAAAATGAAGACAAAAACCACCATTGTCACCTCCCCACGGGTCTCTCACCCACATCTGTGTCACCCAGTACATGACCAAAAGGCAAGTGCAGTTTCTTCATGTGTCTCTCTGCTCCATGTGCCTCCTCCAGGTCTCCTTCTGGCTGTCCATCCTGCTCCCTTCCTTCCTCAGTCCCTTCTGCAGCTTCTTCTCCTCCCTGCTCAGCTCCACTCTCCCTTGGGTGGGGCAGGAAACCTGGAACCTCCCCCTTTCCTGGGGACCATACTGTTACATCTTGATTGTTTAGTCAGTCTATTCACTTCCTGACTGGTAATTTGTTTTGGGATTATACATTTTCCCATTTCATCACAGAGTTCCTCTGCAGAGACTACTGTAGCAGTTATTTCCTGCGTCACGATATTCTTAGAAAGCAGGCAAGTTTGTGGAAAATGATGACTGCAGATATCCCTTAAAACAAACAGGTATTGAACAATTGCTGAATTAAACACAAACAGCATCTGAAAAGCCCTGAAATTTGTGTGAAATAAGGTCCAGAAGTTCTTTATAATTAGTGTATATAGTGTCAGCCATGTCAGAGCCTACCTATGTTATACAAAATGTAATGGGGACCAGAACGAACAAAGAAAATTGTGTCTTTAGAAAATTTTAAATGGACTACAAGAGATCATTGAAATCACTTAGATGAAATAAGGCATCTAGTAGTTTACTAATTTGCTAATATTTTATAGCAACAGCACAGAACAAATGATTACCACACAGAGACAACTCTTAGCAAGTATTTCCTTCTCTGTTATATTACAGAAACAGAAGTGGTAACTTGGAAAGAGCTTATAAATATGTTGTAATTTCTTGATTTTAAAATATTTTGCAAAGTTATTTGTAACCTTAAGATTTTTGCAGGCTATGGTTTACATTTAGGTTCTAGAAATATTACTCCCCAACCCCCACACCCGAAGTCTTCTCTAGAAGGGCACCAATAACTTGATTTTTCTTTAAAAGTACTGAACCAAATCCCAAAATGTCAACATCCATTCTGTGTGGTAAAGCTCGTGTTGAAGTAGTTAAACATTATGCTCTTATTTCTGTATTTCATTTATAAAATGTTAAGTGACAAACAGCAATTAGATATTAATTTGCAGAAACACAGGAAATCAAATCCTGATTTATAGAGAAAGAGTTAGAAACAAAAAAAGCTCCAAAGCTAGGCTGACAGCATGGCCCAGAATGCAACAAGTGATTGTCCACAGCTGCATAAAGCATTTTCATTTTCCACCAAGTTCCTCTACATCCTCTTCTCTCCCCGGCTACCAAACTGATCTCAGTAAGATACATCTTAAAAACTCAGTTATTTTTACTTGCTCAAACCACCTGAAAATTTATGGAATAACACTGAGAATAACACATTCTGGAAAAGATAAGAAAAACTTTTAAAGAGTGAATCAACTACTGTGATTTTTAACTGGAGCTCAGTACGAATTCAGTACATGCCGTTTTCTTTAAACCACCCCATGCATCTGCCCGTATGCTTACCCCAGGAATAATGCACTTAGTTCGAGGAGACATGAGGCGTCTGTCAAGCATACCAGCTCAGTTTGAAGTGGGACCAGTTCTCCAGAGGGCTCAGCCTTCACAGGAGGAAGAACTCAGTAAAAGAGTTCAAGGCAGCCAAGTACTCTGCTGACCAGCATACCGACTGCTTTCCTTTTTCTTGCTTGCTTGGGGGTGTGCTGTCTTAGCCAGTGTGACTTTCTAAAGTTATTCAGATTACAACAGATCTCTGTGTTCCAGAACCACGTAGGCACGCCAGTGAGGCCCATCAAAGTCAATTAACAAATTCAAGTGGGAGGGTTCTTTTCTACTTCGAATTACGACAGCTGGCTTGGAAGAGAGAAGCCTGCAAACTTGTGAAAGCAGAGTAACATTTCATTAATATCAGATGCATGCCCGCAGGCAGCACTGGCCAGAGCAGTGCTTACAGATACTTTCTTCACAGCAAAACAATGGGTTTCACAACTGGACAAGCTGTTAGCATTCAAGGAAACTACTAGAATGAAAAAGAGTCTGGAAAGAAAGTGAGAACATTCCTCTACGCCCACCAAATGAGGAACTATTTCCTATTTTGCACACAAGAAAGGATATCTTTCTGTTTTGGTTGCCTGTTACATTTTCATGTGTAGGGAAAAAAGAAATTTATTCTACCTAGTCAGATAAATATCAGTGGAATAAACTGATTTTTATTTAAATTAAAAGCTCTTTTCATCAAAAAATGCCTTTAAAAAATGGAGCAATAACTATAATACTGAGAATATGTGTGCAAAGTGTACATCAAAAGATTACTGTAGGGGGCCTCCCTGGTGGCGCAGCAGGTTGAGCGCAGCGCTGTGAAGCTGTCCGCAGCCTCCACGGCGCCGGTTCAATTCCTGCCCCATCAGGGAGAGTCCTACATGGCATGGTAGACCTCTCCTGTCTCGCACGCTGCTCCTCTCAGCAGTGTACTTTGGTCCTTCTGCCTGTTCTGTTCCCTGCTCTGTCTCTGGTGAATTCTCTCACCCTCCCTCGCCTCTGGCCTGTACCCCAGTGCTTGTATACATAAACAAATCTTAAAAAAGAAAAAAAGGATTACTGTAGGGTAAGTAAATTAATCAGGTTTTCTATGCCATTAGCCTTTGTGGTTATCACCTTGATTATGTTAATACAAAAGGCACTTGGAACATGGGGTGCAGGGCACACGTGCCTGATTGTGAAAAGCTGGAATATGGGTGTATCCGCCTGTGTATGTTTGCACACCCATGCCTAGAGGCCAAGGCTGTAAGTATGGCCTCACTCAGAGACAATGACAGCTACCTTAGGACAAGCAGACCAGAAGAGGCGAGACCAGAGTCCACTCGAAAGAGAATGCCAGAGAGCGCTCAAAGAAAGAATGTAAAGATTCATAGGTTGGGAGGCTCAGTTGCCTGTCTGCCTCTCAGTCCCCCCTCCCTGGCTCCTGTGCCAGCTTCCCTGCCCGGTGGGCCTGTGTACCTGGTTCCCTGAGAGCATTAAAGTCTCAAAAATCCACTAAGGGCTTCAGGACTCACCTTTATCTGTCTGCCTGAATCGATAGTGAACCTGCCCTGTGCTTACTGGAATTACTATCCAGAAAACAGAAAGAACAAGTCAATAAATAAAAGATGCACAATTTGAAAGGAAAAACAAACCATTAGGCAATAAACCATTTCAGAGAAAATCCTAGTGGTTGATAAACATAATAAATGACTTAATGTCTCAAATAATCGGGAGTACAAATAAAAAATTAAAATAACCATGTACCATTTCACAGTCACTAGGAGTGGAAGCATTTAAGGCATCTGAAAAAACAGGTCTCGGTGATGATGACAAGTGGGCTGGAGGCCCAGGGCCAAATCTAGTCAGCCACCTGTTTTCTATAACCTGCTAGCTAAGAAAGTGTTTTACACATTTAAATGGTTGGGGAAAAAAAAAATCTAAAGATTATATTTGGTGACCCATGAAAACTTGATGAAACGGAAATCTCAGTGTTCTCAAATAAAGTTTAAAAGAACTCAGTTATGTTAGTCATACTCATTCATTTATAAAGTACTTTTGTGCGCCAACAGTAGAGTTGAGCATCTGTGACAGAGACAAAGTAGTTCACCACAGCATAAATATTTCCAGGGGGCTTCCCTGGTGGTGCAGGGGATAAAGACAGCACTATCAAGCTATTGCCAGCCACTGCAGCTTGAGTTGGATCCCCAGCCAGCCTGGGAGAAACCCACATTGTGCAGCACACTTCTCCTGTCTCACCCGCTGCTCCCCTCAGCAGTGTATTTCAGTAGATCTACCTGTTCTGCTCCCCTCTCTCTGGTGAATCCTCTCCACCCCCCACCTCTGGACTGTACCCCAGCTCTTGTATGCATAAATAAATAAATCTTTAAAAAAATTATTAAAAAAATATTTCCTGTCTGGTCTTTCATGGAAAGTTTTTGGACTCCTGATATAGAGCAACCAGATTCATTCCCTGTTGGTAAATTGTACAGCCACATTTAGTAGGACACAGTGAAGCTGCATGCCCTTGGGTCAACTCTCCCACATGCCCTTGGGTCAACTCTCCCATGATACACCAGGAGATAGATGTATTTATATACAGAATGTCCCCAGCAGTACTGGAGTTATAGTAAGAAACTGGAAATGACCTCAATGAACATCCGCAGGAAAATGGTTAAACCAAATTTGAGACACTATTCCACAATGCGACTGAAAGAATGGTTTATAAGAAACTACATGGATAAATCTCCAGTAATAAAGTTGGTAGAAAAAAGCAAATCACACAACAGTGACACCTTGAGAATCCATAATAAAATTTGTATAAATACTTTTTATAAATGGTAGAAGTATGACGACAAATAAGAAAACAAGTCCCAAATAGGACAGTGGTTGAATCTGGAGAGGTATACTTTGGAAAGGTAAACTGGGGCAGAGGGCCAACTCCATTCATGATATTTTATCCTGTAAATTAGGTTGTGCTGATAACAGTGATCATTACATTATTTTCCTTGCATGTTGTATTTGGAAAAATTCATAATAAACATGAATTATTTGCTCATAACTAGTGATGTAAGAATTAGGGACAATAGTAAAAAGAATCATGATACAAAAATGTCAGATCATTAATTAAGCATTAAAATGTTTATAGTGACTTTGATTACATAACAAAATAGATATGTGAGATTAAGTAAAAGAAAAACAGTAGCCTACCAAATCTTTTTTCATATTAAGGATTCCGTGTTAAAAGTATTGAGAAAAAAATGTAAGTACACAGGAATTTTATTTACAGTGGTTGCCTCTGAGCAGCGGCTTGAAGGTGGGGTTTTTTCCTCTCCTTTTAAAAGATTTAGTATTTCCCAAACTTTCTAAAATATGTTTGTTACTTTTTCAACCTCAGTAAAAGTTTTCTTAAGTGTCTAACAGATCACCAAGGATGACCTAATTTTCTAGAGAAATTAGAAAACTTTAACACACTATTTACTAAGGATTAGGGTGTATCTCTGTTATGATAGATACTAACTTGCAAAAAACTGAAAGGAATGCAAATAAACTTGTCCAGTAGAAATGACTTTGCCTAGCTAATGCTAATGATTATTGTTTTATATAAAAGAGAGGTCCCTGTATTATTGTTTCATTGACCTGGAGAACATTAACCAGTCCTGTATCTCATTTAACAATGGAGTCCATTATTCTTTTATCCAATCACTATAAATATTTATGTCTCTTCCAGAATCTTTTAAACTAGCTTTAGCATACTGCTGATTTCCTCAAAGAATTAAAAAAAAAAATCCTTGGTTCATATTCATTCTATGTTTATTGAGTAAAAAAATCCGTAAGTTTTTATAAATCATATTTGGAAACCAGGTTTAATTTGAAATATGTGTCATTTCTAACAATGACTTATTGATTGCCAGCTTCCTAAGTCTATTCATTTATATGCCATATTCATTTATAATACCACTACCTATATTTAAAGTGAAATAATATTAATAACT
This sequence comes from Talpa occidentalis, assembly GCF_014898055.3. Lineage (NCBI taxonomy): Eukaryota > Metazoa > Chordata > Mammalia > Eulipotyphla > Talpidae > Talpa > Talpa occidentalis. The sequence goes on along the minus strand of NW_023601433.1, from coordinate 65,258,874 downwards.
AATGTTGAGTTCAGGTAAGCAAGAAACTTTATTTGAGGTTTGAAGATGGGGCTGAGAATAGAAATTGTGAATGGAACATACAGGAATTTCGAGGCCTTTTTAAATTCTTATAAACTACTACTATACAGTATTTTCTTGTTATGGGTGTATCATTTTTTCATGCATAATTAGGAATTTTCCTTGTTTTCAAATGGGATTGATGGCTATTTTCCTGCCCTTGGGAAAAGCATGGAGAGAAAAATTGAAGGAGAGAGATTAAGAAGATTTATGTGCATCACTGGCAAATAGACTACTGAGAGTGGAAAACAGGAAGGGTCATAATTGAGGTATAAGCACGAAGGAAATGATAAACTTTAGAGGCGATACAGTTTATCATGCCAGAAACCAAAAAAAAATGACAAATCCAAGATAATTTGGTCATTTTTCAGTATTAAGAGAACAGAAAAAAGAGTGACTTTTTTTGGCTTTTTATACTTCAGGAAAATTTTCAAGTTAGGTGTCTGCAATTGAGGGAATACCTAAAACATGTAGCCAACTAAACATATCAAAAATAACATGTCTTGTTTTTTTTCTAGTTATAAAATTATTTCTCTGGATAGAATGGGTGGATTTTCATTGTTAAGTATTGGAAAATAAGGAAGGAACCAAACCAAACTAAAACGACACTTATCCTTGCCATCCCTCAAGTTCCTAATCTCTAAAAAGGGGATAAGATTTCAAAGGATAATTGTTAGGATTACGTAAAACATCTAGTACACATCTGGCACATCAGAGATGCCACATAAATGTTAGTTTTCCTTGCTATAATTCAGTGGTTCTCAACTGGGGGTTATTTTGCCCCCAGGAGACATTTAACAATGTCTAGGGATATTTTCGATTGCCATATGAGGAGGGATGGTTGGTTTACTGGTATCTGGTGGGCGGAGGCCAACCATGCTGTTCAATATCCTACAATGCACAGAATGCTCCCCTCCCCCATAAGGAATAATTCAGCTCCATGTGTCAGAAGCACTAAGATCGAGAAACCCTGACAGCACCCTTTATATCAATGCTGCTGATGTGAATTATACCCCTGATGACAAAATGTGAATCAAATCATTTCTACATCCACATCAAGTTGCCTCAAAGTGGGAGAGGGGTTGGTGAGCAAAGGGGAGGATGAGAGAGCTAGACCACTGTGAATTTGGAACAAGTCAGAAGCAGCCCTGGGGACTCAGCCAAGTGCCTGGTTAAGCTGGGATTCTCTACAGCAAAAGCCCACAGAGACCACTGGAGTAGTGTCAGACTTCAGACGAAAGGTCCTGAGGTTTCTTCATTCTCTACTGGCATTCACACCACTAATATTTTGCCTTAGCCTGTTCCAATTCCCTTCCACTATACCCCCACTCGACCCCCAAGTTGTTTTTGCTAAACTGTGAAGAAGGCTTAATGAAAACAAGATTATAACTAGAGAATTTCTGGAGTGCTATTTTTATAACTTAAGGTGCAAGCCGGCTAATCTGCCCAGAGAAGGGCTCTTTTTGTTGTTATTTGTACACAGAATTTTATTATATGTCCACATAAACAGGAGGCAAAGGAGGCAGTAATACTGAGTTCTCAATCTGAGGCAACCTTCCCATTTGTTGTTTTAAACTTTAAAACAGCAGCCGACCTTTCTGGATGGGGAGGTGGTGGCCAAAGTATAAATACATTGTGTTGCCAGGAGACAAAAAAAAGTGAAGAATTTTGGAGCTTACATATTTCAAGTGGCCACACCGGACTTCAAAGTTCAGACTGTTTATCTAACTGGCAAGGACTGTGAAAAAATTTCCTTGATCACACCCTAATTCAGAGCTTGTGCCATCAATAGTGTCGTCTTTGATTACAGAAGGCCATGATACATATATATATAAATATGGATAATTATGGCATGATTTAACCAGACAGTGAATCATAATAGCAAAACAAAACCCTAGCGTGTGTATGGGTACACACTCAGCCTCACATGTGTTTTTGGTAAATAACAGCCAAACACATTGTTTTCTCCAGAAATAAAAATGGGAAACAATTTCAAAATGTCATAGTAAAAACAAAATCAAAACAAAAATAATCATATCAACAATTCAGCTTTTCATTCCATGGAACTAATACGTTGTCACTGGTAAATTATATTTTTACTTTATGTGACAATTCCAACAGTCATTGGTTGAGAAGAGTATGGGAGAGAGCAAAGCAATTGTTGTCACAATGCTGCAATATTTAATTCAGTTATACTACTGAATTTCCTTCCTCAGATTTTATTCCCCTAAGTGACCCATCAACCCTGTCCCCAATTCGTCTACTGCAGATGAGGGAAGAGTCTCCATTTAAATCACAGCCATGCAAATAAATGCAGACCCCTCTTTTTATTTATAAAAAAGTTAGTAATAGAAAAGCTCTTTGTCCCTCTTCTTTCCTTCGTAAAATGCTGCTCCTTTTTAACCTATTATATCAGCGATGGAAGTCAGGCATGAACTTCCATTGAGTGAACAATTTCCTTTTTGAGACATGTTAATCTCTAACAACACAACCAACCACCTGCAAGGTCTGAAAAAGACTATCCTCCACCACCCTCTTCATGGATAAGGGATTGGAGTCCCATTATTAGATAAGATATACTTAAAATTTTATTTAGTACTGTTACTATTAATAAAGAACCATAGTAATTTAATCAATGTCAAAGCTGCCACTTTGAACAATTCTAGAAAAAAAATAGAAGGTGAAAGGGATGTTTTGGGGGCCAGTGAATGCTTTTTGACATTATTATAACTGCCTTCCCCTCAACCATGGATCTATTCCTTTGTAAATTTGACCTTAAAGGTAATATTTGTAATTTTTTGGTACTTGTAACCTGCATTTAACACAGAAAAACTCCCTTTCCATTTTATTAAATGTTTTTTCAGGGTTAATTATATGTAAAAGAAAACTACTGATTACTTGCTCTATAGTTGAATGAATGTATAATTCAATATTTTAATGCTTCAATATTCCCATTATAGAATTGTAAGTGAATTATTGAGGTGTGTGCTGGTGATTAGGGAGGTTACATAAAGGGTGGGTTTATGAGGTATCAGCTTCTTGTCCCATTCCCCACCCCTCTTCTCCTCCATCTCTATCCTACTACCTTTCAGGTTTTCCTCCTGAAATTTTTACTTCTCATTGCATTGAGGGAGCCATTATTCCCTAATCTTGGATCCTCTACCTTCAGTTTCAGTGAGGTGGGGCTAAATATTCGGGGCTTCTGGTTCTAGGCTCTTGCATGTAGATGCCAACTAAATATCTCTTCCTGAATTTCCCAAAAGTTTCTCAAACCTTAAGTCCTTCAGAGAACAACAGATTCTTCCTCCCACACCCCAGTCTTGCATGCTATAGCGAACAGCAACACCACTGCCCTGTGATCCAGATCAAAAACTCATCGGCAAGTGTTGTCCTCTTTAGCACACAAACTTTGTCACCACTCTTTAACTTCCTCACCAGCAGCCCCTAACTCATTTCATGGTACCTGTCTAATCTCCACAAACAGTCAAAGCAGTCTTTTTTAAAGCATGAATTATTTCTATCACCCTGCTGCTCAACATCCTTTAAAAGTTTCTCACTGCAACTGAAATAAACAGTGTGCACAGCCTGGTGAGAGCTGGCTCCCAGCCACATCTCTGACCTCATCTCCCCCCACTCTGGCCCATCATCACCACCTTGCAGCCACACCATCCTTCCTTCTCTTTCCAGGCCACACCACGGGCATTCCAATGTCAGGGCTCTGCACATGGCCCTTGTATCTTCCCGGAATGCTTTCCTGGGGAGGTGGGGTGGACTCGCTGCACTGCCTTTCTACATGATTTAGGTCTCACTTCACAACTCAACTCCTCAAAGAAAGTCCTGACCTTTAGGGTCAGGGTGGAAATGCTCTTCATCCCATTACCCACTTTGGTTTTCTTTAGAGCAGGTAGCAATAGTTGAAGGTACCTTGTTTATTAATGTTAGTATCATGTTTGTCTTCCTATCATGCATGAGTTGCAGAACTAAAGGTCTGTCCACCATAGTTTCAGCTTTACTGTTATTACTGTGAACACACTCTCTTATTAGAACAATCTGATCCATAATCCAGCAAAGCCCTGAAAGCACATTCAGAAAGTGGAAAGTACACTGGATGTAGAGGTAAGAGAAATGAGTTAGTTCTGCCTCTACTACCATTGACTAGTTGGCTAAGTTACTTGATATGCCTGAGCTTCAGAGTCTTCCAATAGAAAGACAGCTAAAATGTCTGATAAACATATTAAATTACTCAACTTCTAACAATAAGAGAAACGAACATTAAAAACTGAACTGAGATACCATCTTTCATCTATCAGATTGCAAATATCAGCTTATATCAAAGATGAGAAAACAGATACTTTTAATACTTTCTTGATGGGAATGTAAAGTGAGTTATCCTTAACGAAAAGCAACCTGGCAATATTTATCCAAATTAAAAATGCCAACATCCTTTAACTTAATCATTAAAGTTGCAGTGGTTCATCCTGAAAAACAAAAACAAAAACAAAAAAACCCTTGATACTATTTCTTCTATTATTTGTGGAACTTTGGAACATATTATAAGCAACCTCTTATTCATGACTTAGAGTGTAACAACTACTTAGCCCTTCATTAAGGACATTTTTCCTGTGTATTTCTCATTCTTTTTTGTAATAGAGTTGTGTACCTACTACTACATCTAATGGCAGTTATTCCTACTTGGCCCAGAATACACACATTTAATCTGAATGTATCATGTAACACAGCTGAGTGAAGAAAGGATAAAGGAGGCAAATAAGAATAAAAATAAAACCCTCACAAATGAATGACAGAGCACATGGTTCCACCACAAGTGAAAATTGCAAAACACAGACATCTGTGAATTTGCAGTCCTAACTTCTTTCACTACAGATATTTCCAGGTCTGTAGCTCAAGGGTGTTTTGAGAACACAGACCATTTCAGAAGGTGTGTGAGGTCAAACTATTTTGAGTATCAAATGAAAAACTGGATATAACCAAAATTTAAATAGTGAGTAGATGAGAAGGGTTTAAATCTCTTTGTTCTCTGTCAAATAAAATCACATGTAACAATCTGACCGAGGGTTTGGTCCATACAAATTGGCCACAAAATCCTGTGATTCACTTCACTGAGACCCAAAATCTGTGTCTACTTCAAAGTGAGTTATCTCTTTAGAATAAATATCTGATGATTCACAACTGTCTTTTAAAATGGGATAACAAATGAGGTGTTTTTTATAAAGGTCCCAGTTTTTGATGATGTACATTGAATCCTGGTGAGCAGAGCTCCTTAAGTGAATGTATAGACCAGTGTGACTTAAGTATAAGTAGACATAGTATAATTGTGGGTAATCTGAGAGTTATGATGCCTGATTCATAAGTGGTTAAGTCAGGCACATAATACTCAGATAAACATTCCCATTTGCTTGAAACCAGTAGTTCTCAGTCTTGTTGCAAAGTGGAAATCATTGGGGAGATTTAAGCTATACCAATGCCTGAAATCGCACCCCCTGAGATTCTGACTTAATTGGTCTGGGATGCAAGTTGGCATGTGGATTTTTAAAAGCTCCCCAGGTGATGCTAATGTGTAGCCAAGATGGAAAACTATTGCTTGAGGACTGTGTAAATTCTCCTCTTTTCTCTGCAGGGTTCATTGTTGTTCATTGTTCAGTCTTTGAACCTTCCATTCTTGTAGCTTTTGAATTTATACTATGAAACCTAGTATTTGATGCCTTTTCATATTCTTAGACTGGAGGTTGCTATGACCCACCACCACATTCCAGGTGTGTGGACCTTTCAGGCTCTCCTTCTAGAACTGAACTCAGAGGCTCACCAAGTTCCCCACAGGCAGCTCTTATTTTCATATCTAACCCTTTCTATCTGCTGTGAGCACTTGGCACTTCTGATCTGTCAGTTCCCATAGTGCCCTTCACTAAGGCCTTTGACACAAGCTCTTTGGCCACCCAAGTCACAACTCAGCCTTGCCAATTCTTCTCAACCCTGGCTTCAGGGGCCTCGCAAGCTGAACCCTTGCTTATTCTCAAGAGGAAGTTAGTGGTAAACTTCTCCCCTCAGCAGAGAACAGGCATGAATGTGGTCATTAAAAACATTGGTGGTGCAATTTAGTATTTCCAGATGTGCATATTTCCACAAGATAGCATTGAAGCAGATCTGATATTTTTGGAGGCTGAAGAAATGAATCAAAAGAGAATTATGCTGCTTTTATTACAAAAATGTAATGGATATAATTATAAAAAAAATTTATATAACAGGCATGCTCTTTTGTGTTCCTTGACTTAGACTCTGAAGTCCACAGGTGTTTTGGAATAACACAGGAAACATATTTCAAGGCATTATCTCAAACAGAATGAACAAATCAGGAATGTTCTAGAATATCATTCTTTAATATCATGAAAGTTTGACTTGTTAGTCTTCAAGGAAATGTGGTCTATGGGAGTGTTTTTAATAATCATTATTTTCTACTTTCTGAATTAACAAGAAGCAGCATAAATAAAATATTTGAAGTAGATCCCATGGTAAAAAAAGTACACTGCCATATTCCAAAGGGGGAAAAAAAAAGAGTAAATCTTAAAGTAAAACTTCCTTCCAATGAGCTCTACTTATTCAGCATCATCTGGGGTCTGATTAATCTGCAGTATTTCATCAAGTGCAGCACTGAGGGACCCTGAATGAGGGAACACTGCATGTCTACTTCCATCTGCTCTATTTCCCTGGACTATAACCACAAATATTCTGTACTTGAATTTTCTTGCATAAATTACCAAGAAAGAGCAGAGCTGGGTCAACATCATATTGCACTTTGGATAACCAAAAAGCTTTACTTTTAGTAATGATTTATGTTGGATTTGCATACAGAACTGAAGGCAGCATTAATGGCAATCATGTTCCAGGCATTCCTAAACTAATCTTTCAATGCATTTTTCCCCCTTTCCTGTAATGCTTTTTTCCTTTCCATTTCAGTATACTAACCTGGGTTAATTGTAGTTGTTCTGATTGGTTATTTATCTTGAAAACTGAAGGAAAAGATTCAAACTATCAGAGGAAATAAGACAGCAGATAATAACATCACCACTGACTAGACTGCAGTCTGACTCTTCTCCTGAATAGCTGTGCCATCTAAGGCAAGTGACCCTGGACTGGCTACATAGTTTGTGGGGCAGAGCACAAAATGAAAATGTGCTTTTTGTCATAATTATAAGAATCTCAAGACAGCAAAAGCAAAGTATTAATCCAAGCATAGGAACCTGCCAGGTACAGGCCACATGGCAGGAAGCTGGCCCTATAGACACTTACTGTACATCTTTCATGAGGCCAGTTGAGGAATACATGAGATAATGCATACCAAGGCCTAATAAACACAGTCTGGCACATATACATTCCCAATAAATGTTATTTTTAAAATACAATCTCTGTTGCTCTGCATTCTACATTATTGACTTCTCAATTGGCTTTCTTATTTCTCCTTAACTATTCCTTCATTACAACCATCCATTCATTTAGTGTCTGTGATGGCAAGTCAGTAAAATTTGTGCATTGTAGGATAGGCCAAGTCCTCTGTCTTCCTTTGCATCCTTCACCACATTTTTAAGACAAAATTCAATCTCTTCCTTTCAAAAGCCTTTCCTGATCTTCTCAGGGAGACACCTTTTCTTCAACATCCCTTGTATATCCTCTCACACAGCACCAATATCTCTGCCCATGCACTGGATGTCTAATATGCCTCTTTCCCCTGCAGGTCTATAACACCTTATGGGCAGAAAGAGTGTCCACCTGTCTTAGTCCTGCTGTGATCTAACACATAGAGATGATGCCTAGTACATATTCAATGGATGAAAGAATGACCTATTGATTCTTTGCAAACCATAGAGTATTATCCAAGATTCATTTGTCTTCCTTGCTATTACATTCACTCATATGATCAACTATAATGTTTAAAATAACATTTTCCCTTACCATTGTGCATCACGTTCTATAGCTGTTGCATATCAACAGGCTATGCATGGCACACTGTGTGCCATTTTATGAAGTGACCCCACGATTGAGATGACTGGACTTATGTTGTCCTATTTTGATGTGTTCAAAGAACAATAGACATATAATAGCTCTTTGAAACACACTTTCTTTAAAAGAAAGTCATCACTATTATTTTTTGGTAAGAAAAACTAAAGGATAGGAAAATACAAACAATAGGTAGCTTCCTAGCCTTCTGCTTCCCAATCAATGCAATTATTGAATGTGACCATATGTTTTCTTTAAGAATACTCAAGGATGGGCCTCCCTGGTGGCACAAGGGGTTAAGCACAGCACTATGAAGCTATCCTCAGTCTCTGCAGCATGAGTTCAATCCCCAGCCAGCCAGGGAGAAACCCATATGGCGCAGCAGACCTCTCTGGCTTGCCCGCTGCTCCCCTCAGCAGTGTACTTCAGTCAATCTGCCTGTTCTGTTCCCCACTGTTTCTGGTGAATCCTCTCACCCCCCCTTATCTCTGGCCTGTACCCCAGTTCTTGTATGCATAAATAAATCTTAGAAAAATAAATCATGGCATGGGTTCTAAATGGAGTATTATACAAAATAACATCATAGTCTTAGAAATGTAATATTTAGTGAAAAGAATCCTAGAAATGTAATAAGGAAAAAAGGCAAGACTTCAAAGTACACACACAGTTTCATTTACACAAAAGAAAATCAAGTAGTTTATCATCATAAAAGTCAGCAAAGCAGTGACCTCCAGGCAGGGGGTAGTTTGCAGTGATTTAGACGGATGAGGAAACAGAGATATTTCTGGGGCCAGCAGAGAAATATTTTATTTTTTGCATTTCTTTTTTTGTGAGTGTGGGGATATTACATGGATGTTTACTTTGTAGTTATTTGGTTAAATATATATCAAGTGGTGTTTTGGGGTTCCAATTTTCTTTTTTTTTTAACTTGGAGAGTTGTTTTTTTTTTAAAGATTTATTTATTTATTTATACAAGCACTGGGTACAGTCAGAAGCGCGGGAGGGTGAGAGAATTCACCAGAGCCAGAGCGGGGAGCAGAACAGGCAGAAGGACCGAAGTACACTGCTGAGGGGAGCAGCGGGCGGCAGGAGAGGTCTGCGCACCATGTGGGACCCTCCTTCGGTGGCCGGGGAGCAGCCGGGGAACGAACCGGCACCGCAGAAGCTGCGGGCAGCTTCGCAACCCAGTGCTCAACCGCTGTGCCACCGGAGAGGCCCGGTTCCAGTTTTCTATATGCATTTGTTTCTAAACAATTTTTCAAATCTTTTTGTTAAAGATTTATTTGTTTATGCATACAAGAACTGGGATACAGATCAGAGGTGTGGGGCGGGGGAGAGGATTCACCAGAGACAAAGTGGGGAACAGAGCAGGTGGATCAACTGAAATATAATGCTGAGGGGAGCTGTAGGCAAGAGGTCTGTTGTGCCATATGGGTCACCTTCCTGGCTGGGGACCGAACTCGTGCTGCAGTGGCTGTCGATAGCTTCATAGTGCTGTGACTTAACCCCTTGCGCCACCAGGGAGGCCCCAATTTTCCAAATCTTAAGAAAGTTTTGTGGATGTTTATTGGCAGAAAGTAAAACTTTATCATTCAATAAGTTTATGACTACTATTCATACAAAAACACACACACACAAAATCCTATTAATCTAAATCTCTTAGCCAGCTGTGGTCTCTAAGCAAAAGCAGATATTTTAAGAATTTCTTTAACATCATATTTTGACAATTTGTCATCCACTTTAGGCTTTAGGTTCACAAATACAGTCATTATTTCTTTCACATTCATTCACTTTGAAATCAGAGATTAACATAACACAAAAAAAGCCATTCATTTTCTTTAAAGGAAATAAAATCATTTAGTTAGAAAAATTTCATAGCCTTCAAATCACTCTTTTTAATCTGCCCATTCCATCGAATCCACAATTATAGAAATGCAGGGCACGTTCATAGGACAAAATAGCGTTACATATATTTACAAACAAAACACAGTTGGAGTTGGAAAACAGCTAAGAGTCTTAATAATCAACAAATACTAACCACAAAATATCTGCCCACTCATGCTCATTATAAGTTATTAGGTCTGAACCATAAAAGATGAGTCACATTTTTGGGGGTGTTATTCAGGAATCATTTTAATGATTCCTGCCACTAGCTATGCTCTCTTGAAAATCAGAGCTTAATATTCTGAAGGAACTTTAGCATCTTATAAAGGTATATCACTATTGATAACCCCAAATGCCCACCCTCAAATTTATGAAAAGCAGCAGAGAGCAAATGGTATTTTATCAGCAGGGCAGAACCCAGAAAGAGCTCAAGGCTCCTGTGGTTCACATGTATCTGAACTATTGAGGTAGCCAAAACACCAAAAAGCAACCACCTTTCGTGTTACTAATTTGCCCTATTCCTGGGGGTTGGTGGAAGAAATTAATTACTCAACGTGCTGTGTATTCTTGAACGTATGCAAAGAGCTAAAACACATGATTGGAAAGCCTGTAAGTCAAATTATACCATGTTTGCACATCCCATGCTGATTCAATTAATGCATGGGATTGGGCATGTTGGGGATGGGTTAGTTTATAGTATCTAGAGGTTGAAAACCAACTTACTCAACTGAGAAAATATCTCACAGTGTCACAGATGCATCAGAGCTCTACCTATGAGTAACTGTTGTTACCGTCCCAGTTCCCTCTAAGAGTCACATTTTCCTCCTGGCTTGCTCTTTAGGAATACTGGAGTCAGTGGTATGTGAAGAGTTTACTAATAGTCTCCCTAGAAATAAAAATGTGAGCTTTCTGTTCCCCTTCAGTGATATCTAGAACAGTAGTTCTTACCACAAATCAAGTAAATTAAGTAACTCAATGATTCTTTCAGCTAAATCCTTAGTTTTTCAGCTCTGGTTTTTCTACTTGTAATGAAATGTCTTTAGGGGCATTTCAAAATTTGCTAACAATCAAATAAGGATTGCTCGAAACATAAGTGAAAATCAAGTATACGCTGTTTATAAACTACCAACATGCACTACAACATTTTGCAGCCCATTAATCAAGAACAGCCAATAGTTAGTTACAGCTATGCTCATTTCTAGTGCTTCACATGAATTCTTTCAATCCAAAAAAATAACCTCATCAGATGCATACAATCCTCCTTTTATAAATGAGAAAACAAAGACATAAGAGGTTAACAAGCCAAGGTGATGGTGAGTAGCAGCAGTACTGGGCTTCTGTTCTCCCAGTTTTCATCCAGACTTTGTGCTCACAAAGTACACACTAGTTCCTCTCACAACCATGTCCATTTCTCTTCAAGGATTCAGTTCTATAAGCAAAGTCTGAAGCACCAGTTATTTCTAATTTTACTAAGGCAGTATTTGTTAATTATATATTCACTTAATGAAGCAAACAAAAAATATTTAATTTGTACTTACTATGTCATAGAACACCAAATCAAACCAAACCAAATAAGTCTTTGCCCTCACTGAAGATGAGTAAGACAAGCTTCCTTTACTCAAGCAGTTTCTAGTCTGATAGAATAGCTCAAGAGTACATAAGGTGTGGGCATAAAGGGTTAACCAAGGTTTATATAAGAACCAAAGAGGAAGAAATTAATTCTGACAAATGAGCAATCCGTTTATGTTTATGGAGGAAATGACAGGTTCTTTGGGGGAGAATGGAGAGGATTAGGGGCTGACAGAAGGAATGGCCACCAGTGGAAGGTGCCCAGAAAAGCAGAGCAGTAGGAACAGAACATGAATCTGGCCCCTGCATATCTGTCTGACACTGTGAACTCCCTCCCCAACCACTGGCCTCTATTCCAGCTTCACTGGCCTTTCTGTTCTTGAATGACACCAGGTTCCTTCCTCCCAAGATCCTTTGCACTTGCCTCCACATGATTCTGGTAAAGAAATGTGAAGACAACCTAGAGAGAGCCTTTTATTCATTCTTATAAGATATGAGAATACGCAGATTGAGATCATTTCTATCATCAGCAAACGTCTTTAACTTAGAGACAAGTTGAGATAGTATCGATAAGGGCTAAGTGAACTGCCTTTTGGTTTACCAGGCCCCTTTTACATTTTTAAAACCACCAGTTACCCAGTATTTATTGAGAATTTAGTACATACCAACTCTTGTTTTAAACACTAGGCCCACAGAAAGTGGATAAATGTACACAAATACTGCAGGGAAATTACTGTAAAATTACTTTAAAAATAAAGCTTCAAGAACCTATAAGTTCTAGAGTTCACTGTGTTAACTTTCATAAATTTTGAGAGCCAGTTGTCAAATAGTCATTTTTAAAAGTTAAATTATAAAACTTACAAGTAAATAATGTTAAAACAAAAGTAATATTCAAGGCTCATAATTTTCTAATTATTTTACTATACTTTGTAACCCTCTACATTCTTGGGACTATCTGTTTCTATTGTCTTCTATGATGGAAATTCTATATAATGGTAAGCTAGGGAGCCTCTCTTGCCAGTTCTGCATTTGTTGAGGTTGCACTGGCCACAGGAGTATGGCCACCATGAAAATTGGCAAATAATACAAATCTTTTTGATAGCTTCATATTAGATGTTTACTAGCACACCACTGCTCCTCTCTATGAATTAGAAAGTATGCATGTCTTAATCTTATTTGTGAGGTTAGAGTTAGTATGTGAATTTCTACAAATAAGAATTCCTAAAAAACAAATCTTAATAAATAACACAAAATTACTAGATTTTAGTTGTCTTACTTCTAGTTGTTCTGAGTTAATAAGGTTTAATATGTGTGGTTTTTTATCTCCTAGTACAAATACAAGAGCCTTCTACAGTGAAGTCAAATACTTCTTTCCAAATATATATTCTTTCTAAATATATCTTCCACTGGAGGTCAGAAACCTTTTTATTATTATTGTATGATAATTTTTGCTGTGTTTTCTGTTGTAGGTACTGTAGGTTTATATATACTGAGAACTTTCACTCTATGATAGAAAGTACTTGACAGTAACTGAGAGCAATGAATTTGTTAATTTGGATTCACTAGGGACAGAGCGGGGAGCAGAATAGGCAGATTGTCTGAAATACACTGCTGAGGGGAGCAGCGGGAACCCCATGTGGGATTCTCACCGGCAGTCTGGGATCGAACCCCCGCTGCAGAGGCTGCAGACAGCTTCACAGTGCTGCGCTCAACTGCCTGCGTCACCAGGCGAGACCCTGGATTTGTTGCTTTGGATGAATGTTTTCAGTAGCTCCCTTTTTTCTCATGAATGCAAAAAGATTCACTTTGGAATTCCAATTGTCTGATATTTTTTTCACTTCTCTGCAAGTAATTTTTCTAACTTGAACAAGTTAAAAAAAAACAGAAAAAATATCTTAATTTTTACTGATACGACAATTTACTGAATAACATAACCCAGCATGTTGTAGGCTTCTTATCCAAAATAAACAATTTAACTAATTCTGAACTTTACTAACAATAGAAAAAATCCTTGGGATTACTTTTTGATAGGTTGATGAAGTAAATCATTTTTTTTCCCTTCCAAATACCAACTTTTAACAATGGTATATATGCTTTTATAACAACCACCTTTTCTAGAAAGCTGCTAACTACTCTATTAAGATTGTTGAATGATCAATATAGAGCTTCTATGTGATAAAACCCAATGTATACTTACGTTCAAGCATTCTTTCATCCAATGTTTAATATCTACTGACTATAAAAAACTACAAACACATTGAGGTTACTGGGTAATCACTTGGTGTTTTACACTTCAAGTTAAAATATTCATTAATTGCCCAGGAGTTTCTAGTAAATTGATCCGTTTCATCAAAAGCCTACACTATTTCAATGGAGAGGAATTAACTATATCATAAATAGATGACCTGTAAGCCATTATTTTTGTAGTAACTACAAATAGAAACAGATTGAAAATTATTAACTAGAAGAAGACAACATTTTGCATCACTGTGGGAAAATGCCATTGTCCTCAGTGGAATACATCTGCAATTCTCTTAACCAGCAACACACTTAAGAGGCAACAGTTAGGCTCACAAGGACTACTGTCTGATGCATATGTGAAGCTTCCCTCCCCCACTCTCCACAGGCTGAATATTAATTTAAATAAAGCTTTGAATTTAATCTCAACTATATTATCATCTTTAGATACTAAGCTTGGAAATAAAAGGAAGTGAAGGTATATTCTATGCTGCTTTTAGGGCAAAAGTTAGAAAGTTCCAAAGATAGGAATGAATTTAGAGAGGCAAAGAGAAAAATAATTTTGTAAAAATACAAAAACTGGTATTAGTATAAAAGAGTAGTTCCTAACCATAGGTGATTTTGCTCTCTCCAGGAGACATGTAGCAAGGTGTGGAGGCCTTTTTGCTACAGCTGGAGAGGTATTGCTACTGGCATCTAGTGGGTAGAAGTTAAGAAATGCTCTAAATCTTCTACAGTGCACAGGACATCTTCCAGAACAAATTACCCTGCCTACAATGTCAGTAGGGCTAGGGCTGAGAAACTGCTATAAAGCCAAACAATTACTGTAATACTAGATAAATAAAATATAGCTCAAAACAAAGGGGAAGTTACCTGAGATCTAAAATATACATCATCTAATATATGCTTAAAAATGAATCTCTCAAATAAATATAAATAACTTTTATTGGCTGTGCTTTATCTATTGCAGCCACAGCAGTGATAACAGTCACTGAGTCCTTAGCACATACTAGGCACTGAGCTATGCACTGTTTGCATTACATCAATTCAAACGTGTTACAACCATATGATGTCAGTGCTGTTATTAGTACAGAAAATTATCATTTATTGCATCAAGGATCCTCTAGAGGTCAGCAGTGACTTTGTTCTATCTCTCAGTAATTGTCAATAGTGTGACCTTGAATGCTGTGATAAGAAGCCAATGTCATGAGAGCGCTCTAGAACTCAATAGGATATATTTGAACACCCTCCAAAGTTGTGTCATCCTAAGTTTTAAAAAGTACACAAAAAGGGGGCATGACATAATCATCAAAACTGCATGGTATTGGAACAAGAACAGACATACAGACCAATGGAATCGAATAGAAAATCCAGAAATAAACCCACAGATTTATGGTCAACTAATCTTTGACAAAGGAGCAAAGACTATGCATTGGAGCAAAGAAAGTTTGTTCAATAAATGGTGCTGGGAAAACTGGGTCGCTACATGCAAAAGAATGAAGCTTGACCACTACCTCACACCATACACAAAAATCAACTCAAAATGGATTAAAGAACTAGACATAAGACCTGAAACCATAAAATACATAGAAGGAAATATAGGCGAAACACTACGGGATTTGCACATCAAAGACATCTTTACAGACACATCACCCAAAGCAGTGATAGTGAAGAGAAAGATAAACAGCTGGGACTACATCAAATTAAAGAGCTTCTGCACAGCAAAAGAGACAATAACAAAAACAAAGAGAAACCCCACCAACTGGGAGAACATTTTTGCACCCAACACTAATGATAAAGGACTGATCACAAAAATCTGCAAAGAGCTGATGAGACTCAGCAACAACAAAGAAAATAATCCAGTCAAAAAATGGGCAGAAGAGCTAAAAAGAAACTTCTCTGAAGAGGAAATGAAAATGGCCAACAGACATATGAAAAAATGTTCAACATCACTTGTAATCAGGGAAATGCAAATCAAAATTACCATGAGATACCATCTCACACAAGTGAGAATGGCACATATTAAAAAAACTAGCAACAACAAATGTTGGCGAGGATGTGGAGAAAAAGGAACTCTTGTGCACTGTTGGTGGGAGTGCAAACTGGTCCAACCACTATGGAGAGCTGTGTGGAGATTTCTGGACCTACTAAACATAGAGCTTCCATATGATCCAGCAATTCCACTCCTAGGTATTTACCCAAAGGACACAGAAACATCAATTCCAAAGAGCACCTGCACTCCTATGTTTATAGCAGCACTGTTTACAATAGCTAAGCTTTGGAAACAACCCAAATGCCCAAAAATAGATGACTGGATCAAGAAGATGTGGTACATATATACCATGGAATATTACTCAGCATTCAAAAAAGATAAACACATGCAATTTGCAGCAACATGGATGGCACTGGAAGGGATCATGCTCAGCGAAATAAGCCAAAAAGAAAAAGAAAAATACCGGATGGTCTCACTCATAGCAGGAATCTAGAAAACTTAAATAAGGGACCAGGAAAATGAATATAAGAAAGTGAAAATCAAAGTCAACAAAAAAACTATGAACCAGAGACACTTTTTGGGGGTGGGGGGCGGGAGGGGAAGGATTGGGGTCAGAATGGGGCGTTTGCAATTGTATGGGGGAATATAAAAATAAAATTTAATATTTAAAAAAAAAAAAAAAAAAAAGGGGGCATGATTTGTCAGGTATTACAGGTAAATGGAAAAGGCATCTGCAAGTCTTACAAGCTAAAGAAAGACAACACTCAATCCAGTACACACAGGAAGTAGACCACAGAGTGGCAGATAAGAGATTAGAAGGGCTTGGGTTCGAAGAACATTCCCTTCCCTAAACCACACTCTCATCCCCCTAAACGTTTAATGGACACTGATAAAGTGAACTTAGAAGAGCTCAGCATTCTCATTGTAATTGTTGAAAAGGGTTCATTCTAAGTCAGAGCCAATATTTCTGGACATTATATAGTCATAACTGATTGAGATAGTATGATATAAATTATTCCCTTGATCAATTTAGAATTAAAACCAGAAATGCTTCAACCAATATAACTAAATGATTAATATTTCTATGGAAAGGAACCTGTACTTTATGTATTTCTAATGTTTAAGAGAATTTTGCGCAATGCAAACAGGTCAAACTTTTAATTCCATTTAAAATATATAACTGAGTAACTGGTTTAGACTTGAGATTGTAAGTCAATATTTATTATGTCATGTACTATACCAAATATTTAGGAGATCTTAAAATTTACCAATGTAATTTTAATTCATTTAATAAGATTTAACAACTTGGAAGTTTGTGTCAGACAATTTATATGCTTAAGAAAAGACAAAGAATATACAAACACATTTTAAAAGGCATCAGGGCTGAAACAGGTTAAGGTAAATATTGACATTCTTGAAAGTAGGAAAGGTGGTTATTGTGGGGGAAGAAAATGGAAGTATTCCCAGCAGTAACCTGAAGTACTCCATTCCTAAGAGTTAATTGTGACTGGAGTTTCTGCCCAGGGGTTTCCTGACTGCACAACCTATAGGAGCCTACCTGCGACTTAGTCCCATTCACCTACAAAGAACCCCATTTGGACTCTCCCACTTACAGATGGGCTTATTGGTGAAACAAACCCTTCAGATTATAAAGGAACCCAAGCCATCTGCCTGTATGAACCAAAATAAGCATTCATTCACAAATATAAACAAACAAGGAATATCAGACAATTGAAAAGAGAAAAAGGACAAGCTAAAAGATGCAAAATAAACAGAAAAACAGACCCTCGAGTAAACAAAATAAAGCAAAAAACATAGGCAAACTTAAACAAAAAAATCCAAATTTAGTATTTTCAGAGAGAGTCAAGAAATTATTGTACTTATAATATAAAAAAAAAGCAGCTATGAAAAAGTGAGGGAGTTAGAATGCTTCTGGGAAATTAAAATATACTTGCCAGCAAAAGAATTCATTGGCCAAGATAATGAATGAAATGAATGCATCTGAAGACCAAAGTGGAAATATATAAAACTAATCCAAAATATAAAAGAGGGGGCCTCCCTGATGGCGCAGTGGTTGAGTGCTGGGTTGCGAAGCTGCCCGCAGCCTCTGCGGCGCCGGTTCGATCCCTGGCTGCTCCCCGGCCACCGGACGAGGGTCCCACATGGCGTGCAGACCTCTCCTGCCGCCTGCTGCTCCCCTCAGCAGTGTACTTCGGTCCTTCTGCCCGCTCTGCTCCCTGCTCTGCTCCCCGCTCTGGCTCTGGTGAATCCTCTCACCCTCCCGCGCTTCTGACTGTACCCAGTGCGTGTATAAATCAATAAATAAATCTTAAAAAAAATAGTACTGGAAAAATGATTTTAAAAAATATATAAAAGAGGCTAAGAAACATGGATAGCTATACTGATCAATATTTACATTTTGAGAGAATATAAGAAACATATGCATGTATACTAAAAGTTCTACCCAGTGAAAACATGATTGAGAAAAAGACACAGACCTAGACTTGCTCCAATGAAAATTTTAAATTTAGGGATAAAAAGAAAATATGACAAGTTCCTAGAAAAGATAAAACAAGAAACAAAAGAAAAAAAAAGAAAGATTCACATCAGGATTCTTACAGTAACCTGCATGCCCTAAGGATAGAAACAAAAACAAGTTTAGAGGGGAAAAATGTATCTTGAAATTAGAGTCCCATATCGAGACAGATTTAGATACACACAATGTTGTGTATTACACACACACATATATACACATACACGTATATATTATATTTTAATTACTAAAGGTTTTCCAGCCAAAGAAAACAAGAACTTCATGGACTATCAAACTACGTAACCACATTATCAGCTGACTGGAACTGAGGACTGGTAGAGGAAACTTGAAAATAAAAGAGGATCTGTGACAGGGAGATCAGGAAGTGTTAACTTTTAATGATATTAATGTACATTTTCTTTCTCTATGGATCCAATTTGTAAATGCTATTTTGATAATCATGATATGGTCAATGTATCTATTATTTTTCAATTAAAATAATATGGACTAAAACGAAGGCTTAATTTGAGCTTCAAAATAGAATATAATGGATATGAAAATATAACTATCAAAATCTGGAAATTATGAAAGGCAGAAGGCAGTGCATTCCCAATTCCTTATCTTTCAAAATGTCTAAGTTAGTAAATTACTAAATGTAAAATAAAGTGACATTGAAATATATAATGGTAACAGCCATATGAATTAAAATTTATAAATTCTTTCAATGGTGGCTTTCCCTGAGGCATAACATGGAAGAAGACACTAGAAGGTGAAAGGAGACATTTTCTTTTCATTTCAAATCCTTTCAATCTATTTGGAGAATTATACAATATGCATGTATTGTGAACAGAATAAAAAAATAAGTAAAAATAAAATTGCATAGTGAAGGGACAGAAAGAGTTGAAAAACAAAAGCCTCCAGAACGGATTGTTGGATAAATAACCTATGTATTTTATTTATCTAACTTAAAAATTAGAAGTCTTTTTTTCCTATTGCACGCTCTTCTTAACTCACCAACATAGTAAATCTAGTTATTACCATCACCCTCGACTTCATTTCACAAAGGATAAAAAATGGTGTTTAAGAACTACAAAATTTGTCCTTCACGGCAAATTCTAGAATTTTAGATATAGAGCTTTAAAACACACTTGTGAAAATAAAATGGGAAAAGTCATACTACTCACAGTTGAAAACACATTACCTGCAAAAAAAAAAATTAGAAACTGTGTAACAGAGTATCTACAGATAGGTTTGGAATTAACAGCACTGTCATCACTTTTGGAATATTAGAATCGCGCACCACATACTAGCTTTTTGGAACGAGTGTTCACAAGTCTAGCCAAATGTTATCCAATCATCATCCTTTACCACCTTCGCCTGATTCATCTTTCTTGACACCTCCCATGTTATATACTTATTTATTGGGTCCTCCCCAATCCTCAGTGGAATGTAAGCTCATTGAGAGCCTTTGCTCATTACCAAATCCTGAGTGCAACATCAGGTACTAGACAGATAGATAAAATATCTTTATAACAATTTTTCAAATAACTAGTCTCAGAGCGATGTTTTAATGATTTTGAATTGGCAAATCCAATGTTAATTTTTAGATTACTTTTCTGCCTCCTTTCTACTTGACTAATCAATAATCTGTTTAATACACATGTTTAAAAACACATGCCTGCCCCATTCTCTTTGGACTATCAGGACATCCATCCTGAAAGAAAAAGAAATGTATGGGTCAAATAAAATTAATGTCTTCTTAAGGCCCTGGGATGGATGGACTGGTTAGATGATGATAAGCCTTGGAACAGATAGGATGGACGAGGACAGTACCACATGGTTCTGTCCCACATTCTCTTATCTACTTGGAAACTACTTCCTCATAGATGACTTAACTTCCTATTCAAGTTCCATTTTCTATTTAAAAATTCTTGGCAACCTGGCTTTAACATAACAGCTAGAGTTGCTTCGATTCTTCTTTGATTCTGGATAGTTCCCTATTATTTTCCACAAATTCAAGTAACTGCCACTTCTCCCTTTTAGACACTTAATGCATTAGATAGGTTTAGTCCAGAAAGTTATTAGAGATTTATAAATATTGGGAACATGTCAGACAATTTTACTTCAATAATGAACCATTTTAATGAAAAAAGTAACAGTGAGGGGAAAAATACAATATTATCACTTATAAATAAGTGATTTTTTTTCAAAGGAAAAAGGGCAATTCTTCAATCTTTCCAAATGAAAATGAGAATTAATGTAAGTTTATATTCAAATATTACTGTTTTAAAATTGCATTTTTCAAAGTGTTTCATTTTCTGGCTGACATCAGCAAATATACTTCATTGCATTGACAACATTTTATACAAAAGGGACAACTTATTTACCCCAAAAAGCTGTCAAGTCATACCCTTGACTCATTTTGCCAAGAGCCAAAGGTGTCAGGCATACCTTATGCCTTCCGTAATTCTGTTGGCTCCTATACTTGGCACACTTAAGTTGTTTTTGGCAGGATGAAGCAAATCCAGCTTGCTATTCATTGTGACCCCAACAGCCAGATCCCGTGAACTGTTCAAAGTGACCTTGTAGGAAAACTGAATGGTAACCAAGAAATCTCTGTGAAGACTTTTACAGAGCCACAATTTTAAGATGTACTTGCTATTTTACAATGATTTTTCAAGAAACACGAAAGTATAAGTTTTTAGTGAATGTTATTTAGACTTCAACCAACCACATTTTTGGTGTGTATGACTGAAAAAGTGAAATATATGCAGGTTTCTGACAGGAAAATTAAACCACCTTCTGTTGTCTCCTGTGCATTAACAAATGTTTGACTGGATTATGTATTTTTTAATTATAATTGATTTGAAAATGTTTATCTTTTTAGTTCATAATTAATAGACAAGTTCCTTACTACCCCTTCCAGAACACTTCCTATTCCTCTCAAAATTCTATCAGTGACTTCACATCAAATTGTACGACCCCTTCCCAACCCTGTTGCTGTCTTTTACTCCTGTAACAAATATTTATTGACCATGCTTATTCTGAGTCATCACTGTGCTAGAAACTAGGTATTTAATGCTGAATAAATAGCTAAAATATGGTTTTTGTCTTCAATTTAGTAGTAGGAAAGAGGAACATTAAAAACAGTTTGTACAGAATTACAAAGTATAATAAATGGCATAAAACAAAAGTTCCATTTACTAAACTTTGAAGTATTATCACCACTCCCCCCACTCCACACCCCGCTTTTTCAAACATTGCTTTCCCTGTGTTCATCTGGAAGGCCTTGTGCAAATTCTGTACTTACCATAGGGCCCCTGGCTCACGTTCACTACAGGAACTTTCACTCCCTCACCAGAAACCTATATATGTAATTTTTTACCTCTTCTTGTCTTTCCCCCAAATTATTTTAATTAAGATACCTCAAACCCTGGAATTTCTAATTATAACATTAAAAATTTTTACCATGCCTGCTCCTTTTTTTTTAAGATTTATTTTATTTATTTATACAAGCACTGGGTACAGTCAGAAGCGCGGGAGGGTGAGAGAATTCACCAGAGCCAGAGCAGGGAGCAGAACAGGCAGACTGATGAATTACACTGCTGAGGGGAGCAGCAGGCGGCAGGAGAGGTCTGTGCGCCATGTGGGACCCTCGACCCGGCGGCCAGGGATCGAACTGGCGCTGCGGAGGCTGCGGGCAGCTTCACAAGCCAGCGCTCAACCACTGCACCACCAAGGGAGGCCCTTCTTTTACAATAAACCTACCCTTAGCCTTTCCCATGACCAGAGTCTTTTATACCCCTTGCTGTATCCTTGGTCTGGTAACCTCTTCCTAAAATCTCCTGCCCCTCTCCTGGCCTACTTCCTAAGGTCCAACATTCAGCAGGACAGTTTTTAACAAACCAGAAGCCCATATTCCTTAACTGTATTCAATTCCTGCTTACTAACTCCAAAAGTTTTCGGAAACATTTCTCCAGGATTACTGTGAACTATTAGAGAACTCCGTATACATCAATTTATCTAGTCTCAGTATGACTCTCAATAACGCTTACAGTATTTTAAAATAGGCTTTTCTTTCTTATTCTTCCTGTCTTCCCCTGAATTTCTCATTTTCCAAGGAACTGACGTCTATGCCAAACAAGACATGTCAACTAAAATGGAACTTACTCAAAATTCATCATTAACTGCACACCCACACAAAAGTCATGTTTATCTATGTGTTCTGATTCTCTCTGCATTCTCAGTTATTTCAAAGGTTAGCTCTACACCTCTATATTTGGTCCCTTCCTCTCCTACTTGCTCCAGAAACGTGTTTTCTGTCTACAAATATGCCACATATTCACTTTTCTTACCCTCAAGTTATTGTAGCCTATTTTCTCCTTCTAGAAAATATAGGCTATATTTACATGTTTCCACTTTTATCACCCACACATTCTTTATAACTCATTATTTGCACTTGACTATCAATAACCCTTAAAGTTCTTCTTCTAAGATCACAAAGGCCCTCTTACTAAAGCCCTTTTGACCCAATGAGCACCACTGCTTTTCCTTCTGAACTGCTCCCCACTGCTGATTAAACAGCATTCTGTTTTTTCTTCTGCCTCCCAGAGAGCTCCTCATTTTTATTTATAGCTTCTTCCCTTGTGAGAATGTCTTAGGATTCCTCCATCAATCCTCTCCTCTTCTCCCTTTATATCAGGGGACACAAATGACAACCATTAGTATATTCTGGCTTCCAAGTATGTTATGTTTGGCCTACATGTGTTGTAGTTATTCGTTTCTACTGATACAACATTGACACATTAGGACATTTTACATAAAATCTGGACTTCGACTTTGTCTTAACAAAATCATAATTCATACCAACTAAGGATAAGGATAAAAGAAGAATGACAAGAAAAAAACTACTTGATTGCCAAGTAACAACAAAAGACTGACTTCTATCATCTATGAGCCAAAAGACATGTTTGCTGCATATTTTGAAGACTTGAGCTACTACCACAGATAGGCCTAAATTTATCCTATCAGTCTTCTGTTCTCACCCTTGTCAGACTTTGCCACATTCTCATTTCAATAGTTCCAACTACTTGCTTTATCTTATATTATGCCCCAATCACACTTCACAACTGACCTGTTTCAGAGTCCATTGACTTACTTTTCCTATAAATATTGAATTTAACTAAAAAAAATCTGAACTATGAAGCAAATGAGATGATAAAACAATACAGTGTAAAGCTAAAATTCAAAATTCTGTTTCAGTCACATAGTACATATTGTCCATGAAGTAGATGGCATTTATTTTTTTCAATCCAAATGCTTTCCCTGTTCATAATTTTAGAAGTGAGAGTTCTCATCAGGAAGACTATAAGAAAAGGAAGTAAATAACGGTGGAAAGGTAGAAGAATCTGTATGAGAAACGTCATTTTAATTCTTTCTTATTTTTACTCCCTTTTATAAGATACAAAAATACATGCTTGGCAGTAACTAATCTAAACTTTTACTTCCTGATGTTGACACTTCAATTTCCATTGCATCTATTCCAAGAATAATGTATACATCCTCTAAAGAGGAAAGAAAAAGTCAGAATGAAAAGTACAATGTGACCTACAAGGAAAAGAACTACCCCTGTTTTAATTAAGGAAGAGCAGAGAGATTTTTTTGTCATACTTACATTCAACTACATTGAAGTGTTACCTAATCTACTATCATTTTTATACTCCTAACAGCACAGAGCTAACAATTTGAAAGATTTACTTATGTTTTGAAAATAAAAATCCATATAGAATACAAGGAGAATGAATTTTCTGTCCAGTGGCAATATAAATCAGGTTTTGTTAGCTGCATTTGATTTCTTGCTTTGGTGCCTTCTGAGCCCACTAAGCCTAGTTGCTAGGCAACCATGGCAGCTTTGCTGAATATAGATATTAACAGGTTTAGGTTACACTGGTAAAATGGAGTGAAAATGAGCACAGACTTATCCTTCACCTGGAAATTTGGGGAAATAAACAATACTTTCAACTTGCTATTTGAAACAAATATATTTAATATCCTTTGAATGTTCCACACTCTTAAATGGTAAGGGAAACACACTTGTCCATTATATATTGAGAAACAAAGTTGTCCATTGCCACCATGACTTGCAATTCTGTGTTTAAAAAAGCTCGCAGTTTTCCTGGAAACTAAGTAAATTTCAATCTTATTTTAGTAAAATAAGAACATCTTTGAAATTCTTTCAATTGTCAAGACTCTCCCACAGAGATCACGTTATGGTTAATTATTGGAGGTGAGTAGAATAGTTTTCTAATCTAGTCAATAGTGAGAATACTGTCTTTATAAAGATGTGTAACTAGTAACTATAAGTGGTCAAGGGAAGAGCTGGGATGTGTACCCAGAAGGACAATCTTCTTCAACAGGTAGTCCTCTTAGCTTTTTACAGTATTTTTACAAGATTACTGAGAAAGTGGCAGAAAATGAAAACATTCATGTGAGTTGTCACAGCATCTGAGACTTCAGTATTGGCTCTTATGAAGAGAAGCAAGTGTGTCTCTTGAGCCACTTGGTATTGAGATTTTTCTTTCCCTCCCTCTCCCAAATATTTCTCACTTCTGATTTTCTGTCTGTACTCCTGCACAGCCTTTAGTTAGCCTTTAACTAACTAACTAACTAACTAAATTCATTCTATGCATTTATCCCTGGAGGCTGCACCAGTGGCCAACTAGTTTCTAACTCTAGTTCTTTCATTGAAGTTCTGTCTTGGCACCAATGGCCCCAGAGAGATTCCTAGGAAGCTTCAGAGTTTAAAACACATCTGCTCATAGGTATGAGCCTTTAAGAGAGCTGAAGAAGAGAGCAAGCTGTGTGAGCTTAGCCAGATTGCACAAGGTTGCAATCTGCCTGCAATTCTAGAAAAGTCTACCCCACGCTTGACTGTCACTCACATTTAATAATATGTATGATAGCTGCTGTTGCTGCTGCTTTCACATCTGCAAGCAGCTAAGAAGATCTCTGCAGTAACAAAAGCTCTTCTGAACTATTGAGATTGTTGCTCTGCTGGTTCTGGGAATCTTTGTGACAGTATCTCAGAGACTGTTCCACACATTTATTCTCAGATGAGTGAGTCCGTTCTGATTTCTTCCATGTCAGCTGGAAAGCCTGATGCTGGTAATTTTGAAAAATCTATGACAATGTTATTTCTTCCATGTCTTTTGACAGCCTGTTTGCATTTTTACTCCTTAAGGCTGCATTAATTTTAATGGAACGCATAACTTGGGTTATTTTCTTGAGCCCCAAGAAATGCGAGCTATTCACATCCTTCTGTGCATTAGGACGAAGCTCAGTGACTTGACCTGAAGGAACACTTTAATCTGGTGCAATAGATGGAGGAAGCTTGAAACCCACCTTCAAGTACTTTGCTTCTGCCACCAGAGAGTTAAGTCAGCTCATTTCACTCTTCTGGTTTGACTTAGGGAGTTAATAACCATCATAAATGTTAAGAGCTAACCATAAGTAAACTGTGCCAAGATAAAAAATACCAAACTTTCATGGTGAGAAGAATACTGATATATCTTCTCTCTGGATACATGAGTACCCATTTTTAAGAGAAGCAAGGTTTCCTCAGACCTTCAATAGTTTCCATCTTTCTTCATTTTTTGGTACAATGCAAGTTAAAATAGTACTTTCCTTACTTATTGTCCCAATTTTCTTGGATAATCACTAGTTCTTAGGAGAAATGTCATCTTTTGTTCCTCCCCAGAATATTCTGAATAGCTTCTTCGTTTTTTCCCCAGAAATCATCAGTGCTGATGATAAAAAAACAAATAGCTTTTTGCCTCATTTTACATGTTTTAATCATCATGAACATAACAGACTCCTAGAATCCTGAAACTTATGGCATTTTCTGTTAGTTTTAATGACAATGCAAACTTAGTTTATATAGGTCGACACCTATGTATGTGGTGAAAGTAATTCTAATTCTTTTATATTTCACATCACCCTGATAAGACTTAGGTTTAAACTTGATTTAGAAGTTGCAGCAATTATATTTCAGGGGTGTAGTAATCAACTTGTTAGCCAAGCAGTGGGAGCAAAGACAAAGGCACAGTCTATGTAAGTGGTGGTGAAGTGGGCCAGAAACTTGAATTTAGACTGGACTGTGTCTGTACATAGACATTCAAGGCCAGGCTAAGAATCTAGATTGGCACTAGAGATCATTTTAAATAGCATGGCCCAGAAAAATCCTTGTCTCATTGTTTTTAATGACATCTTTTGTCCCCAGTATATATATTCCTGGCATTCTTATGATTAATCCTCATAATCACTACGTGAGGTAAGTATAATTTTGCAGGTAAAGAAAGTAATTCTTAAGGAGATTAATAACCTTTCCCAATGTCACACAGATGATGTGTCCCTGCCTCTTTTGAAATTTAGTAAATTCCAAAACACTAGCATCCAAAACACTAATCTTGGGGCCTCCCTGGTGGCGCAAGGGGTTAAGACACAACCTATGAAGCTATCTGCAGCCACTGCAGCACGAGTTCAATCCCAGGCCCACATGGTGCAGCAGACCTCTCCTGACTTGCCTGTTGCTCCTCTCAGCAGTGTATTTCAGTTAATCTGCCTGTTCTGTTTCCCACTGTCTCTGGTGAATCCTCTCACCCCCCACACCTCTGGCCTGTACCCTAGTTCTTATATGCACAAATAAATAAATCTTAAAAAAAACACACACTAGTCTTTTCTGGGGGAAAGATCATACCTTCCTATTCCTTCTTCTGTCCAATCCTCTCTATTTTAATAATCTGTTCATAGTTTGTTGGAACAATGAGAGCTACCATGTAATTTATTGTCCAGACCAAAACATTTCTGAGCGTGAAAGGGGCACTTTCAATTGCTGTTATAAAGCACGAAGCATAATATAGGACATCTGGTCACCCTAGTTGAATTAATGTCTGCAACATGGTTAACATTTATTTGTTCACTTAATTTCAAATTGCTCACAGTGAAATCTCTCCAATCTTTTTTTTCCCCCAAAGGGAGTATCCTTGGACTTGTTTTCATAAAACTGCTCAAAGGGATCACCGCTCAAGCCCTCCCACTCACCACACACATAGTAGCTTTCTAAGGGTAGAATAAGCCACTCCATTTTTATTACCACTATTTTACCTTCTATGTGCATACAAAGAAAGGTGCCACACCTGCCTTTCTTACAAAGCAGTGGAATTTCAGAAGTGTGGGGTGTTTCCTTCCACACACAAGGTTTGCTGAACCTGCTGACCAAGGCAGTTAGGGCCCACAAGGACTGTCACCCAGCCAGGCTGATCTATGGATGCAGCAGTGGAAACAAAATCCCCCAACTGGGCACAGACTCAGATCTCTCTGAACAGATTATAATTTGTTAACCAATTGCAAAGTTTATCACCTCTGGATTTAAGGGAACAATTTACAACTGGCCCTCCCATTCCTGGGCCCTAAAGTCCACAAATATGCCATCAAAGACAAACTATGACATAGGTTAACAACTTCTCTCAGAAATATCACACTTATTTGATCTATATGTGGTGCTTAAAGTTTAGATTGCAAATGGTAACTTGCGTATCTTGAGTTCTCTTTTTTGTTCTCCCTGTCTCCTCGTTCCCTTCATCCAAATAGAAAAAAAGAGAGCAGAACACTTAACTTGTGGATAGTTACTTGATTTTCCTAACTCTTCCTTGTTCACATTCCCTGTACCATCTTTGCACCTAGCAACACCCAGAAAGCCCTAAGGGAAAATCTGTTTTCACCCGAGCATGAAGCATCTGCGTGCAATGGTAGTGCGCTGGAAATGGAGTTCAATCTCTCCTCCATCCAGATATTGACTCAGTAATTGGGCATATGAAAGCCCTAGATCTAGTCTAAGACCAGGATGTAAACCTGGGAAGCAGATGAAGCACTCTGCAAGAGAC
Organism: Talpa occidentalis; assembly: GCF_014898055.3. Classification (NCBI taxonomy): domain Eukaryota; kingdom Metazoa; phylum Chordata; class Mammalia; order Eulipotyphla; family Talpidae; genus Talpa; species Talpa occidentalis. The sequence continues at coordinate 65,230,649 of NW_023601433.1, read as the reverse complement.
CTTTGGTTCGGCTGCCTGTCTCAGGATCAACAATCATCATCTCCATGAATGGAGCTAGTTCGGCTGGGAATATCATTTTCAACTTTATATAGGAATGGTAAGGAATCCATAAAGGATTTCACCTGGTAGAAAACTATGAAAATCTGGGCATAAGGGAATGTATGATACAGTAGAAGTGAACATATTGTTCTGTAGAACTGGATGATCCAAGAGGGGGAAGTTTGGAAGTTAGTACCCAATACACAGGTTGCTACAGAGTCAACTAGACTCAAGAGAAGCAAGAACTGAGTTAGTGTTGTGGCTATGGGGCTAGAAAGGAAACAAAAGGAACAAATTATAATTTAATAAAACACTTGTAAGTGCTAGCACTAACGCAGGTACTTTATATATATTATTCTCAAAATACTCCTAGAGGAAAAATTTTATTGTCCTCATTTTACAGATAAACTAAACCTCAGAAATTAATAATTTGTCCAAGGTCACATAACTAGTGGAAGAAACTATATTTAAACTCAGAATCTGTCTCCAAAGTTCATATTTACCCCACGCTAGTATATCATCACAATATTATGAATTTTTGAGCATAAGAAAATAACATCAACAGGACCAAATGGAAAACAAGAAAAGGGAAAAGGAGATGATTGGGGATAAGAAATGCTGATTTGCTCCCTTTTAAATGTCTGAGTGCCCTGTAAGTCAAAACTAGATTGTAAAGGGCACATACTTTACTGTTGAAAATAATAATAGTAGCATTCATACAAGTGCACACTTCTTAATACTCTGATGGGCTGGATAAAGTAACATACATCGTATTCATTAGAGTCTCCTGATATAATCTCTCAGATTTCTAAGTCTAGACATAGTATTCCTCTACTTAGAGAAAAAAAAAAAAAAACATTCCAAAAAGAAAAAGATTACCTCCATGCCTGAGTTTCTGGAAGAATCCTAGTGGTTGTGAGCATAAGTAAGTAATTTATCTGTATCAACTTGATTTCCTGTCAATTTGAGTGAAGTTGAAAAAATTAAGACTTTGCACACATGTTTGAAGTAAGTTTAGTAAACCCTCTAATGTATCCCAACACGGAAAGCCGTAAATAGCAAAAGAGGAATATTATGGATGACAGTAGTATATGTTCAGGGCATAAAGAATGAAATAGAAAAGTAGATACTTTCATTAGCTGTCACTGTCTGAAACATCACCAATACAGATGCTATAGCAAAATTTGCATATCAAAAGAAGCAAACCCAGCAAGAGGTAAATCCCTGACAAAGTTATAATTGAAAGCCATTCAGTTTAAAATTCATCAAGACAGACACATAAGTCTACAGTGATCAGAAAGGTTAAAAAAAAAAAAACAAGAATAGGGGAGAATGGTGAGGGTAGGTGGAACAGATAGAGGGGGTCAGTCAGATGGTGATTCGTGATGACTGGAGAGAGATATCTACATGGAAATATGGTGAAATATATATAAAGTCAAGTGCCCAAGTAAAGGTGGACTCCTGCCCTGGAAGACACCTCTTCCTCTTCAGGAATGAGTCAGTATCCCATCCTGTATTCAGTATGCTTAATTCTCATGTTAGTTTTTAAGCTAATTTCTAGTAACATAGATTTTATGATATAATAGCATGTGCATACTTAATGCATTTGGTAAGAGTATCTTTATCAAAAATGTGAAGTAGACCCCAAGCTTTTCACTGCTATTATCTTTTGCACTGTGCTACGTGACTATAAGTAACACATTTATGTTCTTTATTGCATCCTTTCATTTTCTTAAATAAATTCCATTTGTTTCTTATGGCATATAATAAAAAACAGAAAAGCAGCTAATGAAACATATGATATACAAATAATTATTATAAGTAATAACAATTTTGAAATAACTGGAAAATACAGTTGACTGGTTTATGTTCTTGAGAATTAAAAGAGCAGCAAGGGCATGTGCCCAGTGACAAGATCTTAAGCAGGATCTTGCTTTTGTCCTCCCAGGGCAAAGTGATTTTTCAACAAAGCAGGTGAGTCTGGTATCAAGTCAGATCTACCGTATTAAAGAGTCCACACAGTTTTCATGACCAAAGGTCCACATGACCATGGTTCAAGAAACAGACTTTGGAAGAGTTTTTTTAATAGTCAAAACTATATGGAGATTCCACAATAAAGTTTCATACTGAGTTATTAACTACAGCCTAACAAAAAAAGAAAAAATTGCTATTGGAAGAGCTATATTCCATACATCTGGATTCTTAACCCCAAATTCTTTCTTGACACTTTCTTTTAGCATTACTTTAAAATTTATTCCAATTTCTGCTATTCCCCAAAGAATAGCATGCTCATTTGCAAAACTGTCTCAATAGCATTTAAAAAAAAAAAACTTCTCAATTACTAAAGGGCATAACAATTTATAAAACATGAATAGATCATGATCAATTCACCCCCAGCCTCCAGTGTCTGTAACCTTATTTGGCAAGTGCTCGTGTGTGCAGTCCACGAAGCCTCTACACACCACTACTCTAGAGATTTGGGTAAAGGGCTCTAGGTGTGTCTTGAAATCTCCAATAAAATGATCCCTAATGATATGCAATTACATATAAGAAGATGTAAAAAAATTCAAAGACTGTCACTACAATCTAGACACACTAGTCTTCTTACCATTCCGTACACACTCCAGGCATAACCTTTGCACCTGAACATTTCCTTTGTTGGGAATGCTTGGTTTCTATGTTTCTCTGTGACCATTTCTTACTTTCTCTCTGTTTTTGCTCAAAAGGCTTCACCGACCAATTTGCTACACCCCCTCTCAATTCTGGTACTTTCTAATCCCCCCTTTCTGCTTTCTTTTTACTCATTATCTTTAATACTATAGATTGTACTTATAGAGAGATAGAAAGACCTACGCTCCACCACTGCAAGGTTCACCATGTGGTTTGAGATGTGATGAATCATTTTATTCTCCTCTTGAACACAAGTTCTAAATGAATGTTCAAATGGAAATTAGTCAATGGCAAAGATAGGAATACCAGATACATTTCACGTCACATAGCCAAAGAACTCAGAGAAATGTCATTCAGTGCCTAAAACAACCACAAGTAATTAAAATTGATGGCCAGTAGTTGAAAGTGTGTCTACACCCTGTATTCAAAATAAGTCATTTCACTGTGGAGTTTGATGTTGAAGGAGAAAAGGGTGTGGCGGCAGCGAATGTTACAAGCCCTGGTGGAACTCCAGTGGAAGGCAGTAAATATGCAACAAACTCTAACCATTGCAGACGCTTGCACATTGCAGGGTCCTCCACACAAAGACCAGTGGAATTACTGAAATAGTGAGAGTGGGAAAAGAATGAGGGATCAGAGGGTGCTCCCCAAGTCAGGCCCAATAGCACCAGCCCTACTACAGGTGATGGTTCCCTCCTTGCTATACTTGGAGACCCTACAGGCGTGGACCACAGTATTCCAGTCCTCCGGGACAGGGAGAGTGATGGCAGGTGCTGACAAACAGATGCAGGAGAACAAGGTAGACCAGTGAGACAGAATATGTATCGAGGTTATAGACAACAATTCCACAGGGGCCCTCCTCACCAAAGACAGACTATAGAGGACAGCAAGGAAGAAGATATGGAAAATCAAAGAGATGAGACCCAAGGTCAGTAGGCATCTCCACATCGGTACTGTAGTAACTTCAATTACTGACATAGAGGCCCAGAAAACCCTAACTCACAATATGGCCAAGAGAAAAAGCAGCCGATGTACCAGCTGAGAATTCCTCTGCTCCAGAGGCTGAGCAGGATGGGGCTGAGTAAATGCCCACTTATGACCTTTATCATCATCTGGTGTAGTCCTCCAACAAGAAGAAATGAAATATGAAATTCCAGTAATAAGAAATGAACAAAAGATTGGAGCTGAAGAACTTAAGTGCTTGCTTTTTGCCCACTGACGAGAAAACCAGACGTATATATCACGGGATTTTATTATTTTTACCTAAAGTTGTCTCCTTTTGGTAATGTCGAATGTATTTGAGAAAAAAAAAAACCTGTTTTTTCTCAGTACACCTGTAAAGGTTATTAAATTTTTTCATAGCTGGTTGAGATTTTTAAGAATTTAATTTTTCATTTGTAATAAAAGTTGACAACTTAAACTTTTCCAAAAAGTCAACAAACTGCAAACACCTGTTAATAAAGGTCTTAAATAATTTAAAAAAACTAAATAAGTCATCTTACAATTAGCATTAATGATTGGTTCTTTGCACAATCATACACATCGACCAAATTATTGCAGTCCCTATAATGCTAGAGTAATTGACCTCATAGAATTTGCTTTTGACAAGTTCTGGTAGAGAGACATTTATAATAAAGTGGAATATATACAGGGAAAATTTTAATCTAAGAAAATACACGTATTCCAACTCCTAAAATAACTGCTTCTCAATTTTTATCCAACAACTTGAACTTTTCAAAAAATATTAGCATAATTGAATTTGAAGTAAACCAAACCCAGTGGTAGTCTAAATTTATAAAATATTTCAAGTTTTGCCCTCATTGCAGAAATATTCCATTAGGCATACACTGTTTGGGGAGAATTATTCTCCTAGTAGGATTACTCAGATGAAGAAGGGGATACACGTTTGAAACTATGTGATTCTTTGCTGTTTTGTACTAGGAGAAAGTGGCAGACACCCATTCTAGCTTCAGAATTAACTGCATTTAAAAATATAGAGAGGAAAAGAGACTCATCAGTTAGGTCAAAAGTCTCTGAATCATATCCCTTAGTAATACCAGAAAGGGAAGAAAAATCAACAATAGCTATAATCTTGACACAAAAATATTAATTTTCAATAATGAATAACTAGAAAAAAATGTCTAATTTTGGAAATAATTTTGGGGGTTTTGTTTTAAACTAAGGATATATTTATCTTTTAATTACTAAGAGTAGCTGTCTATAACAAAAAAATCACAATTACTATTTTCAGACAAATGTGCTATTTCATGTAACTGTTATTCTTGGAATTTTTAACATGTCCATTAACATGACCATTATTGATTCATAGATATTCATCATACGTGTAAAACTGAGAAATACTATCTTGTTTCCAAGAAAAAAAAAAAGACCAGGTCAACAATATCTCAAATAGTGAAAATGCATATATCTTACCCTTAAAATTCAAGTTAGCACCCCCAAAAGAAATCCACACTATCTTTACTAAACACAGTTCTTGGGTTTAAAACATCTTAAAATCATAACCTTGACTTTATATTTATACATGTTAAATTCTGTGTAGCTGAGACTATGAAACAACTTAAAAAAGACAAAACAAACTTAGAGCTTAAATGTCTTATAGTGCACATTCTAGCAAACACACACCATGCTTTAGGCAAAGGTTTATAACACAAAGTTATTTATAATACCTCCTGAAGGTCTTCCAAACATATATACCAACATGAAACCACTATATGTCTTTAAGTTCTCAAGTTACATGTTTTTGCTTAAAAAGTATTTTTAAGAGATATAATAAAATCATCATCTACTTACCCAGGAGACATTTTTACCCTTAGGTGGTTTTAGCATGGCAACATGCAGCACTGCGGTGGCCAACAACAGTTTCACCAACATGGAAAATCCAAGGAGTATATTCCAAAGGTCTTTGTTACCCAAATGCAAAAAGTTCCCTGGTTTGCCAGACACAGATATCATAAGTAACCATAAAGAGAACTCTCAGATGACCCATTTTTCTTCTCAGTTCTAAACATGTGAACGTGCACATAACAGACCACTACTACAATCACTCGGTATACGAAGGCAGAAGCTGTGACATGTACCTTCTATAGATTGCAAAATCCAGAGTGGAGTATTTCCTTAAAAAATGAAACTTGAATCCATGTGGAAGCGTCCAAAAATCACAGAGGAATTCCTCCCTCAGCAGGTAAAATGCAATTCCCAATTACTCCCCAAGCTTTGATAAGAAGCTTGCCGGTGATAGCGTACAATTACTTAGTAAGAAAAACAGTAAAAGCACAAAGCATTTAGGAGACCTTGCAGGTTAGCTGCTGGTGGCATCCATGTTAGGAGGTGCCTGACTCCAGTGCTGCCCAGAGGATAAAGAGAATGCAGAGCTCAGTTTCAATAAATAATACATAGTCTCAGGTACAATGTGTACCTGTAAGTACCTTCTGCGCAGTCTCTCTCTGCTGTCCCGGAGACTCACAGTGCACCTGTTGTTGATGAAACTGCTCAGTGAAAGAGGCTGGTCTCCTAACAACCAGTTTGTTTATAAAGGGAAGGAAAATAGGAGCCCCAGGTGGAGGAGCAAGGCTTGAAATCAGTGTTGACTCTCCTCCCTTTGTTTCTGTGTCCTCGCATCCCTTCTCTTTTACCTCCTGTCAATCTAGATTAACTAAGCATATCCAGGCTAAATTTTGCTACTATCACTCATGATTACTGTGAGTTGATGAGATCCGATTATACAGGCAGACCTCTGCCTGCTCACTAGGCAAGCAACACCACGCAATTGGAAAGCCTGCAGTTCTTCTGTTCACCTGAATGAAGTTTTCAGGAAGGTTCTGCTGGAGGTAATATGCTAATACAAGGAAATCTGGCCACCTGAACCTGCTCAGATACAAATACAGGGGAGAGAGCTGTTTATTTCCTTGTTGATGTTTCTTGCCAATTCTAAAGTTCTCTTAGCATGAAAGTTAAATTGCTAAAGAAGAAATGCATAGCATTTTCCCATTTCATCGAATTATTTTTTTCCTAGCAGGGTGACTACTTTGACCAAGAAATTGAGGTCACGGGAGCATAGAGAAGGGGCTGGGACTGGCAATCACTTTTCTTGAGCACCTATTACACAGCAGGCAGGACAAAAGGGAACTTAAATTTATTCAGGTTCAAGTAATCCTGGAAATACATATCAGGACCAGGGCTACAGATATGAACTGCATTTTCCACCATTTCAACATCAGATGAAAACTTAAAATAGACATGAAAGTAGAGATTAAAAAGGATTTTTTTAATGAAAGATTTCTTTTATTGTATGTTGTGTTTCTGAGTGTGTGTGAACCTCATCTGCCTCGTTCTGCTATAAGCTCCTTAACGCATGACTCACATCTACTGTATTTTTTTTTCTCTTTGGGGAGCCCTGTTCTCAGGATTGCTCAATAACTGTAGTTGACTAATTGGTTGCAGTTCCATTTGGAATTTTAAAAGTTCTTTGGATATAATTTTCCGTTAACAATTTCTGCACTACAATGCTATTGAAAAACTGATAAAGCAATTTGGAACCTGATGTTTTAACTAAAACATGAACACTGGGGATAGTTATTTAGATTTGTACTTTCATATTTTAAATTTCCTAAAAATTATGAAGGGATATATCCAGCACAAATTTAGGAGTCTGGGAGTCCTATTCCTATTATCCTAGTATAGTCAAATTACAACTAGATTTTTGTCTATTGTTATGGATTGAATTATGACCCCACAAAAGATATGCTGAAGTTCTAATCCCCAATACTTAAGTAAATGACCTCATTTGCAAATAAGGTTTTAAGGTGGTAATCAAGTTAAGATGAGGTTTGTGAGGTAGATCCTTATCCAATATAACTGGAAAATTTGAGGAAATTTGAACATAGAAGGAACATATTTGAACATATTTGAACATAGAGCACAGAGGGAAGTTGATGGGAAGACACAGACAGAGAATGATCACGAAATTGGCATGAGGCAGCTGCCAGTTAATGCCCTAGGACCACTATCAGGGAGAGCACTGGTTGCTGGACATGAGCATGGACTGCTGGGGCTTCTAGACTCAAGAACCATATTTTTCTGTTACTTTAAGCCACCCAGTTTTTGATACTTTGTTACAGTAGCCCAACCAAACTAATACAGATGCCAATTCAATAATTCTTCCTTTGCTTTTCCTTTCAGTGGCTTTTTAGAATTTGCCAAGATTCTTTCATTAATTTTGCCATAAAACACTAATGGTAAAATGTCACAATGCATCTTTTAGTATATTTGTTATTTTATATTTTTGGTTTACATTTTAACTTAATTCATAGACATTTGTACATTTTACATATTGACCTCTTTAACTTGGGGCTCTTGGACCCCACAAGGTCTGTAGGTAGAATTTAGGAGGCTAACGAGCTTGAATGAGAAAAAAAAAATTACATCTTATTTTCAGTATCTTCTCCCCAAAAGTTAGCACTTCTTTCAATTAGAAATGTAATAACCCATAGTAGAATTGGCAGTACCTGTGACATGAACAGGAGAAATCAAGAAAGGATGCATACATGGACAGATGGTTAAATAGACAGACATGTTGTTACAGGGCAACCCCAATTGAAAAGGGTTGGCCTGACTGGGTTTTCACCCGCACGCTTAAAAGGGGTTTATACTGAGACTTAACTGCAGGTACACAAAAAAAGGGTAATAAAGGGTTTTGGTTTTTTCCACAAAATAAGGGGGGAAATGAAGAAATGAATAACTCAGGGAGAGAGATATAAATTGGTGAATGTGTCCTACCATTTCCGCAGAGCTGGAATCCCTATGTATAGCACGCTGAAAGCCGGAGAAAAACAATCACCCCCATAGCCTACAAGGCAGGTGTAAGGGCAGGAATGGACATAGTGCAGGTTTCCTGATCCCATGCAGAATGGGTAAAGGAGGAGTCAGAGTCCTCAGTGGTTTTTTGCAGGTCTTTTATTGGGGTTCACCAGGCATATGGCAGACAGGGTTGCTGGGGGGCTGGGAGGCTGGCAGTCCTCCCAGCCCCCAGCTTCACTCTATCTGGGCGCTCTGGCCTTCTCTGCTTCTGCTGCGGGCTTCTTCTCTTTCAGCTTCTACTGCTGCTGGCGTCCCTGTGACGCCACCCTTAAAAGCCCAGTCTTAGCCCAGGTGAATCCCATCTACCTATGCCCACACCCTATTCCAGGTGCCCGCCATCAGGCATGCATTCAGGACCTCAAGGATCCATCATCTATCCTGATGGCGGGAGGGCAGAAAAGCCTGACATTTTTCCTTACCCTACAGCAAGTTATACACCAAACCTGGCTGCTTAACTCCACCCTCAGATCCCAGCAAGCCTCCCTTCAGTGGTGATGACATCACGGGATTTGTAGTCCTCAGTGTGTTGGATCTCTTTGGTCTGGGGTGGGCGTGGGGCCCATAAAACCTGTTTGTGGAGTTTGTTCAGGACATCCTCTCCCCCCAACAATTCCCCCAATTCACTTTTTGTCACCATTTCTATGGTGATGAAGGTCAAATGTGTGGATGCTGGGGTGCCAACAAAGTGATATATAGTAAGTATTAAGGGAGAATGTAGGGAGTTAGTATAAGGAATGTTCTCTGTAAGATTCTCTCAAGATCATTAGTTTGTTAATTAATGTATTAAGAAGAAGCACACACATCTCCATATCAGATTTTTAAAATATTTTGAAAACTGTATTCTTGCAGGTTTTTTTTTATATTTCCACAAATTTCACATTATGCATTTAAAAGGACTGTTCCAAGAAAGGCTCCCTTCTTAAACTGTATCAGACTACAAAAGGCATAATCATGAATTTCATCTATAAGCTTATTGTAAAAAAAGACTAAGCAGCAACATTATCTCACAGAACTATTTCAAAGGATTGACTTTGTGGTAAGTAAAAAGTAAAAAGTAAAAATTTATAGTTTTAAAATGCCATGTAATAACCATGTACAAAATTAGAACCTCTTGATATCTATGAAATAACTGATTTATCTCTGATTTGTAGCAAACTGTCCTGAAATTAATGACTTAAAACAACAATATATTATCTCTCATGGTTCTATGGGTTCACTGGAATGACTCAGCTGGGCAGTTTCCATCCGGGGACTCTGTGTGGTCATGCCCAAGAGCTCTGGGGCTGGGTCATCAGAGGACTTGCTGGTTGGATAGCCACATGATTTCCTTACATGAATGGCAGCTGATGCTGGCTGGCAGCTGGAGCTCAGCTGGAGCTGGTGACCATAGCAAAATATATAACTTCTCCACATGACAAAAGCTTTTAGGTTCCAAAAGACAGTATCCCAAGAGTATCCAAGAGTAATCCCAGGGGCAGCTGCACAGGTTCTTACATAACTTTTTTTTTTTAAGATTTATTTTTTATTTATACAATAGCTGGGGTACAGGCCAGAGACGAGGGAGGGTGAGAAGATTCACCAGAGACAGAGTGGGAAGCAGAACAGGCAGAAGGACCAAAGTACACTGCTGAGGAGAGCAGCGGGTGAGGCAGGAGAGGTCTGCCGCACCATGTGGGCATCTCCCGGGCTGGCTGGGAATCGAACCCACACTGCAGAGGCTATAGACAGCTTTACAGCACTGTGCTCAACCCGCTGCACCACTGGGGAGGCCTGGTTCTTACCTAACTTTAAAGAGCATACAGTATTACTTTCACCATGATGTATTTGTCAAAACTGAGTCACAGGGCCCAGATTCAGAGGGAGGTGTCTGTACAAGGGCATGAACACTGGACACATGGCTCCTGATAAGGGGAGAAAGGCGTCTATGGAGACCAGTTACAACACTTCCACAAAACCACCATTCACACCTAGCTGAAGAACTGCATGCAACTTCTGACTGCTAGTCGTGCTTACCTATGTCACCTTTAGCTAATTATTTCTCAAAAGGCCCAACCAAATTTCTTTCCTACTGAATTTCATTTTTTGGCCTTGGATAATTAAAAAAGGGGGGCAAATATCTGCTTTAGCACTCTCTATCTGTCAAACACTTGAAATGTCAAACACTTTTATTCAATTCCTTGTCTTTCTTGGAGACAAGAGATTCATTATATATATGTTTCTCATACCCTTTGCATTTCATAGACCAAGCAGGTTTGCTTAGTATATGATGGTTCCCCCCAAATAATCCAAAAATTTTCACCATCATAAAAATAGGAAGAGCAAAGCTACATGGGCCTTTGAAAATGGGGTAGAGGAATTAAAAAAAGTTGTCATGAACTCACAACTAGTATGAATTCACATACCAACCCTTTCGGTGGCTAGTTTCTGGAGCGAGAATGGGAGGAAGCTTTATATTTCTTGATATGATTCAGCGTTTTCCTTTTGAGCATGTGTTTTTAATAAAGGAATTTAATTTTATTGGTATATCCATTGATCAAGAAGATTTCAGCAGATTAATCTCCTAATTGACCTTTCAGCAGAATCCTAAAATTGGAAACATAAACTAAGTGAATTAATGGCAAGTTAGACTATAAAGGGAATAAAAGCACTTAAAAATGACTTGTGGGCCAGTCAATACAGATCTTTTAGGGTCTCTGTGTCCCAACAGATTGAACACTTATTAAGAATTCCACAAAATACCATCTTATTAATTTAGTGAGTCTTCCTAATAACCTACAAGGCAGGTACTGTAGTCTTTCCTTGCTACATGAAAGAGACTCAGAAACTTAAATGACCACTGGCAATACTCAGATTTGACCCTCTACAGTCTGATGCCAACACCTGCCTGCTTGGCTGGTCTGTCTTTCAGAATAATGTAAACAGCAGTGTAGTCACTCGCTAAGAGACCTGAAACAGGTCTGAAGAGTCCCACTTTCTCCACCTACCTGTGACTTCAGCAACAGCTGCAGTGTGCTCCTCATCCCACTTCAGGCCTAAGCCATACAACATTCCGCTTTCTGCTCCAGAATCTTACGTCCAACAAACATTAATTGGACCCACCAGCAAACCCTGAAGTATGAGTGTGTCAGAGTCCCTAGAATCAACTCTCAATAAGTAAGGGACAGAACTGGCACACAAATGCTCTCAACAGCCATCCTGAGGGTGGCCAAGTCCGAGAAGCTTTGGCATACTCCTCAGGGAAGGCTGGCAGAAGCTGGCATCCTTTTCCCATGACCTTGACAGTGTCTTTTTATGTTGACTTTTCCTTCTTCCTGTCTCCCAGAGACCATTAGCTCAATAAATTGCCTGCACCGTGTCCTTGCCTCAGGCCTTGCTTTGGGGGAACAAGATCTGTTATTATTAGACACATCTATTCTATTCAGTAGAGAAAATGAAATAGACATTCCAAATCTTGTGTTTCCTCTGTGAATTCACTAAGTGAATCCCTATTGAGAGAAGTTCTTTGAGGTAACTGAGTAGCTGCAGTTTTCACATTCAGCCCTGTTAGATTTACTCCTTCATTAGACTGTGATCCCATGAGGATAAGTGCCTTGAGTTTCACTGTTGTTTCTCTCATTTTACCTAAATGGCAGCCTGGAATTTAACAGGTGCTCAATTGGTATATGCTGATTAAGCAAGTAGTTTTGCCTTTTGCAAGTGTTACCTCTGTGTGTTCTAGCATGTTAAATAGGCAAGCAGTATCTTCCCTACCATATCTTCCCTAGACAATTTGGTCTGACTAAGCTTTATCCTAAACTCAAACTATCCACTACTAATGAGAGTTATTTTGTATGGACACACCTACACATGTCAGAGGGACTCAAACAGATGCAGTGAACATGGCAGAAAGAACAGAGATTTGGAGCAGGCTTGCATTCTGGGCTTCTATTTACAAAATATGGGAACTGAGGAAAGTTAAATTTATGCTTCCTCATCCACATAACCTTCCCTGAGGACTTTCGTGGCACTGTATGAAATCGGGTGTGCAGCATGAGCCTATGAAAACACAAAGCAGCTCAGTACCCAGGATCTCTTCTGATTCACGATTCTTGCTTGGTCTTTCTGATGTACTTATCATGTGATCAGTATGTAAGCCTGTTTGAGTCTTAGATGTCTTTTTTATAAGGGAGAGATAATAACATTCATGTTTACCTAGGGTGAGTAAAGCCAAAATCAAATAAAATCATTCAACTGAGAGGTACTTGAGGTTTGCAAAAGTAATGGCAGAGAGCAGAAGTGGTGAAGATGGAGTTTCCATGTGGAGTTGTACATTCTATGCACGAAGGCCCTAGACAAAGTACAAATTAGGAATGAAACATGACAGGCTGGATTTGCCCAGTGGAGGTGCCTTTTTCTCATCTGTCTATTCAAAGAGAATTCCTTTTTCTAATATGCACAGGTGCGCTAAGTAGAGGCCCTAAGTATAGCACAGAAAATAGTAAACTCCTCAGATTCAAATGCTGGCTGTGGCATTTACTAGTCACACAAGTTTGGGTGCAATCTCTCTGGATCTCAATTTCTTCTACTGTAAAAGAAAAGGTTTCCATAGCCCCGCAGGATATGAGGGTTTAATGAGTGTGTGTAACACACTTGGACAGCCCCAGTCATGTAGGATGCACTCAATAAATGCTCATAGTTTATTATTATTACTATTAGTCTATAAATAAGTAACTTATAATCAAATGAAAACATATACCAATTGTGGTGAAATAACATATAGCACTAATTATTCAAAATAGAATTTAGGTTTATTCAAAACCAAACTTTATGCACACATGTTTCTGAATGAGGCCAACTAGCAATGTATAAATTTGTTATTCTTAATTTTTGATGACTGTAATGAATAAATTAGTGTACTGAAACATACAGATTATAAAAATTTATCTCTGATATGAAACAGTTGTCAGAATTTGTTCTCTTGGACAGGAAATGATTATGTTTAGCTCAAGCTAAACATAAACTAAGCAGCTCTGTGTTTAGTTTAAGTCAATTTGAGTGTTTCTTTTTTTTCAGTTTTTACTTCTTTATTTAAATTGTGGTATTTGTTTTTGTTTTTTTGTTTTTTTTTACTTACAAATAGATACCCAACTATTGTACAAAATTCTGATATTTTAGATATGAGGACAAAAATCATTTGAGAAGGAAATTAAATGCACCCAGAATTATAGTACATCTATTTATTTATCCAGTATAAATGAAGCATATTTTTGTGCCAGGAACTATGCCTTTCCAATCTGAATATTTCTAATAGGTTACCTAAAATTCTGTCAATAGGTCATGATACTTATGAGGATTTATCATCCTTTGATGACATTCAGCTAAATCCTTCAAGGGCAGGAGCCATAGTCATCATTTTAATATATATTATTATGACATATTATATTAAATGAGTTGGCTAAAGTGATAAAACAAATGAACATTCTGCCAAGTGAACTTCAAAGACACCTCCTAGCAGATCACACTGCAGTAATAGAACTCAGAAAGGACAAGGGCATGGAAAATGTTATAAAACAGTAGCTTCTTTAAGCAAGGGTCTAACCATAGCATCCTGTCCCACTGAAAAGAGTCACTATATTATTACTAAATAATACTCTCAAAGCCATTTTTTAGCTCTTTCTGATTGAACATTGGGAGAGAAGGGGAGAAAGAACTGGGGGAGGTGTGGGTGGGAGGGATTGTCTGAACTTCTTCCAGGAAGAAGAGAACCATTTGTTTTTTACCAGTTCTGGGACAGCTTTCAAAAAGATAGCCAAAGCTATGCAGATTTCATCAATTTGGCCAACCAACTAAATTACAATGCCCTTGATAATAGAGGGGTGAAGGAATTACTACAGTGATAATTCATGAGATCTGCAAAGATCCTAAATATCAACCAAAATTTACTAGAGATTTAAATCAAACTATTTCCAGAGGCAATTAACCTACAATATATTTTTAAAAGTAGAGTGACTATCTTTGGCTATCTTAGGCATTTTCTATCTCCATTTCCTCTATTACAAATAAAATTTTCATCTGGCTAAGGCATGTTTAATGAGTAGAAATGGGAACAATTAGAATCTATCTATTTGCATTTCGTTGTTTCCTTCTCTTAATAGTCACAACATCTGAGAATCATCCTTTAGCATCTGATCTCAAAATATAAGAGTGTGATCTCTGTGACCTTCCCCACTTGAATTTGAATGCCTACATCACCAAAAGATTCTTCCTTGTGTGCTTTCAGTCACACTAATGTAGATTTATAACCATAAACAGAGCAGTTTCTTACTTATCACCATATCAAATCTTACCCAAATTCCACATCTCACTGGTTGTGATGGATGCTTAGCAATTATATGATTAGGCTTAAAATCAATCTGTGTGGCAATGGTAATATTAAGAATAATCACTTCCTTCTATGTAGACATTTCAGTACACAAATTTTTCTGTTAGCCAGAAAAGTCCATTTCTGGATAGTGTTAAGACCATTCCCATAAGTCCCAAATTTGAGCCAATATGTCTGCATATACAACCACATCATGTTACCAGTGGTTATAGGAAATTCATTCCTAGAAAAATTCTCATAGAAGATCTGTCTAAGTGAGGATACAGTTTGAGGATTCAAAAGCAATACATTTTTTTTCTTAAATGAAAGTAGTGTTTTCTTTCAGCTATTAGACTATCAGTTCCTTGAGGGAAGGAACTATTTGATTCATCTTTATATCCTCCCAGAAAAACATAGCATCTGATATGTACTAGGTATTAAATATTGAGTAAATAAACACAAGCATTGTAAAACTAAAAAAAATCATGTTTCAGTTTATAGTCAATGAGATTTCATTGTCATTCATATTTTATGAACCTCTGCATATATATTTCATCTTTACCTTATATCGAAATATGAAGTTGTATCATTTAAGTTTATGTTAACATTTGACATTCCCTATTGTCTCCTCAATTGATGATGTTTTCCCATTGTTTTATTAGAGTTTGGCCATTTGGTAAAAAAGACAGAGATCACCGAAGCCCCCAACAGTGGCAGGCTGTTATTTAAAGGACACATATTTGCAGGAACTCAGAAAAGCTGAACAGAAATCAGACGTCAGAAAGGCTAGGAACCATTTTAGGTTTTCTTTCCCATGTTCTGCCATAAACACAAGCTGCTATCCCTGAGTGCCAGCCTCACAGGCTCCAGAAAAAAACTGTTTTCTGTCACTTGTGTCACTTTGAGGAGTCTCCCCTTGTCCTATGTGCACTCTGTCACATGCCCTCTGCTTCCCCTGACTTCCTCTGACTCCTCACAACTCTTAGTACTCTTATACAAGACAATTTTTCAGCTCTTGCTCCCATCACTATTTGATTCTGTCAATTTCCCATTGAAATTCTTGAGCCAAAGTTCTTCTCTATCAAATACATTTTGGATGCCTGCTGAGGGCTTGGGGGGGGGCAGGTGAAGAGCAGGCTATGTAGTTCACACAGGGCTGCCCTTTGGCAATAACAATAGGTTCATCAATTTCATATAGTGACAGGAGGGCAAGTATATGATTGACAATTCTAACAAGTTTGCTTAAGTATTCACTTCTTATATTGCTTATGTAGGTTTCACTTTGCTTCTAAGTTTAACTCATAATGAAGATCATTGTTATGCCTAAAGTTTGCAAGAGTTCTAATCTTTCCTATAATACGAAACTGAAAACAATGTATGTTCTATATTTGTCATTAATTGAAATTACTATAAAATACATTTTAATTTTTGATGTACTGAAATTTATGAAAGGTTGGTGAGGAATGAAGACAAACTGGAATCATAAATTCCTTTTTTTACTCTGAACAAAGTTTCACCATTCCAGTTAGAATTAAATCACGTATTTTGAAAGCAGGGAAATTGGTTCATATTATCAATAAAAACCAAAGCAAAGCTTTACTCTGAAACGTAAATTTTGAACTTTACTGCATTGCATGGTAATTTAAAAGCCATTAATAATAACATTTATTATGTGAGTCTATGTTTGACAAAAAGAAGAGTCACAATTTAAAATAAATTTTAAAAGGCATTCTTGCATGGGAGCATATGAACAGACTTTATTTTCTTCATTGCCAATTCATCTAATATGAGTCTCATTCTCTGTGCATACCCCCCAATATGCTCCTATAAGCTGATCTTCAAAAAACGCATGTGTCTGCAGTCTCTTCTGTCTATTCTCTTATCATGAATCTAACCTTTCCGCTTCATGAAGAACTTCTAGCATTAACAGGATAATGTTGGGAAATGAATTCTGAAAGCTAGCATTTAGATGGCACAACAGTACTTACAGCTGACCCTCAGCAGTCCAGCAGTTAACACCTGTAGCTGGAAATGTAATCATTGATGAAACTGTAACAACTTGAGTTACTGCCATTTTCTCCAGAAAGTAAAGGAGCTGTCAAGAGCTGTCAAGAGAGAAAACCTCACTGACTACAGACTATATAAAATGGAGAAATGTGTGAATCATCAAGGGCTTAAAAAGGTAGAGTAAACATGGAGCATGCAATCAACCCAGAAAAAGTTCAGCTTGTCATTTCATCTTTTGTGGTGCAGTATGGTGAACAGAACCCAAATCAGAGTCTTTTAATCTGATTGTACTACCAATCATGGCTCGAGTCAGGTTCAAGGGAAGAAACAGCACAATAAGGAATCACATGGGGAAAAATGAAAAAAATCAGAGAAATATCCTCTGGCAGAAATAGCTTATGCCTTTGATGTAAACATTCACTTCAAATTTTTTAAGTCCTTAGTCTGTAGAACTAAGAATTTTATTATTTTTAAGTTGCAATGAGGACAATATAATTATAGTTTGAAAATGAAATTCCTATGAAATTGATTTTTTTTCAGGAGGTATTGACCAAAAGTTCTTTAAAAAACTAAATTTTCTTTATTTTGATTTTTTTTTTATTTTATTTATATAAGAGCCGGGGTACAGGCCAGATGTGCAGGAGGGTGAGGATTCACCAGAGACAGAGAGGGGAACAGAACACACAGACTGATGAAATACACTGCTGAGGGGAGCAGCGGGTGAGACAGGAGGGGTCTGCTCACCATGTGGGTTGCTCCAAGGCCGGCAGGGATCCAACTGGCACTGCAGAGGCTGCGGACAGCTTCACAGTGCCGCACTCAACCGCCTGTGCCACCAGGGAGGCCCAAAACTAAATTTTCAAAAGCATAAGAATTTAACAAAAAGTGGAAGGTCTTCAATGTATAAAAAATAAATATACAGATTTTATTTTTAAAATCTTTGCAACCTCATAAAAGGAGAGATTATACAGGGGGAAGCGCTGATATAATATTCACTCATCTTCAATCAACAAAAATTAGTAGGTAAACCTTACTGAATGAGAGTCCTTAAAGATAAGACTACAAGTTCCTGGGGGCTCTTGGTAAATAAGGCAGTATTTAAATTGACTGCCTTATTTAAATTTGAGCTATAGATGGTTAGGAGCTGGGTCAGGTAACTTGCGCCGATAATGTGATTTAATAATACTCATGTTTTAAGGTATACTTAGTGCTCTTTCAGAAAAAAAGTGCTGAGATACTGATAGTTACTCATATTTTAAAATAACTTTATAAACCTCCTTATCCTTTCCACCTCAGATGCATTATATCCCTTCTATATTTCTTCTGGATCTGAAGTTAGTTTTCATTAAAATAAGAGGAGAGGTCACTTTATCTTGGCCATGTTAATCTTGCCATAAGGGCAGCTGCCCACTGGTTTTACCAATGTAGCCTAGCACACAGGATGACCTCCTTCCTTCTATGGCATCTATAATGATTTCGTAATTAGAGGTTAGAAAGATTTTCAAGAAGTAGAACTTTCTGGAATTTGAAATTCATATTATATTTTTCATGCTAGACATTTATCAGACCTGTGTCTGCTCAGACCCATAGTTCTGACAAGGCCAGTGATGCTCAAGGAGAATAAATGGTTTCAACTAGATCTAGCAACAGACTTTGTACTTTGCAAAGAGTTAAAAAAGATATGGCATTTTATTTGAACTCTTTTATAAATAGGGTCTTTTCAGTATTGCTTAGCTAATTCTTTTATAAACTAATGTCACTCAATATTGCAATGCAATAAAATGCACTGCATTTATAGAATGCATGAAAAAAATCCTTACTGGTATTTTCAGTTATTTAAATCAACTCAAATATTAAGTCTTTATTCGTGATAAATTTTTGCTAGACACTAATTCTACTGGAAAGGCAAGTCTGGATTTATCCTATAAACTCCATCATCAGTAGTTACCTCTTCCATAATCCTCATCTATGTGACTGAGGAACATGTGCATTGCTAACCTTACAGATGCTAATGCTTCACTTTCTAAGTTTTAACCAAAGAAGAGCATAACTCATTTAAAAAGTCCTATCATCATGTTCCATGTATATGCAAATATAGTTTCTGCCATCCAGGGTCCTTTTTTCTAGAAACCATGCTAATTAATCCTTTGCATGTGGGCTTGGTGAGTCTGTCAAATAGTCCTCGACTCTCCTGTCCTGGAGAGAACATGATGGGCCACTGAAATTCCTCTCTCCCAGGTATCTGAACCTTGAGTAAATTGACCTGAGGTGAGGTGATGAGCCTCACAGGGACTCCAAAGAGCCTACCCACAATTCTTGACATCCCAATCCTGACTTTCACATTTCCTTTCATTCTCTGCAAATAACACTGTGCCCAAAAACATACCAACCAATTATTAAAGACTAAATGATGATGATCTATTACTGAGAAGCAAAAGCATCTGGGATGGTTTCCACGGGTCTGCATTTTTTTTTTTTACAAATATCTGTAAGAATTCTGAAAATGGTTATCCAAAGAACACACTGAGCAACATTGTTATAAACTGCCAATGCATTCTGTTTTAAGTTAGAAAGAGATGATTTCTACCGTGTACCACCAAATAATCTGTTCTTCTTCCTTCTTTAAAGCTTTGGAGAGTAATTATTAATGTAGAGACTTGTGGGGGCAGGAGGGGAAACATCCCAGATCTTCCAAATGAATTTTTTAACTCCCTCTTTCTCATCACCTTGCCCTGCCCACATTCAGCCAGAACACTTCAAAATCATTAAGAAGTCTCTGTTTCTGATGAGAGGGTATCCATTTATCTTTGCAGAATAAAATAGTATAATCCACCCCTTTAAACAACTATCACTTTGTTTCATAGTCTAATTAATATCTGCCCCAAAGAACAACCTAATTCTCCAACCAAGAAACACCAAAGAAAAGTCAGTTGATGCACTGGGGTAAGTTTCATGGGCTCATTGAGACCATCACCAATTAAAAGATAAAAAACAAAATGGTAAGAGACAGAAACTGCAGAAACACCAATGTGCCCAGTGCTTGAAACATAGTGCTAGGGCAAGCTGCTCTTCTCTGGACTCCCTTTATTCCAGGTTGCTATTTAGAAATCAGAGGGGCGCCATAAATTATTTATTCCTTTGGTGATGGTGAGGAAAATGGTGATATGGTCATCACAAAAGGTGTAAGGGGCAGGGGGGGAACCCAGTAAACAAAAATGAAGCTACTTCTGATAATTCAAACAAGAGAATTGGCTGTTATCTCGGTATAATACCAAGAAAGAGAACAAACCGAGGAGTCTGGCTCAATGGGAAGCAGATCTATTCAGCAGAAAGGTCATCTGCCAATAGAAGGTCTCTAAACCAACAACACAAAAGGCTTCATCAGAGCATGTCTTCGCGCCTGAGCTTTGATGGGAGGAAGCAGGAGAAAAGACACATTTCCTAAAATAGGAGCACTGGCATGGGAATGATGTTATGGCAGCTTTTAATACATGTAGCCATTAAAATATTTAATTCAGGGCTTCAAAAAATAATCTGGTGGTGATTTTACTTTTAAATAGCTGTGCTTATAGAAATTTCAAAATATGTTTAAAAAAATTTACCTATTTGGTAACTATTATTTTTAAATGAAATTAGTTTGTGGTATTTGATTAATTTCACCCTTTTAATCAAACTCATATTTCTCCTGCATTTGAACAGATCCTTGCCAAAGGTAAAAAAAATCTGGTTCTTGCTTTAAATCCTTAAAAGAAACAGAATATAATCTAAGCAATGAAAAAAGACTAGTAACAAAATTTGAAACACGATATTTATATACTAGTAACAAAATTTACATGCTATAAATACAAAAAAGACCAGGAACCTAACTATACCATCACAGAGATGTGTATGTGCATTTACGCACACATACACTTATATCATGAATTGTACATAAACATAAAATAAACACTGCATATTGTAATAATGACCAGTTGGAACAGAAAGGTGGCGATGAAACAGTAAGATGTGGTAATATTTCTCCAGGATCATTTATTAATTATTCATCAAAAGTGTCTTGAGCATCTGCTACAGCCCAGACATTCTTGTTGGACTATAGGGATAAGAGAATGAAAAGAGAGGGCCTCCCCGGTGGCGCAGCGGTTGAGCGCTGGGTTGCGAAACTGACCACAGCCTCTGCAGTGCTGGTTCGATCCTCGGCTGCTCCCCGGCCACCGGAGGAGGGTCCCACATGGCGCGCAGACCTCTCCTGCCGCCCGCTGCTCCCCTCAGCAGTGTACTTCGGTCCTTCTGCCTGCTCTGCTCCCTGCTCTGGCTCTGGTGAATTCTCTCACCCTCCCGCGCTTCTGACTGTACCCAGTGCTTGTATAAATAAATAAAAAAAATGAAGGAAGGAAGGAAGGAAGGAAGGAAGGAAGGAAGGAAGGAAGGAAGGAAGGAAGGAAGGAAGGAAGGAAGGAAGGAAGGAAGGAATAAATAAATCTTTAAAAAAAAAAAGAGAATGAAAAGAGAACTATGGGAACTTACAGGTCTAGAGGGAGAGACAATGAAAGGAGTAATTTATGATAAGATACAGCACAGGCTATTGTTGGAAGTTCAAGGATCCCTAAAACAGACTTGGCACCAGACTCTATTGAGAAACAAAGGCAAACAAGTACATGGGTGTAGGGAAATTAAATGACATTCAGTGCCTCTGGGACCTTAAAGTGTGAAGGTACTAAGAGAAAGACAGGGGAATCTTCAAGAGCAGTCATGTGGCATGTGGGTCACATGGTATACACAGAAGATCAATTAGAGGAAATCCACAATGGCAGCTACAATGTGGAGAATAGACTGTTGAAGAATTCAAACTAAGACAGGGAGACAAGTGAGGAGGTTACTGCAGTAACTTAGGAGGTGAATTGGGACTAAATCAAGGGTTGAGATAAATGGGACAAAGAGAACAGATTCCATAGCTTTTGAGGTACAAATGACAAAATGTGATAACTGATTGGAACTGAGAGCTAAGGAAAATGATTCTTTCATGGTTTGGACACCTGGAAGAATAATGATGCTTTCTAACCTGACTGGTAATGAGTGAGTAGATACAAGTCTTGGTGGGAGAGTGGAAGAGAGAAGCAGAGACGAAGACTGGTTCAGTCCCGCGCAGGCTGTGTTTACAGTGTCTGTGTAGTTTCCAAATAGAGATAACTGGGGGCGTGTGGATGGTTATATGGAAGCAGGATGTGAGCGCAGCATAATGATGTGCATAGAATAGTTTTCCTTCAGCTATTCTGTCCATTTCTTCTGAGTCTACTTTTTAAGGTTTTCCTTTTAAAACATCCTTCCAGTGTATGTTGGTATTCATCAGCTTCTCTAAGAGTTGAACATAGACTTATGTCTGCCTCAAAGAAAAGCAACATAAATAAGAAAACAAAGATCTTACATGTACACAAGGAGGAATTAGATGAGAGATAAGGAAACAGGAGAGTGTGGTATCACAGAAGTGAAGAAAGGTGTTTCATGACAGTAGAATGGGGCCATGACCAACAGATCTGACTTTCGGACCATCTTGGCTAGTATGTATCTTTCAGGGAGGGAGATGCCCACTAGGCCTGCAAACACTGGTGACAATATCTCCTAAGATGATTTATGTTCCTCTGTTTAGTTCTTACATGTTCCTTCTGGTCTGCATCTGACTAGGAATTTGTTGGCCAGAGTGCAGATAAATTCAATAGGATTTGACCACCTTTCCTGAAACTGGTTCTTAGCAAGCTAAATATAATATCTGACAATGAGAGAAACTAAATGGTGTAGAACCAGTAGTAGACAATGCCAAATAGACATTACAGAGAAAAGGCTAGATTTGTATAGACCAGCCTAGAAGGAGACCTACATTCTGAAACTGTGTGACATCAGACTTCGGTGGCAGAGCAGTGTATAGAGTATGGGCAGATTTACTCTGCGTGTTTACATCTCTCTTGGTCTTTTTTTTTTAATCATTATTTTTTAAATTTTATATATTTTTTACATCAATTTTCATTTTTGCATGATCCATAGATGGGCACATGTACACCTGAGCAGGACAGGCCTAAAGATCCAACTAGACCTTCCTTTCCTTATTATGAAGCCCTCTGATACCACAGGGCACTTTCTCAATGAACTGATTACCTCATTTCTAGACTACATTCACTCAGGACATTTCAAGTTGAGTGTTTTCTACTGAGTTAGGATATGTACTATATATAATTAAAATTTTATGTGTCTTTCTGGAAGAAGGTGAGGAATAAAGTAAAGGCATGAATCACAGTTAAAATTAATTACAATGATAAAGAATGTTTATTGTAAAATGCCTCATAATATAAATATTAAAATCTCAGCTATCCCTCTAGAACCCAGTTCTGTGAGCTGCCTACACATGGGAAGAGCTCTCTAGACTTCTTATGCAAAGACCAACAGAGATATAAACACGCAGAGTAAATCTGCCCATACTATATACACTGCTCTGCCACTTAAGTCTGATGTCACACAGTTTCAGAATGTAGGTCTCCTTCTAGGCTGGTCTAAAACAAATCTAGCCTTTTCTCTGTAATGTCTGTTTGGCATTGTCTACTACTGGTTCTACACCATTTAGTTTCTCTCATTGTCAGATATTATATTTAGAACAAGCATTTTAATGTTCTATAAAGTCATCTTTCAACCAGTAGGTTAGGTCTTCCTGATGGTAGGAATTTGGGGACCCAGTTCCTCTCTTTACTCTAAATTTTCAGCTTGGCATAGAACAGGTGTTCAATGACTGCCTCATGAATGAACGAATGAGTGGACAATTGCCACAGCTGTCTTTAAAACAATGAAGTCTTCTTTCCAAAGCAATGGGTCTTTTTCAGAAAGTCTGTAAAAATTAATTTATTTTTAATGAGAGAATATTTGGATACCCAAATATTATTGTGCTCTCAGATGCAGAGGGAGGTAGGAAAAACAATAATTAGTATAGTTCACACTTAATTGAGTACTTAATATGTGCCACATGTTGGGTCTCCCTGGTGGCACAGGGGTTAAAGCCCACTGCTCCCCTCAGCAGTGTATTTCAGTGGATCTGCCTGTTCTCACTCTGTCTCTGCCCTCACCCCTGTTTCGTATGCATAAATAAATAAATCTTTTTTTTTTAAAAAGTGCTGCATGTTTCCAAGGTTTAACACATTAATGCTCATTTTAAACCTATGAGCAAGATGCTGTTGTTATTCCTTATTGAACAGAAAGGGCACAGACTGAAGGAGTGAATTGTTCAAGGGTCTATAATATAAAACTCCACGGCCTCACCCGAGTCTGTCATCCACAGATGACACTGCCTCACCACACTCCCGTGCTTTTCGAGCATTATTCAGAGCACTCAAGATGTGTGTCCATCAACAGATGAATGGGTAAAGAGGTGTGATATGTACAGAATGGAACATTATTCAGTCATGGCAAAGAAGGAAATCCTGTTATTTATGACAACCTAGATAGACCATGAGCATTAAGTTAAGTGAAGTAAGTTAGAAAGAGAACAACAAATAATGCATGGTATCGCTTACATGTGGGATTTTTTTAAAAAGTAAAACAACAGAAATAGAGCAGAAAAGAGGTCACCAGAGGAAATAGGGAGAAGCTGGTCAAAGGGTACAAACTTTTGGTTATAAGATGAATAAGGTCTGAAGATCTAATGTACAAATGGTGACTGTAGTTGGTAATACTACATTATATAGTTGAAATTTGCTAAGAGACTGGAATTTCAATACTCTCATCAAGGAAAAAAAAAACTAATTAGACATGATGAATACATATATGTACATATATGTGTGGAGATAGGTTTATTAGCTTGATGAGGTAAATCTTTTCATAATATAGATGTATATCAAGTCATCACAATGTACACTTTAAATATCTTACACTTTTATTTATCAGTTATACCTCAATAAAGCTAAAATCTAACCTGCTATCATCCCCAAATTAAATAAACAAAACTGTCTCTCCATTGTGAAAAGAAAGCAATGAGTGATAACTGGGGATGAGTTGAGGAGGTTTTAAGGCAACAAGAGGGTCCCTTTGACAACCGGAAATACACCAACAAGCTAATTCTCCATACACACTGAGTTTGAGCGGTCAATTTCATCTTCTCCTCTGCACTCCCTAATCTACACAGGCATATGCATCTACCTCATTTTCTATTAATAAAATGTTCTCATGTACATATTTAAAACAAATTTAAAACAAATTTAATACAAATTTTAAAGGTTTATTTAAAACAAATTTAAAAAGTCAAAACATTAAGTGGTATTTTTTATTGTATACTCGTGTTTGTTTTCCCTAAGGCTAACATGCATTGTTTTCATGTAGGAATATATCTTTTGAGGAATGTTTGACATCCTAAAGATGAGCACAAGTTTGTGATTTTTTTTTAAGGATTAACAGCACCTCAAAAATTGAAGGATCAAATTAAAGATTTTAATATGACAGATTAAAAACTATTAAGAACATTACAAGTCAGCAATGTCTTCATAAAATACTTTTTCGATCAGCAAGGCAAAATACATATAAATTTGTCTTTAAAAGACACAGGTCTTGGGCCTCCCCAGTTGCGCAGTGGTTGAGCGCTGGGTTGCGAAGCTGCCTGAACCTCTGCAGCGCCGGTTTGATCCCCGGCTGCTCCCCGGCCACCAGAGGAGGGTCCCGCATGGCGTGCAGACCTCTCCTGTGGCCCGCTGCTCCCCTCAGCAGTGTACTTCGGTCCTTCTGCCTGCTCTGCTCCCTGCTCTGGCTCTGGTGAATTCTCTCACCCTCCCGCGCCTCTGACTGTACCCAGTGCTTGTATAAATAAATAAATAAATAAATAAATCTTAAAAAAAAAAAAAAAGACGCAGGTCTTAAAAAGCAAATATCACCTTAAGGACATCTTAAAACAAATCTAGAAACTCTCCAAATGATTTAAGATAGATAATATAAATACTAAAAGCATGATGCATATGATTTTTCTCCTTTATCTGTGGATGAACAGAATTCATGACACCAAAAACTCTTTTAAGAGTCTTTTGCTATGGGAATGTATTTTCCAAGACACACACAAAGTGTGTAATTTAAATGTGTTTTACTAGTAAGTAATACAATTCTGATAATTTGGAAAAATTATAAATTGTGAGAGAAAAATTATAATTCTAGAAGTATGTCACCTATAATTCTGCTAAACAAAAATCTCTATTAATTGCCCCCCTCAGCACTTCTCAAGTTCATTAATAATTGATTTTTATACTCAGAAGCATTACAAAATTTTAGTGTTAAATTTCATTATATAATCCTGTTATTTAAACTTGAGAATACATTCCAAATAAAATGAACAAAACAGCACACAGGGCTAAGAACAAATTTAAGTTTGAACTTCAGCTTGACCACTACCAGACTTTGGTCTGTGGCTATAATTATTTCTCTCATTTGAAGGTTTCTAATCTATAAAATGGTGATTTCATCACTTGATTTGCCTAATTTTAAAGTCTGTTTTAACAACAAGTGAAATAATGGGCCTGAAAGTATATTATAAACTCTGAAAAAACTAGGTGAATTTGCATCAGGTAACCATAACAATCAGAATTTAACTAGAGCACTGACTTGTTCAGAAGTTAGGCTTCACATACAAAAGTAATATTTGGTAATTTTTTAATATTTAACATGCCATAAAAATTCAGAAATGATCGTATGCCAAGAAAAATGTGCTCTTATAAAAAAGAGGTAATATACAGACCAGATCATCCTCTATGATCTAACCTATTTGTCTGTTTTTCAAGACAGATCTAGAGAAAACTAGGTTCAGAAAAAGAAATTTCCATATCACAGTAAATAAATGATAGCATCAAGAATCAAACCCAGGCCAGTGTGAATCATATTTTAATTATGCCTCTATATATCATTTTGTTTCTAATAATTTTATTATGCTAATCATTAGTTACATTTCTTCTTATCAGTCTTTTCTTGAACAACAACAACAAAAAAGCCTCAAAAGACAGATTACCTAATGCAAAAAGAGGCAAGAGATTTGCATGAGTACTTCATGAAAGAGGATATCCACACTGTCAATAACTATATTAGAAGGTGCTTGATTTCTTTAGCCCCTTAGAGAAATGCCAAGTAAAATCATTATGGAATACTTGTTCACATTCGTCAGACTGGCTGAAATGTACAAGATAATGCCAAGTTTTGGAGAGACAATGCTATGAGTGTAAACTGATGAAACCAGTTTGAAAAGCTGTTTAATAGAATTGAAGCTGAAGATATGTGTGTGTGTGCGTGTATAGCATTTATGTGGCAATTTCAGACCTAGATTTACATTCAAGAGAAGGAATACCTAAACAGTCACAAAATAAGATGTCACACATGTTTATAACAGCAGTGTTTATCATAGCCACGATAATCAAATGATTATCAATCACAGGATGGAAAACTAAAGTATGGAAAGTCACCTAATGGAATACTAGGCAGCAGAGAGAATAAGCAAGCTAGTTGATTACAACTACATACCACCACATGGATAAATCTCATAAATATAAGCAACATAAGTTGGACACAAAAAAGAGTATGTGTTGTATGAGTCTATTTCTATAAATTCTGCAGACAGGAAAATCTAATCTGTGATGTTGGAAGTCCAATTAGTGGGTACCCTAGAAGAGGAGGAGAGACTGGTAAGTGGGAGATAAGTTTTGATTTCTTAGTTTTTGTGTTGGTTACAGAGGCCTGTTTTATTTGTGAGCTTTTATCAAGCTCAATGCTTATAATGTCTGCATTTTCTGCATGTATACAATCCCTCAGTGAAGTTTACCAGAAAGAGTTAATATCTCTGCTCCCCAAAGAAACTTCTCTCATGCAAAATCCAATATTTTAGAAGTGTTTCACAGAGATTCATAAAGAGATTACTATTCTTAAACATCCTTTTACGTTTAAGAGTATTTATTCAGCTGACAGATTTTCATGTCATTTAATAAAATAAAAATAGCGAGACAGTTTAGATAAAAATAGGAATTACTTCTGAGATATGAAGCTGGATTCTAAAAGAATGTTAGGTGGAAACAAAATAATAAAGATTTGATGTTGTATTTGAATAATAAAGTCAAAAGAGAGATTCATGTATTGAGTCTTGCAGAAGAAAGAAAGGGTCACAGCCTACCAGGCAGGCCCACTGATCAGAGAATAATCTTTGAATATAAAGGTAACATAGGACAAATCAGAAGAGGGGGCCTAATAAAAGCTCTGACAACTGGGTGGGGGGAGGGAAGCTAGAAATGAAGAACAGTGACATATGTATATAACTTTATTCAAAACCCACATAACTTTCAAAATGCTTCTTAGAGACAATGTTAGAGTAGGAGGAATCCTTAAGAAAGCTGTCATACTAAAAATAAAGGTATAAGAACTAGCGGAGGATTGAGATACACACATATCAATTGATTTATGTATTACAGCTAGTAGGGAGATATATTTTATATACTTTCTTTTAAATTCTTAAACTTTAGTTGGGATTTAGTTAGTACTGCTATGATCCAAGTCCCTGCCCACCCCCCCAAAATTGACAAGAGATTTGAGAAAGGACAGGAAGACAGTTCACTCAATGGACATGAAATGGACAAGGCCCCCATCACTAACACTACCAGAGGGTTGGGCTGCCCTTTGCCTGCTGGACACCTGGATATTCAGTGAGCAGTTTCTAGGTTCCACTTGTCATATGTTTTGCAGGAAAATTAGAGCCCTCACTGACAGATAGCTCTATACCATGTTTTTTCCTCTAAGAAAACGAAATATATCTCAGACATAACCTACCTCTGGCTTTGGGTTGGCGATCTATAAAGGAAACTGCAATCCAGACATTAAACTGTCAAACAAAAGAGTTAAAACAGCAGCAGGTGGGTTACAGATTAGAGTTCCCAAGAGATGAATGTTCTAAAGGAATAATTATTTCTAGTGACCAAGATATATGAATATCTTTTATCTTTAAAAATATTTTTGCTATATGTTTCGGGGTTCCTTAAGTAAAATGAAGGATAAAAAAGTTTGAGAATTAGCAGATGAACCAATTGTTCTAAACTTTCAGTCAAGACTCCAAGGGAAAAAAAACAAAAACAAAACAGAAGATTATGCTCTCTCTTCTATTAATTTACATGCTCAATTTCAAGAAAAGGACAAAAAATGAGTAGGGCAAAATTTATGGCTTTGTTTGAGTCCTAATTTCAGAATGCCAGTATTCAAAAGGTTACATAATCATAGACTTCTCCTAATTCATTATATAACAATAAACAGAAATACATAAAGCTATGGAATTGTCAGTCTTCATTATTATATAAATACAGATTAAAAATTTCAAATTATTTTTACTTTTAATTTAAAATTTTCTTTATGTGGATAATTGTACTCTAAAAATTCTGTAAGACATTTCCAAATATTAAAAAGCAAGTAAAGTTTTCTTTTGGAGAAAAAAAATTTATCCCTGCAGATGTCGTCTTTAAAAATCTTGGCTGGCTCCCTCTCTACTAAAGTCCGTACCTGTCAACTGTTGCATTCAAAAGACTAATGGCACCAAAAATAAAACAATCACAAAAACCTTTAAATTAAAGAGGCTTTTTATGCTATTACATACTTAATAGAATTGAATATTATCTTTAAGATTTGATAAGAACAGATGTCTTTTCCCCACCCCTCTACCTCTGGTCTCCAACTTTATTATTAGATCATATCAAATTTTGACCTTGTTTGTCCTGGAAATGTCACATATATCTCTTCTAGCAGGCCGATTTTCCAAGGTCACAGATTTCTTTCTATTATACCCTTAAGCATTGATTGGCTCTCGTTGTAGATTTTCTATTTGTTTTGTAGCCAGGAATCTCAAACCAGTTAAACAATTCAGCACTGCAGTTTGACAAGCCTGCATAAACCTCTTGCTCCCTTTCACTGAAAATAAAGTGGCCTCATGCAAAAAAAAAGGAGCATGAAAAGAAAGCAAGTGTTTCCTCAGTGCTTGCCAGCTAGCGTACTGCACAGCATATTTCAATTAGCATTCAATCATTTGAAGTAGTGATACTTCAGTGTTTGTGTAAGCCTGCCTTATAGAATTTAATACTCAGACAGCCATTTTGCAAAACACAGCAGGTCCATGAAATAAAGGCTATTTCAGTGAAATAGTCACAGAATGATAAAGCTGCTGTAAATGCTGGCATTATTGCAACAGCTGTGTCATCCATCAAACGATTATCAGCTACTATTTTCTGAAGCTGTCTAAAATAGGATTTCATGTTAGCTGCTGTGGTTATCTTTAATTTGACAAACCCCACAGTATTTCTCTCTAAAAAAGATTTTTTTTTATGCCTTCATTCAAATATGAAAAAAGAACTATCTTAGGTAAAAGAAATAGCAACTGGTTTGAACTGATACAGATGTCTGAGACAATGGACTTCCCAAACAATCCCTATGCAAGTTATTTCTGACCTTATCAAAGTAACATGACACTAAAAATACATAAAAACATCTCTGGAGAACCTCAGCATCTCATATGCCTCAGGTGCCTCGAAAACTCCTTGTACAAATGATCGATTGTCTGGCTGATCCTGAGCACTGGGATGAAACACATCTGAAAGAAGCAACACACACCAGACAGACACAAACAGTATTTCCAGCCCCTCGCTCCAATTCTATAGCAATAGAAACTTACATAGGACACCCGTACTCGCCGCCGATGCACCAGCCCACAGCACTGCATGAAGAGCGGTGCAGGACGCAGTCAGCGTGTGGCTTCACCGAGCTGCACTGTGCCTCCTCTTCTCATCAGAGCCACTGTCCATTTCTTCCCACCTTCTACTCCCAGGTAAGAGGCATGGGCAAATCAACACTTAGCTTCTGCCTCCTAGGTAGTTTCTAAAAACACCATTGTTCCTGCAGGCATGCCCAAACTTTGTTCTCCCTGTTTTTCTTTTTTCAGGTAATCCGATATCTTCTTCTTCAGGGAGTTGTCTACTGCCCAGAGATTGACAAAAAGTATCATTTATTTTGCTGAAAGAACTATTGCTAACAAAGAGTTATGACTGTCCGGATCTTTAGAGTTTCTTGGCAACATTTTTACAGCAGCCATTCTCCGCTCGGAGATTTTCAAACATCAGAGCATCTTGCCTTTCACAAGCCTGCAGTAGCCTGCTTTTTACAAGAGGAGGCCTACTCCTGATGCTGTTTGTGTTACTGCTTCTGAGAACGGTGCTGCTTCAGCAGCGGCTCTGCCATTCCTGCCTCCCTCACCACACAGACTGGCAGCAGCATCCCTGCTTCGGTGTTACCTCTGAAACACTTTGGGCATATCTGATCTGCAATTTCTCTCTCCTCCCTTCCCCCTGACAAATTACGGAGTCTAGACTTTAATTCACTCTGGGTTCCTAGGACTATAGAACCACCTTCCAAATTGCAGACGCTTTGTCTTGCACTACGTGTTTCACATGAATTGTAGAAAGGATTGTTGGCGTGGCCTCGGGACCCGACTCATTCAACCACTGCAGCTACACAGTTGTTTTTGTTTGTTTTGTTTTATTTTTCTTGCTTGCTTGCCAATACTCATTTTCTACGTTACAGCACATCAGATAAACATAATTCTGACTAGCAAATCTTACCAGTGTTAGAACTAATTAATTAATCAGATAATATATCGCCTATGATTTACATATAAGAAACTAAATAAGACTACCTTCCAAGCATGAGCTCTTACAAATGAATACTCCTGGAGGGCTATAGTTTATATCCTTCTTTAAAGTCACAGTTGGCAGAGATCATCAGAATGATCTTCCTAAAGACCTTGTACATGTCACACATGTCACCGAAAAGACGAATTATTAGGCATTTGGGGATAAAATTAATAATTTGTATGATATCAACCATTTTAATAAGCAGTGATTCATACAGCCTTTCAGTGTGGAACTGCTGTTAATCCACATTTGCCCCCATGTGCAATCCCTTCACAGACTGCTGTCACTTGAGAAGACATGTTAATTATTTCATGTAACAGGTAAAGTTCACCTACCAGTATGTGCTTTACAATCATGAAAAGTGTGATACTATTAATTTGCAACACTATACCAGTATCTCCTTAAAACTTAGTATTTACAGTAACGATTTGATATTATTATTATTATTCATAGTCTCTAAGAGGTTATCAGGATGGAAAAAATCTCCCACCCTAGTCAGTCTTCTCATTTGACCAATTAAAGTAACTGTGGCTCCAAATCATCAAGTGTTTGGTTTATAAATAACATAAGCAATAATATTGCTAAAAACATAATAATTTGTGTTTTTTTCCAATTCTTTCAACTTTTTGCATGAAAATATATTTGTTGTTGATTTTTTACAGTTATATTTATTGAGGTAGCATTGGTTTATACCACTGTATGTTTTAGGGGTATAGGTTCACACCTCTTCAAATATATGTTATTCCACCACACCCACCACCAAAGCACCAACATTCCCACAGTCTACAGGACTCCCTCCCCCACCTCCCTATTCCCCAAATCCCCCTTCTTGCAGGCTCAGGTCTGTAGTCAGATTTCAAGGGTTTGCTTTGTTTTGGTTTTGCCTGATCCTTTGCTCTTTATATTCCACAGATGAGTGAAATCATCCTTCTGATTTACTTCACTTAGTATAATCCTCTCCAGTTCTATCCATGTTGTCACAAATGGCATGATTGTATCTTTCATTATTTAATCAATTAACTTATTTACTTATTTTTGGTGCGATAACATTGGTTTACAACTCTGTATGTGACTTGGAGGTGTAGGGTCACACGGCCTCAGGATCATCACGAGGCACCAGCAATCCTCCACCATAGCCTACTGAGGCCCCTCCTGTTGATCTCTCCCTTTCTCTGTTATAATCTGAATATTAAAGAGTCTATGAAAATTCTATGGTTTTACCTTTACTATATACCAATTAATCCTCCATGTATTTGAAGGTCCAAAAGGGAAATAGTGGCTAGATTACAGATAAACAATAAGGTTACTTTTGTGATTACATCACAAACTTAAATAAAATACCTGAATTACAATACAAATTAGCTTTTGAAATAAGCCCTAGGAAAAACTCCACTCTGCTGGACTATGCAACCTATAGTTGTAGTAGATGGGATTTCAACTGGGTTTCTTAAAGAAATTTCAGTGAGAAATGTGGTAATAATAAAAGAACAGAAAGAATTCAACTTCCAGCCTTTCTTAAGGACCCTTCATCAACATTGTTACTAGAATAACTGAATAAAGAATAAAAATTAACTCAAAGTTAGAATGAGATTAAAAACACTGGATTCTGAATTTGAAATGGAACTCGCTTAACTTTTCATCGACTCTGATATTTTTATACACAATATGAGTGATCTTCCCAATGCATTAGTGATTCCACCCACCTCACCATTCCAGAATCCACGAAAGCATGTCAAGCACCGACTAATTTGATTCAGCAAACATTTATAAAGCACTTTCTATTTGGCTGGCGCTTTGCTGGGTCTGTACATGCTTCCAGGCACTTATGACAAAATGCAGGAAAAAGAACATGGCATTTGAGTGTTATGGGAATAGCAAGGACACAACTGCTACCACTCCCCGGAAGGAACACTAGAGCTTTCTTGGGTTTGCCTTTGTAGAATGGGTAGAATTGCATCCAGTGGAAAACAGGAGTAAGAAACAGTTCCATGTAGTGGGGAAGCAAATGCAAAAACCCAGGAGATTATGCATAAATTTTTGTTTATATGGGTTATAAATACTGTATATATAGAGAAAATATACATGATACATTCAAACAGTAGGGATCTACCCATAGTTGCCCAAACTAAACTGCGTTCACCCCCAGATCCAATCCTTGTTTATTTCTATATCCTCAGCACTTAGCACAGTAATGAATGTATAGTAGGTACAATTTATAGTTGTCCCCTCATTATTCATCCTTTGCTTCATTTATGGGAACACAAATACAAATGTTCTATATTACTGGACTAAGAAAAATATGCCAGCCTCTCTCGATACTTGGTATGGACATAGGACTGGATTCGGTTCAACAGGGTAGGAGTGGAAATGACATGTGCCAACATCTCAGCTATATCCTAAGAGGGAGTAGAACATGCTTCCTTTTTCTTTTTACCTTTCTTACTGTCCTGAATGTGGATAGACTGCTGAAAGCAGGAGCAGCCATTTACACTGAAAAAGAAGCTATGCATTCAGGAGAACAGAGACAGAAAGATCCCAAGAGCCCATATTGCTTACATTTTACTGTTGCATGAAAGAGAAGTAATTTCCTCCATTACTTAAGTCACTTCTAATTTGACCTCAGTATAGAAGCTATACCTGTATTTCAAAGTGCTCCTAGAATAGATGATTAATTCAGACTCTGAAAATGGAAAGGAGGTGGATGGGGAAAAGGGGAAAAGTCATAAGAAGAAAGCGGAGGATTAGGAGAGGAACAGGCTGTGAAGTACCTTGAACACCACAGCGAAGAGTTTAGACTTTATCTGGTAGCACATAGAGAATTATTGAAACCTTTAAAGGTGAAAATAGCTATTGTTTCATTAAGAAATAGGAAAAAGGGGCCTCCCCGGTGGCCCAGTTGTTAAAGTCTCAGCATTAGCGAGCTATCGCCAACCACTGCAACATGAGTTCAATCCCCGGCCAGGGAGAAACCCACATGGCACAGGAGACCTCTCCTGTCTCACCTGCTGCTCCCCCCAGCAGTGTGTTTCAGTAGATCTGCCTGTCCTGCTCCCCACTCTGTCTCTGGTGAATCCTCTCACCACCACTCCCACCCACACCTCTGGCTACCCCCAAGTTCTTGCATGCACAGATAAAATAAATCTTGGG
The DNA here is from genome assembly GCF_014898055.3 of Talpa occidentalis. Lineage (NCBI taxonomy): Eukaryota > Metazoa > Chordata > Mammalia > Eulipotyphla > Talpidae > Talpa > Talpa occidentalis. Next base: position 65,195,858 of record NW_023601433.1, on the reverse strand, counting down.
GGAAAAAAAGAAAAAAAGAAATGGGGAAAAATCTCCAGATTCCTTGGTTTGAATCTAATGAAATCTCAGCATTAGTGAGAAATTGTAAGCTTATAAGCTTCAGTAGTTGTTTGCAATAAATATCTATCTACTAAAAATTCAAATCGAATAAAGTCAATAAAACTAGGAGTGTGGCTCATGTAGCTAAATCACAAACCTAATGAATTGTTGAATTAGCTATTTTGTTATAATGTGAGAGATTTAAAAGCAAAACGTTGAACAGTGACAATGAGTGGTAGAATGACAAAAGCAGCACATTAAAAATAAGTAGAGAGGGGCCTCCCTGGTGGTGCAGGGGTTAAAGACAGTGCTATCAAGCTATTGCCAGCCTCTACAACACCAGTTCAATCCCCCAAGTTCAATCCCTGGCCAGCCAGGGAGCAACCTACATGGCGTGGCAGACCTCTCCTGCCTCGCCTGCCGTTCCCCTCAGCAGTGTACTTCAGTCACTCTGCCTGTTCTGCTCCCCACTCTGTCTCTGGTGAATCCTCTTACCTCCTGCACTTCTGGCTTACACCCCAGTTCTTGCATGCATAAATAAATAAATCTTTAAAAAATAATAAGTAGAGAAAAATGCACACAATGTCAGTGCCAGGAATTTTGTAAAATCCAAGACATTCTTTCCGGGCAATCTTTATACATACGAAAATTAATGTCTATTCACTTTCTACATTACTTTCTTCTACATTACTACTAGTTAGGAGGGATAAAGTACACAGTGGATATAAACACTGGTCACAGTGCTGCTGCTTCTTCCTTTTTTTTTTTTTTTTGTATTTAAAGAGCAGGTTTATTGGGGAAAGGGACAGAAAAGTACAGTACACTTGCATAGACACAAGCGGGCAGGAAGAGCTGCCCACAGTGCTTCTTTTGAGAAGAAAATTCTTTGGGAACAGAAAGGAAAACCTTATCCAGAGAAGCCTCCCGCAGTGGTGCTGAAGCATCACTGCCAGGGCTGACCCTGCTTCAGAGCTTGTGGCTCTTGTTGTGGCTGTGGCTTCAGGAAACAAGTGCTCCTGCCCCCAAAGCCACTTGAGCACATATTTCATTGAACTCTTCCTTCATAGGAGGTTGTTATAACTGCAACCACTCACAGCCTTGTATTCCCAGTGCACTATTTTTAGTAAAAACAAACAAAAAACATCAACTATCTACATTCATCTAGTGACTCAACAACATCAGTTGGGTGTTACTGACCATAGTGTGATCTGCTGGACACCACTGACAAAAGGACAAGTGAAAAAAACATGGCCCTTGATTACAGGGAAATTAAAATCCAGGGTGCAAGACAATTTTGAACAAATAATCACATAAATATCTAATTATAAACAGTAAGTTTTTCGAAAGAAATTGCAGAGAACTATGAAATGCACAGCAGATGGACATGGTCTAGCATTAGAGGGGTCAGAAAGTTCCTGAGGATGTCCACTGAGCTGAGGTCTGAAGGGTGGGAAGACAGGCAGAGAGAGGGGGTACAGAAGCCAAAGAGCTCTGTGGCAGAAGGAAGGCTGCATTTAAGCAGCTAGAGGATAAATCAAGGGGGACAGTGGGACAAGATGAGGTTGGAAAACTAGATGAGGGTCAGATCACGGGGTCCACAATGAGAAGCTTCATCCTTCTACCAAGAGCAGTGGGATCCCCTTAATACAGTTAATAGGTAGACCAAATTTGTATCTTTTAAACCATACTTTGGTAGTGGAAGTGAAGCCAGGTTGGAAAATGGCCAGAGAGGAAGCAAGGAGACCACATACGAAGCTGCTCTGATTATCCAAGTCAATGAAGATGGTATTTTGTGCGGAGGTGATAGAGGTGGAAGGTAAGACAAGTAGATGAATCTATGAGATATTTAGGAAATAAAAATAGTTGTGTGCAAGTACAGAGAAAGAACCCAATGTGAAAGATACCTGTTCCCAAATTTTTTTCAATTCCGGAATTTACGTTAGTGAAGTTCAGTTTCCTGCAGTAGAATCTATCATAAATCTCTATTTTTTACATCCGTTTCAGTTTGTTTCTATTCTTGAACAATCCTCATTTCTCTTCTTAGAATCCTCTATCTGGTCCCTTGCATCTTTCACTGAACTCTTCTCTTTTAACTACCCCAAAGCACCAATCTGTTTTATTTCAGCTTCTACAGATTAAAAACTTCTCTCTCTTTTTTTCTTCAGATCTTTTATTCACCAAGGAATCTGGCCTCTCTTTTTATCTAATAGTTTGTTTATTTTCAGACCATTTCTTCTTAGTAATGGGGGTGGCATCATGTATTTATTTACCACTATTTACAGAGAGAAGTAGCAATATAAAATATCTACATGCAACATAACAGCGAAGAAGAGGTCATACTTTCAAAAAAAATAATAATTGTCATGAAATGGGTACCAGATTTGAATGATAGGTTCAAAAAATATTTTGTGTTATAAAGTTATAATACACATGCCACATTCAAGACTGTGAGAAAACTATGTAACCCTAATAAATCTAGGGTCTTTTATAGCCCAGTCATATTGAAAGAAGAACATTCCAATGAAAAAAAAAGTAACTGGCGACCTTTTATTGCATAGCTCAGACAACATCATGGAGAATCCTTGAATTCATAGCAACTCCCTCAAACACCCCTTTCCTTTTATCCCTAATTCTTTTCCACAATAAAGCCACTGGGGAGGGCCTCCCTGGTGGTGCAAGGGGTTAAGCACCACACCATGAAGCAGTCCACAGCCTCTGCAGCAAGAGTTCGATCCCAGGCTGGCCAGGGAGAAACCTACATGGCACAGCAGACCTCTCCTGTCTCGCCCACTGCTCCTCTCAGCAGTGTATTTCAGTCAGTCTGCCTGGTCTGTTCCCCCATTCTGTCTCTGGTGAATCACTTCCCACATCTCTGGCCTGTGCCCCAGCTCTTGTATGCATAAATAAATAAATCTTTAAAAAAAATAATAAAGCCACTGGGGAGCCTCCCTCACTTTCCAACATAAAAACATCAAAAAACTATTTCTCTCTGATGCTCAGCTTCCCCTTTTTTCCCTTCAACTATCACCCCCCAGTTTTTTATTTGGTAGATATGTTTCATCTCTAGTTCTCACATTTCCTTTCAGTTCCCCTGATATCCCATTTCTTGACTCTTGAACAAGGCAAACTGGCAAACAAAAACTCTACCCTTTTCATTCTCATCCTAGTCCTATCTCTCTCTACCCAAATTTTAGGTCTTATATTGCAGGATAGCTAGCATTGAGTGCACATTTATTCGATACTCTTCTAATAGAAGAATATTTGCCACAAGAAAAAACAATGAACAGGGAAGGCAAATTCTTTTCACTAGAGGAAGTGAAGAAGGGAGGGGCACCAAGAACATTTGTTTATTAAAATAATTTTTATTAAAATAATGTCACATTATTTCTTCAATACATTTGATAAGTTCATTTTATCCATTACTGTTAAAGGAAACATGATCATGCATATAAGAAAGAAGGTCCACTATTTATAGAGTAATATTTCCAGTAATGTGGACACTGAGGGGTAATGTAGGACCCCCAAGCTTGCACACTCCAAAAAGGTTCTGGCATTCAGAGCAAGTGGTGCTCGCAGCCTTTTATCAAGACCGGCAGGCATGTGACACAAGGTAAAACAGGAGTCTTCGACATTGAAAAAGTTTTTTACATCAAAATGAAATTGTGATTCTATTAATATTTAAAAAATAAAAAATAAAAATGTTCTGGCACTCACCACATAAAGATATAGCATACCCTTAGTGCAAAAGAACTTTAATAGGATTAGTATCACAGAGAGAGAAGAAAGGATAAAGTTCCCCTAAAAAACAGAGTTACCCATCATTTATAGGTAAATGCCCAGTTAAACAGGATTGGCCCAGAGCAAGGTCCCTGAGACCCAAATACTTGCCACAAGTATAAGGCACCTTCTGGTGGGGACCCATAAGAAAGGAACAAAAGGGGTCAGGCAAGTCTGGGTCAAAAGGGACAAAATTAAAGTACAAATCAAGGTAACAACTGCTATTGTCAGCCTCCCCACAGCGCTCTCTCTCTCTCTCTCTCTCTCTCTCTCTCTCTCTCTCTCTCTCTCTTAATTTTTATTTCTCTATTTACCTTTTGCATAGAAGAACTGGGGTGTAAGCCAGAGGTGTGGAGGGTGAGAGGGGTCACCAGAGACAGAGTGGGGAACAGAACAGGTGGATTTACTGAAATGCACTACTAAGGGGAGCAGTGGGCAAGACAGGAGAGGTCTCCGGAGCCATATGTGGGCTAGTTCCTTGGGTGAGGGATCAAACTCAGGCTTTAGTGGTGATAACACTAAGACTTAACCCCTAGGCCAACCAGGGATGCCCCCTATGAGACTCCCACCCACACCTCTTCCAAATGTCTCTATGTGTCTCGACTCCAGGTGTCTCTTTCCATTTCCCCCAAGTCCCTGGTGCAAGTCCAAATCCAAGAAGCAAACACACCCTTTTTCCTTACATCTCTCCTTGTTCTCTCCAAATCTCTTCTAGCATCCCCTCACTGCTCAGCTCCAACCTTCATGAGGTGGAGCAGGGAATCTGGAACCTCCCCTTTCTATGGAAATTATACTATTAAATTTCATGAATAAAGCTATGATGTTAACAGGACAATATACTTCACAGCAGCTATTTTGATTCTCTATTTGTCTGGAAAGACCAAGAAATAGAAAGACATTTCATCTGAAGTTGCCATGACATATTCCTGGTACATTTTGGAATTCTGTGACATCTGCATAAACCATGTATAACTTTTTTTACTAGAATCTTTACTTGTCATAAAGATTGACATCAGATCACCCCCACCACTGCTTGACTCCTCTTTCTTGCAAGTCTGAAATTTTACCAACTGGAAAATTCACTTTACATAACTATCTTCTAAGAAAATTAAATATCACATATATAGAGCTAAAAGTCATTTACATAAATTATTTAAATCTCATTAAATAATTTAAAATCCTATTTTACATACATTTATTTAGCTATTTAGCTATTCCCCCATCTTGTTTCTGAAATAATTTAAGGCAATTTACAAGAATAAATTTTAAATGACACTTAAATAGCATAAATAAAGGGACCAAAAAAATGAAAAAAGAAGAAAATAGGGACATAAAATCGGGGCAAATATGAGGCCTGAAATGTACCCCATAATAATCAATGCATTTTCAACAAATGGGCCATACATTTGGTTCTAAGCTTTCTAGCAGCCAACTCAAAAAGGGAAATTCAGTCAGTTATATAATTTACAGTCTATAAGCTTAAAATAAACCAAATGCTCAGAAGAACAACTCTTCTTGGCACTAACATCAGACACTGAATTCTCCTGGAGGTGTCCATAAAAGGAACATTGTGTAGAGTGATAAACACCACCTCTGATGACATCCTAAATGTCACAATGGGTTTTAAAGAGTTGCTTCTTACACTGACCTTCACCAGAAACAAGATGCCTTGTACTAGTAACACACAATAGAACAATCTGGGAGAAAGAGAAGGAGTATCAAGGATGGGAAAGTTTTGCATAAAGATATGGGTAATTTGGGAAACCAGAGGAAGGGGAAGTATTGAAAGGCAGGCCAGCTCTAGCTCAGTACAGAAAAAAGTCTAGTGTTTGATTGGAGGGTTGTACAACAGAATGGGTCAGACAAGATAGCTGATTCCTTACCCATGTGGCCTGACCCACGAGTGTTAACAAGAGCACAGAGAGTAATAACCCTGACTGATCCAGGTCCAGGGTTGCTTTCATCCTCACGATAACTGTGAAGAAGGAACGGTCTCCATAGTGTTATCCCTGAGTTACACATGAGGGAAGAGATTTAAGTTTAGCAATTTGGTCAAGGCTGCACAACATATAAGCAGCAGAAAAAGGATTTGAGCCCAGAGCTGTTGAACTCTTGCTATCAACCACTAAGCCGCCTCCAGAGTTCTATTTTTTTATTTAAAAATATATATTTATTTTGCCTGAATGAAATGTTTATTTTTTAAGAGTATACATTTAACAAAATTGGTCCCATAAAAGTTGACATTTTAATGAGTAAAGAAACAAATAAAAGTGCATCCACTGAAGAAAGGCAAATGCTGTATAATTTCACTCATTTGTGGAATATAAAGAAAACAAAATTAAAAAAACATGCCTTTAGATTCTGACAACAGAAAAGTGGTTGCTTCAGGGGTAGGAGTGGGAATAAGGGGCCAACTTGGATGGTGGATGGTGACTGGATATTTGGTGGTAAGTGTGGTAAGAAAATGCAGAGCATGTGAGGCTGTAAGTGCCTTTTTACAATCATTCAGCCATGAAATCCTCAGTGAACAAAGTCCAGACTAAAGAGCTCTCCACATTTCTAATGGACAACTTTGGAAAAAGATGGTTGGGTTGGAGGGGAGCAGACTCGTATACAATCAAAAGATGGTTAAGACGGACTCCCAGCTGGTTGTCATATGTAGGAAGACAGAGGGTTTGGTATCAATGGTTGTATTTAATGGTAGTAGCAGTAAGAAGATCTTTTTGGAGAAGTGCTGTTTTCTCAGATGAAACTAGAAGAAAGATCATTAACTGAGAATGAGAAGAAGGGAGAGAGTATTGCAGATTGAGGATAAGGGAGATGGTGTAAAAGTTATCTCAGGAATGGCCAAGTGGAATAACCAGGGGAAAAGAATTAACCCTGAAGACTGAGGGCAGGGTGACACCTGTGGTCATGAACTTAAAGAAAAATATGTCCCATAGCTGTGGTTCTTTGCCCCGTGTTCATCTGCTCAAGTTCAAGAGCAGGGTTAGTGAAATCAGATTTAGCCTGGCTTGGAATTTCCTAAGAGTTCTGGAGAGAGGGAGAAAGAAGCAGAGAGTTGAGAATGATTGCATAGATTGGGAACATCAATGGAGTAAGGAGGAAAGGGAACACACTGGGACAGAGGAGAGGATGGGCTATGAAAAGATATTGGTTACAAAGATAAAAAAAATACATAGAACAGAACTAAAGGAAATACTTTTGGATAGTAATGTCGGACATGTCAAATGAGATCATAGACATTCTTTTAAAAGATATCTTCAAAAGAACTTTACCTCTCATAAAACAGTAAATGATGGAGCAATATGAAGACAAAGGAGTGGATGAGATAATCTCAATTTTTCTTTTGTTTCTGATTTAATTAGTTAAGAACACTACAAGAATGATGGATATAGCAGAAAAAGTTCTATTTAAGATATGAAGAGTGGGACTTGGGAAGAGCTAACTGATAAGGGGTAAAGCACTTTTTAAAACACTATATTTGTCCAATTACTTTTTTGTTATCAGACCACAGAAGTATGTCATTCTTCTCATTTATGAACCAGAGAGTTTCAAAGGCAAATTAATTGAACTATGAATTTTCCTTTTTTGAAAGATCCATCTCATTATATTTGATATAAACATTCTCCTCCTTCCTAAAGACGAATGCATTTGGATCCTAACAAAGAATTAATTGGCTAGGGAGAAATGAGGTTTTTCTATTGAATGTCTAAGCTGAAGTTTAAATATTTGAATTTCTTTTTTCTCATTCGGTAGATTTGCTTTGGAAAGTACCAACCAATGTGCCTAAAATCTTCATATGATTTTTTAGTTTAATTTTACTTTTTATTTAGTGGTGGGAAAACTTTGGTAACTGTATAATTTTTTTAAAAAGAATGAAAAGAATGTGATGTGATGAAAAGAATGTTATCACCTGAGCTGCCCGATGTCCCTGATAATCTTCCCGCAGCCAACAAGTCATATCCCTTCTAAGGAAACTCACTTCCAAGGAAACTCAGGCATTTGCTTTCCTGTCCTTTGGTTCTAATTGGCTTATTATAAGGGGAAGAAGGGAAAAATGTGCATGAATATGTTTTTCATAGAGTTGGTTTGAGTTGGGTTTGAGCAATCCAGGGGCTGATCAAGGGGGGGGGGAATGAAATCATACAATAAAACTTGTGACTAAGGAAAAAGTGTTTTCATTTTCTATTCATTGCTACAGAAAATCTGAAAAAGGTACTCTCGACTGGCTGTATCAACTTGCTTGCCTTCCTCTCTTGATTGAACTTATTTCAGACTTTTGACCTCGTCCCTCCCTGAATTTAGTCTAGTCACAGTCATCAGTGACCTCCCTGACCAGCTTGAGGTCACACGAGCTTTATTAAATGGTTCTGACAGATCTGCATTTGGGGGATATTCCTCACAGTGGGACTTTGTCCAGAGGTCAGGGCACGAGGGGATGGCATCAAGAGAAGTCCCAGGGAAGGGGGATGGGAGAGGGGCCCACAGTGTCTGGGTGATACTGCGCAGCAGCACAGCGGGAGTCTCTGGGTCAGACACTTGGAAGGGCTGAGGCAGGTCTGAGCCTTTTAACATCAAACTCCATCTTATCCAAGGTCAGCAGATGTGGGGTGAGACTTTGTGGGTTCTGCAAAGTACACAGGATCTGACGGACTGCAAATCTGTTTGTTTCAGGTTATGTTTGAAACAACTGGATGTGTAAAAATTTGAATGTGGCACCCACTGACATTTTGACTTTCGAACTAACAGGTTTCAGCCTTCAGTGAAACAACATGGGAGCCAACACAACACACAGTGGCCATCTTTAGCTCATTCATGCAACAGGTGAAGGAGGGAAAATATTGTAAATATATTTTATTTATTTATTTTTTAAATAAATCTTTTTTTTTTCCAATTTATTTATACAAGAACTGGAGTACAGGCCAGAGGTGTGGGAGGGTGAGAGGATTCACCAGAGACAGAGTAGGGAGCAGAACAGGGAACCAGACCGAAAGCACTGCTAAGGGGAGCCTCGGGCATGACAGGAAAGGTCTGCCACGCCATGTGGGAATCTCCCTGGCCGGCCGGGAATTGAACCCGTGCCTTGGAGGCTGCGGACAGCTTCACAGCGCTGCGCTCAACCCTCTGCGCCACTGGGGAGGCCCTGTCAACATATTTTTAAAAGAAAGAAAAAAACAGGAAACAATTGGTTCCCTTTTTCAAAATCCTGATGCCCCCTAAAGAGTAATAATAATGGTTGTCAGTGATAGAATGTTTCTTATTGCTTAGCCCTTGACATTTTTCTTTTAATTTTTACAGCAATCTTTAAAGCTAATATTTTTGTAGACATTTACCAAATGAGAAAACTGGCTTACAATCACATAGCATAAGAGAAGCAGGGTATCAGTGCTAGGAAGGGAGAGTTGATGGGGTTTTTTTGTTTGTTTTTTGTTTTAAAGATTTATTTATTTATTTATTTATATAAGCACTGGGTACAGTCACAAGTCAGGAGGGTGAGAGAATTCACCAGAGCCAGAGCAGGGAACAGAACTGGCAGACAGACGAAGTACACTACTGAGGGGAGCAGTAGGCGGCAGGAGAGATCTGGGCGCCATGTGGGACCCTCACCTGGCGGCCGGGAATCGAACCGGCGCTGCAGAGGCTGCGGGCAGCTTTGCAACCCAGCGCTCAACCGCTGCGCCACCGGGGAGGCCCGAGAGTTGATGTTTCTCACCATTGGAATATCCAGTCTTTCCTTGAAGGCCACTCCCCGCCCGCCGGCACTGGGGTGGGGGTTGCGGGGAGGGGAAGAGGTACTGTGGTTTTTGATCTAGAGCTCTTCTGGGCTCCAGGGGTGAGTAGCCAGCAAGGACCCTTTCTGAACATTCCTTCCCAGTGAATACCTGCTCTTCACATCTTCTCTCCATCTTCACATCATCGCTACCCAATGATGTCCAAGCATTGTTTCCCAACTCCTACCAGGAGAATTACGTATATTTAAACCAAGGTCAGAATAAAAATAAATGAAAGTTCATACTGCAGAAAAGCAAATAGGAACACATCCAAGCTATACTTTCACTGCCCCAGGACTCTGAATCTTTCTTAAATTAAAGCCTATGCTCTGCCCTAGAATCCACCTCGCTGGAGGGGATAAAGTCTAGTAGCAGTAGACCTTCTGCTTCTTACCAGAGGAGAGGTAATCACATGGCTAATTCAAAAACCCAAACACATTTTGCATTGCTTTGGCAAATGCAAAAAGTGAACACAGGTTAAAAAATAATTGCTGTATTACTTCCTAAAGTTCCACCCTAGTTCACCTGGACACACACAATACCCAGCGTGCAGTTTTACATACCACATGCCTGTTGCATTTCCTGTGGCTGCTACAGTGAATTATCAGAAACTCAGTGGCTGAAAACAATACATGTTTATTATCTTACAACAACGTAGGTCAGAAGAACAAAATGAGCCTTAAAAGAAAAAATCTAGGTATAGGTGGGCTAGGTTCCCTCTAGAGACTCTAAGGGAGAATTTGTCTCCTTGTCATTTCCAGTTTCTTGAGGCTGCTTCATTTCTTGACTCATGGGCCTTCCCATCTTCAAAGGCAACAATTGTATTCCGCTGACCTCTACTGTCATTGTCACTCTCTCCCCTGATTCTGATCTGCCTCTTTCCCTTGTAAGGACTTTCATGATTACATCGGACCTCCCTGCACAATCCTGGATAATCTCCCTGTCTCCAGATCCTGAACAAAGTCACATCAGCAACATCCCTTTTGCAGGAATGGAGCCAGGGACTAGATGAGGACCTCAATGCGTGAAAGGGCATTGGTGGGCCCACATATGTGTGCTGCTTTACTATCAGTCCCTCAGAACACTCAAGTCCTCCTATTTAAAGCAGATAAAAAAAAGCAGTTCAGAAAAGCAGTTCAGAAAATTGAAATTAGCAAATGAAATCAAAACTCTTAGACAAAATTGCTGAGGTGCACATAACATAGTCTCTGCTATGGGCAAGAATCAGCATTAAGTTTCTCTGGGTATGTATATCAGTGTTTAAATGAGAGATTATGTAGCACATTAGGAAAAGTCATATATTTTGGGGACCCTAGTTGTCAATGAAATATGGGAGTTGGGAAAAGGTTTAATAATTCTGATTTCATTTAAAAAATATTGCAAGGTAAAATTGTGATATCTGAAATAAGTTAATGAACTCAATGATCTTATTCTAGATGGATCGAATAAAGAAACCAGATATCTGTGATTACAAAATGGACTCTTCTGATAAGGTTTTTAACAGTCTTGAAATCCCTTTGGATGATGTAATAGACTTGTTGCCAAAGTCACTGCAGCAGAGAGCAAGGACATAGTACTATTGGGAAGCCAGTCAGCTCCTCCTGACTGAGCGCTTTTAAACAAAGAAAAGCCAGAAATTTCTGTCTTGCACACATTACATCATTTAGCTCTCCCCAGCAATGCAGCACTATAGTTAGTAGTAGCTCAGCTTTGCAACTGAGGAAACAAGGTCCCCAGGGTGAAACGTCTAAGAACACCTTGCTGCTAAGTGCCAGTTAGAGACTGTGGGTGAGCCCCACTGAGGGCTCCAGCCATGCTCGCAATGTCACCATGTCACACAGGCTGGTCCCTGAAACCATGTACATCACCTGCCACTGCAGAGGGCACATCCACACCCCACACGTTCACATGTGTGGGTGGCACAGGTCTGCAGCTGCATTTGCCTATTGCACAGTGGAGGTACGCCATGGCTGGCAGGGCACCCCATCAAGCCCACCCAGGCCACCACAGCTGCATGCTTGCATTGTGCCCAGGCACAGTATCGGCTGCACCCTGATGTACTGGACAGGTCCCCAGCCCCCCACACTGTGTTATACTGACACAGCGGGAGGGTGGGCATAACCCCCACGGGGGACAAACTGGAACACCTCGCTCAGGTGGCCACAGGGCACTCTGCTCCTGGACTCCAAGGGACAGTGCCAGCTCAAGAATATTTTACAAGACCAGGAGACACAGTAGAGTTGAATATACAGAAACAAGGATAGAAAATCAGGTAAAATGGGGAGACAATGGAATATGCCCCAAATGAAAAAGACGATGATAAAAAATATGTGCATAACAAATGACCCAATGAAGAGATCCAAGCCATGGAAAAACTTGAGGAGGAGCCAAACAGAAGTTACAGAGCTGATGAATACAATGACAGAATTGAAAACCGCAACAGAGAGGTCCAACAGCAGGCTGAATGAAGCCCAGGAACAGACCTGCAAGATAAAGCAATAGCACTAACCCGGGCAGACCAGCACAGTGAAGGGAAGATTTTTTTTTTGTGTGTATGGAGAAGACACTGTAAGGGGCCTCTGAGAAAACATGGAGAGAAATAAGGTTCACAAGATAGGAGCCCAAGGAGAAGGAAAAATAGCAAAGGGTCATGCAAATTATTTGAGGACATAATAGTCAGAAACGTCCCCAATGTGGGAAAACTGACATTCAGGTACAGGAAGGACAGAGATTAAAAAAAAAAACAAAAAAAAAACAAAAAACAAAGACATCCACACTAAGACATATTAAAATTAAAATAGCTAAAGTTAAAGATAAGAGAAGATCTTAAAAGTAGAGGGTTCCACCAGGCTAGTAGCATGTTTTTCAACAAAAATGTCAGAGACTTGAAGAGAATGGCATGACAAACTGAAAGTGCTGGGAGGAAAAATCTCCCAAGAAGAATTCTTTACCTGGTAAGGTTAACAGAAGTGACAGGTTAAGAGTTTCCTGGATAATCCAAATCTGTAGGACTTCATCATTACTAATCAGTCTTGCAAGTAATGTTAAAGGATTTCTTTAAACTGCAAAGAAATGGCACTAACAACAAGAAAATACATAAATAAAAAAAATCTTGCTGGAAAAGGTACTTGCACAGTAAAAGTAGTGGACTCTTTATAAAACAAGAATGAAGATTAAAAGATAAAAGCAGTAAAATTAACCAACAGCCAACTAGTCAGCAACAAGTCAAGGGGTACATGTAATATAAAAATATAAACTAAGACATCAAAAATACAAAGAGAGTAAAAAGTATATATAAAAATATAAAGAGAGTAAAAAAATGTAAAGGTTTGGAATGCCTTCAAAGAGAAGGTGTTATCAACCCCAAACAACATTGTATACACAGAATGCTCTAAGGGAAATATGCAAAGACAAATATGGCATGATCTCACTTACATGTGGAATCTAAAAATAGCTGAACTCGTAGAAACATGGAACAGATTGGTCCTTGTCAAAGGTGGGGGTGGGGATGGGCAAAGCAGGTGAAGGTGTTCAAAGGTCCAAGCTGCCAGGTAGAAGATAAATAAGTTGCAGAGCGGCTGTGTGTGGCATGGTGATAGCAGTTAACAGCACTGACTGTTTACTTGAAAACTGCTAAGAAAATGGATCTTAAAAGTTCTCATTACAAAAACAAAAATTGTAACTATGGGAGGGAATGGGGGTTATGAAATAAACTTGTCTTGACCATTTGCAATATGTGCACGGGTCCCGTCATAATGTTGTGTGCCTTAATACAACATTATATGTCAGCTACCACTTACTGGAAGGGAAGTCTCAATTTCAATTAGATATTTATAATTAATATATAATCTTACATACGTTCCTGGATTTTAAAACTAAAAAAGGATTCTCACTCTAAAATACTGCACTATGTTGAAGTGGAATTAACTGATAAGTGCTCTTTATACAAATATTTCAAAAGTTATTTATCTGACTTTTCAGGAAAATCTACATATGAAGATAAAAGGACTCAGGAAATGCAGAATAAAATTAATTTTAAATCAATTAGAGTTCATGGAAATTGAGTTTACATTGATTAAAAATGATTTAAAATTTAATAATGATACAAATAATTAAAATATCATCCAAATTGCTCAAGTGTACTACTACAAAATGCATTAGGAAAGCACAGATATAAACCAGGTAGTAAGTGACACAGATTCCCCTTTGTGTTTCAGCTAGAGCAAAAGGATCTTTGTTGTCAAATACTTGAAACATACCTGTAATTCATGAGAAAACCCGCTGCTGCCTGTTTGACTATATAAAGCTGCCCTGTAGGTCATAGAGACCTGCATATCCATGGTACCCCAGGAAAAACTGTGCCTATTAATTAAATAATTAAACAAAGTAAACATCATAAATGAATATTTTCCTGTTGCATGACATTTATATTCTCCATAGCTAAAATATTTTAATTTTTAAAGAAAATTTTTCCTTACTCTTTGAAAAGTCTTGTGATTTTTAATAGGAATAAGGTTAAATCTATGAATTTGCTGATAGTGATGAAATACAGAGATGAAATATATTTCTATATTTAGTATTCTCATCTAGGTTATTGTAATACTTCCCAATATCTAAATCTGCATCTAAGTTTTTGAATATATTTAAAAATAATTTATCATTTTAATTAAAAAATAATAAAATAACAATTATCCATAACTCCATCACTCAGTTAATGATTTGATAACATCTTTGTATATTTTCTTTCAGTATTTTTTTGAAACATAGATGTCATCCCTGCTGTTTTTGCAAAAATATTGATTCATTAAATTTTTGTAAACTACAGAAAGGTACAAAAATGACAGGTGTTGAAAACGACTCTAAATATCAGCACCCATTAATAACTATAATAATCATCTCAGACTTTTCTTGCAATTAGGTGAATAGAAAGAAATGTTTCTATACAAATGACATCAACCTTTTGAGACTATTTTTAAAATTAAAAATAGAAATTAAATTTTACTTGTTTTAATAAGCGGGTTTTGTATTTGTCATATCCTGGCAAGTCAATGAGGGGTTTAGAAGAGGGATATATGACTTGACTTTCATTCAGAAAAGATTACACTGGTTATATGCAATATGGGACCAAGCTAGAGGGAGGATGGAGTGTGGGTCCTCTGACTACTGCAATAGTCCAGGCAGACAAAATGACAGCTTAGGTTTGGCTGACAGAGGAGGTAGAGGAGATGAAAGGGTCTGTTCAGGATACTTACACAGCAACATCCAAGGAACTGGTGATAGACTAGCTGCTGGGGTGAGAGAGAGGGAGGTTATCAAGAATGACTCTTAAGTTCCTGCTTTGTATGACCTGTTAGAGAGAACTGCCATTTGCTAGGGAGAGAAGACTGGAAATGAGCCAGACCTGGGGAGCCAAGACCACAAGTTCGGTTTTGAACATGTTCAGTCTGAGGTGTCTTTGAGAAAATCAAGAGGCAATGTCAAGAAAGCAATTGGATTTGTTCCCAGATAAAAGATTACCAACAAATTACCTGGTTACACCCTCCACTTTCTCATTATCTCACTACAAACAAATTACATAAATATAGAGCAGTGCAGCACTCCTAATGAGAGCAAATCAACTCTCTGCAAAGACTTCAATCATATTTTTGATTAAGTTTATAAATGCAAGAAAAGAAAAAAATGTTTAGTTATTTGAGTCACTACAAATCTTTTGCAACATGTTTTTTTGGATTGAAATATTGGTCAGAGAGGGTCCAAGTGGAACCAAGCAAAATGTCAAGTAGAATATGTTTTTATTTGTCTAATGTCAACAGAGTACTCATAGTTGTTGTTATGCTAGTTCAAAGCATGACCTAGTTCTATCATTCCAGTCATTCAATATTTTTTATGAAGATAATACTTAACCTCTCATGCTTAAGATTGTCAAGAACTTTTTAAAATATGACACTGTTCAAAAGTCATGTGAGTTTGTCTCAGCTGATAAGACTGAGAGGCAGCTGTCTACACACAACTCAAAAGAAATACACAACATTAAGATAATGTACACATGCCCTGATACGGGACTTGGGTCTCAGGCTCCACAATTTCACCTTCTTTATACAAATAAAAGCAGTTAGTGTTTATGTGATTTGGAACTGTAGTTGAATCTGGGCGACCAGGTACTAAAAGAGAAAAACAAACAAGCAAAAAAACCGAGAATCTAGGAAAATTAAGATTAAGGATAAATTGGGATTTAGAGTAGTTTCCTACTTTTAAAGTAGACTCAATTTTTTAAAACTTTATTGTATTCAATGCCATTACAGTTAGTCAAGGAGTCTTGGCATGTTCGACTATTGAAAGCAAAGTCCTGTTTCAGTTCTTGTGGCCACTAGGTGGCAAACTCTGCTAAAGAATACTGCTAGCGTGGGATGGTTTGCATACATCAGAAGGGTGATCTTATGCCTCTAACCCACATACAGTGCTGTAAACCAACGTGACAGTGAGAGAGAGAGAGAGAGAGAGAGAGAGAGAGAGAGAGAGAGAGAGAGACAGAGAGACAGAGAGACAGAGAGACAGAGAGACAGAGAGACAGAGAGACAGAGGAAGGGAGGAGAAAAAGAGAGAGAGACAAAGAGAGAGAGAGAGATAGTGCCATCATGAAAAGATTTTTACAAGCTTCAAATCTTAATGAAAGTATTTGGGTTACTGTTGCCTTCAAATGTGAAAATACTTTCAGAGTTCACACTGACTCCGTAATTAAACTCATGATTGCACAATTGTAGACTCTAGAAATAATCTAACTGCAATTTCTTTCATTTTCTGCAAAACTGAAGACAAAAACTGTTAAACGTTTAGGTGTGTTAGTTAATAGCAGAGAGAGAGTCAAACTCAGGCCTCTGGTACCTTCCTTTAGTACTTTTCCACAGTTTAAAAAAAACTATAGCAGCACTGTAACAGCTACTGTCAAGCTTTCTGGCAAATATGAAGTCACTGTTAGAGTGAATCACAAGGACCTTTTGAATCACCATCATTCCATACCCCTCAGCAGTCAATTTACTTAAAGCAGCTTAGAAAATCAAAACATTGAAAACGGTCCTTTAAAAAAGTGTAGCAAAGAGTTCCTTATGTTGGACTGAGCTGTTTTTGTTTTGTTTTGTTTTTTAAGGTTCACATTAGGTGGAAAACATATCAGTCAGAAAAGATTTGGATATCTTATTCATCAAATAATGAGAAAAATGAAGACTAAGCTTGTGATAAGAAAGTAAGAACTGAAAAACTGAAACAAGGTAGACCTCAAAACTCTGGCTTTCAACAATGCAGAGTAAGTGCACATGTGTGAAGGCAACTTGGAATACTAGCTATCGAAAGTTTTGGTTTTGTTAACTGAGGGCTGGACTAGAATTGGAAGAGTTTCATGAAACTGTGCCAAGAATCTGAATAACAAAACAGACTTTAATCGTGGTTTGGATCCCAGCACACTATATGCCAATCAGAAAGCTGTGTCTAGGTTGGATATGGAGAGCTATGTGAAACCAAATGCCAAATGCAATGAGGAGAGTGGTCTCAGAAAACTGTCTCTATATTTCCCCTTCTGAAGTCAGTTTACATTTAGTCCAACCTTCCTTCTGGAAGAACTCCAGGGGATAAGAAAATATCAGGTCCAAACCGGGATATGCTCTAAGCTACAGAGGGGGAGAGGGGAGTAGAGCGTGTGAGGCTGTAAGTGCCTTTTTACAATCATCCAGCCATGAAATCCTCAGTGAATAAAGTCCAGACTTCTAAGCATAGCATGAACACTCTGTCTGGGCTGATGGCTGCATCCCTTTCTATACCATGATTCCTGCTACAGCAGGCAACACCAGTGTATCCAGTGCCCCAGCACCCCAGTACCTTGGGGTAGGGGGGGCACTTCCTTTCCTGTTTTTCCTCAGTTCCCATACTTTTTTTCCTTTGTTTATCCACGTGAAGAACTACTTCAGCCTCCAGATTCAGCTTAAATAATACCATCTATATTAGTTTTCTAAGGCAATAGCCTCAAGGTACCATAGGTTGGATGGTTTAAAGCAATATAAATTTATTCTCTCAGTTCTAGAGGCTAGAAGTCCAATGTCGAGGTGTCGGTGGGGCAAGTCTTCTCTGACAGTTCTAGAGGGGAAGCTGCTCCATGTCTTTCTCTTAGTTTCTGCTATTGCTAGCAGGCCCTTGACTTTTCTCAGCTTATACATGCATTAGTCCAATCTGTTTCAGTCTTCTCGTGGCCATATTTCTGCATGTGTGTGTGTCTCAGCAGTCTCCTCTTCAAAGTCATATCAAATTAGGGTTCGCCCTAGTTGCCTATGACCTTATCTTTGTTTCTAACTGCAGAGACTTTATTTCTAAAGAAGGTCACATAGACAGTTACTGGGAAGGACAAGGGAGGTAGGGTGGGGGGTGGAGAGGGCTGGGGGGGTCAAGCTATACTTTTTGGGAGACACAATTGAACCTACACAATGCCTTTCCCCACTTCCACTTCCCACTTCTCTCCCCATGCATTAGTTGCTACTTCTCTCACCTTAGCATTTATGCAAATCTCCATCTCAGTGTTTTACCATGATAGAAGCAAGTATTATCATGAGATCCACAGGTTAGAAGAGACTCTTTTTCTTCCATTTTCAATTTTTATGGCTG
This sequence comes from Talpa occidentalis, assembly GCF_014898055.3. Classification (NCBI taxonomy): domain Eukaryota; kingdom Metazoa; phylum Chordata; class Mammalia; order Eulipotyphla; family Talpidae; genus Talpa; species Talpa occidentalis. Next base: position 65,177,622 of record NW_023601433.1, on the reverse strand, counting down.
CTTGTTTGAAACTTTGTTTGATGGATAATTCTCTGCAGCCTGTCTCTGGAATATACCCATATCCTTACTATTTGCCGGGTAAAATAGGACATCTCCTTTGAAAACAACCCTCAAAGGAGACCGCCGCTGAAGGAGGTTCAGGCTGCACAGTTCTGGATAACAAAGGGTGGGAGTAAGGAAAAAGATGTCTGGCTCACTGCAGTCAACCCTTCCAAGGTCTGCTTCGGCATAGCTGCCACTTTGGAGGTGCTCTTTTTTTTTTCTTGTCTCCCAAGAAATTATGTCTTTTCTGTTATAAGCTGATCCTAAACTAGTATATTTCATTCCCTCTAACCACCTTGACTAGTGCTACACTTGGTCTTTAAACTTCTGAAGAAGACAGTCTACTGCACTTGGGCAGACCTTGACAGATGATTCTGGACAAAGATAAAATAAAGCACTTTTTAGGGAGTGAAGCAAGTCTCTAATGAACCTGCAGAGCTTCCTTCTTATTCTCTGTATCTCATCTGTTCATTATGGATTTGTGATCTCTCATCAATGCAATCTCTTTCTGACCAAGTCAATAAGAAAGACGACCTAAGGTATGGGGTACCTCACTGGCAGAACCAGCCACAGAGTCAGCTTGCTTCAGCTGACTTCCCTTTGGCTATTGGAAGGTACAAAAGAGTGGCAGCTTCTTAATCTGAACATTCAAACATGAATATTTATTATGCCTTTTTTTTTTTTTTTTTTTATATCAGTAGCTTTTTTTTTTTTTTTTTTTTTATAAAATTTATTGTTATATTCCCCATACAATTGCCGCCCCCCATTCTGACCCCAATCCCTCCCCTCCCGCCCCCGCCCCCTAAAAGTGTCTCTGGTTCATAGTTTTTTGTTGATTTTGATTTTCACTTTCTTATAGTTTTTCATTTTCCTGGTCCATTATTTAAGTTTTCTAGATTCCTGCTATGAGTGAGACCATCCGGTATTTTTCTTTTTCTTTTTGGCTTATTTCGCTGAGCATGATCCCTTCCAGCGCCATCCATGTTGCAGCAAATTGCATGTGTTTATCTTTTTGAATGCTGAGTAATATTCCATGGTATATATGTACCACATCTTCTTGATCCAGTCATCTATTTTTGGGCATTTGGGTTGTTTCCAAAGCTTAGCTATTGTAAACAGTGCTGCTATAAACATAGGGGTGCAGGTGTTCTTTGGAATTGATGTTTCTGTGTCCTTTGGGTAAATACCTAGGAGTGGAATTGCTGGGTCATATGGAAGCTCTATGTTTAGTAGGTCCAGAAATCTCCACACAGCTTTCCACAGTGGTTGGACCAGTTTGCACTCCCACCAACAGTGCAGAAGAGTTCCTTTTTCTCCACACCCTCGCCAACATTTGTTGTTGCTAGTTTTTTTAATATGTGCCATTCTCACTGGTGTAAGATGGTATCTCATGGTAGTTTTGATTTGCATTTCCCTGATGACAAGTGATGTTGAACAATTTTTCATATGCCTGTTGGCCATTTGCATTTCCTCTTCAGAGAAGTTTCTTTTAAGCTCTTCTGCCCATTTTTTGACTGGATTATTTTCTTTGTTGTTGTTGAGTCTCATCAGCTCTGTGCAGATTTTTGTGATCAGTCCTTTATCATTAGTGTTGGGTGCAAAAATGTTCTCCCAGTTGGTGGGGTTTCTCTTTGTTTTTGTTATTGTCTCTTTTGCTGTGCAAAAGCTCTTTAATTTGATATAGTCCCAGCTGTTTATCTTTGCCTTCACTATCACTGCTTTGGGTGATGTGTCTGTAAAGATGTCTTTGATGTGCAAATCACGTAGTGTTTCGCCTATATTTCCTTCTATATATTTTATGGTTCAGGTCTTATGTCTAGTTGTTTAATCCATTTTGAGTTGATTTTGTGTATGGTGTGAGGTGGTGGTCAAGCTTCATTCTTTTGCATGTAGCGACCCAGTTTTCCCAGCACCATTTATTGAACAAACTTTCTTTGCTCCAATGCATATTCTTTGCTCCTTTGTCAAAGATTAGTTGACCATAAATCTGTGGGTTTATTTCTGGATTTTCTATTCGATTCCATTGGTCTGTATGTCTGTTCTTGTTCCAATACCATGCAGTTTTGATGATTATGGCTTTGTAGTATAGTTTGAAGTCTGGGAGTCTGATGCCTCCATTCCCTTCTTTTTTTTTCAGGAGAGCTTTGGCTATTCGGGGTTTTTTGTGATTCCATATGAATTTCATCAATAATTTTTCTATTTCTTTGAAGAATGACATTGAAATTTTGATTGGAATAGCATTGAATCTGTATATTGCTTTTGGAAGGATGGCCATTTTAATAATGTTTATTCTTCCAATCCATGAGCAGGGGATGTCTCTCCATTTCTTTGTGTCTTCTTCTATTTCTTTTAACAGTGTTTTATAGTTTTCTTTGTATAGGTCCTTTACCTCTTTTGTTAGATTTATCCCAAATATTTGATTTTTTTTGTTTCAATAACAAAAGGGATGGTCTTTTCGATTTCTTCTTCTTCAGATTTATTGTTTGTGTATAGGAAGGCTACTGACTTTTGCGTGTTGATTTTGTATCCTGCCACTTTACTGAACTGATTGATGAGTTGAATTAGCTTTTCTGTGGAGTTTTTGGGTTCTCTATGTATAATATCATATCGTCTGCAAATAGTGATAGTTTGACTTCTTCTTTCCTATTTGGATTCCTTGGATGTCTTTCTCTTGTCTTATTGCCCTGGCTAGGACTTCCAGTATTATATTGAAAAGCAATGGTGAGAGTGGACATCCTTGTCTTGTTCCAGATCTTAATGGAATTGCTTTCAGCTTTTCACCATTGAGAATGATACTGGCTGTTGGCTTGTCATAGATGGCCTTTATGATGTTGAGGTATGTTCCTTGTATCCCAAGAACTTCAAGGGCTTTTATCATGAATGGGTGTTGCACTTTGTCGAAAGCTTTCTCAGCATCTATTGATATTATCATATGGTTTTTATATTTCTTTTTGTTGATGTGTTGGATAACGTTGATTGATTTTCGGATGTTAAACCATCCTTGTGCCCCTGGAATGAATCCAACTTGGTCGTGGTGAATTATCTTATGGATACATTGTTGGATTCTGATAGCTAAAATTTTATTGAGGATTTTTGCATCAGTGTTCATTAGGGAGATTGGCCTGTAGTTTTCCTTTTTTGTGTTGTCCTTGTTCGGTTTTGGTATTAGTGTAATGTTGGCTTCATAGAACGTGTTTGGTATTGTCCCTTCCTTCTCAATTTTTTGGAAGAGTTTGTGAAGGATAGGCACTAATTCGCCTCTGAATCTTTGGTAGAATTCATTTGTAAATCCATCAGGTCCTGGCTTTTGTTTTTGGGGAGGTTTTGATTACCATTTCAATTTCGCTAATTGTAATTGGTCTGTTTAGGTGTTCTATTTCTTCTTTATCTAGCTTTGGGTGATTGTAGAGTTGTAGGAATTTGTCCATCTCCTCTAGATTGTTAAACTTGTTTCCATATAACTGTTCATAGTAGTTACTGATTATTCTTTTGATTTCTGCTGTGTCCGTTGTGATTTCTCCTCTTTCATTGATGATCCTGTTTATTTGTGCTTTCTCCCTTTTTTCCTTTGTGAGCCTGGCTAGGGGTTTGTCTATTTTATTGATTTTTTCAAAGAACCAGCTCTTGGTTTCATTGATCTTTTGGATTGTTTTTTTAGTTTCAATTTCATTTATTTCTGCTTTGGTTTTTATTATTTCTTTTCTTCTACTGGTTTTGGGTTTTCTTGTTGTTCTTTTTCTAGATCTTTGAGCTTCGAGATTAGGTTGTTTCTTTGCGTTCTTTCTTGTTTCTTGATGTGAGCTTCTATTGCTATATATTTTCCTCTTATTACTGCTTTTGCTGCATCCCATACATTTAGGATATTGGTGTCCTCCTTGTCGTTCAATTCAAAAAATTTTTTAATTTCTTCTTTGATCTCCTCATTAGTCCAATGGTCTTCCAGTAGTGTGGTTTTTAATCTCCATGAGGTAGGAAAGTTCCTTGCCTTCTTTTTATGGTTTATTTCTAGTTTGATGCCTTCATGGTCAGAAAAGATGGTTGATATGATTTCAATCTTGGTGTATCTGTTGATGTTTGTCTTGTGCCCCAGTATGTGATCGATCCTGGAGAATGATCCGTGTGCGCTTGAGAAAAATGTGTACTCCGTTTTTTTGGGGTTTAGTGTTCTATAGATGTCTGTTAAGCCCAATTGCTCTAGGTCTTTATTTAGAGCTTTGGTTTCTTTACTTATTTTTTGTCTTGTTGATCTATCCATTGTTGATAGTGGTGTGTTGAAGTCTCCCACTACGTATGTGTTTTCTCTGATGTCTGTTTTCAGAGAGGACAACAGTTGTCTGATATATTTTGGTGCTCCTTCGTTTGGTGAGTATATGTTAATGAGTGTTATTTCTTCTTGAAGTATTGTCCCCTTGATCATAATGTAGTGACCATTGGGGTCTCTTTTTATCTTTTTGAGTTTGAAATCTGTTTTATCTGATATAAGTATAGCTGTTCCTGCTTTCTTTTTTGGTCCATTTGCTTGTAGGATTGTTTTCCATCCTTTAACTTTGAGCCTATTTTTATCTTTTGTAGCTAAATGTGTTTCCTGGAGACAGCAAAAGGTTGGGTTTTGTTTCTTAATCCAGGCTGCAACTCTGTGTCTTTTTATTGAAGAGTTTAGTCCATTTACATTTAGAGTTAATATTGATATGTTAACATCTGTATTTGCCATTGTGTTTGTCTTTCCTTTGATTTTATTTATTTATTCTTTTAATAACTTTTTTTTTTTTTTTTGGCCTTCTTTCATTGTTATTCGTCGCTCTGAGGTTCTGGCTTTAGAACTCCTTGTAGTATTTTTTGGAGTGGGGGTTTAGTTGCAATGAAATTCCGGAGTTTCTGTTTGTCTGGGAAGGTCCATATTCTTTCTTCAAAGAGGAAGGAGAGCTTTGCGGGATAGAGTATTCTTGGTTGGCATCTGTTTTCTTGGAGTCTGTTGACTATGTCCCTCCACTCTCTCCTTGCCCGTAGTGTTTCTTCGGAGAAGTCTGATGTCAGCCTGATTGGTTTTCCTTTGAATGTTATCTGTTTCTTCCCTCTTGCCAGCTTCATTATTTTTTCCTTGTCCTGGATTCTTGGGAGCTTTACTATTATGTGTCTTGCTGTATTTTTCCTTTCATCGTGGAAGTTTGGTGTTCTTCTTGCTTCTTGTATATCAATTTTCAGCTCCTTCTTCACATTTGGGAAGTTCTCTTCAATTATCTCTTTGAATATTTTCTCTGTTCCTACATCTCTCTCCTCTCCTTCTGGTATTCCTATAACTCTTATATTTCCTTTCCTCATGGAGTCCAATAGTTCCCGAAGTCTTTCTTCGTTCTTTTTCCTTCGTACTTCTCTTTCCTTCTCTGTTTTGTTCTTTTTATTTCTGTGTCTTCAAGATTACTTATTCGTTCTTCCATTTCATCTATTCTGCTTTCATTGCTTTTCCCAGAATTCTTTAGTTCTTCCATTAATTCTTTGATCTCCTGCATTTCTTTTACTTCCCTCTTTAGGGACTCAATTTCTTTCTTCTGACCATTGTTTTCCCTCTCTAGGGACTCAATTGCATTCTTCTGATCGTTGATTATTTTCCCTTATCATTGTTTTCCTTTATGACTTCTGTCAGTTTTTTAATCACGGCAATTTTAAATTCTCTTTCTGGAAGGCTCAGAAATTCTTCCAAGTTATTGTCGTTGCAATCTGGGGGCTGGCTTTCTTTTTGTGGTGTGCTTTTTCTCTGGAGAGTTGCTAGGTTGCGTGTGGTTCTTCTCCTCCCTACTGTCTGTTTTCTAATTTGCCGTATGCGTTGGGACACTGTGTTGTTGGGACTTGCCGGCATCTTGGGTGGGCTTCTCTGTTCCCCTCTGGTTCTTCCAGGAGTCATCTGTCAGTTTCAAGCAGCCTTTACTGGAGAAAGGTCCCTGTTCTAAAATGCCGATGTGGGGACACACTCCCCTGTGCGCCTGGTCTGCCCGGCGGTGGGTTCCTGCTCCCCTCTGGGCTTGGACTGCAGGCCAGAGGGGGTCTGGCGTGGGCGAACTTCCCCCGCTCACCTCTGGCTCCTGAGGAAGCCTTCTGCAGGTAGTCTTTACTGAAGAAATGTCCCTGTTCTAAAATGGTGATGTGGGACACACTCCCTGCGCTTCTGGTCTCAGGCACACTATTCTGCGCGCCTGGTCTGCCCCGGCTGTGGGTGCTCGCTCTCCCTGTGGGCTCAGACTACTTGTTCAGAAGGGGCCCGGTGTGGGCTAACTCCCCAGCTGGCCACTAGCTCCTTCAGTAGCCTGTGCTGGGGTCAAGTCGCTAGGTGGCACCAGAGATCTCTCCTAGAGCCCTTGGGGAGCTGATTTTCCACCCCGTGGGACAGGGAGCAGAGCGGGGATGGTAGGGTACACCTCAACGGCTTTGGGGTGCTGTGTCTGCCTTGTGCCCCACCGTCGTGGGGAACCCACGACCCTAATTTCGTGCCCCGGGTCTCAGTTCCAAAGCCCTCAGTTCCAGGACGCGGGCTGTAGCCCAGATCAGTGGCGCGGGAATGGCGCCTTTTGAATCCCGCTCCCCTGCCTGGGCGCCTTGTTCCTGCTCACTCAGGAGGGCCTCCGCCGGGTCTCAGTTCCAAAGCCCTCAGTTCCAGGACGCGGGCTATAGCCCAGATCAGTGGCGCGGGAATGGCGCCTTTTGAATCCCGCTCCCCTGCCTGGGCACCTTGTTCCTGCTCACTCAGGGAGGGCCTCCGCCGTCTCCCCGCAAGCCTAGGTCGCAGGCGCAGGGCCCTGGGCAGCTGCAATCCGAGCGCCGCTTTCGCGCAAGCTTACCGGGAGGCTGGGGCTGTGTGCTGGTGCTGGGCTCCTCCTGGTGGGCGGGGCTCTCTTTACTGGCGCCTGGAGCTCACCTCCACGGCGGATCCTGCAGGGTTCGCCTCAGCTCCCGTTCACGGGGTGTGGTGGCTGAAATAGTTCCTTTCCACTCACAGTCCCACTTGCTGCAGCCGTTTTTCTTGTTGGGCGTTTTGGTTTGTTGTTTCCCTCGTCTCTGCCGGTCGGAGAGTGCCGCCTCTGTGGGCGGGGGAGGGGAGCAGGGTTCTGCGCTTCCCTCCCTTCTCGTCCTCTTTTATGGCAACTTTCTTCTTCGGGCAGTTTGCTGGAGTCGTCCGTTTATCTTCCCTGTCTCAGTTCTCACTGGGACCTGCCGCTTTTCCTCCCTATTAACTTTTTTTAATGGGAGATCTTACTCGCAGGGTCTCCTCGCCGCCATGTTGCTCTATTATGCCTTTTAAATGTAATCCCACAGACCTCCTTTCTTCTGGAAAAGGAGGATACTTTTGTTTATTGGGATAAAATGTATGCAGCATAAAATTTACCTTCTTAATCACTTTCAGTTCTGTGACATTGAGAACATTCACATTGTTGGATGATATGATCACCAGCATCCATCTCCAGAACTTCTTCATCTTCCCTAGGGAAACTCTGTACCCAGCAAATACTAACTCCCCATTCCTCACCCTCCTACACCAACTCCTGACAACCAATGTTCTTCTTTTTTTCTCTATAAATTTGACAACTGTAGGTACCTCATATAAGTAGGATCATACAGTATCTGTCATTTTGTGACTTGCTTATTTCACTTAACACAATGTCCCCAAGATTCATCTATGTTGTACCACATGAATCTTGGGGTCATTGTGTTAAGTGAAATAAGCAAGATGACCTGTCTCAGTCTTGAATATGCCTCAAAGGACAGGATCTACCCTTGTAATCAGGGATGCACAGCCAAGCACTTCCTGCCTTGCAACTTAGTGTGTCTTAAAGCCAGGAAACAGAAGCACTATTCTTCCCTTTGAACTTCAGTCTTTTTTTAGAGCTTTATTTTTATTTATGCATACAAGAACTGGGGCATAGGCAGAGGTGCGGGGGGTGAGAGATTCACCAGAGACAGACTGGGGAGCAAAACAGGCCAATCTACTGAAATATACTGCTGATGGGAGCAGCAGGTGAGACAGGAGAGGTCTGCTGCGCCATGTGGGTTAATTCCCTGGCCGGGGCTCGAACTCATGCTGCAGCGGCTGGTGATAGCTTTATAGTACTGAGACTTAACCCCTGAGACTGCATGCCCTGAACTGCAGTCTTAATGTTCACAGTAGCAGGGGCCTCCTAACCTCTGAGCAAGAATACACTGGAGATCTCAGGGATTTCAATCCCCATCAGGGTCAGTGACAGCAGACCTCTCCACAAGGCACCGACACTGGCTGATCCTCCCATGCTCAGTCACCAAGAGGGTACTTGCTGGCCATGTTTAATCTGGGGTAGAGACAGAAGCAGAGGGACTTAAGCTTTTTTTTTTTTTTAAACCAGAATCAGTACATACGGAAATAAATTTTCAAATAAGATTTGATGTAATAAAGATGGCCCTGTGCTGATTAATCAGTTCTTGGGAGAGGGGATCTTCTGTTATACTCTTTCACGTCCCACAGTAGCTAAGTTAGTACTTAGTTTCACACGTAGTGAGAGTTCGAAAGATATCTATTGATAAAAGACAGCATGTACGAAGAAAAGAATCTAGCACAATATCAACCAATTAGAGCTCAATATTGTGTGTTTTTTTTTAATAGTGATGCTTATAGAGCTGGCCTGTGACCAAACCCCAAAGAGCTCCCAATACACACCTCTCTCCCTCTCTCTCTCACACACATCCCCTTTTTTAACAGAAACAAACATTTGCTTGCACTAGAGAGTAGTTCCCAACTTTGGAGTGCTTACAAGCTTTTAAAGAAACAGACAAAATGACAAGTTAAGGTCAACAAACATAAAAAAAGCTGCACTGTTAATATGTTGAGAGAGCCGACTCAAGTGCTCCATCCCCAAGTGTAAACTGCGGTGTAGGAAGTTGCTTGTGCGACTTCAGTGTCCTCTGTGTCATTTCAGAAATAGAGTGGATGCCAGTGTGTAGCCTGGGGGTGCCTGGGGTGCCTCTTGTACCAGATTCTCACCAATTCCATGTGAAAAACATGAGTGAGGAGCACATCCACATGTTTTCCCAAGCCCTCCAAGCTATTTAAAAGATACTGGGAAACTTAGGTTAATGATTTTGATGAACGCACAGAAGGATTTTTTTTGTTTGTTTCCAAAAATTGCAATGGCTATATAAAGAGCAGGTCAGCCAGGCAAAGTTGACATAACATAGCTCAGCTCTGCCCCCTGACGACACAAACTTACTGAGACCAGCAACAGCAGTGAAAGTGAGAGATTAGTATAATCTTGACCCCCTACTCCAAGCAGATTTTAAAAGATTCACAGATAATTGAATACATTCTTGCTCACTATGACAAACATGCAAAGCATGAAGATGAGATGAAGCTATTCTTTGCCTGGATGCAGGAGGCACAGTGCTTAAGCACATGGCCCGTGGAGCCAGGTTTGTGCTCAGGTCTTGGCTGAGTAACCATGGACAAGTTATTTGATCTCCTTCTGTTCCTAAATTCCCTCTTCTATAAAAAAGGAATGATAATAACAGCAAGTGTCTACCATACATGTTGGTCATGAGAATGAGTGATTACTAGAAAGTGACATTAGTATGAATGATACCATTCTATCCTCTTCCTGAGGGCAAATTCTTACTATGCTTTAAACATTTCCTTCAATTATTCACCCCCCCAAAGGAAAAAAAAATCATAAAATATGTATCATCCTTATCTTCAAAAGAGAACTCAAAACGTTTTGTATAAATACCTTTGTAGACATTTTTATGTGCTTAGGGAAGGAAAATAACATAAAACCACTAAGGAATGCCTTCCAAAATAAGGCATTAGTATATTTAACTGGAGGTTTAGTCCATCCCAAATGTGTATTTATGCAGATATTATCACAATCACTGCTAAGGGTTTTACAAAAAATATATAACTTGTTGCTTACAAAGAGGTTTAGGTTGGGGAAGTATGGAGGGCTGTAGTGCTAGTATGAATCTGGAAAGAAAAAGATAGAAAGTGATTAGAGAGTCAAGGAGGAAAGAAGTACACATTCCTTACCTTGAAGTACACAAAGACAATGTTTCTATTTTAAAGGTGTGATTATTAATCAACCACTGTATGTCATGCTTTTTTGAAGTACCTCTTAGATGCCAGTAGTTGAGGTACAGTGGGTAAGAAACAGACAACAATATCGTATGTGTCCTACAAAAGATGGCAGTCAGAATGGGGGGATTGCAATTGTATGGGGAATATAAAAATAAAATTTATTAATTAAAAAAAAAAAGATGGCAGCCTGATTAAGGTATGGATTTAAATACATGCAAGGGATACACAGAACCTAACAGTTCAGTGTGACACCATGAGCCATGCATTATGGCGACCAAATACTTAGGATTGGAGACAATATGTTTGCATTGGCATTCAGACCATTCCTAGCCAGATGCATTTTCATTTGGACTACCAGCATACCCAAAAAGTAATGTATCCTGTCACTTCGGCCTATTAACCTTCTTCCTGTTCCCTCCCTAACTGATACAGGCTACCTAGGATGCATATGAACACTGGGCAGATCCAAGGTTTTGTATCTTGGAAATCTATGGTTTCTTTTAATCCCTTCATATACAGAATTGTTGATTAGAAGCTACAAATACCTAATATACCTTGTCCCAACCCTAGACCTCCTTCCCACAGTTCTCTTCCAATTCATGTGGGGCTTGAAATGAGTTACTGTTTTTTTTTAAAAAGATTTTATTGTTATTTATTTATGCATACAAGAGCTGGGGTACAGGCCAGAGGTGTGTGGAGGTGGTAGTGGTAAAAGGGTTCAACAGAGACAGAGTGGGGTGCAGAACAGGCAGATTGATTGAAACACACTGTTGAGGGGAGCAGCAGGCAAGACAGGAGAGGTCTGCTGCACCATGTGGGTAGCTCCCTGGCCGGGGAATGAACTTTTGCTGCAGTAGCTGCCAATAGCTTCATAGTGCTGAGTCTTAACCCCTTGTGCCACCAGGGAGGCCCTGAGTTTCTAATTTTAATTATGGAAATAAAACACATCTCCCCATCTATTAAGGTGAAGAGGTTTGATTAAATAATCTTCAATATTCCTTCTGCATATAAATGTCTGTGATTCTTTTAAAATGGCATGCTTCGCTTCAATCATCATTTGTAGATTTTTTTTCCAAGAAAATACTAGTTTTTTTCCTCCTGATTTCATTCTCTGTACTTTATTGCTTTTAGTATCATGCATCTTGAAAATGTTTTTAAATCTCAGGAAACTAGCACATGAAAACATGTACTGTACACTAATAGTACTGGATTCCTTTATTTTCTGGGAATTGTTCCAATCATACCATAGTTAATAAACTTTCCTCCATAGTCTGTATATTTATTTGTTTTAAAATAGTATGAAATAGTATGAAAAAAGATTGAGGTAAAAGATGAGTGTGATAGAGGACTGTTTTCCACAAGATGGAAATTATTCTTTTTGCTTTAGTTTTCTCACTTCAAGGTAACTGCATTATTACGTGAAAGTGTGCTGCTGATTTGATGAGGTTTTGATAGTTTTATTACTTTTCCCCTAATCATTTAGGAAGATATTGTTTGTGTTGGGGAATGAAGAAAATGGGGAAACTATGTTCCTCTTCTACCTTCCTTCTAATAATAAGTGAGTTTTTTTGAATTTACAATACAAAATATGATGACAGTAATTTCATCTATTAAGTATTACAGTGGATATTTCTGGAACACAAATCAATGAACTAAAAATTGGTCACTGAATGTTTCATGTTAAAATGACGACTGTCACCTGCATTTACATACTTGTGGAAGATTTAAGCTGATAAGCAGAGGAATAAATCATAGGCTTTTTCTCTACCCCGCTCAGGCGTGCGCGCGCATGTATGTGTGTGTGTGTGTGTGTGTGTGTGTTTAACTTTGAAAGTCAGTGCCTAGTTTCAATATGGTAAGGGCTACATGTGATAATGTAGTTTCCCCAAATAGTAGGACTAATGTTGTGTTTAATTTTATCTCATTAAATCTTAATTCAAATTTACTTAACTATATAAAATAGAAATAACTTAATCATAAACATCCTTTTATAAAGTGCTCCAATACAGCTTTAACAGTAGTCAAGACCACATAACTACAAACTATTGATAAATTATAAATGCATAACTTTGTAGCTAAGGATAGGAACTTTCAACAGAAAGAAGCACATTTTCTTTGATGTTACAAATACGTTACCTACCAAGGAAATCTCTTTAAAGAAAAATCTCATTTTATTAGTATTTCAATATTTAATAGATTCTTCATGATGGCAAATATTTTAAGCATCATTATCATAAAAATGTAAATATATTTCTTAAATGACTGATAGCTTACCAAATAAAAGCAAAAAAAGTAGTTTAAAAGTGTATTTTCTATTTTCTTTGTACAGTGCTGCTTTGAACTATTTAACTCCATGAACTTTAAAATCCCACATTAAATTTGGCTGGGTACATATCTGTGGTGTATAAGACTAATTTTAGATCTCTGCTATTTTCCCAAGCAGAAATACAACTAAAGTTTTGAACTTCTGCCTCAACCCCTGAATATGGGAATAATCATTCATGTTTTCTAAGAATAAATAAATACAATCATGTAGCTGAAATTACGGATTTAATCTTCAGATTGGCAACTTTCTGGCTTCTTTCCTTCATGTATGTACCAATATTACCCATACTAGTGAATAATATGAATTACAGTAACATCACTCACCTGGCCAAGAAAGAAATACAATTGAGTTATTTTATCTTTCTTATGCATATTTACTGTCAAATGCATTTTAAAACTGCAAAAAAAAAATCCATTAGGTGAAGAAGGGAGGAAAAGGATAAAAACTGGCAACTTCACTTAAAACACAACTGCCATTGTCTTTAACAACAAGTCATAAGCTAACCTTTGCCCACACACACTCTTTTCCAAGTATTTGTATCACTGTCTGTGTAACGATAGTCACATAGCCAGGACATGGTGGAGCTGGGCTTCTATTACAGGAAGTTTGTCTCCAGAGGCCATATCCTTCTCTAATATTTTATATTACCTTGGAAGATGAAAGATGCTGTCCATCATTGCTTACAAGCAGTTTATTTTTTAAAAATTTATTTATTTATGCATACAGGAACTGGGGTACAGGCCAGAAGTGTGTGTGTGTGGGGGGGGGTGAAAGGATTCACCAGAGACAGAGTGGGGAACAGAACAGGGAGACTGATGAAATACACTGCTGAGGGGAGCAGCAGGCGAGTCAAGAGAGGCGAGTCATGTGGGTTAGCCAACTGGCTGGAGATCGAACTCACTCGTGCTGTGGTGGCTACAGATAGCTTCATAGGTTGCTTCTTAACCCCTTGCACCACCAGGGAGGCCCAGCAGTGTATTATTTTTAAATGAGTCATCAAATAATGAAACACTCTGGCTGTGAGATTTCTGTTTATATAGAAGATATTACTTGGGGGAAAATGTCCTTTCACTTAAATGCAGCAATGTTGACTAATAAATTTTTCTCTTTTCAAAAGATATATGGACGATACCACTGGTTTCCTCACAGTCTTTTGACAAACATGCTTATTATGACAGAGTTAAGTATTGAATTAAAAGAATATTAATATCCTGTTGAGTTGTCCTCCATCAGCAGTTCATCCTTCCAGTTGGATCATTATTCTCATCCATCTATTTGAATATGGAACCTTTGCCATAGAAGCTTCCAGTGGTTTTATATACCTCTTGCTTCCTTCCTATCCAGCACTCACTGTGCCTAAACCCCCACTCTTAATTGCCACCCTGAGTGTGTGCTTCATTCTCTGTCTCTCAGTAACAGAGGTCTTGCCTCTTATCCCAACTTTCACTTGGGATAAATCCCAACTCACCCACCAAGACTCATTTTTAATGGTATCACTTCTTACTAATCCTTATATATAATTTAGCATTTACTTCTTACTACAATTTCAAGAACTATGCTATCATTATAGTCTTCTCTGAAGGAAGGTTCCTTCCTTCAAAAGGGTTCCTTTTCTGCCTTTAACGTGGGCTGCTAATGCTGTCCCCAGTGTCGCAGGTGAAGAAAGTGTCACTGAAGTGGCCACACTCCTTGATTTGAAATCACACCCACTATACTCCCTCTCCCCTCTTTTTTTGATTCCCAGGCCAGTCAGTAGTACCATGTGGAAAAGGAAAAAAAAATTAACACAGGGGCTATATAGTCTCATAAAACTTGGAGTTAAAAGACAGGTGTATCCAAACCCCACTGACACCTGTTCTGCATGTGAAGAAGGGCTGGTGTTTGTGAGCTCTGGCCTACCTCTTTTATGTGTTTCTGGGTGGGTGAGATTTAAATGAGATTATATTTTAATTAAGCCAATCTCATAAATACAGACTACAGAGGAATTTATCAGGGAATGAGGAGATATCAGTCAAAAGGTACCTATTTCCACTGGCAAGGTAAGTTCTGGGACACAGTTTACAACAAGGTGACCACAGTTAACAGGACTGTGTTATGTATGTGAAGCTTTCTGAGTGAGTAGATCTTGGATATTCTGACCACAAAAAAAAAGGAAGAAAGAAATGGTACAAGTGAGGAGGTACAACATATTCTCCTAAATTATATATAGTTTTGTAAGCCAATGAAACAAATGGTAATTATGTGACATGACAGCAACTTTAACCAACACCAGGGTAGTATTCATCTTGCAGTTTATAAGCATATCAAGTCAACCTTCTATAAGACAAACTTATATGCTGTCATGTCAATTATATCTCAATAGATATATAAAATGTCTTCTTTATATAAAAATAAATGAGATTATATCTGTGAGATAGCTTTGTAAACTGTAAACCAACCCATAAACACAGGACATAGTGTAGCCATTGAATCTATGTTTATTGAGTTAATTCATTAATGATCATTAACCACATATTCATGATTCCTAAGAATGCTGGCAGATGATAGAAGCAAAGAACACAGGAAGATCAGGTATTATGTTTTTAAGAGGAAATGCCAAAGGAAGCTTAGTAATATGGACACCTCCTATATGCATGCCAGAAACTAGCATGACTGGAACTTGCCCCATGTGGCTGTAGATGCCATCTTAAATAGCTTAGCTAAGAGAAGGGAGGTTGCAGGAAGGAAGGGGGGAGTATGGTTAGGGTGATGTCAGGAAAGGCACATTAGACTAAGGCATGCAGATCTGAGTTCTGTGGACCGTCAAATGTTAACCCCATCTCTGCCACTTACTAGCTAGTTAGCTGAGGGTCTATGCAAATAAAAGAGTGGGAAATAGAGCATTGCTTTATGATGGACTTTAAAATATTGCTAAAAAAACTGGAAAAGGATTTCATATTTCTTGGTATCTCTTACAAAACTGAAAATAATGAGTTCAACTCCTGTTGAAGGGGCAAATACCAGTGAGTAGAAATACAAAATCATGCCTCATCATTGCCAGTTCGTCTTCTGCTAAGAAAATGTTTTTGGTATCTGAATATTATTTGAATGAAACCTACATATAACTTTCCTGCAGTGACCACAAATCGAGGTTCAGTTCTGACTAGGTCATATTTCTCAGAACCCCAGTTTCCTGTTCAGCAAAATAGAGTATAGAAAAATTATTATATAAGACTACTGTTATTATTTTAAAATATTGAGTATATGATTTAAATCATAGTTTCTCTTGGAAAGTCAGCTATATAGGGATTAAGCAAAGGGTTAACAAAGTCAAGAAATATTTCTGAAGCAAAATTAGCAATTCTCAGATTCCTATTCAAATAGTTTCAACAGTCTGCCATGCCTAAAACATA
Source organism: Talpa occidentalis (assembly GCF_014898055.3). NCBI lineage: Eukaryota > Metazoa > Chordata > Mammalia > Eulipotyphla > Talpidae > Talpa > Talpa occidentalis. Next base: position 65,161,778 of record NW_023601433.1, on the reverse strand, counting down.
TGTATGTAATTGGCAATAAAACATCAAACATTTTCAAGTTGTCTCAGATGGAATTTACAAGTTATCTATGTTACATATATAACACTTGAAAGAAATGTTAACAGTGAAATTAAAGCATAATTTTGAGGCCAGTTTCACATAGTTAATGTTCAATGTACTTTTAAAATTCAACACTAATTTATCCTTTCCTGAATCCTTCAGCAGGTATCTCTAAAGGGTGGCACTACTGGAAAAGAATCTAATAACAATGCCAAGGCATTGATGGTATAATGACTAGCATAGCTGCCTTCCAAAGAATCTAATAACAAGAATCATTATCGCAAGCAAAAAAAAAATAAATAACAGTGAATCTTTAATATTAATAAATATCCAAAGTTTGTTGACATCTCTCCTACTTTTTATGTATTATATTTATATATATATATATATATATATATATATATATATATATATATATATACACACACACACACACATTTTACCTTTGATTTCAATTAGGATCTAAATAGGGTCTACACATTGCAACTGGGGTTGTTGAGTCTCAAATTTAATCTGCAGGTGCTCCAATCTCTCTTCTCATTGATTGTCCCCTTGCAATTCTGTTGTGGGAGAAAACTAGTTAATTTGTCCTCTAAACTTTTACACATTCTGGATTTTGATCCCTGTAATGTTAATTAACATAGTTCCAGAATAGAACACTAGTTAGATCTAGAAGCTTGATCAGATTCTTATTTGAATTTGGAAAGGGTACTTCATAGGTGTTTTGTATACTTCCACCAGGAGGAAGATAATGCCAGATTTTCCCTTTCTTAGTGAAATTGGTAACTACGGTCATCACTACCAAGAGTCAATCAATCTTTAAGATAGAAGAAAGGTAAAATTCTAAATTTTGGATCTCTTCTTCATTAATTAGCATGAATATTTATACAAAAACAAATTATCTCAATAACAATTTAATCAATGCTACTTTTAAAAAGTAAACACTGGAGTTTTTAATAAAGATATAATACAAAATATGGTCCAAGATTCTGGATTGCCTTCAATGGATTAAAGGGAAGAAAGAGATCTCCTCCAGACTTTTTCTTCTTTTTCATGGATTTATGAAGGACTTTTTAAATCATTTTTAGTACTCAGAAGCAAAAAGTTTCTTTAATTAATCTTTGTGCTATCTTTAATGAATTCTGATAGAAAAGAGCAACAGTTCCAGGAAACTAGCAGATGTAAGCATGGCATAAATAACAGTAATTTCTTAATTTGTTATTGCTCCATGGCACAAGTTGACCTTGCAATGACTTTTTATATTCATACTGGAATATGAACAGTTATGTTCTGAAAATTTGTAAGACAATGAGGAAAAGGATGACAACCTCCAGGAAGTACCTCCTCCAAGGGGTCATAAAGTTATCTGGCGTCCATTCTTCCCTCTCCTTTCTCAGTTCAGCCCTCTAACTAGAGCAAAGCTGAGAGCCAGGTAGAATTGCCCTATTCCCCATCCAGGTTAATTTCCCTATATCACAAGGGAGATTGTATTTACCTATAAAAGAGAAAAATTTGAACTTCATCTTTCAGCGTACTAGAGACTACTGAAATACAGAGATACTATTATTTAAGAAACAGTTAAAAACAGGAACTAAGATGGGAAATAAACATTTGTCAACAATAAGCTACAGATATGTTGACTAATGAAGCTATTGAACTTCAGGGAAATGCACATATAAAAAATTAGAATATAATACATCAAATTCCGTAAGATTCTATTTTCTGAAGGATGCCTCAATTGGCTATTTAATCTATAAGTGATGAACTGAATCAGATGGAATTTCTAATATATCTTCTGTGCTAATCCACTTCCCTCTTTGATAGTTTGTTCCAGGCTTATATGCATTAAAAGGATTAATAAAAACATTATTTAATAACATAAAAGTTAACAATATCTAGTCTTTGGAGGCTGACCTTACTAAAAAGGTCAAATGTCTTTGCCAACAGCACCTGCAAATTAAATTATCAGGTCATCTGATTCTCTCCTGTTTTTCACCACCTACTTGAATCACATATTTCCCCACTCTCAGAGAACAATGACTGCTGAGTCATTTTATATTTGAAAAAAAAAAAACCAGCAAATCTCTGAAATTCACTTGTCTTCTTATAAGGACACAAGTGGAAAAATACCATCCTGAATCCTAGAGGTAGAAGTATTTTCAGTAAGAGATAAATTTGAGACACACATGCATATCAGGAAAACCTCTCTGGCCTCAGTTTTCGTATCTTTCGAATGAAATACTTAGCAGAGAGAACATTTAATGTCCTTTTGGGATCTAAAATTTGAAAAATCTATACTTTCACTATTTCAAGTGAACTGAACTTGATTCAATAGGAACACTACAGTGAGAAAGCAAATCAGTTTATCAGTTCAAGTAATACATTATTTAGTTGAATTGACTAGTCAAAACAGTACCCCATACTGTCATCCCATTAATGGCAAAAATAGCTTCAGAGTTTAGTGAAGTATTTACATTTGCTACAGATTAGTCAGGCAAGAAATAGTTCTACTAAATCGGTAATGCCATGTTAGACAAAAGTGTTTCCCTCAGGTACTTGGCATCTCAGCCTCACCATCCACAGGCTTCCTTAGAATTCAGTTCTCCCCCCAACTTTTAGAATGTCCCACAAAATCGAAGACAAGGAATAAAAGCACAGCAGTCAAGACAAAAATGACATCCAAGTCACAAGGGGCCCATTATAATAATGTGAAACTCCTTTTGAAGAATAAGAATCTGCACAACTATCTCAAGCAAGGAAAAACCAATAATGATGACTTAGGGACAGCTGTTTCCTGAGGTGGAGACAGGGAAATAAATGCTTAAGCATAAGTGCTGGCCTGGCTTCCATTCTCACGGCATCTCCTTCTCTCACTCCCCCGGACTCTCCACCCAGCCGCGCTGCTCTCACTGGTGTTTCTGAACAACCAATCTTACTTCCTCTGTAGGCTTTACGATGACTGCTCCCTCTGCTTGTGCTGTTCTCCTCCTACATAGCCATGTGACTGATTTCTTCACATCTAGTTTTGCTCCAGTGCCACTCTTTCAATGAGAAGCATCCTCAAATCATTATATAAGACTGAAGTGAGCCCTCCCAAACTCCCATATCCTCATCTTCGTTTTTTAATTCCATAACATTTATAAGTTTCTGCCATAAAAATGAATGGACTTACTTACTGTGTCCACTGTCTCTAGCTCTATCATTCAGTGCAATGTCAACCTAGATGGGCAGGGAATATCCTGGAGTAGACCCAGGATAACAAGTAGCATTCAGTAATGTATGCCATGTGCCTGCTCCTATCATATGCTAAGTAAATATTTGTCCAATAAATGCATGAAGATATAACTGAATATAAATGTTCTATTTACAGCCAAGGAAGGATCTCTGGGTTAACCTGGCTCAAATAAATGAACTGACTAAATGCATTTATACACTTTCATCCTGACAGGGTTACACATGTTATCATTGGTTACATCACCCAGCAGAAATACATAACCCAATATATTTATTTATGCTTGCTTTTAAGCAAATTTTCAAGGGTCTTATGTTATGGAATGAGGAAAGGTTAAGGAAAGACTGAATTTCACATAATGGAATTTTTTCAAGACAAGATGGATTTTACCAGAAAAGAGAAGGAACCAGCAGATGGCGCTTTAGTCTTCTTCCAACCCCAACAAACAAGATAAGCATTTGTACTATTCTGTGCAAGTTTTAGTAAACAAACAAACAAAAAGTGGCTACAATAATTAAACATTTTCAGATCAGTAAGAGAGAGATTCTAGCACTGTGCAGTGCACATCACTAACAAAGCCATTTGTCTGCAACAGAGTTCTTAATCCCAGGGCATGTCTACTAGTAATGAAATAACCTTGTGTTTTTTATTTCTGTTTAAAACTGAAATATAAAACTGAAGGGGTTTATGGAAAATCTCTTCTCATAGAGTCTGCAAGACAGAGTTTCATGCTCAAGAATTTCAGGGAAGATGGCAAGACTTGTTTTAAATTAAAATAAAAGGGGAGAATTACAGATTGACAGCAACTGGGAATCTCAAAGGTACATATAACCACAAGCCCAATTGCTCACAAACCAGCAAAAAGCATGAAGAATTGATTTAAACACGAAGCAATAAAAGTGGCTTCTCCCCCCTAACAGTAGACTAAAAAACAAAAATTGAAACTCAAAACACAGGTTGCTGCTAATATCAGCATGACCTCAGAGCAGGTGATGGAGGATTATGGAGGGAGAGGGAGGGATTTATATTGTAATTGAAAATGGTCTTTCTCCTTTGCAAACTCACTCAATTCCTTAATATCGTGCTCACCAAGAGTACAAATTAAACACATATTCATGAAACCACAAATCACAAAAATAAAAAAATATGTGATAAAGAAAAACAAGTCACAACACATATAGCTATTAAAGATGTTGGTAAGTTTTTATTTTTATTTTGAGAGCGTCCCAATCACATCTAATTCAAAATGATGGTTTTATGTTAAAATACATTAGGCAAAACGCTAGATTGAGCTTGTGCTCTCTTTTTATTTAAAGTAGCTTTGTGCTCATTTAAAGTTCTTTGCAAATCCTCAGACTAGTCCCAGAAATGTCTCATTCCCAGGGGGCCTCTGAGCTGAGTACTATGTGGAGCTGGGCCCAGAATACAAGAAAATGTCTGGCCTCCCAGTCAGACCTGTTCCAGTGGTTATGAAAATCTGGAACAAACCAGGGGTCTGACATAGATTTATGTGATGTTCTTCAAAAATGGAGAAAGTCAGGCCCTGGATGAAGTCATCAAATTTGTAGGCTACTTCTGGGGAAAAAACAAAACAAAACAAAACAAAACAAAATACATTTTCTGCTGTTTTGGGAGTGAACACTAGAGGTCACTGTTCCTGTGAAATGCCACCTGACTGTAACTTGAGAGCAGCTCAATGTACCTTTCATTTCAACTATCATAAGTCGGTGCTGCACATTGAGCATTTCATAGCCAATAAGACCTAAGGAATTTCACATTTGTTTTTCTTAAAAACTGATGCTATATAAGAACTAAGTATTACTTTATTGTGATCATCAGTATGAAATACCACCTAGCTCCTATCACAACTAGGGCAAATTATCTCTGGAGTGGAAGCAACACTTGAGGCCACTGAGCCAGCAGCACACACAGGCACAACTATACTGGTGGCTGAAATACTGAAATCCTTACTTTTCCAAAAAGTCACTGCTCCTAACCCTCAAAAGATAGCATCATGTCAATGTTATGAACTTTCCCCGGGATCCAACAGCGAGGAAGGGTTACAAGCTGCCTCACAGGCAGAGGGGCATGATGTTGATTCACTGCTGTTGCACTGTTCAGTATCACCCCTGTGATGAACAGCAAAATGGATGCAGAAGTAGGGGTTCTTACTTTTCATTCAATCCAAGCAGAAACACTTTCTTTCAAGTCAATCCAAGGATCCTCTGTAATTTCTTTAAAAGTAATTTGAAATATGGAGCCTCCCTGGTAAACTAGGGGTTAAGTCTCATCACTGTCATCACAACAGCTTGAGTTCAATCCCTGGCCAGGGAGCTAAGCCACATGGCGTGGCAGACCTCTCCTGTCTCGCCCACTGCTCTCCTCAGCAGTGTATTTCAGACAATATGCCTGTTCTATTCCCCGCTTTGTCTCTGGTGAATCCTCTCACCCACCCCCTTGAACTCCTGGCTTACACCCCAGTTCTTCTATGCACAAAGAAATAAAATCTTTGAAAAAAAAACTTATTTGAAATAGTCATGGGGATTGACACATGGGTATCTTTAAGAAAGTTGAGTGCTTCCATTGAAATACTAAAAAGACAATGTGTGAAATAAAAGTTAAATTTATAAATAAAAGCATAAATGAGAGCAAACTTACCACTACCAGATGTAAACAACAAAAGCAAAATTTGGGAAAATCCATTTATGTGTGTCTGTGTTTGTGTGTACCAAGTGGCACAGTAGAGAGACGATCTTGATTCCTGTTATTTCTTATTCCTTATTCCTTATTTCTTATTTCTTATTCCTGTTATTTCTCTGGTTTATCCATTTTAACATTTTTGAAATTAAAACATCTAGGCAGTCCAATATTTTAAGGACTTTTATAGATATATAACATATAACTTTATCAGACAGTCAAATGAATAATAAATATCTTATTTAAATTTATTCCCTACATAATGGAAAAAAATGAACTTCAGAGTAAGCATAATATGTAACAATAAAATAAATCACTTGTGAAATTGGTGATGGGTATATAATACTTTTTTATTCTTTACATCTTTTTGTATATTTCTGAAATTGCATGATGCATTTAAAAGATATAGCTAGTCAAGCTATTTACTACTGAATATTTAGATAAGGAAAGGATTATACATTCCAAAAACTAGATTTTCACTATGATGTTCATTTTAAGTAGAAAGTCACGTGCATGTCTAACACTTTATCTTAAAACCAACTGAAGACCCTGACTTCTGTTTTCCATTCTGCCTGGAATCTTCTTTTTCACCTCCCTTTCTCAATCCTTCTGCTTCTCTTGTCCTTTACCTCCCAACTTCAAACTAATTTTCAATGCATTTTTCTCAGTGTGTTAGTAACAACAGCACTGATATTTATGATGGCCCTACCATGAGCTAAGTCCCACTCTTAGTGCTTCAGATGCTCTCATTAAACCGTAACAATTCTACTATGTAGTTACTATAATGATGCCCATTTACAGGTAAGGAAAGAGGAACTTTCGAAGGTTGAGAAACAAAGACTGAGACAGAGGAAATGGAAGACCAGGGAGCTCAATCCACATACTGAATCCAAAAATCATGTTTTCATCAACTCCATTATTCCAACTCTATCATTCCAAAGTCTTGTATTTTATGCATACATAAAAAGCATTTAAGTTCTATGATTTCAATTAAGATGAGATAGGTCAAGGAGAACATTAATTTACTTTTAAATTTTGTATCCCTAATAATAATTATTAATAATATTACTACATTTGATGTTAACAAGAAAACTAGGTAGCAGAGTCCTTTATTATAATCAATATTTAGACAAGGAAGAAATGAATGAAGTTTGGAAAAGATAAGTATAACCCAGAGTTAGCAAGCAGCAGAGCCAAGGCTCAAACCTGGGTATTCTCTGCAATCCTAAAGCACAGGTTCTTAAATAGGACACACCATTGTCTCCACAGATCCATACCACTCCTCACTCCCTACCAACTCCTAAGGTCGATGGGAACAAAAACAATTCTTCACCTTTGTTTCAAGAGAAATACATAAAGAATGGTGTGCAGGTTCTAATCCTAAGTAATGTGCATGCTCTTACAATACTGGGAGTTGTTGTATTTGCACATACATACAAACACATACATGCATTTGCATGCATATCTCTGTGTGTATATTTCTCGTTATTCTGGGCTGCATTATCCCTTTGACATACTGACACTGGCTTAACACTGACTACAGTCACCATCTTGAATGCATTTCAATATATTTTCAAAGCCTGACCACTTGGCTGGCAGGTCCTAACCTGTCACACTCCCAGATGGAGCCATGAAAGGAAGCTAGAACAAGTTCTCTTCCCATAAACCACAGGGGATCTTTTTTCATCCACTTTAGCAAAGACTATCTGAGAATTTAGCTTTAAGTGCCTGATGGTATTATGAAAGACATATTTTATTTTTTGGTCTCTCAAAACATCCACTTTCATAAAGAGCTTTTAACAGTTTTTCAGCTACAAAACATGATTTCTCCCTTATGTGTCCATAATGATTTAATATTTCTATCTTCACATACAAAAAATAAAGACCTGGAAAAATACAGAGATCTGCGGGGGCGGGAATCAGATATTTGATCTCCTATTATATATGTCTAGAGTAGTATTGAGCATATAAATACTTCAAGAGAGGGCCTCCCTGATGGTGCAAGGGGTTAACACTGCACTATGAAGCAATTGCAGCCTCTGCAGCACCAGTTGAATACCCGCCTGACCAGGGAGCAACCCACTTGGCGAAGCAGACCTCTCCTTGTCTCGCCCGCTGCTCCCCTCAGCAGTGTATTTCAGTCAGTCTGCCTGTTCTGTTCCCCATTCTGTCTCTGGTGAGTTCTTTCACCCACCCCATCTCTGGCCTGTGCCCCAGCTCTTGTATGCATAAATAAATAAATCTTAAAAAAAATACTTCAAGAGAATGAACAATATTGGAAATATTAGTTCCTATGGTCATAAAAGAGTGTATCATGTAACAACACTCACAACAAATTTGTTGTCACTAATTAAGGTAATACAATGTTTAAAACATTAAGTTTGAATATACTATATGTAAACACAAATCAATAGCTAATATGCTAATTCACCCAAACTTAATAAAGCATATGTAAGTGAAAAAGATTACCATAATTTTACAAATTTGTAAATAGATACTTTCCTTGTTGTGTAATTCAGCTCATAATTAGATCTCAACTTATAAAACCATATAAGTTTTATATAAAATTAATTTTTATAAAAAATTAGATATCAACTTATGAAAAGCAAGATTAAAAACATCTGGAAAAGCACACCTTGACTTCAGTTTTCTGCTGTAAAAGTAAAAAATGGTAGACTTTGAGAGTTTTAAGACCTTCCTTAAAAATGAAATAACTGTAAGTTAAAGCAGAAAACCCTGGGAGAAACATACCCATCTAGCAAAGAAAATTTTTAGTAGTCCATGAAGTTGATATAACCATTAAGCTGTTTCTTGCCTAAGGCACACAAATTTTTAAAAGGCCACATTTGTTGCATGTAATGAAAAGTAACTTTTAAAAGATTTTACTTATTTATGCATACAAGAACTGGGCTACAGGCCAGAGTGTGGGGGGTGAGAGGATTCACCAGAGATAGAGCGGGAAACAGAACAGGCAGATTGACTGAAATACACTGCTGAGGGGAGCAGCGGGCAAGTCAGGAGAGGTCTGCTGCGCCATGTGGGTTGCTCCCTGGCCCACCGGGGATCAAACGTGCTGCAGTGGCTGCGGACAGCTTCATAGGTTGTGTCTTAACCCCTTGCACCACCAGGGAGGCCCTGAAAAGTAACTTTTAAGGCAGATCTTCCTGGATGCGTTAGTAAGGAATAATATTTACATCATTTTTCATATATAGACAGCCCATGACCCTCCAAAGGGGAGGCTGTTCTGCAGGTAACATGGAATTGGCAGTTGATCTGGAAACGATTACACTGGTTTGGCATTGCATATTTTAGCTTCTAATAAATATGCACATTCTTCAGATGAGACGCAGTGTTTTACAGTCATCAAACAAACCAAGGGCATACACCATGGAATCACAGGAGAAGTTCAGTGTCATCCTAGGTTAGTATGCAGTCACTTGCCAACTGTTAGAATTCTTTAAAACTTATCTTTTACTTGGGGACTTTCTCTCTCTAATCATGTTATCTTCTTTTGCTTAGATCATTAAGCTTGTAAGTTGCCTTTCTAGCAGAGAGGACTGTGGAAAAACACGACTGACTTTTTGGGCTGGGGTCCCATATATCTGCTATTGAAAAGTTAACAACTGAGGTGACCAAGCAATAAGGAATGAGGAATAGCAACAGATCCATCAAAGAGAACTGTTATTAAATGGATTTTTTGGAATTCCTCATAAATGCCTAAGAAAAGCACTTGTCAACCATGAGACTTGTTGACCTTGTCTGGGTCTCAATATTTGTGCTGAACCATTATTTTGCAGTCCTTCTGTAAGGCACACCTAAGATTTGCATCCTTTTAAAATCCAGGGCTTTAATAAGAACACTGACAATTTTTTTTAATTTTTAAATTTTATATGTATTTTTACATCATTTTTCATTTTTGCACAATGTATGCATTTTCATCTTGGTTATAGTCCCCATACAATTCCCACCCCCCTTGTTTTGATCCTACTCCCTTCTCCCCCTGCCCCATAGTGTGTCTCTGGTTTATAGTTGCTTGCTGATTTTGATTTTTACTTTATTATAATTAGACTGACATTTTTTAAAGCAGTATAAACATAATTATTTATGCTATGCAGAATTCTACATAAAGTCTCTACTAATTTGCTCCCACCGCTGCAAGTACAATAACGTTTTTTCATAGAACTTAAGTCACAAATGAAGCTAAAGTTCCTTCTATATGATATTCAACATAATAAATCATGATGATTAGAATGGTCATGTCAAATATCTTCATAGAGAAAACAATGAATGAAGAATCAAAGGTAAATGAATGTGTGCACTAAACTTTAAGTTACTGCAAATTTAAATGCCCTATGTTTTCTAAATATGTTACAAACTTTAATTTTTTGGTAATGTTAATTTTATCTGCTATGATGCTCTAAGATGTAATGTTTATTAGCTAATATATATGAGCGTTCCAGGCCATAATGGATTTATAAAATTTATTTACTTTATAAAATATACTTATATGTGTATGTGAGAATGTTTTACATCTATTGGCCAATGATTACAGGAGACTGGCATCTTCATTCTAAACCTGTGTTGGTCCAGTCACAGCCCCACCAAGCACTCCCTTTGGAGAGGGGCAGAGCATGTTAGGAGTTTGGAGACTTTGGATGTGACCTCTGGAGTTTCAGATATGCATTGACACAGTCCTTGTCTTGCTTTGACATTTCCTTGGAAATGTCTGAAATGAGGAGGAAGGTTTGCTGGAGCCAGTGTTGCTGACAAAGAAGGGAAATGGCCTAGCATGGGGGACAGAAAAGAGGAAGGGCGGGATTGTAGGAAGGGGCAGTTTCCATAGCTCCATGTGGCAATGAGGACACCTTGGCAGCAACTCAAGGAAATGGATGCTCCACTTGGAGAGGAAGCTGGGGGACAGGACTATGAGCAGGAGTCAAAAGGGGATTTAGGTATCCCTTTTGGAGACTCCCCAATGATGGAGGAGACCTGGGGAAACTAATAGACATGCATACCTCCTCCTGGGACCTACACACAAGACATCAGCAGGAAAAGATGGAGCCAGACCAGACCAGAGCAATAACAAAGAGGACTTCCCGTCTCTGACAGGTTACATGAAATCACCATTGCCTGAGTTCCCACATAAACCAATGCACTGGAGGAGTTAGATTTTAAGAAGGAACAGGGAAGAGTAAATCATCACACCCTCCCCCCAACTCTAAGCAACCAGTGTGAAAAGGAGAATAGATGAACAGAAAAACCCCATTCAATTCCAAGAAGACTCAGGAATCCAAAAGATCTCAGAGATCAGATTTGAAGCATTGTGGGATTGGGATTTTAAACTGCATAGGCCTATCTAAATAGCCCAAATGACTGGTAAGTTATAAAGTATACCAAGTGTCATAAAGAGATCCTAGCCCAATGGAAAAGTAAGAGCTGGTACAGCACAATTAGAGGTTCTGGATAGAACATTACATAGTAAACGCCATAGATTTTTGATTGTTGAACTAAGGATACTGGTGGAGGAAGGCAGAGGCCAAGACCACCAGCTGTTTGGTGAGCAGCACTGGGCAACTGAAGCCACCTTGCCGCTTTCCTATATGTTCTCCCACCATTCCCATAGGAGGAGTTATTTCAAGGACAGTCTTGAAGAGGAAATGTGATGTGCTAGTCCCTGGACTGAGGTGTCTATTGTTAACTCTTAAATCCTAAATTCTAATGGGCTGGTATAGAGATCTACTCATCTGGCACTCACCCAAGACAAGCTCTGCATGTAGCTTGCCTTGCTACCTACCAACCTGGTGTCATCACCTTCTTTCTACAGTCTCTCCTTAACCTCCAAGTACGTGGGCAAATTTTAAATTTCACAGTGGGAATATCCAAGGTTATAAACCAGCACAGACTCAGGAACATGCTCTCTGCATACAGAGATAACAGTAACACGAATGGAGTTTTCATTCTGCTAATTGGTGGCCTTATACTTTATAAATCCCACTTAATTTTCGCGATATCTGCATGAGGTAGGTAATATCACCCACAATAAGGAAGAGAAAACTGAGGCTGGCAAGGGAAAGTATCCTTCACAAAGGTGTAGAGGTAGTACATTTACAATAGACTCAATCTGATTCAAAAGTTTGTGTTTCTCAGCACTAGATAGACAACTGTCTTATTAATAATGTATCTTGAAAGTAAAGGCCAAGAAATTTATATGCAAAGATATATGCAAAGATTTATATGCAAAGAAGATGTGAACCAAAAAAAAAACAAAAAAAACCAAAAACAATAAACCACTATAATCATCTACAAATTAGTAATTTGGAGTATGGAATCCTAGGCGTGAAAGTCAAATCTTCTTTGTAAAGTGTAAGGTCTCTAGCAAGAAATGAGCATTTTACCACTAGCAGGGATTCAATAAGTATTTACTAAATCATGTAAAATGAAGTCCATTCTTGAAACTGGCTTAACATAAAAAATGTAGTATGAGGCATCTGTAATCAGAAGTAACAATATGTGTATTCATTCAGTAGGTGTTCCTGAGTGTTCTCCGTGTTCTACGCTATGTCTAGATAGTGTATCTAACTCTGAATACACAAAGATGAACAAAAAAACACATGAACATGCCCTCATGGAGCTTACCACTTGTAAATCCATCATGCCATACTTTCATTATTTCATTCAAACCAGAAGTTAATGATTTGCCTAAGATCTCACATCAAATTCAAACGCAAACTACAATGAAGAATTCTAAATGCTCTTACATACTTAACTTCAAGGAGATCTTAAATCTTACAAAGAAAAAATAATCACTTTGAAGAAAAAAAATTCTGTCAGTAAGAGCAAGTTTTATTTATCACATTAATGTTTCAAAGAGCCTGTTTAACAAATGCAAAGTGCCTATCTACAAATAATATTAGGCTCACCTGTTCTATTTAGTAACTGATGTTCAGTGGTGATGCATCATTTCAAGGTACACTTTGTTGGTTAATGCATAAATGATATGCTTGGTTAGTCATGAAAAACATAAATGACACTTAATACAAAAGTTTACGTGCAGCAACCCCAAACACACCATAGCAACAGAGAGATTGATGAAAAAGGTTTGGTTACTATAGCAACTATCACATGGACCATCTGTAAGCTGAACCACAGCAGTGGAGGCAAAGTGAACATTAGCAAAGTCTATATTAGGTCCCTTTGTCTATTTCAACATAATGCTAAATGAATATTTTTTTCTTCTTCAATAAGGATAAATTCTCCTTTTTAGTTGCCATTTTGTAATCTGATTGCTTTTTTGTTTGAGCCTGTTTTTATTGAGGCTTATAAATCTAACCTTTACAAAAATGATTGTATTTTCCTATTGAAACTTCCACGCATAAATCAGCACAAACAATGGATAATTGGCATAAGCAGAGAAACATGGATTGTGAAAATTTTTATTATATTTCAAAAGACAAATTCTATAAAATGCTATTACAAAACGATAGTTCTTTGTTTATTTAGTGTTTTGTATTCCAACAACCTGCTTTTCATAAAAGCTGTCACTAGCAAAAAGCAGACTAGAGAAATTACAGCCCAATTACTGCTCCTTCTTCATCACCATATAGGCAATTGTGTTGCTAGTTTCCAACCGCTGTTCAAATAATCAACAATCATTCACATGTAACTTTTAAGTTTCTCGCTACAGACAGAGACATATGTATATATGTATTATGAGTATGTAAGTATGTGTGGGTGTTTATATTAAGTGTTCATTAAGTCATCTTTTTTTTTTTTTAAAGAACTAGTTGATGAAGAGGAAAATAACCACACATTTCAATCTTGAATAAAATCACTATCTATAATGAAAGCTTTTCTGCACTCATTCATGGTGTGTCACCCAAAGGATATAAGCAGGGGAAGGGAAAACCACAAACATCAAACAAGGAAAAATGGCTCATTACCAGCCAAGGTGTAAACTCCTTTAATGGTCAGGGATTCATACTTCAAACCATTCAGCCCCATTTGTCTGCTCTTTGACTAATTTACTCTGCAATGCCTCTGGCCACAGCTCACCTGCTTCTCCAGCACTCTGAAAGACCACTCTACTACAATTCCTCCCTCCCTGCTGGTGTTCTGACTCTGTCTACTGCCATGAGGCGCATGGACTACAGAGAAAAGAAGCAAGTTCTCACTGAGAATTAGATCTGGTTACCATGGCAAGGGAGCATGTACTCATTTCTCATATCTCCTTTGTACCCACGAGATTCTGCAAAAGAATATGGAAACCCATCTTTCAAAGGTTAAGTGACAAGCTGAAATCACCAGTCAAGGCAATGTTCAGTGATGGTTCAACTAATGAGGGCCCTGTTAACAAAGTTTCCTAAGCAATGAAAATTCATTCTTATTTAGTAATAGAGATAATATGAAACCAATGTTACACAATGTTAGCAAAAAAAAAAAAAGTTTCAATCTAAAAACATCACAGATTACAAAGTGAATAACTCCTGAGACAAAGACAGTAAGGGCAAATAACTTACTCTATCTCTGAGCTACAACATTTCAGATAGAGATTACTGCACATGCATAACTCAGAATGGATAAACATCCCAAAATAGCACCCAAGAGAGATTCTGGAAATAGAGACTTTGGTACAAACTTCTCAATTCATTCTATTTGGTTGCCATTTACTAAGCAATTACTCTAGTCCAGGTATTATGCTAAATTCTTCATCTATATTATCTTTACACTTCATAAATCCATATATATTATATATTATCATCTTTACTGTATAGACGAGAAAAAGAAGATTTAGAGAAATTAAGAAATAACTTGAAGTAAATGGCAGAGCTGATTTTTAGACCCTGGTCTCTCTGACTCTAAGGAGACTGTCAACAATGAAATATTTCGTGCTTAATCCATTAGGGTTGCTATATTAAAATACCAGGAGTGGGTAGCTTACAAATAATTCTGGAGGTTGGGAAGCTCAAGATCAGGTGCCGGCATGGTTGTGAGGGGACCCTATTTCTGCTTCATAGACTGTTTTTTGCTTTGGCCTTACAGGGTGAAGGGCTTAGGTTGTTCTAAGAGATCGCCTACAGAAGAGCACCCATCCCATTCATGATGATCAACCCTCATGACTAACTTACCTTCCAAAGGTCCACCGACTCAGAACATCACCTTTGGGAGTTAGAATTTCAACATATGAATTTCAAAGGACATATTCAGACCATATCAGATGCCTCATTTGAGAGCTGGAGAAACTGAGGCCTAGAAGACCAGGAGGTATAATTCAGTCATAGAGAAGAAACTAGAAATTAGATCAGTTTTCTCTGGGAACACCTGTCTTCCAGATCATCCAGAGAATCTTCTTCATACCTTCTGTTTGATCCCACCCAAAGTAAGTGGAGAGGATGATCTCAGGCAATATTGTGAGACCGGCAATTTTGTTTTTTGTCTTTCCAGATAACATTTTCATTGACCATCACTTAACTAAGCCAATTTTGCCTTTAATTTCAGGAGTACAAAGCATTCACTAACCCTTCTCTAACCCAACTAACCCCAAAGTAGAGAGTCATCTATAAACACTGAGCTGGTAACATGTTAATGAAAGAGTTCTGCAACCAAAATCAGAATTTTAATCATTTTCTCTTTCACTTTGAAAGATTTAGTCACTTAGTAAAGAAATTCTGAGAATAAAAGCATACAAAACAGATAGGCTTGAAGGGCCACCAGTTCTGTATTTGGCCTTCAAATGTCTAAAAATGATAGTGGACCCTCTTTTAAGGCAGTGGGTGAGAAATCTAACAAGTCTATAGTTTTGAAAGTTCTAATAAACAAGCAACTATGGTGGTTAGAAAAAGATAATACTTGACATATTTCTATTGATTGAAAGAATGAATAGAAGAGCAATGCATAGATAAATAGCTTCAAGTATTACTACTACTATTGTTATTAAGCAGTAAGCAAACATAATAACTCTTCCAGAAGCATATCAAAAAATTACCAAATAGATTTTAGTTTGGCCATGAAACTGAAGCCAATGAACATTATCCCTGTGATCTCACTGAAATCAAATTCTTCCCAACAGTACCCCAAACTTCATTCAGCTTGCCACTCTTTCTCCATAAGAAACCATTTGCATCAGGAGAAGTTGAGCTGACTATTATTATCTTAAAGTAATCCCTTCCTCCAGGTCATTGCCTGGATCACAAGTCCAGCTGTAAACTAATCAGAATAAGACAATCTTTTGGCCTTAAGAACTGGCTCAGAAACAGCTAAGTGACCTAATTCAGAGCAATGACAGACAAAGGATCTATCTTAGAAACTGCTCAGGAAAGTTCCCTCTTAAGGTATAGGCTGATGTCATGGTGGCTGAATTTGAGGCTCTGAACTTCGATAGCCATCACACTGTTGGTTGAAGGAGGGCAGAGACAAGAGAATCACAAAGAAATGCAAATATCAAGTCCATCTTGAGGCCTGCTTTATCTCTGGACTTTCAGTTCTGTCAGCCAATAAAATTCCTTATTGCTTAAGCCAGGTTGAGTTGTCTTTGCTGTTACTTGCACGCAAGAACATTTTAATTGATATACCTTAGGCATGAAATAATAACGAGTGTCTGGAGTATGTTGCTGGCAGACAAAAGAAGGCATGGGAAGGAAGAGATTTACTCATTCGGTAAATATTTACTGAGTGTTCCCTATGCCAGGTCCAAAAGCTAAAGGTGTTAAAAGAACAAGAAGATGAGTAAGACTCAGTTGTTGCCATCAGAGAGTGCTGAAAGTTACTGACTAAAGGCATGACCATTATAATAGAGTGATGCCCAGGTTGCTAACAGGCATAGTGGGAATGAAGAGAGCAAGGGGGAGGTGAGGGAGGGAGAGGGACAGAGGGAAAGGAGTTGGAGAGGGGGAAGAGTGGAAGGGTGGGGGGTAGAGAGAGAAAGAGCAGACAGGGAGGGGAGGGGAGGGGAAAAGGCAAGGGGAAGGGGAGAGGAAGAGAGAGAGCATAAGAGAGCATCCTAAATTCAGGAATGGCAACAAAGGACAGGATAGACTCAAAACAGGCTACACTGAAAAATGGGTAATTTAAGCCTTACTGTCTAGAAGACAATTGTCCTAATTTTTTTCTAAAATATTTTAGGACAAAATGGGACATTCATACAAGATTTCATTTACAGAGGTCACACTGAAAGAAAACACAGAGTGCCCCTTTGAAGGGAAGATGAATTTGCTTTAGATACTGATGAGATTTAAATGTATGATAAATGTAAAGATTTGCTTTAATAAATAATTGGCACAGAGGGCACAGTTCAAATTATTTTGTTGCTTCATATAGTGGATTAAAGTAAACTTCAACACCACACACTGTGACCAAATCCCATAGTTTATGAACTATGTGTGATTTTAGCCATTTACTCTATGTTACATCTGTAAAAGGACGGTCATACCAATAATAGCCACATTTGGATAGGGTTACTTTGAGGCACAAATGAATTAATACATGTAAAAGCTGCAATAACAAAGCCTGCAATGTGCCAAGTGCTTAGTGAGTGTGAAATATTATTGGTGCTTCTGTTGCCACTGTTACTCACCTTGTGACTAAGAGGAGCAAGAAATCAGTAATTTTTAAAAGGCATTACAAAGATCCAGATTAAAGTTTGTTTTGAAGAATGCAAATCCATTTAATATAAAGTAAGACAATGAATCTAGTGCTCTGTACCAAAGGACTGACTCTCCCTGTAAATTCAAGTCCACAGATGATACACAAAGAGCAAGAGCAGCTTTTGTTCCCCCCAGCACACTTTTTTTTTTTTTAACATCAGCTCTGGGAGAAACCGAGGTGTCAGAGACAGTTGCCATAGTTGAGGGTGACTGCAAAGCTTACCATCAAAGGCAGGTGTCACTCTGACCAAGAGCTGTCTCTACCACTGACAGTCAAGAACTGATAGTATGAACAGAGCATTCTTAGCATGTC
Source organism: Talpa occidentalis (assembly GCF_014898055.3). NCBI lineage: Eukaryota > Metazoa > Chordata > Mammalia > Eulipotyphla > Talpidae > Talpa > Talpa occidentalis. The sequence goes on along the minus strand of NW_023601433.1, from coordinate 65,143,858 downwards.
TGAGGGTTGCTGAGATCCCTCTGACTCTGAGCCAGCACCTCATAATCCACACTCTCTTGATGAGTGGAATGCATTTATGAGACTTTTACCAGGGTCTGGGACACAATCTGTGACTGCACAGCAAAGGGAATCCAGCTGACCCATACAGGGCTAGAACGGACACCTGCTCTCCTAGCCGCAGGGGCTAACCTGAGAGATGCATCAACCCCATACCTGATTCACCATTGGGGTGAGCGAGCTCATGCTCATGGTCTGGTATGTGTAAGCATGTCCTCAGCTGGCAAGAGGTAGAGTGCTGGGCGCTTCCGTTCGATGCAGATTCTGTTCTTCTCTGTTTACATTGGAACTTCTCCTGTGGCATTTAAAGCCTCAAAATATGCAGTTTTGTATAAACTTACTAAACTGGCTAACAACTGTTTAATGACTGCCTAAAATAACTGAAGTGAAAAAGAGCAAACCCCATTACATTTTGGAAAAGCATTCCGGAGAAGATCTTGAACTCTCCTTTGCAATAGCTGGATATTTAAAGAAAGATCTTGTCTTAATTAAACTGAGCCATATATTTTTAAATTCAAGGGAAGAAATTAGAGACCATATACCAGTAGTTGTCAGCTAAAGTGCAAATCTCTAAATGTTGAAACTAGAGCTAGACATTTAAAAATCAGATGTAATTTTTATTTCTGGAAAGAATCATCTGACAAGCTCAAAATCAGTGATCACTGTAAAATGAATGGACATTAAGACGCCTAAATTGTATTCTCCTGCTTTTCACAACGGGGACAGCTAAAATCATAATTTATAGGTAGTTTACATCATAAAACAAACTTCAGCACAGAGCAGTGCATGGCCTGAAAAGATAAGGTTGAATCTATCTGTGATCTCAGAGTCAAAGTGATTCTGGTTCTCCTCTTTCAAGTGGGTTTCCTGATGGAGATATTAAATAAATATTCTCCCCCCTGCTTTGCTCTGGTCTCCTGTCCCAAAACGAACAGCTCCATGTAAGGAGGGAATTGCAAAGAGGAACCTGGCCAACTTAAAGCCTTTTTTGGGTGCCCCAGGGCACAACAAGAGAGGTACAGAAGATATCTGAGATTACATGTCTTCCAAATGCTGAGCTATAAAGATGTCCAAAACCTACTACAAGTCCCTTCTAGAAGTAAGAGTTTAAAAAAAATTGCTAGCAGGGCCTCCTGGTGGCGCAAGGGGTTAAGCACCGCACTATGAAGCAGTCCGCAGCACGAGTTTGATCCCCACTGGCCAGGGAGCAAACCACATGGTGCAGCAGACCTCCCCTGTCTCACCCTCTGCTCCCCTCAGCAGTGTATTTCAGTAGATCTGCCTGTTCTGCTCCCCACTCTATCTCTGGTGAATCCTCTCACCCCCCACACCTCTGGCCTATACCCCAGTTCTTGTGTGCATAAATAAATTAAAATCTTTTTAAAAAATTGATAGCAAACCCAGATATGGTTTACGGGTCCTTACAACTTGGGGTATCCACTTAATCTTCAGTTACACTGGGAAGACTTTGTTCACCCCCATCTGGCTTCCTGCACCTGGAGGCCCAGAGTGGCTCAGGTGCCAAATTCTTCACCATCACTAATCAGACAGTCATAACTGAGAAGTCCATTTGTGCGCTGAGCAAAGTGAAGTAGACAGATGAACACCAAAAGATGCCTAAGAAAAATGAAAAGCTGGACAAGTAACCAAGATGACTCACGAGGGGAATCATGGCTGATGTCGGAGCTCTGAGGGTGAATCCCTTCATGCCCAATGCTTTCTAGTCTTTACTCAATTCCCAGTTTCTCAAAAAGATCTACCCTATTCCCTATGTGATCCTTCAAATTGCCCCCCATGCCAATACTCCAGAACCTTCTCTGGTTCTTTTCTCCATAGCACTTACCAATTGCTAATATACTATATAAATTAGGTTTTATATTTATTGTTCAGTGTCAATTTTCTCTGCCAGAATGAAAGCAAGGAACTTTATCTGTTTTAGTCGCTAATGTATCAGGAATACCTAGAAGACTGCCTGGCACATAAAAGAAACTTCATGAACAATATATATTAAATAAATGAATGTATCTAAGAATTTACCTGTTTATCTAGAAAGTTCTAACTTCCTTCTACAAATCCTCCTTCATAGCCTACCAGCTCACTCTACCTCCGAGAAGAGAAGACAGAAAAGAGTCCCTCAGAGGTAAAACCACTACCAATCCATTTTAAAATTGAGTTCCAGAAAGATGCTCTCTTCTTGTAACACCTGTTTCCTTGGAGATTTCTTTTTCTCCTACAAAATAAGGTGGTAAAATAAGGTGGTCCCTATTTCCTTTTTACTTTAAAGGGGCTCTTTCCTCAAGAGGAAACCAGGAATATCCAAAGTGAAAAGAAGCAAGTTTACTTCCTCTCTAGTAGCATGGCTATAATAAAAAGAAAAAAAGCCATCAAAAATAACAAATATTAATAATAATGGGGAGAAAATGGAACACCTATACATGGACAATCGGAATGTATAATGGTTCATCCATTATAAATAACAGCTTTACAGTTCCTCAAAAAGTTACACATAGGATCACCATCTGATCCTGTAATTCTACTCTTAGGCATACACACAGAATTGCAAACAGGCACTCAACCATGTTCATAGCAGCACTGGCCACAATAGCAAAAAGGTGGAACCATACCAAACTTCCACCAATAGCTGAATAAACATGTTGTGACATAGTCACATGACGGAATAGTGTTCAACCATGAAAAGAATGATGTATTCATATACAATACAGTGTGGATGATCCTCCCAAACATAATGCTAAATGGAAGCCAGATACAGTGGTTACACATTGTAAGATTCTATTATATGAAATGTCCAAAATAGTTAAATTCATGCAGACAGAATGCAGATGGGTGGTTACCAGGAGTTGAGAGGAGGGGAACTGGAGCAAATCTTCTGAACTCCTAAGGGATTTTACCTTGGAGAGATGGAATAGTGTAGGAACTAATAAAGAGAGTAGTTGCACAACACTGTGACTATATTATAATGCCACTGAATTGTTCATTTTTAAATGCTTAATTCTGTTATATGAATTTTACCTCAATGACTTATTTTTAAAATAAAATTTTTTTGAAGACGCCATTTAGGATCACATGGTGTAGACAAAGACTCCTTGAAGGTTCAAGTCATCAAATCTAGAATTTTGGTTCAAAGTCCAAATGCAGTGTGCCTTTGGCTGTGCCCTCTTTGTCTCTGCATCCATGAGAGATCCAAGAAAGTGGTCTGTGGATGGCTGAAGGTGGTTATCAAGAGTTTATCCTAGATCCCTGCCCCAAGAGTCTTCAACTCAAATCTATTTACATTAGAGAATACTTTAATCCTTTTCATCAACATGGAAAACTAGATTTGGAATTATTTACTTTTTCCCTACACTTACTCACTCATGCAGACTAGAAACATAGCATGGTGAAAGAAGCAATACAACAGGACCTCTGGCCTCCTGTCCCAGTTCCTTTACCAGCTCTGTGTCATTGGAAAATTCAGTTAACTTCTCTGAACCTTGGTTTCTTCATTTCATTAATTACAGGTTAAGAATTCCCATCCTATTTTCAACAGAGTTATTGTAACTCTCACCTGAGAAAAGGAATATAAAAGTACTTGACAAATATTCAGTAGCCTCATTGTGTCAGTTCTTCCGCCTAGTATTTGGCAAACCCATCTATTTCTTTTCACCTTCACTTTCAATATTTCACTTGATGACATTACCATCATCATCTCCTAAATGGTTTTACTTCACTTTCTAAGAAAACTACTGCTATTTTGAGAATGTACTTCCCCAAGGCATTCTCTACTTAGATGATCTTTCCTTAGAATATAATCTCATGATTCTATGCCCCTACTCAAACCTTTTCAGAGTTCCCAATTGTTCTCAAGATTTCAAAACCTTTTGTGATATAGCCTCTACCTATCCTTCCTAAACTTCTCTCATGAGCACCTAATTTTCAGTTTCTCGAACACACCATGATACCTAATTTTGCCCATCTTCCCACCTCCCCCTGGCCTCCACCCCCTCTACCACTACTACTACCTTCTCCAACCCTCTACCTGGATAAAGTCTATCAAATTTCATCATTAGGTTTCAATAAGATGGTGTTGCTTCCATGACCCTTCCCAACAAGCCTCTCCCTACAGGAGATGAAGTGTTATAAACTCTTCCAAGAAACCACCTCCTCTTATAGACTCATTAATGCTGGGGACTCACGCTCAATATTAAAGTTGTAGTTCATTCTATCTCTATATTTGCTTTGTATTGACACACATGAGGAATACATTCTTCCCCTGCTCAGCAAACTGAGCAAATGTCAATTCTTGGGATTTAACCAATGAGTTAAAAATTATTATCTCCATACCCAAGATCAACTGTCTTCATTTGTATAAGTCAAAAAAAAAAAAAAACTTGTCCAAAGATCACTGATGCTGGCTGCATGCACCATGGAATACAGTGCCCAAATCACCTTCCAAGGGAAAACTTGTCCCTTCAATTGAAGTACCTTTACTAAGTATCTTCATGGCATGGGTGGGGGGTATCCAATGTCTCCTATATGAGGAAAGGCTGTAAGATTCAGTACAACATGATACAACACTGACAGACCATTTAAGCTCCAGATCTTCCATTTTAGGTCATCATCTAAGGGTTGAGATTTAACAGACCATGCCTCGTGGTTTCTCGGGAACACTTATGAACTGAACTGTCTAAAAAATATGGCATCAAGATGGCCAGTGTACAGGAAAACAAATTATAGCCAAATTATACTTTCTTTTTTGTAGCAAATAGGCAAGAATTTAAAGGAATGATAACATCCAACATTGATAAAGATGTGAAGGCAAATGTGGCAGTAGTGTAAAGTGGTCCACAGTTCCAGGAGGTGAGTTGGCAACATATAACAAAAACTTTAAAAATATTCATACTCTAACTGGTGAACAATTCAACTAGAAATGTATTATCAGGTAACTTACACACTATCCTCATGGAGCATGATCAAAAGATAAATATTTATAAGCTGCTAAGAGGTACTTCAGTAGGTAAGCAGATAAACTAGGGTACAGCTAAATAATGGAGTATTATTCAGCACAAAAAATAAATGAACTATCCAGCCATGGAAGACATAGAGGAACCATAAATGAATATTACTAAGTGAAAGAAGCCAATCTAAAAAGGTGACATACTGTATGATTCCAACTTTGAAGCTTTAGAAGAAACTAAGGAGATAAGTAAAAGATCAGTGGCATCAGATATCAGAGAAGGGGAATAGGTGAATAGGCAAAGCACAGAGAAATTTTATAACAGTGAAACTACTTTGTCTAATGATGGATACATGCCATTATACATTTGTTCAAAACTATGACAAATCTAACATCTAGAGTGAGCCCTAATATAAATCATGGACTCTGGAAGATGATAATGTATCAAGATAGGCTTGCCAATTGTAACAATTGGTTACAAATATACCATTCTGCTGGGGGATGTTGACAGTGGGGGAGGGTGTATGTGTGAGTGAGTGTGTGTGTGTGTGTGTGTGTGTGTGTGTGTGTGTGTAGAAGTAGGGGATATATGGGAAATCTCAGAAAAATGTAGATGACCCAAATGTTTAAACAATGGCACTATTATAAACTCAAATACTCTAGGTTACTGAGAATACTAATGGAAAATTTGTTGAGCAAAATGGGAAAAGGCTCATAATATTCCATTTAATGAGGGAAATAAAGGGCAATGTGAGTAATAGTGAACAATGAAGTAATTTTATGTAAAGATACACACACACACACACACACACGAATGTGCATCCCCAAAGTAGGGAATGATATAGAAGTATAATATCTGGGGAGCTGAGAATTGTGTGTTTACCCCTTTTTTGCTCTATTGACCTTCAAACTCTTATTCAAATAATGTGAATTATTAACTAAATAATTTTGTGACCATTTTCATGGCTTATTTCTGATCATTAAGTTCTCAATCAATATAAGGCTCTCAAAGCCACATATTTGGAAATATGTGAAAATGCAAGATCTTCAAAATGCAACTTCTTTGAAAAATTTCCTTTACTAGCCAGTCCTCAAAAGTGTATCCCTTGAACCCTTTCTAGAAAGAGTCTATCCTGATAAAGATCTTATTTTAAGTTTTATAATATCAAATACACACACACACCCCCATGTATGCACACACACACATCAGTCTCAAGTGGTCCTCTCACATTATGTCTTGATTTTCTATGGCACTAAGTATGAATTATTTTTACAATCAGAAAAAAATAACTAATTTCATTTAAAATGTTTATATGCTATAAAATGATTAAATAAATGATGACATTAAATGTTTATCTCCTATTTTCCTGCATTTTCCAAAATACGCATAAACTATTTTTGTAATAAAAAAAAGGAAATTCCTCACAAAATTTGACCACAATTTTGAAACTCTGAGAAGAATTTAAATAATAATTGGAATTTGAGGTAGTACAGTTATAATTAACGAATGAAAGATGAAATTTAGTATGCAGGTGTCACCCTACATTTCTGCTATCTATGGGAGGACACAATTCTGACATAATTTCAACAGTCCAAAAACGCGTACCATCACCCTCACCCCGGCTTTACTACCTTCCACAACTGTTGTAGTTCTTCTTTAACACTACTCCAAAACTGTATCTTAATTTTCCCAAAAAGGTAGAAAAATTTTAAAAGCCAGAGATTAGGCATTTTTGCATCCTTAGCAAAAGCATTGTTCAGTCTTTATAAAGTCATTTGACTTTGAGCATGTCACCAAAACACTCTTAAAAGATGATGCATAGCATTAAGTAACTGAATGTACTAGAGGAAAAGTTTTAAACAAAGATAATTCATTTTATTAGATTAAAAAACATTCCCTGAGGGATGTCTTGCTTGTAAGAACCATACTGTATAATACAACTAAATGTCTCCTCTAAAATTTCACTTAATGATATTTAAAAATAAACACCAGAAAAATATAAGAACCCTCTATGTCTTCAGTTAAAATTTATCTTCCTGAGAACCATCTTTTTTCATATCATCACAGCTTTTTACAAAGCTGTGTCTATTTTTAAATAGACCATTTCCAAACGATCTATTCTAACTTTTCGCTATTCAAACAAAATATAGAAACAGAGAAATTTGATATGTAAATAGCTCATTTTTGCTTATCTTCACAAAACCTAACATATACTTTGGATTCCTAGCACATCAAAGCAAGTTAATTGAATAGTCTTTTTCAGATTAACTTCTTGTCACTTACTACCATTTACTGTGCATTTATAATGAAAATCCATTCCCCAAAATTGAGTGGTATCAAATGATTTAGAACTTCCTGTCACAGAAGTAACCAGTTCTCCTCCAAACCACAGCTGCTGCAGGCTCTTCTTACAGTTCTCCTTGGCCCCTGGCTCCCACGTTTACTGGCCTCCTCCCATGACACCTTTTCTTCATTCCGCTTCCTCAGATCGTATCTCTTCTTGAAGGAAGCCTTCCCCGAACACTTAGCCTGGCTCCGCTCTCCAGCCTTCCAAGACTCCCTGAGGTCTCCTTCTCGGCATACTACCCTGTGTCATTAAAGAGTTTATTTTTAATTGATCAACACCCTGTTCCCACTCAAGGCAGGAAGCTAGAGAGAAGCAGAGACTATTTCACTGACCATCAAATTCCCAGAGTACCACACATTGTCAGTTGTATAAAAGCTACTCCATTCATTGCTTTCACTGATTTTGACTGCATGAACTTCATTCCCAAGGGAACTTCCATTTTCTAGACATACTTCTAATCAATCCCCTATCTGTGTCTCTGTTTAAATGTCAACTCAAAGAGGCTGTTCAAAACACCTCCCATGCACTAGTTTGCATCACCTGACTCCATATTAGTCTTTTTCAAAGAGCTTATCACCTCTGACACACATTTATCTATTCACTGTCTGTCTACAATGCCAGTCTATAAGCTTCGTGAAAGCAAGATTTTGTCTGCTTTATTCCTTGCTGTATCCCAAGCTCCAAAAAAAAAAAAAAAAATCTGTGGTAGGCACTGAATAAAAATTTTCTGAATGAATGAAGGAGCTGGGTATGGAGGGAAAGTTGCACAAATGTGAATTCCACTCATATACATGACTTTTACTTTCTGAGAATTTCTGCTCATCTGTTGCCAGTCAAGGTAAAAAGATGTATTTCCATTTTCCTTTCTGTTTTCCAAATGCAAGCTACTCTGACATCAGTACTATTTCAGTTAGTATATAAAAACAAGTACCCTGCTAGAAACTGTGCGCAAAACAGTCCAAGATGCCAGAACAAATTCATTCTTTTCAACATTTCCAGGGCAACAGCAAACCCAAGATGACCTTCTGGTTCCCTTTTGCCAAAATACATTATAACCCTGCTCAAATAAACGTTCAGCAGAAGCAGCTGAGCTCACCATATAAACGGAATTTAAATAACACATTTCCTATCTGGAAGTACTTTGTATACAATTTAAGTAATCTGATTTTGCTAATAAATTTTAGGCTTAGCAAAAACAAGCAACCAAAGAACTATTTAAAATTGAGCTTGCTGTATACTTCAGAAGAGTGAACTTTACGGTATGTGAATATCTCAAATTTTTAAAAACCCCACTTGAAGAACTTTCCATAAAATACATGACCAGTGTTCCTCAAAACAATCAAGGTCATACAAAAGCATGAAAAGTAAGAGAAATAGTCACAGCTGTGAATCACCTAAAGTAATATAATGACTAAATATAATGTGGTATCCTGAATAGAATTCTGACTCAGAAAAAAGGACATTAAGGGAAAATTTAGGAAATCTAAATAAAGCCCGGTCTCCAGTTACCAATAGCAGCTCATTATTTGACTTAATTTTAACAAGTATACCTTACTAACCTATTAGTAATGATATCAACATGGTATTGGTTATATGGGCACTCACTGTACCACATTCTGCAATAATTTGCAATAATTCTGCAAATCTAAAACTGTCTTAAAAAGTGAATTAAGAAAAAAAAATGGTTCGGTTCCTTTAGCATTTTAAACATAGGTGCTTAATTTTTCCAACAACCCTGAAGTGCCTGAAATAAAATTCTAGGTTTCCCATCATATCAAGAAATCCTGCTTTTCTCTTGTAGTTTTCAACCAAATGCACGTAAATTTAGCAAGTGTAAAATGAACATCTACCACAGGCCTGTCGCTGGGGTTGGTTTACAGCAAATGCAATGATGATTAAGATAAAATCCTAGCTTTTCTAAAAGATGGATGCAATGCCCAAATAACCAAATAACCAATGCAGCATGGTTATTTGAACTGGCAGATGAACTGGCAGAGCATTTTTTAAAGCATCTTTTCATGATTAACTCTTTCAAATTTTTAAACAACCCTGCAAGTAGGTATCATATTTACACCATCTTCACACAGGCACCCTGGTGCCCTAGGAGGAATCAGTAAATCTCCCAATGATATAGCATCAGTGGACATTTGGAGCCAGCACTGAGTGCATGGACTTCTAACCATTATACCCCCCACCAGCCTTCCAGAAGCACAGAGAGGTTCACATTCAGGAAAATCCCTACACTTGGAAAATTAAAACAGATGGGTCAATATGAATAGACCTTAAATGGCAAGTAGGATTTTATTTTATTATTTTTTAAAGATTTATTTATTTATGCATACAGGAACTGGGGTGTAAGCCAGAGGTGTGGGGGGTAAGAGTTTTCACCAGAGACAGAGTGGAGAACAGAACAGGTGGATTGACTGAAATACACTGCTGAGGGGAGGAGAGGGTGAGTCAGGAGGGTCTGCTGAACCATGTGGGTCAGCTCCCTGGCTGGGGATCGAACCCCTGCTGCAGTGGCTGGCTATAGCTTGATAGCACTGAGACTTTAACCCCTGCACCACCAGGGAGGCCAGCAAGTAGGATTTTAAAAAATGGTTAGAAAGACAGGGTAGAGCTAGGGGACAGAATAGACAATGCTCATGAGTCAGGGAAGCAAGCTAATGACTGTTGGTTTGGCTGCAGTTTGGAGAACCTGGACTCAATGCAGGCATTGCCCAGCACTCGACAGAAAACATCTGACAAAATTCTCCTAATGCCAGAGTGGGTGGGCAGATAATGGTACATGTATTTTACAGAGAAGAAAAGGGAAGTCTGAACATTACTTCTACAACCAAACAATACTTTGCTCCAAAGCAAGGAGTCAAACACAGGCCTGTCCAAATGCAAAGACAGTTGTTCGCCATGCTTCTCCTCTGCCTCTCATTGATGAAAAAAAATAAAAGTATGCTACAATTTTATTTGTATGCCATTTTCTCAACTACTATGTATGGGTGTGATGACTACATATGTGTGTTTCTAAGTAAAAGACTGAGATAAAAAGATTTGGGCAAAAAAGACCCCAAGATATTAACAGTGGATACAACTTTAGGTTGAGGGAATTATTTTTTTAATTATTGATTGAGGTCAAGTTGATTTACAACATGGCAAATACATGTTCTCATACCACAAGGTGGCAGGAATTATAAGCAATTTTTGTTTTCCTCTTAAAACTGTCCTCTACTTTTTTCAAATTTTCTATTATGAGCATGTTACTTTCATGCTTAGAAAAAAATAGAAAGTTATGATTGAACTCATTGCATGTTTAACTGATGTTACTAAAAAATGTCTGCTTTTTGATTTTTTGAAATTTTTCCCTCTTCTACCTGACTTTCAAAAATGCACCTAAAACATGCTGGGAAAACTGGGTCGCTACATGCAAAAGAATGAAGCTTGACCACTACCTCACATCATACACAAAAATCAACTCAAAATGGATTAAAGAACTAGACATAAGACCTGAAACCATAAAATATATAGAAGGAAATATAGGCGAAACACTACGTGATTTGCACATCAAAGACATCTTTACAGACACATCACCCAAAGCAGTGATAGTGAAGGCAAAGATAAACAGCTGGGACTACATCAAATTAAAGAGCTTCTGTACAGCAAAAGAGACAATAACAAAAACAAAGAGAAACCCCACCAACTGGGAGAACATTTTTGCACCCAACACTAATGATAAAGGACTGATCACAAAAATCTGCAAAGAGCTGATGAGACTCAACAACAACAAAGAAAATAATCCCATCAAAAAATGGGCAGAAGAGCTAAAAAGAAACTTCTCTGAAGAGGAAATGCAAATGGCCAACAGGCATATGAAAAAACGTTCACTATCACTTGTCATCAGGGAAATGCAAATCAAAACTACCATGAGATACCATCTTACACCAGTGAGAATGGCACATATTAAAAAAAACTAGCAACAACAAATGTTGGCAAGGGTGTGGAGAAAAAGGAACTCTTCTGCACTGTTGGTGGGAGTGCAAACTGGTCCAACCACTATGGAGAGCTGTGTGGAGATTTCTGGACCTACTAAACATAGAGCTTCCATATGATCCAGCAATTCCACTCCTATTTACCCAAAGGACACAGAAACATCAATTCCAAAGAACACCTGCACCCCTATGTTTATAGCAGCACTGTTTACAATAGCTAAGCTTTGGAAACAGCCTAAATGCCCAAAAATAGATGACTGGATCAAGAAGATGTGGTACATGTATACCATGGAATATTACTCAGCATTCAAAAAAAATAAACACATGCAATTTGCAGCAACATGGATGGCGCTGGAAGGGATCATGCTCAGCGAAATAAGCCAAAAAGAAAAAGAAAAATACCGGATGGTCTCACTCATAGCAGGAATCTAGAAAACTTAAATAAGGGACCAGGAAAATGAATAACTATAAGAAAGTGAAAATCAAAATCAACAAAAAACTATGAACCAGAGACACTTTTTGGGGGGTGAGGGGCGGGAGGGGAGGGATTGGGGTCAGAATGGGGGGGTTGCAATTGTATGGGGAATATAAAAATAAAATTTATTATTAAAAAAATAAAATAAAATAAAATAAAATAAAAATTAAAAAAATAAATTTGCATTAACCTAAAAAAAAAAACCACAAAAATGCACCTAAAACACAAGTGGGGGCCGGGGGAAGGCAATTGCCACAGCTCATCCTGACCCAGTAATTGACACTAAAATCAGTCTATACGACAAAGGCAAACAGAGCGCTCTAAAAATGCCCACCAATGTCCCTAGGTGCTCTTGGAATTCATTTGGCTACTGTTTGAAGTTAACCTCACGTTTCAAAACTCTGAGTACCAGCCATTAAGTAAAATGCCAAAAGAAGGCTGCAAATAGGTTATTTCTTCTGAATGCTAAACCTTAGCAGAGTTCTGTCAGCAAGGATAGCAACTGCTAAAAGCTCAAGAGGTTTCACCAGCTATGGGCTTAGGTCAACTCACTATCATGATGGACATTACTGATGGTGAAGATTTCTTAAAGTCTGGCTTTTCCAGAAGGAATGTTTTCTGGGAAAGGGAGATGTAAGTGAGGCATTTCAGTCCAGGTGTTTACTGAGATGGAGACTTTGAGTGGCCAAGGATACCCAGGTCAGCAGATGCCAGGGAAGAGCCAGAAGAAAAGGGAAATCGATTACAAAGATACAGTTCAGCGCTATTTATTTGACTAAGAGCCTTGATGTGGATTCTTGAAGGAGAGATCACCTGTGCTCTGTTTACTTTTATTTCTCTTACTGGTTTTTTGGGATTTGATCAGCATCTGCTCCATGCCAGACATTGATGTGTGGTTTACATTATCCTACTCCTCATACCAGCCCAGTCAGGGAAGGAATAATTTTCCCATTTTGCAGATGAGGAAACTGGACATCAGGGAGGCCAACCTTTACAACATCAGCCAACTTCTGTGTGATGGACAGCAGGATCTAAGATGAAAAGTCAGTCTTATCTGGTCCGATGTCTTTCCATGACATCACCCTGCCCTCCCTGGCTTCATAAAGAGAAATCAATGACCTTAACAGAGACATCTATGCCTCTGCTAATCAGCGGAATGTTGGGGAATTGCCTACCTACAAAAGGAACTAAGGATTTAATCTCCTGCAACTAAGAGCAGCCCCTCATCTGGGAAGATGACCCTGTCACTGGCCCTTGGGATGACTGTGTGGACTCTGTCTCAAGCCCATGCCACCTGTGGCTTCAGAGAAGCTGGAATGATGTGCCTTCCCATTACATTCCGATGTTGGCAAAATATATCACTCTCCTCTCTCCAGAAAGAAAAAGGCAAGTGAGGCTACTAGGTTTCTAAACTAGTCTTATATGGCTTTCAGAGCTCTCCCTTGCATAAATACACACTGATATACTAACTGGGAAGCCAAGAAAAGACATTATAAATAGCCCTGGTTCCAGCCAGCAGAGGAAGCGGACCCCGTAGTCATGCCAACTTGTACATATAAGCATAAGGATGGAATCTTCAGGACACATCTTTCCTCAAAGGCTTATCTATACTTAAAAAAGAATACTATTAAAAAAAAAAAAAACCTTTGTCAACAATGAGCTCAAATTGTTTTTACGAAATTATGTAAAGGGGATAAAGGTAAAAATTTTTTTTAATCTTTTTTTTTTTTATAGAGTCATGTTATTTATTTATTTATTTGTTTGTTCTGTTTATACAAGCACTGGGTACAGTCAGAAGTGCGGGAGGGTGAGAGAATTCACCAGAGCCAGAGCGGGGAGCAGAGCAGGCAGAGGGACCGAGGCACACTGCTGAGGGTGGCAGCGGGCGGCAGGAGGGGTCTCGGGCAGCTTCGCAAGCCAGCGCTCAACCACTGCGCCACCGGGGAGGCCCTTTTTAAATCTTTTTTTTTTAAGATTTATTTTTTATACAAGAGCCGGGGTACAGGACAGATGCGCAGGAGGGCGAGAGGATTCACCAGAGACAGAGCGAGGAACAGAACAGGCAGACTGACGAAATACACTGCTGAAGGGAGCAGTGGGCAAGACAGGAGAGGTCTGCTCCTCATGTGGGTTGCTCTGAGGCCGGCAGGGATCGAACTGGTACTGCAGAGGCTGCGGACAGCTTCACAGTATAGCGCTCAACCGCCTGCGCCACCAGGGAGGCCCAAGGTAAAATTTACAATGGAGACTCCAGGAGGGGAAATTTAGTTTAAATGACTTGTCTGAAAGGAAAGAATTTGAATGTCATTCTTTCACCCCAAAGTTCACTTCAAATACAGGCATACATGTGTTTACTAATAGGCAGGAAGAAATAACTAGTATGCAATGAAGCATCATAAAAATATTAAGCACCAAACTAAAACACAAACTGCCAAACTGAAATACTTTGAAGACAACCATGAGGACTATCTTTAAGATCTACTGATGTGAGCTTATCTTCACCTAAAGAGCTTAAAAGGGGGCCTCCCCTGGTGGCGCAGCGGTTGAGCACTGGGCTGCAAAGCTGCCCGCAGCCTCTGCAGCGCTGGTTTGATCCCTGACCGCTGGCGAGGGTCCCACATGGCGCGCAGACCTCTCTTGCCACACCCGCTACTCCCCTCAGCAGTGTATTTCCTCAGTCTGCCCGCTCTGGCTCTGGTGAATCCTCTCACCCTCCCGCGCTTCTGACTGTACCCGTGCTTGTATAAATAAATAAATAAATCTTAAAAAAAATTTTAAATTAAATTTAAAAAAATCTAACAGAATGTTTAAAAAAAAAAGAGCTAAAAAGGTTTAATAAAATGAGATAAGCATGCATCTATTATTATGGCACATTGAGAATAATTCCAAAAAACTGTATCTGTCCACAAAAACATCAAAATTATTTAACAACAATGAACAAGTATTTTATAAACTAAATGGAAAGAAGGTGATGTTGGGGGTGGCAGAGAAAGGGAGGCAGGAAGGAAGACCCTTAACTCCTGGAAAGACCTAATTTGATTACCCTCCATTTTGCCCAAAGGCACAGGGCCCCCTTCTTAACAGTCATGGCATAAATATGAACTCTACAACCATTCACCAATTGGCAAGGGCTAGGATCCTGGCTACATGCAAGCTCTTTCTCTCTCCAGACCTCACTATATGATCATCATGCTTACTTAGAATTCTACTAAATGAGATGGGGAAAATATAAAGATACTGATGTTTATTTCATAGTATTTACTTTACATTGCCATGGAAATGCCTGCAGTTATTCAATGGGTAAAAATCCATTCCATGGTAAGATCTAGAGAATCACCATTTTATTATGTGCATGCCTCAGCTGGAACACATGATCCCCAGCCAAGGCGCTAATTCTCATGGAGCAGCAGACCTCTCCTGTCTCACCCACTGCTCCCCTCAGTAGTTCTGAATGTTCTGCTTCCCACTCTGTCTCTGGTGAATCCTCTCACATATCCCTCACCCCACCTGCCCTAGACCTCTGGCCTACATTCTAGCTCTTGTATGCATAAATAAATAAAATCTTAAAAAACAGAAAAGGTAGACTCAACCACTGGTCTATATTTTGATCATTCTGCTCCCATGCCTGCAGGGTTTGGAAGTTAAAATACACAAGGATTACCTATGGGCCCTGTTACCAGGTCCATCCAGCATCATCTCCTGGGCTCAAAGATTCTAAGAGTTTCAAACAGGCTTGTTCATGGAGCCTCCCTCTCAGCCCCAATCTCCATGACAATGCCAAGGTTATTCCTTAAAAACTTCAGAACTGAATGCAGGCACTGATTCAGATTTCCCCGAGTATCTTCCAGCACTTACACCTAAAGGATGTATGCACCCCCATATTCACCATTTTCACTTTAACCAAAGATGTTTCTATCATCCATGCTAAATGAAACAAAAAAAAAAAGAAGTACCTGCAGCCCATATTACTATCTCTTTTTTTGTGACTTTATCCTGCCACAAATAAATAAATAAGATTAAAATGAACAGAAAAAGGAAAACTGTGTTTGTCAGTCAGATCCTGGAGGACATGGCCCCTGTATGATTAATCTCTGTACGAGTTTTGGTGTCTAGCATGTATTTAAGTGATGATATACATGCACAAAGCAGATAGCTCATAAATATTTCATGAATAAGAATGAAGCTGAGAAGTTTCATTACTACTTAAGCTCTAACAAAGATACATAATGTAGTTAATATTTAAAGTATCATTTTAAGTGAGTTGAAAACCTCTGAAGATCACTGACAAATCCCCCCCACAAACACACACACGTGAACTCACATGTACTAGTATTACAAAGAAAAAGTCCTCAATTCCTACAGACTTACTGCTTAAAAAGATAACAAATATAGTAAAGTTAACTCATCTCTATGTTACTCCAATTCAACAATATGTCCTCAATAACAAATACTAACATAAGGACAAATGCAGTAAGAATGTTCTTCAGTGGGAATATTCAATAGGAGGGAGGCTCTATATAGTGCAATCACTCTCAAAGCTTCCTCACAGGATGGGCATCTTGCCACATCATATGGCAGTTTAGCTTCAAAATACATACAATAAGCCTCCAAAATGCAGCCAGCTACTTTCTCTATACTGGACGTATTCAATACTCTATGTACTGTACTCTTTGAGTGATTCATATGACTCTAAAGGGTACTTCTGCTTCTGTTATTTTCTCCCTACAAAATGTCTTCACAACTTAAGCCTCAGGTAGAGTGAGATAGTATTGTGAATGAAACCATTTTCCTCATTACCACCTAAATCTCAATTTTTTTTAATTTGATACATTTATTTTATTTTTTTTTACTTATAAATTTAAAAGTTTATTTTTTTATAATAAATTTTATTTTTATATTCCCCATACAATTTCAACCACCCCATTTGACCCCAATCCCTCCCTCCCTCCACCCACCCCCCCAAAAGTGTCTCTGGTTCATAGATTTTTGTTGATTTTGATTTTCACTTTCTTATAGTTATTCATTTTCCTGGTCCCTTATTTAAGTTTTCTAGATTCCTGCTATGAGTGAGACCATCCAGTATTTTTCTTTTTCTTTCTGGCTTATTTCGCTGAGCATGATCCCTTCCAGTGCCATCCATGTTGCTGCAAATTGCATGTGTTTATCTTTTTTGAATGCTGAGTAATATTCCATGGTATATATGTATCACATCTTCTTGATCCAGTCATCTATTTTTGGGCAAATCTCAATTTTTTTAATGAATTTATTTTTTGAGCCAATGTAGAAGGATCAGTTATGTGATAGAAATACCCTTCTGTAGTACCCGAATCAAGCAAAGCAAAGCAAACCTCCAGTCGGAAATACCCACCTTTAAGGGTACTCATATTTTACTTCTCTCAAACAAGTAAGATTAAACAAAGGCAAGATTAAACAAAGGCAAGGCAGTTTTCAGAGTATTTAAAATGTAACTACTATAGGATGGAGTCTCTTTTACTCTCTGTAAATTTCTCTCACTAGATTTATACTAATAAAGAATTCATTTAATAAAGGCCATCTGAGACTCACCAGCTACAGCTTTCTGCTGGCAAACGACCCTGCTACCACCAGATCCCTCTCAGCTTACTAATTTGCAAAGATATTTGTGGTACATTTATAGCAATGTAAAATCTAAACATTTAAAAGTCTCAGTGAATTGCCAAGCATTTTAGAAACCTACAAAAATGTAACAAGACACAGCCCTACCACTGGATACAAATTTAATTCCAACCAAACATACAATGTGCTTGCTTTTTGTGTTAAAGAAAATGTTATATTCAACAGTTAAAAACCATGTCTCTCCAGAACCAGAAGTCCCAGTGGTCCGTTACATCATGCTAATTCCAAGAGCAGAAAATATTAAACCATAAATGACATTATAAAGAACACTCAACTCACCCCCCAAAAAATCAAAGCCAAACTCAAAGTTCCTATGACCTACAACTCCGAGGAACTGCTTTCTTAACACATTCCAGACTCAACATGAACACATTTCTCACCTGTGGGTATCCTATAAGGATATGCACTGTCCTAAAATATGCCACTGGCCTGAATGTCTTATTAGCATCATTCAAGCCACATTTATATAATTTCCCATGTATGGTCAGATTGCTAATGTAAACTGTGGTATCTGATAAATTATCTTTGTCTACATCATCTCTTTCACTTCTCACAATAATATAAAATATGCCTTATTAGTTTTCCCATTAGAAAATAAACTGAAACTCAAAAGGGGTAAATCACTTGTCCAAAGCCAGACAACTGGAGTGTGGGAGTGTGGATTTGCATTCAGCAGTTTCACTCCAGAGCCTGTGCTCATAGCAGTGGGGATGCTGCTGCTAAAGGATAAACAGCACCACACTAGTCTTACACTTAGAGACCGTCACTCATTGATGGTAATGTAAAACAGATGTGGCCTTCTAGCAGCGACTGCTGATGAGAGTTATAATAAAATAAAACCTTGATAACAAAGACAGCCTCATGGGTTTCAGGGGGCACCGGACTCTGGGTGTAAATCCTGCCTCTGCATGTCCTAGCTGTGGGACCTTGGGCTGATTTCTTTGAACTTCTATTTTCATACGGTATCACTTGTAAGATACAGGACTACTGAAAGGAAATGATACATGGGAAAAATGCATGGAAAATCGAAAGCACGATGTAAATGGAATCTAAGAGAGACAGTGAAGCTTCAAGATAACAAAAGTATTTCTAGTCAACTACTCAGATGGAAGTACTAGGTTGTCCTACCTTGAAAGATATTGGTCTTGTGATCCCTCCAGATTATAGATCTTTTACTATCTTACATTTTAGTCTTCCTCCAGTTCTATGCCTAAAGCGAGGATCTGTTACTTTAAGGGGAAGAAAGAGTGTGTGATAAAGGGCACAGAATATTTATAAAATGTCTGTGTTCTTTGCATGTTGTGTGTGAGGCAAAGACACATTCACATAAACATCATGTATCATGGGGGTGAACGGTTTCCACTGACAGTTGCTAGCATCCCTTTAGACTTCTTTTTTTTTTAATTTATATATTTTTTACATCAAGACTCATCACCCAAAGCAAAGAAAGTGAAGGAAAAGATAAACACCTTTTTGACTTCTGCTGGTAACACTCCCACCTTCCTTCATCAAGCTACACTCCTCTATTTTAACCATGTCTGCCAACCCTTGCATACGTATTTGATCCAAGCTGGTCCATTACTCGTCATCATCCTTGTGCAGAGAGACTGGTCCAAAAGGTGGTGCATAACCTAAGCAGGTCAAGTAAGAGTCCTTTTCTGTGGTTCTCTGAAGCAGAATTAGGGAGGGTGAAGAGGAAGTAACAGCCTCTTAGTTTCTTTTATCAAAGCTAGCAGGAAGAGAGTATGTTCTTTCTAATTCACTACACATCTGTGCTGAGAGAATTTAATACCTAGGTGGAAAGACACACTCCTGCCAGCATTCTGTCATCTCCAATGATACTCATGCCTTATACAGTTATAGGTGGCTACAGGTTCCCTTTCTGGCTTAAGTGCATTTAATATAGGATTCTTATACTCACAACCAAAACATCCTAATTCATCACAATTCCCTTTTCATTCTAAGGGATGATATTTCCTGGATGGAGAACCTGAGTGAAGCACAGGCCAGAAGGAATCCTAATTGCAGCAGAAGACAGGAAAGGATGTCCTGACAGGTCCACAGAATTCCACTTGCAATTTCCTTTGTTGCTAAACATAATGGACAATTATTACTCAAAGGTCTGAAAAGAAGAAGAATTTTCTTGGAACTTGAATCAAGTGTCTTTTTATGCCAAAGCCAGCAGTACTGAGTTGCACATACAGTGCTTAACACTTCACGAATTGGCAAATGAATCCTCATTTCTACTGAATTGAGATTCCAAGCAAATGTTATCATTACTCCTTTAAAAATTCTATCTAAAGCTTAATATGTTAATTCCCCCAATTAGTAAGACTCTCAAACATCTCATTAAATTGTGGTAAAACCTAACAATGCTATATTTAAGCTAAAAAGATCAATGTCAAGAACATGACTTACTGTTTTCTAAAAATTCTGCCTTTAGCAGATGTCAGTGCTTCTCAAATGTTATTAAGACCATAATAATAAGATTTAGCTAGTGTCATTCCCACAAGATTTTTTTTCCCAAAATATATCTATAACACACACCTATAGCACCAAAACATTCTAGTTTTATACTGGCAACTTGGGGCGGTTTCATCACAAAGGCTAAGATTTGATCATTTAAAAAATATACAGGCAGTACACATGGCCATGATAATATAATTCTATGCAGATATATTTATATACATATTCCCATGAAGACATTTTTTCACAGAATCACTTATTCCTAATAGGAATCCCCTAAAAGAGAAAAGGCACACTTCAGTCTGAGGAGGGCTTCTGGGGTTCCAATGATATATTTTATTTCACCTGTACCTGAGGGATGGTATTTTCTTAAGCTGTCCCTATAAATCTGGCAGCTCACAGGTCAACAGGTTCCATTCAGCCTCTGAAGTGGACCTCAGCTCTGTCAGCCACAATCCTATACCCATCTTCCTCCAGCAATAGGCCTCTGATATTTCACTTGGGACTTATCATTTTTCTCAATCTTAGTTCAGGTGCCTGATGCTGAGGAAACAAATTTTCTTCCTACCTCAAGAACAAGCACTGGCTTGGGTCTCAAAGACCCACAGTAGATCACAGGCCACCAGCTTGAGAGATTAGATTAGTTCATGCATGCATTCTCATTCTCTCAGAGTCAATGAGGTGCAAAGCAACATGAACTTGGAAGGGCACAGGCCTAGAGCTTTTGGGAAATGTGGGAAAGATTAGAAAAAAGAGGTGGAAAGAAGCCGGGTGCCCAAAGACCTATAAGCCAACCCAGTCATTGACAACTGGACCTGACAGTCACATGAGTCCCCAAATTTCCTTTTTGCTTGAGTCAACCTGAGTCATGTTTTAGTGTCCTGAGACAGAGAAGGCTGACTGATGTGCCCTGCTGTCTTTCATTTAGAAGGTCAACATAGAAAAACTCTGGCGGGGGAATGTGAACATGACAAATTGGTTCCGCAAATAAAACTGATAAATATGGATACAAACACTATGAGTCAAGAAGTAAAACTTCACAACAGAAATGTTAATCTATATGATCTCATATAAAATACAACCTTAAAAAAATAAGCATTTGGTCAAAAGTCTAAAAGTGATAGAGCAAAGTAACCTAAATTGATGTTGAACTCAGAGACCTTCAATCAAGGGGCAGTATTTTCACTGAAAAATTATGACTTTTTATCACTAATTCCATTTTATTTTAAAATGTATGAAAGTCAGAATAGTGGAATCACAGGCAATCTCTATTTTCTGAACTGTTTTTGGTTAGAATGTATTAATTTAATATCAAGAAAAATCAGCTACTTTGAAACATAACACAAGAATGATCACAACAAAAGGTTTTAAGTGGAATCACCTGATAAACACATAGCCTTCCTCCTTTGCAAAAAAACTGCACAGTGTATACAAGGTATTTTTAGCTTTATCAGCCAATGCCCACCTAGCCACTGCTGACCATCTTTAAACTAATTTTATTTCTATTTCTAACACAAGTCAGAGATACCAAATGAAAAGAACTGGATTGCCCTTTCGGTGACTGCCAATGCAGCAGTATTATCACTCCTGATTTCTTGTGAAATTCTATGCTGTTGCAGGTATTATTGGTCGAAGATGGTTATAAAGACTAGACTACAACCTAGTCACCATTTATTATGTCTACTTAAGGTGGGGATTATGAATGAGAAAAATAGCAGAAAATAGTTGTTTTTTAAATTTCTGCACTGTAAATAAACTGCAGAAAAGAAAAGGGACTCAAGATCAAGTACACTTCAGAAGGTCTTTGCAGGGAAACACAGATCCTGTCCAAATTAACATCATTGCCTACATAAAGGTGCCACAGTTAACATCAATCACCAGCAGCTTATGTTTGGGGAAAATAACACATTTGCTTTTCAAAATGGATTTCTATGGTCCAATTAATTTTCCACTGAATCACTGAGGCCAATCATGTGACACAGCACCAGAAGAGGAAAGCAGGTTGATAAAAACAACCTGAAACTTGCGTTCAAATGGTTGAATAAAACACAGAAAACTTAAGGGACAAAATGGATCTTTTAGCCCCTCAGGTCAGAGAATGAAAAAAAAAAAAAAAAAAAAAGGCAGTGTAAAGTGATTGATGTATTCTAAACATAGCTTCAGGAGACAAGCTCAAAAGTCCTTGGAAAGGACTCAAAGCTGGGTGAGGATACTATCAATAAATCACATTTTTGTTGAATAAAGGATGCTTATGGAAGACATGTAGTTCAGAGTCAATTTATTGGGGGAAAAAAATCACAATGATCTGCTGAGTATGGATTCTTCTAGCAGCTATTCAGCCATGGTACCTTTCAGCTCCATCAACAGTCTTCCAAGCATTCTCTTGCATGGGTAGTAAATAAATGAACTATTTTTAAAAAATCTCACTAAACAGATAGTAATGTCTGCATATGACTTCTTAGGCACAAGTAGTTCCTCTGGAATTTCCACCCCATGGAGTTTATTAGACAAAAAACTGCTAGGATTGGATGGGGGCCTGGCAGACTTGCTGAAAAGCTTCATTTGTTTGGTAAGCATGTAGTTTTCCCTCAGGTTCCACATTTATTCAACATGATTCCTGTCTTACAGTTGCCTTTACCTAGTGAGTGTCCTACCTTCCCTTAGCTATACATTTATCTGTGATGATGACGATTACAAGCAAGCTGAACTACTCCTACCAGCTATCCCAGTACTCTTTTGTATTAAGATCTTTCTAGAAGAGCTGAGAGTACATGTAACTTCCCCAGGTTATGCAGGTACTAAGCATTAGAAGTTCAAATCAAATAAATACTACTTACCTCTGTCAAACATTTCTGAGATGAGCTGCAGGGTTAAGACAGCTAAAATGTAGGCATGTTCCCTTCCTGTCGACACCCCTCCCCACAATATGCACCCTGTTCCCTTTTCTGAAGAAGCTGAGAACTACTGTAAGCAACCTTACCTTTTAAAAGGAGGGTGGGACTAGGGAGCAGGACAGCATGGAGGGCTTGCCCTAGGCCCTAAACACTTTTCAATTATTCTCAATAAGTAGGAATTGAAATTGAGAATGTGTTGGGACCTAGGAGTTTTAGAGACCTCAAAGCATTTCCTGGCTCTGCTCATTTCTTCTGTTCTCTCTTCCACTCTGGAGAGATCTGGTGACACTCAGCATTTTTTTCCCTCCTATTTGCCAGCCTCAAAAGAACAAAGTATATGTAATTTCTTAGACATATATCCAGGAATAAGTATAAGTATGGAGATTGAAACAAAGCAACTCCTCATGGTCTTGATTTTTTTAGATTTGTCACCTCTAATTTATAGTAGAAATCTTTATGACCTTAATAATAGTAATTACCTATGTTATTCCTACAGGCATACACTTAAGGAAATATATATACATTTATACGTGTGTACTCACATACATTACAGATACAGGATCAATTTATATTTAGAGCCTACTTTGAAAATTATGTAACTTTCTCAGTAGGCCATGAATGATCTAAAATCTCAGTTACACAATTTTTGATCCAAGAACTGATGACAATGTGATCTGCAGGCATCTAAACATCTATGGTCACTCTAATATCAGTTGGAAGGGAAATAAAAAGGCATATGGCCTTTGTGAATAAACATACTACCCATTAAAATATTCCCCACTATGCAAATACACTGTTGGTGTTTGTGGAGATAAAGCAGCTTCTGAACAACTTCTTCAGAGCCTGGTGTTGAAGGTGGCCTGATGAGAAACATCAGATGACACCACAGGTGTCACCGGAGACACAGGTGTGGGAGTGTTTCTCAGTGTTTCAGTTCCAAACACCTACATTTTGTTGGGCCCAGGCATCAGCCACAGCCAGTAGAACCCGACATTTTCTCTTTCTGTTGCTGCTCCAGGACAGGATGAGTTTCCCCTGTCTGGCGCACCCCTCCCCAGTGTGTCCTAGAACATTTTTCCTCCACCCATCAATACCCAGCTCAGACACTGTCTCCACCTCCCTGTGGCAGAACCACGCTGTCTTCCCTGGGTGCCCACCACGTTTCCACACTCCTTTACAGAATTCACAACAATGGACTTTCAAGCACTAACATATTTAATACTTTTCTATTTTAGTATTATAAATATATTTATTATAAATATGTATCATATACACTATAAATATATAGCAGTATATTTAGCATTATAGTATTGTAATGCTATTAGTTTTATAATACTAGTTATAAAGCATTATCTTTAAGTGTACAACATAATGATTTGATATATGTACATACTGAAAAATAATCACCACAATAAGTTCAGTTAATGTCCACTACCTCACAGTTGCAATTTCTTCCTTGTAATGACGACTTTTAGCAACTTTCAAATGAAAGATACCATATTGCAATTATAGTCGCCATGCTGTACACCACCACCCTAGGACCTGTTTGTGTTATACCTGGAAAGAACTTGTGATTTTTCTCTGGCCCACTGCCTGGCAAAGAAACTCCACATGTTGGTGAATAAATGAATGACAGACAAGTAAATGAGGACAAGTGCAGGGAGGGGACTTAGCACAAATAAATTCTAGCAGAGTCAGACAATATATGCACATCTGGCCTGTCTCCACATGCACACAAAAATGGTCAGAGAAACCATTATAAAATATAGATG
This sequence comes from Talpa occidentalis, assembly GCF_014898055.3. Classification (NCBI taxonomy): domain Eukaryota; kingdom Metazoa; phylum Chordata; class Mammalia; order Eulipotyphla; family Talpidae; genus Talpa; species Talpa occidentalis. The sequence continues at coordinate 65,119,254 of NW_023601433.1, read as the reverse complement.
CCTTCAAATCTTGAATTCAGTGTTACTTTTTCTTGTTTTGAATAAAAAGGATTGAACTCTGATGTATGGTCCTGAAGTGGCAATATTTGAAAATCAGGCTGCATGTAATCTGTTTTTTCCATCATTAAAATAGTGTTCATTACATTCATATAATATAATGCACCTTCAGGATGCTGACGCTTCCTATATTAACTACAACAGAGAGAAACTGGAAAATACTAGTAAAACTGTTTTGACCTGTTTTAGGGGAATATTGTAAACATCTCTCAAAAAGACCATTAGCTTGTGGAGTTGCCTAACAAATACTAAGCAATTCTTCTTCCAAAAGAGGGTAATTAGATAGGGTAAAGGGCAGTGTTTCTTGGTAACCAAATAACCTAATTTTCTCAAACAACTGCTCTCCCTCAAACAAATGGCCTGAGGCAGAGAGAGAATGGCTGATTTTCAATTTCTGTGACCACTAATGACTGCTTGTACTCAAGAGCAAACCTCTGCTAGTCAGCGCCACTAGTTCAAAAGAGGAATGCACAGATTCACTGAAAAACCACAATGTGATATTAAGATAAGCAGCTGTTTGGGACTATAAAGCCTCTAACCTTCTTCAACTTGACATCAATGAGGTGGCCTAGGTATACTGTATTTATACATGGTATTATTCTATTAATAAAATTACATCAGAAAACAGCCTTTTCCTTCCAAATATGTTCCCTCAGACATTTCAGCCCCCAAAACATCCCTGAAGAGGCAGGCAGGAAGCCACCTTAAGGAATCTCAGAGTGAAATTACTCCTTATGTGTACCTGGGTGGGCTCAAGTGGGGGCACAGTTTTTTAACTCTGCCCTGGTTTCTCTCAGAAAGCTTCTGCCCACCCACCTCTTTGCCTCTTCCTGCTCCAAGATATTTATTTTGGATTTTTTTCAAACCTATAGAATAATGAAAAGAATGGTTCAACTAATAATGTATAACCTCCACTCACGATCACTAACTGTAAGTAAGTATCTCTTTCTCCACATCTACTCAATACCAAACAGGTGACCCTCTGATTCCTTGATGATGCCGGAGCCCTATCTCAGGCCGGATCAACTCTTGGGACCCAACACTTTGTCCAGCTCTTGCCAGAATCCTGGCTCAAGTGACTAGGTCCTGGGCCTTACATCCAAAGTCACGCTGGGTTTGGCCCACTGACCTAGAATCACCATGCTATTTTCCCAGATTCTGAGCATCACTGCTGTCTGAAGTCTCTTTCTGTCCAACAAACATTTAAATATTCCCAAGAGCACACCAATCTGACATGACTAACACTGTGTACTTTTTACTTTTTAGGTGGATGAATTTGAGCAAATTATTAACCTACACAGGCCTTAATTCATCATTTGTTAAATGGAAATTCTAAAGCACCCACCTCAGTGCTTTGAGCTAATGACGAAATCAAGTGCTTACCAGAGTGGCTGGCACATCATCAACATTCAATACATGTTAGCTGTTCCTATTGTCTTTATTCAAATATGTTCTTTAACAATTATTGATTTTCCAATGAGCCATCCCAGCAGTAAATTCAGTGAAACCTTGCCTTGCCTGGGAGGCCACATCATAACTCATCCTGGAAGAGTGACGCCCTGCAATCTGGTGCCCTCTTACACCCTCAGCGTCATCTCTCATCAATCTCTCCAGACATCCCAACTCCATGCACATGGCTAGTTACCATCCCAGAAGCACACTGTGCACTTACATTTCAAATTTTAAATTAATCTTCTATTTTAATTGAAATTTAAATTAATGTTTGGGTTAAATGCTTAAATGTTTTCTATCCTTACTGTTCAGAAATAGATTTCACTTCCTCAGGGGTCACTCCAGAACTTTCTTTTGTTCCTCTACTATTGATACATCACATACTTCTTTCAGGTTCACAAAGGTTGTTTATATGTCAGTATTCCGGCTTCAGTTGACTACTTCCCTGGTGGCTGCTTCTAACTATTTTTCTTTTCTTTATGACCCAATCTAATCCCTAGATCCCTGCCAGGTAATAGTGCTTAATCATGAGCAAGCGGTAGACTCTCTTGGGAATGGTTTCCCAAATGTACACGCCCAGCCCTTTGAGGCCAACAACATACTTGACTGAAATCTTCTGTAGAGATTTCTAGATTGAATTCCTTAAACACATTTTGCCAAGTAAAGGAACACTGCTTGAAATAAGGCCTGAGAAGAGAGTAAATATTGGTCTTCAGAAGATCCTCACCTTCGTGAGCGGGGAAGCATCAGCAAATAAATCAGCTAAAGAGCACACATATGACCTTTGATTTTTTTCCCTCAAGCCATAACTAACACAGAACAGTACATCATCCCCCTCCATGTGGTCTCCTTGCTGTGGCTCTCATCATAATTATCAGAGAGAAAGATTAAGTGAGGATCTTAATTCCATATTCTTTTTTTTAATTCCATATTCTTTTTGGCATTAAATGCATGTAAGCTTGAAATAATAATTTCAACTACTCAAGTGACTTAATAATACATTGTGAGGAGAAAAGCATAAGAATTATTTTTAAGTAGTAGCTCGAATCTTTGTACATACGAAGGTGATTGTTTAGGCATATAATTACATCTTAAAATACAGCCCTGTTTTTAAATATGAGATGGAAGGGGATAAAAGAAGAACATGAAAGTCACAAAATGTACATGCGAGTGTGTAAATATTTGTGTGTGTCTTCAGAGTTGTCATGAAGTGATGTGCAAAGAATCCATCTACTATAGACGCAACAGGTCACACGTATTTTACCAATCAGACAAATTATGCTAAAGAGATTCTGGGTTGTATTGTTGAATTTAACCTTTAAAAGTTTCAAGCCTTTTAAACAATTATAAAGAAACTGAAGAATCTCAACAAAAATTTATAATAAAGAAAATTTAAGTAGGTTCATAATTCAGCTATCAGTTGAATTATTATGTTGATCACAAAAATAATGAAGTTATCTCATTTCTATATGAATCGTATTGCTGTAGTTGAGGAAAAGGCACCTATTTTACACCTTTACTGTTCTAGCAAAATGTATTTTTCTATCTTCTGCTATATACTGGATTTTGGGTTCAATGCTTTTAAGTAGTAAGTCTGTCTTCATGTTAAACACTAGGGCTATAAGGACAGAAAACATTTATATGTAGAGCTAATTGTAACAATCACCCTATGTTATGGGGTTGAATTGTGTTCCCAAACCCCAAAATTCATAGGTTGGAGTCTTAACCCCCATTACCTCAGAATGTGACTGAATGTGTGGTTTATAAGGGTCATTAAATTAATATGAGTTCATTAGGATGGGCCATAATATAATCTGACTGATATCCTTATAAAAAAAAAAAAGGGGGGGAGCAAGCAGCACACTCAGCAGGGAGCACACCCCACGGACATGAAGGAGAGACATGGGACAGATTTTGATTGTTAGCCTGTGGGACTTTGTTACGACAACTCTGGCAAATGACCACACCATCTGTGTATTTCATATGGAATGTTTGCTTACTTGTTTTCCTGTGGGAGGCTGTTTTTAAAAAATTAGCCTTTTTCCAATTTTCCATTTCTAGTATAGAAATCTTTTATTGGGACTAAGACATCTAAATGGGAGTAATCTTTAGGTCACACCCACGTGGAAACGAAGTCCCCTGGCTCAGATAAAACAACACTTTCCAAGAAAGAAAAACTGGTGAGGTCAAAATGCCCAGACTCTCATTCAGGATGGAGGAGATAAAGTAGACACAGGGCAGGTCCCTCTTTTGCCCGCCTGTGACTACGCAGGTGGTTCTTTGCACAAAACTTGTCCCTTGGCAAAGCAGCAGCAACAGCTCTTTCTGTCCACTTGTGTCTGTACAAGCATTCTTTTTATTCCTTTCCTTTTTTTAATATAATAAACCTGCCCTTTCAGATATTAAAAAAAAGCAGAACCAAGGCAAAGTGTCCTTGTCAGAAGTTCAAATAATCAAGCTGTTCCCTGGGTTCTCAAGTTACCAAGTATAAAGTGAAAAAAAGAATGGAACTTGGAATTTTTCTACATAGACCAAGGAAAAAGAGAAATATGAAGGGAGATGGAAAGCCCAAAGCCAAGATAATCTCAAATACTTGATGACAATTTAGGAGGGATGAGAAAGTCAGAGGATAGAACAGGTGACAGAGATTCTGGAAGAGCTTCAACTACATTTTCCCAAATACAAGTCAACAGGGAACTCGGTAAAACTTCTCCCCATCTCCTGTAATAACCTTCTTGTTTTTTCCCCTCCTTGATCATCAAACTCTAAAACAGGCAGATGGTGCAAGGAGACGTGATAAGATCTGGGGCAGGAGTGGAAGACTCAGTTCCTTTTCCAGACCTCAGGTCTTTGTAACAAAGACAAACAATTGGTCACCAATGTGGACTAATGAGATGAAATTGGAATATTTGTTGAGCCAAACCAGAGTAAATATTTTTGAGGCATAAGCCAATATCTCAAATAATGACTTCTTTAGCATCTAATAATCATCAGATGTGATGATTATCCAGAAATAAATCAATTGGGAGAGAAGCTGACAATATTTACATCTATAAAAGACAGAATAGGGAAGGGAGAACTATTTCTTGGTCAGACTGGGCTACTGTTTTGGGTACGATGCCTGTGCAGACTTGAGACACATTAATAATTAACTTTAAGCTAAGTAACTGATCTTCGGAGGTACTCCGAAAAGTTTAGGGCTCAACTGAAACAAACTTTTTAGAAATTTAGTGTTTACTGAAACTCAGTTTTCTTAGTCATGCTAACTACTCCACATTAGACCTCTTGAAAATTTTTAATCAATCCAGTGAGGCTAATTCAGATCATGAAGTCTACAGCCTTGCATGGATTGGCCAAGCAAAAGATGAATAATTACAGAAGACAATGAGGCACAGGTGAAAGATATACAAGACATATATGAGAACCTAAGAAACTAAAACAATTTCAAAGATAATTTTGGGTTTAAAAATGGTAAACTGACTTCAGTGAGAAAAAATGATAAATATTAAAAAATGCCCCAGTCCACAAAATTATTGAAACAGAGACTTTAATCAAACCTAGTTTACAGAATGGGTATCCCAAATATATGAAAACAAAATGAAGATGAAGACAATTTCATATGTAATCATGCTCTTGTTCTTCCACAAAAGCTATGTTCAGAAAGACACATTGAAGCCAGTTACATTTTGAAGGACAACATCTCCGTTTGTTTTGATACTTTCTAAGGTAGGTATGTTTCCCAAAAGAAAAATATAAGACATTCTTAATAGTATTGAGATTTATGTGGTAAGAAAAAGATGAGATTTCTTTACTGAACAGCTCAAATTTTTTAATTGATACATTTAAGAAGGGTTCTGAAGAGGCCCTCAGAACAGTTTCTGCTGTTCACTAAATCTTAGTCAATGCTAAAAAGATGGAAGGACATTTATAGGAAGTCATAGTGGCAATAAATCTACTCCATTATTATTTATAGTTGTATTTATGATGAATACAGCATAACAAGGAAACAAGCAAGTATGTAAGAGCTGAAAGATTTATCCAACCATAAACATATCAGTCTACACAGGCCTGGAGTCTGTAACCATAATCGCAGTTTAATCTGTCTTTGCAAAACAAAACTAAAAAATAGACTGTGTGTCTCTGTGATTAATCATTCATATTTAAAGCCAATTTGAACTAATAAAAGGTCCAAAAAAGCAGCACCAAGAACATGGTACTGGAAGACGATAGAATTTGTTTAGAATACCATGTTCCGAAAGTGTCATGCAACCTTCTGTTAAATATTTAGTTCATTTCACTTTGTCATCCTGATTTGTATTCTGGGAGCCCTAAGAAGCTACAGAATTATTTTATTACAACCACAACATATGTTGGTGAGCACAATCCCAGATCAATTGCAGAGTTCCTCCCCATGAATCCCAAATAACGGCACTTGAAAATTCCAAAAAAGAGTTGCTGGATCCTAAAGCTCAACTTTCTGCACAAATGACACCATTTGGTGCCACATGGTGACCTAGAAAAATAAGCAGCAGACTGGTCTGTGAGTCCTGACCATCTAGAGCAGAGCATACAGTAGAACTCAGATGACAGTGTACTCTGAATGAAAGCTGCCATGCTGTGGAATCATCAAAACAAAGCAAACTGGCAATCATCCCCTGAGCATTTGGTGTTCATCTTAGGAATATTGCCAGGTACATAAATGAGCCAGGGAGAGCACATGTCTTTAAGAAAATGAAGAGGTTTTTAAAAAATAAAGAAACAGAGACAGCTGAGAGAGAGAAGGAGGGAGAGAGAGAGGGAGAGAGGAAAGGAGAGAGGGAGGACATTAACTAGGCTGAATAATCTGTTACTAACACTGCCTCCTCCACCCCTCCCCAAGCTGCTTTAATTTTGATGACCAGTACTTATTTGCAGATGTACATAGTTTTCCCTGACCTTGGCAGTATCGAAGAATTTATACAGTTAGCAGTTCTTGCACAATCTCTCCAAAAGAACAGCACAAATGTTCTATCCCCCAATGCCAGGCAACCTGTGTTACTCCTCTCCACCAATTTTTCTTCCAGTAAATTAATTTACTGGCTTAGGTTCTGGTGCTAAAATAAACTACTAATTCTCCTTCTCCTTTTTCAAAAACAAGACCTGAGGGATTTATGTCTGTCTTTATTACATTAATGAACTATAGACTATACAAGACACTAAATGCAAAGGATTTTGAGAATTGTGCCTTTTCCAGATTTATTATTACAATAAATGAAGTTCTCTTATTGATGTATCTGTTCACAACATGTACCAAAGATTACTAAGAGGTTATACTGGAACTAAAGACAGACTGGATATCTTAATTCTTAATAACAGATCCAAGCTAACCATAGTTATATTTATTAGATGCCTTTGGTACCTAAACAATTTGAATAATAAATTTTATTCATTTGAATTAGGGTACCTAGAATTCATGCTTAACACATGCTGCCCTTTAATAAATTTAAATTAAATACCTGTTCATAAAGCAAAAATTCCAATGTACTGGAAAAAAACCATTCTAATGTAAAAGCAGGTGCCCTATATGTGCCTAACTTTACCCATATTCACAGTAAGGATGATTCACAGGTCTAATCAGTCTCAGTGAACCTCAAAACAGATTGGCATGATGCTGCAGGTGATTCAGACTTGAATTCACTTAAAAGTTTACTAGAAAAAAAGGGGGAAAAGGGCCTCCCTGGTGGCACAAGGGGTTAAGCACAACACTGTGAAGTTATCCACAGCCTCTGTAGCATGAGTTCAATCCCTGGCCAGGGAGCTACCCACATAGCGCAAGCAGACCTCTCCTGGCTCACCCACTGCTCCCCTCAGCAGTGCATTTCAGTAGATCCACCTATTCTGTTTCCCACTCTGTCTCTGGTGAATCCTCTCACCCCTCCCCCACCACTTCTGGCCCATACCCAGTTCTTGTATGCATAAATAATCTAAAAAAAAAAAAAAGACTTTCAGGATTCCAAAAAGGGTTTGTTTCTGTGATTTTTGTGGGAGAAAGAAAAAAACAACACTTCCAATTCTACATCTCTACTTTTCTATATCATTAAGAGTGACAAGAAAGCAGAAATGGTGACAACAACTGGGAAGCCGAAGAAATTCTGATGAAAGGAGCGGGAAAATGATGGTGTTGTTTTATTTACTTTTTTTTTTGTAATTATGATGTCTAAGGAAAATTTACAAGGCTGAAGATAGCTTAGCTTACGTTAAGGAATGACGTTAAAAGCAGATTGGCTTTGCATGCATTCATCTTAAAGACACAGGGAGGAATGTTCCTACATGTCTTATTTAAAATTACACTTATAATTGATTTTCATTTACTCATGGCCTTTGTTACAAAGGAATGTACAAAACCAATAAAAGCAAGAATCTGGAGTCAGTCACCTGGATTCAGATTCCAACCCCAACTTACTGGTAATGTGACTATGGATAAGTTACTTTGCCTCTCTGTTCTTCAAATGTCTCAGCTGTGAAATGCAGCTGCAGACAGGACACACAGTAAACACTGACTATTATTATTTTCTCTGCCATGGCTTATGTATTATTCAAGTTTTAGCTACTGTTCTAGCTAGATATTTTTCTAAAGTTTTTAGCTAAACATTTAGCTAATGTTCAAAATAAACAATATTTATAAGTGATAAAAATAAATTCTTAAATAGCACTTATTAGATACCAGGTATATTTCAAGCAGTTTACAAGTTTTGACTCATATCATCCTTGCAACATACCTTTGAGATGACCACTATTTCCCAGATGAAAATGCTGGGGTGTGGAGAGATTAAGCTACATCTCCAAAGGTCAATTAAAAATGGCAGATCCACAATTCAGACTTAGACAGCCTAGCTTCAGGCTCCTAGTCATAACCCCTTGCCAATGCTCTGCTTTTTTTTTTTAAGATTTATTTATACATACAAGAGCTGGGGTACAGGCCAGAGATGCAGGGGTGTGAGAGGATTCACCAGAGACAGTGGGGAACAGTATAGGCAGACTGACTGAACTACACTGCCGAGGGGAGCAGCAGACGAGACAGGAGATGTCTGCTTCGCCATGTGGGTTGCTCCCTGGCCGGCTGGAGATGGAACTTGTGCTGCAGAAGCTGCAGATTGCTTCACAGTGCGGTGTTTAACCCCTTGCGCCACCAGGGAGGCCCAATGCTCTGCTTCTTGAAGAAAACTGTTTTAAATAAATCTCTTTACATCAAAATCTACATTCAAAAAATATGGAAATTATAAATTCAGTATATAGTGAATAATATTGTATACAGGTAACATTTTATCTGCAATAAAAAGGACTGAGGCTTAAAAAACAAACACATAAGACACAATTAATTTTCCTTCCAATTACATTTTGAGAAACTGCATGCAAGAACAAGTTCTTTGAAATGTTTCTATAGAGGCTGAACTAGGATATCACTTCACTAGCTTATATTGAGCAGCACCAACAAGCAACCTTTCTCCTGTAGCTCTGAGGAAGTTCCACTAACATTTGCCACATGCAGCCAATAACCCATCTGGACAGTGGACACTTGGCCACAACACTCAGGACCCAATCCCTACCCCAAGCACCAGCATGCAACCAATGTCCTTGGGGAAATGGACTCATTTCACAAAAAAATACCCTTCAATCCCCACCCTTCACCAACTTTAAGGAGTGATGATGTGAAAGGCCAGAAAGCTAGCTGTTGGTTAATTTATGTAAAACGGTAAACTAAGAATATGAAACCTTTACCACAGGTAAAGGTTGCTCTTCTGTAATAGAAGAGAGCTGACATTTCAGGGTTCTTGATGCCTATGTAACCATCAGGCTTTACCGAAGACTGCAATAGTGATTTTATGATAGCTGTAATTCTCCTTCAGGGCCTAAAGAAAAACATGTCTATGTGTTTACTTTGTGAATTCCCATCAGACTGAACAGTTATGATTTGTGCATTTGCCAGCATATATGTTACCTATGTGTAAAAACATTTATGTCTGAATTTAAAAAAGGCAGATTTCCAAGCCCAATTGTGTGCATTTGTGTGTGTGCATTATATAATATATTATACATATTAGCCCTCTAGAGCTATGTAGGGTAAGGTAAAAAGTATCAGGCTTTTCTGCCCTCCCGCCATCAGGATAGATGATGGATCCTTGCGGTCCTGAATGCATGCCTGATGGCGGGCACCTGGAATAGGGTGTGGGCATAGGTAGATGGGATTCACCTGGGCTGAGACTGGGCTTTTAAGGGCGGCATCACGGGGACGCCAGCAGAAAGAGAAGCAGAACCAATGGAAGAGCAGAACCACGAGAGAAGCAGAGAGAACTTGAGAGAAAGCTGGAGAGCCCGGAAAGAGTGAAGACTTGCTGGGGGCTGGGAGGCCTGCCAACCTCCTGGCTCCCCAGCACCCCTGCCTGCCATGTGCCTGATAAATCCTAATAAAAGCCTGCAAAAGCCATTGAGGGCTCCAGGACTCCTCCTTTACCCGGTCTGCTGGATCAGAAAACCTGCTCAGTGCCCATTCCTGCCCCTACAAGCTAATACCAATATTTGGTGGCTTAAACAACAGAAATTTCTTTTCTCACATTTCTGGAGGCTGGAAGTCCAAGTTCATGGTGTTGGCAGGGTTGGTTTCTGGTAAGTCCTCTCTCCTTGACTTGCAGACAGTCACATGGTCTTTCTGCTAGGCATACACATTCTTAGTGTCCCTTCCTCACAAGGATACCAGTCCTATTGAATGAGGACCCCCCCTTATCTCATTTAACCTTAATTACCGCTTTAAAAACCCTTTCTCCAAATACAGAAACAATGAGGGTTAAGGCTTCAACATGTGAACTACAGGAGAGGAGTGGACAAAATTTAGCCCATAACAAATTCTAAGATGTCCTATCAGTTATTTTTTAAGTTCTTAATTCCTTTTGATGATACAAAATTTTCACATTTTCAATCTCTAAAACTTTTAAATCTCAATATTATGAAGGACACCTGAAAGTACCAAGTGTTTCCCAAAAAGTTTTCAAAGTCTTTATAAATAATACAGTTTATAAAAATCTAATTCTGGGCCTCCCTGGTGGCACAAGGGGTTAAGACACAACCTATGAAGCTATTCGCAGCCACTGCAACACAAGTTCAATCCCTGGCAAGGGAGCTACCCACATGGCACAGCAGACCTCTCCTGACTTCCCCGCTGCTCCCCTCAGCAACGTATTTCAGTTAGTCTGCCTGTTCTGTTCCTCACTCTGTCTCTGGTGGATCCTCCCACCCCCCACGCCTCTGGCCTATACCCCAGTTCCTGTATGCATAAATAAATAAATCCTTAAAAAAACTAATTCTAAAGTTTGCAAAAATATGTGGAAATTATATTATCATAATTTTTTCTATAACATTGGTTTACATTAATGTGTATTAGCATTAATGTGTATCACCCCGTCAGATGTGAACCATGCTGCACCCACAAGACACCCATAGTCCTCCACCTTAGTCCATTGTGTTCTCTCCAATGTTGCTCTTGCCTCTCCCCCCATGTTTTGCCTCTCTGGTAGCCTCAGTTCTATAATCGGTTTTCTAGGGTTAGTTCTTAGTTTGGCTTTTTGTGATCTTTTATTTCACTTCTTTATATTCCATATATGAGACACCTCCCAGTATTAGTCTTTCTCCTGATTTATTTCACTTAGCATAATCCCCTGTAGTTCCATTCATGTCACCACAAATGGCAAGAGTTTATCTTTTCTGATAGATGAGTAGTATTCCATTGAGTATATATACCAGCAACTCCACTCATAGGTATCTACCCAGAAAATAAAGAAATACTCATTTGAAGAGAAATATGTACTCCCATGTTCACTGCAGCACTATTTATCAGAGCAAATTATGGAAACAACCTAAGTGGCCAAATATAGATGAGTGAATCTGGAAATTATTTTTTAATTCAAAAGCAGGGATAGAATGTAATTATAAACTATAAAGCAGTCCAGTTACATTGGCCAGATCTATGCCAATTATCTATTTGCCATTGCACAGACAAGTAATACATACTCAGGCAAGTCACTTGTTTACCAAAACACCTACTTATGATAAAAAGAAAACATTTAAAAGGCATTCTCTCAAGTTATTTAATAATTTGCTTACTGTTACTATCTACCACATATTTATACAAATACTCTGATGAAACCTTTTCTATTAAATATCTAGCTCTAGCATGGTTTGTTTGCTTATCGTCAAATGGTAGCAAACCATGAATGCCATTTTAACCAAATAAAGACTAAATTACCACAGGGAAAAAAAGAGTTTTAAACTCAGCGGTTTTGCCAGAGATGCTGGTTGTTCTTCTGTGATAGAAGAGAACTGACATTTAAGGGTTCTTGAGGCCTATGTAACCATTAACCCAAATCCATGCACCTCATTCTACTGAAATTCAAGGAGACAGGCTTTTATTTCAACGAGGTAGGCATTTAGGACAGATTTCTTTTTGTCTTCTTACAAGCTCACATATGTTTTGGCAATAGATATCAAAATTTACAGTAAGTAGTTTAACAGCTCTCCTTAACGTTTTTAATTGTGTTTCAAGCACAGAATTTCACATACATCACCAAGAACACAAAGTCAAAAGGAAATTACCATGAGGAAAGACAAATTCCAGCTACTTTATATGCAGTGTGGCAACCCCTCCCAGACTCATGAATTAAGTTCTCAAAATTCCATGAAAGGAGAATTCAGGGCCAAAGAGCCAACTGGAAAATGGGGTCTGGCGATTGCCTTTAAATGACATTTTTACAGAGCTAAAAGAGGCAATAATAAGAGCTCTGTACTATTCACGGCACCTTGCTCTCTTGAAACACACCAGTTTTCCTAACCATGCAATTTCCACAAGCTGCTCGTCATTTTGCGTGGCTCTGCTGCAGCTATGCTGCATCCTACAAAAACTTATTTTTTTCTGCTTCAGGTCCTCCAGTGCTCAGCACTGAGATGATGACTCAGAATTGTGGATTCTAGCTCCCAGGTTCAATATCCTTGTCCCACAGACAGAATAAATATGGATGCTTGAAAAGGAAAAGGCCTTGACAACTCTCCTATAACTAACTCACCTAAACTAAGTAACTATTTCTCCAGCCTCTTCACTCATACTCAGGCCCATGACGCAGGAAACTGCCCATGATGACATTAGGCTAACGTAGACACTTCGGCAACGCCTATACCCTCCAAAGCTTCAGACACCACTAGAAAAGTGCTGGAAGGCTGGGTCTCACTTGACTTCATCTTCTTCTTTCTAAATGTTTCTTGGCAAAAAAACTCTACTCATTCTCAACCAACTTTCTTTTTCTAATTTCCTGCAACCAAAACAATTCCCAATTGGGAATACACCAGACCCCAGAATTTTCCAATTGCCTACAAATGGCACAGACAGACCATTGGTGCACCTGGTGTTATACGGTAAGACTGGTGGCTGAGGGAGAGCAGCCTTTGTGTGAGGAAAATGTAAGGAGGCAGCATCCAGCCAAGAACAAAACCCCCGTGGACACAACAGGCAAACAATTTTAGCTCCATTGTCACTAACATGGAGAGAGATGGGAGGAAAGGACATAAGAAGCAATGGGGGGCAGTGGCAGCCAAAAGAAACAGAGCAGTCAACACATGTCCAGATGACAACCATTGTGTAGGGGAGTGAGCTGTCACCAACGAGATTATTTAAGTGTACGCTAACCAGAAACTGGTGTTCTTTCAGGCAGGAAAGTAGGTTCTCTCCTAACTATCTCCTGCACAATTTCCTTTCCACTGCTAAGTGTTAGGTGAAATAAACATTCACGGGCACCTGATGAGACTTTATAGCCTTGACGTATCTCCTATCATCAGCAGTGGCCAGGCTGGTTGTGCCTGGTAATTAAGGACACATTATGACTATATATGAGTGTTACATGTTAGGGATCCTGACACTCTGTTTAGAGTCAGTTCCAAACTTCTGGGCATCATGTCTTAACTGAAATGAAGACTACATCTCCAAAGGCAATTTAAGATATGTCTCAAAGATAGAACATGCTTTATCTAACCTTAGTAGCCTCAACCATCTCAAGACCAAGAACAATGTTCTCTTATAAAAACTGAACCAACTTTACCTCAATAAACATAATTGGGGGTGGGTGGAGAAATAAAGTCCAAGTCCCAAATAGCAACACAAGAACAAGAACACAAAGTCAAAAGGAAAGTACCATGAGGAAAGACAAATTCCAGCTACTTTATATGCAGTGTGGCCCAAAAAGGGGAACACAAATGTCTTAAATCCAGGGCCGAGGCTATGCCTTTCCACTGCTCCATGTCTCCCTCCAAAAAAAAAAAAAAAAAACCTACCATCATTTCTGCTAGAGTTCACTCATTCATTCAGTTATAAAAAAATCTCCTATGGTGAATTTTTTTTATACTTGTCTTTCTTGAACTTGCCAGGAAAGAGTGTAATTATTACTCATAACCTCTCTTAAAATTTAAATATTTCAATTATGACATTAAAGTGCACAATTTCATTTCAAATAAAAGTATAATTTTATACATGTATATATCTTCAACATGATTTTATAACCACCTTTATGAGAAAAAAAATTCATTTTAATATACTTCTCCAAACCATGAAATTAAGAGCTTCTTTACCTGACGAACGAAACTATTTGAGGTAGTGTCAGATGAAGTGCTCCCATCAGATCCTTTAAATCTGTTTTTCCTTCTAGCTCCTTTTCCATATGACTATAAAAAAGAAGAAGAAAAGACATTTTAGGTTGGTATTAGATCGTCTCACAGAAACCAAGGCTTAGATCTAAAAAATTCCAAAATTAATAAGAGGACACAAGTGTCATCATATGGGAATTATTAGGAAGAGGCTATTGGGACCACACATATCTGCTTCAAATTAGTGATTTTACAGGGAGGATAAACATTTAATAACCTGTAAATTGAAACAATTTATGTTATCTGTTAGCATACTAAGAGGCAAAAGATACCAAGATAGAGCATTTAGAAGCAAGCACTTAAGTGCAAGAGACTGGTAATTTGTCAAAACTTCTCATATAGCATGAATGCGAGGGATGTATGCATCAAGGTATATTTTTCAGTGGTGTTAAGCATCCATTTTTTGCTTCTTTTCCTGTTTTAATCAGTGATTTCAGAATTATTTACATTATTTTTATATGGAGCAGTGCTTGCAAAAAACTGCATATAATGGCTGAAGAACATTTTGCACCTTGAACTCTGATTACCTTTAAACTTATATATATATATATATATATATATATATATATATATATATATATATATATGAATACACACACACATACACACCTACATGCATACAGATAGAGCGCTGCATGGAACATGAATGAAGCACACTGCCAATTCTTTATATTATTTTATGGATCTAGAGATGGCTTTGAGAGATGATAAAATAGAATGTAAAATGTTTTGCAAAATTTTCTGGCCCGCTGTTGTAATATCTGAATGTGATGTAATATTTGAATCTTGGTTTTTAAACAACTAATGATACTGCTGAAGGCAAGAAAAAAATATCATGGAATAATAACTAAAAAAAATTAAGACAATTTTTTTCAATAATAGTATTGGGCCAAACACAAGTCTCTACAAATGAAATTGCTTTTCCTATTATATCTAGAGTTTATATTTGGAGCACTAAGAATAAACTATACATTGATAAAAATATAAGTGAGAAACAGCACAACATTGATGTTTACAGTTAAATATGCATAGGTTGGACTCTTGCCATAGGTGACCTTGAACAAACATGACTTTAATTATCAATCTTATCATCTATAAAATGGAGGATTTTCTATACTTACCTCACAGGATTGTTTTAAGTAGCAAATGAAATAATGTATTTATAGCTTTTAGTATCAGATCTAACATGTTGTTACGACTCAAAATAATACATAAAAAAGTGATACCCACATAGGGTTTGAAGGGTGGGAAAAACGGCTACCGTGTATAATGTATTTAGAATAATTAGACACACAGAGACTTCATTAGATTACCAGAATTTACAAAATTTACTTTAAAAATTATGTTTGGGTTTTAAAAAGCTACTTTGTTATATTTAATATATTCATATGGTTTTCATTAAAATGGAAATATCTTATAAACCATAATATACATAGCACTTAGGCAAGCTGAAATCTATTACAAACATTTGTGTTATGAGTAATTTAGATGAATTTGCAATCAGTGAGAGGGTGGTATAATCTGAAAGCAAAAATTTTTTCTTAAATATGTTTGTTCTCTTCCAAGTATCTAAGGGATTTATATAATACAAATGTGTTTCCATGGCATTTAATTAACAACCTCAACTTCAGAAAAGGAAAGACAGTCTAGGCTGGGCTTTCATAATATATTATACAAGGTTCTCCTCACTTAACAGCTTATTCTTCTTACTTATATAAACATTATTCAGTAAACTGTTGAAAAATAACATTCTTTCAACAACGTTCTTCCTTTTCCAATTATTATGCAAAGGTTTGGACAGAAGTGTCTTCCAAGGCTTAAGCATACTAAAATAAAGTATGAAAATTTCTTTAAAGTTAAACAAAAATTACATTGCTCCATATAGAAATAACTTATTACCTTGAAAATATTGAGAAGCATAATTATCTTTGAGAACAAACACAAAATATGATCTCATCCCATTATTTCTAGCATTGCTTTGAAACATGTAGAAAGAGTATCTCTGAGATTCTATTATTGTTCTTTGTTTCAGATTTTTAATGATAAATGTGTTTTATTTTACTATTCAACTCTTTGGTTTGTAAAGCTTTGCCATGACTATTCACAATTACACCACAGGCAGTGTGAAAATAACACATATTTAAGACATTCGGTCCCCAGGGAAGTTGCAGTGCTGTGCAAGAAATAAGATATGTGTAAAAAGTCACATTAATTGTTCCAGGTCCCTGGGAATATTATTCATAAACATTATTTCAGGTGTACTTACTGTATCCTTGTATATGAAACAGTGTACTATGTAATGTTTTTTACTGAGCAAAGCTGAACTTCAACTCTACCAAGACACAGTTTGCATAGTAAAAATAAACTAGCGCACTGAATCACATGCAAATTGGTGCTAGTTTTGAGAAAAATATATTGTCCTTCAATTGGTCAAATTTATGAGGGATGATTCATTCAAAGTATTAACTTGTTCTTACCTCAACAGTGTTAATAGCAATCCCTATTCAATATTGATCATATTAATTAAAACCCAAATGAGTAGATAAGCTTCAGTATACCTCTATTCTGTTATTATACTAATTTCTATTTTACTAATTTCTATTTTACTAATTTCTTGTATAGTTATCTCTTTAACTGTAAAGTGACTTATCAATGACTAGTTATTTTTTATAACAATATCCAAGATCAAGAAAAAAGCTAAAGCATCTTTTGGAAAGCTAATAGCCCATTTTTGTGTAACTTTAAAACATGTTATTGAAAATTTATACCACCATTACAAAATAAAGTTTCCTTTAATCCAATGCATATTTAAAATTAAATCCATCTTGCTGGAGTGACTTGTTTTATGAGTTACTCTAAATCCTTGAAAATAGAGTGTTTCATCAGAAGGAATTAAAAAAAAAAAAGTAAAGGCCAAGCCACCCCCAAATGGAAAAAGACAGGAAAGATTAAGTATTCAAAAATTTAGTTGACTAAATTTGGAAAAGAAGTAAGGTTTTTTGTTAATTTACTACTTCAAATGCAGCTATTTTTATGACCAATGATTTTCTAAATATTTTTTAGCCATATGAACACCCGATAAATGTAATAGTTTACAATCAGAGTCACCCAAGGTACAGGAAATTAAAGGGAGAGAAAAAAAGGGTTTTCGCCAGCATGTAAAATGTAATCCATAATATTCTCCTGGACACATGCAGACCCCAAATCCTTCCTGGAACACAGTCTAAAAAGTCACTAATTTCCATTCATTGCCTATTAATTATATGGAGCTTAATGAAAACAAACCATGTCACCATAGCACAAAGGAAAAACAAAAACTATATATTGGAATTCCTTTACTTCGCCTAAAACATCAACAAAGCGAAGTAATTTTTCAGACACTAATAAGATTTTTATTCATTTCCACAAATATGCAAAAGTCTTAGAAAAAGAAATGCAACATTCATCGTGATGTTAATGTCAGCTGCTTGTGGATGAAGTCTTCTATGACACTAAATAACTTTTTAAATCATAACTTCTATGATATTCTAGTCTTAAAATCAGCCCCCCAAAATTGTGCACATTTAAACAAGTAATTGAAATCTAAATTCTGTACAACTGAGGTAGACAATAGTAGCCAATTATAGAAGTTGCTACTAACTGGAGATATCAGCCTTGTCCTTCACACAAAGTTTGACTGGCATCCCGGGGGGGACACCTTTAAGAATGAGGCTGCTTCTCTGGTTGATGGACATGGTGACTTTTCTCTTACCTGCAAACTGACACCCACAAGCATAATGTGCATGCATGAAATTATTTTTCATACTGCTCCACAGTATTCATTGATATTTAGCTCTTTGAACTATGGACTTTCCTAATTTTTTAAAAAGATTTATTTATGCATAAAGAGCTAGGGTACAGGCCAGAGGTGTGGGAGGTGAGAGGATTCACCAGAGACAGAGTGAGGAACAGAACAGGCAGAGTGACTGAAGTACACTGCTGAGGGGAGCAGCAGGCGAGTCAGGAGAGGTCTGCTGCGCCATGTGGGTTGCTCCCTGGCTGGCAGAGGATGGAACTCGTGCTGCAGAGGATGCGGATTGCTTCATAGAGCAGTGCTTAAACCCTTGCGCCACCAGGGAGGCCCCCATTTTTTGGTGTAAAGCAAAGTAAGCCAAAACTACCCAAAGAGGACATTAATCTCATTCACCAATAGCTTAGTGTGAATGAGGCTGTCAGATCCTTTACTAACAGGAAATAAATGAGATTACCTTCAATAGAATAAGGGGAAGAAAGTTGTTTTCTATGCGGATCAGTTTACACAGAAGCAAAAAGGAATTAAGAGCATAAAAAGAGCTGTTGGGTTGGGGAGGTTACCTGTCAGAAAAGGGAAAAGGAGGGGAAGGGCAGATGTGGGGAGGGGGGTGGAATCCAGGGGCTAACCTTGCTCTCTTCACAATCTACCTTGGAAAGAACCTAAGACATAGTTACTTGACATGGTGTCATAAGTAACTTCCTGTAATCATAAAAGTAAACATATATCAGATACTGTCTGAATGGGCATGTTCTGACATTACAATACGGAAAAGTGTGACCATCTCCCTATACAGTTAACATATTTTGTTCAGCTTTTCTTGAAAAAACCGACTATGTACTAGATATTTCAAAAGAATTAAAAACAACAACAGGTCAACTTAATCTTTCCATAAAGATAAAACACAGAAATATAAACTACAAGAACATCTAAATCTCATATCACTCATCTAGTCAGATATTATATTTTGCAGTTTTAAAACACTCAGGAACTTTGATTGGCATGTTTTTTAAATTTTCCTGTGCAACATCAGCACAAAAATACCATTGTAGGCGAAAGTAGTGGTGTTCCTGAGTGAAGATTTTTTTTTAAGATTTATTTATTTATTTATACAAGCATTGGGTACAGTCAAAAGTGTGGGAGGGTGAGAGAATTCACCAGAGCCAGAGCAGGAAGCAGAACAGGCAGACTGACGAAGTACACTGCTGAGGGGTGCAGCGGGTGCAGCAGGAGAGGTCTGCGCGCCATGTGGGACCCTCCCTGGTGGTCCCAGATCGAACCGGCTCTGCAGAGGCTGCAGGCAGCTTCGCAGCCCAGCGTTCAACCGCTGCACCACCGGAGAAGGCCCCCTGAGTGAAGATTTTTAATAAAATATAAAAACATAAAACATAATGGACCTGTGACCGTAATGTCTGGGGACCGCAAAAGACTAAACTGTATCTCAGACCTAAGAATTTTTTCTGGAAAACGGTTTTGACTTGGTTCAAGAGCCGGGGAGAATGACTGCTGCCTTTTCAGATAAAGCTCCTCACTGCAGCAAGGATGTTACCATTACTAGGCTGTATTACTACAACATGCTTGAAAAGCATCTGGCAAACTCAGCTGGGGTGGAACCAGCTGGATTCTGTTGCTAGGAGCAAAACAAACAGGCCCTCTGGTTACTGTCTGTTCATTTTCAGGTGTGACCGGAGGTGGCTGTTACAATCTCTTTGAGGCCTAAAGTGCTGAGATACTGCTCTTGTTTCTCTTCCATTTCCTCATGTCGCCATCCTATTCTCAAGTCCTTTCATCTATTACCATCCACCCAGCCTTCAACCATGATCTAGTCAACTCCTCAGAAAATTACCAGTGCTTTAGACTAACATTGCCCAGAAGAAATACAAGCCATATAAGTAACTGAAATTTTCTGGTAGCCACATGAAGAAGATAAAAGGAAAAGGCAACAGGTGAAATCAATTGAAATTTAATGTATTTTATCAAACCCTATTAACATATAATATTATACTACAACATGCAATCAACATAAAAATTGAGATGACTTTTTTTTAAAGAAACAGCTCAATTTTTATTTGTTAATGTTTATTTATTTGTTTATGTATAGAAGAACTGGGGTGTAGGCCAGAGGTGGGGGTGAGAGTGTTCACCAGAGAAAAAGGGGAGCAGAACAGGCCGATTCACTGAAATACACTGCTGAGGGGAGCAGCAGGCAGGACAGGGAAGGTCTGCTGTGCCATGGGGGTCACCTCCTGGCCAGGGATGGAACTCAGGCCTTAACAGTGATAGTACTGAGACTTATCACTTCATTTCTTATTAAGTCTCTGAAATCTGGTATGTACATTTATAGCACATTACAGTTCAGACTAATCATATTTCAAGTGCTCAAAGCCACATGTGGGTAGTGGCTACTACGGTGGACAGTACAGATCTGGAGAGTCCTAAACAAGCACCTTGAAATTAGAGGTGGACTGTGTCCAAGTTTGCACTGAAACTGTTTAACAGTTTACCAAAAAAAAAAAAGAAGCAATTTGCTTAATGTAGAACTTTCAAGAATTTGCAGTTAGATTTCCATTCACTTCTCATGTATCCATTTTATTCACGGTAATGCACTGAAGGGGGGGGGGATTGAATGAAGGAGGGTTCATGATACCTAGCAGGATTATTAATTTAAAAAATAGAAGCAGGAAAAAAATGGGGAGCATCTGTGAGTATACGTCTTTTGCTTCATTCATACAGAACTTGCAATATTATCCAGAAGTAAAATAAGGATACTTGAAACCAATGATTGCTTAGAGGTACCATTTGCAAAATGAAAATCTATTTCTAAGTAGAATTACTATTAGTGTCACAGAAAAGTGGAATAATGCTAAAACAGCATCCCTTCTCAGGCAGTTTTACTGCTGGCTGTCCTTCCCACCTAGTGAAAGAGGAGAATAGATATTTTTGCCAAGTTTTCAAAGTTCTATGATGCCATGATTTATTAGATATAAAATAAACAAAGCAATGTTTCCCTCAAATAACGGATGTGAAATGAACACAAATCAAGGAAAACTGCTTTCATTTTTAGAAGACAGAGAAAGCAAGAAGAAAGATAATAATATAGTTAAATATTTATATCTCTTAACCTGCTTAAACTATCCAGTCCTTTTTCTCCTTTTTTTCAAATATCTATGCAACTACTTGCCAATTCTTATGGATTGAATCTTTGAAATGTCTCATACATAAACCTGTCATATACATTATTTTTTCCCTCTCTTTAGTTGAGGCCTTAACTACTTCGTGTTCTATCAATCTGTTCTATCAATCTCCCTCCTGCAAGTCCATCTCTAGACTCTGAGACCCAGGCTGCTTTACAGAACGTTCCCAGGTGACTCTTTTGAATGAGCTGTTATGTGACTCCTTCATTGAACCACATCCATGACTCCCTGTTGTTCAACACAATTTGGAATTACAGACTCCAAAGCTTCCAAGGTCTGGCCTCAAATTGCCTTAACAGTCTTAAGCCTAACTATGCCCAGTCTGTACCTTTCCACACTGTTTTCATGGTTGGAATTATAAACGTCTGCAATAAGACTTCTAACTTCTGAGACTCTGCTTCATGTAAAGCTTCCTACCATCGCTATGAAAATCTTTGTTGTACTCTGACCCATCTTTCAAATTGCTTCTCAAATGCCACCCTTATACGAATCTTCATAGATTCCTTCAAATACAATTTTTATCTTTACTCCTTTAAAACTGCATATAGCTCATGGGACTTTTCTAATAGCCTCATATCATACAATCATCATACATTTGTCACACTTGCAGTTACTGGAATTTAAGTCCTTTTAAGGCAGAAGTTGCATCTTCTGACATCTGAATTTTTATTTCCACACTGTAGCTGCATAATATATTATTTGTTAACTTAAGTTTAACTATATAAATCACAAGGTAAATTAGTATCGCTTATTCGAACGCAGTCAAGTTTTCTATCAGTCCTAACGTTAATCTCCAGAAATTCAGGAATTCTATTTTTACCGTAAGAATAAACTTTTTTAAAAATCCCCAAGAAAGATCAAAGAGAATAAAGGATCTAAAAGTTCTTTCCTCTATCAATACTTGAGACCTTTATCCTAGAATAAGGGAGGTCTCCGAGAACATTCTTCACTCTGATCTAACCTCGTAAGTGTCTAGATAAAATCAGGCGTCTAGAACAAACATGACATGTGTTGGTAAGAATTCCAGTCCTCTGGCAGAGTCTAAATGGAAATGCAGGTGGTTAGTTCCACATCTCCTCTCTGCTTGTGCAAACAGCCCAAGGCAGAACAACATCTAGCTGTTTTACCTCAACAAAAAAAAAATATATATATATATATACATATATGGATTTCTGATAATTAAGTTTTTGGTTTCTACAGTCTTCCTCCATCTCAAACCAAAGTAAAATCCATGTTTTAAGTTAGAACTTTTATTTCCCAGGGTAAAAAAAAAAAAGTTAAATTAAGCTCCACAATTATGCCCTGGAACCTCCATTATTAACAGTATCAACATTTCTGGAGCAATTTCCAGCACCAATCAGAACAACAGGAACATTAATAACCTTTATTACAATGTTCCATTGTAACAAAGTCCTCATTACTACAGTAAATAAAATTCTAACATACTCTCCTTTGTTATGTATATTTATATATAACAATATATGTGCTTAAATATATTGTTCTATATTGTAAATTGTGGATATATACATATATTTTAGCTTCTAGGAGGAGACACAGGTGATCCAACTCTATCTTAGAGGAGGCAGGGAGCAGGAGAGAGAGAAATTCACAGTTTGGCAAATGCTGGCTTAAAATCAACAAGCCAATATCGTTAAGCAAAGAAACATTTCTCCAAAATGATGCCTGAAATGTAACCTTAACCTCTTCTCATCGCTTGCCAAGCAGCCCACAGCTGGGAGTCTTAATTCATTTCCCTGCTAGGATAAAAGTTGAGAGACTCCTTACCGCTGAGACCTGGAGGTGTCTGTAATCCAAACTGTACCTGCCAAAGACTTACGTAAAAGCTACCTTATCACTGCCCGATGCCCACAACTGACATCTCCTATTTCACCACGAGCAGCAAACCAGAATTTTTCCAGAAGCCGCTAACACTCCCAGGAGAAGAAGGTGGTCCTGGAGCTCTCCGAAATGGCTAACATTTCAGGGGGAAAGTAAAATAAAAACTTTGGCGTCCCCAACTCGCTCTCTTCTCGAGAGAAAGGAAGGAAGGGTTCGGACGAGCCTCGGCCAGCTGAGGAGCAGAGCCAAGCTGTCAAGGCGCAGAAAGTCCCAGGCGCTCCGGGGAGACAGCAGCAGAAGCCCCCCGCCCCTACCTCGCTTCACCCCACCCCACGCACCCCCCACTCCCACCCGGGCTCCCAGCAAGTCCGGAAGGGTCGACGTGGGAGCAGAACTGAGGGGAGCCCCCCGCCCCCGCCCTCCGGACTCACGATCTTGAGCAGGTCCAGTCCACTCGGCTGGTTCATGTCTCTCCATGTGCCTCTCCAGGGAAGAGGCGAGCAGGGCTGAGCGGAGCAGCCGGGAGGCTACTTCTGCAGACCAAGAGGTCTCCCTCGCCCCTTCCCACTTGCAGAGAAAAATGGAAGCCGGGGACGCGCCGGGGAAAGATGGAAAGGGGCAGGGTCACCGGCGCCAGGAGAGCAGTGGGTGGCAAAGGGCGAGGGAAGGAGGAGGTGGCGCAGGAGACCCGGGCAGCAGGGAGCGGCCAGGCGAGGGATCCCGGGAGAGGAGGCGCGCGGAGAGATGGAGGTCGGTGCCCCCGCGCTCACAAAGAAAGGAGTAGGCGCCGCGCTCACGCTACCTGTGCGGCCGCTCCGAGCGCCCCCGCGGGAGCCGCGTTCTCCAGCAGTTCCATCTGCACCTCCTGCGCCACCGCAGCCGCCGCTGTGGGAGGCGACTTGGACATCTCGCTTTGGACCATTGGCGAAAAGTCGGCTGGAAACAGGCGGCCAGCCCTCCGGCGGGTCCCCTCCTCCGCTCCCCGCCCCCCGCTCCGGGGGCCGCCCGGGGCTCGGGCCGCGCCGCGCTGCACCGCGCGCAGTAGCGCCCCGGGGCTCGGCGCCGCGCTCGCCGGCTCTCAGTGCGCGGGACGGGGCCGGGCCATTTCGGATGCCAGACGCGGGGAGCGGGGAGGCGGAGGGCCGGAGAGAGGGGCTCCCTCCGCCGAGCAGCCGGGGCCGGGCAGAGCGGCGGCGGCGAGGACCCGAGCGGCTGGCGCCCGGAAGGTCCTCGCCCAGAGGGAGGGCGCTGGCGCGGGCGAGCCCCCAGGGGGAGGCGCGTCGGAAAGCGAGAGTGACAAGGCAGCCGAAACGCAGAAAAGTTCCCCGCAGGAGGCGCGGGCCGCGTGGGCTCCGGCCCAGTCGCCGCGCGTCGCCGTGGCACGCGCGCTGGAAAGTTTTCAAAGCCACGAAAGCGAGGCCTTGCGCCCGGGCGCTTCCTCTCCGGGGCTGCCGGGCTCGATCCCGCGCCCAGACCCCCTCGCTGGAACACTGGGAGCTCTGCAGTTCCCCGGGCGGCAACTGGTCGCTCACTTGAGAAATTGGGGAGCCTGGGGTGTCTGGAATCCGTGACAGGCCCCGGTGGCCGGGAGAGTGTGTCCACGAAGCCCTTGCTGCCCGCAGCGCAGGGCACTTGGTGGTGGCAGCAAGGAGAAGCTCGGAGACAAACGGGGCTGCAGAGCTGAGGATTCGGCCCCAGCTGAATTGCAACTGACCTCCTCTAGGAAGTCCAAATCGCCTCTTCCAAACCCAAGTTCAAAGTGTTTCCTTTGTGACTCTCTTTTGTCTTTCTTTTTGCAAAATAGCTTTGATTATTCACAAAATGGGACTCTACAGAGTTGAGAGCATCTCGTCTTACTAGCCCATTTTGAACAAAACAAACACTTCCTTAAGAGTCTGGGCTCTTGCTAGAATGATGGTCATGCCAAGAACTAGTGCATTACGTTCAGAGAGCTCTAATAAGACGTTCTTGTTCTGTTTAAGGTGCTCTTAACACCTTGCAATGTTTACTTTAGTGAAACTTCTGGTAGAATAGAACACGTTTTCCAGTTGTTAATGTTTCGTAACAACAGAAATCATATAGTTTTGTATACTGGACTGTACGTACAGAAATTTACCACAATAGGTGTCAACTGCACTTTGTATTTTGCCACACTGCATTAAATTATTATGGGATACAGTATTTCTCCAAGATGAATGTAGATATTATAAACTTATGTCTAATCAAAACAGTGATCTCAGTCAGGCTTAAAAATCAGGTCTGATTCAGGATGTAAGCATATCCAAAGTATCATAATCCTTGGCTTAAATTTGATGTTATTATTTAAATTTTACCAATGTTAAATAGAAGTACTGGTTTATAACAACAACAAATTGACATTTTGAAAAGCAGACTTTCTAGGTCTATTCATTTAATGAACCTGTTCCATTTTCTTGAGTGGGTGCTTAAATCTTAGGGATCACATTAATTCTAATTCTAGATTAACTCTGTGTAGGTAGGAGGGCACATTCAGCATCTCATTAGTTGCCCTGAATTCTTTCAATAATCATTCATAAACTATGAATCAAGCCCCTATTCTGTGCCACCAGTCAAGCATAAGCAACAAAGATCAGGCATCTCCAGGCTTACACTCTAGTTAGTGAACACTTAAAAGCCAATTCATGTACACTTGTTGGGTCAATAAATGGATGACTTCCAATATGGTTTTAAAAAAATGCCAAGTTCCATGAAAATCAGTGTTTTCACTTTGTGTAATCTCTGATAGTATACTTGATTGTGCATTCATTTTCAATTATGACCACTTGAAAAGTAGAATTTTATCCTTTTGTCAGTATTTTTGAGAACACAAAATATCAAAATAAAACAATCCTGAAAAACATTTTAATAATGCTTCTCTCTATAAGTACATATAGATTCAGGTATGCTATATAGATATAGCAGGTAAAATTTGAATGTTCAAATGTGACATGGTACAGTATATTCCTTTCAATAAGTTGTGATACTAAATTCTGTTGTTTCTACCACTAGACAGAGTTCCTTGATTTTGTTTTATTCATCTTAGTATCCCCAGCATCAAGAATGATGTCTGGTACTTATTGGGAGTGTGATAACACTTGTTGCATAAATGAATGAATGAAGGAATACATGATCTGTCTCTGTGTGACTTAAAATATAGCATACAACTTCGCTTTAATTGAACTCTGTATTAATTCTTTCTTTATAACCTGTGCTGACTTAATTAGCATGTATTGAACACTAACAAAACACTAACAACTCAGATTCTATTCTGTTTTTAATATTAAAAGAGATGCAGACACTCTCCAGCAATAATGGATGCATGATCATGAGTGAAGTCACTAAATGCAGATGTCTGACTGGTTCAGGATGTGAAATTCAGTGTGCTCATTAATCCTTGTATTGGTCAGGCGTATGCCAGACCTTATTAATGCTCTGAAATGACAACAGAGGCTGGTGTAAAACATTGCCCAGAGAAACCCGAAGTTTCTAAGAGTTGGTTTTTTTTCCCCCTATAAATGGAAGACACAATGACTGCAATTTCTCCTTATTTGCAGATTTGTAACTATGTTTAAGAGAGTAGAGTAAGAGCTTATTAAAACAGATACACATGACATGTAATTTTTCATTTTGCTTAGTAAATAATTTCCACCTCACAGTTCTGAATCTCTGCCATTATTAATAGCATTTTCATGAGGATATGCTTGTATCGACCAGTGTCCTAATTTGATGATTCACTCTACTAAGTTACACATTTGCTTTTTGTAAACTTACATTACAAAATGAATGTTCTGAATTACAGATTACTATTTAAAAATGTATGACTACACGAATACAGCATAATAGGGCCGGGTGTATGTAGAGCATATAAAAGGTTACAGTTGAACTTTGCATGTTGTCAAGGAAAGCTTAGCTTTACTTCTTTTTTTTTGTTTTGTTTTGTTTTTTTAATAGAGGCATGCTTTATTTATTTATTTGTTTGTTTGTTTGTTTTGTTTATACATGCACTGGGTACAGTCAGAAGCACGGGAGGGTGAGAGAATTCACCAGAGCCAGAGCGGGGAGCAGAGCAGGCAGAAGGACCGAAGTACACTGCTGAGGGGAGCAGCGGGCGGCAGGAGAGGTCTGCGCGCCATGTGGGACCCTCCTCTGGTGGCTGGGGAGCAGCCGGGGATCGAACCGGCACCGCAGAGGCCGCGGGCAGCTTCGCAACCCAACGCTCAACCGCTGCGCCACCGGGGAGGCCCTTAGCTTTACTTCTAAAGAAAAAAATTTCATAGAAGTTTCATGAAGTTTCTGTCTCCTACTCAGGAGACAGAACATTTGATGATTATTTCTCACTCAAACCCTATAGTAACAATTGGCACTTTTGTTTATATTCAAACAGCCATCCTTTGTTATAGGATTTATACATCATTTCATCTGTGAGTGGATATTACCATTCCCTGTGTTAGTTAGGATACGTCAATTGCTGTGAATAAACAAACCCAAAATATTTAGTGGATCAAAGAACACGAATGCGTCCCTTTGATGTTGGGGCAGTTGTTTACCACCATGCCGACATATTGGTACCGAGTCTTGAGAAATCATCTGACATCACCATGATGTCACCATGGTGGATAAGTTATCACCTGGGTTGAACAGAAAGAAGAAAAAAGAATGATGAAATAGCTGAAATGGTAGGTAGTGGAGCCAGCAAGTTTTTATTGGATAAGTTTGAAAATTACATATATCTCTTCCATTTATATTTTATTGGCTGGAACTCTATCAAATGAAAAGCCTGCAAGACAAGTTGAAAAATATACTCTACTCTTGTACCTTACTTAGGGAGAAAAGGAGAGAGAATTTTTATCAACAGCTACAGGAGACTGACTCAACCAAGCTCAAATAAGTGACAGGACATAACCACGGGTGTTTAAAATCCCAATTCATTCTCACTTCAACACTGATGTAATTCAAAGAACTCTGCCACACAGGTGTAGACTGGGTTTTGGCTAGAGAAGCAGATTTGCATATTTCTTTTGCTTGCATGCTGTGATGACTACAGTAATGTACTTACCAGAAGCATGGTTGATTTAACAAATAACTGTGAATAGGAGAAATGTTATTAATTCATGCCATTTTTGTGTGTGCATGCCTGCTGTAATCCAGGATAATAGGGGATGTTATTGAAATGGTCATGGCTCCTGTGCATATAGAACATACAGTGTAACAGAAAAGACACAGATAAAGCTTGAGGAATATGAAGACAAAATACTATGCCACACCTCCCAGGTGGCACAAGGGGTTAAGCACCACACTATGAAGCAATCTGCAGCCTCTGCAGCATAAGTTCGATCCCCAGCCAGCCAGAGAGCAACCCACATGGCGAGGCAGACCTCTCCTGACTCACCCGCTGCTCCCCTCAGCAGTGTACTTTGGTCAATCTGCCTGTTCTGTTCCCCACTCTGTCTCTGGTGAATCCTCTCATCCCCCACATCTCTGGCCTGTACCCCAGCTCTTGTATGCATAAATAAATAAATCTTTAAAAAATACTATGGGAAGATCAGAAAGAAAGAAAAAATCTTCAGGCAAAAAGAACAGAGAATACAAATGTACATCATGAAGAAATTCAGTATAGATTGAAAGACTTGGAGAACAGACAATTGATAATAGAAAATATCCTACTTTTTCTATATTTTGCTGTTCTGTGGCCCCCATCTATTTTGTGACAGGAATATCCCCTTTAAAAGCAAAGGCTTTTGCCTCGCATGTTTTTTCTCTCCAAACCATCTTACATTTTTAATGGGAGTACACAACACACCATGCTCCTATGTTTTAACACTATGAAGTGATACCTGCATTATAGAGAAACACACCTGATTTTATACATTCAAAGTACCCAGCTTATTTGCAGCTGAGATTCCTATTTGCCCATGCCTCCTTTTTATAGAACCTATGTTTTCAGCTGAGCACATTGATACCTACAATAAAAATCTATACATTTTCCAGGCTTTCTCTCCACCAGATGCAACGGTAGCTACATTCTGCAGAGGGCAGGCAAAATGTCATACCATTTTTTGGTACCATTTTTTGGTACCATTAATGGTACCAAAAGCCACCATGCCAACTTATGCTCATCATTCTGAGTGAGGCAGACATAAGCATTTGTGTTGCTTAATCTTCTGTTATTTTAGGTTTTTCTGATAAGAAATATCATGTCTAACCAAATCTACTGATCATTTTGGTATTCATCTATTCTTTTAAAATTAACTTCATAAAGCTTTAATTTTTCTTACCTTGCTTTCTATATCCGGAGAATGCCTGCCTCATAGAGTGAGACTGGAAGTTTTTACTCATGTTCTATTTTCTGGAAGAGTTTGTAAAAACTATGAATATTCCTCTCAAAAATATTTAGTGAAATTCACTAGTGGATCTGAAGTTTTCTTTGTGGGAAGTTTTACTTTATTTATGCAATTTCTTTTATATAGGGCTATTCTGGTTATTTCTTTACATTCTAATATTTTATTTGAGACTTGGTTGTGTTTTTCAAAAAAAAATTGCCCATTTTATCTTAGTTATCAGTTTATTGGCATAAAATACTATTAATATTATCTTGTTATCCTTTGAGTATTTATGGGGTCTATAGTAATATTTCCCTTTTTTGTTCCTGATGCTAATAATTTGTGAATTTTTTCCCTTGATCAGTCTGATTAGAGGTTTATCAACTTTATTAATCTCTTCAACAAGTTAGCTGTAGGTTTCATTGGCTTTTTCATTTTTCTGTATTTGATTATTTTGTGGATTTTCCTTCCTTCTGCTTTCTTTGAATGTATTTCTTCATTTTTTTTTCTATTTTCTTAAGATAGAAGTTTTGCTCATTAATTTGATATTTTCTGTCTAGTATAAACACTATATATTTTAAAATTTCCCATTAAGTACCTAGTTAGCTGCAGTCACAAAATTTACTATTATTTTGCTTTTTATGCAATTAAAATATTTTTTAATTTTCTCTGTCACTTCCTATTTAACCCATGGGTTATTTAGAAATGAGTTTTTAAAGTTCAAAATATGAGTGATTTCCAGATTTTGATTTTTAGTTTAATTCCATCATAATCAGAGAATATACTTTGTATGCTTTCATTATAACATCAATGAGATTTGTTTTGTTTGTGTCTCAGCAAATCATTTACTCTGGTGAATTTTTTATTACTTGAAAATATTCTGCTTTTGTTGGGTGGAATGCTAGATAAATACAAATCAAATTGCTTGTAGTGTTTTTAGATTTTCTATATTCATGCTGATTTTTATAATCTATTTGTTCTATGAATTAGTGATAAAGCAGTTTTGAGATCTAAAATTATAATATTTTTCTTTATTTTTAAAATATTTTTCTGTCTACTCTAGTAAAATACATCTTACATGAAATTAACCATCTTTACCATTTTTTAAGTGGACACTTTCATGTCATTAAATGGATTTATATTTTTGTGCATCACCACCATCCATCCATCTTCATCTTTCTGAACTGAAATCCTATACCCATTAAACAAAAACTCCTTGTTCTCACTGCCTTCATCCCCTGAAAGCCACCATTCTACTTTTTGTTTCTATGAATTTGACTATTGTAGGTACTGCATATAAGTGTGATCATATAGGATTTCTCATTCTGTACCTGGCTTATTTCACTCGGAACCATAATGACCTCAATGTTCACCCACATTATAGCATGTGTCAGAATTCCCTTCCTTTTGAGGCTGAAGAGTATTCCATTGTATATATGGAACATTTTGTTTATTGATTCATAAATCTATGGGAATTTGGGTTGTTCCACATTTTAGCTATGGTGAATAAAGTCGCTGTGAGAATGGATGGATATTATCACTTCAATACCCTGCTTTCAATTTGGGGGGGTGTTGCTATGGTCTGAATGTTTGCATCCCCTGCCCTCCAATTAGTATGTTGATATCCTAATGCCTAATGTAATGGTATTAGGAGGTGAGGTGCTGGGAGTAACTCAGTCACTAGGTTAGAGGCATCATGACTGGGATCAGTGCCCTTATAAAAGAGTGTCAGTCTGCCCCTGTCACCATGTGAGGACACAGCAAGAATTCAGTGATGTACAACCCACAGAGGTCTGTCACCAGAACCTGTTCATGCTCATACCATGATCTTGGTCTTCAGACCTCCAAAACAGTGAAAAATAAATTTCTGTTCTTTATAAGTCACCCTGTCTGTGATACCATGTTATAGCAGCCCAATGGACTCACACACAAATGGAATTGCTAGATCATATGGAAATTCTATTTTAATTTTTTGAGAAGCCACCATCCTATTTTCCTCAGCATTGGCATCATCTTACATTTCCACAAATAGTGTGCAAAGGTTCAGATTTCACCACATTCTCACCAACACTTGTTAGTCTCCTTTTATCTTTATCCAGTTCCTTTTCTCTGACATTTTATTGATTTACCAATTGTTTACACAACTATATAGTTTGGGGAATACAAATTCACACCTCCTTATGTGTGTGTGCTTCCTTCACCCTCCCTCAAGCTTCAGTGCCAACACCATCACCTTCCCTCCTCCATCCTCTCCTCTCTCTGTCCTCTCTGGTAGTCTGTATATTTTCCACAGAGTCTAAGAATTATTTTGATGTGTATTGCCATTTTGTTTTCATAGGTTACTTATACTCTGCAAAAGATTATACCACCTGGTAACTCTTTCACTGTCTTAATTCACTTAACAAAATCTCCTCAACATTTATTATTTTGTCCTAAAAAGCACCATTTCATCTTTTTCCAATTGCTGAGTAGTACTAGTTTGAGTATATATTTCATAATGTTTTTATCCAGTCATCTGTCAATGGGCATTTAAGTTCTATAACTTGGCTTTTGTGAATAATACTGCTTTGAAAATAGGAGTGCATAAATCTTTTTTTCATCTTACTTTTCAGGAATAAATCCCATTTTGTCAGGCTATATTATATTTTTAATATGCTATTGAATTCAGTTTGCAAGTATTTTGTTTAGGATTTTTGCAACAAAGTCTATAGTTGTCTTTCTTGTAGTGTCTTTGTCTGACTTTAGTGTCAGGACAATGTTGTCCTCATAGAGCCAGTTGGGAAGTGTTTCCTCCTCTTCAATTATTTCTAAAAATTTTGAGAAGTGTTGGTGTGATTCTTCTCTAAGTTTTGATATCACCATCAAAGTCACTAGGTCCATGGTTTTCCTTGCTCAGAAAATTTTTGATTACTGATTCAATCTTCTCACTAGTTTTTTTTTTTAAGATTTTTTATTTATTTATACAAGAGCTGGGGTACAGGCCAGAGGCACAGGAGGGTGAGAGGATTCACCAGAGACAGAGCGGGGAGCAGAACAGGCAGACAAACTGAAAACACTGCTGAGGGGAGCAGCGGGTGAGACAGGACAGGTCTGCCGCACCATGTGGGTATCTCCCTGGCCCACCAGGAATCAAACCCGCACTGCAGAGGCTGTGGACAGCACAGCGCTGGGCTCAACTCACTGCACCACCAGGGAGGCCCTCACTAGTTCTTGATCTATTTGAACTCTGTTTCTATTTCTTTGCAAAATTGCTTTCATGTCTCCAATCTCCCACATCTTCTGAAATAGTGACCACCTTCTGCATTAGCAATGACTTTGGTACTTAATGTTTCGTATTTCAAAGATAGAGACCACAATAAGTGGGGGAATCTTATCTTAGGCTGTGACTGGCTTTAATCATGAGAGCAAATTCTTCAGGTTGTGTGGTGCCAGTGCTGAGTGCGGAATTCCACTGGCAGGACGTTCTCTCCTCCAATTTTAAGTGTGACTCAGATAGTTCTATGGCCACAGTCCTATGACCACTGGCAGAAATCTATGATACATGTCTATAGAGATGTACCCTCAACTCAATCACAAAACTGCTATTCTAATCTCCAATTCCAAAATTAAAAGCACACAAGAGAATAAGCCACCATGAGGGAAAGTCAGCAGATCTTAAAAATGTAGAATTAGAATCCCAAGAAATTCACAATATGGGAGCAGAATCACTTAATAATAAAATGTTTCTTCAACTTGTATTTTTTAAAATGATTGACATTTATCATCTTATATGTATTTTTTGTGGATTAGGAAGCATCTCAATAAGCTTAGCCCCTTCCTCAGTATTTACCTTTATGATGATCTTTAGTAACTAGTAATCCAGAAAATTCTAACCAGGTAAGACATTAGGGAAATGATATTGAAAATTACTTTCCCCTTTGCATTCTGGAGAAGCCTATTATTCTCCATAGGATTCATTATGGAATTTTAATCATGGGACCCCCAAATATCCTTCCTCAATCTAATACCTTCATGATTCTCTGTTTTATGGTTTTCCTGCATAATTTTCATGAAGTTTTTTATAGTGTATCCAGCAAATTGGATTGAGAGATAAAACATCATTGACAGATTTTATATATTACCTGTTAGTTAAGGACTTCGAGTAGAATATAAGATTCTATTTTTGAAATTCTGTATGAACAGTGACAGCACTGAGTTCAGTATGTAAAAAATATATTTACCCACATTGCTAACAGTAGCCACTTTCAGCCAATGTTTAATCTGTAACCAAGTACCATACTAAGTATTTTACGTAAATTATTTAATTCAATCTACACAGCAGTTCTGAGATATTAGTATTACTGTTCCATTTGGTAGAAGTAAACTAAGGCTCAGAAAAATTAAGCTCCTAAAAATCACTCAGGTTGTAGGTAGCTGATGCATCTAAATTTAAAAGCTGGAGACTTTGAATCTCTGTGGTATACTGCCTTAAAAGACTCCTACTGAAAGAATTTAAAGTCCTCTCCCTCACCCCTCCTTGCAAAAATAACTAAAACGTGATACAAATATTAAGCAAACATTGTGACAGTTTTAGTATATGGAGGATTTTCCTTTAAATGAAAGAATTGGAGTTTAATAATTGTTTACTCTGTGCCAGGCAGGCTGCTTTACATAAACCATTCCTTGTGTCCTCCCCACACATGCAGAGGAGGTTGGTGGTGTCTTCATCTTAACAGTTGAGAAAACTGAGGCTCAGAAAATTTAAATCCTCAGCATCCTAGCTAGATAAAAGATTCACTAGGCTAATATGAATTGTCTCCAAATAATTAGTTAATAACCAGTAAAATTCAGCCAAATATTAACCCTTATTTCAATAGAACTGGAAAATAAATTACTAGTGTAAACAATGAAAATAACTTATCTTTATAATTCAACTTCAATATTATTACAGACATGTCCCTAGCATTTGTTATGATTCCTTCGTGTCTATTTTTAACTGTTCCCATATTTCCATTGGCAAGCAGAATCACAGTAAAATGCCACTCAAGCTGTCAGAGTAATATTCTTAATTTTTCTGTTATGTTTGTTCTTTCAGTTACTGCACTTCTAGTACTTTTAGTTGATTAGTTTCACTGTCATAGCCTAGGGTTTTTATCTTTACAAAAGGATATGGGAACAAATAGTGTTTCTAAATCTCTAAGATATGCTTACAACAAACATTTTCTAGTGATTCCTACATTTTGTGACACATTTGTGAATCTCCATTTTTGCTCTAGGTTAGCAAATAATTTGATATTTTAATCGCTAAGATAAAAATTCTCATTACATAAAATTAACAATTTTGAAGTATTCAATTCAGTAACATGAGTACACATTTTCAGTGTTTAACAATCACCTCTATGCAGTTTTCATTATTCCAAATGGAAACTATACCACACAAATATAAATTGCCATATGTCCCTCCTCCAAGCCCCTGGTAACCTCTAATCTACTTTCCATCTCCTTAAATTTGTCTATTCTAGATATTTCATATAAGTGGAATCATACACTCTATGTCCCTTTTGTCTGATTTATTTCACTTACCATAATGTTGTCAAGGTTCAGCCATATTGTGGCATGTGTCAGAACTTCTGTACTTTTTAAGGTTGGGTGACATTCCATTGCCTATGTATATAATTTTTGTGTATCATTCATCTGCTAATGGACATTTAGGTGGTTTCCACTTTTTGGCTACTGTGAATAGTGCTGCAAGTGAACATGCATGTACCAAATTTTGTTTAAATGTCTCTTTTCAATCCTTTGGGTATATACTTTGGACAAGATTGCTGGATCAAATGGTAATTCTTTTCAACATTTTGAGGAACCACAAAATTTTTTCCAGAACAACTGAGCCATTTTGCATTTCCAGTAGCAATGACGTTTCCAGTTTTCCCACTTCCTCATCTATACTTGCTATTTCTCATTGTTTTGATGATCATTATGTTAGTAGTTGTGAAATAGTATTTCATTGTTTTTATCTGTTTTTCCCTAGTAACTAGTGATGTTTCACACTTTTCACGTTTGTTGGCCACTTATATAACTTCTTTCTAGAGATGTCCATTCAAGTCTTTCATTAATTTTATCTTTTTTTTATTAAGGTAATATTGGTTTACAGCACTGTATATGATTTAGGGGAATAAGTTCATACCTTGCCAGATGCATGTTACCACACCTCCTCCATCAAAGCATCAATAGTCCTTTACCCTCTGTCATTGGGCATCCTTCCTTGTTTGTTCCAGCCCCATCCTCCCTCTCCCTCTGGCAGTCCCAATTCTGCAGTCATATTTCTAGGGTTTTTTTTGGTTTTGTCTTGTCAGTTCCCTCCCCCACCCCATATTCTCCATGTGAGTATAATCATCTGGAATTTGGTTATTTGTCTTTCTCCTGTCTTATTTAACTTTGCATAATCTACATTTCCATCCATACTGCTGCAAATGGCAAGAGTTCATCTTTTTATACAGCTGAATGGTATTCCATTGCGTAAATATACCACATCTATCTTTTTAATGATAGTTTCTTTTGCTATACAGAAACTTTTTAGCTTGATGTAGTCCCATTAGAATATTTTTGCTTTTGTTTTCCTTGCTGTTGAAGTTGAGTCCCTGACGAAAATGTCATGGAATGTTTTGCCTGTTTTCTTCTATGTATTTTATGGTTTCTGCTCTTACACCAAGTCGTTAATCCATTTTGAGTTTTTTTTTTCTAGGTGTGGCATGAGAGAGTAGTATAGTTTCATTTTTCTACATCTGATTCTTAATTTTTCCCATGATCATTTTACAAAGAGAATTTCTTTTCTCTAGAATATACACTTGGCTCCTTTGTCATAGATTAACAGTCTTTGTAAATGTGGGTTTGCTTTTAGGATCATAATTCTATTCATTGGTCCATGTGTCTAGTTTTATTTCATCACCATACTGTTTTGATTACAATGACCTTGTATTATTGTTTGTACATTTCTCTTTATTTTGCTTGAGTAATTTGGACTTATGGGGTCTTTTGTGGCCCATCTGAATTTCAATAATGTTTGCTCTATTTTTTTTGAGAATTGCACTGAAACTGATAGGGGATGCAATAAATTCAAATATTGCTTTGGGCAGATGGACATTTTAGCAATGTTAATTCTTCCAATCCATGATCATGGAACATCTTTCCATTTCCTTGTGCCTTCTCTTTCTTCTAACATTTTTTTATACTTTTTATTGAGTAGGGCTTTTTACTTCATTTATGAGGTTTACTCCTAGATATTTAATACTTATTGATGCTTATTTCCTTGATCTCCTTCTCTACTATTAACAGTTCTTTATTTGCATATAGGAATGCAACAGAGTTCTGTATGTTGATTTTATTATTTCCTTCCTTCTCCTGGCTTTTGAGTTTATTTGTTCTTTTTTTTAGCTCCTTCGGGTATAATATTAAATTATTTCTTTGAGTTCTTTCTTGCTTTTAGTATAGGCCTGTACTGCTCTATACTTCCCTCTTAGTACTACTTGCTGCATCCCATAGGCTCTGGTAGGTAGTGTCTTCATTTATATTTGTATCCAGATATTTTTAATTTTTTCTTTGATTTCCTCTTTTACCCAATAGCCAATCAGTAGTGTGCTATTCAATCTGAACATATTAGAGATCTTTCTTGCTTTCCTTTTGTGATTGACATCTAGTTTAAAATCATTGTGATCAGAGAATGTGATTGAATTGATTTCAATCTTCAAGAATTTATTGACACCTGTTTTGTGACCCAACATGTAGATCTATCCTGGAAAATGTTCCATGTGTACTTGAGAAGAAAGTATCCTCAGCTTTCGGGGATATAGTGCCAAATAAATACCTATTTGGTCCATCTCATTTAATTCTTCATTTAAGACTATTGTTTCCCTGTTGGTTTTCTGTCTGGTTAATTTGTCCATTGATGTAAATGGGGTGCTAATGTCCCCTACCATTCTTGGAGTCCTAAAAGATATTCCAGATAACCCAGTATCATTACAATGTATTTCAAACAAAGTAGCAGAGATAATAGAAAACCTGCATTACCATGTTTAATAAGAAAGTTTGTGTAGATGGATTTGGGAATATAAAGGAACATTTTCTTGGGCCTAATATTCTCTCACTACAGATTGTAATGAATGAACTCTTCAGCACATTTAGAAATATCTTAAACCCATCTAATAAGCAAGACAGATGCCAGAATTGCTTGCTCTTTGAGTCACATACTTAAGAAAAATGTCTTAATCATACTTGAAGAGGCACCTAAAAGTGCTTTATTATGAGAGTACTAATAGTATTTTCTACCAGTCAGGTACACTGAATCTTAGTGCTTTGCGGGTCTGCTAAACTTAAGCGGCCTGTTCGGCTACCATTATGGTTACCTGCAGTTCTGAATTTCTATATAAGGTCAGAACTGCCCTTCAGAACTGATCAGCCA
Source organism: Talpa occidentalis (assembly GCF_014898055.3). Lineage (NCBI taxonomy): Eukaryota > Metazoa > Chordata > Mammalia > Eulipotyphla > Talpidae > Talpa > Talpa occidentalis. The sequence goes on along the minus strand of NW_023601433.1, from coordinate 65,081,430 downwards.
TAGGAGCCAAACCTTACAAGGTGCTTTTCACATCAATCAAGAGCAGAAAGCTTGATCACTCTGGGAAGGGTATGCATCAAGAGGTATGACCCTGGGTATGAAGCCTGGGGGGGCTGATGACAGATGCATAAACTTACTCCCTACTCATACATCATGAGGTATGACCAGGAACGCCTGGAGGAGGCGGGGGCAGAAAGCAAGGACCAATGTATAACAAGGGACCCCAGAAGCTGATCAGTGGAATGCCTTGTTGATAAGATTAGGACCATGGCCGTGGGTCTGGGGTCTGGTTTTGATTATAACACTTGGTCATCAGGCTGATAACATGGTCAGCAGACTCATGTCCCCCCAAGCACCAGATGACATTCCTTAGTTTCACCATTCTTTTCTCCTTGTCCTCCTAACCCACATAGTTGATGCTATATGATTATTCTATCAATAAAAATCGCCAAGACCTTGCTCTCAAGCAGCATCCTACATTATGTAGCCTGCTCCATGACTCCCATGTCTTTGTCAGTGTGGTGTTGCCCAATGCAACAGTGCTTAATAGAAATTTACAAATTAATAAAACCTAAAGATAGTTTGGTAAATAGATTTTATACTGTATATTGAGGACTCTGGGAAGAATGACATACTATTGTCACAAAAACTGTAGATATAAAAGACACAAAATGCAATATAATAATAATAATATAGAATTTACTTTTCATCATAAATGTTCTCAAAGGGTTTTATAAATGTAAATGAATATGCTGAAGCACAGCCTGCTCCAATAAGAACAGAAGTGCACCTTTGATCATACACATTAACACTCTATGACAATTTGGGAAGGTCTGTTTTTTGACTACTGTAATGAACTCCTCAAGGTAAGTATACACTTGAATTACCAAGAGATAGTAGTTTAAAAATAAGCAGGCAAGGTATAACTTAAGCAATGGGAATATTTCAATGAAATGAGGCAATAGTTGATTTTTTTTACAATATTGACTACATGCTCAGTTTGTTCTCACATTGTTTAATTCTGATAATAATAGTGTGAGGTGAGCCCATCATTACCTCCACTTTGTAGTGAGAAAAGAGATGCTTAGAAAGTTTAAAAATCTTCCCTACAGCTAAGGAGACGCTGGATGGCAAATATACTGTGTGTGTGTGTGTGTGTGTGCACGTACATATGGGTGTATATGTATTGACTGAAATATAATCATTTCTATTATTAGTGTGAGAGATTTGAATTGAAATGATCTAATTATAAAATAGATAGGCAACTAAGAATTCAAAATAGTGGAATTTGGCTACCATGCAGCAGTGTACACGGATTTCAACCTGTGACACAAAGGCAATGTTTTCAGAGAGAGAGGGAGGGAAGCAAGAAGAGAGGGAAGGAGAGAGAGGAAGGGAGAGAGAGGAAGGAGATAAGAGCAGAAGGAGTAAAGGAAGGCTAGAGAATGAGCTGCTGAAATCTTGTTGGATCAAGGCAGTTAATAGGAGCTTTACAACAATGAATTTCTCTTATGAAGTCTGATACTTCAATTGTCCAAATACTCCCATTTGAAAAAAAAAAACACTACACTTGGAAAGGGCTTAAGACCTCAGGGCACTGGCTATTGTGTCACACTGCCTGGGTTTGAAGACCCATAAACACCAGCCTTTGAATAGCCTTGGCAAAGTGTTTCACCCTCTCTGAAGATCAACTTCTCATTAGTAAACAAAGGGGGGAATCTCTACTTAAATTTGTGGGGATTAAATAGACTAATAAGCATAAGGAGTTCAACAAATGGTAACCATTTTCATTAACAATGTTAATCATTCTGAAGGATATTCCCCAAGGTTTGCTTAACTTGCACTTATATGTGGTGGCAGTGGAGATCAAAGCAGTGGGTGTCAGAGAAATTCATTGTTGAAAAGCTCCTATTAACATTTTGGTTAAAAATATTTCCTTCAATTTTTTTTTCTTAAAGTATAAGCTGGTAGCTATGAATGCTTCAAATACTGGGTTCTTTATACAGTGATTCTGATGTCTATCTGCTAATCATTTACAGGGTATGTATGGGCATTACCTCGTCCTCTGTGCCAAGTGATAAATGTGGCTGTGCAAATCTCAGTCTCTTTTTCTCATGCACACACACATGCACGCATACACTCCTGAGGAACCAGGGAAAAAAAAAAGACATTCAAAAAAGTAAAGGGTGATGCTCTAGCATTATTTTCTATTCCAAAGCCATAACCCCAAGCCAATCATCAAGTAATTATGACTTGATATAGAACATAAAATATCACTGTTATCTTCTTGTCAATGAACAAAATTCAACTCTGCCATCACTGCAATCAAAACAAAACTAAAACTCCTGTCTATATCTAAAATAAAATCTTGTTGCCTTCTTCCTTTTCCATGCTAGAAATACTACTCTCCTGAATGCCTCAGCTGGGATCCTCCATGTTCTTTCACTGTCTCTCTAGCCAATTAGATAGGAAAAAACAATAATTCTTTCTTTACAATATCTTTCCAGGTAATTCTATTTTTTCTCTTCTCACTGTCATCATCTTAGTCAAAGATATCACATCTGAAACTCATGTGCCCTGCAGCCTTGGAATCTCTACCTCCTGTGCCACTTTATTTTATTCTAGCATTATGTGTGAACCAACGAATCAGCCCATCCTTCAAGCCATCTAAATTGTAAAAGAACATGCTTTTGACTCCTTTATCAAACTACAAATTTCCCCTACAGACATCTAGCCTATCCCTGTATCCACACTTTCAATCAGTAAATGTGAATTTTGGGGTAATGATATACGATGCACAAAATGTTTCTGCAGGTAAATTATTTTACTGTCTTAAGTCAAGTTTTATTTCAAAGGGAATTTAATGAGGATAGTTTGTAAAAGTAAATGCATACAGTTTAAATATTACTAATATAGCACTTCAGAAATTTCATTATTATCAGTCTTTGTAGATAGTAAAACCACAAGTGAACCACACTGTCAAGAGCAAATAGACTGAAACTTTTGAAGTGCATTTGATTGATCTTAAAGGCTTCAGAAGAAATGTTATACCATGATCTGGTTGGTCCGTGGTTAATAGTACTAGATGCGGATTTCTTGCTTTTGGATAGTATGGAATGTTGGGTTTCTTTTTGAGGGCAATTTTTGAAAATTACTTATCTTAGGTAGGCCTATTTTGGACATCTCATATCAATTCCAAAGTGAACTTTAAAACTTGTTATTTTATTTTATTATGTGAAGTAAATTATACATCTCTTGAATTAACATGTAATCTAGTGAAGATTATCCCAAACTATTCTTACTACATGATAATCTGTGTATTTAAATGGGTAATACTATTTAATTTTTTTAAAGATTTATTTATTTATTTGTTTGTTTGTTTGTTTTATTTATACAAGCACTGGGTACAGTCAGAAGTGTGGGAGGGTGAGAGAATTCACCAGAGCCAGAGCGGGGAGCAGAGCAGGCAGAAGGACCGAAGTACACTGCTGAGGGGAGCAGCGGGCAGCAGGAGAGGTCTGCGCGCCATGTGGGACCCTCCTCTGGTGGCCGGTAGCAGCTGGGGATCGAACCGGCGCTGCAGAGGCTGCGGGCAGCTTCGCAACCCAGCGCTCAACTGCTGCGTCACCGGGGAGGCCCTATTTAATTTTTTATTTCAAAAATCTTCTCAGAAATGACTCTTAACCAAGACTTTTTTGAAAAAGAATGAGAAGCATAACAGAAGACTCTCTTCTCCCTGTACATCGAAAACAGCATCATAAGAGATATCATTCTTCCTGTTCCTTTGGGATTATGCAGTGCAAATAACAAACTCTTGTCTCAACAAATGAGAGTATTTAAATAGAGCCTGTTAGTGTAAACTCCTTTAAATTTTGCCATAGATAATTTTGTTCTGTACACGTTGACAAGCTTGGGTTAACTTTCTGTGTTGCTACCTTCATTTAACATAATATTAAATGGCAAATGAGTCAGAGCACAAAGGAGCAAGTATGAGTAATCAATCATTTTCTAAATTTTGCAGAGCAGGTTTTCAGGAAATGGTGGTTATTCTCAATAATTTTTTTACTTAGAAATTATTCTTTAGTGTTTGCTTCGGCAGCACATATACTAAAAAAAGAAATTATTCTTTAAATTCTTCTTATAATGGGCTGTCATTTCACAAATTATATTTACTGTTTATTTTGATATATTTGATGGCTGTTATCATGATCTGCAATGCTTTTTTTTTAAAAAAGATTTATTTATTTATTTATTTATTTATACAAGAACCAGGGTACAGGCCAGATGCATGGGAGGGTAAGAGGATTCACCAGAGACAGAGTGGGGAACAGAACAGGCAGACTGACGAAATACACTGCTGAGGGGAACAACAGGTGAGACAGGAGAGGTCTGCTTCACCATGTGGGACCCTCGCCGGCTGGCCGGGATTGAACCTGCGCTGCAAAGGCTGCGGACGGCTTCACAGCACTGCGCTCAACTGCCTGCACCACCAGGGGAGGCCCTTGCAATGCTTTCTAAAGTAATGAAATGATCCAAATGGGATGCTGGGGTAGGGACTGTGTGTACAGTGTCAGAAGACTATAAAACATCACAGAGTTGTGAAGGTTAAATGAAATAGTATTCAACAAGGACTAGGATTGCTTTGAACACAATAAACATTCAGTAAAGGTTACTTGTTATTCTTGGTTATTATTACTAAAGCTATGTCTGACTTTTGTTTTAGTTCTAGACAATCTTGCATTAAGTAAATTTCTTCTTTCTTTGTCTTAATGAATACTATCTGAATCAGTATTATTCACATATTTGAACATTTCAAAAATATGCTTGTGCATGTAGATATAAATACATAAGCATTTTGTTCTTATTTTTTTAAAAATTTGCTATGATTATTGCCCTCTTGATGGAGTTTGTGAATCCATTGCCTGAGTCAGGTGTCTGGTTCACATATGGGGAAGGCCCGTGGACTCCACATCACTGGCCGCTTCCTCAAAGGGGCTCTGCTTATTACCCCTCATACACGCATAGGGAGTCACATGTCACTTCTACAGAAGACCTCAGCTTTGGGATGGAAGTTCAGAAACCAAAATATGGGGCATGCAAGCCTCACTCCGTACATTACATCAGGTTATGGCAAGAATCTGTCACTTTTGAATATGTAAAGAGAAAATTCCAGATCCACAGAAGTTTGGCATTATGTTCCCTGAGCCAATTACTAGTCTCAGAATCTCTGAATTAGGAAAACCTTAAAACAACTTCAGACTAGTTATGGAATCCATGGTTAATCCTGTACTCCTGACAAGGAGGGACTACGAGGATGATGGCTTTTCCCAGAGCAGTCAGATCTAGTGTCTGCATTCATTCCTAGGCCCAGAGCTATCAAAAGCCCAACTTATTGATAACAGGGAAGACATGTTCATTATTAAGAAATTATTCTTAAGACAGTCTGATTTGCTTCATTATTAGAGATTTAGGCCAAAAAGTTTTTGACAATGAAGACCCTCCATCACTAGAATATGTTAGGGAAAAAAGTTTGGAGTGCCTTTCTATACTAGGTCAGTTCTCATTAGTGGTTAGGACAGACTATCTAGACATGGAACAGAAAAAGAACTAATTTAGCAACATGAAATACATAAAAGTTTTATAAGGAAATTAAAAAGTTTGTCCCACAGAGGAAATCAGTCCCTGTGTGTGTGGGTGGAGAGACAGTTGGGAACGTAGGAACAAAGCCAAAAAGTTGGGAACGTAGGAACAAAGCCACTGCAGCATCAGAAAAGAGGGAGGGAAAGTGGGCAGAAAACAGCCCATCCCCATTAGCAATGGAGGCATAGGAAACAGAGAACTTGTGGTTGATTCACAACCAGGTTACTCTGAAAACTGCTCTCTACATGGGAGGAAGGTAGGGAACATTTCCTTCATTGCTTGACTTTCAGATCATTGAAAAATATAGTTTTATCTTCCTCCCTCACCCCATTTCCACCCCCACCTTCTGCTCTTCTCTTTCCCTCTCTCTCTTTGGCTATCTCTCTTCTTTCCTGATCAAAATGTTGCCTGAATGAATGGAATTCGTTTAGTATAATATGGTATAGATAGAAGAAAGAGGAATAAAGATGTGAGAAAGCATGTATTTCTTCTTGTCTACATTTATGACAGAGCAATTAAATATACACTCAGTGAACACTGTTCATGAACAGTATTGTGCTAGTTCTGGAAGACAAAGATAAATTTTAATCCTGTGAAAATAGTTGAATGAGGGTGGTGCTGGGGTTAAAGTCTCAGCACTATAAAGCTATTGCCAGCCACTGTAACATGAGTTTAATCCCCGGCCAGGGAGGTGACCTACATGGCACAGCAGACCTCTCCAGTCTCATCCACTGTTCCCCTTAGCAGTGTATTTCAGTAGATCTGCCTAATCTGCTCCCCACTATGTCTCTGGTGAATCCTCTCACCTCCTATACCTCTGGCCTACACCCCAGTTCTTGTGTATGCATAAATAAATCTTTAAAAAGTAAATAAAAAATAAAATAGCCAAATGAATAAAGCCAGTCCATGTGTGTTAGAGATTATATCCTCTGCCTTCTCAAACATTGTTGATTCAGAAATTTCACATTTCTCTCTTATTTCCTCTTTCTCTACCCTTCCTTCTGGATCATTCCCATTGGCACACAAACATTCTTTCATCTGAAAGCAAACAGGGAAACAAAGCAACCATTAAATTCCTTTGAACCCACTTCTTCCAACCCCATTTTCAACCAATATCTCTGTTCTCTATAGCAAAATTTTATCTCCAGTTCAGACTTCTCTCCCATTCTAATTCAAGTACATGAATGTCTTTTTAATATATCTACTAGGATGATGAAGAGACTTTTCTAACTCATTTCGTCCCAAACAGAATGTTGATAGTGTCAAATCTACTGCATCCAATTTTTTTCTTATATCAGTTAATAAAAGTCTATCCTGTCAGTTGCTTAGAAAAAAGTCCTAACCATCATTTTTCAGTTCTCTTTCTCAAATTCCTTTTTACTTTAAATTCTATGTAATTTCAGAATCCAACAACATTTTACCATCTGAAATCCCAGTGCCCTGGTCTGAGCAGCCACCATCTCACTGACTTATTAGAGTAGCCACCTAACAAGCTTCTCATCCTCGTGTCCTTAGAGGCCGTTCTCAACACAGCAGTCAGAGTGATCCTTCTAAACTACAAATGAGAGCTTGTCTATCTTCTACTTGATGCCCTGACGTGAATTCTCATCTCACGTTGAGTAAACGCCAAATACTATCAGTCCCTCTCCAACCTTTTCACTTCTGCTCTTCCTTCCCTCACTGTACTCCAGCCAGCAGCTTTCTTATTCTTCCAAAATGCCAGGGAACTTCACCATGATCATGGGATCATGACATCTTTCTGGATGTTCTTTTCCTAAGTATGCCCAAGGCTAACTCCTCCACCTCCTGCCTTTGTGTGTGTGTGTGTGTGTGTGTGTTTTTATTTTTGCTGGTATCTTATCTTTTCTTTCTTCTGTTTTTTGCAAGAAAAATACCCAACAACTTTATTTTTAAATAATCTTAATTACTTACTAATGGGATGGATATGTTTATCTGTTGGAGACCTTGCAGATTTTCAAATTTTGCGGCCAGATTGAATATTGCTCCCTCATTTCTTTCTACTACTTTATAAAATTGAGGCACGATGGTCTAAAATACTCTATGACTTAGAGGTGTAAGTTCATACCTCCTTTAATGTTACCACGCCACAACCACCACCACAGCACCCATAGTCCTCCACCATAGCCCATAGTACATTGTGTCTCCTCCCTACTTGGAATCTCACCTTTTAAACAACCTTCACTTGTCCACAACATAAAATTGCAACCTGCTCATCTAGTACTCCAGAGCCCTCTATACGCTTCCATTTTTTCTGTAATACTTGTGACATTTTCACGCTGCCTGTGATCTATTTAGTTGGAATACTATTATTTATTATTTATGCCTCTTGACTAGAATGCAAATGACTCAAAGAGTGGGATTCTCACCTGTTTTCTCACTGATTACTTTTAAGCACTTCGACCATCACCTGACACATAGTAAAAGCTCAGTCATTACCTACTGAATTAGTAGATTCCTATCTTCAAAGAGCTTACATGCTAATGGGAAAACAGGAACAGGCACACTTGGTGTGTTCAGAGTGCTTTGAAAACACCAAAAAGAGTAATTTGCCACATTGGTAGGTGAGAGAATTGGTAAAAGCTACATAAAAAAAAAATCCAATGGATTTTGGCATTAAACCTTCGGAGTGAAAGCTAGATAAAACTGAAAAGCAGAACCAGAAGCACAAGAAAAGGGTACAACATTCAAAGTAGAGTGTTCGGTATGTAAAGGGCACAAGGTTATGCAGTTATTAAATATGCTTAATAATATATTAACTATATGTGAGATGGGCCCAAAATTCCGAAACTTAAGAATTTAGATCCTCTGCTACCTTTATTTTCTGCCCTCACTCCACTGAAACCCTGCTCCTATCATCTTTTCTGTTTGTTTCCTTGCTCTGCTCTGATGCTGGACTTTGTTATATTGACTGGTGATACCTGCATTCCTGTACTAAAGAAGTATAGGGAAATGAGATAAGATAAGGAAGGCAACCAAGAGGGAAAGACCCAGAAAGGTGAATAAGGTTGGTGGAGTTGGTAGGGATAGAGGCAAAAGAGGGAGGGTATGGGGAGGCTTTGGGCAGCTGCTACTAAGACTAGAATTTCAAACTGGTCCAACCACTATGGAAAGCTGTATGGAGATTCCTCAACCTACTAAAGATAGAGCTCCCATATGATCCAGCAATTCCACTCCTAGGTATTTACCCAAAGGACACAGAAACATCAATTCCAAAGAGCACCTGCACCCCTATAATTATAGCAGCACTATTTACAATAGCTAAGCTTTGGAAACAGCCCAAATGCCCAAAAATAGATGACTGGATCAAGAAAATGTGGTACATATACACCATGGAATATTACTCAGCATTCAAAAAAAGATAAACACATGCAATTTGCAGCAACATGGATGGAGCTGGAAGGGATCATGCTCAGCGAAATAAGCCAGAAAGAAAAAGAAAAATACCGGATGGTCTCACTCATAGTAGGAATCTAGAAAATCTAAATAAGGGACCAGGAAAAAGAATAACTATAAGAAAGAAAAAATCAAAATCAACAAACAACTATGAACCACAGACACACTGGGGGGGGGGCGGGGAAAGGAGAGATTGGGGTCATAATAAGGGGATTGCAAATGTATGGGGAATATAAAAATAAAATTTTTAAAAAAGGCTAGAATTTCAGAAAGGAAATTTTTCTCTGCATTATGCAAATTGGTTTCTTTCTCCATCAGGAACATTAGCAAAGAATAATGTGGCAGTCACTGCTTTTTGAAGTAAATTTGTATTGGTTTTCAATAAGTCACCCATAAGCACTCTTAAAAGAAATGAGAGTTGATTTAGAATTGGAATTGACAGGTCAGTTGACTTAGAAGATCAGGTTCAAAATGACTCCCTTTGAGCCAGAGACTTTGGGTAAAGATGCTCTACTTGCCCAGAAAAGGAACTCAGCAGCCAATGTGAGCCACTGGAAGGTTCTTAAAGTGATATGTCCAGATCTGAACACACTGAATCTGAAGGGCTAAAGGATATTCCAAAGAGATGCCCACTGAGACACTGGAATACAAATCTAAAGCTTAGGAGGGTTGTAAATCGACATTTTCATGGCCAATGCCAGGTATAAAGACCGTGGGCATGAGTGTGATTGTCTGGGGATAGTGTGGAGAAGGAAATAAGAAACCCAAGAGGACCAGGAAAAAGTTGAAGCAAGGGGGAAAAAAGAGAGAGCAGTATAAAAATGAAAGGAGACCTGGGATTTGTGTCATAGAAACTAAGACAAGTTTTAAGATCATATCTGACTCTTACACACACACACACACACACACACACTCTCTCTCACACACACACACTCTCTCACACACACACACAATCTCAATCTCTCAAGTTTTACCCCCCTCCTCCCTCCTCTTTTGATCGCTCTCCATTTGATCACACTTTTGATCAAATGAGGTTTGTAGTCCCAGTAGTCAAGGCTGTGACAGACCATGTCCCACTTTTCCTACACACCAATAATTCCTCGCTAACATTTAGCCCTCTCCATAAATGCAGATCCTTAGTAGGGATGAAAGATAATAATTACAATTAAAACTAACCTTTGATGGGCCTCCCTGGTGGCACAAGGGGTTATGACACAGCATTATAAAGCTATCCACAACCACTGCAGCATGAGTTCGATCCCTGGCCAGGGATGTGACCCACAAGACTCAGCAGACCTCTCCTGACTCACCCGCTGTTCCCCTCAGCAGCACATTTCAGTACATCTACCTGTTCTGCTCCCCACTCTGTCTCTGGTGAATCCTCTCATCCCCCACACCTCTGGCCTGTACCCCAATTCTTGTATGCATAAATAAATAAATCTTTTATAAAAAACGAACCTTTGTTAAGGAGCAGTTACTAAGCTTTTACATAGAGTGTCTCATCTATTCCTCATAACAAATCAATTTGGCTTTCAAAATTATTATTAAATATGTGAAAACTTAGACAAGTCCAAGAGTCACAGATTGGAACAAGTGATCAAGTTGGGATTTCTATCTGAACATTTTATCCGCTTGATCCCTGCTTTGCATTCCACCTCAGTGAGTTGCTATATTTCAACTACTCCACTGGATGAGAAAGATTAAAAATCTCACTTAAAATATTCTCTTCGTAAGAAAGTTGGAAGATCTAAAACAAAAATTTTAAATCTATGGTGATAGAAGGCAACGTTGGTAATTAAGAACAAACCTGAGTGTAATAAAAGAAATTTTAAAACATGCATAGATTACAAAGGGACTATAGTAATATAAATAATCCCAAGTGTTGGAGAATATTTATTTATTTTATTGGAGACATAGAATTAAAATATTTGAAAAGCACTCAAAAAGAAAAGCTGGTCTTCATTCCTATCCTGTAGATCATTTTTGAACACACAGCTGCCTCACTTCCCCTTGTAAAACCCCTAATCCAGATAAATGTTTAGTCATTTTCACTTTATCAGAGAATGTCAAAGTACCTGCACTTAAGCCTTCACTGCATGTCCAAAAAAGGATCACATTTCCGTGTTCTGCAGGCTATTTCTGATAGCGAACTCTTCAGATACATGATCTAAGTCTGTTTTTAGAAGAACATTTTTCAGTTTAAATAGATTAAAAGTAATTTAACTTCATCTGTTACTAAAGATTCTGATTTTTTTTTTTTTAACACCCAAACTGCTCTCCAGCCATAAGATTTCTACCTTTCAAACTGAGTTGTGGATTTAGGGTATTTTTAAATATATTTGTTACTAAACATGGCCACTTTAATGGGGTAAAACAAACTGGTGGGAAGGTCAGTTATTATAAAATCCTCTATTTTCTGCATCACAAGATGTTTAAAAGTAGCTCTGCTTTTTTTGCTGTAGAAAATATGGTAAAAGAGTTTTCGTTACATGTCAAATATAAGAGAAATAGATTAACACAGAATTTCGCTGTATTTTAAACCCACTATTCTCTTAACTTCCACTTTTTTACCTCCTTACTAAGCCAAAATAATTTTTCAAAACTCACTTGTAAAAATCCAATAGAAGAATGGAAAAGAAAAATGCCACCCTCTCTTGCACTCTATTACTCAAATCTAACTGAAAGCAGATGAACAAAGGCTGAGTGACATTCTGTCCTTGTCATCATGGGTGGGTGGCAGAATGGGGGGCATATTTGCTCTAAGTCAAGAACTCAGTTTCATTTGGGGGTGTTTTTAATAAGTAATTGTGTAACTTTGGATTGTGTGACCTTGATTATACAAGGTAGAGAAATAGAATTATCTATTCATTTCACAAACATGTTTACCTGCTATATATCAACTATATCTAAGTGAGTTTTCAGCTCCATTTGGTAGCTGGTAAGTCTGTATCTGTACTACTTGTCTTTCACAGAGAAATAATTTTGTTTCTCAGGCTCAGCCTTTCCCACTGTCAGATAGTCCTATTATCTAAGTTCTATTGCTGACAAATAACAAAAGCAGTATTAATATTTCCCAGAATAAGCCTTTTCCAGTGAGCAAAATAAATGACAAAAATGAACACTTTAAATTACCACAAGTGTATTTCTTAAAGTTCTGTCTTTCCTCATACTTCTTTATATCTGCTATAATGAGGAAAACAAAAATGGATGTTACAAGGACCACAACAGAAACTTTTAGAACACAGAATTATTAAGCATGTTAAGCAGGTATATTCATACCTCTTTGTATTAAGTTGGAAAGTTATTGAATTTTTCACTTACAAAAAAATCAGAACCAGGAGAAAATTTACAATGTGAAATTTTCATAAAGAGATTACTACAGGGACTGTGAAACCATGGACATGCTGAAACAAAACACAAGATAAAAAAATTAGTGAATTAGGTAGATCTATTCTACTTAAATATAAGAGGAAAAGGGTTTGAACTAAACACTGATTAATGCAAGTAGATGATTGGTAAGAAAAGATATCTATGTGATTCTACTGGTTTGGTATTGTTTTATAATAACTTACAGTGTCCTAGTGGAATTTTTTAAATTGAATTCTGTTATCACAGAATAAGCACAACTGAATGGGAAACTATGGCTTTCTTGATCTCAATTAGTCAATGGCTTTGAACTAAGTTTCTACTGAGTGGCAATTGCTCCAACTCAAGAAAAGTGAAATAACCAAGAAGAAAGAATAGTACCAAGAGTTTCTGATTCCACAGCTCTAAACTTGTAAAATACAAAGATGAAGTCTCCTTTCAGTCACTGTGTCAGATCTTTGTTTTCTTTTCAGTTTCAACCTTTACTCTGAGCGCACAACACCTGTATTCTTAGATTTCCCTCAGAGAACTTTGGGTTAAAGTATTGTCATAACTTATTTCTAATGTGGTTTGCTCAAGCAAGGAATATTGGTTAGAAGGCTCATCACAGTAAATGTGTTAGAAATTAGGTTGCTGTTCTGGACATACTTTAATGATTTACAATGTTCCTGTGACTGTGGACTAAAACATTAGGCCAGTCCAATTCACCATATTTGATCTACATGTCCAAATTGTTGGACAGTCACCCATAAGGATTAACCTTCCTTTCAAACAATGGAACAGGCCTCTACCTAAAGGAATTGTGGAGTGTTACAAACCTACAAAGCCAAATATTTGTGGAAAGTGAATTAATCATCAGAATATAGTCTTTTTCTTATTCTAACAGAATGAGAATCTAGTCATCATGAGGAAGACTACCAATATTTTCAAGATTCAAATGTGGACAGTTTCACACATTTTTATAAATACTGGGTTACTAGACTATTTCCCTTGCTAGACTGGAAATTTCCAAAAATCAGTGGTTACCTTCTTGATCTATTCTCAGCGCCTATATTGCCTGATACAGAATTAGTGACCCTTAAATGTTAAATGAAAGTTATTTTTGGGATAGTTTTGTGGATAACATTGGAAGAGCTTTAGTCAATGGTCAAAATAGAGGAGGATTCTAAAATGTCCCTTTTTAGCAAAATTTAAGTTTTTCATTTTTCTGTATCAGCAGGTACAAGACATGCCAGCAGAGGGCAGTGTGACAGATTATGGAACAATAGTTTCATGGAGGATTTGACTACAAAAGATACTGGGATAGCAAGGGAATGTTGGTGGGTGAGACCTTTGGTTATTTTCATTTGCCTGGTACAGAATATATAGAGTTCACTCATTTTTCTTAAAAAATAGTTTTGAGACATTTGATGCTTATATGCTTTCATATATTCTCCAGGATGCTTAAGAAAGATTGAACCCCTAGTTAGTGGTTGATGCCTAAGCAAAGTGGAGGACAGCACTTTTCCAAGTGACATCAAGACCCTCAAGACTATAACATGCACAACAAATAACCATCACAAAATAACATATTAGAATATGACTTTTTAACAGAAAGCATTCCCTAGGTTATAAAGAAAGAAAATATGCTATGAAAAAAGGGACCAAATAGTACCTGTTACTTTCAACAATCCTGAGCAAGTTAATATATTTCTGACAAGGTGGAAGACAAAGGGCACTTATTTTCCCTACCATGAACATCAGGAGGCATTATCATTATTATTGAAAAGAGGGAAGAAAAATCAAATTATTGCTATAGTTCATCATCAAAATGCTATATGCCCATTAGCTTTCTAGAACATGAGAAAATATTTTGACCATTGTTTTTTTGAACAAAGTACCAAGGTCGTTTTGAAAACAACTATGTCCTCAAAAGTATTATTAATTTATAACAACTTTGATGATTATGCTTTTTCCTTTTCAAACCATCTCATTTTAATAATTATACACATGTTTAAAAATGTGAAATTTTGGAGACAATGTATCTTTTAGAACACTGCTCATTATCCTCAATGCAATAAACACTAATTTCTAATCTACAGTGTGTTATGCACTTGACTAGTTTCATTTTATTCCTGTCCTCAAGGAGCTCTGTCTAGTTTTTTAACGCCTATAACGAGCAGGCAGAAAATAGAAGTTTAGCTGATAGATTGTCACTTTCTTCCTTCCTCAAGATTTTATTGTCCCTGGCACTTTAAAAAAAAATAATTTCAGCAGTGTGTATTGATTCATTGCGAGGGGTCTAGACTGCTAAGGACATAAAAGGAGTTTAGTACTTATTCAGGATTAGGAAAATTCTGTGAACTTGGGGGATAAGAATTAGGAGATATAGAGTCTAAATTTGATTCACCCTACTATTAAGAATATACCACAATGGTTAGTTTTACTTGTCAACTTGACTGGGCAATAGGTTACCCACATATTTAGTCAAATATAATTCTGGTGTGTCTGCGAGGATGTTTTTGGATGAGACTAACATTTGAATCAGGAGACTGAGTAAATCTGCTTTCTCTCACTAATAAGTGTGGGCTTCATCTAATCAATTGAAGGTCTAAATAAAATGAAAAGACTAAATGACACAAATAAGAGGGGACTCCTCTCCCCCCCCCCAGAGAGAGACACACACACTCGAATGTATATAATCTCTCTTATATAATCTATTTATGTACATATATGTATGTATGCATATAAATATATGGATCCTACCGGTTTATTTTCTCTGGAAAACCCTGACTAATACATAAATCTAGGCTGAGACTAGAGGAATTAGGCCATTCATTACCTACCCAAGAATTCAGCATTCCATTTTCAGATCAAAATTGAGAAATGCAATGACTTAGGAAAAATAGAATGGCGTTTTCTTCACATAATCATCATAATGTACCTACTTTAATAATTGAGAATGTCATGTACCAAAAACCCAAATCAATCTCCAGAATTCATCAATAAAATATAAAGGAAATTTTTTCTCTATTAAAAAAAGGATTTGAAATGAAGTCAATATAGTTTTAGGAGTTCTGTTTCATATTTTTTTTAAACTAACAGATTATTTTTAACAGGTTGATGTTTTTACTTTTTTGTTTAATACAGAGATAAAGAGCACTGATAGTTTATATCAAAGAAATGGAGAAGCTGGCGAACTGAATGTATTCCATAAAATTTGTCAGTTTCCCAAAAGTGACGATGTTTCAAAGGTAGTTATAACCATAAATAACCTAGACCCCCAAAATCATGTTGCAAAAAGCAGAATTTTGGCTTAACACACTAAGAAACAAGTGTATGTATATGTGTGTGTGTGTGTGTATACTATAGTGTGTTTTTATACAAACAAAGGTGTTGAAAACAAGTTTCTCCTTCAGCAATATCTTTAAAGAGTAACTGAAGACACAGAATATGTATGTTAGCACTTACATATTGTGTTTGTTACTGGAAAGGCCACAATAATTTATTCTTGTTTCTGAGAGCACTAGTTTTCTAAAACTTTTATTGACAAGCCAAGGTACTCCAGCAGTCTATTAGACAACACAATACCTGCCAACATTTTCTGACCCTGAAGACTATCCATAGGTGAAAGAAGCTGTCAGATGAGTTCTGGCACTACATAGACTTGGATCTTATTCCTGGCTCTGTTATCTGCACTCTGTGTGCCTGAGCAGACTTCCTAACCTCTCTAACCCACCTCTGTAATGGACTCCTAATATTACTTTGCTCACAGAGTTGTTATGAGATGGGATAATACAATTTACATATTTAGCATAGGACTGCATACCTGGTAAGTATTCAAAACGATCACAGCCTTATTTGCAAAATGAAGCTTACATGTAGCAACAATTAGACAACACAACATAATTTGTGTCACAGTATATGGTGTTCCCCAACATCTTCTTGCTCCAGAAGTCACATATCATATGCTCAATGCTACTGACACTTATTTAGTATTTTTTTAAAGATTTATTTATTTTCATACAAGAGCTGGGATACAGGCCAGAGGCTTGTGGTAGGGTGAGAGTATTCACTAGAGACAGAGTGGGGAGCAGAACAGGCAGATGACTGAAACACACTGCTGAGGAGAGCAGCGGGCGTGACAGGAGAGGTCTGCTACATTATGTGGGAATCTCCCTGGCCAGCCAGGAATCAAACCCACCCTGCAGAGGCTGCAGACAGCTTCACAGAGCTGTGATCAACTCACTGTGCCACCAGGGAGGCCCTATTTAGTATTTTTAATTGACAAATTTAGCTTTGTCATAAACAATATTTGTGAAGTTTTAAATTTAATGTGCTGTTTGAATTTTTTCCCCAATAAACAAGAAAATATAAAAAAATTCTTGTCTGTGTATCTCTTAGAATCAGCTTGTGATTCCCCAATGAATCACATGGAATAAAAGAAAGACAAGTATGTGGCTGTAAAGTAAAATAGATAAAGATGACTGAGGAAGACTTTCTAGAGGAGGCATATTTAAGCAGGGGTTTAAGGATGAATAAAGTCAGAAGACTCATAGAAGAAAGTTTTTTTAAATCACCAGGTCAATTAGATTTTCATGTATTAATGAGGAGGGTGATGATGCTTGTTGGTGAACTTGAGTTGAGGTCCTGTAGCTGATCAAAAAGACACCAACCTAAGTGAAAAATTGCCACTTTACGCTGTATTTTTATATGAACTTACAGAAAATTAAAAAGAAAACATAGAGAACACCAAATTATTTGTATCAATGCTCTCCAATTCTGCCACTTTCTGAATGTGTGCTCTGGACAAGTTACTTTCTCTAAGACTTTGTTTCCTCACTTGATAAGTGGGGATAATACTTGCTTTCAAAGGTCATTGTGAGGGTGAAACTGAGATAACATGTGTAGTGTTTCTCATTGTGCTTTCAAGTTCTCAATAAATGACAGCTATAATTAGAATAATGATTCTGATGATTTATCACAGTAGTACCTACAAGTTTGAACAAATGACTACTAAGAAAAAATATAATGGGGGGTTTTGAAAATGGCAAAAGAAATATTCCTATGACTGTTTTCAGGTACTTGGAGATGAAAGTAAGAAATTCTGTTGGAAAATAATAGATTATGCAATTGAGTGTGTTTGTATTTGCTTTCCACCCTGAGGATTAAATTTGTTGTTATTCCAGGAAGCAAGATGTGTAAGGAGAGAGGTGTGGCTCTCCATACTTCTAAGAAATTGGTAAATCTCCAAGAAATATAGATGATGACTCACATGAGTTCTAGGCACAATTTCTGGTGGACAAAATTACCATTTCTGCTTCTATTTTCTAGCTATGGTAAAAACAGCAGTCAGATCCAAAACTTGGTATTGCATAATTTTCAAAAAAATACCATAAACATGAAAATTCACTTCAAGGAAATTGATCAAAACCAAGAGTATAAGGCTTTAAAGTCTGAGGAAATCCACACTTGCAAAGATGGTTTCATAGAATAAAGAGTATTTTACTAATGTTAAGCAAAAACAGTGTCTTATCATTTCCATATCTCTATGAAGAACTCAAAATATTTTATTTTTATAAAGGCCTTTAGTATTCCTGCAAGACAGATATGAGGACAATACTCCAGTTTTGCAAAGGGGAGCAATTATGTAATTTTCTGCAATCTTTACCTCCCTTCAGAGTCTAATGTTTGAGAAATATGTTGCCTATAGCAACTATTTAAGTCTCAGTGATTTAAAATATTCACCAGCAGGGCATGGACAAAGGACTGTCACCAAAAGCCAGGTCGCAGCAACTTTGTGGTCTTCCAGTGAATATCACCATTTCAGAGTGTTTAAAAATATCACACAAAGAGGGATCCCCCACAATTCAGTCCCTTCTTAGCCCTCTGAAGTGGGGATGTGACTGGTTAAGTTGAAATACTGAGTATTCTCAGTCTTGCCTGAAAATTCTTTCAAAATGGGACCTTCTCATGGACATCCTGGAAAGTTTTTTTTCTAACCTGGACTTTGAGATCCTAGTCTCTGAAACAGCACTGTGTTTGCAGATAGTAGCATGATGAGGAAAGGAGCCATTAAGCTATGTAAGTCAAAATTACAGGAATATAATCAGAGGGGGGAAAAAAAAAACTCATCCTGATTCATCTCACTGATGAGGAGGCATTATCCCCTACTAGTAGCAATTTTGTGGGTAGCAGTGGAATGGATAGCTAGTTGTGGGAGTGAGTTGAGGCTGACTCTACCTTCCACAAACAAATTCAGAGTGTACTGTTTTTGAATTATGAGTAAAAAGACAGTCCTTACTCCCCCCGCTTATTGTGAATCTTTCACATAGATGCCCAAAGGGTAGAATTCTAGGCACACAGCAGCCTTGACAGGTGGGTTGTCAGTAACCAAAGCGGGAGACTACTGATCATCAGTCAGGATGCTTTTTATTACTGCAACAGGGACAAAGAAGAGGAAACCAAGTCTATTGCCAGTGGGAGCCACATATTTGTCCCTAGACAGACACAAACTTACAGAAAGACAGGGAAGCAGGGCCCCAAATCTTTTTACCTTTTTTGTTGTATCTCTTTGAAAATTTCATCTTTCCTTTTCCTAAAATCTCTGTGGGATCTATTGTTTAGAATTTGTATACATTCTCTCAAATTGTATTGCCAGTTTCCCTTTTATGTGCCTTCTCTTTCACCTTCTCTTTTGTTAAAAGTTATTTTGGAGGAGTGTAATTTTATTTATTTTTCATTATATTTATTTATCATCAAGGCAATTTTGGTTTATAATACTGCATTCAGAGGTATAGTTTTACATCTCTTCATATCCATGTTACCACACTCGCCACCAAAGCACTCATAATCCTCCACTATAGTCTATTGTATCCTCTTTCCTCTAAGTTCCCTGAGCCCCTTTCAGTTCCAAGCCTCATTTCTCTAGTGAGATTTCTAGGGTTTTTTTTGGTTTACTTTTGTATGTTTATTTGCTTCTTTATATTCTACATGCAAGTGAAATCATCCAGCATTTGTACTTCTTCTGACATTCTGCTTGGCATAATCCTCTCCAGTTCCACCTATGTCACAACATCAAGATTTCACTTTCTCTAAATAGTTGAGAAATTCTATCATGCATGTATACACATCTTCTTAATCTACTTATCTGTCTTTGGACATAGAGGTTATTTCCACAACTTGACCACTGTAAATAATGCTACAATGAACATAGGTATACATATATATACATAGGTATACATAGGTATACATATATAGCTTCAATGAATGTTTTTGCATTCTTCAGGTAGATATCTAGGAGGGAAAATGCTCAATAATATGGTAGATCTATTTTCAATGTTTTGAGAGACTTCCAAACTTCCCATGAAAAGTTTACATAGGGGATGAACCAGTCTACATTTCCACCAACAGTACAAAAGGGATCCTGTTTCTTCATATACTTGCTAACATTTGTTGTTTCTGCTCTTTTTGATATGGGCCTTTCTCATAGATGGAAAGCAGTATTTAATTGCTGTTTTAAAAAAAAATTGCAGATCAAAGTAAAAGTGATCAATACCACCTGGTGATAATCAACTGTATAGTCACATAATTTGAACTTTTATGAACAAGAGTCATTTGCATTACTACTGCTCTTCTACCTAACATAGTAGGAACCAGTTATAAAATAGTTCAATGACAATGAAAACTGAAGAAAATACACACTAAGAATTCTTTTTGCCCAGTAAAAACAGTTTCATACTTTATCTTGACATTTTTCCTCCTTTCTCTCCAAAGTAAGTTATTTTTAACATTTGAAGTGTTAGAACTTTAAAAATTGGACAATAATGGATAATAGACAATATAGAAAATCAGGAGATAAGTTGAAACTGAATATTGAGCATCACTTGACTTTGATTATGAGCTCCCAGTCATTAGTAGCAAAGAGATTTTCTCATGGCCAATTTTTCCTCAGAGAAAGGTCATCTTCATCAAAATCTGCTCTTCTCTCCATGTAGATATTTTCTCTCTCATTTATTAGGAGGTCAACCTCTTTCCCTTTCTAATTCAGACAAGCTCTAAGAATTATCTAAGAATCTATTAGATAAAGACTATTTTTCTATCTAAGTGATAGATAAAGACTATTTTTCTATTTTCTATTTAACTGCCTCTCTAGGACAGTCTGTCCAAAACTGTCAGCTTTGATAATTAGCATATTTTTATTGTGCTGACTCAAGCATTTAAGCTCTTAGGAACTATCTTTGGGATTTCCAACACTTAGCACACAGTCAGTCTTCGACAAAACCATGTGATTTTACAACTTAAGTCAACAAAAATCATAAGAGTTCACCTTAAACTCAGAAGCCTTCCCTCTTAATCTTTGGCCCTTGGTTTTCCACATTAAACCCTCATCATGCTTATGACTCCTTCTCAGTCTTGTAAAGGGTAGATTGTTCTTACCAAGGAGAACTTAGTTCTGATTAATGTGAAAAAGACAGCTTCTTCTTCTCCCATCTCATGTACACTTTCACTAGCCCATCTCTCCCTCCACCCTCACTCCTGTGGGTGAGTATGGGTTAGATATGAAGTCAGACTGAAATAGTGACAATCAGAAGGCTAGAAAACAATTCAAACACAATGGTACTTTAAATCATTGCTAGTTGATGTAGTTCCAGAATGTAATAAGCTAAACACTCAACCTTGTTATTGCAAAAGTTGAGCTTTCTATTTTTACAAAGAAATCAAAACTCACTTAAGATGAATTTGTTTACAAGACAATTGTAGCAAGCACAGAGACATAGTTGGTAGGAAGGCCAAAGAAATACCTGATAAGAAAAGTGACAAGGAACCAAGGAATGAGTGCATTTGTACCCAGGTTGTAAAAGAACATGCCTTCATTTTTTTAATGCTTTTTTTTGGTGTCACAAACTCTACTGCCTACTGGGCAGAGGGGTAGGCAGAAAAGTTATGTAGGGCTGGGGAAAGGAATTTGCACAGATTGTATAAGTAATGGGATGACAGCATTATAACCTGCAGGGTAAATATCTCCCATGGCTAGTACTTGGTGATATATGGTCTACAACTTGGGACTAAACATTCCAGGGTGTCTCTAGGTTTTCATGAATTTTCTGAAGGAAGAAAAGGAGAGGGGTCCTATGTCCTAGGAATCTTCATCTACATTTAATCTCCATGAATTTTTTTAGGAAGCATTCTTGGCTTCAATTTTCAGATAATAAAATGTTAACTCATAAAAGTTAAATAGCATGCTGAAGGGCATATTACTAATACCCTAGCTTGGAGTACAGGTTTCGGTGACTTCCAAGTCTTATATTTCATTCTATGCTATAGTTAGGAGATTGGCCAAAAAGGATATAATCTCATTGTGTTATAGGAACTTTAGGGCATGAAATTATAGAGTTGAAAGAACAATAAATAATAATTACAGTTCTTATATCCTATCAATATTAAGGGATTTCTTACATCATTTCTTTTCACTTATTCAGTGACCTGACCTGTGCTCCATTCCATGTCTCAACAAACGTCAATCCTTCATGCCTCCTCCCTCAAACACATGCACACACAATTTCTGTGGTACTTTGGATTCCTCCTGACCAGTTCTATTTCCCTAGTTATATGATAACCTCTTTGAATGGACTATCTAAAGGTTTGGTGTGTAGTACCTTCTATGCAGTAGCCAGCACAGGGCCTCACTCAGAGTGTATAATCAATGCATGCTGATACTCATTGGTTAAAGTTAGAATATTAACAAAGGACAAAAGTCTTTGAAATGCCTTCTGTGTAACACGTTAGATAAAAACCTAAATAGAAATTTAAAAGTTGCCCCAATATTGGTCAGATTCAACAATGTATAAAATTGATTTTGGAGCCACTATCCAAATCTCAAGGATGAGGATAAAGCATTTTAATAAATTTCCCACTATATTGCTTCTCAGAACATTTAGTCAGAGGCTCTCAGAGTTATTCTGTACCTTCCTAGCCCCAACTATCCTCACAGTTCCATCCACCAAGACACGGGTAGGCCCTGGCAATGCATAACTTTTCAGCTCCATATCCTCTCTGCAACTGCAGAGCTCAGATCTAAAATGCACAGGGTGAACCCCAGGTACTACTAATTCAGTAAGACTGGATGATGTACTCATCAGTCACAAAATGACAAATAACAGATAATAAATGAAGTGGGCAGACCTGCACTTGCTCTCCACTGGTTCCATAACGAGACTCATCTAAAGTGGCAGATGTGACATTTAGGCAAGACTCAAACACCTGCTGGATATATTAGTCCCATGCCAGGCTGCCTGGGTTAAAGTTTTCTTGGAAGGACTCAAACAGTTAATGATGCCAGTTCACACAGGCATGCTAAGAAAATCGTGGGAAAGAAAAACGCTTAGCACGAAATCTGCCAGGCTCAGGATTCTGGTGAGGGCAAGCTCATTTGCCAGAGATTTGGTGGGATGGAAACTTAGCTCGGACCTGAACTCAAAGTGATGACCTAACCCCTAATGTGCATTCCCATGCATAGTTACCAGGGCAATCTGTGAAATTGCTCTCACCCTATCCCTGTTGTCTTTACTTGGGAACAGCTCAGTATTTTCTCACCTGGCAAAAGATATCCTGTGACTACGCCCAACCTACCTAGTTTGCAATTTCTTGGTGGCCTAAATGAGCAATGATTCAAACTACATTATGTTGCCCCATTCTTTATCTCTGCTTAATCTACAACAAGTTGTCCTAACTCCCAGAAAACTTCTCCACGAATTATCTGCACTGTCCAAACATACACCATTTTAAAATACCATAAAGATTTTCTCTTATAGATGCACAAAAGATTATAACTTCTAAAAAGTGAACCCCCAGTATTTGTTTACTCATTCATTCAGCAAATACCACTACTTACCAGACATTGCTAGGTTTTAGGAAAACCATCTAGTAAGATAGAGTAATTTCCCTCAGGGACTGACAAATATATATAGAAGACAGTTTGTCAGTCTTATTATATTCCTAATCCTCATTGTTACTAAAAAAAAAAAAAAAAAAAAAAACACTCCAATTCCCTCACTATTATCCCAAACTTGTTTGTAAATTTAAAACCAAACATTGAGAGATATTGTATTGCACTGATCTTTAAAGGATGGTGGCAAAGTTGGGGACCCTTTTAAGATGTCAAATTAAATTTAAATGAAGAATTTTAGTTTGTTTCTTCCCAACTTGTTGCATTTTGAAATTAGTCATGCAATCACATCTGTATATGTACCAAGTCAGAATCCTATCATTTGGGGAAATTGCATCATGGGAGTTTATATACAATTGCTGCTTTCTACATAAAATTGTTGTTCAAACTACTTTGTAATTTTCAAAGCTATTACATTTTGTTAAACTCACCGCTAAAATATTGCCTGGATAAAGCTGATGATTAAAGGCAGCAAACTTGGATAATAGGCACAGAGAGATCAGTTCATTCTGAAATATTTGGAGATCAGGCCACTAAGCAAAGCACCACCAGTCTTCTTAAAAATGATGGCCTTTTATCTACTGATACTCAGAATCTGTTCAAAAGGGAGCTTTGAACTCTTGTGCTGGGCATTCTTCCCAGGAGTTCCACATATCTTTCTTTGGTCATTGGCCAATAAATGACAGCTCAAGGATGAGGCTGTTTGTTTGAAGTGCTCTGTGAATTCTGGCTCCACATTCGGGGGTTGTTCACCCTGTGCAAGCTCTCGTCAGGCAATCAGAAATCTTTCTTCTGAAAAGGTTTGGCCCTTGAACCAGAGCTCAGGTTCCAATTCTGCCACTTTACCTTCCTTAGTAGTTACTAAAAGTTCCAAGAAAGTAGAAAGCAGAAAGAAAGCTGATTTCCACATTAAAATTACGTGCCTGTGATAAGTTGTCCTGTTCCATGATTAAGCAGTTCCTTTAAAAACAGAACATATCCTTAAGTCATGCTCATCAAACTCTTTACTGAAACTAATGAGCTGAATCAGCCAAAAACATGTGGGCCTAGAGTCCCACTTTACCAAAAATGACACTTTATATATATGGAATGCATAGCTGAATAGTATCATTTGGAGCATACTGCTATTAAAATCTCAGTAAATCAATGAGTTGCCTTTTAAGGCACTTTTATTCATTTTTCCCCCTAAGCTAACACCGGTTTACAATACTGCTTATGATTTAGAGGAATAGATTCACATTTCCTCAGATGTATGTTATCACACCACATCCCCCACCAAAGCACCCATATCCTCTACCACAGACGCTGGGTCACCTCCTACCTCTTGGAGCCTCAATTTTCCAGTCAGATTTCTAGGTTTTGTTTTGGTTTAGTTTGGTCTGTTCCTTTGGTTTCCCTCTCTGTTTTCCACATGAGTGAAATTATCTGGTATTTGTCTTTCTCCTTCTGGCTTATTTCACTTAGCATAATCGCCTCCATTTTTATCCACCTTGTTGCAAATGACAAGTTTTCATCTCTTTTTATAGCTAACTATTATTATCCACTCACCTGTTGTTGGACACTTACATTGTTTCCATAACTTTGCTATTGTAAATGGTTCTGCAAAGAACGCAGGGGTGCATATATCCCTTTGAATTCGTGTTTCAACATTCTTTGAATAAATACCAAGGAGTGGAAGTGCTAGGTCACATGGCATGTCTATTTTTAATATTGTGAAGAAGCTCCATATTTTTTCCACAGCACTGAACCAGTCATCATTGCCACCAACAGTGTACAATGACCCTTTTTTCTCTATACCCTCAATAAGTCACTTTTAAAAACAACTTCTTCTGGGCCTCCCCTGGTGGTGCAGTGTTTGAGCACTGGGCTGTGAGGCTGCCCGCAGCCTCTGCACCACCGGTTCATTCCCTGGCCACTGGCAAATGTCCCACCAAAAAAAAAAAAACCCAAAAAACAAAAAAAAAAAAAAAAAAAACACCAACTTCTTCCTCATCAGGATTTGACCAACTCTTAAAAGCAAGGCATCAACTTCCTCCTCTCCTTTTATCACTGCATCAGACTGTGTCCAAAAGGAGGCCCAGAACTGTTCCTAGTCAAAAATCATTTCTCTATGCCATCTACAACTCAGTATTTGGCTATATTGATAAGCTCATCTTTTAAGATGCAAACAATCTGTAAGGAATAAACATAGCAGATATTTTATTTCTAGGGCCCACAGACCTAACAGACTTGGAAAATTCAGTTGCTCTGAGGAAATAGTGGTTATGATGTGAGCAAGATGGGAAGTCACTTTTGGATGGAATGTCTGGAAGAGGCTGACCCATGCAGCTTTGACTAGTCCACAGGGAGCATCAACACACTGGCTTCCTCACAAGGAGCCTCAGACTTGGAGGAGGAGGAGCCAGAAGGAGGCAGAAGGAGGTAGTGGTGAGGTTCCTGGGCAAAGCCTATTTGCTTTGATTTCCTAGGTCTGTGGTGGTGGCCAATTTCTACCAAAATGCCTGAGAATGAAGGCCTCCGTGATTGTTTTCTATAAACAGAGAATTTGTTCTTTAAGGTTTGGTGACTACTATTGAACTTCCTAAAAGAGACGTGACATTGAGCAAAGGAGGCTGCTAAGTGCACTTTATGGCTTTGGGAATGAAATTTTCAGGCAAAGAGAATGAAGGCTTAGGCTCTGGAGGAAGCAAGCCTGGCAAGTTCAGGGCCAGAGGAATGGAAAAGGTGGATTTGAAAAGGAAGACCAGATCTTGGAGAAACCTGGTTGTATAGGTTATGACTTGGGTTTTTATCTGAGTGAGACAGGAAGCATCGGGGGGTTCTGAACAGAGGAGTTTCGTGATCTGGCCTGGATTTTCATAAGCACTGCATGCCAACCAAATTGTGCCACAGGAGCGCTGGAGGTGGATTTTTAGAGGTTTTGGCTTCTATGTCAATAGATCTTTTCTTAAGAACTGTTGCTTGTGCAGAATTGCTTTACTCTACTAAATCTCAAACCAGCTCACTGAATCCACACCAAATATTGTTTAGCAACTCCAAGAATGTATATCTCCAAGCACCCAAAGTAGGAACAAATCATTGGGTATATATAGTATTCAAATAGCCCCACTTCTATCAGTTGACTAAATAAAGTGTTGGGAACATTAAACACTGATCATTCACAAATATCCAATAAAACCTAGCTTGTCATTTTTATAGCCTGGACAATAAACTGGCCTCAGTTTCCCTATAAAACAACTAATACGCTTGAACAAGTGTATTCATTCATAATTTTATCAAATATAACTAGCAGATGTTTCTGTAAAGAACAGGAGCAATGCTCAAGAAAGAGATTCTCTTCAAGGAATTCATATTCCTATTATGTTTCTTTATTTCTCTTTTGTTTAGGTTGTATTACATCAGCTAGAAATTAATCTGGAGTGTGTGTATGTGTTCATTCATGCTTGTATGTGTATATGTGTACGAGTGTGCATTTGTGACATGTATGAGAGAGAGTAAGGAACAGATACAGCTGCAGCTAGAAGAGGGGGAATTGGAAGACAGGACAAGTAGAGAGAGAAGAACATGTGAAAATACAAATAAGAAGAAAATTCCAGCTAAGGAATAAACAAGTTGATGGCCTCGGCAAATACCAGAACATGCCTTCTTTCTCTATCCTCTACTTCAAGCCAAAGTTTAAAGTGTTCCTGGGAACAGATGTTCCTTTAAATCAATGTTTTTGGACATAAAAACATTGATTCAAAAGAAGACCTGTATACCTATGTTTATTGCAGCACTATCTACAATAGGTAAAACCTGGAAACAACACAAATGCCCAAAAATAGATGACTGGATCAAGAATATGTGGTACATATACACAATGGAATATTACTCAGCAATCCAAAAAGATAAAATCATGCCATTCGCAGCAATGTGGATGGAGCTAGAAGGAATTATGTTCAGTGAAATAAGTCAGACGGAAAAATAAAAATATCGGATGGTTTCATTTATAGGAGGAATATAGGGGAACCAAATAAGACATCAGTGTAAAAAGCCAATAACATTACAAAACACAACAAAGCAAAAACAGACAATTATAAATCAGAGGCATCCCGCAGGGGAGGAGGAGGGAGAGGGATCAGAGGGAGGGAGGGAGGAGCACAGGGGACTGAGGTGATGGTGCATGGGTGCATTGGTGAAGGAAACTCTATGGGGACTACACCTGAGGGGGTGGAGGAAAGCAAATATTGTTTAAAAATGAACAATGATGTAAAAATAAATAATAAAAAAGTGTTCTTGGGAAGAAACAATTAAAATACCAGATATCTTAAAATCTGAAGGAAGTCAGAGAGACCTCATGGTGATCAAGAGCTGAAACAAGAGCTTGACTGATATGCTGAAAAGTGTAACCTTGTAATTCAAAAAACTTGGTCACCATAGTGAGAACAGATAAGAGTGGTAGGAAGTGATGAAGAGCAGCCAAGGGGAAACATATAACAAATCTTTGCAGTCCTAAAGCATTGATTGTAAAGTACTTAACAAACTCAACTAATGGGATAGAGCTAAAAAAAAAAACAAAAAAAAAAAACTAAAAAACCAACTAAGCGATAGAGCCAATATATCCATGATGTGTTCTCAAGTGCAAACATAATGAACAATTATTCAATGAAGGCTTTTTAACAGGGGAGAGGATTTAAAAATGGCCACCTACCATGAAAATAGCCAATCATAAAAAATCTGCAAAATGTGACAAATTTTGAAAATGACCATTTGAAAATGACCTCTTTACAAAACTTGCTCCATTGCTTCATTCATTCTAAGGTCTCTAATACTCTAACCACAAGTTAAATAGAATCTACATTAATACTTTTAATTGGCTCTATAGGGGACATGTAAACACTTAAACGTGTATACTGGAGTTGCATGTCAACACAAAGTGATACAGCACCCAGATGATTCAACCCTTATAATAAGTTTACACCTACTCATCGAAATGAAGAGCCTCTCTGGTTGCACAAGGGGTTGAGCACAGCACTGTGAAGCTCTCCGCAGCCTCTGCAGGGAGAAACCACATGGTGCAGCACACCTCTCCTGACTCGCCCACTGCTCCCCTCAGCAGTGTACTTCGGTCAATCTGCCTGTTCAGTTCCCCAATCTGTTTCTGGTGAATCTCTCACCTCCTGCACCTCTGGCCTGTACCCCAGTTCTTGTATGCATAAATAAATAAATCTTTATTTTTTTTTCAGGTGAGCAGACCCAGAGGGGATCTGCTCACAATATATCTTTTATTTTTTTAAATAAATTTTATTTTTATATTCCCTATACAATTGCAACCCCCTTATTTTGACCCCAATCCCTCCCCTCCCCACCCCCCACCACCCATAGAGTGTCTCTGGTTCATAGTTGTTTGTTGATTTTGATTTTCACTTTCTTATAGTTATTCATTTTCCTGGTCCCTTATTTAAGTTTTCTAGATTCCTGCTATGAGTGAGACCATCCGGTATTTTTCTTTTTCTTTCTGGCTTATTTTGCTGAGTTATAAATAAATCTTTAAAAAAATGAAGACACAAAATTTGAAAGGTGTTACGGAGAAATCACTATGACTGGGACGTGTCATCAAATCCCTGCCAGGACTGTGGACCTGAGTTTTAGGTCAGGGCACCACTTATCAGTTAAGTCTGGGAGTCGAGATGATCAGATTCTTTCTTGCTGGAGAATGAACTAGTTGGTGTTGGGAGGGAGTCTGGGGCAGCCACACTTCAATAGCCACTGCAATAGTTAAGTCGCAAGGTGAAAGGGCTATAGAATTGGCACTGGATGGAAACACACAATGGGAGAACGTTGAGAGGAGAAAGAGGGAAGGCTCAGAGGGTCTTCAAGGATCATAGGAGATGTACTGAGAAAGATTAAATCAGGGTTCTAAGTGTAAGTCACATATGGCACATATATTTAAGTTTCAAGGATTCTAATTACAACTATATAATGTAGCAATAACTTTCTGTGTACCACTGATTAAACAAAACTCTAAAAGAATTATTCAATTCCTATTCAAGTGGAATTTGTATTTAGAAGCCTTACAACCTGGTCTTGACTCTACTAGCTGTTAGACTTTGAGGCCATCCTTCTCCAGGCTTCTGGTTCTGCATCTGTAAAATAGCAGGTGGGAGAGTGGACTAAATACTCAAAAAGAATCACAGAGTAGCCTGACAGAAAAAAAAAAAATGGCACCAGACAAAGATGAATTCTGGAATCTTTTGTACCAGCCAGCATGAACGTACTGTTTAAAAGAGAAAAAGATGAAGTTAGACATAAGATTTTGAAAATAATTTCCAGTAATTGCTATGTTCTCTGCAAACAGGAGTGAGCAGCTTGACTTTCAAAATAAATGGCCATTTATAGCTGTCATTGCCTAACAGGGCCACCTGCACCATCACCTCATAGCCCCCACATGCAGTTGTCTGTTCAAAGACACAGAAAGAATTTTCATACAAAAGAATCTTTCTTCTGGCATTAGTGGCAGTTGAGTCAGACTGAGATTGAAGATCAACACATTTATATTATTGTCACAATGAGTTTTGATTTATCTACTGGCGCAAAGCATTCTAACAAAGAATGGAAAATTACCTCTGTTTACGTCCAAGAACCATGTTGATTTCCTCGAAACAAGCAGCATTTGAGTGTTGCTCAGGGCAACTGATTTAATTCAAAAAGAGTCTGCCTATGATTGATAGCTTAGAAAGGTAAAGTTGATTTGTAATAGATTTGTGATTGGATTATAAGGGGTGTGTAGAAAGATATCAAGCAGTTAGGAAAACAACAGTAGACTTCAGATATGTTTAGCTAGTTGGAAAAAGTCTATTACATAAGTTCTAGTTACAATGCAAATTGTAAGAATTTGCATGCAAGCTATTGGATAACTTCTAAGACAAAGATTGACCAGAGGCAATGAAATAGCGAAACAAATCTTGCTAATGCATTTTCACACAGGAAACAGACATCAGCACATAAAAAAAATCCAAACATTTTATCAAAAGCTTTCCCAGACTAGATTAGAAGTCACACATAGATACTGGGTATATATTAGTGCAATAGATAGTCCAAAACAGACTTCGGAGATTCCACTGAATCCTCCCAATTCCAAAAATATATATGTATGTATATATATAACAGTGATAAATTACTGGATATATATACATAGTGATATATTACTGGAGATTAATATATATGAACTGCTATCATTTTGTTAATTTTCTTTCCTTTTGAAGAAAATAAGCACAACTGGTAAAATTTTAAAGACATGACTTTTTAGCCAAAGTGACATCTGAATGAACTGATTATTGAACATAGCTTCCCCTGAATTCTAATTTGCTAGCTAAGTCTGCTAGCTTAGCTGACTACTGTTTGACAGTAGTCATTATTGAGTCACAGAGTGATAGAATTTAGATTGCACTCAGATTGTCAGAAGACATGGAAAATAACTCTAACACTTGTATTGCCAGTACTGTGTTACATATTTTTTTTCTCAGACAAAATAGGCAATTTATCCTATTGTATTCCTTTTGCACCACGTGCGTACTTATATTATAGCACCTGTGACATTGTTTTTTCACTTCTTTTCTTCCATATATGTCTCCTACTTGCTTGAATGTCTTAAAAGCAAAAAATATGTCTCATCCTTCTATTTTTAGCATCTGACCAAGTCCTTGGCAATATGGAGCCTTCAATAAATTTGTATTGAATAAATTAATAAATTAATGAATACATTATTTTCTCAATTTTCCTAATCTTCACACATCAAACCTAATATGACTTTAGAAAGTCATTGGAGAAATCACCACATGCCACCCCAAAATAGGCTAGCATAAGTATTACTTGGAGCCGAAGACAATTCATAATCAAAGCCAATCTGGTTATTTTTTTCTTGCATGAAAGCTGGGCATAAATTTCCCTTTATGAATGTGTCCTCCTCCCTAGCCTTGCCTCATACCAGAAAAGGAGAAGCATCTCATGTAACTAGAGCCAAGAGAGTCCATATCGAGATGAATTTGCATAAATAGACCTTACTAAAATAATTCTTATCTTCCATTAGTTTCCCCATATATTTCCTAGTTACTGTCCCTTGAAGGCCAATTTCTCCTTTGCCCCATTTTTTTGTTAAAAGGAACCAGAGACACACTGTGGGGTGGGGTGGGAAGGAAGGATTAGGATCAAAATAAGGGGGGGTGGGAATTGTGTATGAAATATAACCAAGATGAAAATGCATACATTGTGCAAAAATGAAAAATGATGTCAAAAATATAGAAAATTAAATTTTTAAAAAAAGAATAAATTTCAAAGGATTTTAGTATAGTCAAGGAGTTGTACCACAGTCGCCAAGATAAATTTTAGAGCATCTTCATCACCATAGAAAGAAACTTTACTCATTATAATCGCTCACCATTCTGGCCATCCCCGGATCCAGAAAATCATTAATATGCTTCTTGTCTCTATAGAGTTAACTATTCTTATTAGATTCCACACAAGCATCAAGAAAAGCAATGATGTAATTGTATGATATTGTAAATTCATATATTCTCTCCTTTTTTAATCCATTAATAAAACAATTGTATAATGGGGAAAAAAGGAAGCTAGGGCCCTGAGTCTAACCACTTCTTCGAGTTGCACATCTTTTTAATGAACACTTGTGCATGTAAACACTAATAAAAAAGGTGATCCTTTTCTCCCTTACTGATCTGCTTCTTGTTAGCTTAGTTTTCAATTTCTAGTTATTCAATCTAAGAGGTAAGAGGAAAGGATTCTCCTCCTCAACACCATTATATAAAGAAATCTTTGTTTTGGCTATATTCATTCACTCCATTTCTTCTCCTCTCTTTCCTCTTTTAATACTTCTAGATCGGGGTCAGAATGGGGGGGCTGCAATTGTATGGGGAATATAAAAATAAAATTTATTATTATAAAAAAAAATGTAAAGGGAGCAAAGTTATACCTGGACCACACGGAACTCTTTTAAAAAAATTTTCCTTCCTGAAAATATCTCAGCCCCCGCCCCCCACCCCCCTCCCCGCAAATAAACTCAGTTTTCACTGTTTAACCCTCGCTTTACTGCACTCAGGATTGCAAAGTACATTTTCATTTTTATGTCACCTTTGTTTGTGCTTATGTACTTTTATCATATTCTGTTTATCAACACAACCAGGGATACTCAGTGGGGAAAGGACAGACTCTTCAATAAATGACACTGGGAAAACTGGATAACCATGTGCAGAAGAATGAAATCCAACTCTTATTTTATGCCATATATGCAAATTATCTCAAAATGAATTAAAGACTTAAGGTGTTAATCCAAAATATATAAAGAAGTCATATGATTCAATAGCCAAAAAAAAAAAAAAACCTACTTAAAAAGTAGTAAGAGGAATGGAACAGAAATTTTTCCAAAGAAGACATACAAGTGGCTAATAGGTACATACAAAAGATGCTGAATGTCACTAATCAGCAGGGAAATGCAAATCAAAACCATGATATCACCTCTCACCTGTTAAGATAGCTTTCACCAAAAAATCAAAAGGTAACAAGTTCTGGTAAGGGTATGGAGAAAAGAGAACCATCGCGCACTGTTGGTGGGAATGCAAATTGGTGCAGCCACTATGGAAAACAGTATAGGGATTTCTCAAAAAGTTAAAAATAGAACTACTCTATGATTCACAAATCCCATTTCAGGGTGATCTACAAAGGAAATGAAAATAGAATCTTAAGGAGATAACAGAACCTCTATATTCTTTCACAATAACCATGCTATGAAAATCTAAATGTCCTTTGACACCTGAAGGAATAAAGAAAATGCATGAAAATGTGGTCTCCTGCACTGTTGGTGGGAGTGCAAACTGCACTATGGTGAGCTGTGTGGAGATTTCTCGACCTGCTAAACACAGAGCTTCCATATGATCCAGCAATTCCACTCCTAGGTATTTACCCAAAGGACATAGAAACATCAATTCCAAAGAGCACCTGCACCCCTATGTTTATAGCAGCACTATTTACTATAGCTAAGCTTTGGAAACAACCCAAATGCCCAAAAATAGATGACTGGATCAAGAAGATGTGGTATATATACACCATGGAATATTACTCAGCATTCAAAAAAGATAAACACATGCAATTTGCAGCAAGATGGATGGCGCTAGAAGGGATCATGCTCAGCGAAATAAGCCAGAAAGAAAAAGAAAAATACTGGATGGTCTCACTCATAGCAGGAATCTAGAAAACTTAAATAAGGGACCAGGAAAAAGAACAACTATAAGAAAGAAAATATCAACATCAACAAACAACTATGAACCAGAGACACTCTATGGGGGTTGGGGAGTGGGGAAAGGTGGGCTTGGGGTCAAAATAAGGGGGTTGTAATTGTAAGGGGAATATAAAAATAAAATTTAAATAATAAAAAAAGAAAAAGAAATAAAATGTGGACTACTATGTGTGTGTGTATAGAATATTATTCAGTCCTGAGAAATAAGGGAATCTGCCTATTTTCAAAAACATGGATAGATCTTGAGGGCATTATGCTAAGAGAAATAAGTCATTCAGAGACTTAGTGGAAAATGACAAAGG
This sequence comes from Talpa occidentalis, assembly GCF_014898055.3. Classification (NCBI taxonomy): domain Eukaryota; kingdom Metazoa; phylum Chordata; class Mammalia; order Eulipotyphla; family Talpidae; genus Talpa; species Talpa occidentalis. The sequence continues at coordinate 65,047,496 of NW_023601433.1, read as the reverse complement.
TTGACAGGAATAACTGAACTCTCACATACTGCTGGAGAAAAGGTAGACTGATGCTCTCATTCTGAAGGGGACCAGGATCTATGCACACCCTATGACTCAGGAATCCCACTGCAAGTTTGTAGTCAAAGAAATCCTCACATGGCTCCTTAGGAGAAGTATTTGAATACAATTGCTGCAATATTGTTTTTGGTATCTGGAAACTATAGGAAATCTTGCTATATCTCACTAGGTTACTGGACAAGTAAAATGTACTCTTTCCAAAATTCACATGCATCCATGGGTACATGAGCATATACATACAAGATATAAATGCTCAATTCAAATAACCCTTAAAAATAATTCATTCTGCAAATCTGATGCCTGAGACTTTTAATTCTAACCATAGGGAATCTGACAATTTTCTTAAGTCACTGCTCACTTATTCTACACATAACTTACCATGCCAGTTTTGGATAATATGATTTCTAATTCCTGTATTCTCCTAAGACCTTGGATAAGAATGATGCTTTGAATTTTTCTATATTCTGAATTCTTAGTGCAGGAACAAGCTGAATTCTCTGGCTATCCTGAGAGCCCTGAAGTCACACTTGAGTTTTCTCTGTCTTCCTTGAAAATCAGCCTAAATTGGAGCTCTGATTCTACTGACAGACTCCTGACCATGACACCCACTTAAACATCAAAGCATCAGCCATCTGGATCCTCACCTCTTTGCCACCACTTTGAGCTCCTAGTAATTTAACTTAGACCTCTCACCAGCTCTTGAGTTTGATCAGGATCGGAATCTTTTAAATTCTATAAGAATTTAAATTTGTCTAGTGAGATGATGACTTACATGCCTTGGAATATATCTCAGTTATCCTGTGCTAGGTGGTCCATCCATCATCAGGTCCTGGACACCACTATCTGTCTTTCTAATTTGAAGAATGTTCAACCATAACGCTTAACCTTGCAAGTTGAATAATGAGCCCTAATATAAGTCACCATCTATTTCTGGAATCTGTGAATGTTACCTTATATGACAAAATGGATTTTACAGATGAGATTAATTTAAGGATATTTAGATAAGGGAGAATATCCTGGATTTTCCAGTGAATGCAATTTAATTACAACAGTTCTCAGAAGAGACATGAAGGGAGAGTTAGAGTGAGAGGAAAAGGTGATGTGATTGATGATGGAACAGAGATTAGAGTGATATGTTTTAAAGATCAGGAAAGGGCCATGAGCCAAGGAATGCAGGCAGCCACTATAGCTTAAAATACAAGAAAACACTACAGCCTCTAGAAGGAGCAAGCCCTGCCAACCAACACCTTGACTTTAGCTGGATAAAATTGATTTTTTAGAGTTCTGACCAGAACTAAAAGAAAGCATTTGCATAGATTTAAGTCACTAAGTTTGTAATAATTTGCTATAGCAGCAGTAGAAACAAATATACCCCTAAGATGTTATTCCAAAGAGGTCCTCATCATAAAATTCAATGATTTTTTTTTCCTTTCTCCCTTCCTTCTTAGCCTTTCTTGGGAGGTTGCCAGTATAGTAGTGGGAAGAACATGAATTTTTAAGGAGAAAAACCCAGATCTGGTTCTAATTAGTGTTTTCATGCAAGAATTATTTCTTGGCATTTCTCAGAAAATGTATGTTTTCCTGGATCTTGAGAAAAATCAGTTGAGAGAGTGGGGAAAGGAAGACGATATTATTCTCTAGAAGAGTTAAAATGTAACAATCAAGATAGGAGAGGATTACTTGCAATTTAACTAGTTACTCTTGTCTATAATTGTTGCCATGTTATAAGTAGGTGTTATTGTGAAATCTGCTACTAAAGAGAGTCATTCTGGCACATAAAATAAATATTAATAAGGTTATATATAGTATGTTTTATTTATAGCCTATGAAATGTGTTCTAAAAAATAAGAAGTATTAGAAACAAGTCAGTCCTTAAATTGGCCATTTCTACATGTGATTCTGTTCATCTTGCTAGGGGATCCAAATATTTCAGTATTTGACTACTAGCCAATACTGTTGCCCGGTATTTTTCCAGTGTTTGAACATTCACTATACTCTAAGTTCTACTTAAGTTATTTTTTTTTAAATATTTATTTATTTATTTATACAAGAACCAGGGTACAGGCCAGATGCACCGGAGGGTGAGAGGATTCACCAGAGATAGAGCAGGGAACAGAACAGTCAGACTGACTGAAATACACTGCTGAGGGGAGCAACAGGTGAGACAGGAGAGATCTGCCGCTCCATGTGGGACCCTTGCTGGCCGGCCAGGATCGAACCGGTGCTGCAGAGGTTTCACAGTGCGGTGCTCAACTGCCTTTGCCACCAGGGGAGGCCAAGTTAATATTTCTTACTTAAGTAAAAGTGCTCATATATCCACAATAGTTGGTAAAGCATATGAAGAATGTTGGCAGTATTTTAAGGATAGCTTATGATTTGGGGAAATTCCTGAGAATTTCTGTAAATTGTGATACCTCATTCCTGAACTCCACAAATTAGTATCTATCAAGCATTTGGAAACATGAGATGAAATTACTGCCCTATAATTATTGCTAGTTGTACAATCATGAGTAAATTACTATTTTGAGCTTAAAAGTCCTCATCAATTAAAAAGGGACAATAATAACACATAGGTTTGCTGCTAGGATTAAACAAGATTGTATATGAGGTGAGCCTAAGACATAATAAGTCTTTAAAAAAAAGTTCAAGAAAATACAGAGATAAAGTTTTATAACCTTAGATTTGGCAATGGATTCTTAGATATAATATTTAAAGCATGAGCAAGTAAATATTAAATAAGGTGGACTTCATCAAAATTTAAAAACTGGGACAAATTATTCACTGCTCTATCCACTTAATTTCCTTGGGTCATTTTATTTATTTATTTATTTTAATTAATGAAATCATGGTTTTCTGTAACTGAGAGTAACAGCAAGACTTGAAGATATTCAGACAGGAAACTTCCTCCTGTGGCTGTATGGGTCTCCTGAACGGGTATGAAGATGGATTGAGCCCAGCAGTTGCCCTGTCAAGATTACCATGGCCTTGGCAAGCCCCCTAAAAGGGTATGGGGGTGAACCCATCCCAAAAGACACTTCACAAACATTAGAGTATCCTTAGCAAACTCCAACAAGGGGACTGAAGGTGAGCTAACCATAGCAGACTCTCTGCAGGTGTATGTACAGTCTCAGTGAGCTCCAGGAAGTGGACTGAGAGCAGATTCTTCACACTGCAGACTCTATACAGACAGGACCTCCCTCATCCCCTGAAGACCCAAGTACGGTTTAGTTCTCCCTGACATACAGCAGCACCATCTGCTGTTAAAGTAGCTCTACACTCTTAAATTTTAGAAAGCAAATAATGGGGAGACAGAAAAACAGAACAAATGGCAACCTGAGTTTTTAGGGGAATACTACACTAAAGAGAGAAGAAAAAAATCTCCAGAACCTAATCACAAAGACATGGAAGATGTGTTTTTCATATCAGCTACAGACTTCAAAATAGCCATGATAAATTCAAAAAAATGGAAGAAAACAGAAAACACAGAAAAGCTAATCAAAGATATAAGAAAAAGCTCAGGAAAACAAATTAATGTCCTGATAAAGTCTCTAGTCTCTGATGCACATAACTGCTTTGTTATTAAATGAAAGTATAAAGAAAAATGGAGGAAGAGGCGGCATGTCAGAGAGCCATAGATCTTAAAGTTTTCATAAAACTCCAGAATAGAAAAAATATAGGCTATAATTGAGGTTGACTGACCTGCAATATATAGCATGACTGTTGTCGTAAACTAAATGGTTAAGTTCTCCTCCCCTCCCATCCTCAAATTTATATGCAGAAATGCTAACTCTCAGCGTGAATGACAGTATTAGGAGTTAGGGCATTTGGGGATGTAATTGGACACATGAGTGGAATCCTCATGAGTAGGATTAATGTCCTTATAAATGGGATACTAGAGGCCCCTTATCCCTTCTGCCATGAAAAAACATAGCAAGAAGCTGGCATTCTTCTCTCCAGAAGAGGCTCCTCTGCAGAACCCAACTGTGCTGTCACCTGATGTTGGAATTTCAACTTCCAAAACAGGAATAAACTCCTGTTATTAAGATATCCAGTCTATGATACTTTGCTATGTTAGCCCAAACAGACTAAGACAGTGGAGATGGGGAAAATTCTGGATAGAACCTTTTCTCTGGCTGATCCAAATGACATGGGATCTGAGAATACAGGAAAGGAGATAAAAAATTCTGGCTATGACTTTCTTGTACTCTGACTCTCCCCCACAAATTTTATTAACCAGCAGTCTCCATGATCAGTGACTGGAACACTAGGCACTATTCTTATCAGAACACTCATTGAGGTAGGAGGAAATAAGTCCAAAAGTATGAGACAATTTGCTCAGTATAATTCAAGGAGTTTAGAACAAAATGGGAGCCAGGAGCACAGAACTGCATGTTGCCCTTGCATCCAGATGATTCCCCAGCTCTGTTCCTAAAATCTCAGGTGTTAACTAGACATATCATACATAGGTGCTCCAGGTCTCAACACCTCCATTAATCAGAAAATTCTTTCTCTTTTCCTCTCTTTTATAACATATACTTTCATAAAGAAGAATAATTATATATATGGCTAATATAAACAAACACAAATATCTCAAAGAATATCCCTAACATTTTCACTAATAAATTGTGCAGCAAAGTGTGCATCTATTTCGTTATGCAAATTCCAGTTGGTATAATTATTTTTCTAGAATTACATAAATGATTAATAGAAGTGTTCTTCTTGCATAAACTGGGAATGTGGTCTGTCATCACACTTAAAAGACTATCAGAAAATCGTCTTTTTTAAAGTGGAGTTTTCTCATGAGATTTTGAGGAGAGGATTCCCTGACTAGTATGAGAGATATCTAAGTATCCATCTCTTAACAAAAACAGTTTTTCTTCACCCAATGAAGTTTCTTTCATTGTTTTATTTCTTTCTCATCACAAAAGAGAACCTGCAAGAAGAATACAGAGGAAAACCTCATCCTTTTGAACCCACAGCATCATGATCTACCACTTTCCCTGCAGAACTTTACTTTACCTACACTCCCTGTTCCCCTGCCCTCCACATGGCCTTGGGGCTAACCTATGGGGCAGGAAGGGGATCTAGTAGATTTCTGAAACCTCCATGATACAAGGATGGGACTTTCAGTTTGACTTGGCAGGACATGAGTGTGGAGAAGTAGGAAGATACCAAAAGAAAGATGCTACTCTGTTTTTCTACTATGTTGAGAAATTCTTCAGGACACCCCCAATTAGTGGTAGGAGTGGAAAAGATTGGAAAGCTTTGTGGGGACCCTAACAATGCAAAGATCATGCATTTGAGGTGCAACCTCCCTAGTGATGTGTGACCCATGGCCACAGATGGTTGACTTTGCTGTTAGCATTTCCTCGTAATGGATTCATTGCAAAGGGTGACCCTAAGCCAACCTATCTGTCACCATAAAACACTGAACACGAGGCTGGGCTTACTATAGAGTTAACCTTATCTAAAAGGCATTATGTGATCAAGGGAGTCTTGGCAACCTTTGTGGGCTCTGCTCGGCAGAAAAGGCTGAAGTGCTGATTTTTGCTTCTTCAGCTCATTGCGACTCAGCTAAATGAAGGAATAGCAAACACAATGTCAGTGTGATGACTGAAAGGACACAAACCAGATACAGGCTTGCTAAGTTAAGTACATTCAAAGGAGAAATATTTATATTTTACATTTTAAATAGTCCCCGAGGGATATACAATATGTTTTTCATCTCACTTGTGTTTAAGAACTTATCGTACTTGAAAAGCAAAACAGACTTCACAAGCTGTGGATTCAAATGATAGTGATTTTCTTATCTTATGGATTAAAATAACAGACTCAAATACAAATAAGCCTTCCCGTGCAAACACGTGCAATATGGGTTATTCAGAAGAAAAGGTAAATGATGCCCTAATGATGTGCATAAATTCCATCACTCCCGGCTATCTGGACATAGCAGCTAAAAGGTAACATATGTCCTCATTCTTCTCCAGTATAATTATGTAACACAAATGCAGAGTTTCAAGAACATGTTTCCTGGGACTCTAGGCAAATGATATACAGATTTGTGCAAAAGGGGAATTAGGTATATTCTGGAAGTACTCACAGAAGGGGGAAAAATGCAAGAATATTTCTGATCTGGGTTGATCTGCAACAAACTGTGGATGGAAATGGGCTACTTTGAACTCTAAGTCCCTTGAGAATGGTGACTTTTCAAGGTCTGTATGCGATCAGAAAGAGGAAAGTCTGTAGAATTGAATCGCTTTCTGTAGAGACAAGGACCACCTACATAGATGGAGAGAGAAAGAACTGGATGTTAGGGTTAGGCAGCCATCAAGGGAGCAAGCAGGACAACTCACAAGGTGAAGCGCATTCCTCATTTCTATCATGGGGTGTCAACTTCCACTCTGTAGGAAATAGCAGACATTCTGGTGTGGCACTGAAACATGAGGGACCCTGGAACTTACCAGCCAGGGTTTGGATCCCACCCATACCACTTTTTAGTCATGTGATTTTGACCATGTAATTGGATCACTGTTTCCCCATCTGATAAGTAGGAGAAACAAAGGTACTTATTTATCTATCTTTAGTCAACTCATATAGCCCCTACTACAAGCCAGAAAATCATTCTACTTACAAATGTTTACTCATTGATTCTCAATCTAACATTCAAGAGTAGGAAGTAAAGGCTGTTATAATGATTAAATGAGATAATAAATATTTATAAACAGTGACCAACATAGTGTTAGGTGAATGTTGCTAATATCATTATTATTGTTACTGGGTGACTCAATTTAAAATTTCCCTCATTTTCTTATAAAGGGGCTGTTAATATTATTAGCAGAAGCAACAATATAATGATTATGGATTATTTATTACATATCAGAAACTAGGTTAGGTTGTTTACACATATATCATATCAGTCTTGCAAGGCAGAGATTGTTATATCCATATGGAGTTATATCCACATGGAAACTAGAGTTCAGAGAGGTTAAGGAATTTTCTGATGCTAAGACAGCAAGATTCAGACATAAATATGCTTTTTTCAGTTCTTCAGTTTATAGCAGAACTAATAAATGAATTTCCTTATCAGTAAGTGGATTTTATGAAGAAGAAAATTAATTAGAATTGTTGAATGATCCCTAAATGGGGCTATGACTATTCTGTAAACATCAGAAACTCATGTAAGAAAAACTATAATTATGTTATCACGATAATATACAAAAACACGCAGTAGATGTCCCCACAGTGCTGGTTTAATCCCTGGTGTACAATTAGTGCCTGACAAATGAAGATGGTTGTCCTAGTCCTGGCAGTGATATGGGGGTGATATGATATATATATGGGGCACTCCCCCACACCTCACACTCACCCAGTTATCATAAAGTTGCATAAGTGATATTGTTCATACTTTTGCAAGAAAACTTCTTACTGAAGAAAAAAACAATTGAGATCTGAGAAATAAGACTCTAACAAAAGACAGACTGAAAACAGAGAAGCAGCAGAAAGAACAGAGGAGGAGTCAAGAGAGCTGGGTAATAGGCCCTGTTCTGCCATTGCCCAATGGCTGCCCATTGGCCAAGTGTTTCCCCAACTTCTACTTCCTGAATTCCCAAACCTTCTGGTGAATCAGACTTGGGTGTGGGGCTACATTTCAGGTGCACTGGTCTAAGTCTGAGATTCAGTCATCATCCTGGTCACAGTTTGGAAGCCCACTACATCCGACTCTTATGTCTAAGAATTAGATGCCAGGTGGAAGGCTTCTGGAATTAGGATGAAGACTGTGGCACCCCTTCCAACACTGTATCTGCACAGTTTATTTTCCCTCTCTCACCTCCCTTTTTCCCCTTAAGCCAAGTCAGTTTCTCCAAACCCTTTTCCATAGCTTTCTCTCCTTTGTTGCCTTGTCATCCAGAAACTTACTCCCAACCCCTACCCAAACATACTTCTGATAAAGCCACATTAGACCAGTCTCCAGTTGTTTCAAGTTCCACCTTTGTAAAATAAAGGAATTGAGTTGGAAGTTATTGAAGTTTCTCTCCAGATGTAACATTCTATGATACTATACAGGAGGATCTAAGTTTTTACCTTTCACTTTAATTTAGGCCAATTAGATATGTTTCTTATTTATGAAGACAAAGCAACAAGGCGCATCTTTTTGTTTCAACTTGTTTGCAAAAAGAGTTTGAAAGAATTTAAAATCATATTGGTTGAGTAAATTTCAATGGCAACTGTCAAAGTATTTTGACTGATTTACTCAATCACTCATCAAATAGTTACTGAATACCTTCTACTGGCAGGTAAAGATCATTTAGAAGTAGCTAAATGAATAAAATGCAGTATCTATCTTCAAGGAAAAAGAAGACTGCTAAGCAGTGGGATGTTACAAAAACATCTGTGCATCATAGATGGCAATGGGAGGATACAAGTTGACATGATCCCACTGAGTTTGGTGAGATCTAAGAGAATGAGAGAAGAACCGGAGGAAGTCACATCTGAGACATGCCAGAGGTGGGAAATCACCTCACCAATACATGGAAGTGAGAAACAATCAGAGTGCAAACAAAATACATAAGCAGCCTGTTTTACTGGAGCATTTTAAAACACAAGGAAAGAAGGCATGGAAAATGCAATAGGAGAATTAGTAAGATGACAAATCATGGAGAGTCTTTATTCCATGCTTAGTATCTCAGAAATGTTCCTAGAAGCAATAGGGAGAAAGAAAACATTTTGAATAGGGGAGTGACATGTCCTGATTTGTTTTTTGGACCATTCATTTTAATAAATTTCTAATTAAGACTTTTTAGGCTGTAGGCTAGGTTAACAAACATAAATAAAGGATATGCTGTTACCCTGAAAGAACTAGAAGTATAGACAGGAAAGAGTTAACTTCAAAACTTTTGCTGAACTCTATGATAGTAACCTGTATATTTGAGAAAAAAAACACCCAGATATAGTTGGCAAGCACAAAACAGCTCCAAAAATACATGGGAAAATGCTTCTTTTCCTGAGTTGGATATAATAAAAGTTTCAGTCTTTACAACACAAGATGTTTCTTGTAAGCCTTATGTAGTAGATACACAAAAGACAAACAAATCTAAGCATACAACCACAAAAAATCATGAAATCACAAAGAATGAAAGCAAGAGAAGACGAAAGGAATAAAGAATTACAAAACAGAAAACAATGACCAAAATGGCAATAAATGCATACCTACTGATAAATTCTTTAAATGTAAACATATTATTCAGTTGAAAGCCATAGAATGGCTTAATGCATTAAAATACAAACCCCACCGATATGCTGCTTAGAAGAGACTCATTTCAGCTATAAGAACACATAGACTGAAAGTGACAGAATGGAAAAGGATACTCCTTGCAAATGAAAATTAAAAGCTGTAATAGCTTTAATTTATATGATCACTATAATAGACTTTAAATTTTAAAATAGACTTTAAACACACTGCCAAGAAATGCAAAGAAGGGCATTGTAATTACATAAAAGTAAAGGGGTGAATCCAATAAGAGGCTATATAACATATAACTAAAGAAATCAAATGTCTCTCTTACACCATACATAGAAATCAACTCAAAATGGATTAGAATTATACATATATAAATGGATGAAGAACAATATATATTTGTATATAATTATATATACACATACACTCAAAAGTATATACACATGTATACACACACACACTAGAATATTATTCAGTCATAAAAAAAGAAACCTTGCTATTTGGGACATGATGGATGGACTCTAAGGGCATTATGCTAAGTGAAAGAAGGAAGTTAGAAAAGATAAATAACATGTGACCTCACTTATACATGGAGTCTTAAAAAAAAACTGAATTTGTAGATAGAAAAGAGTGATGGTTACTGGAGGCACAAGGCATAGGGGAGAGGGTGAGCAAAATGGGTGATGGTGGTCAAAATATACAGACTTCCAATTATAAAATAAATAAGTTATGGCTGTTATGAACAACATGGTGAGTATAATTAACATACTGTTTGTATATTTGAAAGTTGTTGAGAGCAGAAAAGGAATTACAACTAGGTATGGTGATGGACATTAGATTTATTATGGTGGTCACTTTGTAAAGAAGTGAAGATGAACTGAAATAGTAAAATCAACTGCTAAAGACTGAGACACTAGAGAAGAGCAGGTTTAATTGGGCAGGACCAAGGAGGATTGTTAAAATTGCTGGATTAGAAATTAGAGGTGTGGATTAAGTTCTAGGTCAATTCCTTTACAGGAAAGAGTTAACGTCAAAACTTTTGCTGAGCTCTATGATAGTAACCTGTATATTGGGGCAATCATTTAGATTCTCGAATCTCAGTTTCTTATTTGAAAAGGCAGTATGATGTGAGAATTAATGTCACAGATTCTGGAGCCAAACTGTTTAGCTCTGTAACTTTGGGAACATTAATTTGGTCTCAGTTTCTTCATCTGTAAAAGGGGGATGAACACAGAATTAGACCTACATTCTCAGGGTTATTAAGAGAAGTGAATAACTCTCATAAAGCACCTTTAATAGAATCTGACACATAGTGCGTACCCTTAAAATGTTTGCTTGTCCATCACCTTCATAAAACCAGAGTTGAATTACATCCCTGAAGTTGGTTCTAGCACCAGCAAGATGTGATGCTACTGGCTGAGTCTCTGGGCACTCTGCATACCTTGATGTTTAAGGGAAATGCTGAAATCACGAAATGCATCTAATCCAGAAACCAGAAACCATAAATACTTTCCAAAATTTTGAGTGAAGCCAAGGGTACAGATGGCAATCAAAGGCAGCCCAAATAGGTCACAGCTAGACAAAGCACCTCTCTTTTTGGGCAAAAAAGAGAGAGAGATCCTTTTTGATGTCAGTATGACTAGAGATGCAAAGGGTTTTATTAAACAGTGAAAGAAGGTTTCTTAGAAATAAGAGGCTTTGCAAAGCCACTTAAGAAGTGGGGGTGAGAGAGATGGGAACATCGTATGATAGAGAATCTGTCTCTGAGAAATGGTCAGGGAAGAACGGGAAGCTGGTAGTGGTGAGTTCAATGGCAGAATGTGCAAATAATATCTCATAGTCCTTCAGAGAGGTTTGTGGGGGGTGATCACTTTTGACTTGGGAAAGTGTCCTTGGCTTCCGAAGCATCCTTAATTTCCACTGGGCTTTATGAGGTGCTTAGGAGAGTAAAAGCATGAGGGCACCAGTGTTTGTATGTGCAGCACCAGGATGAGACTGAGCACTAGCGCCCACAGGGCCCTTGCTGTCCAGGGCAGGTTGTGTGTGCTCGTTTGAACAGGACAAGCCTCCACTAAGAGAAATCCTATTTCACCTTGAGGGGCTGGACTTTTCCTAGTCACTTTCACTCCTGGGCAGGCACATTTGGCTAAAGGGCAATTGGCTAAAATGATTTTTACTCCGAGTTGAAATTAAGTTGTGATAATCACCATGAACTCAGATTCCTCAGGTTGCTTTATTCAAACTTCACATTCTTAGAATTGTGATTGGAGTGAAACACAATGCTAGTCACAAAGTATGAGGAGTAAAGAATAAGAGGGAGGTTCATACGAATTGCACTATCACTTGTGGATGAAGTACATGTGGCACATTGGCAGAGTGGAATCAGCCAGAAGGGGTCTATTTCGCTGTTCCCAAAGCGAGTCAAGATGGAAAAACACTAAAGACAACTTTGAAAGATTGGTGGGACCTGGTTTAGTGGCCTTAGTAGAAGATTAGCAGTTACATGAAAAGGTTTGATCTCCATTCTCCATTAAGAAATAATAATAAAAAAAAACATTTCCTGGACTCAGTGCACAGCCCTGAAAGGTAAATGATGATGAAAGGAGAGGATACCAGTGATAATGAAGAGATGATTTCATGTCTATGGAGTCATTAGTATTTTCCAGACACTGTGCTTCATGAACAGTAAATGTCCCATATTGACCTTATGAGTTAGGGTTGCCTGTTTTTAGCCTTTTTTCTTTTTTTAATAAGAGAAGAAACTGCTGTTCAAAGAAGTTAAAATGCTACTAAGTGGCATAAGTGGAATTTGAATCAAGATTCTACATTCTACAGAGATAGAGTGGGGAACAGAACAGGCAAACTGAGTGAAATACACTGCTGAGGGGAGCAGCGGGCGAGACAGGAGAGGTCCGCTACGCCATGTGGGTATCTCCCTGGCCTGGCCAGGATCGAACCTGTGCTGCAAAGGCTGCGGACAGCTTCACAGTACAGTGCTCAACCCCCTGCGACTCCAGAGAAGCCCAGAGAAAGGAAGGTTTAAGTGGGCAGTATCCTAAGAAGTGTGTCTTACTGAAAAGCACAGTCTTACCTCCAAAGTCTGCATTGTAGGAGGGATGGTAGGAGACGGTTATTGGTCATAATTTTAGACATATTTACGTAACACTGTGTTCCTGGGCAGCACACAGCAGTGGGACCATCTTCCCAAGCTCTGCACTCAGCCTCACAAAGACATGGTGCCAATTCCCCTTTCCCTAAAGACAACTCTGTCAGTGGGTGATAGATGTTCAAATAAGATTTCTGTATGATTTGCTCTCTAATTTTTCTTCAGGAGCATTTCTAGTTCAGTGACTAAAAAACAAATCAATCACTGAGTAGAAATACAGCAGAATTTAGACCTACTAAACAGAACTACTCTAACATTGAGAAATTTGGTTTCAAGGAAAACACCATTTACCCAAAACTCAATGATTAACACATAACATAGGCAACTTAAGAGGCTGATGATGTTCAGCCATTCCAAATTTAGAGTGTCCATATTAGGAAGCAAATAGTTGTCATAATATTTTTATCAGTACCACTCAATATTTAAAAGAGAATTTCTAGCGATTTTAAGATTGCTTGCAGCTGGAAGTCCATGTCAGCCTATTAGATTGTTAAGGATTACCAAGTGACAGCACCTGTAGGGGCGTAGCAAACAGCCAGTTATAAGGTAGTGTGGGGGAGAAAGCTGAACCTCTAACAGTGGCCTCAGGCATCAATACATCATACTGGTCTTAAGATGACCTCTGTTTGCCAAGTCTCTGCTTACAGTCAGGACACACTTAGGATAGGCTTGCAAAGTACTCACTGAGGATGTCCCTCCAAATCCTTAATTTAGGTCTACTAAACAGAACTTCAAGCCTCACCATAGGATCAAGACTCACCATAGGATCAAGTTAAACTCACTCTAACTTGAAGACTATGGAGTAGCTCACAATAAAAATTTTAATTTAGCCAGCCCCAAACTAGTCTAAACAAAAATATCCATTACAATTTTTTTTCCCAAAAAACTGGAAACTTAAGACTCAATTTCAAAATCAGAACTTGGTCAAAGAAATCCAAATACAGATAGACCATGACAGGTGCTTTTTGTATGAAACCTCCATTCTGGTTGATCAATAGCAAGGGCCTTTTGTTCAACTACAAATTATTTTTCTAACAAAAGCAAAGCTTTCCGAGTCAGGTCTGCTTACCTTTCAGGCAAATACAAATAACTTCTTGTGAACTCTTCATCCAGTAACTCTTGGGACTGAGCCTATACTCAAAGGCAGGAGGCAGAGAGAGGAGATTTTAACCTGGAACTTATGTCTAGTATGAGTTTGTAGAATGTTCATCAATTTAATCAAAATCACACCACTCTTAGGTATTGTAGGAGCAGGAAGGGCACAAAGCAGGATCTCTATGCTCTGTGCAGATGGGTCCTGGAGCCCTCAGTGGCTTTAGTGGCTTTTCAGACTTTTATTGCCATTTTACCAGGTGCACGGCAAGCAGGGGCGAATCTTTACTCTATCTGGGTTCCCCAGTGTTCTCTCGTGGTCTCATTCTCTGTCTTCTGCTTCTCTTTCATTCTTCTTGTTCTCCTTCTGCTCATTCTGTTCCCCGTGACGCCGCCCTTATAGGCCCAGTCTCAGCCCAAGTGTACCCACCTACGTATGCCCACACCTCATTCCAAGCGCCCACCATCACGCATGCATTCAGGACCGCAGGGATTCATCATTAATACTAATGGCAGGAGGGCAGAAAAGACTGATAATCATTTACCCACAGGCAACATTGTTGTTGCTTGCTGTTTCTAGAATCTGGTGTCCTGACTTCTACCACATTCACAGGAGGAGTGCCCTGCCCAACAGCGCCTGCATCACTATCACCTGGAAGCTGTTAAAAATCAAGGCCCCTTGGCGCAGCAGACGTCTCCTGTCTCGCCCGCTGCTCCCCTCAGCTGTGTACTTCATCAGTCTGCCTCTTCTGTTCCCTGCTCTGTCTCTGGTGGGTCCTCTCACCCTCCCACGCGTTTGGCCTGTACCCGGGTTCTTGTATAAATAAATAAATCTTTAAAAAAACAAAATCAAGGCCCCTTCCCAGATCTACAAAATTAGAAACCCTCAGGTGAAGCTTTGTCTGTTTTAATAAATCCTCCAGTTGACCCTAACATTTGCCAAAGTATGAGAACTACTATATCATGACATCCCCTTAAATCAAGCTCTAAAGACAACCAAAGGAAAAAAAAAATCCACCTCATTATCAAATCAAAGTGGTTGAAAAAAATTACAGTGGGGTGGAACATAGCAAAACATAGCTACTGTTGAGGAAGAGATGGACGTATTTGAACACCACGAGTCATTTTTGGCAGGTGAATGGGCTCTTACCCTTATCAAGATATATTGTTAAAAATATGAAAAATATTAGGCATCTATGTTCCCAGAAAATGACTAAAGCCAGGATTATTTTCTGTTTTAATACTATTTCCAGGTTATCTGTAATGCTGCTTGTACATTCGTAAATTTACCTACTGAAATAATGTTCAGGGTTCTACGTTTCCTTAGAGAAAATATAAAATATCTCTTACATTGTTTATTCCCATAAACATACAGTTAAATCTGTGCATGTTTATGTATTCATCTACTGCCTGAATCAAGCTTTGTTATTTTTAAAATTTTTGAACTTCATCTTTTGTTTCCAGTTTTCCTTGCATAGAACAGATTTCAGTGGGTGATTATATAGAAAAATGTTGACATGTAATTCTTCAGGCTCCCCAAGTTTGCTTATTTATGAGCATTTATGAGCCAGTGGGTAATACTTTCAGCTGAAGAATATTGGTTTTCTGAGTGTCGATTTAGAACCTGACATTTGGAAATACATGGTAATACAAACCATCACCTTAAATTAGTCTTTATTATTTGTTTGTAATTTAGTTTGTTTATGGTTTGTAATTTCACAGAAAAAAATATAATGTTGACATCAAAGAAATTGCAACAGATTTTATCCCAGCAGGCATCTGACCACTTCAAATACTACAAACATTCTTTATTAGGGAAACAATATCTTTTTAAAAGTTAACTTGAAACAACTTAGAATTTACTAATTACTAAAAATGGTATGAGTTCCATTATGGTGTTGGAGTTTAAAATGAAAATTTCAATTGAAGACAAACTGACATTTATATACTACAAAAATGACACCATTACATTATAAAATTAATGTTAAGGAATTGAAAGATACATGCTTCATCTGATAAAAAATAATTTGAAAATCACTACAGAGTAAAACAAAACAAACAAAACAATGCCACATAAATTCATTTTGAAGGGTTCTGAGACTCAATTTATATTGTAATATTTTGCTCATATATAGCCAAGAGTAAGAGAGAAATCCAACCTACGACCAATCCAAAGTTCTGTAGGAGAAACATCAACCAGGGTCGCTGTGTTTGAACATGAGTCATTTCAGGAAGCTAAAAAAAGAATAAAAAAGCAGAATAAGATCCAGATATATTCACTGCTGGGAAAAGTTTGGTGGGAAAACACAAGTGACTGTTATTCAAAACTTAATAACCTTTAAACTTCCCCAAACAAGATGCTTCATGCCTACTCTTACCAAAATCTTTAAATGGGAGATAAATTAAGCCATCTGACTGTGGTTAGAAGGAATCATTTATTGCCAGAAGTCTTAAAAATGACACAGTTATCAACCAAAAGCAACTCAACCATTTACATTTTGTTTTTAGAAAATGCTTAAATATGAACTAGGTAATAAATGAGAGGTATTACTTTTGACTGTTCTGTTAGATTTATGAAACTTGCTGTATGCACTGGTTATTACACAGCACATATTTATTTCTTTTCAAAGAGATGACCAAGGTCTTCCTGACCTTTGGAACAATAAAGGCATCATCTCCTAGGGCTATATTTTATTCTCAGAGAGACAAGTGGCAACTATCTTATGTCTGTGAAATGCTTTATCACCATTTAGAGGAAAATATTCTCTCAAACATCTGTGTGAGGTGCTTCAGTGAGTTTCTCTCTAGCATTATGTCCAGTCCCTCACCCTGAGATCACAGTGAGTATATTGTGATCATGGCATAATCATTTCTGTTGAAAGACAGACTCAGGTCAACATGGGTTGGAAACAGCTCAACCTTGGAATTGTTGGACTGGATATTTCTTTATTGTGGGGGCTTTCCTGTGTGTAAGATGTTTGGCAGTAGCCCTTGTTTCTACCCAGTAGATGTCAATTGTACCTCTTGGCCCCAATCCTAACAAACCAAAAATATCTCCAGACTTTGTCAAATAGTCCCTGGAGAGTAAAAATCACCTCTGGTTGAGAAGGTCAAGCATATAAAATACGCAAAGGTTTTAGATTTATGACAATGGAAAACAGGTTGACAAAATTATTTTTTTTAAGATTTATTTATTTATGCATACAAGAATAGGGGTACAGGCCAGAGGTACAGGAGGTGAGAGGATTCACCAGAGACAGAGCAGGGAACAGAATAGGCAGACTGACTGAAATACACTGCTGAGGGGAGCAATAGGTGAGTCAAGAGAGGTCTGCTGTGCCATGTGTGTAGCTCCCTGGCCAGGGATTGAACTCGTGCTGCAGAGGCTGCGGTTAGCTTCATAGGTTGTGTATTAACCCATTCTGCCACCAGGGAGGCCCCTACAAAATTATTTTTTAATGCCTGTACAGGAACATCCTGAATATTCTGTTCGTGTATGCTTAAGATGGCTATTTCTGCTTAGAAGTGACAAATTTGAAGGGGTAAGGATTAGCATTGCTGTGACCTATTATCTCACATCACAACATGGGGCAGTGAACTTAAGGACACAGTAGGATCTAGACTTTTTATCCTGAATAGAGCGCCTTTGACAAATCATGTGCTCCTTTGATGTTTTTCTGTCATGTGTAAACATAAGGTTAACCACACCACTTTAGAGAAATCCTATATGATTCATCACATGTTTTTAAAAAAAAATGTCATTTTGAAAAACCACAGAATGTTCTCAAAGAACTCATAATTAATGGCACTTGTGAGGGGTTAACAAAACACATGCACTGGGTTTTCCTAATACCTCTGATTCTCAATAGTTTTTAAGTAATTTCTAGTAATTTAGTACAAGGATAGACAACATAGGCAACCAGTTTCCTTCTGTTTCAGAAATTTACATCTCAGGCTATATCTGTAAGATGAAATTACACCATCTCAGGTCATAAACAAGCTCAACTTTTGATTAAACTTACTCTAAATACTGGAATAAGACATTGTGTCTTTCTTTCCCCTCCTTGTTTCTCCAACAAGATATTTAATATACACTTCTGCTGTCTCTAATACCTGACTCCTCATTGTTAATAAAACAATAGAAGCCGTTTCTAGAAAGATTTTCCTGGCAAATACTCATAAAATGTGGATCGTTTAGATACCATCATAATCATGTTGAAAAATGCTTCAGACAAGATATAAGCATGAAATGGCTCAGATCAATAACAGAATTTGAACTGAATTTTTATTTATTTATTTATTTTTTTAATAGAGGCATGTTTATTTTTATTTATTTATTTGTTTGTTTGTTTGTTTATACAAGCACTGGGTACAGTCAGAAGCGCGGGAGGGTGAGAGAATTCACCAGAGCCAGAGCGGGGAGCAGAGCAGGCAGAAGGACCGAAGTACACTGCTGAGGGGAGCAGCGGGCGGCAGGAGAGGTCTGCACACCATGTGGGACCCTCCTCCGGTGGCCGGGGAGCAGCCGGGGATTGAACCGGCGCCACAGGGGCCGCGGGCAGCTTCGCAACCCAGCGCTCAACCGCTGCGCCACCGGGGAGGCCCTGAACTGAATTTTTAGATCATCAACCTCTTAATGAACACACATTTGAGGAAACTCAAATGTATGTTTTCCCTCTTTGCTTCAAACTTCCACCCAAGATCTTAGGTTGTTAAAAATTAGATATTGATTAAGGTAGATAGGATAGCCAAAAATTTCTAGATACAGCACAGAGATAAAACTAGTGTCTTGGCAATTTCTTCAAAAAATCTCAATCAGTCTCTGTTCTTACTAAATCTAAAAATGACACAATTTTTAAAAACAATTCTCTCTAACCTATGCTTACAGAATTGCTGTTTGCTTATAGTACCTAATACAGGATAGACTTGGATACATGTGTTTCTAAAAGTTTTTAAGCCCTGCGAATGCACTCCAAATGGGAAAACCAAGAATTTTGTGTTCTGAATATGTACATGTCATTGTCCACAAAAAAATATGAGTATTTCACAATTCTAGGAGCCACCAACCAGTTCACATGGAATATAGCGACTTCTGGGGAGTTTTGCAACAGTCACGCTGCCTTTTTTTTTTTTTTTTAATAAGCGACTATGATAACTTGCCATCTATTTAGATGTGCCTTCTATCAGCTCATCTTTCCCTCATGGTTTTTATTATGCTTTGGGTGAAGATCTGATATAAGAGAAGTTGATATCCATGAAGCCATTGTTAAAACAGCCAGGGAGCCATTATAAAGAAGTTACATTACTTGTCTCTTTTGAACTAGGTCAAAGATGTTTGAAGTAGGCCAAAAGCAATTGTTTTAATCAAGCAAACAGTTGAGAGCTGATGGTTATGTATCAATACATTTAGCCTGAGAGTAGACTACGTTCCCTTTACATCTTTTCTAGAAATTCAGCTACTAATGATGGAAAGGCAAGAATAGTTCAAGCCTGTTAACACTTATCAACTTTTTTCTTTAAACACTTATTACATCTTCCTTTTTAGTTCCCATAGATTGCCCTGACATTGTCCCTCCAGGTAGAGGGAAAGTTTTAGGTTTTTCTACCTAAATTTGTGTATCTTAAATTATAATTATTTGATCCTAAATAAAAATAAATACCCTTTGTATTTTTAATTATATCCTGAATTTTTAGATTGACATATGTAATACTCACTTTCATTGGGATCTATTTTATCATGTTTTTTCCTATATTTTCTATTTTTAATATTTTAAATATAAACATTTATATTTTAGAAATAAAATTATTGACTCTTTAATTATGAGGAAACATGGACTGCAGATCCATAATGGGGCCTCCCTGGTGGCGGAAGGGGTTGAGTCGCAACCTATGAAGCTACCTGCAGTCTCTGCAGCGCAAGTGCGACGCAGCAGACCTCTCCTGACTCGCCCGCTGCTCCCCTCAGCAGTGTATTTCAATCTGCCAGTTCTGTCCCCCACTCTGCCTCTGATAAATCCTCTCAACCCCACATCTCTGGCCTGTACCTCAGCTTTCATATGCATAAATAAATCTTTTTTAAAAAAAGATCCATAATGACTTACCCAGTGTCACATGAATGTGATGTCAGAAAGAACAAAAAGTCAGGTTATCTCACTATAGTAGAGGACATACACAGTCCTATAAATACCAACTCTCTGTCTGAAATTCATCCCTGTCTATTATAGCCAGCACATTTCTACTTAAGTAGGAAAAAATGTGAAATGCTAAACA
Source organism: Talpa occidentalis (assembly GCF_014898055.3). Lineage (NCBI taxonomy): Eukaryota > Metazoa > Chordata > Mammalia > Eulipotyphla > Talpidae > Talpa > Talpa occidentalis. The sequence goes on along the minus strand of NW_023601433.1, from coordinate 65,027,673 downwards.
GAAAAATAACCAACAGAAAATAGTCACTGCATGTGATGAAAAAAATAATTCAATATACAGATATCATGCTATCCTTGTCATGAAATATATCATGGTATTGGTTGTTTTTAAGGCAGAAATATGCACTAAAAAAGTATAAAAACAGACTTAACTTTGTAAGCCTCTAGAAACAGACAAACAGTTGTAGGAGAGAAAAATAATTTTCCCTTTACTGTTCTAAGTTCTTGACTGAGACACTTCCTGTGATAAAAGATAAATTAACAGGAGAAAAATAAGATTTAACTAACACATACAGCTTTTATACATATGGAAGAAACTCAGGAAAACTGAATAACTCTTGCTACAGTAAGGGAGAAACATTTACAAATAGAGATTTTTCCCTTGTACATGTAAATGTCCCTTATTTTCCCTATGTCTGCTCCTTCTTAAAAATAACAAGCTCAAAATAATTCTTTATGCCAAAGAGGAATATTTTGGGGTGACAAGTTCTGCTACCCTTCACATGAAAACCAATGTTTCAAAAGGTTCAAGAAGATTCTCATGCTGATGTAGAGGTTTTTATATTAGTTTGGGTGGCCTAGATAAATTTTCCATATCGACACATAAGTGGGTGGGTTTGGTAAGAAAACCCAGCTAAGCTTGCTTTTGAAACAATACGCGACTCTCTTTCTGATGATTATGGATGAACGTATGAACCATAATATCTCCTGGGTACATAGCAAAATACCAAAGAGTCTTACAGAAAGTCTTTCCAAAAGATACAAATATAAAATGCCAAAACTTAAAGCATATCTGATTGCAGCATTTCATTTGTTCTGAACCTACCCATTTAGTTTTATTATTTTATTCAGCAAGTTTTGACAGAAAATAAAGGTATGTATAAACTGATTTTCAAGCATATATGTTTGTTTTTTTCTGTTTTCAGAATTACCGACAAGAGTCTAAGTGCTACCATTTTACACTGGTTTTCAAGGCAAAGAAGTCCCCTTTTCCTCTAGGGCAATTAAATTGTGTTCTGGAACAATTTTACAGATCTTGAATTATCCCCTAAGACCAGAGGGGGGTGAAATGATGGATATAGTACATTAACTTTGAAGTGAAAGGTCAGAATAAAGAGAAGAAATGATAGCAAAATAGCCTAGAGATAGAGCTAATGGAAACGTTCATTAGATTTCTGCCAAAAATATAGAAAACTTGAAGTAGAAAGGTAACTTCCTTTTATATCTCTTTAGAATAGGCCCTACAAAGATATTCAGAACAGGCTTCCAGAAGACGTGCCATGTTGGTATGCAGATAATTTCAAGTTGAGGCCAAACAAGGCCCTAAAGTCTCATGGGATATATTTATTACTCCCTTAAGTGGCTAATAAAATTGGGGGTCTTACCCAGAATTATGGTAAGTACCAAAAAATAACTCCTATCTGAAAAACATCTAAATTACAGAGTAAACATCTAATTATAGAGCATCTCCTCTTTGTCATGTGAATCACCCCCTTCCTCATCTTGCGAATTCCACTTTCTCTCCTTGAAGCTCCAGTTAGTTCTTCATCCCATTCCTTATCTCATTTATATATACCGTCATTTTTTCTCACTGATTTGGAAACCATATATATTTGTAGATACTCCATGCACAGGTAATTAAATGTGCTTTTTCCCTCCTACTCATCTATCTGATGTTAATTTGATTATTTGACCAGTCCCAGAAAAGCCCAGAGGGTGTTGGGATATTGCCCCTTCACCCCAAAAATCTATGCTTTGCAAACTCCCTATCTTAAATCAGTGGATACCAAGACAAGACAATCAAGGATTTTCTAGAAAAAAATATTTACCTAAAACTCACCTCTTTAATATTCATTCCATTAAGTTCTTTTTTCAATTTTGAATCAGTCACAGGTAAGAAATTCTTTGAAATGTGTCAAATCTACATATTGACTATGACCTGTCTGCAGATCATGGTACTTACAAATGCTATTAAGCTACCTGATATGTAATTATAATGTGAAATTGCTAATTAGGATTTCTGAACATTTTAGAAAATGATATTAAGTAAACGTTTTCAACTTGAGTCAGTTCCCATAATGTATTCCTAGTAAAGCTGAAACTCTTTAAATGAAAACTCATGGAGAATATTAGAACACATTGGGAAAGAAAGTGGATGAATAATAATGTCATATTACCACGGTACAATTATATAATAGGGAGAACCTGTCACAAAGAAGGATAATCTATAAAACATCCTCTGGTCCTGAGACTTTGTCTCTTTCTTGTACATCTACATTTCAGGCTCCTGTGCCATACAAAGCCTTCTCTATCCACTTCCATCTGTAATCTGAAACAGGTTTCTCATTGGTGTCCTTCAAGATCTATTCTATTGCTGGATATTTCGACATTAACCTTCAGTATGGTTCATAGTAAAAAAAGAAAGCTCAGTATCTAATGTTTCTAAAATACACTAAAATTTTCAAAGGTCTTTCATCATTAAAACTTTACAATTCAAAAACATAAATTCAATATTCACTTATTGAGCACATGTGGTGATATCTCTCAGGAAGGTAAAATTGTACTTCAAATCTTTTTTCTCTTAGGAAAGCAATTTGGGCATCACTAACTTTCAAGAGAAATGATTTTTCTTCTCTATTCATAAAGTTCACTGGAGAACGATATATGGCACCTTTGTTTTTTTTTAGAAAATCCCTACACACACTGAATCAGGTATACGTTTGCATTTAATAAGAATTATGCTTGTTCTTAAGAAATATGATGGGGTTAAAATCTCAGTGCTATCAAGCTATTGCCAACCACTGCAGCATGAGTTCAAACCCTGGCCAGGGAGCTAACCCACACGGTGCAGCAGACCTCTCCTCTCTCATCTGCTGCTCCCCTTAGCAGTGTATTTCGGTCAGTCTGCCTGCCCTGCTCCCCACTCTGTCTCTGGAGAATTCTCTTGCCCCTGCACCTCTGGACTACAACCCAGCTCTTGAATGCATAAATAAAAAATAAATAAATCTTTAAAAAAAAAGGAAATATGAAGAGGAGTAAAAAAGAAAACCTCAGGAACTTAGTAGGACTCATAATTATGCCTAATATCTCTAAGGATATTAGCTGGTCTAACTCTGTCACATTTGTAAATGGCTTCATTATAACTTTGCAGAAGAGCAATATCTAAGAACAAAAATGGAAACTTGTTAGGAAAAAATCACCATTTGGCTTGTAAATCTGCAATGATTTGCATGTGCAAACCATAAGCTTGAATACTGAAGTTGCATATCAAAGACTTCTAATTTCTGGTGTGCGGCCTAAGGAGATTAGAAGTCTCCAGTTTGTCTTAACAATAAGTAAAATCTAAACACTAAAAAATCAACAACTTCTTTTAAATACGATAGAGAAGTGAGGTCACAAAACAAACTGTTGGTCCAAATATTGACAAGAAACTCAGTCCAATACAGAGAACCACAACTTACCAGAGCAGAAAACCTACAATCAGAAAACTCTGTGGGAACCCAGGCTGGGGTCGGAAAATCTGATCTGTAATTGATGAATTGCAAGCAATTCAATGTAGACAGGCCTAAGAGTTTAAAACTCATAGTGCCCCCCTCACCTTTGTGAATTCTACCACCAAGAACCCTACCAAATTCTCAGTGAATTTTGAAAAAAATCCCTTCATCCTCATGGCAGAGGGAAGGTAAAAAGACCCATTTAAAATATGGCATTCTGTTGCAATTGTATGGGGAATATAAAAATAAAATTTATTATGAAAAAACTAATAATAATAATAAAATTTAAAAAAATAAAATAAAATATGGCATCTGTTGTTCTTAATAAAGTTTGCCTGCAGGAGAAACTATTTTATCAGTATCCAACCTGCTGGGGTTTGCTGAAAGTCTAGCCTTCCTGGGAGAAGGGAAAGATTCAACTCTTTTCCCCTCCAGCCATTTTACTTACTGAAGGGGTGAAGGGTCAAGTTCACAGTCTTGGGGCACTGGTTCACCAAAAGGTCCCGCCTAATCATAGGGCTAGAGAACACTTCCCCACCCCACACTTACTACTGTATTACAAAAGACCTACTTACCACAGTTCCTTTTACCCAGTACATTGTATCATCTTCTCAATAAAAATAATAAGGAAGACTAAGGCAAAAAATACACTTTGGAGAGAATGAACAAGCATCAGATCCAGAGTCAAATATAATAGGAAGGCTGACATCAGACCAGGAATTTCAAAAGCTCTGATTAATATGCTAAGGGCTTTAATGGGAAAAGTAGACAATATATGCAATAATAGATCGATAATATAAGATAGAAACTCCAGGAAAGAATCAAGAAGACATGTTAGAGATCGAAAACACTAATAGAATTGAGGAATGCCTCTGACGTGCACCTCAGTAAACTGGACACAGCGGAGGAAAACTCTGAGCTTGAGGATATGACAATAGAAATGGTCTAAACTCAAAACAAAGAGAAAAAAGGCTGAAAAAATATATAATACAATATCCAAGAACCATGGGATTTTGAAATGCATAAAATATGTGTAATTTGAATACCAGAAAAAGAAAGTGATTGAAAGAGAAGCAATATTTGAAGCAATAACAACAAAATTTCTCCCAATTTTTTTTCTGACACCAAACCACAGATCTAGGAAGCTCAGAGAAAAATATAGCAGAATAAATGCCACCCCGCCCCCTTACACATAGACATATTACTCTCAAACTTCAGAAAATCAGAGACTAAAAAATCTTAAAGAAGCCAGAAGGGGCAAAAAACAAGCTTACCTAAAGTCTATCAAGGGGATAACCATAACATGAATTTTCCTTAGAAAGTATGCAAGCAAATCAAAACTACCATGAGATACCATCTTACACCAGTGAGAATGGCACATATTAAAAAAACTAGCAACAACAAATGCTGGCGAGGGTGTGGAGAAAAAGGAACTCTTCTACACTGTTGGTGGGAGTGCAAACTGGTCCAACCACTGTGGAAAGCTGTGTGGAGATTTCTGGACCTACTAAACATAGAGCTTCCATATGATCCAGCAATTCCACTCCTAGGTATTTACCCAAAGGACACAGAAACATCAATTCCAAAGAACACCTGCACCCCTATGTTTATAGCAGCACTGTTTACAATAGCTAAGCTTTGGAAACAACCCAAATGCCCAAAAATAGATGACTGGATCAAGAAGATGTGGTACATATATACCATGGAATATTACTCAGCATTCAAAAAAGATAAACACATGCAATTTGCAGCAACATGGATGGCGCTGGAAGGGATCATGCTCAGCGAAATAAGCCAAAAAAAAAGAAAAAATACCGGATGGTCTCACTCATAGCAGGAATCTAGAAAACTTAAATAAGGGACCAGGAAAACGAATAACTATAAGAAAGTGAAAATCAAAATCAACAAAAAACTATGAACCAGAGACACTTTTAGGGGGGTGGGGGCGGGAGGGGAGGGATTGGGGTCAGAATGGGGGGGCTGCAATTGTATGGGGAATACAACAATAAAATTTATTATTAAAAAAAAAAAAAAAAAAAGAAAGTATGCAAGCAAAAAGAAAATAAAGTGAAATAAAGTTTTGAGAGAGAAAAAAGCAACCTAGAATTCTGTACCCCCAAATTGTTCTTTAAAAATGAAGGAAAAATTAATTCTCAGAAAAATAAAGTTTGGGACATATCTGATAAAGAAATGATATCCAAAATGACAAAGAACTCTTGAAACTCAACAATAGGAAAACAAACCCAATTTTTAAAACTGGCAAAAGATCTGCAGATGGTAAGTAGGCATATGAAAAGATAGTCCACATTCTATGTTATCAGAGAAATACAAATCAGATTAAAACAGAATAAATAATAATATACACCTATTAGAATGCCCAAAACCTAAAAATTGACAGAACTACATGATGATGGGGATGGGGAGCAACAAGAAATCTAATTCATTGCCGATGGGAACATAAAATGGTAGTCAGTAACTTTGGAAGAGAGTTTGGCAGTTTTTCACAAACCTGCCTAGTAAAAATTCATTGTCATCACTTTGTGTTAAGAAACATAAAATATCGGATTACCTTTAGATCTTAAAGTCCCAGAGCAACAATGCTATGGATTAAAGGTGTCTCCCCAAAATTCGTATGTTGAAACACTTTCCCTGATGATGGTATTCAGAAGTCGGAGTTAATTAGTATTCGATGAGCTCTTGAAGTCAAGATCCCTTGTTAGGGGTGTCAGTGCCTATAATTAAAAATCCTGGGAGTGCTTGCTTCACTCCATGTTCCACTTTGTGTGGCTACAATGGGAGGTAGCCATCAACAATCCAGGATGCTGAATCTGCAGTACCTTGATCTTGGACTTTTCAGCATCTTAAATGGTGAGAATAAATGTTTGCTGTTTAAGTCATTCAGTCTATGTTTAGTTGCCTTGATAGCAGTCCAAATTAAGACTATGAACACCTCCTGTCTTTATGCTTCTTTAATAGCCATACAAAATCTATTTCTGGAGGATCAGAAATCCTTCTTTTGACAATGTACACTGTGGACCACTTTGAATTTCTTTGTGATGACATACTGTGACAAAAATGGAGGGAAGTCTAGATTCTCCATACACTTAAGAAACCCTTCTGTCCCTCTTGTTGAACCTGGCTGGGGAAAGTTTTCTATATGCAAATTAAGATTTTCAGAGCTACAAAATCTGAGGAAGGTCTTGTTAGATTTATTTTGGTAATATTCTGGGAAATGAAAATTCGCTCTGGAATACTTTTGACAAATATTGTATCAATTATTGCTTTTAATACTCTTCTAAGGGGCACATTAGAATGTGTTCAATTTTAGCGTCATTTGATTATTGATAGACTATGTTGACTCAACAGCATTCTAAATCTGGGAGTGTTATTCAATTGACGAAGTATCTCTTTTGAATTTAGGTCTTTAAAAATTAGTAGCTCTGTTTATTAAACAACTCCTTCTTGTAATTTTTTGTCTCAATCAAAAAGGCAAGGATCAGAGTGATCAGTGAATCTGGGATCACCGAACTTGAAGGTTTGTTCAAGGTTATTTTGAAAAATTACCATTAATATCTTATTTGCTGAATATTCAAATAAAGGATTTATAAGGCTTCTAATTTTCCAATGGTATCTTCCCAAAGGAATTCATGAAGCAGTTTGAGCAGAAGATTAAAAAAAAAATTCTCTTTTGAAAACTGAATTACAAGACTAAGATCACATCATTGTTATACACAAATAGGAAAGACAAAATGTTACTTGTATTTAATGTTACTTGTATTTAATAATTCACTTCTCCATTTTTTTCTTAGGGGACAAATTCTTAGTTTTATAGCTCACAAAAGAGACCCATTAGCCGGCTTTTGTATTTTCCTGAGAAACGAATTATGTTGGAGGATACATTTGTATGTGTATGTGCTCATGGTTTGTGAGGATAGCTAGAAAAAAAGAAACACAAGGAGCAGAAAAATACAAACATTTCTGGTGGCTGACTTTTTTAAATTATAGAACTCAGCATTCATCAAAGTTAAATCTATTAATTATTTTCTCAGCAGAAAATATCTAAGAATTTGACGGATTTTTAGAGAAAGAATAGAAATCTTTCAAAATTGCTAGTAAGAATGATTCATACTTCTTCTTTTGTGAAGCAAAAATTGTGAATGTTGAATTATATTAATTTTGCTGCCTGAAATGGTTTTTAAATACTTGTCATTTTTTCACAGAAAAAGGGTATTTAAATGTCAGTTGCACTCATTGATTTCAAGTACAATATTTGTTGAAGCAAATATGTATCTCAAAGTTATTTTATATGTCCTTTTCAAACAAAATATCCCCTTTCTTTGGATGGCTATTGTTTAAAGAACATTATACCTAGGTATTGCCAAATTTCAAGAAAAGGATAGCTTACTAGTGTTTTGGATGGAAAATGGATTGATCAGAAATGACTTGGTAATTATAGATGGCTGAATTGCATTGAAGTTATCTAGATTTCTCTGAGATTCAATCAAACTCAATATATTGGAAGACAAAGAATGATGGGGAGGAGGGAATGTAAAAGTGTAAGATTCTACTTTAGCTTAATTTTATGGTTATTTTCTTTATAATAATAATCTTTATCATGACTAAGGGAAAAGAACTACCTAGTTGCAAATACAGCTGTTTTGTGGTCAATTTATATTCTTTTCACTCAATTTACTGTCTTGAAACTGTTACTTTTACTGAACTAAAATAATTTTGAGAATTATTATCTGGACTACCGATTACCTTATTCGTTCACTAGGTTTAATACTGGATTTTATTTTTGTGTTTAAGTATATTTTAAAAGCAGAAGATCCTAAGTTCAATTTATTTTTTTTTAAGATTTATTTATCTATACAAGATCCGGGGTACAGGGCAGATGTGCGGGAGGGTGAGAGGATTCACCAGAGACAGAGTGGGAACAGAACAGGTAGACAGATGAAATACACTGCTGAGGGGAGCAGCGGGTGAGACAGAAGAGATCTGCCGTGCCATGTGGGTATCTCCACTGCTGGTGGAGATCGAACCTGTGCTGCAGCGGCTGCAGACAGCTTCACCAAGCTGCATTCAACCGCTTGTGCCACCAGGGAGGCCCCCTAAGTTCAATTTAAAAATACTCTTTACCATGCCTTTCTCATAAGGAAAATTATCCAAAACTTGGAAAATGCTCCAAGCTAAAGTCTGATGTTACTACAAGGAGATAAGTATATTGTGCTAAAAGACTTCTCCTCAATCTTGTGTCCCCCTCATCTTCACCCCATTACTGTAGAAGTGAAATCAAGATCTAAGGAATATCAGTAACAGTATTGAAGAGAATTTTCATAACAATATATAATATAGAGTCTAGGGGGAAGAGATCCAGAAAATTATATAAGAAGAAGACTGGCAGAAGGAGGAGGCTATATTCTCAACTGATTCATTTTGACATAGGATAGTGGATAGGGAACCTAAGATTTGTTTTGTGTGGGCATCACTTGTTGAGATACTTCCTTCTCCACTCTACTTCCTTCTGTCTCTCTGAGTGACAGCTCCTCCTCTACCAGCCTGGTTGCTATTAAGGTATTGGATCTGGGCAGAAGTCCAGTTCCCTCAGTTCTAGTAACACTCTCATTGTATCCATAGCCATAGTCTCTTAGGATTTCTATGTGCTTGTTGCTATGGAAGCAGTCTTGAAGGATGTAAAGGCTTCGGGGGGAAAACCAAAATGTTTGAAACTTGGTGTAGTTCCAAAATAAAACTTTCCTTGGCATAACCTGTACTGCTTTTAAAAAAGAATTTATTCTTTAAATTATAAACTATATTCATTAGAAATAAAGTCTTTCTAATATATAAACAGCTGAAAAATAATACTTCCAGAGCTTGTCTTTTGCTTCCTTTTGAGAAATTCTATAAATTTTAAAGAAGGTAGAAATGAGAATGCTAGACTTTCATTTCTGAGAATTTTCTTATTTGGAGAATGAAATCCTCTTGCAAAGCTGCCTCTGTCACTAAGCATATCAAAACAAAGTTTGTGGTGCAAGGATTAAATGTGATGACTTAAAACAATATGTTATCTCATAGTTCTGTCAATCTGAGGTCTGGCACAAGACTCACTGGGCCAAACTGATATGTTGGCATGGTTGCTCTGCATTCTAGATGTTTTCATGTTGAATTTGTTTCTTTGCTCTTTCCAGCTTCCAGAGACTTCCTACACTATTGGGTTCCTGCACCCCTCCCTCCATCTTCAAATCAACAACAGCCAATAGCACTGACCTGCCTTCTATTTATTGCACCCCTTTCTGTGACCAGCTGGTAAAGACTTTCCACTTTTAAGGATTTATCTGATTAGATTGGGACCACCCAGATAATCCAGGATAATCTCCCCATCTCTAGGTCCTAAACTTTACTCACATCTGCAATGTTCCTTTTGACATAGAAGATAACATAATCATAGGTCCCAAAGATTAGGATATGTATATCATTGGTGGGGAGGGAATTTCATAGTTCATGGAACTATGAAAAAGATGACAAAGATGCAGTTATAAATAAGATATAGACACAGTAGATAAGATAAATGGATCAACCTGTTATACCACAGGATTGATGATTCTATCAGGCCCTTGTATTACGTGATACTTCATATACTCTATTAAGGCCTACCACTTACTATTATCACTTTCTATTTTCCATAGACTGGCAGAAGTTAAAAGATGGAAAAGGTATTCTGTGCAAACAGCTAGCAGGAAAGCACGTGGACTACATTAACAATATTAACATCAGCCAAAGAGACTTGAAGACAAGTTTTGCCAGAAATAGAGAGGTATCTTTTGGCATGATAAAAGTATTATCACCAAGAAGACAAAACAACATTAAACATGTATGCATCTAATAACAGAGCTTCAAACACAATAAAAATTGATAAAACTAAGAAAGAATTAGACAAATCCATAAACATAGGTCTATATTTTAACAATAGTTCCTCACTAATCAACAGAATAAGTGGAGTATCCACTGGTACAGAATTTGAAAATAAGCAACACCATCAAACAATCTGACAGTCATAGAACTCGGTACCCAAAAAACTGCCTCAATTACCTGCTTTTCAAATGCACATGAGGACATTCACCAAAACATATGATATGCTGGTCCATGAAACACATCTCAAACTATTTCAAAGAACTAAAGGAAAATAGAGTAAAGTATATACTCTGAAGATCAAGGAATTTAATTTAAAATCTACAAGTAAAAGATATTTAGAAAACTTTGAGAAATTAGGCAACATACTTCTATGCTATGTATGGATCAAAAAGAAAAAATAATTACATGAGAAATGACAAAACATTCCAAAATGGTGAGTACTGAAAACACAATATATTGAATTACCTGGAATTCAGAAAAGTAGGCCTACCAGGGAAGTATATAGTGTTAGATGATTATATTAGTAAAGAAGACAAATTTAAAACCAATGATATGTCATCTCTCCTCATAATGCAAGATAATAAACAGAAATTGCATGCAACGTGAGAAGAAAGGAAATAGTAGAAATAAAAGTAGAAGCCAAAAGAAAACCATAAAGTATGGGTATACAATCATTGGCAGTTTTTTCTAGTTGTGGAATTTGTGCTTCCTGGTTTCTGTGAAGTTTGGCATTGTCAGACTGCAGTTCTCTCTTCTTAAGGAAAATGCACTAGGGAATATTTTTACTGAACTTGAAACTGTGACTACCACCTGATCATTTAAGCTACTCAAACCAATGAATTAGCCATTAGAAATAAAAGTGACTACGCTGGCCTCCCCAGTGACACAGTGGATTGAGCACAGCGCAGCACTGTGAAGCTGTCCACAGCCTCTCCAGCACCAGTTCGATTTCCCCAGCAGGCCAGGGAGATACCCACATGGCACTGAAAACCTCTCCTGTATTGCCTGCTGCCCTTCTTAGCAGTGTTTTCAGTCCTTCTGCCTGTTCTGCTTCCAGCTCTGTCTCCGGTGGATTCTCTTACCCTCCCATGCCTCTGGCCTATACACCAGTGCTTGTATAAATAATTTTTTTTTTTTAAAAAGTGACTATGCTGGAGGGGTAGTTGTCACTGGTTGCCATGAGGAGGTAAGTTATTGTTTGACAATACAGTAAGTAAGGACATAGCCTGAACCCAGCAATTCTGTGGAGCATCTTTTGGTTGTTTGTGAGCCTAGTGACAAATGCAGAACAGAGAACTACCAGAAACACAGCCCTGACAAGGACAATGCAGACCACTCTGAAAAACTGGGCTGCCCTGCCAGGAAAGAAATGCAGGTCTATCAAAGAGCTGCCTGAGGAGAGGGCAATTGAGATTGGATGCCTGAGGACAGAGATGATGAAAGCCAAATATGGCCTTAAGACCAACAGAGTTTAGAGCTTGTTCCACTATATTTTTAGTATATATTTATGGAATTTTGGGGCCAGTGACCACCATGGAGGAACTTTGGGATAGATGGGACTTAAAAATATAGGAGAGGGCCTCCCTGGTGGCGCAGGCAGTTTAGCGCAGTGCTGTGAAGCTGTCCACAGCCTCTGCAATGCCGTTTCAATCCCCACTGGCCTCAGAGCAACCCACATGGCAAGCAAACCTCTCCTGTCTCACCCACTGCTCCCCTCAGCAGTGTATTTCGTCAGTCTGCCTGTTCTGTTCCTTGCTCTGTCTCTAGTGATTCTTCTCACCCTCCTGCACATCTGGCTTGTACCCCGGTTCTTGTATAAATAAACAAACAAACAAACAAATAAATAAATAAATAAAGGAGAACATGAACCTATTGAAGTGATGGACTGGGTCAACAATTAATAAAAAATCCCATTTGTGTGCTATTTCATATTTCTCAGCCCAAACAGTGCATCAGAGACCAGTTCTAAGAGGGCATTGGTCAATTTTGCACAAACCCTTATTTTCCTCCTGCACTCTTTTTTCTCTTGTCCTGCTCTTCTCCGATGTGATGGCATTCAACCAACCTGGGAACCCACTGGCACTCAAGCATGCATAATTTGGAAGTAAGGGGGGTGCTCCTGAAGCTTGTGGTGCCAGCTATGAACAATGGGGACAGGACCCCATGGACAACACCTCTTTTATTCCCCTGATGAACAGTTCGAAGGCACATTTCTTAAACCTCCTTGAGGAATCTTATGTGATGGACCCTTCATCAAGGTGGTCCACTTAATAAAAATAACATTTTTTAGTTGACTTTTTATGCTATGCTATTTTACTCCACCTGACTTTCATTCATATTCCCTGGGATTAAATCCCAAATGAATTATCTCAAACAAACCCTTGTCTTAGTCTCTGTTTGGGAGACCTAGACTAAGGTACTGATCTTTATAAGTGAGAATTAATTTCCTCTGGCCACCCAGAGTGGCATTCATTCTTAACTTTCTTTAGAAGTCATTCAATGTAACTGGGAGTTAGTGTGCTTGGATAAGGCAATCCCATTTTGGAGAATTTAAACTGGCAGATTTCCCTAGAAAAGACTTCCTTGTTGAATTCATTGTTAATGGCCCCATTTTCCCCCTAGTTTTTTCAGAAATTTGAAATAGCACACCCACTGTCTTTGAAACAAGCGCAGCAAAAATAAAGCTAATCTTTCACATTAACCCCGCTTAGAAAGTGCTTGGTGAATTTCCAGGGTTTAGTAAATAACCAGTGCAGCAAAGTATTCCCCATTCCTTTTCAGTTGGTGACATTAATTTTCTTTGCCATTTTACAGTCATGAAACCTTGTTTTCTTCCCTTTAAATGACAAAAAAAAAAAACCAAAACGTATTTTCTTTGGCACAGCCCCAGTGTACAGCAACAGTTAAACTTTCTGCTATGTGAAAGAGTCATATTTGTTTAGAAGTTACTCAAAAGGCCGTGAGAGCAGGCGACCTGGATTATAGGAAGTAGCCTCAGGAAACTCAGACTATTTTCTGTCTTGTATTTTTGCCAGGATGCTGGTTTTTCCTTGGTCAATAGTAATTTCTAATAAGGTCAAGATTTATCCTAGTTGGAACTTCATAGGATATCACCCACATTGCTTTTTTTTTTTTTTTTTTAATAAGCAACTGCTTACCCTTGTAAGACCAGAGGAGAAGCACTGAGGGGGGAATATTTAGCACTGAGGGACATATTTAGTTAAAGGTTCTGCATGATAAATGGCTCTTGATAATATTTCCAGGTCAATTTTGAGAGAGTAGATTCCCTAACAAAATTATTGACTATGTACAGATACATCCATCATACATGAAGAGAGAACCAGAATATGTTAAAAACAGAAGACTTAAAAGAATACAGCAACCATCTCCAACTACTCAAAAAGAGAAAAGAACTTCAAAATATTCAAAAATAAGGATGCTCAAGAGTGAATTTGTGAGTTGATATCTAGACCTTTTTTATTAAAATATGTTGCTCACAACATTTAATGATGAGTGACAGTGTGTTTTCGAAGCCACGAAAGGTTAGAAATCCAGATTTCTCAAACTAGAACAATTGCAGGATTGATAATCCTGGGTTAGGTGGTGAATGGGGCTTAGAAAACAGGAACCAAACTTGCCTTAATTTTACTATTCTTTGTTATCAAGATTAAGAAATTACCTAAGTATCATAAATAATGTGTAACAACACTTAAAAGGAAACACATTCTGGTGTTTACCTCATTTTTATGAATCTCATGCGTGAGAATTAGGAAAACAACCAGAAAGTCAGAAATATTTACACAACTTTAAAACTGTTCTTTACTTGGAGAATCCTCTTATTGAAGTCTACTTGCCAAATGCACTGACATTCTATTAGTATCAGAACAAGTTCCTGCTTTCCAGACTCTTCCATTAAAAACCATGTTTCTTTATTTACTTCCAGAGCAATAGCTAGATGCTGCCATATCAGTCCCAAAGGTCCTGTTCCTCACATCACCTACAAGATTGCTTATTACACTCTACTCCAGGATACATATAATCATGTAATCAGTTTTAGAGACCCACTACTACATTCCTTTTCATTTCACTGACATGACAGTACAGAAATAAAAACTTAACTAAAGGTAAAATCATTATTTTTAAAAATACTGTTAATTAAGTCAAATAGCTTTTTGATTTAATACCAAATTCAGCTGAACTATTTTTCAATGTATGAATAAAATAGTTGCCTGTTTAGCAGAACTTTTCAGTTTTTTAATTGGAAGTGTAGGTATCACATATAGATGCAAAACCAGAACAGGATAAATTTTATATCACTTTTTGACAATTGTAAAAATTATGAGTTTTATTCATTCTTTTTTCAAGCACTAAATGAATGTCAATATTATGTGTATATTAAAATATGTTTCTTCTGCTTTCAACTTACTTTTTGGGATTATATAGAATATTCCCTTGGTCTTTTATATTGTTAACATTATTCTTTCCCCACCTACCCTTCTATTTTACTGGTTGTTTTTTTTTTTTCTGTTTTACATTTTCAGCATTTGGAAAAACAAAATAGAAAAGCCACAAGCTTACCATTTCCACCAAGGATAAATATAAGAACATTCCAGCAGTAACTGTTAAGATCCAGTTTTGCACACATGGATCAGTTGATACTGAGAGGCCAATGTACAGGCCAATGAAGGCAGTTAGAGCACTTATAAAATTCATCAGAATGGCAATCTTAATAGGGAGTCCAGAACTTAAGAGCACAGCAAAGTCTCCTGATATTTAAGGGAAAAAGAAATTATAATTACTTAACTGATGATGCCTTTGGTAGAGTAATGTGCAATTAAGTTGTTTCAAAATTTAACAACTGAAACGAATTTCATAAATAAGTTGAATGATTGGTTACTAAAACACTTCCCTATATTTCTCTAGGAATCATAAGCAATTTGTTATACTCTTATAGGTAGTTACATCTCAAGAGTTCTATTTCTTTACTACTCTCGTTCCTGATGTTTTATGACATTTTCAATTTAGATAAATGCAAAATAAAACATTTGCTGTCTTAGATTTTCTAAACATTTTTTGCCTGAATTCTTGCCAGATAAAATAATGAGGTAGTAAACATCATAAGGACTTTTCTTATTTATACTAGAAGCATTGTGAGGAAAGCGAAAACAAGATATAAAAATTATTATACTGGTTGATTAGGAAATTAAATTTTTCCTTTGGAAAATGTTTTACTGCCTTAATAAGTTTAGAAAAATGACTTCTTTTTCTCCGTATCTTTCTTCCAAAAGAATGGCTCATTATCTGAGAATCTCTATTTCTTAGTTTGGGGAATCTAGAAGAGGCTGAAATTCAAAAATGAACCTGTAGACTCCATTTCCTAGTTCCACTGGATAATGAACATGTCTTAAAACCTCTTTGCTGGCCTGCCACAGACTGTCATATTCCCTGTGGAATTATTATAGTAGCTTCAAGCAGAATCACAGGGTGACACACTCAGACCAGGTACATTTTAATAGATTTACGAAGAATTTTGGATAAACCAGTCTGAGAGGGATGGGTCAATAATAAATCAGTGCCAGGTTTTTGAATAATAGGCAGTTTATAATAGAGGACAAGGGGTGACCAGGGGCAATAGAGGCCTGAAAATAGGAAAATGAGTGAGAGAGCAAAAAGACCTCTCACCAGGACATGAGTGTGCCGGGGGCCAACCTCTAATCTTTTTGAGCCTGCTTCAGAAGGGTCTATTCTATCTCTTCCTGGTTCCTGGGAGGCAGGATTTGAATTACAGGGCTATTAAGATTATCGAGAAAAAGAGTCTTATGTGCATCTGCTAAAATACGCCTGTCATTTCAATTTTATGCGTGACTTTAAACATTTTGTATAAATCAGTTTGATGAAACCATGGTTTGGCTTGAATTTAAATGTTATTATATCTCATTGGCCTGTGTGCTAACATAAAGGGTAAAGTTCCCCTCTTAATGTCTTTCCCACATTTAATATGCAGATTTTAAAGCCTGTGCCCAAGATCTTTAAAAAGAAGTTTCTATGAATGACTTTTTCCCCTACAGAAGTCTCCAGAACTCAAATAGAGTCTCTTCTGACCTTGGGCAATGAGTCTAATTGAAGTGTATCCTGAGGTAGAGACCTTTTTTTGCTAGCTCTCTTCTTATGGTTAAAGTAAATTGTGAATAGAAAGCATTCCTCTTTCAACCATATGCTGGAATAAGAAACCCAGTGAGCCACATCTGCAAATAGGACTTTCTCAAATAACAGTGATTCTACTGTCAGACTTACCCATTTCATGTGGGATTTCATGACACAAAATAGCAAGAGTTGTGGTCACTCCCGACTCAGACGAAGATGAGAAAGCTGTGCCTATCACTAAGCCATCTGCGAAATTATGTAGGCTGTCTCCAACCAGTACCATTATTGCTAACAAGCTAATGGTTTTGCCTAAAGAACCAAACAGAAATGAGAAAAGCATTAAAAATCAGGGCTCATGAATTCCCTCAAATAGTACCAACTTTCCTATCCACCCTTGACATTCTTAAATTTCTTCAAATTTATAACCCAACTTTGTGTTAGCCTACAAAATAAGTCAGGAACAGAAATTCAAATAAGGTAACCAATATGCAGGGATGTATGGTCCTGTTTTCTAATGGGTCCAACTGCTAGGAGATAAATTATGCACTGGCACTCACTAGTATATCACCTTGTATCACTAGGCCAAAAAAGAAAATAAAAATAATATTGTTATAACCTCCTAAAATACCACTGATGACCTTTCCATGTGTGTCTTTTGTGAAGCATTTAAAAATAATTTAAGAACATCCCTGTGGAGTTAAAATAACTCCACATAAAATAAAATGGAGCCTATTTTCCAAACTCTCTCCTCTGAGTCAGACTGGCCCCAGTGTCATTCTGCAGAAGAGCACATTTGGCTATTTCATGACCACTGAGTTTCCCTTTCTGGTTGGTGCTAATGACCACCCACCCCCACCCCAAAATGCCTCAATGACTGTCTCCTGTGACATGACAGAATTCCTACCAACTCTGTTGGCCCTAAAGTTAGCTTTGGGACAATGACTTAATGTCTTATCTTTCCGAAAATAACTTCCTGTCTCAGACTAACTAGTAAACAAAAAAAAAAAAAAAAAAAGAAAAGCTGTTTTGTGGGATTCAAGTATATAAAGCATATTATCTGATTAGTAGAGAATCAATGAAAATTTAGATCATAATAGGTTTAATTAATGAAATAATTTATACCACAATTGGGTTCAATTTTTCTTTCCTTTTTTTTTTTTTAAAGATTTATTTATTTATTTATACAAGCACTGGGTACAGTCAGAAGCGCGGGAGGGTGAGAGAATTCACCAGAGCCAGAGCGGAAGGCAGAGCAGGCAGAAGGACCGAAGGACACTGCTGAGGGGAGCAGCGGGCGGCAGGAGAGGTCTGCGCGCCATGTGGGACCCTCCTCCGGTGGCCGGGGAGCAGCCGGGGATTGAACCGGCGCTGCAGAGGCTGCGGGCAGCTTCGCAACCCAGCGCTCAACCGCTGCGCCACCGGGGAGGCCCGGGTTCAATTTTTCAATAAAAATAATTTTTGTTTTCAAAAACCTAAAATTGTAAATTTGTATAATCCAATTATGAAACTGAAAGACTAATGACTAATGAATATAAAAGATACTTCAGAGAAAACTATTCTGACAGTGAACTACCTAAGTACACCATTTGATAAGGATAGTCATTAAAATCAACAGGCAGTTTCTAAAACTTCATTCATTACTTAGTTGATATCTGCTGAGTGTCAGGTGTAAGTAGTAGCTGCTACTATTAGAACTGAACACACTGTTTTAATAATTGTGCACTAATTAAAACTAGGAAGAGGTTACCTCATGGTTTCTGTTATATCATCTAAGAATGCAATGTGACTGCCTTGGTTTGACTCATTTCATATTTTACACCATAAAATAGTAAGTTCAGTGAAGAAAACAGCAGAAACAGACCCGTCTATCAACCTGGAGATAGTGTGTTGACTGCTTTACAAAGATGCCCCATGCCTTCTACTTCCACAAACCATACTATATTTAGAGCTATCACTGTGCAACTGACATATCCTTTTTGTGATTCACTAATTCATTTTATTCTTTAGTTTAAAAAAAGCACATTTCAGGCAATAGTCATATGAACACAGAATAAATATTGAATTATTGAATTCAGGGAATTCTTACTGGCATTGCCTGGAAATTCTCAGAATCTAATAATGCTACCAGGTCTCTTAGCTATTCTTGCCAATTTTCAGAAATAAAGCTCTTTTGTGAAAGTAAAATAATTTTAAGTAATACATTAGAAAACACTGAAGCATGAAAATAAATTGTGATTTCCATAAGCTTATACGTAGTTTTTATATTAATAGCATATATTCAATTGGAATTTTTTACCCATTTATACTCTGCTAAGAAATATTATGACCTACTTTTGTTGTCTATTATTTTATTCTCTTTTATTGTAGGTTATTAAATGTCAGATCATGAACATATAACAAACCACAAGGCAAATACATATATTTGCATGTGAGCCACAAGGAACACATTGTGCAGGTTGTTTAAGATAATTTAAACAATATTTGGTGAAAGATAAGAAAAGCATTCACTGGTAACTTAATGTACTTATTACAGAATTATCCATAACATTTTACTTTTCCTTATGTACCTAGAAGCCATATTGAGTTCCACATTTCAGATTTATCAGAGATTTTCTAAGGTGAAACAGGGACTGCACCTTGTATCATTTTGCTTTTGGTTTATTTAAATCAGAATGTGGATAGCATTTTCACATTCTGTCTTTGAAACATAAGCTGAGTTCTACCAATGAGGTAATATGAAACAAGTAATCAAATATTTGAAGCTAATTCAATATGTCCCTGGCAAAAGGGCAGCTGAGTAATCAAATTTGGATTTGTTCACTATTCATTCTGTATGCCAACTCTGATATCTGAAGTGGAAAGATATGAAGGCTACAAAGTAACAAGACCGTTGTTACTCCCTAATCTAGCTTCTGCTCCCTGCGTTGCCTTTCTTCTATCAAAAACACATAAAAAGAAATGTCTGTTGTAGGATGACTAGGTGTCAGGCATCCTAACCACTTCTAAAACTAAATATTTAGAAGGAAAAAATACTACTCACAATATCCTTAAATCAGGATTGGACAGATTGTACTTTGACTCAAATAAATAAATTTCAGAACTTAATACATCTAACACATTTGGAATAGTGATTTTTAAAATTATGTTTCATTTTATTCTTATTTATATCTCCAACCTTATTGCTAATAGATAAATGCATACAGAATGTCTGAATCATGGAATGCCTACAAACATTTCTTGAATGAAGGAATGTAAGAAAACACATAGATGCACACATGAATGAATGATCACAAAGAGCTTGCTGGTATATTACCATTTCCTTAGTTCCTCAATGCTGGAACTTGCTAGCTATGCAATCCTGAGCAGTGACTTAAACTCTTTAACATCTGGTTTCTTCCTTTGTATAATTTGCATAATAATTCTTCATTCAGTTGTAGAGGGTTAGATGAGATAATTCATGTCAAGTGTTTAACACTATGCCTGGCATATAATAAGTGCCCAATAAATGGAAGCTATTCTTATTATTGGGTAACTCTCTTATTGTGGTAGAATATGAAAACTAATCATGATGCCTTAACATTAATATAAGAAGAAATTTTGTCACAATATGGTAATATAAGTGGGAGAGAGAAATAGAGCAAAGATCCTGGGACAAATCTTTAAAAACAAAAACAGATTTTAAAAACTTCAAGTAATTATTTAGAAATGTTAAACAAAAGGAAATAAAATCCTATCCAAAAGTGGTAAATTAAATTCAGAAGTAGGGAAAATCATAGAAAGTGAAAAGTTGGCTGAAAATTATATAAACAAATGAGTTATAGAATAATGTATGCATCAGGAGCATTGCTGACTGAAGCCCACTGTCTCAAATATATCATAAATGAGACAAATATTCATGATATATTTTAGTAGACTGTGATGATTAAAAAAAAAACACAACCAAAGATGTGTTTGGACTGCATAGAGAAGTGTAAGATTCACTCATCATATAAGCAGGATTTTAAAGGAGTCTTGATAGTCACAGATGTATTTATTTATAATGGAAATTTTCAGAGGCTAGACTTTAAACAATTGGGGAAAATATTGTTAAAGAGTGGAGTCAAGCTGATATCAACATGTAGTATGTTTGAAAGATTGACAGGAATAAGTCTTTATCAAACATTTTTTTGCCAAGAGTTTCATAATGAAAATCACACTCCAAGTTAAATGTATATGATTTTAAAATATTTATTTTATAGCAGACATGACCTTTTACTATGGCACTTTCTATATTGAAGGTTTTCCTTTTTTCATTGGTACTCACTTTTTCTTTCAGGCACCGTCATACTGCCTATAGGATGCTCAGCTGCCTGTGAATCTTCTGGGCCTTTCTATTTTAAATGAAAAAAATAGCTGATGAAAGATAAGCAATAATCATCATTTTGTTGAAGAAATGAAACATCTGAAGAGTTATGTTGATTTTTTAAATGATATTTCAATACTCTAGTGTATATTAGAATTCTAAATTTCATAGACAAACATAAAAGGCAGAGTTGAAGAACTATAAACATGCTGTCTGCAGTCTCTACATTTAGATGAAAATAGCATTCTTTTGTAGATAGTCTTCCATGAGAGCTAGAGGCTACTGAGACAGTCTGTAAATTCAGACCCTTAAATTATGTAAGCCTTTATGAAACTCAAAGCTGTAGAAAAAAAACAACTTGGCACATCTCCCTTATGTTGGATTGTGGACCTAGGATTTGATTTCTGACTTTCAAGCAGATCAGTTATGGAGAAGAAACCCATACAAGCCCAATACCTCATTTCATTCTTTGTAACAAAATGTTCTGTTTTTGTTGCATTACCACTTAGTGAAAGAGTTCTGCTGATTAAGAAAGTAAATCAACAGGCATGAAAAATCTAAACATAATAACTCTTAAAACTTTCTTGTTCTTTCATATGATAGAGAAGTGAAATTTTGAAATTTAATTCTGTGAGCTAAGATTATATGATTTTATTTTACAGATTGACTCAGGGTTTAATTTTAAGAAAGTCACTTCTCCTGCCTGTTTCAGATCCTTATTCTATTCTATAAAAAGACTTTTGGGTTTTTTTGTTTGTTTGTTTGACCAGGCTATTGAACATGTCCTTTTAAAAAACATATTTATATAATTCTGTCATCCAAAGATGTGGAAACTTTGAGACAGATAACATCTTTTTTAAAATGTAAAACAGAGAAAGTAAATTCACATGTTAGAATGAACAGCAGCTATTTGAAATATGTAATGATAGGCTCATTTTTTGAAGAATGGCTCAGAAGTAAGGCAGGTCTATAGCATACAGGGTTAATAAAAGTTCTATCTAATAAAAGGTCTATGGCATACAGAGTTCATAGAAGGTTAATAGGCAAGACAGATCTCTTGCCTAAAATGGTGGACTGAGAAATAAAAAGGTGATTTTTTTACATTATATCAAAAATATGATTATAATCACAAGGCTCTATAGATCTTATTAAAAGTTCAAATATTTATCCCAAGATTTCCCCCTCAAAGAACTATATATTGTCACATTATGTGAAGGGATATAGAGGCCAACATCCCAGATGCCTTGCTGATTGGAAAGAGTTGTAAGTTTCTCTCCTTCCTCAAAAAAAAAAAAAAAAGGAATTGAACTCATGAAACAATCTTAAAAGTTTTTATTATTTCTATTCTGTTTTAGGTTGATCTCATAGCTTAAATAATAAAAGGAATAGTGAATATATTATTAATGAATTAGTGTATTCAAAGAGTTCAAAACTCATTCAGTTAGCATCAGAGAATTGTTTACATGGATCTTAGGGTTCTGGACCCTTCATTCAAACAGAAGGAATAAATTTAACATTAAAGTGATTTTTAAAACTAATCTCAGCCTCAAGTTATTTTCTTTCAAACCACACGTGAAATATCTAAGCAATAAACACAAGGAGGCTTTTAAAATCATTTTAAAAGGACCATTTTTGTTCATATCCCTAAGTTAGCTCCAGATTTGCAGTCTACTGCCAGACTTCTATTTTGCTGTGTTAATATCACAGGAATAACTCATTTATCTCTACTCAGTCCAGAATCTGTGCTTGAACTCCTTACTGGCCCATGATTAGAGGAAGCACGTTTTCTAACTACCACATATTACCTCATAATTCCTTGTCCCTTTACTTGTTACTTTGAGAATTAGAATGGAAACCTGATTGGAAGCTGTGTTTGGAGAATTCATATGGAGGATTATTGTCATGGAAAAATTAGTGTGATGGAAGGCACTTTTTATGAGACATCTCACTAGGCAGAATCAGTTCTCTCCTGCACTATGAAATGAACACCCCACTCTTAGATGTACTAACTAATTCCTTGCTCAACATTTATTTGCACCCACTTAATCATGATTAAGGATTAGTCAGAATGAAAAAAATTAAAGGTCAACTGGCTTATGGAATCTTGTAAACAAAATAATGAAGGGGATATATGTTAGTCTGATCCATACACTTTTTTTTTTCAGAAGTGGCACATCTGGAAAATGTTCTTAACTCTTTATATCAGGAATCAAATGCTAGGCAAAGTTTTCTAAACAGTATCTATCATGGTCAAGAAAAGGAAAATCAAAAGTGGCTTCTGCAATACTTATCTATACTAGTGAGTATCATCTGATCATCAAGGAATAAAAGAGGGTAATCACATCAGTAGAATACTTCAAATCAATAACCTACCAACTGGATAGTTGAAGGAGATTTACCTCTGCCTGATTTGTCACTTAACTCAGAGTTGAGAATAAGATGTCGGGAATGTCCCACGTGACCACTAACCAATGAATGTGGCCTGCTGGATGAGGATGGTTTAACATTAGTACCAAAGCCAGGAAGACACAAGTACAGCCTTTGTCAGTTTCATGCTTCTATTTAACATTTTGCCATTTGGCCAAGGGGTAAGTGACACAAAAAACGTACCAGAGGAATCTCATTGTGAGCAATACTTGCTAAAATGCCTCCCCTTGAAGCACAGACTGTTCTAAAGCATCAAACATATTTGTAATGCTTGAAGAATAATTTCAAATTTTTAATTATTATTTTAAAAGGTTTTAATATTACATTGTCTTTTTTTTTTATTTATAGAGGCATGTTTTTATTTATTTATTTATTTGTTTGTTTTGTTTTGTTTTTGTTTATACATGCACTGGGTACAGTCAGAAGCGCGGGAGGGTGAGAGAATTCACCAGAGCCAGAGCGGGGAGCAGAGCAGGCAGAAGGACTGAAGTACACTGCTGAGGGGAGCAGCGGGTGGCAGGAGAGGTCTGCGCGCCAAGTGGGACCCTCCTCCGGTGGCCGGGGAGCAGCCGGGGATCGAACCGGCGCTGCAGAGGCTGCGAGAAGCTTCGCAACCCAGTGCTCAACCGCTGCGCCACCAGGGAGGCCCAATATTACATTGTCTTTTGTATTTACTG
This sequence comes from Talpa occidentalis, assembly GCF_014898055.3. NCBI lineage: Eukaryota > Metazoa > Chordata > Mammalia > Eulipotyphla > Talpidae > Talpa > Talpa occidentalis. The sequence continues at coordinate 65,003,678 of NW_023601433.1, read as the reverse complement.
AAAAAAATGTATTTATTACAAAACTAAATGTAGAATTCTTTCTGATGAAGATACCAAAAAGATAATTTAAACAATCGTATGCCCTATTACTACTAAATTAAAGCACTTTCAAAACATTCACATTCCTTTTATTATGCAATGTCATAAATCTTGAAACTATGTTTCTGAACTCATTTTAAGTTGCCCGACAAGTCCAAGGACAATCTGAATTAATGTAACCTTTTACCTATTGAGAATTTATTTATTTCCATCTGATTAAATTTCTAATTATTTGTTTTAGCTTGAGATGTTAGCTTTGTAATTTAGTTCCCCCAATCCTGGAATGCTAATATCTTGGCCTCTATTATTGCTTTATGTGTTTATTGAGGTTAGAATTCCTTCTGTGAAGTTTAAATTCCCAAAATTTTAGAGTAAGTACTGAGATTCAAGATGGCATTCTTAACTTCTAAATTACTGTAGCATCCACCTTTGACTGCATGGTATAAAGCAGCCCTACTTTATCAAAGCAGAGTTTTTTTTCTTTTTTATAGAATTTTATTTTAAATCTACTTATTACAAAAACTCAAATATAGAGAAAAGATGTCAGAATTGTAATGTGAATCCTCAGATATCTACTCTCTCCATCCTACAATTGACATTTTACTATAACTATTTTAACCCATATCTATCCATCTATCATCTCTCTCTTTTTAATGAATAAAATAAAACTTTGAATAAATTTTGGAGTCAAAACAAACAACAAGCACTGATATTTTAAAAAGACTACTCAAGCGTGCCCTTAGCACAGACATTGTGCATTATGTGAACAGGCAGAATGCCAGTGAGTAAGAAGAAAACCATAGAGAACTGCACAGCCCCTGGAAATTGTAAGAAAAATTTGCTTTATTTTAAACTGTAGGAGTCTTTCATAAGCAAGCATTAATCTTTTTAATCATCTCAACAAACAGCTAATCTATTTTCTTACAGGATAATCTATAAGAGCAACAAGAAAAAAAATCCATAAATGGTAAATCACTGTTTGATGTTTTATTATATAAATAGAAATTCATCAAATACAGGCACAATGAAAGAAATTATTCAAGCTTGGCAAAAAAAGATGTACCACAAATCCTATGATGAACTTCTTGTTTTTATAATTTTAGATGCCCTTAAGTCAGAAAATGATGGGTAATTTTGTGAATTTTCAAAGTTTTTGGTTTATTTGGTTTTGGTTAAAAGACCAGATTTGAAATGGCCTGTTTATAAACTAGCCATGAAGGTTCAATAACATGTTGTAACAAGTACATTATTGCGCCAGACAGGTGTTTTAAAAATTAATAACCATATTTATAAAGAAGCGGCCAGTTAGAATAATCTGCGTATTCCAGAAATCAGAGCCCCAACCTTTCTACAGACAACTTCATGCAGATGCCAACAACTTTTGCACAAGTACTATTGAACTAATATGAGTACTCTGAAGTCAAAGAAAAGATAAAATTTTAAATATACCTTGGCACTTGGAGATACAAGAAGAATAAAACATTTTTCTATCAAGAAAAATACATGGATGCCTCCAATTAATCCCAAAAGTTTCCAAATATGACCCTTGCTTTCATGATAGTGAAACTCCGAGGACTCCTGCTTATGTAAACCAAGAACCTGCAAATATTTTTAAAAAGAAAGAAGAGAGAAAGAGACAGCAACATAAGGAAATAATTTCTAATGACTCAAATATTTATTAGTAGGTCCAGTATTAAATGTATTCAGCTTTCACTCTGGGAAGCCCTGTGACAACTTCTGAATTCATTCAAAGTCCAGTCTCCTTTTAGACATACGAATGCTTCTACTACATGATTTAATTTTCATATATGCTCCTCTCAATTCTTTAGCTGAATTTATTTCCAGGTACTGAACTGAACTTTGCTTGCACAGCAAGGCTTAATAATGACCAGCACTATTTTCAGTTCCCTGGGATACAAAAGGATAGTATTAGGTATTTTCCTCTAGTTAACTCATCCCATTGGTTGACCTTGTGATTTCTTGCAAGCTCATAAATCATTATTTATCATGTTCCCGCCCCAGAAGAAGGCAATTTGGGGATAGTTCAGTGGCTTCCACATTTACGATATTACCATTAAATTTACAAAAGGGAAAAACAAATTACATGTGCATATATAGTATGTATATGTGTTCATTCACATATGTATGCAGATATTTAGGTATATGCAAATGTGCACATACGTGAGTCTATGTGTTTACATTTATATGTGTGTATATTGAATGTGCAGACAAAACTAAAATCAAATATATGTCAGTAAACCTTTTTTTTGGTAAAGACATTAAAGGACACCTACCTAATATTTCTAAGACCATTATTTCACAAAGTAGAGAACACTACTATCAGAAAACCAAACAGAAGAAGCCACACAATCTCAGAATAAAAAGTAGATCTTTGAGTAAATGTAGCTAGTTAAAAAAGGAAATCATGGTGATGAGTTTTCTCACTTTCAGTGCAGACTTCTGAAACTTGCCATGACCACATTTCTGGAACCACTGGTTTTCCTAGCTTTCCACCACACTTGTGCTACATCCTTCTTCTTATTCCCAATAATTTTTGTTCTCATCTCTTTTCTCAAGTAAAAGAAAAAAATCAATCTAAAATCACCTTCTAAATTTCATGAAACCCAGCTAATCTCTAAGTCCCCCTGTGTGTCATGTCTCTGTAGAATCAGCTGACAGTTGCACCCACCCCCTAGTTCACCTCTGCTGCCCCAATGGGGTGGACCCAGGGACCTTTAAGATGCTTGTGCTGTTTCCCAGGATCCTGGCAGTGAACAGCCATGAATCCACAGCAGTGACCTAGAAAAAGGCCTTGGCCACTGCCTCAAGCCAATAAGCCCTGAAATATTTCCAGAAAATTAGATTACAAGGGAAATTAAAACTAATAATGGTTTGTTTCATTTCTCCAATGCTCACTTTGTGATTTTCAGAACATCTAATAATTATTGAGCCTCTAAGGAACAAGGGTGAACCATTAGGAAATTGCCAGAGGCTTGTGGAAAATTTTACCATCTCAGGCTTTGTAAGAGGGGGGATTATTTAGGCATCGTATATTATTATCTCATAAGGGACTTCAGAGAGAAAAGATAACCTCACCCAAAGACCCTTCTGCCTGAATTCTTGCATCTTGGGGGCCAGTCCTTTCATCTCTGACAAATAAAGAGGCTCAGAAGGTTTCATCAAAGAACCAACTTCCTGGTGGTAACATTTTTCTTAAGGGAAATCCAGATGACCATTGGCAAGAAAGAGAATTATTTTAATTTGAGGTAACATTGATTTATAACATTATATAGGTTTCAGGTGTACAGCATAATAAATCCGTATCTGTGTAAACTACATTACATTCACCACCAGAAGTCTAGTTTCCATCCAACACCACACAATTGACCCTTTTTACCCAATTTACTACTCCCTCCTCTCTTCCCTCTGGCAATTAATATTTTGCTCTTATAGTTTAGCACTTGTTTTTGTTTATTTAGTTCATTTGATGTTTGTTTCATAAGGCATTTGTCTTGCTCTGACTTATCTCACTAAGCATAATACCCTCAAGATCCTCTATGTTGTTGCAAATGGCAATATTTCATCTTTTTTGATAGGTGTACAGTGTAAATATACCCATCTTCCTTATTCACTTATCTGTCAATGGACATTTAAGATGTTTCCAATTCTATTGCTAGTGATACTGCAATGAACATGAAGATGCACATATATGCTTAAGATTATTGTTTTCATATTCTTCAGCTATCCCAGAAGTGAGATAGCTGGACCATGTGATATTTTTATTCTTAATTTTTAGAGGAATCTCCACATTGTATTCCATAATGGCTGCACTAGATTATATTCCTACCAAAGTGCACACTCTTGTAGATAACTAAATTTTGATGGTTCAAATCAAAAGAGGTCAATAATAGTACTATTGTGAGCAAGGTCAAGGGTATAAACAAGAGAAAATGAGGCATCTAGAAACTAGCAACCCCAGGAAACCATTACCATGCTTCAGGCTGAAAGAGCAAAGGACACAAATGCCCAAAAATAGATGACTGAATCAAGAAGATGTGGTATATATACACAACAGGATATTACTAAAAAAGATAAACTCATGCCATTTGCAGCAACAGGGATGGAGAGGGAAGGGATTATGCTCAGTGAAATAAGCCAGAAAAAGAAAAGTATCAGATGGTTTCACTTATAGAAGGGATGGGGGGGTAGAAAGTAAAATAATTATTATCATTTATTATAATAAAGTGAAAATCAAAATTAACAGGCAACTATAAGCCAGAGAAATTATGCAGGGGGCAGGGAGGAGGGAGTAGGATCAAAACAGGGGAGGAAAGAGCACAAGGGACTATGGTGATGGTGCACAGATGAATGGGTGGTGGGAATTTCACAGGGACATCTGAGCAGAGAAAGCATGTATTGTACAAAAATGAAGAATGATGTAAAATAAAAAAATTTTTTTAAATGAAAGGGCAAAGGAAAGATATGTTACTGGAGGTCAAAGGAAGCTGAAACTGTAGCATTGCAGAGAATTAGCAGCTTCTAGTGCCAGTGCCTGAGCCAGGGGGAATTTGGGAAGAAACGCCCCTGCTATTCTTCCCTTCCGGCCTGTCTTTTCTGCTGGGCCTCCCCAATGGCTGAGCCCAACCTACCAGGGACCTGAGACCCACACAACCTTCAGGGGTAGAACAGGGAGCAGAGAATGGATATGATGAGGGCTGGGAGCAACTGAAGAAAAACTGGAGTAATATCTGACAGACCGTTCACACTTACTTATGGATTATTACTATATGTGTCCTGATATTTTCCTTAACAAGAACCTATATCTGGTGACCTTTTATTTCAATTTCAAAAATACGAATGCCATCTGTAAAAATTTTGCATAAACATCTCCAGTGGGTAAAGGTAAAAGGAAATTAGAAATACTCCATTTGAAATAGAAAACAGAGGGTTACCTGGGGGATAAGATGGAGGAGAGCATCCCCAGAAAGAGTCCCAACAGCCAGGCCCACAAAGAGCTGTAAAATAAGCCTGTAGTTCTCTTCACAGCTGTGGAAAAGGATCAGTGTAGTCCCGAGCATGGAGCCCAGTGTCAGCAGCACCACAGCCACAGTGCTGTAGCCATATTCTAAGTCAAAAGGAGATTAGAAAACCAGTCAGAGCTCACTGTCCTCTATATAACCTCAGCTAATGAAAATACCAGAAGAATCCATATTATCATACAGCTTATTGGGACATGAAATTGTTTTAAAAGTATTAGATTGTGCAAAAAATTAAATTTTAAGGAAAGAATAAAAATACTTAAATAAGAAAAAGAAAGAATAAAAAGACTCTTGCTAGTAGCCCTCTTGCTTTGAAGCTACTCCTCATTGAAAATCACTCTGGCAAGCAAGGAACTTGCTGAACTCCCAGACCCCCATCCGTCATGAATTAATTTCTCTCACTTAAACCATGACAGGCACTGGTCATGATTTTTACCTGATCACATTTAAACCTTTTGAAGGCAGGGGAGCAGTGCTACAGAGGGAGTATATCATTTGGGCTCGTTGTATGTACAACATGAGTATTTACTTCCAAAAGCTCTCAAAATTACTTATAATATCAAAAGTGTCCATTATTATTTTCAATGACTAAATAGCTGATAGGATAAATGTGGACAAACTGCAGTTTGGGTTATTGTAATATTTTCTATAATCCCTAAATTGATTCTTTATTTCTAGGTTTCTAGGTTTTTATATTCATAAAACGCAATTTTTTTTTAGATTTATCCATTTATTTATACAAGAACTGGGGTACAGGCCTGATGCGCGGGAGAGTGAGAGGACTCACCAGAGACAGAGCGGGGAACAGAACAGGCAGACTGATGAAATACACTGCTGAGGGGATCAGCTGGCGAGACAGGAGAGGTCTGCGGCCCCATGTGGAACCCTCCCCGGATGGCCGGGATTGAACCGGCCCTGCAGAGGCTGCAGACAGACTCACAGCATTGCGCTCAACCACCTGCACCACCAGGGGAGGCCCCAGAAAATTAATTTTAATATTATTCAACTAAAACAAACAGGCGCAAGGAGAAGAAACAAAGGAGAAAAGGAAAAGAGATTAAAAGGGGAAAAGTGGCTTGAAGAATAAGTATAAAAGACTCCAGCATAAAGGGTTATTCACACTAGTATTCCTTCGTTTGCAGATATTTGAGTGAATACTGTTTTCTACTTGGAAATTACAAGTCATTGCAAACTGGTTTGTAAAGAATGAAGGAAAGTAATTATAAAATTCAACATTCATTTCCTTAAGTGATGACAGATACATAATAATTTAAATCAAACATTTAACTGGTAATGCCTTTTAAAACCCATCATAGAATTTAAGAAAATATCTATTTAAAGTTTATTATAATGGAAGATATTCCATTCTCATCATACTTGTAAATTTCTGGAAGGTGTATCCTCTACAAAAGATCATGTTAATGATACTAGCTGGTAACATGATATTGGGGTTCAGGCTGCCCCAGATTGTGCCACCTGCATTGCATATTGATTTTTCTCAACTAAAGTTCCTTAAGAGCTTGTAAGTCTTCTTAGGTCCTCTGTGAGTCAGGATTTACTTGTTGATATGTCAATGACAGGCTGGAAACCATGAACTCTCTGCCTTTAGAAACCATGGGATCTGGCATCTTGATTGGAGTGTGGTGATTTACAGCCAGACTCTAGATGAAACTTTCCCATCATTATAATACAACTTGACCTATGATTAAATTCATAGCCACTCCTGAGCACCTACTTCAAACAGGTCTGACAGCTGATTTACACATGGACACAACCATCTTTCCTGGGAACCAGGCTCAATGTGGCACTGAGGCGCTGAGTTGCAACATATTCTATTTTCAAGCTATCACTGACCACCAAGCACTGAATTATTTAGCTGCTAACTTTTTCTTTTTTTTTTTTAAGATTTATTTATTTATACAAGCACTGGGTACAGTCAGAACCACGGGAGGGTGAGAGAATTCACCAGAGCCAGATTGGGGAGCAGAACAGGCAGACTGAGGAGAGCAGCGGATGCGGCAGGAGAGGTCTGTTGTGCCATGTGGAACCTTCGCCTGGTGGCCAGGGATTGAGCTGGAGCTGCAGAGGCTGCTGGCAGCTTCGCAGCCCAGTGCTCCAGCGCTGCGCCACCAGGGGAGGCCCTTTAGCTGCTAACTTTTAATGAAGCTATGTTCCTCCCACTAAATGGGGAACTTAAACAATAGGTCTGTAGCTAAAAACATGGCATGTTTTTGCTCAAATAAAATGCCCAAATACCACTTGATTCTGTAGAATCCACTGTGAGTTAGAAATGTTTAGCTGAACAATTTGTCTTTTATGGGCATTGTAGACTACCTCAAATAGAAAGAAAAGCATTTCTGAAAAATACATAGAAGGCCCTCAGATCAATGGTAATATTTGAAACACTGCATGTGTTAATTGCCACATTTTTACTATCCATGTGGATGTTCTTAGCCTACCACTTCTGTTTTGTCTTTTAAATACATATTGCTTTAAATTTACAGGACACATTTTTGTTCATATTATGCCACTGGGATTTCAGGTGTACCTCATGAAGACTTGTGGTAGAACTCACCTTCTGCAATGAATCAGTGGAAATCAGATGAGTGCAAATATTGATCCCTTCACTCCCTGGAGATGCCAGCCAGATGTGGAGTCTGGTACCTCCCCACAATGGTCACTTCCATCCTAGAAAATCTTCTTTGACTTATCCTAATGTGCCTTTGTTTTTAAATCTGTGTTATGATGTGAAAGAATGGGAAGCCCCACAGCATCTCACTGCTTTCTCACAGTGTACAAAAAAAGAACAACTCAGGGAAATAAAAGATGGCTTGAGCTCATAAGTTGGCTGGGGATAGAAGGCATGACCCAACTCTGCATTCCTGACCCAATACTAAAGGTCATTCTCTTATACCATGACACTTCTCAGCTATGGACTTTTAAGTTGGTATGTGAGTGAGTCAAATATAGGGGAGCAAAATAAATTTATTTATCAATTGTAGGCAAAATACCAAATATTCAATGAAAATTATAAAGGCATTGAAAGGCATACTGGTTGAAGACTGGGATATGGGAATCAGCTTGCCTTGGTTTGAACCCTAACTTCATCATTTCCCAGCTGTGTGTCCCTGGCCAACTCACTTAACCTCTGAGGCTCAATTTTCTTATCTGTAAAATGGGAATAGTAAGAATATATAGCTCATAACATTGTTGTAAGGATTAAATGAGCTGATAAGTGTAAAGTGCTTAGAACGTGCTTGGTATGTAGTAAGTATCCTGCATTCACCACTAATATTACTTACATTGTGTACATTCTCTTTTCTTAAGTTTTATTTATTTACTGATGCATAGAAGAACTGGGGTGTAAGCCAGAGGTGCAGGAGGTGAGAGGATTCACCAGAGACAGAATGAGAAGCAGAATAGGCAGATCTACTGAAATACACTGCTTAAGGGAGCAGTGGGTGAGACAGGAGAGGTCTGTTGAGCCATATGTAGGTTAGCTCCCTGGCCAGGGATCAAACTCAGGCCTTAGCAGTGATAGCCCTGAGACTTAACCCCAAGGCCACCAGGGAGGCCCCATACTTCACTTTCTGAGTGAAAAATCAGAACTTACTCTCTAGAGTGGTGGGCGGCAGCTTTGCCTGTTGGTCCTTGGGCAGCTGGCAAGAGCAACTCAGCAGTTGCTGGATGATTCCAGGACTCATTTGCATAAAGTCTTCCTTAGAAATGGGTGAAAAGCTGTTCTGTAGAAATATCTCCATCAGCTGCCTAGCAGAGAAACAAGTCTATATGGGAAAAACATACATTATTGCTAACTTCAGCACTAAACCAAACTCACCATCAATGGCTGTTCTTTTTTGGTAAGATTATTTTTTAACTATTTTTAAAAAGAACAACAGCTTTATTTTTCACCAATTCTTGAGTCTTGTATTTCTTTTATTATATAATTAACTATGCTATGTTTTTGAAATGACCAACAATTTACTGTATTCTATGCTTTTCTTCATAGCTTTTCTTGGTAATTAAATTTCTCTTGGAGTCAATGCTGGTTATGTATTTTTTTAACTTGTATTATTTTTCACAAAAGCATAGACAAAAGCAAACCCTAGAATCTGACTACAGAACTGAAACTATCAGAAGGGGAAGGTTGGAGTTGGGGAGCAAAGTGTGGAAGGAGTCCAATGAACTATATTGGAGGACTTTGGGTGCCTCAGAAGTGGGTGTGGTGTGGCAACATACATCTGAAGAAGTGTGAACCCATCCCTATGAAATACATCCAGTGTTGTATGTTCCACATTATCTCAGCATAAAAGAATACAATGTCATTGCTGAGGAGTCAGAACTAAACAGAATGGCTAAAATGGACAAATGTAGCCATTATTCCACATTTTCCTGAAAACTTTCATCGCTATGTATTTCCAAAGTTTATTTTTAATCTATCAAAGTCAGCAATATCTCACTTTCTTTTTGAGTATTAGCATCAGGTAGCAGACTTTTATTTTCTGAAAATACACAGCAACCTAAGGGAGTTTAGATACTTTTGTTGTTTTTCAGTGAGGAGAGCTTTGTATGAAGAAAGTTAAAATGTCATATGATAACAAGAACTCTAAGATAATGAGGTCATTCTCTTTAATACTCTGATTTAATAAACCTGTGTAGGCAACATGTATTTGTAAATGCAATAACAAGCAAATACATGAAAATGTGGATGCTGTGTCAACTAGCTGGTGTATAAATATTGAATGACTTGGCTACACTCAGCACTAGATATTTCTTCTCCACAAAAACAATTGAAGTCATTGTTATTACCTAATGATTTTACTGAATTTATGCAAATCTTTGCGTTTCTTTCATATTTATATGTATATTCCTAAGAGACAAGTATCACAAATAAACAATAAGTATAGTATAACAGATTGCTAAAAATGGCCTCTAAGTATTTGTCCATTTGGTAAATATCTCTTTAAAAAAGGGTAACTTCTACTTGGATTTTTGGTGTTTTTCCTATGCCTGCTCTTTATTAAAAATAACCAGTTCAAAATAATCCTTATGCCAGGGAGGAATATTTTGGGGCAGCAAATTCTGCTTCCCTGCATATGAAAATCAACACTGCAAAAAAGCTTAAGGAGAATTCTCATCCCAATACACAAGATTCAATATTAATTTTGGTGGCCTACAGGAATTTCCCATGTCAACACACAAATAGGTTTGTTAAGAAAACCTTACTAAGCTTGTTTTTGAAACAATACTTGGCTCTCTTTTGGGTGATTATGGATGAGCCTATGAACCATAATATCTCCTGAGTACACAGCAAGAGTCCTACAGAAAGTCTTTCCAAAAGATACAAATATAAAATGCCAAAGCTCAAACCCTATCTGATTGAAGCCTTTCATTTGCTCTGTGCCTACCCATTATTTTAATCATTTCAGTCAGTAAATTTTGAAGGAAAATAAAGATAACTATGAATTAATTTTCAAGCATCTCTATTTTGTTTGTTTTTTAAAAAGAAGAGTATTAGGGGTTGATATTTTGAATATCAAAAATTACATTTAAAAGTTTCAATATATGAATGAGAATGATATGGCTTCCATTGGGGAACTTCTATTGAAATATGACCCCCAGAGCAATGTCTTTGTGGTCATTGGTTACAGAAAATAAGGTATTTTTAAAAAATGGTGAATTATGAGTCTTGTCTAATTTGCCCTGATATAGAACACAGGGATTGTTAACAAAGGTACATTGCTAATCAGGATATAATGATGACATATTTGCTGTTTTTCCTCGGTGTAGATATCCTTAGGATGAGTCCAAGGGTAAAAAAAGTTTTGTTTTGTTACATGGAACAGAACTCACTCATTCAACAGAAACCAAGAGAAAAGGCAAAAAGATCTCCAAAACCGAAAGCATAAACTTAAAATTAGTCACCACTGTGTGGAGGAAAGGAAACTTTATTTTCGATCAATTTTTAAGGATTAACCTGGAAGACAGCAGTTCAGTGGAAAAAGGATTCCAGTAGGTGCTGCTGCTATTTTTCATGCCAACACCTCCTCCCCATTCCCCAAAGGTAGGATCCAGCTTATATGTCACTGGAACAGATGGGGTTCTTCTCAGTAGGAAAACAGAGAAGGTAAGCATATTAGAGGAGCAAAGCATTCATTTTTGCCCACATATGGCAATTTCCTAGCACACTGACATACTTGAACTCAGGATCTTTAATGCTATGACAGATTCAATCTCTTTAAGAGAGAAAAATCTATCAAGAAAATGCCATTGCTTCTGTTGGATGCTGCAAGTTGCTTCAGGACACCGGAGACTTCCACATGGCAGATTCCTGCTAGTGATAGTCAAACTGACTGCAGGGTGCTTTTTCATAGCAAATATCTGAAATTTGCTGTCTCAACCTCTGCAGATCTACTTTTCTTTGTACCCAATCTTTATTGATTTTTTTTTTTTTTTTGCCACAATAGTCATACCTCAGTAAGAACTCAACTCAAAGCTGGGAAATCAGATCCAGAGATCTCTCTGTTGGGGTGGCGGGGAGAGCGGGGGGCACATGTTTTCTCCATTCTGTTTCCCTCTGCATATATCTATTTCCTTTTGGAGTCTAGCCTTCTCTCTTTTAGCAAACAAATGGCCATATTAGTTCTACTACTGAAGAGATCTTTCAGTACAAGAGCCCAAGATTGGGTTGAGTTTGCAAGTCCTGCTTGAGTCTGCAACCCATTACTGGGTTCAGTAATGCCCAAGACAGGCTCTCTTGGCTCAGATGCCCTTTTGTTTCAATCATTTTTGAGCAGGAGATAGGAAGTGACTCAAACTATTGAAACTGCTAGCCTGACCCCTGTGGGTAAGGAAGGTATTTCACTGTAAGGGATTTGGCAAGAACTCCAAAATCTTTCTACTACCAAAAAAGCAACAACAAAAAGCTAAATTTGTGATGTCTTCTCTTTTACAAAATTGTGCCAAAGACAACATTCGCCTTTGGGCTCCTTGTTACTAATGAAATGTAATTCCTTCATCATTAAAAATACTGACAATAAAAAAGGGAAGCTTGCAACAAATTTTGATGACAAATTCTTCATAATATGCTTACTGCAAAATGCCTGAATGGCAAATAAAAGAGTAAAGAGATAAACTTGAGCAGAATGCCATGTCTCTTTGTGCAGTTCATGTCAAGAAACTGAACAGTTTCTAGTTTTAGAATGTCTCCTCATAGAGTAAGGTTATGCTATTAAAAGCTTTTGTGCCCTTGATCTTTACTAGTTGTTCCTGCACTGTTTAGGTCATTGTTTTAACTTTTTTCTGAAATCACTAAACCAAATGTTTTTAAAGATGATTCACTATTTCTATAATATTCTAAAAATAAAATTTTAATAAAGAAGAAAATAGAAGGAAAAATTAGATTATCCAACAATAACCTGTAAAATATTTTTATTCCTTTACTTAAAATTTCAGTGTGTGTATACCTGTTTTGGTAGAAAATTTACCAACATATTACAAAGCAGTGGCCCTGAACTTTAGTTTTACGAGTCACTTGGAGGAATTGTTAAAAGACAGAGAGCTAGAGAGCTGGGCCTCCCCAGTGGTGCAGTGGGTTGAGCGCAGGGCTGTGAAGCTGTCTGCTGCCTCTGAAGCGCAGGTTCATCCCAGCCGGCCAGGAAGATACCCACATGGCGTGGCAGATCTCTCCTGTCTTGCCCTGCTCCCCTCAGTGGTGTATTTTGTCAGTCTGCCTGTTCTGTTCCCTGCTCTGTCTCTGGTGAATCCTCTCACCCTCCTGTGCTTCTGGCCTGTACCCCAGCTCTTGTATAAATAAAATAAATCTTAAAAAATAAGTAAATAAAAGGAGGCAGAGGGAAGAGATTCACGCTTCCTGCCCTTCTTAAAAAAAAAAAAAAAAGAAAGAAAGAGACAGAGAGCTCCTCATTCAGTTTATGGTCCAGAGAACATGCATTTCCAGCAAATCCTCAGGTTAAGTTGATATTACTGGCCTAGGGTCAACACTTCGAAAAAAACTGGTCTAAAGCACATCAGCAGGAGCCTCCCGTCCTTCAATATTAGGGTCCCATCAAGAGTCACAAGGTAAGTGATACGCTGGCAGACAGAAGAACAACTGTGGAAGAGGCTGAGGCTGTTTTGTTTATTTTGCAGAGTTAGCACATGAAATAATTTTTACTGTTCTTAGAAGACACATTCCCTAAGTAGGCAATCCCTATGTTTTAAGACATAACCCTTGTTCTTTATGCAAATAGGGTCTCCATTGGCAAAATTTGTTCCCATCCTAAAACAGGTCCTAAAAAAGCCTTTAAGAAAACTTCACAGAAAAGGATTAATATTGGTATCAACTCTTGTCATCTTCAGCTGAATATAATAAGCATGAGTTTGAAAGAATCAACTTTAATAGATGCAACAAAAATTTACTTTTTAAAATATAAAAAGCCAAAAATGTGATACTGTCCAACCACACATTCATAACTGAAGAGAACAACACTAATTATTTTTAGGAGTAGATAAGGAATTTTTTTCAATAGCAGTATTGCTCATCAAGATACATAATAAAAATAGTTTCATTTAAACCGACATCTCTCAACAATAATATAGTTGTTACAAGAATGAAATATGTTATCAGACAACTTAAGTACATGTGCTCAGTTTCCGTGAACTTAAGCAATCATTTACTGACTCCAACCCTCAATTTCCTCATCTATGAGATAGAGTAATATAATCTAACCTCTCACAGTTGCTGTGAAAATTCAATAAGGTAACGCACTTGAAATAGCACTATGTGTAATGCATAGCAAGTATTACATAAATGTAAGCCATTCTGATGGAATAACTATTTCTTAGGATTTTAAATGATTAGGGCATGGGAGGATTCTATAGGCAAAGCTTGAGAAATGATAGATTCAGTAATATTAAAGAAATTAGGAGATTAATAAAATCAGTTTATTTATTAAAGGAACTCAGACATCTTAAGATGCTACATGGTAATATACTAATATACATGTTTAACATTTCCCAGATTGCTTTGATAAAACCACCCCTCTTCAAGGAGCATCAAAGTAGGCTAGTAAATGTACTTTGGAACACAACTTCAGGAAATGTGGATCTGCTCATAGATTCATATATTACCTTTTCTCAAAAATCTCTACCTTTATAAAAATATTTCTCTGTTGCACATGGTGCAAAGTAATCTTTGTGTAATCTAACCTAAATTGAATGTGTTCATTCATCATTATATTTATGTAATGTCTATATCTTCCCACTGCCTTGTAAGTGTCTCTAGAGTTATGCCTATTTTTGGCCAAAATTTTATCCCTAATGCTCAGGATGATGGTTACTTGCACAGAGTAAATACCTCATATATGTTTGTCGAATGATTCATACATTCAATATAAATCTCAAAGGAGGAAAGAGGTGTTTTTTCATTAAATATGTATGTGTGTATTGCTACATATACCCATGTATATTTCTGCAAAATATCTTGTTACCTGGTTGATGTCTGCAGAGATCCACTTGTAGAAGAGAAAAACCATGACTACTCTGTGAAAAATAGATTATTTTTAATATTTAAAGGAGATAAACATTTTCCTATAAGGTTTCTACAACACATATAAAACTTTCTCAGCTGGACTTCCTTGATAATAGCAAATGATTGTATAAGAATAATAAGGACAATACCTGGTCCCAGGAAACTGAGCCATCTTCTGACTCATGGTCCATGGATACAGACCGACTAGGGTAAACCCAGTCGTGGATGGTTTTGTTGTTTTGTTTACTTTGAATTTGATGGACATTATTTTTTCTGATGCAGGCACTTTTGGTCCAGAGAGTGTTGAGGAGGAGGTCTAGTTCTAGAAATTCCATACAAAATCTGGCGTCACATAGGATAAAGACAGGTCATTTTCAGAAAAATCACAATTTTACATGGCCACAGCATAGATATTTTACTAAACTGATTTGGTTCTAATGAAAAACCAAAATTCACCCCAAACAAGAATAAAGACTATTTATTATTCACATGTGTATTAATTCCCTCACAAGATCTTGACTAAGCTCTGGGGCTAAACCAGTCTTATAAAGATATTCCTACAATTGTTATCTCATTTCCACCAATGGAGTACCTTCCAATGAGCCAACTAATTCTTTCTCTAGTCTTCTCTATAAAAATGTAAACAAAAGACAGAACTGGCCTAACCCTTGAGGAATTTATTTCCTCGAGACACCGTAGGTCCTCAGTAGAATAATTATAACCTTAATGTGATTAGGCCAATCAAATTATTTTCCTTTTAAGGATTTATATAGAAAAGAGGAAGGAGATGTTTGTCCTGAAAAGACCACCTGCATGGTCTTGCCACATGCTAAGATAAATGGTGTTTAATACATTGGAACCAATTCAGTCATGAAGAGTTTCAGTCTTTATTTTGAACAGAATTTATTTAGTAGGTGAGAGTTGGAAGTTAAATTCATGAAAAACTTACCTGATAGGTGGAGAGTATTTGTACTATTCAAGGAACTGAAAATATAGTCTGTAAAATAGTCTGGGGAAGGAAACTTTCTTTGTCCCAGACAAACACCTTGGAGGGACAACGCAATGATTGTTGCCGCCAGCTGAGGAAGTGTATTTTCATCAGCACCATCACTGCTTACTATTCCAGACTTTTCCTGCAACATTTTGGTTCCCATGCACTGAAATCAGATACAAGGTGAAAGGAAATTTTAACTTCTGAAGTTATTTTCATTAAAATGTCTCTAGGAGTTCTGCCAGAAAACAAGAATAGTTCATCTAAAAGAGGATTGAATTGTTTTCTGGGCATATGACTACTATGATTCTCCAGTCTCAGATATAACTCTCTGGAAAAGAAACTCTGTTTCTTTGACTTGCATTATACTGAATTTTCTAACTCCCACCCCATTGCTCCTCATCTATCTGACTTTTCTCATTTCCCCTCTAATGATTTGTTTTCCCCAAGGAGATCTTCTGGCTTTCCTGCTTAGTTCTTTTCAAGTATTGCAGGCGTCCAGGTAAAAATGGTGGTTATAATAATGGGGAAGAGTCAACAGGTTAGGGAAGTATTTGAGAGGTAACGGCAGTAGGACTTGGAATGGAATAGATATAAAGGGGAAATAAATTTATAAAATTAAATTTCTAGTTGGGCAATTGTCAGGATGACATGCCATTTATTGACATATGGAACAAAACAAGAGGATTGGTACTGGCTGCATTGATTAGTGACCTTGACTTTGGATATCCAAATGCATATTTGCAATATCCAAATGCATATTTCCAACAGCTTAGCATATAGATGACCCTACAACTCAAAAGGGAAATCTGGACTCACAGAAAAATTAGAAATAATCAATATTTAGATGTGCAAAATATTCCCAAAAGTATATAGACTGAGTAGATGAAAAACCGAAGGTGGAGCTATAGAGAACACCCAGATTTAAAGAATCGCAAATCAAGTGATCCTCCAGAAGAGCTAGATACAGAATATCTGGTGAGGAGAAAAGTTGGAGATAGAGTTTCTAGAAATCAATGAGTCAAAAAGAATTTCAAGGAGGCAGAAGTTACAAAAGTGGGAGAATAAAAAGTAGGACAGATGGTTGAGAAATAAAATGTACAGAGAGAGAGACTGAGAGAACAAGAACAGATAGTTCTCTCATAAAGCTCATCTATAAGGAGAAGAAGAAAGTATGTTCATCAAAAGAATAAAGGGAAGGTCACTGGATCAATACCGTGTCTTTTGACAAAGGACAAGGAGTGAAAAGTGACTGCTGTATTTATTCATTGTTGTTTTAAGATTATAATTGGTGAACTTGGCAAGAGCATATTCATAACTGCAGTGGGGAGCAGAGTGGAAGGCTGAGAATCAGGAATCACAATTTTGATAAATTTGGAAAACAGTTAAGAGTTCCAAAATGAAAATAACAAACTGAAACAATAACATGAACCTCAAGGAGATGGGAGATTTTCACGGGGGCTATGAAAGAGTGCTACGGAGGAAAAAGGAGAATTCCAACCACTGTTTCCAACCTAGAAGTCCTTAGATGTAGTCAAGAAGGCCGAGCTTCCATAAAGGAGGTAGGGTTAGTGGAGAATTATGTACAAGTCCTTGTTCATTTGCCATCGAAACAGCAAACAAATGAAAGTATGGAGACACAGGGGGAGAACATTAAGAGATTGAGTTGAGAAGCTAAGAAAGCAATGTAGATAGGAGAAAGAAGGAATAGAGAGACATTTACATTCTGGGCTATCAGGGAGGATGGCCACATGAGTGTACAATGATGTAAATTTCTTTCTCTTGGTGAATGGGTAAAGTCCAGTTAGAGCAGCTGTTAGTGGGTTGGCCTATGGAGGTTGAGTCCTGTGAAGGTAGGGATGGGGAAATGCTAATACTTTTGGACTTGGATTTCCAGCACCTTCTGTGACCTGACATATCCTAACTGGAGAGAATAGTATGGTCTCTATTCCAACAAGCCTGCTGTAAAAGTCTAGATTAATTGAATTCCTAAAGAAATCCCAGATTAAAGGTGTAAAGGACCCTCCAGGAATTGGAAACAGAGGCATCCTCCAGAACATTGGTCTGTGGCCTAGCAAAGGATTATGGAGTTCAATCTTTTTGATGGAATATGCAAAAGCATGTCTATGCAAAATATTGAATTATTTTATTCTGGTCTATAAATATTGTATCTCACAAACACTTGGAAGCCCAGGTATTTGCAAAATGCATTGGATAATCAGAAATCTGCCTTGAATACATACACACCATCTACATTTAAGTGCCACTTAACCTGCATAAAAAAAGGCAATAACAAAGGATGACTAGAATCCTAGTGACTACTTCACATCAAACTTTTATCTATAGGTGCCGCATGGGAGAAATTATATGTAGCATACCTCTTTATTTAAGCAGAAAATGGAGTTCTATGACAGAAGCCCATTTTCTCAATTGAAAATAGAAACAAAGTTGTGACCAAATTATGAGATTAGAATTACTGAAATGATTTTCAAAAAGTCCTTAATAAATAGTCTTTCCATTTATTCTGCCAATAACAAGAGAGGAGTAAACATATTTACATCAGATTGGAGGATTGCTTACTGGTCATTAGGCTGTAGCATTAGTGCACAGAAAACTAGAGCTCCTAGAAGCCAGAATGAGGCCAGGAATCAAATTCCAGCTATACATGTTGCTAGAGATTGAATGTTTATGCACATCCCCCCCCATTCATATGACGAAATCCTAACTGCTAATATTAGTGATAATATTAGGAGGTGGGGGTCTTTAGGGGGTTATGAGGGTGAAGTCCTTATGAATGGGATTAGTACCCATATAAAAAGGCCCCTTCCACATTCTGAGGACACAGTGAGAGGAAGACTGTTTATGAGCCAGAAAGCAGACTCTCACTAGACACTAAATCTATCCAGTGTCTTGATCTCAGACTTCCTACCTTCCAAAACTGAGAACAAAACTTCTGTTGCTTATAAACTATCCAGTTTTTATGATGTTGTTATAACAGCCCAAACAGACTAAGACACATGTTAATGAATAATTCAAGGAAAAAAACATGTTGCGCCACACTGTTGAAAACTTGCGGATAGATAGCTCTTCAATTTATTCTTTAAGAAAATATGGCTTAGGGCCTCCTCAGTGGTGCAGCAGTTTGAGCGCAGCACTGCAAAGCTGTCTGCAACCTCTGCAGTGCAGGTTCGAGTCCCAGCTGGCCAGGGAGATACCCACATGGTGCGGCAGACCTCTCCTGTCTCACCCACTGCTTCCCTCATCAGTGCTTTCGGTCCGCCTGCCTGTTCTGGTCTCCACTCTGTCTCTGGTGAATCCTCTCACCTTCCCATGCCTCTGGCCTATACCCTAGCTATTGTATAAATAAAATCTTAAAAAAGAAAATATGGCCTAAAAAATCTTTAAGTCAAGCAAACTTTGTCTGCTCAGACTTCCCACTGCAAGGCAGAAGGCCAGTTTTGCTGGAACAATAATGAAGTCCACAGGGGACCAGGCGCCCTTTTCCTAAGAGTGGGAGCTGTGACAGAAGAAAAGCACTTGAACGAACTCCTTAACATATGCAATCAAAAGTCACAAAAGAGATACTGTCTAGCACTGACTGTCATGAATAATGTTATTTGCAAGCTGCTTCTTTGGTGAAATAACTAATCATAAATTTATCACTCTCCAACTGGTTCTACCTTCTCCATCCCTGGCCAGGAGACAAGGAAGTAGACACTGCCCTCATCACCACAGCTCAGTCCTGGGAGTTCGGTCACAATCACACATGTTTAATGCTCAGGAACTCAGGAGAAGCAAGCTGGCCCATCACCTGAGCTACCTTCCCACTACCCACCTGATTTCTGGCCAAAGCTAACCTTAACTAGTTATTACATTTCCCTTCTTAGATTCAGAATTTTTAATTATGTCACCATACACTTACCTCTCTTACGAGTCACTGAATATTTTAGGGCCAAATAAGCTCTGAGACTGTGTCTTTAGCAGTAGAGCCAGTCAGCTATTTTGCCCTCTTACCTGGCTTCTGGAAGTGTCAAAGTACTGCCTGGTGAAAGCCAAAATATCTTCTGTCTCATTCTGTGAAAGGAAATAGGAGTCTTCATCCTGCCTGAGATTGAGGAGACTGTGTAGGTAAAATTTATACTCTTTATTACTCATGTTGAGTTTTAAAGAACAGATCTGTTCCTGATGAATAATGTAATAGAGCAGGAGGAGAGAAACTCTCTGGACCACTTCCTCTCTGAGCTGTTCTTCAGAATCTCCTCCAGCGATTAGTAACAGAGCATCTGGTTCAAAGCACTGTGGGAAGAAAAAAAAAAAACA
This sequence comes from Talpa occidentalis, assembly GCF_014898055.3. NCBI lineage: Eukaryota > Metazoa > Chordata > Mammalia > Eulipotyphla > Talpidae > Talpa > Talpa occidentalis. The sequence continues at coordinate 64,983,757 of NW_023601433.1, read as the reverse complement.
AAAAACAAAAAACAAAGCTAGCAAATACAATCGACCCTTGAACAACGTGGGTTTAACTGTGTGGGTCAACTTACCCCTGAATTTTCTTGTAATCAGGCCATGTAAATTAAGTGTGTCGATAAAAACAGTACAGTGCTGTAAATGCATTTTCTCTTCCTTATCATTCTCTTAACATTTTCCTTTGCTTCCTTTAAGTATACAGTCTATAATACTTGTAACATACTGTATTATTGGTAAGGCTTTCTGTCAACAACAGGTATTAGTAGTTAAGTTTGGGGGGAATCAAAATTTATAGGCAGATTTTTGACTGTGTAGAAGAAGGGGTTGATGCCCCTAACCCCTGAGTCGTCCAAGGGTCAGCTGTAGTTCTAGAACACTAGTGATCAAAGGCTCTCCATTGCTTTTTATTGATCCCTTCCTATGAATCCCTTTCTATGGATAGGAAAGGCTTCCTATGAGAGCGGCTAAATAGCCAGATTCAATTAAGAGAGGCATGACTAGACATTTTAGTAACAATGATGTCCTCCAAAGGGGCCCTTGTCCCTTGGAGTGCTTCTCTCTTCAAATACAACACCATAAGTTATCTATCGGCTGCCTCGGAGATACATTCCCCAAACACTCAGTCCAAAATAGAAAGCCCCCACCCACCCCATGTCCTCCAGCACAGGACTGCTCCAAGAAACACACAAGTCACTAATCTGAGCCACACATTGAGAACAACTTAAATGTTCTTGTGGCCATATTTTAAAAAGTAAGAACAGGTGAAATTAATTATTAATAATATATTTTATTGAAACCTATACGCAAAACCAATCATTTCAATATGTAGGCAAAATTCAAAAAAATTAATGAACTACTTAACCATATTTTTTGTTGTGCTAAGTCTTCAAAATCTGGTGTGTATTTTACACTTACGTGCATATCACAACCCAGACGAGTCATACTTAAGTGCTCACACAGTTGGTGGCAGCTCTAGCACATAAAGTCTTTATTTTCTTCATGGCACTAAACAAGTGGCCCATTAAAGAGGAGTTTCATCTGCTTTGTGCACAGTTCTATACTCAGCGTCTAGCACAATGCCTGGCACTTATGAGGTCTGAAAATGAAATGAATGAACACCATCTGCTTCTCTTTTATCATTCCTAAGAAAATTACTAAAAATATTTCCACAGTGCTTTATTTGTTTCACAAATCAGTCAGACACCTAGCTACTCTAATCTGAGAAGTTCATGTAGTAGAAGGCGTTTGGGATATTGTGAAGGCACAGTAAGAAAATCATAGACACAGGGGGTAGTGGAAGGGAAGCGTTCCCAAGAAGACAGAAGCTGTCTTTCTTCACAGACAGTTGGGAAGCCTCTGAGAATCCTCCTGGGACTTCAGAAGCAGTCCAGCCTCAGAGTGAAAGTATCAATTAATGCCTGTTCTGCACTTGATCTTAGCCAAAAGGCCGAGAAGCATAGGGGGTGTCTGTCCTGAATCCCAGAAGGAAGGTCCTGCTGTGAGACAATTTATAATATCATTGATCTATTTTCTTCTGCAGTGGAAATTTCAGAGGTTCTAAATGCATGTATTCTGTGTGGACCCCTGGGTGACTTCTAGTACATACCATCCAAATCAAGAAAAAACATGTCATCCATCTCTACAGCAACACATTAATCACATTCTTCATAAGCCACACAAATTCCAGTCTCTTGCCAACCAAACTGCAAGGGTAAAAGAACTCAGTAACAGGGAACACGACTCCCCACCAAGATCAAAACTAAGATGAAGACCTAACTCCCTGACCCCATTGAGAGCTGTTGATAGGACTCATACCTAGACCCAAGGAGGTAAATCAATGGAAACAAAGTGTAAATAACATTCTTTGTGCCAAATAACCTCCCTGAAACCAAACTGTTGGTGATATTGGAAGCCAGAAGTCCAGGACACCTGATCTATTCAGGTATAACTTGGTGTATAAATCTAACTGGTGCTGGAAAAGCCTGGATCATGAGTTTTTCAATAGTGTGAACACATTGCATTTTTTTAAATGGAAAAACAATATGTCTCCAGCCTATAGAAAAATCCCACAAAAATAAAATGCTTAGCATATCTGCTTAATACAAAATATGTAGAGTACCAATTACCCAATTATATAATGTTTAGTGAATAAAGTAATAGGTACATTTGTGTACAGTATACAAGAATGTTGCAGAGAATCAATCATGTTTCCTTCTTTGAGCATGGTGTATCCAAAGTATATGCAAAAGTTGAGTTTAAATGAAAATAGCTTACGTATCTAAAGTTACACAGCCAACAGTAGTAACTGCTCAGCCTTAATTCCTGCTCTGCCAATGATAGACCTTATTCTTTTATGCCTTTGTTTTATGACACTGAGCACAACAGCTATGAACACATCTATGGATTTGATGTGCAGTCCCTTCACCCTGTAATTTATTTCCCTTTTGTTTGATAGGAAGAGAGATGGATTAAGAGGCTAGGAGATTGTAAGTTACAGTTAAAGGGTTAAATGAGTTCTTTTTTTAAAGATTTGTTTTATTTATGCATACAAGAACTGGGGTATAGCAAGAGGATAGAGTGGGGAGCATAATAGGGAGACTAATTGAAACATACTGCTGAGGGAGCAGTGGGCAAGACTGGAGAGGTCTGCAGTGTCATGTGGGTTGCTCGCAGGCCGGCCAGGGATTGAACTCATTCTGCAGAGGCTGCAGCCAGCTTCACAGTGCTGTGCTTAACCCCTTGCACCACCAGGGAGGCCCCCAGAAGGCTTAAAAGAGTTCTTAATGATAAACTTTCAAATTGTTTATTTGAGTATAGAGGGGCTACTGATTTTTGTGTGTTGATTTTGCATCCTGTTACTTTACTATACACAAACAATCAATCTGAAGAAGAAGAAATCAAGAAAACCATCCTTTTATAACTGAAACAAAAAAAAAATCAAATACTTGGGAATAAACCTAACAAAAGAGGTGAACTATACAAAGAAAATTATAAAACACTGTTAAAAGAAATAGAAGAAGACACAAAGAAATGGAAAGACATCCCCTGCTCATGGATTGGAAGAATTAACATTATTAAAATGGCCATCCTACAAAAAGCAATATACAGATTCAACGCTATTCCAATAAAAATCTCAATGACATTCTTCAAAGAAATAGAACAAATACTGATGAAATTCATATGGAACCACAAAAAAACCATGAATAGCCAAAAAGCCCTATGATGAAAACAAAAGAGAAAGGAGGTATCACACTTCCAAACTTCAAGCTATACTATAAAGCCATAATAATTAAAACAGTTTGGTATTGGAACAAAAACAGACATACAGACCAATGGAACCAAATAGAGAGCCCAGAAATAAAGCCACATTTATATGGACAACTAATCTTTGACAAAGGAGCAAAGAATATACAATGGAACATGGACAGTTTGTTCAATAAATGGTGCTGGGAAAACTGGATGACCCCATGCAAAAAAATGAAACTAGACCACTACCTCTCACCATGCACAAAAATCAACTCAAAATGGATAAAAGACCTGGACATAAGATCTGAAACCATAAAATATATAGAAGAAAATACAGGTAAAACTCTACAAGACATACATCTCAGTAACATTTTTAAAGACTCATCACCCAAAATAAAGAAAGTCAAGGAAAAGATAAACACGTTGGATTATGTCAAACTGAAAAGCTTCTGTACAGCAAAAGAGACATTAACCAAAACAGAGAGACACCCCACTGATTGGGAAAAAATTTTTTCACTCCATACAACTGATAAGGGAATGATCACAAAAAATACAAAGAACTCACATGACTCAACAAAAACAAAGTAAACAATCCAGTCAAGAAATGGGCAGAAGAACTTAAAAGACATTTCTCCAAAGAGGAAATGCAAATGCCAACAGGCATATATGCCTGTTGAAAAAATGTTCAATGTCACTTACTATCAGGGAAATGCAAATCAAAACCACATTAAGATACCACCTTACAATGGTGAGAATGGCACATATTAAAAAAACAAGCAACAAATGTTGGCAAGGATGTGGTGAAAAAGGAACACTCCTACACTGCTGGTGGGAGTGCAAACTGGTCCAACCACTATGGAAAGCTGTCTGGAGGTTCCTCAGTCCACTAAAAATGGAGCTGCCATATGACCCAACAATTCCACCCCTACAGAGCTACCCAAAGGACACAAAAACATTGATTCAAAAGAACACCTGTACCCCTATGTTTATTGCAGCACTATTTACAATAGGCAAAACCTGGAAACAACCCAGATGCCCCAAAATTGATGAGTGGATCAAGAAGATGTGGCATATATACACAATAGAATATTATTCAGCAATCAAAAAGTATAAACTCATGCCATTCGCAGCAATGTGGATGGAGCTAGAAGGAATTATGCTCAGTGAAACAGGCCAGAAGGAAGGGCCTCCCTGGTGGCGCAAGGGGTTAAGATGCAGCACTATGAAGCTATCAGCAGCCACTGTAGCATAAGTTCGATCCCCGGCCAGGGAGGTGACCCACATGGTGCAGCAGACCTCTCCTGTCTCACCTGCTGCTCCCCTCAGCAGTGTATTTCAGTCAGTCTGCCTATTCTGCTCCCCACTCTGTCTCTGGTGAATCCTCTCACCTCCTTGCACCTCTGGCCTATACCCCAGTTTTTGTATACATAAATAAAATAAATTTTAAAAAAAGAAATAATCAGAAGGACAAAGAAAAATATCAGATGGTTTCACTTACAGCAGGAATATAGGGGAACCAAATAAGATGTCAGTATAAAAAAACTAATAATAGTACAAAGCACAACAAAGCAAAAACAGATAATTATAAAGCAGACATCCTGCAGGGGAGGAGGAGGGAGAGGGATCAGAGGGAGGGAGGGAGGAACACAAGGGACTGAGGTGATGGTGCACGGGTGCATTGGTGAAGGAATTTCCATGGGGACTACACCTGAGGGGGTGAGGGAAGCAAATATTGTTTAAAAATGAACAATGATGTAAAAAAAATTTTTAAAAATTAAAAAAAGATACACTTTCAAGTGCTATTCAGGTTGTTTGCTGGGCTCAGGTAGGTAGGAAGAAATGGATCGATGACGCAAAAAGCACACATGGTCTGGACATGGTTTGACAACATGAAGTAATGTTTGGGACATTTCATCCCATCCAAGGTGTAGGGGCTTCTCCTTGATGTTTATGCTGCATAGATTTCTAGGGTTGCAATAGGACAGGCATGGAACAACAGACAGTGGGTAACATCTGCCATCATGTAGATGTGCGTTCCAGAACTGGATTGTAAAAAGTATGTAAGTGGAAGGTAAGTTGGTTTCTGATTTGAAAAATCTTCAATAGTTGTGGAAGCATTGTATTTGTCTGACTACAAATTTCAGTTATGCTGAATGAACAAACATTGCCTAATCTTTGCTTTAACTTTTTGAGGTGTGTTTTAAAAAAAGCTTAGTTGTGAGTTGAATGACTGGGCAGAAAACATGGTGCCCTTTTACAACATTTGAATCTTAGTCAGCTTACCTGGATACAAAGAATGCTGTAGAAGAGCTAACAAACATAGACATGACAAAAAAACACTGTGAGGATGGGTAGGGCACTGGAATTTTCAGTTCATCACCACAGATTTGCTTTAGGTGTTAAAAGTTAGGTGTTTGAGGTGCTAAAGCAGTGGTTCAGCTGTGTTTGGGAGAGGATGTTTAATAAAATTTTGTAAGTACTGCTACACCACAGGCACTAAGATCTGTGCAAGGTGCTGACTCTAGTGAAATGATTCTTTGTTAAGGAAGAATGGACTGATTCAGGAATAATCCATTGGTTTTACTTTTAATCTTGTCAGGTGGAGGCATAAGGTTTAAGAGGGGAAAATGCAGATTCTGGAATGGTTTTAAAGACTGTAATAAAATAAACTTTGAGAAAAGACTAGTTAAAGTGCAAGCAGCCCCCCTTATAATTAAATGAACTATCCAGATAGTTGGTAATCATGTGTGGTTGTCCCCCACAGATATAGCAGGTTAACTTCTCCAATTGTTTCATTTAATTTTGTTTATTGCTTATGCCAGTATAGACTCTGGGCAACAAAAAGCAATAGGAAATCTTTCTTCATTTACAGTAATAAGGCATTATCAAATCTGTAGGATAAAATTTAGGGGTTTTACACACAAAATTATTTAGAATTTGATTGGAGTTATGGGTAAATCCAATCTTTCAAATTCTTAAATCTGAAAATTCTTTAATCTGTGGCAAGAAGGGAACTAACAGTTGACTGTAAAATACAAGAGGGAAATTGCACTTCTTTTTCTTGTGAAGCAAAAACTGGGAGGATGTCAATTGAAAGTAGGCACTGGCTTTTGAGGGTCTTTACCAGATTTAATGACATTTCTGAGTGACCCAGAGCAAAGTCTTAGCTGAGAAGAATTAAGATAAACTTGCTAGATAAGTAAGCTAAGATAAAACTTGACACTATCATATGAGAGATCTGACAATGGGGGGAGGGGGAACATTAAAACAGTGGTTTTCGTCCATATAGTCCCAACAGAATCGCCTGGAGAGCTTGGTTAAAGCCGCGAGGACCTGGGGCAGTTTTGGGAAGGACTGAGAGGTGGCAGGAGGCGGATGCTGAAGAGCATCTTCTTTCTGGGCAGCATGGAGGCACCTCACAAGCACTGCTCCAGTGTCCCTGATAAAGGAGCGATCCCAGCATGGCTGTAAGGTAGAGGGACTGTCAGGGGACAGAGACTGCTTAAGGGGATGGGGTGAACTTGAGCTCCCATGTCCAAGCTCATTCATACATAGCCCTGTGGTCCTCACTGTCTTTCAGGTGAGGAAGCCTAGGTTAGAGCGCCCTGACAGCTAACAGGTGCCAGGTAAGCGTTGGCTGACGCTACTCAGCAGGTTCTTTTCCCTTCAACACACCGGACCTCTTGTAGGGTTTTAGTTTTCACCATTACTGAAATGGAATTTATTCTTTTTGAGTTATAGCATCCCTCCATTGTAACCCTTCTCATTAAAAATAGGAAGAAGACACCATAGAGCAAGACTACCCATTACCGAGACCTCAGCTTAAATGGATTTATTTGTAAATGCACAGTGCTCTCAAATATGTCAGGCTGATTTAAGAAAATGAATTCAGATTTTACCTAAATCTAATGTAAAATTGGGAACTTTTTTACTCCCCATTAATTCAAGATCTATACTTTCTTCTTTTTGTCAGACATTTAAGGATACAGACTCAAACACCTTTTTTAACCACAGAATTTCTAATATGAATCTTAAGCTGAAGCCCTGAGGTCTGCACCAAAACACAGGTACTTGGGAAATCGATAGGACACTGTTTCTCCCTGGAGTTTGATGAATAACATGGAGAGACTATGTAGGCTCCCTGCTTATGGGCCATGTGGGTGATTGCAGCTTTCTGAGCGACTCCGACAAAGAGCCAGCAGCAGCAGCATGGAGGCAAAACTAAAAGACAGCTTCTATGCCTAGGAAGGCAACTAGTGCAAACGGAAGCAAAACCAGTCAACCTCTTGATAATGTCACAGAAAATGTTGCACCAAAAGTGCAAAACAACCTCTCTCCCCTCTAAAAAATTGGAGAACAATTTTGCATGTTTATATTTCCCCTGCTAAACTAATTTTCAGCCAGCCTTAATAAGGCATTTCGTGTCATTAGAGGAGAACATTTCCCTGAAGCAAATTCTCAGAGGACATTAATGTGATATGACTCCCACTTATTTCCAGTGGGAAGTCTTATGCTGCTCTATATATAAATTAATGTCATCACAGATGAGTCGCCCACTATAACACATGTTTTCTCTGGGAACCCTTGGGAATTTTACTAATTGTTGAATTATTTATTGTTTGCACAGAGCAGAGAAAAATTCTCTCCATTAGCAAGACCCTTCTGTCATGAAAAAAAACAAAGCACTGGGCCAAGAAATGTTTCCTCTATAACTAAGCATAATTGAGAAAAATCTGTCAAAATTTATGGGGGGCTCAGGGAGAGTTGTTTATTCCTTCTTTACTTCTTTCCTTCTTCCTCTCCACCTTTCTCTCGCTCCCTCTTTCCTTTCCTCCTTCCATCGTCATTAGTGGGTTCATTCTGATAAAACTCGCCAGCCAGAAAAGGGAGGTTGAAGAGTGTTTTGTCTGTGGTCATTTTAAGGCTTGGGTTCTCACCTCTTGTGCTGCTCCTGTCCATCCCCCCAGCATTAGAATTTTACATTAAATGCTGATTTTATATTACTACTGATTTTACACTAAAGTGACCTGTAAATATTATTAAAAATTCCATCCTTGGCAAGTTAAATCTCAATCCCTGGAGCAGGAAATCCCAACATGGGTATTTTGCAAAACCTACCCTGGTATTGAGGATGTGAGTCAAGGTTGAGAGTCACTCTGTGGACTAGGAAAAGGCTGCCAGAGGGGCCACAAGAGCCACAGGTCTCATTTCAGTCCCAGCTCAGAATCCCCTCCCCAGCTCAGAATCCCCCCCCCAGCTCAGAACCCCCCCCCTTTTAAGAAAATTATCCAACTTATTATCTACCCACCATGTCAAATGTTAAACAACAACAACCAAACAATCAATCTCCAGGAGAAAGCACTTAAATATCAGGTCACTCTCATGTTGCTATAAAAAACAAATAGTATCTATCTAACCAAGCATGTGCAAGTTCATTGCAAGCTCAGAGAAAGAATTAAGGAAGGAAGAAGAGACAACTAAAAGTTCGCACTTACAAATAAGTATCTCTAAGCTTGCAGAAGCTTTGTAGAAAGGCTTATATAAACATTACCATTTTGGTTAAAAAAAAAAAAAACACAAAGTCTGCCTATTTTTCAATACTGAATAACTTACTGCCTCCAAATATGAAAGTTACCATACCACAACGCACTGCCCACTTGTGTGTTGGAAGATTTATATTTGACTTTGCTTTATCAAAGTAAATGACAAGAGAACACATTACTCCTTTTTGAACACGGCACCCGATCTCACTGCCTTTACTAACCAGATTGCAGTCTGCTTGTGTTCGGCTTATCCTCCGTGGGCATCCAGTTTTCTCCAACAATGTTTTGATGAGGCTTCTTGAGTGGTTCAGCAGTGCATGATCACCAGCAGAGAGGACTCTTAGCACTTCTGTCAGTTGACCTGGACTCCAAGTGCCACTGCTGCTCAGGGCCAAGGGCTTTTCTGTCCCAGTAGAAGAAACAAGGCTGAGCAGAAGAAACAACGGCCCCCAGATAACAGAAAGCTTGGTCTGCAAGCACATTTCCACTTGTCATTTACCTAGAGTCTGTATTTGATGGAGATGGTGAGTTGGTGTGCACGGTATAAAGTTGTCACCAGAGGAATTTCTGTGATAATGAGGAAAAATAAAGGCTTTAATTATCAGGACTGCAATGTGTTTGAAAGAATTCATTAATTGGGTGGCTAAGCTGATTTGCAATGACAAGCTGTTTCTAAACAACAGGGGTCTGTAGGTCATTTATAACCCCAATGGGAAGGAAACTAACTTCAGTGGAGACTTTCAAACTGTAGAACAGCAATGAAGTTTGTTACATTAGCTCTCTCTGAATGAAGCATAGAGTCAAAAATTAGGACAACTATGTTGATCCTGCAGGTGGTACCTAGAACCTGGGATAGGAAATACCAACTGCATCCCACTGTAAATAAACTTCCCTGGGTATGATGTCATCATCAGAGAAGTAGAGAAAATAAATTTTAATGTATTACCTATATCAAGTTGAGTTCGAAAGCTTTAGACAAGGAAGGATTCTAACAGGTTATAATACCGTACAGAAAACACATCTTTTTTTGGTTAATTTTTAGTTTATTAAAAGTATAAACTATATTAGAAAAGTAAGAGTTTCAAGACCTCAGGAGCTATGACAAAACTACCCAACCAGTGGTCACTAAAGGAGTGAGGGCATAAATCTATATCCAATCAACTTTTTTGGGGAAAAATGAATCTCTTCAACAATTGCTTAAGGCATGCAAAATGTTAATAGCCTCTCTCCTGTGAGAGCTTGACCCAGAGATTAGCTAGCTGTGACAGTGGGGTAGTAAAAAAGATACTGGGATTACTTTTATGGTTAAAAAAATAGTTGAAGATTCTTATGTTAGCATTTTTTAAATGACAGAGGGTAATACAAACATTTTAAAACCCAGTGCTTACCTTCGGAAGAAAGATAAATGATTATTTATCTGGAGTGCTGTGGCCTTTTAAATCTCAGAGAGTACTTCATGGTTACAATAGCCTCTGTTTTTAAAATTCCTGGACTGTGCACTGGGAGCTGGAAGGGATTATTTCAACCCAGAGAAGTTTTCAGTTGCTATGGAGAGACCTGCTCTGCAAGTAACAGTCAAGGTGGATAAAAGGGAGAACTTTCTATTTGGCAGATTTTCAGGAAAATCAAATAAATGTGGCTAATGAACCTGACTTTTTATAACCATATTTACCATCTAGTCACTTGCCTTTAAAGGGCAGATCTAGGTCAAAGAATTTCATCTTTGCAGAATGGAAAGCCTCTATTGTTAGATCAAGATGTTTTCCTTTCCAGTTCATTCTGTGATGACTGTTTTATCCACACTCAAACCCAGGATTTGTTGAATAGAGAGGCTCATTAGAACGTCATTTATTTTCCAAGGCACAAGATTTAAGGGGTTTGTAAATAGATGTTTTCAAATAAGAAGAAATATATTTGAGGACTAAAGCTCTTACCTGGAAAGTAAGTGGATGCCAGTGGGGAACTTTAATGCTAGGGATACCGATGGAGGACAAGAATAGAAAAAAAACTAAAAAGGAGGCACGGCAAGACCAGAAACCTGGTTCACACAAGGAGATGGGGGCAGAAGAGATTAGCATAACCATCAACACAGTTGTGGTATCACAAGGCACTGGAAGCCTAGATTACAAAGCATAACATCCAAGCAGGTATCAGACTGCTGTCAAGAGCTCAGGCCCAAGGTTAAAGATACGGAGATTGAGCCCAACAGACCCCAAAGGTAAAGATATGGAGATTGAGCCCCTTTTAGAATCTCTGGTCCCTTTCAAATTCTACATAGTTATCCAAAATTAGCAACCAATTGATGGCTCACAAGGAGTGACCCCTCCCAAACAGAAGACTATCAGTGCAGCCTCTGCACTGGCTCAGGGCAGCACTCCCACTGCCCACTTGTGACAAAGCAGGTGCCTCTTTTCACCAACTCTCTCCCTCTGCAGGGCACCAGCTTTCCTGCCTGCCCGTGCCCTGTCAAGGCTGCCCACCTGCATTGCAGGCCTCCCTTAGCAAACCTGTCCCTTCTGGGGCAGGTCTTCATGCCCACTTGTGCCTAAGCAAGTGTCTTTAATCATTTTATCCCTTCCCTAATAAACCTGTCCTTCCAATATAACTACCGGGCCTCCCCTGGTGGCGCAGGCAGTTGAGAGCAGCACTGTGAAACTGTCCGCAGCCTCTGCAGCGATCCCAGCCAGCCGGTGAGTGTCCCACATGGTGCGGCAGACCTCTCCTGTCTTGCCTGCTGCTCCCCTCAGCAGTGTATTTCATCAGTCTGCCTGTTCTGTTCCCCACTCTGTCTCTGGTGAATCCTCTCGCCCTCCTGCACATCTGGCCTGTACTCCGGTTCTTGTATAGTTAAATAAATAAATCTTTAAAAATAAATAAATATAACTACCGTCTCTGTCTCTCAGAGAAACTCACCTGGGGAACTCGCTGCGTGTCACTGAAACGGGAGCTCTGGTGAAAGCTTTCCTAGAGTGAACCCAAGGACCCCTCACTCCAAACCCACTGACTACAAAAACAACAACATATGGTGCCCAACATGGGGTTTTTCACAATACCAGTGGGAACTGGGATCATATATTCTGGCCCCAGTGTCTGTGGTTGAAGTGATTAAGTAAGACCTGAAATTTAGGGCCTGCAAACAGGCACTCAAGAAATTATTTGTGAATGAATGATTGCAAAAGCAAGGTTGATGAGTTGTATAAGAGAAGCTAAAATCCAAGAAATTGAAGTGGAGAGAGTACATGTAAACAACACGCAGTGCAGGGAAACACAAAGTGAGTCTGAATCACATAGACTGGACAGACTTCTGAGTTCCCATATAAGCAGTAGATAGGGGCAAGTGAGGCTCCTGATAGGGAGACGAAGGGAAGGAGAAGAAAAGAAATAGGAATAATTGGCTTGAAAATAAGGAACAAGGGGATAGGAGGGTCCTCAGAAAATGTGGGTAACATGGACAGAAATATGGAAGCCTAATGAACCCAGAAAACACCCTATATCTCTTTAATCATGCATCTTAGAGTACCTGGATTTAGCTAAACTGCAAAGGGCAAGGACTAGGCCTGTTTCTTTTGAACACTATAATGAGAGTAACTGAAGTTAAAGTCCAGATAATTCAGTCCAAGAGAAGAGGAAGGTGCCCAGCTGCAGACCCAGCAGAGGCAGAGAATCAAGGAGGATTCAGACCAGAGGGACTAAGCAGCCTGCAGGTGCCAGCTCTTTGCCTGCTGCCAGCCCCAAGGTGAGAGCACCTGAGCACCATTTGCAGGCTCAGAGCCCGATCCCAGCCTCTGGGACTTGGTGAGGAGGTTACTAAGGAAAAGTAATCCAAAACCTATTTGAGAAAATTATCTGGCCTTACAGTCACCTGAAGTTTTTAAATACTTTTAAGAACTTTGCTTCATTCTGCTATTAAGCCCTTTCTTCCTGGCAAAGGTACAATTAGATGGTCCTGAAATCTACCCTCCCTGCCCCAACAATCCCCTTACAACTTGCCTTGTTGCTGTAGCGCTGGATCAGGATTTGTTCTGAACCTGTGCTTCCCCTGGGCCTTAGGGAGACCTTTTCTCCCAGACTTCCTCATAGAGCCCCAGGCTCTCCCCTAGAGGAATTCTCAACCACTAATCACTAGTCTTGTTATAGGGCAGCCCAGATATTGAGCGGGTTGCCTGGCTGTGGGTCCTCACCCGCGCGCTTAAAAGGGACTTATTAACACTCCACTACAGGCACATACAAAAGGTTAATAAAAGGTTTATTTACAAGGGAAAGGGAAATGAGGAAATGTACAACTCAGGGAGAAAATAGGGAAATAAAGTCTTTAATGCATCCTACCCGATCCGATGACCTGGAAACCCAAAAAGCACTCTCCGAGCTGGCCAGACACTGCGAGCTGGCGGAGAGCGAAAAATGGGGGATCCCCCCAAAGCCCACGTGTCTGGCTTTATACCAACCTGGCTGCTTAACCCCACCCTCAGGTCCCAGCTACCTTCCCTTTGGTGGGGATGGGATTTGGAGTTCCCACTGTCTTTGACTTTGGCCTGGGGTGGGGGTGGAGTCCACAAAGCCTGCATGGAATTAGCTTTAGGACATCCTTTTCCCCCTAACAATTCCCCCCTTTCACTGTTTGTCACCATTTCCATGGTGATGAAGATCGAATATATGGATGTGGGGATGCAGTCTCAGATGAACATTTTTTTACCAGGTTTCAGTGTGAAAGAAAACCAGTCCCTAACAGTCTCAGCTGCTCCCAAGGCCACCACTAATCTAGCCATAATGAGTGAACTTCCTATTGTCAAACCTGTTCCCTTTACCCCAAGGCTTGCTCCCCAGCGCAAGCACAGCTACAAACCAGCCACCAGACAGCTATTGCTGTCCCGTGGTGACTGAGGGATGGGGAGGGGCGGGAAGGGGTGAAGAGGGGCAGGGAGGAGCCCTGGGTGTGGCTCTAAGTCGGCTGGAGCAGTGGTAGGCTGGCAGGCAGATCATGGAAGGAGAGAGGAGCAAAAAAGGAAAACCCCTGGTGAATCAGCAGTGTGTCTCCTTCTTTGCCTGACTCTGAATAGTACCTTCGACTTTTTGTCCTAGCCTGTCTGCTTTCCTGACTGTAAGGGGCAGGAATGGCCAGAGCAGGTGTAGGGTCAGGACAGACACAGTGCAGGTTTTCTATGAGCCAGTAGACCAGGTAAAGGAGGAGTCAGTGGTTTTTTGCAGGCTTTTATTGGGGTTTACCAGGTACACAGTACAGGCAGGGGTACTGGGGGGCTAGGAGGCTGGCAGGCCTCCCAGCCCCCAACAAGTCTTCACTCTATCTGGGCCTCGCTCTCACGCTCAACACCGCCCTTAAAAGCCCAGTATCAGCCCAGGTGAATCCCATCTACCTATGCCCACACCCTACTCCAGGTGCCCGCCATCAGGCATGCATTCAGGACCGCAGGGATCCATCATCTATACTGATGGCGGGAGGGCAGAAAAGCCTGACATTTTTCCTTACCCTACAGTCCACCCCCTCAGGGTTTTCTGCCATACAATCTACATACATACAATTTTCTTAGAATACAAACACTGCAGCCATGGCCCACAAAACCAAATATATCACAATATAACAACAAAATACAACAGAACACAAATAAGTCCAGGCAGGGCCCCAACCTAGTGGCAAAAGACAATTTTGGTACCAGCAGATGATCCACCACATCTGCTGCCGAAGGCACTACTCATACGAGGGAGAGGAACCACTCAGGGCATCTACTGTCAGACACCAGGAGCCGTCAGGCTTCCTGGCCTTCTCTGGCTGTAGTCTCGGCTACAAGCCACACACAGCATCCACCCCAGGATGCACTCGCTCTGGGATTGGCGATTCTATTCTGTTGGGGGTAATCGCCAACCCTCAGGGTTTCTGTCTGCAGTCGCTCCAACACTCGGCCTTCATAGCCACCAATGCGACTCGCAGACCCCTGCACTCAGGCCAACCCACTGCACAAGCACATGGGTTGGGGATCCAAACTCTACACGCAGCTTGGGCTCCACCCCAAGCCACGTTCCCCACCCATCCCCCAAGGACGGGTTTCTCAGCTCCTCACCCTCACTCAAGAATGAGCAGGGCATCACCCACAGGTGATTTTACAAGACAGCCGCTCAGGGCTTCCCAAACTCAGCATCAGTACCAGCTTTTGCCTTCTCAGTTGGCTTTTCTCCTCTGCCTGGCTGCTGGGCATACACAGGCTGCTTTTGGCCATCAAGGCCCACAGGCCACCCCCAGATTCCCATCTCCTGGGGTGTACAAACTGCAAATGATACCATCCACCCCCAGGTTCCCCAAAACTTAACTTGCCAAGATTCTTCCGCCTTCTGGCGGGATTGTCAGCCCAAGTCCATTAGGCCTCTCCCTGCATCAGCACTGGCGAGCTCTGAATCGCGGTCCTCTCTTCACCGATGATTCTTGCTGCCTCAGGGGTCGTTGGCTGGGCCTCTCGGACATCTCCACACAAGGTCTCGTCCTGTAGCTCCCGGACCTTGTCCACCCTCTGTGCCGCATGGCGCCTCCAGCGCTGTCACAGGCTCACACAGTCTGTTACTCCTTAGTCCCTCCAGGTCTTCGGAGGGCTCCATACCCATCTGCGTGGATCATCCTGCCAACTAACGCCAATTGTAAGGTCAGGAATGACCACTGAGCAGGTTTTCTAGGATCCAGCAGACCAGGTAAAGGAGGAGTCAGAGTCCTCAGTGGCTTTTTGCAGGCCTTTATTGGGGTTTACCCGGTACACAGCAAGCAGGGGTACTGGGGGGCCGGGAGGCTGGCAGGCCTCCCAGCCCCCAGCAAGTCTTCATTCTATCTGGCTCTCCGGCCTTCTCTCTGCTTCTCTCTCAGCTTCTGCTGCCACTGGCATCCCCATGACGCCTCCCTTAAAAGTCTAATCTCTCAGCCCAGGTGTACCACTTCAGGCGCCCGCCATCAGGCATGCATTCAGGACCACAGGGTTCCCTCATCTATCCTAATGGTGGGAGGGCAGAAAAGCCTGGTACCTTTTACCTACCCTACACTCATGCTGTAGGGCAGCCTGGGTGTTGGGCCAGAAGGGAAATGCCAGATGTAGCCCAACAAAGCTGATGTTGCCAGGGCCCAGGGGGCAGTGGAGCTCAAACACTCTGGAGCTTGGTGAGTGGCTGGCCACAGGCCATGTGCTCTGGCAGCTGAGGCTACACTCCCTCCCTCGCTGCTGTGCCTGCGCCTGCACCTGCGCAACAGACCCTCAAGCTAATCCCCAGCCTACAGGTGGGGCAAAGCCGGTTTTGACACCATGCCTGTGCACAAGGATCCAGTTTCAATAGGGAACACCATTTTCTTCTGTATCATCACATCTCTGTATGTTTATTGCAACAATCTCCACCAAACATCTTGAGGAAAGGAGGTGTTGGCTAACTTACTCAGGTGCATGGTTTGAGCAGATGGCGGCTCCCTGGGCGCCTCCATCACATAGAGAGTCCCTCTTGCACCCTTTCTGGCAACAGTGTGAGGCCCCACACTCTGAGCTGCTTCTGGGCCTCCCTCCACCCCAGGTGTCTCTTTACACTGTCTTCTGGCTTTTCAAAGACACTAACATGCCTGCATGCCCAAATAATGATAATGCTTTTTTTTTTTTTAAGATTTATTTATTTATGCATATAAGAACTGGGGTGTAGGCCTGAGGTGTGGGGTGGGGGCGGTGAGAGGATTCACCAGAGACAGACTGGGGAGAAGAGGCAGATTTACTGAAATACACTGTTGAGGGGAGCAGCGGACCAGACAGGATAGGTCTGCTGCACCTTGTGGGTCAGCTCCCTGGCTGAGGATCAAACTCATGCTGCAGTGGCTGCCAACTGCTTCCTTGTGCTTAACCCCTTGCGCCACCAGGGAGGCTGCTTTTAGGTGTCAGCACTATGCTAAACAACTCTGATATATTCTCATATGAATTAAACCTAATGAACTTCTCACTGTACATTTCAGAAATACCCAGGGTCACACTGCTAATAGGTGTCACCAGGAATCTAGACCTGTCACTTAAAAGTTGGTGCTTACATTTCCAAGCAACTGTCTGTTGCATTGTTGTTATTTGTAAGACCAAGCATCTACCATGCCACATGGGGGTACACCAAAGATCAGGTGAGAGTCCATCACAAAGGAAACAACCTGCTATATTTTGATATTTTGCATTCTCTCCAAAGCTCCCTCAGTATAAAAAGGTCTGAGAACAAAAACATTTTTTTAAAGCAGAACTTTAAAACAAAGAGAAACAGGCTTCCCCCTCCTGTAATGCTTATTAGCTGACTGACCCACTAGGAATTTCAATCAAAGTTTACTCTTTATCTAAACTATTTTCTTGGAGGAAAATCACACTATTGGACTGAAAAGGCCACTCCTGCCGTGTCAGGACTAGACTTAGACAGCCCCTTGTTCTGTGACTGCCAAAATCACTGTATTTCCAATAATTAGAAAATGTCCATTACTTTGAATTTAGATCTTTATATTGTCTTTCCTTTGGAAGTTGATAGTAAAAATGACTTTAAAAAGCCACACCTTTTATGTGCAACTTTCCAAACAATATTTTTCTTCTTCTTATAAAAACCATATATGATTAGTAGTAAAAAAAAAAATGCTCTGTATACGTATTAGCTATTCAATGATGATAATGATGATTAATGTAATAAATACAGTGAAATACCCGATTGGTTGGTCAGAGGATTGATACTGGCAAATCAGTTTGAAGCCCTTACCCCTGTTCCCCACACTAAGACAGGGAGGACCACCATATCCTAAAGAGGGAGGAGCAGGGTAGTGCTGGGAAGCCCACTCACCTTGCCCCCAAACTCTCTGACTCCCTGTTCTGGGTTGCTGTCTCGGTGGACACTGCTGTTGCTGCTGGCTCCTTTGGTTGTGTTGGCTTTTCACTAACTCATAGGCAGTTCTATCCTGACCCAGTCCACCTTGCCTGCTTGCCAGGAACAGAATTCAGACAGATAAAATCTTTCCCTCCTTTTCTCCCGCCCTCCCTCCCTCCCTTTCCTTTTCTCTTTCTTTCAAAGTCAGCTTACAGGCTTAAGAGTCAGATTTTCCAGGCTCCATTTCTGTGTCTGCTCCGTGCCAGCTGTGTGATCGTCTGCAAATTTCTTAATCTCCCTCACTTGCTATAACTATGAAGTAAGGATAACAGTAGAAACTTACCTCCACAGAGTTGTCCTGAAGATTTCCATACATTAAATTTAATAGTAACACAATGACCTATATGTGGCACACAGGAAGCACTCTATTAAAATATTCACATTGCATCTTACCCACATATTTATTGAACATCCACCTCTGTCACCATATACTTGGTGCTGGTGATAAAATGATGAGCTTATAATTATAGTTTTTCAAAGACAAAAAGTCAGATCAATGGTCCAACAAAATGCAGCTGGATAAATACTATGGAGAGTGCATGTATACAGTATGTGCCCTGGAACTCTTACCCCCTGTTGGAGCCATGGCTCAACCACAGGCAAGTTGATGTGAACATGGTAGTAAAACACAGAGGTTTATGTGAAATCAACAAAGCAGAAAATTTAGAAATTTCCTTGAACAAAATAGTTATTATGGAGCATAAATTGCCACACAGTTACAACTCTCAAGGTTTCCTCTGGTGATATATTCTAAGACTTTCAAAGTGACCCCAGGAGAAGTCATATTTATTCTGGCTCATTAGCAGACAGAAAACTTCCAGCACCTCACTTGAGCTAATGAGCTGGGCTATGCAAGCTTCTCCAAGCAAAAGGAAACAAAAAATTGAGACTGACCGAGTCAACCAGACCCTCTTGGCACGAAAAGTTAAATCCTAGTGACACTGGGGCTCAGATTTCTATAATCTGAACAAAAATCTGTTGCCACATGTCCAACTCTCTTAAGTACGAACACTTTGAAAACAAAACTTCCTGTTTTCATTTTTTAATCAAATCTGTGCTCACTGAAGTTCCCATAAGCAGGTTTCAACTGGTCACAAGGTCCTATTGGGACATGACACGAATTTTGAGTGTTCTTCTAAATAAAATCAGCAGCTATTGAAAGGTATTGAGTTAGGGAGAGATATAATATACCCACATTTGATGCAGATCATTCCCACTGCACTTGGAGTTTCACTGGAAAGCAACAGAAGTAGAGGCAGACTGACACCTAGGTAGCAGGTTGTTTCGTATTTTAGTCAAGAGATAATGGTGGCTAGACTAGTAAGCATCTACAGAGAGAGGAAGAACTGGACAAGCACAGAACTGGACAGACCTGGTGACAGATACAGAGGGTAAGGGAAAGAGAGGAAGTAATAGTTCCAAGGTTTCTAGATTGAACGACTGGACAGCTTATGCTGTCACTCACTAAGATGGAGACACTCAAGTGGTAACAGCCTGGGGAACAGACTGTGTTCTCTTTTATTAAGGTTGAGATATCTGTGAAACATTTAAGTGGAGAAGTCAAGCAGGTATGTTAAAAGTTCCAAGAGAAAGTTAAAGCAAAAGATATAAATTTAAGAGTCATCAGCAAGAACGTGACATTTATTCACTCACACATTTATTTTTCTAGGACCATGTTTTTCTCTTAATTAAATGATTATTTACAAAAACAAAACCTATTATTCATTTCATAGAAGTTCTCACTAGAATAGATTATAAACATAGGATTATAGCAAAAGAAATAAAATGTCAAAATTCACAAGAATTCTTCCATTAAGTCTAGTCAAATTGAAAAATGACCTAATAAATGATGTTCATAATGAGGTGGGGCTGGCCTACCCTGTGTGCTGACAGAACAACAGACTCTTCCTGGCCCATCTCATGACTTTTTTTTTTTTTTTTGAAAAAAGAAGAGGGTCTTTGGTAATAATGAAATTAATTTCATAACAAATCTATTAAGCATCTGGTATTTCTCTTCACTTCCATCAAAATAATTTGTAATACTTGATTTAGTTATGGAAAGACCAAAAAGTTAGAAGACTACTGGACATTAGACACTATCCACTGGATAGTTGTAACTACTTGTAGTTTTCTTAAGTTTTTTATATTTATTTATGTATTATAAGAACTGGAGCATAGGCCAGAGGTGCAGGAGGGTAGTGGTGGTTCAAGGATTCACCAGAGACAGACTGGGGTGCAAAAGAGGCAGATCTACTGAAATACACTGCTGAGAGGAGTAGAGAGCAAAACAGGAGAGGTCTGCTGCTACATATGTGCATTAGCAACCTGGCCAGGGATCAAACTCAGGCCACAGAGTTAATAGCATTTTAGCACAGAGAATTAACCTCTACTCCACCAGGGAGGCCCTACTTGTAGTTTTTAGAGGGGAGTATAACAAAAAATTAAAATTAGCCATCAAAGCTAAAAGTCACTTACCAAGTGTCTTTCAGAAGCTTTGTGGCTGTGAGCATATATTTGCCTGGTGGATCTGGGTTGTCTTGGGTTTGCTTCTAGCATCTTCAGCATCCTGAAAAGTCCTGCCAAGACAGTACTGAGAGTTGTTTCAAATCTAGGTTTTTCTGCTATGAAAACTCTATAATAGCTCAATATCTTCGTTGACAGTGGTAAGACGGGGTGGTGCAGTGTACACGTGATGTTGGGCATGGTCCCAGGTCAGTATAGGTGGTATATGTAAGGTTGGCTGATGGTGATCATGATGTCTTAGACATGAATCCTGAGGGATGATTGTGTGGATTATTCCTCTGATGGTAGTTTTGGCCTCGAAGCTCAAACAAACGAATCTAGTTCTGCTTTCTGGGCTAAACTACAATATTGCCTGCTGAAAGCTCTAGGATGGTGCCCTTTGCAGATGGGTCAAATGCTTGGAGCGCTATAATAGAACAACATGGTGTATTTGACCCCTGTCTTTGGCCAGGCCCAAGCAACAGCTTATGAACTTGTAGTTTACACAATTGTCAGTTTTCTGACTTGATTCATCACAGCATTTTATAGCTAGTCACTTTACCGTTAGTTGAAGAGCAGTCATGGCTTAAAAATACATGAGTTATAGATGTTGATGGTTACTCAGGTATGGATCCTGTTATAGTCTGTTGAGTTTGTTAGTCATATTATTGACTTCCTTAGCATTAGTAGCAGCCACCCAAATGTCTGAAAATAGGAACTGTTGGAGGAATGACAGTAGCTCTTTCCTCCAAGAACACATTCTCATTGTCTTGAATTGATTTTTTTTTTTTTTTTTTTTTACTTTTTGTCTCAGTCTATGTGTTATGTGTTGGCAGAGATGCCCTCTTGGCTGAATCACTCTGCTTCTTATGAGGGAGAGATTTTTTTTTTTTTTTTTGTAAGCAGTTCTTTGATATCCTGAGGCTTGGCACCATGGAGTATGCTTGGTTGAAGACAGTCCAAAAGAACACAGTGGCTTGGATTCTCCAAAGATCAACTTCAGGAAAGGTTACCTGATACTCTTTGGCCGCCTTATACTCATTCCTGCCCCTCTCTGCCCACATGGAAGCCTTGTAGTATCAAGATGTTACTGCTTTTCAGTGAAGAAATCTGGCTTTTCAATAAGAACAAAGAAAAGGCAAAACAAGCATAGTGACTATACACATCTTGAGGGGGGAATCTCAGAGGAAAGCTGTGGCTTTAGAAGTTCCAGTGGCTGCAGTCTCTCAGAGGTGATGCCAGATTCTCTGTCTCTTGGCAATGGAGTTGTGTCAGCTGCTCAGGCAAAGGTCACAACTAGGTCTGCTTCCATCTTCATGCTCTGTGAGCTCACTCAGGGTGTCCACACTGGGTGAGGAATGGCCCTGTGGATAGTCAAAGCAGGAGTCCTAGGACCTGCTTTGTGGTACGCATAGCACAGGTGCTTTGTGCCAGGATAGGTGTATCCAGCTGCAGCCCCTACGGGGAGGTGGCTCACAGCAAAGGGTGGCAGTTGGAAGGCTCCATAGGCTATGGAAACAGATTCTTTTGAAAAAAGTGGTCCTTTTTTTAAATTTACTTTTATTTATTTATGCATACAAGAACTGGGGTGTAGGCCAGAGGTGCAGGGTGGGCGGGGGAAGGTGAAAGGATTCATCAGAGACAGAGTGGGGAGCAGAACAGGTGGCTCTACTGAGATACACTGCTGAGGGGAGCAGCAGGTGAGACCAGGAGAGGTCTGCTGCGCCATGATGTGGGTCAGTTCCCGGGCCTGGGATCAAACTCATCCCAGTGCAGTGCCTGGCAACAGCTTGATAGACCTGTGTAGGGTAAGGAAAAATATCAGGCTTTTCTGCACTCCCACCATCAGGATAGATGAGGGAACCCTGTGATCCTGAATGCATGCCTGATGGCGGGCACCTGAAGTGGGTACACCTGGGCTAAGACTGGGCTTTTAAGGGCGTCACAGGGATGCCAGCAGCAGCAGCCAAAAGAGAAGCCGAAGAGAAGCCGAGAGAAGGCCGGAGAGCCCAAATAGAGTGAAGACTTGCTGGGGGCTGGGAGGACTGCCAGCCTCCCGGCCCCTCAGCACCCCTGCCTGCCATATGCCTGGTGAACCCCAATAAAAAACCTGCAAAGCCACTAAGGACTCTGACTCTTCCTTTGCCCGGTCTGTGTGGGATCCTGGAAGACCTGCACTGTGTCCATTCCTGGACTTTACACCCTGAGACTTTAACCCCTGCACCACCAGGGAGGCACAACAAAAGCAATTCTTATGTAAACCATCTCCACTTACACCTATTAATACATAGCAGCAAAGGCACAAAGAGAAAACTAGATACATCCAGAGAAAATCACAACTTTTTATTATGAGACATACGATCAAAAACACAAAACACATAAAGATATTTGACCTTGAGCCTAGAATTTCCCTGAGGGAGTCAAACCTGCCAGATAAACTATTATATTCAGAGGAGTAAAATCCTAAAATTATCAATTCCATGTACCCCCTTCTTCTCCATTGGAAACTTCAGATCCCCCTCCTGTGGTCCTGTTATGGAACATGAACTCGAGGAGTTCATGCTCAGAAATGCAACAAATAGAGAGACACAAAATTTTTGTCAGGAGAAGAGTAGTTTATTGCCTGCAGGTGAGGGAAGCATAAGATATTAAGATCCTACAAACTGTTTCCCTAACCAAGGGCTTGAAAAGTGCATTTAAAAAAAAGATTTAGGTGATTGTAGAGTTGTAAATCATCTAAATCTTTTTTTTTTAAATGCACTGGTCCAACCACCATGGAGAGCTGTGTGGAGATTTCTGGACCTACTAAACATAGAGCTTCCATATGATCCAGCAATTCCACTCCTAGGTATTTACCCAAAGGACACAGAAACATCAATTCCAAAGAGCACCTGCACCCCTATGTTTATAGCAGCACTATTTACAATAGCTAAGCTTTGGAAACAACCCAAATGCCCAAAAATAGATGACTGGATCAAGAAGATGTGGTACATATACACCATGGAATATTACTCAGCATTCAAAAAAGATAAACACATGCAATTTGCAGCAACATGGATGGCACTGGAAGGGATCATGCTCAGCAAAATAAGCCAGAAAGAAAAAGAAAAATACCGGATGGTCTCACTCATAGCAGGAATCTAGAAAATTTAAATAAGGGACCAGGAAAATGAATAACTATAAGAAAGTGAAAATCAGAATCAACAAAAAACTATGAACCAGAGACACTTTTTGGGGGGTGGGGGGCGGGAGGGGAGGGATTGGGATCAGAATGGGGGGGTTGCAATTGTATGGGGAATACAAAAATAAAATTATTAAAAAAAAAAATAAAAAATAAAAATAAAAAAAAGATTTATTTATTTATGCATACAAGAACTGGGGGTACAGGCCAGAGATGCAGGGAGTGGGAGGATTCACCAGAGACAGAGTGGGGAGAAGAACGGGCTGATTGACTGAAGTACACTGCTGAGGGGAGCAGCAGGCAAGTGAGGAGAGGTCTGCTGTGCCATGTGTGTAGCTCCCTGGCCAGGGATCAGACTCGTGCTGCAGTGGATGTGGATTGCTTCGTAGGTAACGTCTTAACCCCTTGCATCACCAGGGAGGCCCTCTTGGAAAGTGTTTTTGAAAGAAGGGAGTGCAGAAGTGAGACAAAGGAGTCTTTGGTGACTGGGTGCTGGAGGTGTAGGGTGGGGCTGGTCATCTGCTCTTCCTTGGAGGTATGTTCTGCTTCCTCATTTACTGTATTCACACACCATGGTGGCTTAATTCCTCCAGAAGATGGAGGTTGTAGTATGCTAATGAGGTTGGTGTGAATTTGGGGTCAAAGGGAATAAATTGCATAAGCCCAATATTCTTTATGGGCCAGTGGATTGTTCAAACAGATAGGGGTGGTTAGAACCTACTTATCAAAACAAGATAGTTTTTAAACACATAATTGCCTTAAAGAAAATCAAACTGGGACAGCTGAGTCAGACATTATTGTCCTCGAGTAAAATCAGACTAGGACTCTAGCTTCCCTTAAGTGACCAGTTTTCAGACAATGTTGCTTTCAAGAAATCAGCCAAAAACCTTACTGTCCTGCTGAGAGCTAGCGATTAGTGAATGGTCTTAACTCTCTTCCCAGCATGTTGATGGCCTGGAACTAATTGTCTTTACCATTCATTTCCCAGTTCTATGAGGTCCTGGTTTGACAACTCTTATCAACCAAACCTCTGAGTCTTGAAATTCACCCTTAGGGCGTCACATGGCAAACAGCAGGATACACTATGAAATTCATATTATGTGCCATATGCCATAGTTTGGATTCTTAATCAGTTTCCATACTTCCTTTATAGCCAAGTGTTACTCTGATTTTCAAAAAATGAAAGGAAGTAAATAAAAGAAGGAATCCTCTTTGAAATATTTATTGCAATCTTTCTCAAAGAAGATGGTGAGGTTTCTTCTGCCCTCTTCTCAAGAGAATAAAGGGGAATTAAATAATTATGATGATCACGAGCATTAGAAGTTTTCCATTTACTTCCTTTAATAAGATTAGCAAATTCTGACCCAAAGAGATGGGCAAATTCATGAAATGAGAGTCTCTCTGTGGGCAATTTCCTGTTAATACCCACAACATAGACAACTGGTACTTTCCACAAAGATCTAGCCTTCTGCCTATGACCACATAATGTCTGACCTTTCCACTCTGGTTGTGTATATTCTAAGGCTGTAAATGAGGGACAAATCATCCGCTCACACATACCCACTAGTGGCATTTGTAAGGGAGATGTAGGAATGGTAGAGCACTGGGAGAGAACTGAGCCCAAGCTGCTATCACCAAATTCCAGAGACTGTGTGGCTTGTAAACAACAGAAATTCATTTCTCATAGTTCTGGAGGCTGGGAAGTCCAAGATCAAGGTTCTGGCAGATTCAGTGTCTGGTGAGAGCCTATTTCTTGACTTATAAAGGATTGTCTTCCTGCTGTGCCCTCACAAGACTAGAAAACTCTCTGGGGTCTCTATAATGTGGGAGCTAATCCCATTCATGGAGCTCCACATCATTCCCTAATCTCCTTCCACTAGATTATGTGTCAAAATATGAATTGAAGGTCGAGTAGGGGGCCCGGGACTGGACACAGACATTCAGTACATAGCAGAGAGTGTAAGAAGGTTCAGGACAAAAAGAGCAAAAATAGATTTTAGCATTTATGGTGCCTCGGTAATTAACAGAAAGAATGGGAAAGCTGCAGCTAGAATTCACTCCCTATTTGGCTAGACTGCTCTTACTTCATGGATCATGTGAGATTTCTAACAGCTTTGCAGAAATGCTATCTCAATGTGAAACGATTCCATAATAAAGTGCTCATCAAAATCATAGCCTGAGGACAGCAGAATCTTTTGGGATGCTTGTTGAAATGCAGATTCCAGGACTCCAACCCAGATTGACTTAATCAGAATCATAAGCATGGGCCCAAAGAAATGTGCCTTTTGAATAATCTCATGTGGCTTTTAGGCCCTTCAACATTTAAGAACTCCTGCCAAAACCCTGAAGCGGAGGCAAGCCCAGAGTCTTGAACTTTCTTGCCTTTAAGAAAAAAAAAATTAAATCAACAGAAATGAGAGCATGGTAGCTTTGTAGGGTTCTTTAAAAGTCCTCGAGAACTGCGTGTACATGAACTGTAATCAGACACAGAAGGAGAAAGCTGTGATAGGAAAGGTTTGCACTCAACCCACAGAGCTAGCTGAATGAGATCAATAATCTTTGCCAAAACCTAATTCTGTGGAGCTGCCATGAATAACCAAGATTTTAAAGCCCCCACAGAACAGACAGGATCGCAGCCAATTCAGGGAGTCTTTTCAATGTCAATGTCACCTTTTGTTTAAAGGAGCTGCCTGTAAGGGGGCCCTTCTAAATGAGAAACATTATTTACAGAATGCCGAAGAAATTCTAATACCAATATATGTATTCCTGATATGCTGTTGTGCAGTTTGGACAAAATTTCCAGGGGAAGAAGTCTCCTGAAACATTTTCTATTTAGGCTTGACCAAGAACAGTGTTTAAGGAAAATGCCTTATTTATTATTTGGTTATAATAGGGATACTCTAAGAAAAACCAGAAGAGTGGTTTTTCTAACAATTACCAGAGGTATTCTAATACTCAATGCTCTCAAGAATTTTGACCTAACAAGAAATCCTAAGAGGTAATCCACGCCATCAAGCTTTTCACATTATTTTTCACATTATTTCACTGTTTCACATTATTTCTTCATAAAATCACCAAGGGAGTTTTAATTTGCTTGCTCTGTTCTGAATCAGGCCAAAGACTGAATCCTGTTTCCTCATTCTGGTTTCATGGGGGCGAGGCCCAGGTGATTCCAATATCTCAAGACACCCATTTATAGATAATGTAATAGAGGTCCCTTAAGATACTAGCAGAAAATAAATTCTCAATAATTCCTATGTTTACATTCTTAATACTACAAAGGTTTCTAAATTTAGACAGGATTTTCTACCTTGCATTTATTATGGAAATAAAGTTTACTGTCTTATATGTGGTCTGTTGTCGTGCCTCCAAACAATGACAATAATAACATTAAAGACCACCAATCGTTGATCACCATAACAGAACAATGAAAAAGTCTGAAATGTTGCAAGAATTGCCAAAATAGGACAGAGAGACATGAAGCAAGCACTTGCTGTGGGAAAAATTCACCAATAGACCTGCTTAGTACAGGGATGTCACAAACCTTCGCTTAGTAAAAAATGCATTATCTGTCAGGCCTCCCCTGGTGGCGCAGCGGTTGAGCGCTGGCCTGAGAGGCTGCCCACAGCCTCTGTAGCGCCGGTTCATTCCCCGGCTGCCGGCGAGGGTCCCACCAAAAAAAAAAAAAAGCATTATCACACACAACAAAGCATGTCACACACAACAAAGCAAAGCACATGAAGACAAGGTATGCCTACATTTGACTGTGTGTCTTGGCCACGTCCACCTTGCCTTACTCCCTGTCTGCAGCCAGAGGACTCCCATCCCAGTGGCTTTGCTCCAGTGTTTTATCTGATGTCCATTCCCACCTTCCTCCTTCACCCCCAAGATACTTTCTACGCATCCTTGCGGACTCTGGCTTAGGTCTCCACTCAAGTGGCACCTCCTGAAGATGTTGTCTCTGACTTTCTATAGTGACATAAATGAAGACCACTCCCTGCCTGGGTTCTTCCAAAGCCTCTGTGAGGGGCTCTGGCAATGTTTTCATGTGGTCATGTTTTTAAAATAAAATAGCAGAATAATTTGAACCATAATTGTTTCAGACGCTCCACTTTCAACTTCCTCCTGTCAAACTTCCTCTCGTGTTGGGTGGTTTGGAGTGAACGTGACTATTTTTCGGAAACAAGGTAAAGGGACATTGAGTCTGGAATACATTTTATTTTTTTTTATAAGATTTATTTATTATTTATTTATGCAAGAACTGGGGTACAGACCAGAGGCGTGGGAGGGTGAGAGAATTCACCAGAGACAGTGGGGAGCAGAACAGGCAGAACAACCGAAAACACTGCTGAGAGGAACAGCGAGAGAGACAGGAGAGGTCTGCTGTGACTTGTGGGTTGCTCCCTGGCTGGTTGGGAATCGAATCCACACTGCAGAGGCTGCGGACAGCTTTACAGCATGGTGCTCAGCACGCTGTGCCACCAGGGAGGCCCTGGAATACATTTTATTTGGGTTTAGGGGAGCATGAAATTTATGTAGTTATCAGTGTAGTAATGTAGCATCAGTCAGGGTTCACTCAAAAGAAAGAGAATCAGAAGTGATAACATACACTGATGATGGATAGATGGATGGATGGAAGATGGACAGGTTACCACTGTTAATAGGGGTATATTACAAGGACTTGCTTTATGCACTTGCAGCAGTCTACACAAGACTTTGTCTGAAATCCATTGGGCAGACAATCAAAAAGGGAAGTCAGTACTACCCTGGAACTGCAGGTTCTATAGCTATGAGTCACCCCATCCTAGGGAAAATCTAAGCACAATTTTAAGACCATTTAACTGATTAAATCAGGTCCAGCCAAGTTAACATCCCTACTTTAAGATCAACTGATAAGGGGCTCTATTCTTGCAATTCTATTCACAGGGCACCTAGATTCACATTTAAGGCAATAAGCTTAATAAAATTGATATTTTTAGAATACAAGAAAAATAAGAATGTCAGAAGTTAATTATTAAAAATAGTAATTGTCCTGAACTTACAATGCTTATAACTGCAAGCTTTTAAAACCTTATAATTTCTCAAGATTTTTTTCATGTTGAATAAATTTTCAGTTTTGTACCTAGCAATTTTGTATTCTTTTTTTTTTTTTTTTTTTTTTTTTTTTTTTTTTTATAGAGGCATGTTTTTATTTATTTATTTATTATATTTGTTTGTTTTGTTTATACATGCACTGGGTACAGTCAGAAGCGCGGGAGGGTGAGAGAATTCACCAGAGCCAGAGTGGGGAGCAGAGCAGGCAGAAGGACCGAAGTACACTGCTGAGGGGAGCAGCGGGTGGCAGGAGAGGTCTGCGCACCATGTGGGATCCTCCTCCGGTGGCCGGGGAGCAGCCGGGGATCGAACCGGCGCCGCAGAGGCCGCGGGCAGCTTCGCAACCCAGCGCTCAACCGCTGCGCCACCGGGGAGGCCCATGTATTCTTTTTCTTAAAGAGATCCCTCAAAAGGGTAATCTTCAAGTCCCACAAACCCTGGTTCTGCCATGCTAAAGCCACATCTATATCTCCCACTGCTTCATTGATCTCTTCAATGTATTTTGGATTGTGAATATGTGAGGGAATGACTGTATTAACACACCTTATTTAATCATTTTGTACTATACAAATGTATCAAGCCATTGCACAATGTTATATGTCAATTATGTCTTAATAAAGTTGGGGGAAAAAAACCTTACGCCTATTTCTACCAGTGCAACCACCAGGTTCACACAGGATCTTTTTGCATCTGGGTCTCCACTAGACTGTATACTTCTTGGAGACAAGGGATGCTTCTTGCCCACATTTGACTCTCCAGGAGCTAGTTCAATACCTGGAACATATATCAAATGTTTAAGAAACATCTGATGTGGGTAATATACAAACTGAAGGATGAGTGAGTACTGAAAAATGGATAAATCAAGAGCCTGCCAGTCTCTCCAGATAGCACCTTTATTTTTAGAGTTCAATTTACAGACTATTCACATTGTTTGAGTGCAACTAGGGAAAACGTGCTTAGATTTTTTTTTTCTTTTTGAGAACAGAAATGGCAGATTTAATGAGTGCCTTGGAAGGGAGTATGGGCGGGACAGGAGAGATCATCTGTGCCAAAATATTCTTAATTTTATCCTAATATTCCAGCTGCTGAATTTTGATGGAAACCTGAAGCCAGAGCAAAGCTGCTTAGGAGAACCGTTAAATATTTAACCCCCAGAGAGAATTTCTGGTTAAAAAACAAACAAAATTACAACTGAAAATGCATAAAATAAACAAACCAAAACTTGCTCTTCTCAATCCTCTTTGCCCTCTCCAAAAAAAAAAAAAAAAAAAAAAAAAAAAAAAAATCCCTGATATTTCAGTTTTGGATTTGGATAGATCTGCAGATACAGATGACTTACATGTTTAAGGAGATAATATGAAAGTGAAATATACTACTCAGCATTCCGCCGAATACACTGTTTCTTGAAGAGATAAGACATGGATGTCTTAGATATACGCTGTTTGAAGATTTTCTAGAAAACACAGTTCTCAATAAGAATGAAAGTGACTTGTGTAAAGAATTTGTAAACCACACTCATTCATGTTTCTCACCTTATTCCATGTCCCTAGTATTTGTTGATTCTTGAGTACACACACAAACACATACACACACACACAGACATAGTAAGGGATTAACTACATGTTGCTTTATGCTGCAGCCATTGTTGTCATTGGAACTTCTTCAAATGAAACATATTTTCTTACCAGGAAAATGAAAAGCATTTTGTTTTCTATTGTTTGAGATGTGAGAAGTTGTTTGTGCTCAACAGCCTTTTTCTACAATTCCCTATCTCCACTTCCTGTTTCTACCTGTTACCTATCTAAGTTGGGATATTAGGAACTCTATCCTACTTTTACCCAATACGCTGCTGTTTTATTGAATTATGGATTTTTTTTTAATTTAGCTATTTTCTTCCAGAAAGAAAGAGGTACAATTACCTATGGAGACCACGTTTTACATACAATTTGGGAGCCTTCACAGACCCTTTCACACCATCCATGGAGTTTTGCCAATGAACTCAGGTAAAAAAGGCCTGCCATTCAGCAATGCCTTGAGAAAGGCAAGGATGAGCTGGCAGTGTGGTACCTGTGTGAGGTATGAAACCGCCAAAGTATTTCACAGTGAACATGAAGCTTTATCTCAGACAAAATTCTTAAGCACAAAGAAATGACAAAATAATTCCCAATAATAGTGCCTTTGATTATTGAATTCTGGGTTGAGAGATGGTTATGGGGGAAATTTGCAAGTTGTTATGAAACACCTTTTACACATAGTGTTTTAGCATTATTATCTTTTTTCAAAGAAATAAAGGGTTTAATTTAAAGAATTCCTCTATCAATAATATGGTTTGCTTTAAGAAAATGGTTAAGTATAAAGTAAATAGATAAATAAATCTCATTTAAAAGAAAATTTACACTTGCCAGGATGACCAAAATACAAATCTGCTAAAAACAGATGTGTTTGAGGTGTATTTCACATTATCTCAGTACATCCAGTTATGCAAATTTACATTTTTATTTCACATCTTTGCATTCCTGATATACAAGTAACAGGACAAAGAACACATTTGCAATACTCAACCTGGAACACCCTGTTTGGGGAAAAACAAGATTTTCAGCTACAGTATTCATTCTGCACATGTACAAATACAATGGTGATACCTGGAGTGAAAATCTATATAGGTAAAAGAAAAAAAAAAGGGACTAAATTTTTATGCCACATGAGGTTATTGATACTTGATTTTTAAATCATCTTCTATGACTGAATTACAATTCAATAGGCAAAATTTCTTTGTGAACTCCTTCACCTATTTCAGAAAATGGAGGGTGGATGCTTCTGAGGTTCTTTGCTCTGCATGCAGTTACTAGCAGCTACACACCAATGATGTTCAAATGTTGACATTGCTGTGTTGTGTATTTACATGAGATATTTTTTAAAGTGGTAGTCAATATTCCTATCCCTCTTTTGTGAAAAATCTCTTGCCAAGCTAGAAAATGGTATTTTCTAATTTTTTTTTTCAATTAGACAAAGAAAAAATGACAGACCAGCACAACACAGTACTAATTCTAAAGGAAACAATCACATTGAATGAAAGACCCTAATATTTGAGCTACTATTTTAGGAAGCTCAAATATATCTACATCACATGTTGATATTAGATGACTGCATGCTCATTCTGTTCAATGTTGCCCACAAGATCTTTTGTGTCACTAGTTCCTGGACTCAATCTACTGTTAAAATAGAGAGTGTTTTCAAAAGTGCCTTCTGGAGGTAAGGGTACACGTCTTTTCTTATAAAAGTAGTAAGCAGCGAAGCCAGCACCAGCTAAAATCAGGAAGATCACAAAGACCACGACACCTGGCGTGCTAGAAGATGGCTTGGGAGGACTCATCTTCCTTGAGTCAGCTAAAAATAAATAAATTCATTTTTAAAAATGAAGGAAGGCAGGTCACAAAATGCTAAAGACAACAATACAATTTCCTTTTTTGAAAAGCCAAAATGCATGAATATTCTTTCAAGTGACACTTGTCAAAGAGAAATGCAGAACATGAAAACAATAGTCCACAGGACATGGAGAATTATCTTAACATTTGTGTTATTATTCAGTTGCAAGAATACTTAATCTACCTCTGAGGCATTGAGCTAATGAGCATTTTAAAATATTTATGCCTGTTTCAAAATAATTTAAATAAGCTTACAAATGCATTATATGAAGATACATATATAATAATAATAATAATGATAACAATGTAAAACAAGTGTGAAAATTAGGAAAACAGAAAATAAGGGTAGTGGCAATTTGAACTCATAGGTACAATGAGTTAATAAATAGCTCCCCTGAAGTTCAGGAGGGGGTTACTGGAAGCCATAAATCTCACTTGGCATTTTTTAGCTGTCATTAAAATGAGTTATAGAGGATAAGTTACCTGATTCAAGTCATCTACAAAATAAAAATTGAAAATTTTGCTCAAAAAGAGAAAAGAAACCCACAGAAATTCCTGGGGGAAATTTCTTCCATCTTTGTAACAGAGGAAGGAATGTCTTCAAAAACATCTTAAGGTAAAAACGACAACATGCTTTTCTACAGTATCATTCAAGGGAGGTTGAAGATACAATGACAAGGGCTAGTGCAGCTTAAGCAATTCTGCTGAGAGTGCAGGATGTGTAGGGAATGCTTAGTATGATTTTTTAAAACAAACTGTATTGATGTGTTTCTAATAAAGAACTTGAAATTTTATAATGATCTTACCTTTTGTTGTAACTAAAGTGTGAGTAGGTTCAGCATCAACAACTGTAAAATAAGAAATTCATTAAATACATATAAAACATAATAATTGCATATAGTTAGTATCTTTCATTTCACATGGAATCTTACACATTTTGTTCATGATAAATATGAGATGACATAACATGATATGGTTGGATAGATACATTTGGTTCATGATGATACACTATATAGATTGATAGGTGATTGATAGGTTGGTAGGTAGGTAGATTGAACTTATTTAGCAGCATCTTCTGGCTATCTGTTGAGTTTGAATCTATTCAAAAATCTGAAAATATGATACTCTGAGTTGCATTTAAGTCCTTGATACTCAGCCTCAAGATCTACCCAATCTACCCACAAATAATGAATTCTAGAAATTGGTTCACTGCATTCTGAAATATTACAAGGCATTTGAAAGAACAGTAAAGTGAGACTCCATCATTGTGCTAAAGGCTGTCATATCTCAGAACCAAGTTTTGAAAGACTAAAATAATAAAATCTACTGGGCATGGAGTAGTAGTTGATCTAACTCATTTATTTAAATCATGATCTACTTAATAATCTGATCTTTTGGGAAGGCAAGAGTGGAATGTCACAAAAATAGTAAAGTCTACATAGCATCACATCATGAGCATTTAACACTATTAAATTCCCCCATTACCCATCTTTATATGGTATGCCACTCAATCTCAGAAGAAAACTTAACTGGTCTTTCATGATTTATTTTGTAATAAATTCTGATTCTTCTCCATAATGCTGGCCCCTTCTAGTTCAACAGGGAAGACTGATCACCCCTTCCCTCTCAAGCCACACTGTTTTGTAAGCTGGCTGTCCCAAATGCTTGCAACTTTGCATATCCACAGGCATGGATATCTAATGATGTTGATGTACCAAAATCATTATGACACCTAAGCAGGCAGAGTGTTTCATGCTTACTCACATCTGCAGACTGCAATTGATCACTAGGGCTGACTGGGTTTTTCCCATGTATAAGGGGGAAGCTTGCAAAGGACTTACAATGAAATTATAATCCCATACCTGACATATTAATATTAGAAAGAAATGATGGCCTATGAACACAAATACCATAGGACCAATTTTTACTTACTTTTGGGTCTTTTACAAATATATCCTTTGTAGGAT
The DNA here is from genome assembly GCF_014898055.3 of Talpa occidentalis. Lineage (NCBI taxonomy): Eukaryota > Metazoa > Chordata > Mammalia > Eulipotyphla > Talpidae > Talpa > Talpa occidentalis. Next base: position 64,949,889 of record NW_023601433.1, on the reverse strand, counting down.
GAGCAGTGAATGTTTTTCCAAAACCCAGTAGCTGCAACTAAAGCTACACAATCATTTCGTTCACCAGAGGGATCCCCTGTGTTCCAGTTGACAAAAGAAACTGGATTGTTGTTTATCCAGAGCCACATTCCTAATGAACAAATAAAGACAATAGAAAGAGAATTTAAAAATAATCCATCTTACAATAAATTCAATTTATTCATGCTAAATTTCTAAGCATATTATTTTACATTACAGTCGTTGTTCATCACCAGATTTTATAGGCAAGATTACAATGACTAATTACGAGTGAGGAGGAAACTAAGACTATATTTCTTATATAGCTTTAGTTGAAATTTTAGTCCCTATTATTCCAAATGTAATTTACCCTTCTCTAATTTTTTTTCTAGCATATAGCTACAGTCTTTGAATTAGCAACTTTCAAGAGTGAATAATATGTGAGTCATTTAAAATTTCAGTTCCTATCGCATAAGAAAGTATAGGTTTGATTTTTCAAACTTCTCACATATTAATCATTATTTAAGGCAAGACTTTATGGAGTTGAAAACTGGTCTTACATACAACATTTTGAAGTATTACCTTCAACATTTCTGTACAATCCTATCCAAAAATTGGTTTTGCTTTGAAGTGGCTCAATTCGATAGGACAGAAAACTTGATTCAGCAGCATTTTCAATGGAAGCCAAAGAAGAACCTACAAATTATAAAAAATAAATATGACAGAAGTATACTTAAATAATTGAAAATATTTTTTATGAACACAGTATTTATATTAAGAGCAATAAAAAGCATGCCAACATTTCCACTTAAGGGAAGAATTTCAAAGAGTGGATATTCGCCTTCTCGAAATTTCAGCTTTCATTCTGAAAATATGATTTTAAAGCATCATTTGTGTACAGGAACTGAATGAGTCACTGTAGGAAATGCAAAGATGTGTAGATTATATCATATGCCTAAGAAGCTTATGCCAGTGGGTAGAAATGACTAAAGAGTACAAAGGAATATAATTGAAGCAGTAACAGGGACAAACTCCTTAACATAAGTCCTAGCAATGTTGGGTTTTTTTTTTTTTTTTTTTGAGTTAACACCAAAAGCAAAGAGAGCAGAAGCAAAAAATAAAGATATGCGACTACCTCAAAATGAAAGCTTCTGCAAGACAAAGGAAATCAACAAAATGAAAAGGCAACCTATGGAAAGGGAGAAAATATTTGCAAAGCACAAATCCTCTAGTGGGGTTAAAATCTAAAATATACAAACAATTTATAAAACTCAATAACAAAAGAAAAAAATTTAATAGACAAAGGACCTAAATGGCTATTATCAAAGAGTCAAAAAAGAAAATATGCTAGAGAGATGTGGAGAAAGGGGAACGCTATGCACTGTTGGAGGGAATATAAACTAATATAGTCTCTAGGGATAATGGTATGGAGTTTTCATAGGAAATTCAAAGCAGAATTACCAGTTGATCCAGAAATACCATATCTTGGTTATACCCAAAGAAAATGAAATCACTACGTTGAAGAGATATCTCTGTTCCCACATGTGTTGCAGCATTATGCATAAGAGTCAAGGTATGGAAACAATCCAAGTTCCCATTGGCAGATAGATGGATAATGTAACACACACACACACAGACACACACACACAGAGGAATATAACTCAGTCTTTAAAAGTCTGCCATTTGTAACAACATTGATTAACCTGGAAAGCATTATGCTAAGTTAAATAAATCAAACAGAGATAGACAAGTACTGCATGGTATCATTTATAAGTGATTTTTTTTTTAAAGTTGAACTCATAGAAACAGAAAGTAAAAAGTTAGTTGCTAGGGGTCAGGGGTAGAGGAAACAGGGAGAAGTTTGTCAAAGGGTACAAACCTGTTATAAGATAAAGCAGGTCTTAGGATCTAGTATTGTATAATACGGTCACTATAGATGAAACATTTTTGCATTCATTGAAATTTACTAAGAGACTAGGATTTAAATGTCCTTACAAAATAAAACTGAGATGTAGGGAAATAAGTTAGGTGATAATGTGCTAGGTAACTTGATGGGAAAAATCCTTTAACAATGTATATCAAATCATCACATCATACACTTAACTGTGTATCAGTTATACCTCGGTAAAGATGAGAAAACTAAATACAAAATTAAGTCAAAACTTGAGGCTGACTTTTGAAAGAACCTAAGGGTTGAATGAAGAACCCTGGTAAAAATAATTCATAAAATACTCAGTGGGGGGCCTCCCTGGTGGCACAGGTGGTTGAGCGCTGCATTGTGAAGCTGTCCACAGCCTCTGCAGCATGGGTTCCATCCCAGCCGGCCAGCGAGAATCCCACATGGCGCAGCAGACCTCTCCTGTCTCGCCCACTGCTCCCCTCAGCAGTGTATTTCGTCAGTCTGCCTGTTCTGTTCCCCACTCTGGCTCTGGTGAATTCTCTCACCCTCCTGTGTATCTGGCCTGTACCCTGGTTCTTGTATAAAAAATAAACAACTCTTTAAACAAATACTCAATGGGACTTAAACAGATTTCTAGATACAGCCTGAAAAATTAACTTCACTTGACATTTTTATTTGGGGGAGGGGGAATTATCCATCTATGACAGATCTATTTGGATTTTGTTTTGTTTTTCTTCACAAGTAAGATAGCTGGACTGAAATGGCTCATTGTAAAACTTGAGTTTTTTCAGTGATAAGGTGTGTCTACAACATTCTGGATAACTGAAACTAAGAATTCAAACAATGATTAATATTAGGGCAGAAAGTAAGAAAGACTTGTTCAGCAAATGATTCTTTCCTACTGGAATTCTTCATAATTTTGAGGCTGTAATATTAGAAATTACATTTAGGGGCATGTTAACATCATTCTGTTACAATACAAATTAAGAAAAACAAACAGGTATTTTTCTATTCCTCGCCTTTTTTTTAAGATTTATTTATTTATGCATTTAAGAGCTGGGGTCCAGGCCAGAGGTGCAGGAGGTTAGCGGATTCACCAAGAGAGTGGGGAGCAGAACAGACAGATTGAATGAAATACAATGTTGAGGGGAGCAGAGGGCAAGACAGGAGAAGTCTGTTGCACCATGTGGGTAGCTTCCTGTCCGCTGGGGACTGAATTCATGCTGCAGAGGCTGTGACTGCTTCATAGTGCTGTGCTTAACCCCTTGCACTACTAGAGAGGCCCTATTCCTCACATTCTTAAAGTACAGTGTTATCAGTATTGTGGTAATCCAGAAAAGGCAATCATGGGATTTCCTTACAGTAAATGTGGCACTTACCCATTCGAAGACATTCCAGAGATGCCTGGCCCCAGTTTCTTGTATATGAAGACTCAATATAGTAGCAGTGACCATGGAAAGGAATCCAGGCTGTGTGCTCTGACTCTGGGCATCTCCCAGGCAGCTGTGGAGGTTCAGTGGCAGGGATTTCTGTTAACAAAAAACATTTAAAATAAAGTAAAATCTGAAGTTTCTCTAATAACAGAATAATACATTAGAAGCTAAGGCAAATTCATCATCTACCTTTACCCTAAAAAATGTTTCAATGGCAATTACTTGAATGCACCATTTTTATTATTGGCTTTTGAAGAATTTTATAAGAGCATGTACTATGATTTCATGGCAATCACACCCATAAATAAGAATGTAGACACCTACAAATATAGTTCTCTCCAAAAAGTCACCCAAAATTCATTTATGAACTTTCCCTTCAAGACACTTTGCCTTTTCTGGATCCTAATCAATAAAGACCCTACATAACTATGACTGATATCTGTGATGTAACTAAATATTATAGTTACAATTCTACAACTTCACCACTGTCTGATTCTAGAACGCATTCTACAACTGTATTACTATACTATCACTAACTTTACCAAATCTATACCCATTCTGATAAAATTATTTTGATATAGATGTGCTATTCACATCAAAAGTAATCATAATGTCCTGAGTAATCTGACATCAGATTCAGAGAGTTGTCTAAAAAACAAAAATCAGAAATTCATAAAAAACAAATCCTAGCAATGAAGGAAATTTTCTGCCTCCATTATTGTGATCTATCTATACATATATATATTTGTTTATTACCAAGTCATTCTTTTGCTAAGTGAAGGAATATGTTTTATCTTATTCTTAAGTTACCCAAGACATATTATTGTGTAATAATATCAAGTGCTATGAATTTGTTTATTGAGAAAGTTTCAAATTCCTTGATTGTTTTTGTGAAGTCAATTACCATCTGATCTTTTGCAGAGAAAATAAAAACTTTCATTGCAATGTGCTGTCTTCCAGTAGCCATCATTACCCAAATAAACACATGCAGACTTCAGTTTGGGCTCATTAGCAGCCCAATTACTGTACCTCATCCTCCATTTATCAGTCCAAACATATTCATTATTGGTCTGCAAGAACAAAAACAACCATTAAGCCTTGCTTAGAAAATACCAAAATACCAAAAGAAAATACCAAAAGAACCAAATGAGGACCAAGATGTACATTTAAGACTGTGATTTCACAAAGACTCTTCAACACTGGGGGATAAAAAGAACATTAGAGATCATTTCTACCAAATGAATTCAGTAACTGTATCCTTAAAAAAGATAACTTGCTTGAGATTCTCATGAATACAGTCTTGAAAGGTAATTTGAAAACACTGATTTAAAAACCTATGTCTTATTTTCTGAAACTCCTTTATTTGCAGGTTTTCAGTACAAAAAAGTTTTATCTTCAGAAAAAATAAAATACTTATAGTTGAAATGATAAAAAATCACATAATTTTCATTGAACTAGTAGGTTACTGTTTGGTTGTTGAAATAGTACCAGTGACAAATGACTTAGGGACGGTCTCTAAGACATTAGAGTCATAAGGAATCTAAGTCTCTCACTTCCAGTTAGGTGATCTTTCAACTATAATGAACCAGTATGGCATTTAAAACAAAACAAAACAAAACAAAAACCCTGTTGCTGTTTTTTTTTTCCATTTGCACACTCAATTTCTTATTAAATTTGGTTGAACAAACTTATTGTCACATAGATTGATAACTTTCAAAAATATCACTTATCTATCATATTCTTATAATTGTCTAAAAGATTTTATAGGTAATGCCTAAAAACAGATGATATTTAACATCAGAGATAACTGAACTTTTAAACAATTCAAATATTTGTTTTTTAATGCAATAGTTAATTTACTAAGCCAATTACCAAAGAGTCAATGATAAAATCCAAAGCAAGTATTTTTTCAAGTTTTAATTTTATGGTATTCTACCATATTCAATCAAATAATGTTTATGTAATAATTAAGTCCATAGATGTAAGGAAGACAATAGTATTGTTTAATTACAAATACTGGTACAGTGGAAACCTACTGAGTCTTTCAAAAAATATAAATCTATTTTAAACTCATTCTAACAAGATGATGGAAGAGTAAAGACACCAGGCTCACCTCCTCCCCACAAATACAACAAAACAATATGCAGATAAAAACAACAGTCCCTGAAAGGTGACTAGAAGACCATCATATTTGCAAGGAAAAGTGACATGGATGGATGGGCGGATGGATGGATGGGAGGTGGATCACAAGGCATCAGAGAAGATTCATTTTAGGAATATTTTTGGCAGCTCCCTTAATTCTATGCCTCATTCCTCATCCAACCCCATTCTCTGCCAGCTAGTTTTTTCTGCTATGGAATACCAGGAATTGATGAAATATGATATTTGTCACACATGGAAGGAAGTTCCACATCTTTAGGAGAAATAACAACTCTAGTATGACTTGCCACAAAAAAATTAAAAGTATGGGGCCTCCCCTGGTGGCACAGCGGTTGAGCGCTGGGCTGCGAGGCTGCCCGCAGCCTCTACAGCGCCGGTTCGTTCCCCGGCCGCCGGCGAGGGTCCCACAAAAAAATAAATAAATAAATAAAAAGTATGTCCTTTAACAAGCAGCTGTGCTCCTGGATTGCTTTCTTAATTCCCAAGGTATGATAATAATCATAACACTAGAAAGAAATAGGTGAATAAATAAAACAGCTTAGACAGAAATTAATTTTAACACTTAAAAGCAAGTTGAGCCTTAAATAAGTTTTCATTTATTTTCTGACATTCATCACTAGCCTGCTAGGTCCTTGAAGGCACTGGAGTCTTTAAAAATTGGGTCTTGCTCTTGTTAGCATCATTCACACTACCTGGAACAATTTCTTATACTTAATAAGGGTTCAACATAATGAACAGAAAGAGAACCATATTCAATCACAATATCTCAATCCTATTAAGTCTCATGTTTCCAGCATCTTACCAAGTTACTGTTCAGGGCAATCCACACAGGTTCATTAAGTGATTGTGTCTGCATCCATGCAAATGCGTTACTATAGGGATCTAGAATGCTAGCCATAAAGGAACTGTGAAATTTGCAGTAATCCTGTGCTTTAAGCCATGGTAACTTTAACTTTATGAGTGAGTAGCTACTTTCACCATATTTAATAAAGCCATCTGTCGAAGCTGTTGTTGGAGGATTAGTCAATGAAGAATCTGGAATAAAAAGATAATCTTCATTAGCATTATCAATAAACAATACTTGAGTGGCATCAGTAAATGACTACTAATCTCATACATCATAAACATAATCAAAATAGCACAAATCCAAACCATTAGTTGTTTAAAATATTTTCAAAAGCTATTTAAAACCAAAAAGATTGCTTTATTTTTAATCAGTGTGCCTGCTTAAATTAATTTCAAAACTATATTTAGAATATTAAGGCAGATATATGATCAAATTTTGAAATGAAAGAAACAAAAAGATTAGCAAATCTAATGAGATCTAGTATCTGGATGAAAGAAACGCATAAACTAATTCTTTTTGCCAATCCTATAAATTAAAGAATATCTATCATCCTGTCATCAATCATCTTTATTTTTCCATTTTGGTTGAATTTCAATGTCAAGAATAGTTTTCTTCCCCTTTCCTCAATCTGTTCCACTTGATCCATGAATCTGCATCTTCTTGTATTGATTTGTCTCCACCTCTGTGTAATGTACCTTGACAAGATTAGTTTAAGTTCTGGAATGAAGTTGATGAAGGACAAGAATAGAAAAACAACTGAGAAGCAGGTGCGTCACAAGACCAGAAGCCCAACACATACAAGGAGGTAGGGGTAGAATAGAATACCATGGACATTGACACAGCTATGGAAACCGAGCTCTTTAGACGCAGAGGAGAGTTGCAGAAACTAGTACCCTTAGGCGTGGACACGTAGATTACAAAGCATAAAATCCAACCAGGTATCTGAGGGCACATCCAAGGGTAAAGATAGGGAGATTGACAGCTTCATAGCACTGTGCTTTAACCCCTTGCACCACCAGGAGTCTGCAGCTTCTGAAGCATGAGTTCAATCCCTGGTCAGCCAGGGACCTACCCATATGGCACAGCAGACCTCTCCTGTCTCACCCTCTGCTCCCCTCAGCAGTGTATTTCAGTCAATCTGCCGGTTCTATTTCCCACTCTGTCTCTGGTGAATCCTCTCACACACACCCCCACCCCTCGCCCCCCGCCCGCCACACCTCTGGCCTGTACACCAGTTCTTGTATGCATAATCTTTTTTTAAAAACAGAGGGCCTCCCTGGTGGTGCAGGCGGTTGAGCGCAGCGCCGTGAAGCTGTCCGCAGCCTCTGTAGTAACAGGTTGATCCCCACCAGCCGTGGAGATACCCACATGGTGAGACAGACCTCTTCTGTCTCACCCGCTGCTCCCCTCAGCAGTGTATTTCGTCAGTCTGCCTTTTCTGTTCCCGGCTGTGTCTCTGGTGAATTCTCTCACCCTCCAGCACGTCTAACCAGTACCCCAGTTCTTGTATAAATAAATACATCTTTAGAAAAAAAAAAAAGCTATGGAGATTGAGTCCATTGTAGAATCTCTGGTCCCTTTCAAATTCTACATAGTTATCCAAAATTAGCAACCAACTGACGACTCACAAGGAATGAGCCCCTCCAAAATAGAAGAAGACAGTATCAGTTCAGTGTCTGCACAGGCTGTGACTATGCAGGTGCTTCTTTTCACCAACTCTCTCCTGCAGGGCAGCAGCCTCCTGCCTGCCTGTGACCTGTCCCATGTCGGGACTTCTCTTCACTGACCTCTCTCAGCGGAGGCAGCTCTCCTCAAGGCTGCCCGCCTGCAACCATGCAGGCCTCTTAGCAAACCTGTCCCTTCGGGGCAGCTCTCCCTGCCCACTTATGTTATACAAGTGTCCTTTCTTCTTCTGTCCCTTTTCCCTAATAAACCTGTTTTTTAAATATAACTAATGTCTCTGTGTTGTGGAGAAACCTGCCTGGGAAACTCACTGTGTGTCGCTGAAAGGGGAGCTCTGGTGACACCTTTCCCAGAGTGAACCCAAGGACCCTGTACTCCAAACTCACAGACTCAAAAAAAAAAAAAAAAAACCGACAACAAAGTCATACACCTGTCCTTAGTTCTTTTACCCTTGATGTCAGTATTATACTCTTACCAATAATTTCCTCTTCCTTTATCCAGACAGCCCATATCTTGACCAAACTGACTCTGCGGTTATAGTTAATATAAGCCAAGTCATTTTGACTTTCTGATCTTTCTTCCTCAATGTCCTAGCAGTGGTTTCTAATCATTGCTTTAGGCTCCACCCATACTTTAAACTACTTTCATCAAGACCCAAAAAGAGAGCTTTTCTCTATGTGCCTTAGCTGATGCCCTAGATCAAGGGTCAGCAAAAGACAGACAGAGGGTGAAATCTGGCCTGGTACTGTTTTCATAGTCCACAAGCAAAGAACGGTTTTTAAATGGTTCAAAAATTTTAATTTTTTTTAAAAAAGATTTATTAATTCTTGGGGGCCTCCTTGGTGGCTCAAGGGGTTAAGACAGAAACTATGAAGCAATCCACAGCCTCTGAAGCATGAGTTCGATCCCCGGCCAGCCAGGGAGCAACCCACATGGCACAGCAGACCTCTCCTGACTCGTCCGCTGCTCCCCTCAGCAGTGTACATCCGTAAATCTGCCTGTTCTACTCCCCACTCTGTCTCTGGTGAATCCTCTCACCCCCTCCACATCTCTGACCTGTACCCCAGCTCTTGTATGCATAAATCAATAAATCAAATAAATCAATCTTTAAAAAAAAAAGATTTATTCATTCATGCATACAAGAACCAGGGCACAGGCCAGATGTGTGGGAGGGTAAGGGATTCACCAGAGGCAGAGTGGGGAACAGAAAGGCAGACCGACCAAAATACACTGCTGAGGGGAGCAGTGGGTGAAACAGGAGAGGTCTGCCGCGCATGTGGGTATCTCCCTGGCCAGCCAGGATCGAACCCATGCTGCAGAGGCTGCGGACAGCTCCACAATGCTGTGCTCAACCGCCTGTGCCACCGGGGGAGGCACCCAAAAATTAATATTTCTTGACACATAGACAATGTGAATATGAAATTCAAATTTGTGTCTATAAATAAAGCTTTATTGGAACACATTTTCACTCATTTGCTTATGGCAGAGTTGAGAAGTTGTAACTTTGTACGAAATGAAAATCTCTCTCTTTATAGAACAAGCCACCACCCCTGGTCTATGGTTCTCAAAATCTTTCCCTACTAGTTTTGTCTTGGCTGATTCTCTGATGTGCTCCACTTTATACCAACCCAATTCACCATCTACCTTGTTCTGTCACTACACAAATGCCAAACTTACTTTGGATTATGCCTGGTAAGGTAACAACTCCCTTTCAGCAAGCAAGAGTATCTTCCCCTTTCTTCTGCTGTTGCTGCCATCTTGTGTTGGTAAAATATCATTAAATCCAGAAAACCAGGACAGACCCCTTTAAATGTTGCAACCTATACGAACTTAACAATCTTATCATTTCCCAACTTGGAGAGATCTGGGCTTGATTTAATATCAATGGAAAATTTTGGACAACTAAAAGTGTCACATGAAGTTTGATATAAAGCTAGATAAAAAAGTTTCATGGATGGCTACATATAATTAGGAAACAGTTAACCTATCTATTTGCTTGCTTGTTAAAACATTCAGAGAAATAATACTAGGAAAAACTAAAATACTGAGTCATTTTCAGGTGGTTAGTTTGTAGGTTATATGTGTATTATGTATTTTATACATGCATTATGTATTTTATAAACTGTCATTTTCCCTACCTATTCATACATGTATATTCATGTTTTTTATTCCTATATGTTCCTATACATATGAATAAAAACAAAGCAACAATTTAAAAGATACATAATATAGTCTTTGTTGAAATTCTAGAAAATACACAAAAACATAAAGAGAAAACATAACCGATACTCTAACCAACTAAAAATTACCTCTCAACAGTTCATATTTTCCTTATAATTTATACCTACATACCTAAAATATAAATATGTATTACACATAATGTATGTAACACACTTTTGTGGAGAGTGAGAAGGTTTGAAATACGTGCAAAAATTCAATGAAGGAGTTGAAGTCTTTACCCCACTATCCAAAGATAATCACTATTCAGGTTTTAATCCATTTTTCATGGTATTTTTGTTCCTATTTTCTAAAGGGGATTATTGTATTTTTTGCATAACTGATAATCTATAAAATTTATATTCTTCCTTTTTCCGCTAATGTTATCTGCTTAAGATTAATTTATTAAAAATTTTCTAAGTATTTTATTGGTGCAGATAGTCTATCATTTATCTCATAATAAGAAAAAAAGATTTTAAATACACTTGTGAATTATAACAAGGAGCCTCCCCCTTTGCCCAAAGGACAGAGGCCCAGACGGCATGCCTTGGCATTACTGGCACCCCAAGACTCGTTCTGGGGAGTAGAGAAGTTTGGAATTTCTGCAGTACTTTTCAATCATCTGAAATGATTTTCAGTCTTTGTCATAAGAAGACAATAGCTCCCTGATTTTCCAGAAAATAGAAAAACCTGTTAGATCAGAGAGAGTAAGTATCTTCTTCTCAAACTGATCCTCTAAGAGCTTTACTCAGAATAACAGCAACCCACCTCACCCTCCATGCTCATTTCTAATCTAACTTCTTCTTGTATAGCTAGACATTTTTGTTGTAGTTTCGATAGAAACTAAAATGCATGTAATCATTATCTTGATTCTAAATAAATAATCTTGATTCTAAATAAATAATTACATTCTCCTTTATTTTCATTTAACCATAGGTGAACTTCCTAAGATGAAAAGAAAAAAAAATCAGATACCTTGCTTTAATACAGGACATACAACAAACACCAAAGCATAATTGATGCTTTGTGTCAATGGTTCTCAAATTATGCAATTTGAACCTATGTGCTCTCACACTAACATTTTTTATAAAGTCGCAGAGTCTCTGCTCTACTCCAGAAAATCTGTCCACAATCAGCAGGTCAACACCACAAAATATATATGGAAAGTTCTCTCCCACTCTCTTTATCAAACTGTATTTAATCTTCTGTTTTTCAAGTCCTGAAATTGCAACAACAGAGTGTGTGTGTTTTGATTCCATATTTGTAAAAAGTCACAATTAGACAAACAGCCCAATTTTCAAACAAAATTCAAAAAATGTTCAAGTTTAATCTGCACAGAACTCTCTGGTAATGGATGAAGGATGCACACACACTCATGAATAAAATATAGAAACCACTGCTTTTGTCTGTTATGGATGAAAGTGAGGATCAAGCAAGAGAGTGGTCAGTTTTTGTAAGTACTTGTATTTTTCAACAATTTAAAGTTCACAGCAAAATTGTGACACTTTTTAAAAACACAGCTCTTACATACAGGCAACCTTTGGTAGATCTTACCAGGAAGCATCTGGCATACATAGCCTCGCTTGTTGTCACACTTGTCATCCATCCATTTCCCTACTTCCCTTGATTTCCCTCCAATAATAACAACACAGTCAGCCTATATATTTATGAAGGGGGAAAAGAAACATGAATTAATCATTAATTACATCAATTCATTAATAAGCAAAAAAAAAAAAAAAGCAGCCCTTACCCCTAACCTCTAAATTTGAAGACTGTCCTAATTCACTGACAGTATGTTCAACGCAAACTTTTAATGCAATTGCACCCCTTACCATATAGACCTCTCACACTGAACTCTTGTTATTTTAACTGGAAGTCACCCATAGAGTTGGATAAATTTTGAAGATAGATGTGAGAAACTTTACTGTTAGAAAATTTGTCAATTCCCTGATCACAATTATCAAACATACCACAATTAGAGTGTCCTCTCAATGTCCTGCCTACAGCTCATTATCTCACAAGCCTCAAGTGTCAGGAACCCCAATTCTATGTTTCAAAGATTGTCTATTCCACTTCATCTCCCCTCATCGCTATTCTGATCTTCCATTATCCTGGCTCAGAGTCTCTGCTCTACTCTAGAAAATCTGTCCACAATAAACAGGTCAATACCACAAAATACATATGGAAAGTTTTCTCCCACTCTTGTTATCAAATGGTATTTAATCCTCTATTTTTCAAGTCCTGAAATTGCAATAATACAGTATGTGTGTTTTGATTCCATATTTGTAGAATATAAACTATATTATTTTACAAGCACTAAGAACAGTATAACAGTAAATTCAATTAAAAAATTAACTTTTATTCTAGATGGTGAAATTACAATTGATTGTTGGTTTGTTTGTATTGCTTTTCTTTATGTTCTACAAACAAAAACCTTGAATAATAATGAATTTGCATAAAATTCAATACTTATACATGAAACATTTCTAAGTAAACCCTCCCTCATTCCATTCCATTCAGCCATTAAATCTCTTCAGTAAGTTTCCAGTCCTCTCAATAAGTTTCTTTAAATTTCAGAAAATTCAAAGAATTGCTCCACCCATATTCAAAATCTATCCACCCTGCACTGATAGTAAAGATGCCTTTTTAATTGCCTATCTGACAAAGTCCAAACTTGTCTGTAGAGCATCTAGATTTCTCTAATTCTGCTTTCCACCTTTCACGCTTACCCCTACTTCTTTTCTGTACAAAACTCCTTTTACATCCAAAGTCACTACTCTACTTCTGCCCAAACCCACCTTGCATATATTTTCTGGAACACTTTCTCACCTTGTCCAATAAACATGGTTTTCTCCATCCTCTTGCCAAGTTCCCTGATCTTTATGTTTTAAGACTCTTGAGAAAACAAACCACTGCTGATTCTTTTTCATATCCCTTCCCTCCACAAATGGAGGGTTGCATAGGTAAGTGTTAATTCATCAGATCACCTGCTCCCACAGTAAGTTTCTTAACTCCTAACCATTACAGTGCTTTTATAACTGGTCCTGTCATTACCTAGTTCCATTTCTTTTTTTCTGATATAATAGTTCAGGTTAAGTGGAAGCTTCTTTCACAGAAGCACAAATTCTTACATTTCTTCATGTTTTTCACAATGTTCAGAATGTATTTAACATTGATTGGCTGTTTGATGATATAAGAATAAGTAAAAAGAGCATAATAAAAAAGCAATCATCTGCCTTTTAGATTAATATATAAAAACTTTTAGCATAGTACTTGCCACATCACAAGCACTCTGGAATATTAGCTATAATGATGATATATGTGGAAGTAATAGTAGCTTCCAGACAAACCCCAAATCCTATGACAACCTCAATAGCTCAGGAGCAGCTTAGGCAAAGAAAGTTGGTGACTCTGGGTGCAGGACACATCCTGACTACTCCATAGGCCCAGATTGGAACTGACTTTCCCTACCCCTCATTTGCAACCCTAAGTTGAAGATCACTTTGCTGAATTTTTGCCTCTTTTCTCCAGCCTGGCTCAGCCTGAAACTGTAAAAATCTCTAAGATAAACCAGATCAAGGTAGATTTTTCACAGACGAGTAACTACTAACATGATGATTTTAAGCATACTGGTATCATATGGAGAGGCGACTAAAAGTGATATTTACCTCTTCATAAGAAAGACTGCTCCTCCTTCCAGCTGGGAACCCATTTGCCCAGTTGGTGTAGCTAACTCCTCGCCCATCTGTCCACAAGAACGTGCGCTCGGAATTGACATCATTCAGTCCGTTCCAGACGTTAAAAGTAGAGCCCTTCATGTGATAGGTGAGAAATGCTGAAAGAAAGTTTCACAAGATAATTTTAAACTTTGGGAGGAAACACTCAAAATATGACAGACATTCAAAGTATATTCACTTTCAAATATCCTATCAGTTTAAGGTCTTTCTTATTATTTAAAAGCACTTCCCTGAATACAAACATGTTAGCCATGTTATTACTTTAACTTTGACCTTTGGATTGTCAAATGTTTCTCACAATAAAAGGCTAGGTTTTACTCAGTCACTGTAGATATCTGTACAATAGTGCCCTGCCCAAAGGCACCAGGGCACTGGATCAAGGAGGTCAAAGGTTGCTGATGCCCACCTCCTGCCTCACTCTCCATTTGTGTACCCAATCTGGGTCACAACTACCCTGGCACTGTGGGAAGATGTGCACTTTTCTAATTCATGCACAGTTATCAATGGGTTGGTAGGTGTCCTGATTTTATAAATCACATAATCTGATAATAACTGCAGAGGGGGTGGGTGAAATATGTTTGGGGAGAGAGCTCTTAGTCCAGAAGAGTTATGAAAACAAGACTATTTGTCAAAACAAGACGCATTCAGCTATTCAATTATCAATACTTTGAATTACCTAATTGAAAGAGCTACCCAATGGGGACTCCTTCAAGGCGGTGAACTCCTAGGGGGTCAGCAGCTGTCCAGAGTGTGTTTGGACCCAGGGGGTATCCTGAGGCTAAGGTTCACATCATGGAAAGGGGAGATCTAGAGAAATTCAGAGAATATAGACAAATATGGCCTCTTGTCCCTTGTCAGTTGTGTGGCAGAGAAGATGGCAACAAATATCCAGAAGCTATAAAATGTACCACTCCTTTCCTTTAGCTTATTCCCAAGCTTCCCACGTCAGCTTCCTTCTGCAGCCAGCACAACACCTGCCAGGAACATGGGTGCCAAGGTAGATGAGCACCTGCTCTATAAAATAGCCATCTCCAAAGACTTATGCCTAAATGCTACTTCTGGATGTAAACAGAAAACCAATGACAAGGCACTTAGAGTTATTAATAGAAAATAAAATAAAATAGAGAGAAGCCACAGAGATACAATTACCTGCTTATTCATGAGCAATTACACATTTAAAAAAAAAGATTTATTTATTTATGCATACAAGAACTGGGGTACCGGCCAGAGGTGCAGAGGGGTGAGAGGATTCACCAGAGACAGAGTAGGGAACAGAACAGGCAGATCTTCTGAAATACTCAGAAGTCTGCTGAGGGGAGCGGCAGGAGAGACAGGAGAAGTCTGCTGTGCCATGTGGGTCACCTCCCTGGCCTGGGATCGAATTCATGCTTCATAGCTGCAGATAGCTTCATAGTGCTGTGCTTAACCCCTTCTGCCACCAGGGAGGCCCCGCAATTACACATTTAAACCATGGCTACATGCTTGCTCTTCTGCAGAGTAGTAGTCACAGCAAGCTTCCTACTCAGATATTTGCTTACTTCTCAGTTAACAAAGGTAATTTTTTTTTTATTCCTGTATTTTTCAAAGAGAGAAGACCATGGGTAGGTATTTATTTTCATTTTATTTTATTCCCTAAATAAGATAATAAATTTTACCCTATCCCCAATTTGAAATGAAATGTGGAAAAGCTCTACCAGCCAATATTTCAGCACTAACATTTTTTTCTGCCAACAACCACAAGAAGAATTCAACAACGTGTGCCTGTTTTGCCAGGAATAATGTTATTTTATCTGAAAATTGTTTCCTTCTGCACATCTCTATTACCCAGGTTCTAATTCTGTTATGCCAGGAATCAGCACTCTGTGGTTAAGAGAGGAAATCAATGATTGTGTTTCTCTGCTGGGTAGCTCAGCCCAAAATGTGGTAGCCCAGTTAGAGAAATGTGAATATTATATTCTTAATTTTTTTTATTATTGTGCTATGGTTTGATCCTTTCCTGTCAGTGTCTGGCAAGTCGCTGAACTTGTCAAAGGTTCTCACTGAAAAGTTTGGTTGACTTATTGCACAATGTCTCCCAGAGAGCACGTGATAGCATTTTTGGAGTCAAAGAAACACTTAGAGGAATAGCATACAGTATCCTAGAGTCTCTCTTCTTTATTATGTATCTTTGAGACATGCATTTTCTCCAGTAAATGATTTTAGAAGTCAAAGAATCTCGGAACCAAAAAGAAACTTAGAAATTATCCAGACTATATGTTGCCCTAACAATATCTGCATAAATTCATTCATATGTACAACAAACATTCCTGAGCATCTTCCATACCAAATGCCAGTCAACATTTATGATTCTACAGCATCCATCCAAATTCTTTCCAGATTAAGCATTTTCACAGCCTTTTACAAAACTCTGGAAGCAGCCCATCCGATCAGTTTAATTGCTATAATGACCTCCCAATTGTGAAATGAAATCGATTTCTCTATAATTGCTACTTACTGATTCTAAGTCTTCCTTTAGGAGTCACATAGGATAATCCTTCAAAGACCATACCCTCGGTCCCAGGTGTGAAACCTGCGACCTTTCAAACACTCCTCACTTGTTATGGTTTCCAAGCTCTTCGTTAGTTTAGTCGTTTTTATCTGAATGACCAGCAATTGGTCAACATTGTCCTTGAAGACACATCATTCAGTTAACCTAATATCTATTTCAGGTAAAGTGGTCCTGAAAAGACCATGCAGATATGGTCAAGTATCTTCTTTTGACAACATAATGAATTTTACAATCTTACGTTTCCTCCTCACATGCTCTTCAAAGTGCTGGCTTATTCTTATTATTTATCAATTATTTTTTCTCAATTCGTTCAAAGCATATATTTAAAAGCTAGTGTTAGTGCATTATAAGTTTGTGATCACATAACTAGAAGAGCAGTAAGTAGCAAATCAGTTTTCATTGTATTCCTAAAACTATTATCTATCGTTAACTGGGGGTTGGAGGGGACGGGGGTCAAACTGGATTGATAGAAACAAAATGGAATATAAACTGGAAGACCCAGTTAGGTTCCCAACCCTACAGTTTACTTAGCAAACTCCAACTCCAGGTTCCCTGAACACCCTTTCCTCATTCACAGGGGGGTAATGACACCTGCCTCTTGGAGTTGTTATGACAATGGAAAGGGACTTTATATGTCAAGTTCCTAGTATGGTGCCCATAACTGAATAAAATTGTTCATAATATGTACTTAATTTTCCCCTTCATATCATTTAATGGGAAGAATACATATTTCAATGCACCACTGATCATAAATGGCTGCATACCTTGCTCTTTTTTATTGAGTATGGATGCCAGATTTCCTCCAAATCCTATGCAAGCTTTTCGTGCCTCTTGCCAATTATTTCTTTCTTCTTCTACAAATCCAAAGATCTTGAAACACTAGGATGGATGTTCAAAAAAATATGGGAATTAACTAAAGGAAATGTTGTTTGCTCTACAGAAATCACTACACATAATTAAATATAAATTTTCATACAACCAAGTAGAGATCAAAAATTAAGTCAGGTTTTTCACCCACAAACTCTCTGCAAAGTTTTTTCCTCCTTTGGGACAAAGGGTACAACTATTTGGATAAAATCTTCACATATACTCTTAGTTACCACATTGAATTTGAGATAGGCATCTCCATCTATTCTTGCCAAACATTTTCTAAAGTTATGAGGTACATAGAATTTCACTTTACACTGAAAGATTTGCATTGTCACTCTCTATACTGATCAATGGAAAGACTACAGTTAGTTTTCTTAGTACCTTGTTATTAAAAAGACTCCAGCCTTCCTTACAACCTCCTGAGCTCGGAGTGGTTGTAGGAATAACCGTGGCATTGATGCTGCTATTATGCCGCTGGCAAATGAAGGCATTAGGGTAACCACAATTAATGTCATTCCAAAACCCTAGCAAAGAACATAATAATTAAATTAGACTTAAATATTTATGCTTAAAAACCACTATTTTTAAAAGTGCATTAATATTTTGTAAGCATTCTCAAAAATGGCTGATGACAATCAAACTTTATTTTATACAACAGACTCAAAAAAAATCTACCCTTTTGCTCTTATTACTTTATTTAATCTTCTCAGCAACAGATAGTTTCTATAATCATTATTCCCATTTACAGATAAAGAGTTGGAGAGAGAGATAAAGGAGATATACAAACATTCTGTATAATTTTTTCAAATCAGAACATTAAAAAATGTTTTTTTTATCAAATAAGAAGTGAGAAGACTGTCATTTTTTATGGTAAATGTTAAATATCCATTCTCTCTACAAATTGAATGGTTATGCTGCTAAAATTAAAATGTTCCTCTATTTTTCTAATTTTCTTGCCTGATGATAGGCACAGCTTGCCTAAGGATGTAATAAATGACATATCACACTACGAGGTAAATGCAAGAAGATTTTTATATTGTCTACCTGAATGTGAATACATGGTTACACAGTTTTCATCATCGTTTGCAAAATTGGGTTCACCTGGAGCCCATGACACATAATCCACTTTGTCTCCATCCATCCACCTGGAAAAGAAAACCCAGGGATTTAGCAACAATTTAATCATCATATAACTGGCCCAGGCAAGATGTTGACTGAAACATGAAAGGAGCACAGGATTCTACGCAAGTTCTAGAAGAGATTCTAGAAACACTAGCAGGAAAACCCAAAGGTCAGTTGGTGTTTTTGATGGCATGGGCTCCCCTGAAGTAACCCAATACCTTCACTATTCTCTCTTTTTCTCCCTCCATGGGAAAAAAAACAGACTCCATTTCATCTGGACATGGGCCAGAAGCAAATGTCCTCTCCCTTTGGTATTTTTTAGGCATGGTTCTTACAAAACAAAACCACCCAGAGAGGGTGAGAATATTGTTTCTCATTAGTCCCTTTATTTGATTTTCAAGTTTACTCATTTCTTCTAAGGATGTGGGTAACACTTATTTTCATAAATCATAAAAATTCAGAGTGATGGCTACAAAATGACCAAGAGATCATCAGATGGGACTGTCATATTTTATTTATTTTTACTTATATATATTTCATATCATTGTTCATTCTTAAACAATGTTTGCTTCCCCCTAACCCTCAGATGTAGTGAGGAATGGGAGGGAGGGAGGGAGGGAGAGAGGAGCATGGGGGATTGCGGTGATGATGCACGGGTGCACTGGTGATGGACCTTCACATTTTAGCGATGAGCAAGCGAGTGCTTAGTCACAGAGCATCAAACATCCCTGACCTTTAGAAACAATGAATATGAGTTTGGTTCTAAATTGCTTAAAAATGACCCAAAAAAATCACTTGGAACATATGTAGCTATATAAGCTGTGTGTGAGTCAGGACATATCTGTTCAAACTTAGGAGAACATGTGTATTAATGAAGAAGGAAGAAGCTCCCAATCTGTTATAATCTCCTCCCTTCCGCAATGCTCCCTGGCCCCTGTATCTAATAGAAAACAGTGCAGCTATTGCTTCGAAGGGAAAGCATTTTAAGCAGCTGAAGGAATACTTCAAAGCAGCACTGTCAAAGCCAATGGGGGGCGGTGACATAAAATGTCCTTTTGGCTCTGTGCACCAAGGACAGTCCAAACGGGAATCATAATTTTTTAAAGAAATCCCGTATTCATATCTCTGTAACATATTTTCTTAGATGATTTATTAGCAGGTAATGATATCTGATAGTAAAGACAGTTGTTTTGTGAGATTAAATTAGATTTTGAGCCATTTGAGAATTGTAGGACTGAACTTATTTATGAGGATTACTTTAAATTCTTGGGTATTTTCTTTTTTGAAGCATTTTAGAATGAGAGCCCTGTGGGGTTTTTTGTTTTACAATAAGCAAAACAAAGTTTCAAAATAACTCTTAGGTGTGTGTCAGATCAAGCCTAAGGAAAGTTTTTCTTTTGATTTACTTACATAAACTTTTTATCCAAGCTGATCAATAAACCAATAAAATATGCCGGCTGTCCACCATTCCTGTTTCCCTAGAACATGGGAGTTTACATATATTCAATGTACACTGATGTAACAAAGTAGTTCTTAAACTCTATATATTGTAAGGCAAAGCATTATGTTGAACACCTTAAAACCTATGCAGAGCTGCATGTCAATTATTTCTCAATAAAACTGGAAAAAAATAGTAAGGAGGCAGTCTATTAGGAACTTTCTCTAAGGAGAGAGTAGTTTAGAAATGTTGCTATATATTCCAAGTTATGTTTCTCATAGGGAAAAAAATGTACATTATAAAACAACCTGAATTTATATGGCAAATAGTTTAAATTATTCTGTAACATGTCAAATGCCTACAATAATTAGGTTGTTGTAGACATTTTTAAAACAAAGTAGTCAGTTGGCATTATGTGTCTAAGGAAAGATTTCATATAAATATATATATATATTTGTGTAATATTAGGAAATATCCTAAGAATTTCAAACCAAGGTATAATCACTATGATGAAGATAAATCTTTATAAATCAAATGAATTTTTGTTCTTTTATTACCATTTAACTTTTTTATTTTCTGTTCTTATCTCCTTTCTGACAAACAATGAGAATGCTATGAGGATGTTTAAAGAGAAAGTTACTGAATCAAAGTATGTTTGGAAAAACATAATTATACTTACACTGTTGCCCAACAATTTTGGTAAAATCAAGAGAGATTTTTACATGAATAAACAAGCTGTCCTATCTAATTAACCAATAATTATATTAATTTATATTAATAATCAACCTGCATTATAACACCAGGATTCCAGGATTGATGTATAACAACTAGTTAAGAATTATAATCTTTGAAAATGAGTGTACTCGAAACCATCAAGTATTGACACTCACTAATCCCAGTCTGAATATTGTTGGTGGGTTCTGTGATTTTATGCTGAATATTCAAGCAATCAGATCATTCATGTCTATGGCCAGCACTTTGGCATTCACATCTTTACCCCTGACCTTAGAAGGTTCAAATTCAGCACATAATTTGAAGTTGTACCAAGTGATACCAGTCATAGACATTATCTTTATCACATGACACAGTTGCATTATCACATTCTTACATATTTCCATAGAAACTTCCTTTCACTTTCACTTTGAATAGAAACAAGGTCACCAAAATTCTTCTTGCAAAATGCTCGTGCATCTTCCATGGCTTTCCTCTCTTTGCTAAAATAATATTGGTAGTCTTTGTAAATAACCCAGCCATCTTCAGTGACTGATGGATCTGAAAATTTAATGGAAAAAGGTGATACATTTTACATAGCTGAATACAAGAATCTGATATACATGTATAGAAAAGTAAAAGGGTAAAGTAGGTATATCACAGGCAACTCTGAAAGCCCAGAATAAGCAGAATGTTCATGCCACATACAAACTGAATTCCCAAAGCAGACTACTCACTTTCCACCAACTCTAAAATCTAGCTACTTTGTTTTCTGAATCAAGTTCCATATATCATTGTTGGGAAAAGCACTCCTGATGTTACTTTCATCAATAGGGTAACATGGCTGGAAGGATTTACTTGCACATACTTATGATTGTCTATGTGTAGGGGCTTCAAACTATATAAAAACAGTTTTCATCTCAATATAAAAAAAAACTTCTACAAGATGGTTTTGCACAATTTAGTGTATAATTGGAGAGCCAAGGAATTCACATACCAAGAGGACTCCTAATTCTTCTTCCAAACCTTGGGATTCTATCATTCTATGCTGTAGTAGACCGAGTAAGAGCCCCAGAGATATCTAGGCTCTAATCTCTGGACTCTGTGCCTCTCTTTACCTTATGAAAAAGGGTGATTTTTTAGATGTGATTAAGTCAAAGATCTTGAGAGGCAAAGGTTATCCTAGGGTAGCTGGGTGGATTCTACATACAACCACAGGTATCCCTGTAAAGGGAGGCAGAGGAAGATTTGACTGTGAAGAAAAAGGCAATGTGAAAAAATGAATCAAAATACTACACTGCTGGTTTTGAAGATGGAAGAAGGGACCACAAACCAACAAAGGTAAGGAATTAGCTCTTGATGCTCATAAAGTCAAGGAAATAGAGTCTCTGAAGGGAGCACAATCTTGCAGATACTTTGATTTCAGCCCAGTAAAACTAATTTTGGGTTTCTGATGTCTAGAACTCTAAGGTAATAAATATGTGTTGTTTTTATCTCCCAAGTGTGTGGTAATTTAATATAGCATTATAGGAAACTAATAAATGTGCTACAGAGGAAAGCTGAGCCCTAGCATTGGATTCATGGATTCTTAAGAAACTATTGACAGGCCTTTATTTGTGCCTCAAGGAGAAGGCCCAAACTTTCATGAGATTCACAAAGACATTGAGAAGCTCTGCTGTCAACCTTCTAAGGGTAGATGATTTTTGCTTTGTTTTATTTTTTGTATTTTGAAAAAGGCAAGAGGGAAAAAGGTTTTCACTACAGAGATAAGAAAGTAAGGAAATACTTACTGTCAAAAGGAGGTGGTGTTGGCTCAGGTTTTGGTGTTTGTCCTGTGAAACAAAAGAAAATCAGATATAAAGCACACTTGAACTATTATCTGTCTAGTTTCGCTATTTTCATTTCTCAAAATAGTTAAGAGTTTAACTGTTCTTTCTCTTTCCCTTCTTCCCAACTACTCTCCTATGGAGGGGCAGAAAATCAAAGAAAACAGAACTAGGAGCTAAGAGTTAAACAGATTAGGTACAATAATAGCTGCCAGAAATTGAAAAAGTTTTCAGGCACAACTAGTAGTGTCATATAAAGGACAGTAAATATGAGGTGTGGAACCTGAGAGTTTAAGTTTCAAATCCCAAATCTGCATTTAAACTGCCTACTCTTGATTTTGTCAACTGCAAAAAGGAGTTAATGATATGTGTAAAGAGAGAGTGTAAAATATGTGTTATTGGTAGTTAGAAAGTCTTCTATAAATGCAAGTTTTTATGTCAGATATCTTATAATTAGCTGTAAAATTACTTAACATTTCATTATTTGAAACCATTAAATATGAAAAATGTTTAGTAAAATATTTTCTTTAAACTCATATTTTTATTGAATGTTTTTATTAAAAACTAAATGAAATATTTTTCTTTCCAAGTAGCTAATGGCATATCTGAACTTTATTGGACTCTGGCAGAGAGACTTTGGCTTAATGTATTTAACATCTGTAAGAGCTGAGCTACTAATAATACTTTAAAGAAATTAGTCATTGGTTACCTAAAAAACTGGTCACCACTTACTCCCTCGTTTTGAAAACACTAA
This sequence comes from Talpa occidentalis, assembly GCF_014898055.3. Classification (NCBI taxonomy): domain Eukaryota; kingdom Metazoa; phylum Chordata; class Mammalia; order Eulipotyphla; family Talpidae; genus Talpa; species Talpa occidentalis. The sequence goes on along the minus strand of NW_023601433.1, from coordinate 64,926,646 downwards.
TCTAAGCAGAAGAAGTAAGGGAAATAAGCAGCCAGCCAGCAGGAGAGCCACTCAGGGTCTCTAGCAATTGAGTTGGAACAGTTGCCAAAGTTCCTTCCTGGATGACAGACTGCAACATGGTTCCCTTTATCTGTTTACAAAAGAGGAAGTTGTATATTTTGGTTCAAGGGAGGATTTGTTTATCTTAACCTAACAACCTGGATACCCTGACCTTCATGCTTAACTTGGAGATGTGGAACTCTGAGTTATAGATAATCAGTGCTAAGCACTGATGTGTTTTTGTGACTAATGATATGGTGAGTCTAGCTAGCATTGGGAACCTCAAAATGGCGCTTGTTTCTTGTATCAATAGCCTAACTGACATTTAGACTATTCAGACTTAGGGAAACATTTACCTATTGGACATCAAATGGGCGAAAAGCCCAAAAAATAAATTACATTTTCTTCACTTTTCTCACAGAGTAGAACTTCCATTCACTCCTAAGACTAGAACCTGAGCCAGAATCACAGCTTGTGGGAACTATTTTGGAGGACGTGACTCTTGTCCAGGATTCTTGGGTGGCCTTTTGATCTTCTGTTCCTTTGGAACATTTGTCTGTGCTCAGCAACTTAATTCTTATCCTGTGAAATGATGGGCCCTGCCAGTTCCCTTATTTTGTTATTTTGTTTGTTTGTTTCTGCTAATAAAGCGGAAATATTGGGATGTCAGGAGTTTAATTCTCCAATATGAGATAAAGGCCAGACAAGTTATCATACCTTTTGGAATCTGGCAAATCCAGTAGTTAAGATGTTCACAGTTAATATCATTCCAGAACATACCAGGGTCACCTTTCAATTCGCCACAGAATTCAATATTTTCATGATTATTAGGTTCTCCATAAGACCATTTTTCATATGAAACCTATGTCAGACACATTGAATTGAAACCATTAACCATCTGTATCAGGTCAATGCCAATCATCTATCCAACCAGGAAAGCAAAGATAGAGTTCCATTTTTTAACCCATTTTTTTTTTCATAAATTTTCTTCAAAAGCAAGGTTTATGAATATGGGTGGGAAAGAAATATCTTTGCCTACATGGCAAATTTTGATGAAATACTATGGATTAATATAAAAATTTATATTATACAGGTATAGGCCAGAGGCACAGGAGGGTGAGAGGATTCACCAGAGACAGATTGAGAGCAGAACAGGAGAAGGACTGAAATACACTGCTGAGGGGTGCAACGAGTGAGACAGGAGAGGTCTACCACACCACGTGGGTATCTCCCTGGCCAGGGATCAAACCCGTGCTGCAGAGGCTGTGAACAGCTTCACAGCACTGCGCTCAACCTCCTGCGCCACCGGGGCAGTCCAATCTCTTACAAAATCCTGAAAGGATAATACTACAGTGTGATATTTAAAAATTTAGCTTTATTAGATGGATAGATTTTTAGAATGCAATTCTCCTTACAAAATAAAAAATGAGAAAATGTAACTAGCAAAGTTATTAAAGTTTACCAAAATTTACAGTGGAAACAAATGGAGTGCTGGGTTTAGGTCCTCTATGGAGCCCACAGGTTTTAGACTAGGCAGTATGATCTATTTTCTAGAGATATAAATGTAGAATATAAATGTCAGCAGAGCTATCAAATAGCTTTGAAAAGTCTGGTGGATTTTAAAAGAAAGTAGAACTGACGTACAAAATCACTACCTGCAATGACTATAGCTACGAAACACGCCCAGCATGTGCCAAAGACACTTCCTTTTCCATCTGAGAATGGAAAAGTCTGACAAAGTCTAACAGGTTTTTTGTTTTTTTTTTTTAAAGATTTATTTATTTATTTATTTATTTATTTATACAAGCACTCGTACAGTCAGAAGCGCGGGAGGATGAGAGAATTTACCAGAGCCAGAGCGGGGAGCAGAGCAGGCAGAAGGACCGAAGTACACTGCTGAGGGGAGCAGCGGGCGGCAGGAGAGGTCTGCGCACCATGTGGGACCCTCCTCCAGTGGGGTGGCCGGGGAGCAGCCGGGGATTGAACCGGTGCTGCAGAAGCTGCTGGCAGCTTCGCAACCCAGCGCTCAACTGCTGCGCCACCGGGGAGGCTCCAGTCTAACAGTTTTTAATGGAGTATCAAGTTTCTTCCAAATCTCCTGATATCTATGAACCTATAAAACACTCATTTCTTAAGTTTACCTCATTTCACACCTATTTTTCATGATAGAATAAAGATATTACTTTACATAAACTAGTGGAATACACATCAACAGTTAACTGTGGCTATGCCTTTGGTGAATGGGAAAATTGAGCAGAAGCAGAATAGAATTGATTTTACATGGGAAAATATGTTTAGCTATAATAACCTGATTATTAAATTTTGGATTAAGCCCCATGATGATATCAACATAAAACATGATGAAATAAGACAATGACATTTGGAATCAAATTACTCACAGGAGAACCATCACTCCATGTAAAGCCTTCTGAAGGATTCCCATATGTCAGCCCCAGCCAAAACACTTCATGGTAATTTGCACTAGCCCTGTGACATACAAGATATAAAGAAAGTTTCTGCTACTGTATGCAGTAAGTTTGGTTACTTACAAGGACTAATCAAATCTGAAAGTTGTGCTCACTTCGGCAGCACATATACAAATCTGAAAGTTATCTCCACAACTTGTAAGTACAAAGTATAGAAGTTTTTTATTTTGTTAAATTGTGATGTCTTTATTTATTTATTTTTTAAGATATATTTATTTATTTATACAAGCACTGGGTACAGTCAGAAGCATGGGAGGGTGAGAGAATTCACAAGAGCCAGAGCAGGGAACAGAACAGGCAGACTGATGAAATACACTGCTGAGGGGAGCAGCGGGCAAAGCAGGAGAGATCTATCACGCCATGTGGGACCCTCACCAGTGGCCAGGGATTGACCAGAACTGCAGAGGCTGCGTGCAGCTTTGCAGCCCAGCGCTCAACCGCTGTGCCACCAGGGGAGGCCCTCTTTTTTTTTTTAAGATTTATTTATTTATACAAGAACTGGGGTACAGACCAGAGGTGAGGGAGGGTAACAGGATTCACCAGAGACAGAGCAGGGAGCAGAACAGGCAGACACACAGAAGACACTGCTGAGGGGAGCAGCGGGTGAGACAGGAGATGTCTGCCATTCCTCGTGGGTAGCTCCCTGGCTGGCACGGAATCGAACCTGTGCTGCAGAGGCTGCGGACAGCTTCACAGTGCTGTGCTCAACCCGCTGTGCCACCAGGGAGGCCCCAGAAGTTTAATGACTAAATATCAACATTATACAGTAAAAGTATATTTTGGTACAACCCATCAATATCCTAAAATTGAGTCACTGTTTAAGAGTAAATAATTGTAAAGCTTTGAGTGATAGTCAGTCATTGATTCATTTAACAATGTATACTGATTGTCTTACACTTTTAGAGTAATTTGCTGTATGATTTATACCTATAAAACTAACACATTTTAAAATAAAACTAAAGAAAGGACTCATGAATATGAGATATGATAGATGTACGTACAGCATATCTATCATCAGTAGCATCATGAACCAGCAATTTCAGAAATATAAGAATTTTCTCATCATTAACATCCAAAAGGCAAAGGACAAGAACATTACATAGAAAAAATACTTACGTTATTAGCCGCCATATTGCTTGCTGTTCCTCTTTATTATTGATACTAGCAAGATCACCACCCAGAGCTCTACAGAAATCACGAGATTCAAACCACGTTTTCTTCTGTTTTCCTTTTCCATACACCTAAAGATGATACAATTTCAGAAGACATTTTACACTTCACAGCGTATCAAGTTTAAGATTAACAACTGTTTACTTTTGATGAGACTTTATTTATAGAATAGCAGGCCATAACAATGGCCCCCAAATATCATCATTCTCTTGATTGATGGAATATTTTGGTAACAAAATTTGAGGATCATTTGAGAAAAAAATTACTTTATAGTAATTTTAATTATTTAGAAAATAAAATTACTTTATTGCATAGGAGATGAAATAAAATATAAAAAGCTTTAGTCATATGAGTTATACATACAGTTCATTGTAAAAGGACTGGTTCAGTTCAATGTATAAAGTGACATTCAAATGGGAAAAAAATAAACTTTGATACAGTGAAGGTATACATGAAAAAGGAAATTTTTTTTCTTTTAAAGATTTATTTATTTTTATACAAGAACCAGGGTACTGGCCAGATGCGCAGGAGGGTGAGAGGATTCACTGGAGACAGAACAGGGAACAGAACAGGCAGACTGACGAAATACACTGCTGAGGGGAGCAGCAGACGAGACAGGAGAGGTGTACTGCGCCATGTGGGATTCTTGCTGGCCGGCCAGGATGGAACCCGCGCTGCAGAGGCTGCAGACAGCTTCACAGTGCGGTGCTCAACCGCCTACACCACCAGGGAGGCCCAAAGGAAATTTTTAAGGAAAATAACCTCTCTAAAATTGTACCGCTCTGTTATCTTGTTTAGGGTCCACAATGAGTAACCAGGTAATATTCTTCAAAGCTGCCACGTCTTTTCACCTTATGTTGGCATATTTTAACAACAAGTAGAGTACATGCCAAAACACATTTATGACAGGATATTTAAAAAGATGCATTATAAGCTAACTAAATTGGATAAAGTATGTAATTTAGAGACTGTCATACTAACAAGAGGACTGCAAGGACATGGGATATACAGTGAATCTAGGAAACAATATAGGAGTTCATTGTTTCCACCAACTTTTGTAATTTTTATACATTCTCAGTAAGCCCTGGCACTAGTTAATATAAGCCTTGGGAAAATGGATTTGTTTCCAATGTACTATGTCTCCCCAGTTGTCATCAAGCAACCCAAGGAAACTTTCACCTTGCCCTTAACTTGAACTATCTGGACAAAGATATCTTGACCAACTTTCTACTTCAGTAACTCCCAAGACTCCTGGGAGCACCTCAGCTTGCTAGATTGTTATGTAAGTTTTTTTTCTTAAAACAACTTACTATTAGCTGAATTTATTAATAATCCCCATATGTTAATATATACAAAGATGACCTATATGTTTCCATCCTAACTCTACCTCAAGCACCTCTAAAACCTCACAATTTCTTCTGAAGCACATATTTTGATTTATTGAATATCCACGTGGATTATGTCTCCTGGAACTCTAGGTTTGCTTTCCAGTTTTAGAGAATTTTGCTGCTTCTCTCAAAATCCTGTGACAAATCTTTATTACCTACCACCTTCAGGTGAATGGCCATACATAGGATGAAACTGGCCTTTGCTTAGTAACTCGAGTTTCCATCGGGAACAATAAAATACTTGTCAAACTTCCTCAACTGAACCACATACAAAATCCTTTCCTGTATTGGCCTAACACATTCCCTTCTATGTAACTTTTGGCCCTGACTAGTCAGTATAACCAGTTTATCATCAGTGGCTACTGCTACTACTAGTAGTTGCCAACCCAACCTTTCTTGAGTTAAAAAGACTAAACCCATCTCATTGCAACACATATTTATTCAAGTTCTTCATGAGCCTTGCCTGTCTTACAAGCATGCCATGACCATGTCATTCAAAGGATTGAATTTAAGGGATTTTAAGAGCAGAAAAGAGAATGATATCATTAAGCAGTAGATAAGTACGTTTCTGTATTTGGCTAAATCTACCTTTCTCTAGAAAGACAATGATTGACAAGAGAGAGAAAAATAACCCACATGCTTAATTTACTGGGGTGTTTGTTTTATGAACTTGACTGCATAAAAAGAAAATGGATGGTGCAACCTAGGAATGTATCAAATATAGCAGAATATCAAATGATTATATAAAGGGAACTAAATGAGCCTCTACCTAGAGATGCCTGTATCTCTCATCAAGCATAACAATCAGGAACTAAGAAAAAATGGATCAATATCTCTAAGATATCTATCTATGTGCTTTATTATAGATATCAATTCAGTTAGCCAAAAACTTGGACTCTAAGTAAGAACAGGGCAAAAGTGAGATGCAGTAGGATAGACTAAGGGGAAACAGAAATTTTCATTAAGATGAAAAAAAGTACAAGCTCAAACTAGGGCAGAAAAGACTGGGAGAGAGAAGAAGCAAGTAGGTAAGGAAGGCTTCTGGGACTTGCATTTGCAAAACTGGCTAAGTCCATAGGTCTATATGCCAACGTCATTAGGATCCACTCAAGGAAAACTGATTTAAAAAGACTAATGCACAAGTACCCTACAAAATAAATTGTATCAGAATTTTCTATACGTGGATTTTAGTTTGGTTTTGTTTCATTTGATTTTAATTGCTTGGGTGACTCCTCAGGCTGAAGCATAATCAAAAAATCTTTATTAGCTCAGCAATTGATACTAACCTTGAAACACAAACTTGTTTTACTGCTGCTGCCCCATTCCTCTGGACATTTGGGTTCTGGAGTTGTTGTGGGCACTGGAGGGCGAGTTGCTCCTTCTGCCCACTGTTTGCACACAAATTTTGCCTTTTCCTCACATTTCAAAACATCCCACAGACCTCCTGCAGTGCCAGTTCTCATGGCAACACACCCTGCTTTTCGTCCTGCAACAATACATAAAGTAGACAGTCAAAGGTATTTCAAGTTGTGCGGTTAAAAACTACATTGGATGAGAAAATATCAAGTAGAGGTCTGTAGCATTTACCAATTGAATTGTGCTACCTTGAATCATATTTATATTTTATTTATGTGGCATATATCCTCAACTGAATTATGATTTCAAGTGTCAGGGTTTAGATAATGTTTTGTATTTTTAACACCTGGAAAATGTGTGCCAGACATAGACACTTAATAATACAATACATTTAGTATGATGAAATTTACCATAATGGCAAAAGCAGTGGTTTCATGTTTCTTTAAAATTTTGTTATTTGTCTCCACCAGCAAGGAAAACAAAAGTGAATATAAACAGTTGGGACCACACCACACTTATTTCTGCACAGCAAAAAAAAAAAAAAAAAAAAAAAAAAAAACCTGTAACAAAAAGATACTGTACTAAATGGGAGGAAATGTTTGTACTCCTTACATCTAACAAGATACTGATATCAAAGAACTACAAAGGACCCATGCAACTCAACAAAGAGAAAACAAGGAACCCAATCAAAAAATGGACAGAAGAGCTAAATACTCTTTTCCAAAGAAGACATACAGGTGATCAACAGGCACAAGAAAAAATGTCCATCATCACCTATCATCAGGGAAAAGCAAATAAAAACCATGACATATCACCTCATGCCTGTAAAAATGGCCCATACCAAAAAGAACAGATACAAGTGTTGGCAAGGTTGTGGAGAAAAATGCACCCCTTTACACTATTGGTGGGAATATAGACTGGTGCAGCCCCAAGGAAAACAATATGAAGGCTTCTCAAGTGATTATAAATAAATCTGTAATATGACTTAGCAATTTCATACCTTGGTACCTACCTGAAGAATAAAAAACACTTATTCAAACAGGAAATTGCAATTCCATGTTTCCAGCACAATTTACAATAGCCAAGATAGGGAAACACCCTAAATTCCCCAAAATAGATGAACAGATCAAGAAGATGTGGTATGTGTGTGTATCCAGATGTTAAAAATACACACACACACACACACACACACACACACACACAGGAATACTACTCAGCTATGAAAAAAGATAAACTATTGCCATTGTGGCAACATGAATTATGCTAAGCAAAATAAGTCAGAAGGAGAAAGACAAAGACAAGATGGTGTCACTCAAATGTGGTAGATAGAGAAACAAAACAGTCAGACAAAGATAAACTAAAAACTTAACCCTTAAAAGCTCACTAGAGAATGGAGCAACCAGAGGAGGAAGGGAGAACAAAGTTGGGAGAAAGTAGACTATGGCAGGGAATTATGGGTGCTTTGGTGGTGGATGTGGTATGGTACCTCTAAAACACAAGAATGGTGAGGCCCATTAACTCAATAAAAAATATTTTAGAGCCTTCCTGGTGGCGCAGCGGGTTGAACACAGCACTGTGAAGCTGTCTGCAGCCTCTGCAGCACCAGTTTGATTCCCGGCCCGCCAGGGAGAAACCCACATGGTGAGGCAGACCTCTCCTGCCGCGCCCGCTGCTCCCCTCAGCAGTGTACTTAGGTCCTTCTGCCTGTTGTGCTCCCTGCTCTGTCTCTGGTGAATCCTCTCACCCTCCCACACCTCAGGCCTATACACCAGCGCTTGTATAAATAAATAAATCTTTTTAAAAAAATGATTTTAAAAAATTTAAATAATAAAGATACTTGGAAGTTCATTTCCCCCACAACACCCACGTACTTCTCTCAGGACACTCTGTGAACAAACGTCAAAATGAAGCATAATCAAGCAGATTTTTTGCTAAGTTACTGAACTACTCTGAACTTGTTTTTTCATCTTAAAATCCAAATGTCATTCCATCAGAATTCTGATGAATGCCAGTATTAGTGTATAAAAAAGGACATGAAATAGAACGAGAAATATACTAAGCCTAATAGTTTTTAAATAGTTTTTAAAACTGTTTTACAGCTATGGTTATTTTCAAATTGTAACTGAGTCAAAGCTTTGAAAATGTGAAGCTTCCTTGCTGCTAAGATGGGGTGATTTTTTTTTAAAGACACTGAGCATTTAGAAGTAATTCTCAAAGTTACTGGGGAGGTATATCTTTTTAAAATATTTTGTCTAAGCTCCCCAATTCCCTATGGCTCCAATTTGATTCATTGTCTAAGAACATTCCAGGATTAACCTCTCAGAATCCTATGGCTGAGTGAGCAACACCAACAAAGTTAGAGTTAAGCCAAAAGTGTGAACCTAGCAATATTTTCATGTGTGGGTATAATTCTTAATATACCACGTTATTTAAGAATAAACTGAAACTTGATAATTTTTCAAAATAATTAAACAAGAATCACAGGATTCAAATTAATAATCTGCTTTCCTTATTGACAGGGGTGAATACAAAATTTAAATTCTCAAAGATTAGGATTTATTATTAGGTCAAATAGTAAATTCATAACAAGCTATTATTCCTTCTTGAACTTTTTACCCAGACAGAATGAAAACTGCTAGAAAAGATGCTGTCATACTAAATAAATAATGGCATATTCTATGATATCAGTATAAAACAAGGAAAAGACTTTCAAGATTCTGTTTTAGACACTACTTACTAAGGAAGGCAACTCAAAATCTATGAGGAGGCAGCATGGTGTTAGCGCAAAGAACACAAATTTGGGGATTATGCAGATTCACCTAAATCCATGCTTGCAAGCTAATTTTGCAAGCAAAATTTTCTAATTTATAAGAGTAGACCAAATTTTCTAGATCCTTTAACTTACTTTGGCGGTTTCTTATAAGGATAACAAAATCCAAGGCACAAAAAGAACTAAACAGGGTGGCATATCCCAGGTATTTAAATATCTGCAAAAGTCAGACAGCCTTACATTCACAGATGTCCTGAAAAGTTTTATAATCTTTTGATGTTATGTCTTCAGAAATAAGTTAACCATTTAGAAAATTTGTGACCATATAGAATTTCATAAATATTTTTCAAACAGGGCAGGGTCGGATGACTAGCTGTTTTCTCTCCCTTTTTTCCTTGGATCACTGCAAATAAAGATTTTTGCAAATTTTCCTTGGAACATTTTTAAAATAAATAGAGAATGAAATAGAGAATTATATCCATATCACAACTGATTGACAAGGTGTTTGGAAAGATAGACGATGAAAGAACAGGCTCTGCCCGATGGACTTGTCCATGAACAGAGGTCTCTGACAGCTGCACGTGCACATACCTGGCATTTCTGAATTCCAGTGAGTGAAGTGAACCTCTTCCTCAATAGTCCACTGAAAGGTACCTTTGTTTCGCACATCTGAAAGTCCTGTCCAAAAATATCTTTCAGGCCTCAATCCAACCCAACTAGTAAGAAAGGCTTGTTCATATCTTTAAAAGAAAAAAATAATGAACTAAGATAAATTTTAGAAACATTTATGTGAATTTTTCTATTAACATAAAAAGTAGCTCAATCCTATAAGCTACAAGTCAGTTGGTAATTCAAACACATTACATCTACTAAGATGTCATTTAAACTATGCAAACTTTCACTGAGGAAATGTGAGGGTATGAAGGAGGAGCACCATAACTCACAACTGACTAAATAAAATCACTCAACTAAATAGATTCAAACCACTTCACTCTACTCCTCACCAGTTCCTGTGTCCCTACTCAAAATGTAAGAGAATTCTGAAAATGACAACATTTGAAAATATGTTGTTTTTAAAACAAAAATCAGTCTGCCCTTGAAATATTTCAGCTCTTAGTTAAGCAAGTTGGTGTTGGGGTCGGGGGTGGAGGGTGCATGTGAAACATTATCAAGGACAATGAAGAGGAAAAATTTGGACTTTCTTCCCCTCCGCTCTGAACCAGAAAATGTATCAAGAAATATAGAGAAGCAGAGAAACAATCTCTAGAAAAAACTGGGAACAGCATCACAAATCCAACATTTTTCTCTTCCTTTGAATATCATCAATGTATTTGGCATAATCTGGTAATAATTCAGTTCAATTAGTAAGGCCACCAAAGTTTGTCCTCATTGACATTTAACAATGTAGGCAGCAACATAGGTGAAAATATCTCTTTTGAGATAAGGAAAGTGGTGCCAGAGTTTCTAGAAACCAACAGAAATGTCAGTGCCTCAGACAAAGTAGACAGGGAAATATAAAGAATTTAACAACAGCAGAATATTTGCTTGACTCTAATGTGAATAGTTACCGCCCAAACAAAACAATGAAATGAAAAGTCCCAATGTAAATGTAAGTATCATGAAAACACATAAGAGAAACAAAACTAAAATATAAATATAGGGAAACCTCTTTACATATTATATTGCTCCAACAGATCAAAGACCAATGACAGTGTAGATCAGAAGATGTCCCATGGTACTTACAGATTTATGTTCTGATTTTCAAACATTAACATATTATATTAGACATCTAACTGTACATGGAAGATTACATAAGTTGTATGACATCTTTCATCATTTTCAAAGGAATTTTTAATAGCAATAGTCTCTGCATTTGATTGGATCTACTTTGAAAGGTCAATAAAGTTTACTGTTTTAAAACTCAATAATTTTTACCTTTTACTGCAAGTGAAATGGACTTTTAAAGTTTCTCTTAATTTTCTCCTGTGCCTAATTTAGTGCTTCATAAAAAGTAGAGGGGAATAACTGAAAACTAAAATCTTGAAGATGCTTGAGACTTCAAAGGTCAAAACTTACAGAATAATCTATGTCCAAGTGATTTTCTTGACCTACCAGCCTAGTAAACCAAACAAAGAAAAGGAAATAACAGAAGAATGGAAAGAGTGAATAAAATATTCAGGAAATACCTCTTTCCTCTTTTTTAGTGGGGGGTAGTGGTAAAGTTAGAAATGTGGGCTATTTGAACTGACAAATTTTACGCACTGTTCCATCTTTAAATAAATGACATAACTGATCATTAAAAAGTTAGACCTATCAATTAATTTACTAGAGTGAACTATTCTGAATATTACTTTATAGTATTAAAAGTAGCAAAATATAGTGTAATCCATATAAGGATATGATTTTTAATGCTTCTTTATTTCAAATTTATTTACACCTCAAGATCACATTTATTCAGAAATTTAGAGCACAATGATACTTAGACTTTTCTTAAAATGTTTCATCATTAGACATTGTAAGATAAAATTAAGGTTGTTACATACTTGTCTTCAACAGTTGTTAGGTAAGCCTTCTCATTTGCACAAGTTTGGTTTGCTTCTGTAAATGTTGAAAGTGTGTGTCCAATCATATAGCAGTAGACTCTATGTCTTTTCCAGCCCTATTTAATATAACCAAGCAGATCGTCATGCATTTTTTAAGTGACAGTATTTTAATCGTTCCTCTATCATGAAACATAAATTGATAAAAAAATAGAAATGTCTAAAGCACACAAACCTGAATAACTGAAATGCAATGGAGATCATTTAGATAAATGAACAGTAGATTTTTCCTCATATGACGAATTCTTATGCAAAATGTAGGGGCAATAATTCTCCCCACTTCTGTATTCTCTAGTGAAAATTGTTTGGGAAATGTTTACCAAACAACTCAACACAGTGACTGAGATTTCAGTTTTAGAATAGGTAACCACAATGAGCACTTGGTATGATAGCAAGCCCCAGAGTCTACTGAGGCCAATAGGGACGGTAAATCTAAACTATATCATTTGGCCACAGGAGGAAACTTATCCAACTTGATTTTAGGTGGTTCCTCTCCCTACTTCAAACACACAGAAATGTTAAATGAATGTATAGTGATCAACAAACAAAAAGAAATACCTGAGTTTGAGAGAAAGAAGGGGAAACTTCCAGATACCAAAAATACATAGAAAACTAAAACTAGTATAGAAAAGCACAAGTTGAGATTGTAGTTCCCAGGGTGTATCAGACCTAGATTAAGGGTCCAGTGCCTAGGGACAAGGGCATCTGTGTCCATACAAATTATCTGGCCATCAGTCCCCATGAAGTGAGTAAATGGAGCTTAAGTACTTGCATGAACCCACAAAGGGTTGCCCTTTTATAAAATCAAAGTTCATAAACACTATCCACAGTACCAGGAAATGACAGATATTCTTGTCATCTGCCTAGGGGTCTCGGGATAGGAAACAAAGTTCTTCTGCTTCAAAATAAATGCCAAGTCTGTACCATAGAGAAATGCCTGTTCCAACCATACACTATCCACATCATACGAGAACCTACAGTCAAAAAAAAAAAAACAAATACAACTTGGACCTCAAAAAGAGAATCTCTTTGGCATTCAAAGAAGTAAAAGGAAAAATCACACAACAGAAATATTCCCACAAACCAGGTCATGTGCAAATGTGATTTTGAGGATTGGGGTGTGGGTGGGATGAGAATAAATTCACAATCAAAAGTCACAAATCATGAGAAAATGTCTCATTTTAAGGGAGATTCAAGAACTAAAATTAATAAAACAATCTGAAAATATATGTGTGTATATCTATATACATATATGCATATTTGAGATGATTTACATAGCAAAAAATAAAAGAATGAAAGATTAAAATGTTATGAATAAAAACAAGTAGATTCAAACATACAAAAAATTGTACTTCTAGAAAAGACATACATAAAGTTAAAAACTCAATGGCCAGATTAAATGTAGAAAATAGTTTCAGAAAGATTAGTAAATTGGATCAATGCAGTGCAAAGAAATAAAGATTAAAAGAGGTTCAGTGAACATGTGGATAAAAAAAAATAGAATGAGAGGGTGGAACATCAATATGAGAGAAGTTTCAGGAGTCCCAAATAAAACTTACTGATAATTTTCAAGAATTGAAAGAGAGATATGAAATGTCAAAATGAAGAAGCATTCTGAGAACTAACTGGGACAAATAAAATAAATCCAAATTGGGACACAATGTACTAAACCTACGGAACACAAAGATAATAAAAGTATTTTTAAATCAGAGACAACATAGTGTGCCTTCTTTAACAAAAGAAGAATTTGTCTAATAACAGGAATTGCAATAGCAAAATAAAGGTCAAGAGAAAATGAAATCACATATAAAGCACTGTAAGAAACCATTTGTCAATCTAGAATTTCAAATTGACCTACCTAAAGTATTATTCAAGGTAAGGATCAAGTCAAGACATTTTCAGACAAAGAGAGGGAATTTTCCACTCCCAGATCTCCAGTGCAAGAATAACTAAAAAGATTTACCTGGGTAAGAAGGAATTTAAAGTCAAGAGGAATGAGTGGGTTAAAAATGTACACTGAGCAAAGAAATCAATAAATATCTCAGTAATGTGGGTCTAATTGCTTGAATAAATAGCAAAGATAATTAAATGTGAGTGGGAAGTTAAAGAATGGACTATGGGTAAGATCTGTAGGTTAGTTAATAATTCTGTATCCATGTCAATTACTTACCTGTGATAATATGCTCTGGTCAGATAAAAGATGCTATCAGTGGAGGAAGTAGGGTTGATGATACAGGGGAACTCTGTACTCTTTTTTTCAACTTCATGTGTCTAACATTACTTTAAATTCTTAAGGTTCTTAAAAATATTTAAGTAGCCTAATAATCTTCATTTTATTCAGCTAGCTCCTAGAGGTATTGGTTAATTTTAACTTCAAGTCAAGAATGCATTTTAAAAATATAAGGCGAGGCATTTGAAAAAAATAGAAGTAGAATGTATCATTCCTAACCTGATTAAGAGGTAAGAGGATAAAGATATTCCATTGAATCAATGGAATGTGGGGAAGGAGAAACAAAAGAGAAAAAAGAATACAGAATGGTAAAGAAAATTAAGATTGCTGAAACAAATACAAATAGAACAGTATGCAAAGCAAATCTAAACTCCTACTTGGTAGTTAAAAGCAAGTTCCTGAAAGTAGATTAAACATTAAAATGCAGATATATATATATATATATATATATATATATATATATATATGTTTGCAAGAGTCATTCCTGAAACAGGATGATATAGAATGATTGAAAGCAATCAGTTAGAAAAAGAGATTCCAGAGAAATACCACACAAGAGAGTTCCTGTGGCAATATTATTATTATTATTTTAAATTGACTTCATGGTAAAAAAAAAATAATTACAATGAAGAAAGTAATCACATAATAATTGAAGGGCCAATTCATCAGAAAGATAAAACAACACAGCTCAAAATATATAAAGCAAAAGATGGCAGAATTACAAGGAAAATATTAGGACTATAGATAAAATATTAGGAATATAGACTCTATGGATAATATAATTGCTGAATTATATCTAAATAGATCTCTGAACCCCAATAATCATAAGTCATTCTGTTCAAGCACACATGGAATATTTATAAAACCTGACTGTGAACTAGAATATAAAGGTCATCTCAACAAAATAACTAAAACTTTACATAACAGTATAGAGAAATTAAAATCAATAGTACCTTCCAATTATTTATTAAACTAAAAAACAAAACCCCCATTACTTTCACCAAAACCCCTACTACTTCAAACATACACACACATACACACTTTTAAATAATCCATGGGCCAAAGAAATTCTAGCCTCCCTGGTGGCCTAGGGGTTAAGTCTCAGCACTGTCACAGCTATGGCCTGAGTTCCATCCCCAGCCAGGAGCTAACTCACATATGGCACAGCAGAACAATCCTGCCTTGCCCCATCCCCTCCCCAATCTCCTTAGAGTATATTTCAGTAAATCTGCCTGCTCTGCTCCCTACTCTGTCACTGATGAATCTTCTCATTCTCTACACCTCTGGCCTACACCCCAGTTCTTCCACTCAAAAATTAAAAAAAAAAGAAAGAAATATTAAAGGACATCAAAAATAGAATTTAGAAATAAATCATAATAAAAGCACTATATAAAAAAATCTTCATGGCTGGAACAGTTTTAACTCTACCTTTTATATCCATATGTATCTTTTGTTTAATGTCACATCCATTAGTTCCAACATCTAGAACTCCTAGTGGTATATGTTATAATTTTGGATTTCAAACTGATTTGAAGGATTTCTAGTCACCCTGAAAAAGATGACCTCTGTGCACAGAGGATTTGAATTTTATCTGTCTGACATGCTAGATATTACCAACTCGGAATCACTCTGTTAACTTCTTAGTTGAAGACTTCACACATAAGTAGCAATGACTTGAAAAACAGAATCCTAGATCTTTATGACAACAGGCCTGTGGTTTTGAATTTCTGAAATTCTTGAAATGACCCCTCCACCAAGCAGCCAGACCTTGTTATCTTCCTTTGCTAGTGAGTAAAATATTTTTTGCAATCTTCTCAGTTATTTGAAGATGTCACTGCCTAGTGTTTTAAAACTAGCCAAATAATCCAAAGTCTCTTAAGTTGTAGTTTTCTTTTCTGTCTAATAAGGAACAAAATATTTATCCTTTAAGACCAATGAGAGCACGTAACAACACTCAATAGTTGCTGATATTTTCTTAAAGCTATCATTACTAGCCTAATGGTTATATTAGATTTTACCAGCAATCACTGATATTACAATCAATAGAAAAAATATATAAAACTTAGATTGATTATATAGAACTAATATAAGAATTGTTTATTTATCAAAAGTACAATAATATTAGTAATCTCAAGCACATGCATGTGATTAGGAAAAGAATATGTAAGTGGGGCCTCCCCGGTGGCGCAGCGGTTGAGCGCTGGGCTACGAAGCTGCCTACAGCCTCTGCAACGCTGGCTGGATCCCCAGCAGCCAGGTGAGGGCCCCACATGGCCCCACATGGCCCCACATGGCACGCAAACCTCTCCTGCTGCCCGCTGCTCCCCTCAGCAGTGTACTTCGTCAGTCTGCCTGTTCTGTTCCCCACTCTGACTCTGTTGAATTCTCTCACCCTCCCACAGTTCTGACTGTATCCAGTGCTTGTATAAATAAATAAATCTTTAAAAAAAAAAAAAAGAACATGTAAGTGGACTGGAGACAGAATGGGATCCTAGCCTTGCCTTTTTGTGACTCTAAGAAAGTTACAGCTTCTCTAGAGTGAAAATTTCAGAATGTAAACTTTGAAAGGGAGATTTTGATCATCACTAAGATTCTTTATGTCTCTGTGGTTTTCTGTATTCGTCATTTATTTGTACAGCACTAAATTATGTTTCATGAAGTCTGATACTTATTATAAGATGATTTGATCACAACATGGCCCCTTATAAAGGAAATTAGCTTCTTTATTTTTACGCAAGAAAAGTGAGGAAGAAAAAGAGAGGAATTGAGCAATTCAGCAATTGGATAGAAAAGTGATCAACAGGTATGGTGTATTTTGCACTTTGTTTATGCCTTCAGATACATTATTTCACAGAAATAACTTGCTTTAATCTCAAAGAAATATAAGAACTTTGGGAATTTATCACTATCTTTCAGGTAAGGTTGAAGCACAATATCATTCATGACTTTATTTAGTTTAAATGAGTTACTGCCAGTTACTACCATCTGACCTCCATCTCCTGCCTCCCAGAGCAAGGATCTACTAAGAGAATCTCCATCAGAAGTAGGATTGTCAGAAATATTGTACATGGGAGAAGTGGCTAAGGAGTTTATCATCTTCAATTTAAAGTTACCTACTGAAAATATTCTTTTTTTTAAAGATTTATTTATGTATGCATACAAGAACTGGGGTATAGGCCAAAGGTGCCAGGGGATGAGAGGATTCTCTAGAGACAGAGTGGGGAATAGAACAGGCAGACTGACTGAAACACATTGCTGAGGGGAACAGCTGGCAAGACAAGAGAGGCCTGCTGCGCCATGTGGGTATCTCTCTGGCTGGCTGGGGATTCAACTCATGCTGCAGAGGCTGCAGATAGCTTCATAGTGCTTAACCCCTTGTGCCACCATGGAGGCCCACCTACTGAAAATATTCTTACAACTATAGGATCATAGACTGCCAATACCTCAGTGACTTGCTTTAATCTCATTGCCCTCACCAGGTTCATTTTACTTCCTGTTCTCTCGCCTCCAAATCCAATGACATTCTGGAAGAAGCTTCAGATCATGCGTACCCATATTAACAGTAGGTAATACTTGAACAATGATATATGGAGAAGAATGATACCAAACACTATCAATAAACCACTGAATGCTTTTAACAGTTGAATCATATGGCTACGTTTCATGACATTTGTTCTGACAAAAATAAAGCACTTTCCCAGACAAAAATCAAGCCTAGTATCTCACATAAGATTTGCTGATCTGAAATCACTGTGTACTTACCTTCTGGCAGCCTAAGTCGACCACCACTGTTCCTGGTGCTTGGGTTTGTGATTTCATCTTACATATGTAGCCAAGAGGTCTCTCACAGGCCCGATCTGCCCAGAATCCATCCTATAAAAGCAAAGGGAAAACCTTTTAATGACTATCAGTTGTTTGACATAGATACTAATTTCTTTCAATTGTCCCTAAGTAAGGAAAACAAAGATTCAAGGTGATTAATATAAAATGGCATGGATGAGAAGGGAAAGGTAAATTTGATGCTAATAAAATGTAAAAGGAGATTGTAGCCCCAATATGTTTTTATATCTTAGATTTCCAAGTCTATATTTGGAAGGACTGAGTGAGAGAAACTAAAGATGCTTAGAAACCCTTTCGTGATAGTAACAAGAGGTTTGCATGCACTTTGCTCAGCACCATTCCCATCAGTTATTTTCAGCTTAACCAAGTACATATGAAGTTATCAAGAAAAAACTCCCTGATGCAACACACCAAATGAAAATACACCTGAAATCAGTCATTCCTCTTTCTATCCATGAGTGTCCTCCTAGATCTAAGACTCCACCTTCCCCTCTGCCTCAGATTTCACTTTCCCCCACCCTTTGAGATTTTACCTTAAAATGACTTCTTTGCTGTTCCTTTAACTGTGAAACACCTTGGAAAATGTTTTCTGTATTGTCTGTCTCTATTTTCTCACCTTTCACTCAGTCTCAAACCCTTGCAGTCTGGCACTCAATCCTTCAGCCAGAGAAACATTCGTAAATTGTGAACTAGGTCTTGCTACTCCCTGGCTAATGTTTTCTCAACCTCAAAACTAGTGTTTCTACAAATACTTTTACTTCTCTAATGTAGGGTAAGGTGAAAGGTATCATGTTTTTCTGCTCTCCCGCCATTAGGATAGATGACAGAACCCTGCAGTCCTGAATGCATGACTGATTGTGGGCACCTGTAACTCTATGTAAGTACAGATTCCAAGCAGTGAGACCCAGAATAGATCTAACTATGTCTACCCCAACTGAGAGCAATGAGTCAAAATCAGAACTAAAGTTCAGATTTGATCAAGTCATATATATTGTATTTACAACCCATAATTGGAACAATCTAAGTATTAGTATATTGCTTAGTTTCATTCTCAAACCAAAAGTTTCTGTCTGATGCTTTTCTGGCCCTCTTAAAAATTTGATTTTGCATAAAACAGCTGGGACTCCATCAAATTAAAGGGCTTCTGCACAGCAAAAGAGACAATAACAAAAACAAAGAGAAACCCCACCAACTGGGAGAACATTTTTGCACACAACACTAATGATAAAGGACTGATCACAAAAATCTACAAAGAGCTGATGAGACTCAACAACAACGAAGAAAATAATCCAGTCAAAAAAATGGGCAGAAGAGCTAAGAAGAAACTTCTCTGAAGAGGAAATGCAAATGGCCAACAGGCATATGAAAAAATGTTCAACATCACTTGTCATCAGGGAAATGCAAATCAAAACTACAATGAGATACCACCTTACACCAGTGAGAATGGCACATATTAAAAAAACTAGCAACAACAAATGTTGGCGAGGTTGTGGAGAAAAAGGAACTCTCCTGCACTGTTGGTGGCAGTGCAAACTGGTCCAACCACTAAGGAGAGCTGTGTGGAGATTTCTGGACCTACTAAACATAGAGCTTCCATATGATCCAGCAATTCTGCTCCTAGGTATTTACCCAAAGGACACAGATACATCAATTCCAAAGAGCACCTGCACCCCTATGTTTACAGCAGCACTGTTTACAATAGATAAGCTTTGGAAACAACCCAAATGCCCAAAAACAGATGACTGGATCAAGAAGATGTGGTACATATACACCATGGAATATTACTCAGCAATCAAAAAAGATAAACACATGCAATTTGCAGCAACATGGATGGAGCTGGAAGGGATCATGCTCAGCAAAATAAGCCAGAAAGAAAAAGAAAAATACCAGATGGTCTCACTCATAGCAGGAATCTAGAAAACTTAAATAAGGGACCAGGAAAAAGAATAATTATAAGAAAGAAAATATCAAAATCAACAAACAACTATGAACCAGAGACACTCTATGGGGGGTGAGGGGCGAGGAAAGGAGGGCTTGGGGTCAAAATAAGGGGGTTGTAATTGTATGGGGAATATAAAAATAAAGTTTAAATAAAAAAATAAAAAAATATATAAAAAATTGACTTTGCTAGATAATTAACTGAGAGAAAATCAAAAAAGTAAATTTTGGTTCAGAATTCATCTATGTCAATTAAACCAGTCTAAATAATGTAATAAGGGAAGTAGAAGGAAAAATTCCTTGTTTTTTGGTAGAGATCAGTAATCCCAGTTGCCTTACCTTGCCTTTCATCACAGCACAATCTTCCTGCCTGTTGTTTTCATGACTTGGTTCTCCACGAAGCCATTTGGTAAATGTCACAGGAGTCCCATCACTCCATTCAAAGTACATCTGAATCTTGATGTCATTTAAACCAATCCATAGCTCATCATTTGGCTCTGAATGGGAAGAAAAACACAGAGGAATTTACATAGTCTTCTTTCCAAAGGAGAGTCTTTGGCTTTATCAACATCAGCTCCTCTCCCTTAATACTATAGCTGTCAAAAAGTCTATCCTCTTGATAGACTGTAGACTGAGAGGTCAACTACATTTCATACCGTCAGTTTTAATTTGTGTAGTGTATTCTTCACATTGCAAAAGTAATTGTATTTATTTAACTTGCCAGCATGAAACTCAGGTGGGTCTATCATTACTATCAATTGTGTGAACTTTCTTCTTGTTATAAATAACACACCACACCAATGGCATGCAATTTTAAAATATGGTAGTTTATCTACATGTAAGTCTGTTTGACTACTAATAAATCTTATGAATGTTTCACAATAATATTACTTTTTTACTGTGTTGTTATCAAGAACATTCTAGTTGTTTCTTTTAAAATTCAATCACTAAAATAAGAGTGAAAATGATCTATATAGTGACAAGATACATGAGCTGAGGACTTTAGGCTGTCTCCTAACATTTGGCAACTACTTATTAACCCATAAATATTGATACGATTCTATAATCAGTTTTGCCATGAAACACCAGAGAAGCACAAATGATCAAAGTTAAAACAAAAACAACCAGCTCCATTGCATCTAATCTAAATTTGGGTTTCCTCAACAGAGAAACAAATCAGGTATAGCTACAAAATGTGCTAAATTTCTCTTGAAATTCTATGAAGAATTTTAATTTTTATCAGCAGATTTACTTCTAAAATTCTAAATATACTAATTAAAATGGGACAAAATTAAAGACAAAATATCATAGTTTAAAACATACATTTCCAAATTGTAAAAAAATGAAACTTATTTTGCACTAATGGGAATTCCATCATGAATTATTGACATTCATGAAATGGTAAAAATAAAAACACCTGCCAGAGGATTGTAAAGATGATGTTGTAGAAAATGAGAAATATGCCACACTACATAGGAATTACCCTAAATGACTTAGCCTTCTTCCTCCTAAAAGTTGTCACTCAGTTTTGCTTTTGGAGAAGTCCCTGACTGGACCAGTGCCAGACCCAGCAGATGTTTCCAGAGTCACGAAGCAGGAATGACATTGTCAGGATGATCCCTTTTTCTTTCACTTAATTTGGCAGATCATAATCTTTTGAGCAGGAAACATAGTCTTTAAAATGACCCCTCAAGGACTTAAGTTCAAGATGAATGAAAACATAAAACCCCAAGTCCTACAATTACAACAAAGTATTAAGTTTCCTATAAACATTTTTCTCACTAAACAGCTCTCCCCTTATAACTTTTGTAATCCTAAACCCAAACTTGACCCTACAAAAATATATAATACATGAGAATAAAGTTGTCACATCGATTGCTATAAATCAGTTAGGGAAGCTGTCTCAGTTGATGTAGTAATAATGTACATGTACAGCTCCCAATTTATCCACAGTGTGCCCATGATTAATATAAAAGATACCTCAATCAAATAAAAAAGATATTCCAGACTTTTAATTTTAAAACGATGATTAAAATTTTATAAGATTTTTTACTTTTACCAGCACTAATTTTATTGTTTTCAATCAATTCCTCTCAATAATTAAAAGGGACCGATTCTCTAGGAAAAATTCACTAATTCTCAAGTTAATTTAAATTAATTTAAATATCATCTAATTTCCCAAAGTAATTATACTAATAAATACATAAGGTTTTCCTATCGCTATATCATGTTATATAAAGCAGAACAAAATTTGCAAATTTGGCCAATTTTTAAATAATCTGTTTCCTACTGATTCATTGGCAAACCTTCTTACCTTCTATTATTACCAAGACATACAGCATGATATAATTCAGATATATCATTTTGATTCTATTTTTATTGTCTAGTCTGAGTTCTGCAAGATAGGTAAATATAGAACAGTCAGGAAATCATTCATAGATGCAGTAGGCTGTTACATGACCTACCACATTCATGGAGGTGAATAGAGGAGAAACAATTTCATTTGGCACAGATGCCAAGAATACAAATGTTTTGGGGTTTTCTCAGTCTTTCTTTGTGATGAGTATATTTTTTCTTATTCTGTTTGCTCACTGCTTTCTCCTCTTCCCTCTGCCACCCCCCAGCCCCCAACAATTTTTGGGCAGCGTGTGTCAGGAAGCAGTCCCCACCATCACCACCATCCATTTCCTCTTGTTTTGCTTGCTGGAAATGAACAGCTGCAGCTATTCAGCAGCCTCATCAGTGGAAGCAGAAAATGATAATCATTTAATCAGCAAGTGCTGCTGGGTGCCCATTATCATCAGGTCCCTCCTCTCCTCTCAGGCTCAGCATTTCCAACTCATTTTCCCACTTTGTTCCTGATAGGGCCAATTTTTGAAAACTTCACTTGAGTTTAGGTAGTAGATTTTCCACAGATTTCTTAGATTATACACCTAAAATTAACACTTAATTTTCCTTAAAAGTTTTAGGCCTATCTTTAACCACCTCAAAAAAATTTTCTATTTCTCTTGCTGCTCAACCTCCTAGCAGCCTTTGTAGGTTAAAAATAAAATCCCAGGATGTGATGGTTCACTAGAGAACTTTCTTGTGAGAGAAAATATCAGCCTTAAAAGAGAAAATACATACACACACACACGCACACGCATATGAGTAATTCCCCAAAAAATGAAATCTTAAGTTTAAGATATATTATCATCAAAAAACAGTATTTTAAGAACTATGCCTACATTGATTACATATTAAAAGTGATGAAAATTCTTTAAATTCATATCCAATGCTTAAAGCTTAGGCATGATTGATACTTATGATTAAGTGTATGTAATTCAAGTATTTAATTTTTTAATTCAAATTTCTTAGCTTAACATAAATGATTACATTTTCTAGAAATGGCTAGTGAGTGGGAAAGAGCAGAATCAATCATATTTTTGATGTAAGAGTTCTTACCATAGCCCAGCTGGGAGAAAATGAAGTCAAATTCCTCGATGCTGTGTATACTGGCTAGATCGCCACCTTCCTTCCTACATGCCATCAAAGCATCTCTTTGGATTTTCTTCTCCTCTTTGTGAATTTTGTAACAATGACCTGCATAGGACAACCACTGACTTGGACAACTAGTGGGCACATCACTTTCTGGAAGAAAAAGTTTGGAAAACATTTAAATGGGAAGATTTTTTGATTGTAACCCTATTTTTTCTCATTCTGTCTACAAAACTGTTCACAGCTATAGACCAATAAAGATAACTCTAATTTTCATTCTTTGCCATACATATCCACTAAAGAGAGACTAGGTTGTACTTGCTTTTAGCCTAAGAAGTATATGGATTCCTCTTTCATTTCAAAATAAGGCTAAATAGGAATTTAAAATAAAAAAAAAAACTGTAGCTTCAAACAATGCTAGGATAACATAAATTGCCTCATTTTCTCTGCATGGTATTATTACCAAGCCTGTACTCAGCATGCTATGCTAATTCTGGAGGTGCAAAAGATTGAAATATAATACAGTCCCTGGATGATTTCAATTTACCTCTGTTTTATGGTCACTAAGGAGTCAGGCATTCCTCAGAAAAAGAGCAAAAAGGTGTGTTATGTGAAATATAATGGATTGGGACATGGGAAGACCGAAGAGTCCCTGATGCCAGAACA
The DNA here is from genome assembly GCF_014898055.3 of Talpa occidentalis. Classification (NCBI taxonomy): domain Eukaryota; kingdom Metazoa; phylum Chordata; class Mammalia; order Eulipotyphla; family Talpidae; genus Talpa; species Talpa occidentalis. Next base: position 64,902,686 of record NW_023601433.1, on the reverse strand, counting down.
GCAATAGGGGGACACCAGTACCTCTGGACCCATCACTACCATTGTTTTGCTCCCAAAAAGAAGACATGTGATATTGCGGGATTTTGATTAAGAAAATTTTCTTGCAAAACCTGAATTTGCAGTAAGTTGTGTGTTCTTGGGCAGGAACATAAACCAAAATATCTATCTATCTATTTACACACACTTTTAATAATACTAATAATATTAAACTATCCATCCTTATTGTATTCTAAACTAGAAAACTTTTGTGATGATACTTGTAAATTGCAAGCCCCCCCCCACACACACACAATCATTATTTAATTAAATCAGTAATAGTGGTCAACATTCTAATTACTGCTACTAATAGTTATGGTGAAACTTTATAATCTTGATTGTATATTACAAAAATGGATTGTAATAATGATGACTGGAGAAAGTGAAGGTAAAAATGTTCAAAGGCAAAGACTCACTTTACTCCTCCCTGTATGCCTGAGAATTGGCAGAGGGTCTGGTACATGCAGGGGCAATGAATTTTAGTGGAGAAAAAGAAGTGAAGCTGTACTTGCTAAATAGCTGCTGTTGTGACCATTTTATGAATATTATTTCAAAAAACAAGTTAACGACATATTTTACTTAAAGAGGGAAAATATTACCAAATGAACATCAATTAACATAGTTATGTTTGATATTAAATTTCTCAAGTGTGCTGCCTTAGTTCAATATAAAAACATTCAATTTTTTAAATTCACTCAATAAATTCCTGAAAACCATTTTCCCTCAAAGGAGGGGATGATATGCAACATCTTTGTTTAAACCTAGAACTCTGGACACAGAAGCTGGACACAGTAGTCATTCATTCAAGTAAATGAGCAATCGTGATGACCAAACACTATTACTGTAGTAGGAAAATGCATATTTAAAAAAAATTCTATTCCCTCAGTGCAAGTTAGATTCTATACATTCTAGTGGTTACCAAAAAACTTTTTCTAAATGTTAGTGTAACTCTGGAGCCCTCTAGTGGGATATTTTAATTTTGTTGCCTGGAAGCTGAACACAATGTCAGTGAATGCAGAGAAGTTCAAATACTGAACACGTGAATTCTCATTTTTAATTTAAGAAACATAAAAACAACCAATGAAGTGGTCTTCCCTTAGAGATTTGTTCCTCTTAAGCTGTATAGAATTATAATGGAAGCCATAAATGTGAGCCACAGACATAATTTTAAATTTGCTGGTAGCCATGTTAAATAAAAGATAAAAGGAGCAGGTAGATTTAATTTCAACAATGTATTTACTGGACCCAATATATCGCAAGTATTTTCATTTCAACATGTATGCAATAAAAAAATAAGTCATGAGATATTTTACTATTTTGTCATGCTAAGTCTTGGAAGGCCAGCACGTATTTTACACTTACAGTACATCTCAGTGGGAACCAGCCACATTTCATATGCTTATCTGGTTATGTGATTACAGAACTGGACAATGCAACTCTAGAGATCCAGGAGTTATGGACAATCAGGGCTGTACGCACCAGTGGCATGCTGGTGGCTGACATGGTGTTCAGCTTCCAGCAGCAAAATTAAAATATTCCACCAGAGGGCTCCAGGGTGGGGAGGTCACCAATCATGTATGCTACATAATTTCATCTCTGAGCTGCCTTTTCCAAGTTCTGAGTTTACTTGATTTTATAGATAAAGTAGAATGATTAATCCAGGAAGTATAAAGTTATTCACAAACCAATGTCAAGTGGTTAGCAAGTGAAACAAGTTGAGACACAGCAGAAAATAAAAATAATTTACTGACTGCTTGACAAATGGAACAAAATTTCATGGGAAGAAGAGGTTTTAATATTTCCATTTTACATAGGAGGGATCTAAACCTGAGGAGTTAAGGAACAAGGCCTGAATTCTGTCTCCTCTTCAAGGAAACTATAAAATGGCCATTTTCCTCTCAAAGTGGCAATTCCATGCCTCTAAAGGAGAATTACACGAGCCATTCCAGGAAGAAACAATTATACTGTTTCTCCGATGGGAGGATTAGAAGAGATGGAACACAAAAATGATTTATTTTCTTGCACAGGTATAACGGTCACCCTATAAACTTAATCAAATCCAGTTACTGGTCCATCATCCATATGGAGATCTTGGCCATATCTATAGCTATTAAATTGTAAATACACCTACTCTTTGATCCAGCAACTCAATTTTTAGAACTGGTTACATGCATGAAATGATACATGTATAAAGTTTTCACTGTAGCATTATTTGTAATAATAAAAATTGAAAGTAAACAAAGGTCCACTTAAAGAACTGATCAAAAATATATATATGGTCTCTGTAATGGTTATTTTGCAGCCATAAAATAAATTCAGAAGGTCTTCATATACTGTATGAAATGATAGCCAATGTAGTTATTAAGTGAAAATAGTAATAAATATATATTTATAGCATATTGTTATTTGTATAAACAGCAAAAAACAATAATAAACAATTTTGGTTTCACATTCACAGCATAACTAGTTAAGAATACACACACAGAGAAACAGTTATTTACCAGGTACGGCAACTGAAATGTTAGAAGTAAGAGGTGGAAGAAAAATATCATTTTGTACCTTTGCATTTTCTAGTCATATCAAGCATATTTTAAAATAAATCCAATTGCTTTTAAATCAAGGAGAAAGATGTCAAGAATGACACACTGTCAGATTTCCCCAACAGAATATAAATATATACACATGCCTACATAAACCCCTTTAAAGTATTGTATCCCTCCCAACACAGCTGACTGATAGTTTAAAAAAATTGTTAATTTAAAGAATGGATGTATTTTTGCCTTAGTGGTTTAATCCTTCTACAAAGTTGAAATAGAAAACACAAGTGGTGGAGAACTTGAGTGCCTTGATGTTGGGTGTGGTGTGGTAACAGACCTCTGAAGAGATGTCATCCTGAACCTCTTAATCATATACAGTGTTGTAAACTAATGTTACCTCAATAAAAAAATATAATTAAAGCTTTTTCCTAGAGTCTAGGCTTTATATAAAGTTTATCAGTCTGTTTGGGTGTTTATATCCATTTATCTGAAGACTCAATGTCAGATGCTGAACTTAATAGCACTGGAGCCCAGATAGGTCCTTAAATAGTGGGAATATAATAAAAACATCTCTTTCTGACATGTATTTCCTAGCTGAATTCCAGTTTTGTCACTTGTGCTAGTTCTATAGCCTCTCATGCACAATATGTGAATAATAATGACAGCCCCTTAGAAAAACTGTGAAGATCAATTCCCATTTGTGTTCTGCCTAAGGCTTTGCATATAACCTGACACCAAAGCACAGCACATTCAGGAAATGTTAAAAGCAATGATAGCAGCAAACCAAAAGAAATTTTGTAGGAATATCAAGTTTATGCAGAATTCTCAGCAAAACCTATGGAGTCTTTTCCTAGTTATGACTAGGTTGTAATTTTATCCCTAAATTCCATATTTTACACATTTCAGGTTAAATAGATCACTTACCTGAGGGAAAAATGAAAGAATTCAAAGTTGTGTTGCCCTTTTTACAAATATAGCCAAGTTTCTGAACACATTCCAGATTTTCCCATTTAGCGCTTTTCCCGGGATTTAGTGACACACAGCTTTTTCCAGGTTCCACTGATGGACTTCCTTTAGGAAAAAGGAAAAATTAAGGTGGGGCTATTGTAGATATTGCAGGTAGACAGACACAGAGCCTCACTTTTTTTTTTAAAGATTTATTTATTCATGCATACGAAAACCGGGGTGCAGGCCGGATGTGCGGGAGGGTAAGAGGATTCACCAGAGACAGAGCGGGGAACAGAACAGGCAGGCTGACTGAAATACACTGCTGAGGGGAGCAGTGGACGAAACAGGAGAGGTCTGCCATGTGTTGTGAGTATCTCACAGGCCGGCAGGGATTGAACCTCCGCTGCAGAGGCTGCAGACAGCTTCACAGCGCTGCACTTGACAGCCTGCGCTATCAGGGGAGGCCCAGAGCCTCACATTTTCACCCTTGGGATTTAATGGATCCCCATTCTGTCTTTTGCTACACAATCACAAATAAACACTTACTGCAGAACAAAGACATGATGGGGGTCTCTTTGTTCTTTTGTTGTTGGATCATTCCAATGCCTAAAATCCTAAAATGTTGACTATACAAGTATACTTTGAAATAACATTTTTTTACATTACCAATGAGTAAATTAAGACTTTAAACCTGAGCAATCTTCATACTGAGTTATGCTATGTATAATGGAGCAAAAGAATACATGATATTCCAAACTTTGCAAATACCTCCCAAAAAAAATCAGTCAAGCTAACTGTGAGGATCAGGTGAGAGAAGTTCTGCACCTGGGAAGACATTCTCCAATTAGAGAGAGGAGACAGGAAAGAAAAATAATGGAAAGGGGAAGAGACTTGCTAGAAACTGAAATGTGCCTTATAAATGCTGATCAAGTGTGCCTGGAACAAACACTATTTCTCAAAATTTTCAACTCAACCTACTTAAGAATTTCCTTTTTTTTTTTTTTCTATATAAGAACTGGGGTATATGCCAGAGGCATGGAGAGGGAGGAGTGAGGATTCACCAGAGACAGAGTAGGGAGCAGAACAGTCAGATCTACTGAAACACACTGCTGAGGGGAGCAACAGGTGAGACAGGAGAGGTCTGTTGTAAGTTGTGGGTTAGCTCCCAGGCCAGGGAGCAAATTCAGGGAACTCAGTCTGTCGTGGTGATGGCACTGAGACTTAACCCATAGGCCACCAGGGAGGCCTTAAGAATTTTTTATTAGCGATATCCTGCAGGGGCGGAGGAGGGAGAGGGATCAGAGGGAGGGTGGGAGGAGCACAGGGGACTGAGGTGATGGCACAGTGGTTCATTGGTGAAGGAAACTATGGGGACTACACCTGAGGGGTTGGGGGGAAGCAAATCTTGTTTAAAAATGAACAATGATGTAAAAAATAATTAAAATAATTTAAAAAATATAAAACTAATGGTAAGCAATATCTTAAAAAAAAAAATCCTCACCCATAAAGTCAAGGGTATCTTGTATTTCCTTGAAGCAATGTTTACTCACCATGTTTCAGACAAAAAGAGAGCTGATTAGTATTGGAAGACTCTAGCTATAGCTTGTAACAATCATGTACTGAAGGAATACTTTGCGAGTAAGACCTAACCAATTTAAAACCCAAAACAGCTCTAAAATTTTTCTCATGTTTCAGTATCTACTCTGAATATCATTTTACCAATGTTCTTTTTTAGAAGTGTAAGTCAGTAATATAGAAAACAGAGGATCTAATTTTCTAAGCCAAATACCAAAAATATTCAATGGTTTTAAGAAAGAAGTCTGGCTAGATAAAAATAACCCACATCCCAATTTTTCATAGCAGAACTAGTAAATGAAGATGTGGCCCATGTAAATGAAGATGTGGTGGCCCATGTTCCAGTTCTCTCCTTTCCTACATCCACAAAACATCACAAACAGTGAATGTACTCTCTCCCTGAAACCAAGATTGGCTCTGCAGTGGGGTTAGGGAGGGGGTGAAATCTGATTTGTATGCAGTGCCTCAGGCAGTTCCCAGTTTTTGGTATTGGTGAATAAAACCAAATTATTTTGTTGTCATTGGCCTTCTTTTCTCTGGATAATTGCTATATATGTAAAACATATTATTATTTATGTATTCTTTTACATTCTGTTACCTGTATATTATGACAATGTAGAAATAATTAGTTCAGAATATTTTCCATCCTCCAAAAACTATTAATAAAAACTTGCCAAATCTTGATCAATGTCCAAATGGGATTTTCTACAAACTACCTATTTTCAACCACAGTGCTGATGAATTATTTTGCTAGTATGGAACATTCACCTGTTACTAATATAGATTTTTAATCCAACTCTATTAGATAGTGGTGTTAAAGTAGACCTTAAGATCATTATAAGATTTTAAATACCGGGCCTCCCTGGTGACACAGCAGTTGATCGCAGCCTCTGTAGCGCCACAGGTTCGATCCGCCGGTTCATCCCCCGCCACTGGTGAGGGTCCACATGGCATGCAGACCTCTTTTGCCGCACCTGATGCTTCCCTCAGCGGTGTATTTAGTCAGTCTGCCTATTCTGCTCCCCACTCTGGTTCTGGTGAATTCTCTCACCCTCCCATGCTTCTGACTGTGCCCAGTGCTTGCATAAATAAATAAATCTTTAAAAAAAAAAAGATTTTAAATATCTGTAAAACCATTATAATAGTGACAGATAATCTCATGGCTGAAGATAATGAAAAATATCCCAGCCCCAGAGAGCTTAAACTCACTTAAATTTATAGTGTATGTGTGTGTAGATATAAATAAATATGCACACAATCTTTGAAGATTGTATGTAACATGCTATACTATATATAACCAATTATACATTTTATATGCAAGCACTTTTACTGGAATATTTTATAATTCAAAAACATGACAAAAGATTTGAAGGTCAGTCACATAAAAAGTGCAAAGCACTTTGTCAAACTTTAAAAATGTATGTCGGATAATCCTTTCAAAGATGATGGCAGGCTGAGGCAAAATTGAGGACAGAGTAACAATGCTGGAACCCCAAAATTCATGGGTAAGAACAGCTACAAAATTCAATTTTGAATATCATATGTACCAAATCACATATACTCAGAGAATATATACATTAATAGAGATCTGTATTGATTTGTGTGATAATCTGCCAAATGATTCTTTATCCCCAGAAACTGATGTAACTTCATGGTTTTAGCATACTCAACTCTAGCTGGCAGATTGCAAAGCAAGAAAAGAAATGGCATACTCAACTCTACCTGGCAGATTGCAAAGCAAGACAAGAAATGACAGTGTTTGATGAATTTCCCCAATTCCCTTTGATATTTACATGTGAAATGATGAGATCTCCATGGTATCCAGATAAATTAAATTTGGACTAATACAAACACAGACAAACTTAACCCTACCTGGTAACCAGTTCAAATATCGGAATGGACTGCCACTACTCCACTGCCATCCAGTGTTGAAACTCAGACTGTTAAGTCCAATCCAGAGTCCAGAAGTCAAGGAATTGGTTAATCCTATTTAACAAAAGCAAAAACAAAAATAAAACTTATATTCAGAAAAGAATAGGAAATCAAATTCAGGATTAAGTGCTTTGAATCAAAATATAGTTGAGAATGTAATAAAAACCATGCCTGACATTTCTCCTTTGATTCTCTTAACACCCTAAGGTACCTCCACTAGCAGATAAAGAAAATGAGGGTGATACTGATAAGCTAGTATGTGTATTGCTTAAGTACAAACCCAACTCTGACTAGGTGTCAGATCACTCATGTGGACTCCTAATTTGAATAAGACTGTGTTTAACAATCTTCAAATAATACATTTTCATTTCATCTTAGATTCAAAATAAAATTGATTTTACATAAGTCAAAGTTTTCTATCATGAAAATTTTGCTATTTCAATCACCCATCAGTTATTAGTCAATCTCATATTTCAGAACTTATTCTAAGAATTTCATTTTGTGATTGTTTAAATCAATTTCTCTTCTTAAAATGATTATATTCTAAATACTAAACATTTATGCTAATATGAACCACACTTTATTTAGAGGGTTAATTAATCACAATTGCAATGATTCAAAACTCTGTGTTAGGTTTCACATGGAATTACAAAACAAAACAGAATCAATTTGGACCTCAGCCTTCCCATGTCAAATACTCTTATTATTACTTGTACCCTTTTCAAAACCACAGATTCTCTGTTCATTCTACATTCTTTTTAGTTGATTAAAAATAGTTAATTAAAAAGAAAACTAATTTTTGACTTTAGTAAAATACAAGACTTAATTGTCTAGATATGCTGGTAAACTTTCAAAGACCAATTAATTTACAATTACTGTTTTCTGTAAGATTTACTCCCCGGTCAAATATTCTCAAAGGTGACAATGATAACTACTGTACGTGTTCACTGGGTCCTCAGAAACTGTAAACTAGGAATTATTATCTCCATTGTATAGGCTGGGAAACTGAAACGTAAAAAAAATTTAATGACAAGTGCAGTTAATAAATGAAATTGGAACCCAGGTTCTTACTACCAATGCCAAAACTCTATAGTTCTGATGAAACTAAATGAGTTATCGCATTTTTTCTCAATTTTTCTTTAGTTTATATATTCATGTTACAATTTCAAATTAGTGACTGGATGCCAAGACATCATAGCTCACAATGATTGCACCTTAGTTCCATAAAAGTGAGGATCACTTTCTTAGAGATCATGTGATCTGAATGGTGTACTCAAGTTATTCAGCATTTTGCAAGGAAGTATGTGCAAATGGAGAACTCACTTCCACAATGTTGATTACGCTGATATTGATTAGGTAGCTGATGCTTAATAAACTGAACTGAATTCAATGCTGGAGTAAACTGAACTGAATTCAATGCTGGAGTCTTTTCTGAGGAGTAAACCTATTGTGTGATTTCTTAAAAAGAAGTAATGACATAAAAATAGAATGAAATTAAATTCTGGCATGTAAAAATTAATTGATACAGAGTCACCTCTTCTTAAATCTAGCATTCTGAAAAAGTAGATGAGTTAGCTTAGCTCTTACCCTTTGGTACTTTATATACTTCAAGAGGTATTTTGTCCAATTCTTTCATTTTATAGATGAGGAAAGTTAAGAAATTATTGGAAAGGAAAGCAAAAGACCAGGATTGGATTCCAAGGATTCAAATTAATTTTTCTAGGAATTTAATCCTGTTTAAATTAGATTTGCTTGTGAGTTACTGTTAGGTTCCTTTTTTAGGTAAGTTTGAATTTTAGAGCACCTTTAAGGAAAAAACAATGAACTAGACAGATCTTTCTAATTCCTCCAATGCCATACTGTAGCCTTGTAGTACAAAGTCTGGGCATATGATACCTCCACTCCTTTTCTTCTTTTGTCAAGACTGCCTTGGCCATTGGCATCTTTTGTGGTTCCATATAAATTTCAGTAATGTGTACTCTATTTCTTCGAATAATTCCTTTGAAACTTTGGGAAAACAGAATCCATATATTTCCTGGGTAAGATGGACAGTCACTCTTTAAGGAAACTTATCCTTTGACATTCTTCAACCACTCTAGGTACTCTAGGCTTCTTCTTTTTTTTAAAAAAAAAAAAGATTTATTTATTTATGCATACAAGAGCTGGGGTACAGGCCAGAGGTGTGGGGGATGAGAGGATTCACCTGAGACAGAGTAGGAAGCAGAACAGGCAGACTGAAATACACTGCCGAGGGGAGCAGTGGGCGAGACAGGAGAGGTCTGCTGCGCCATGTGGGTAGTTCCCTGGCCAGGGATCGTACTTGTGCTGCAGTAGCTACAGATAGCTTTATAGTGAGGTGCTTAACCCCTTGCACTGCCAGGGAGGCCCCTAGGCTTCTTTTGAAAAATTAAATTGACATTTCTTAAAATAGGGCCCAACAAATGGAATATGCTCAATAAATGTAAACTATTATCATTGTTATTATTATTAATCCATGTTAAATTAGCGTTGACAAAAAATATGATTTAGATTAAAATTGAAACATTTTGTTAAATTGTGCTTAATCTAACACTTGCAGCAGATGAACATATCCACACATGTTCTCGTAGATGAACAAATCCACAAATGTTTTTTTCCGTAATGTTCCTTTGTAAATTTACAAAGAAACAGACCAAAACTTCTTAGTATTGCTGTACAAAGTATCAATTCCACATTCTATTTTAATGTCTCCATATGTATTAAATGAAATGGTTATGTACCTATTTTTGAATTTAGCTACAATAGGAGATGTATTAATGTCCAATATAACACTGGTATTTTTTTCTACATTGTTGTCCAATTTGTTTTCAAGGCAGACACTGGCAAAAAAAAAGAGAAAAGATCAGGAAAACAGGCCAAATTTCACTTCCTATATCTAATTTCAGTTCTGTAAATCCTAATCCTGAACATACATAGTTATAATTCAGGAATTGAGGATTAAATATTGTGTCCCACCATTTTTGAGGGTAGAAACAGAAGTGAAGATGATGAAATGGTTGTGGGCAATGTAAGAATGGGCTACTGGGCTGCAGAGAATGTAAAATCTCACTATCAGATCTCAGTAAATTTGCTGGAACAAGGAGCTGTTGATATCTAAGTGGAGGGTTCTGTTTAATGCTTTAGGGCTCACCAGATCCTTCCTCTTTTTGTGAGTGAGACCTGGACAGAGCGAAATGAAAAGACACTGCTGTTTCCAATTCAGTTATTTTCTGGACATGAGGCATTAGGCAAGTTTCCAGCTTCTCCCTCCTAGTCTGTTATCTCATCTATCTGTAAAGTGGGAAAAATAATATTGATTTAGGAGTTTGGAAAAAGCCCAGTGTCTGGCATAGCAGTTATTCAATAAATGACAGCTAATTTCATCTCAGGTCATAAAACAGGCTTACATATATTTTTTTAAATTATATTCACTCCTCAAATCTTCCAAAAGAAACCTTATTTTAAAAGTGTAACTATTTTAGGTTTTCTTTTTCATGTTAGTGGCATATTTCCCAAAATGGAGTAAATCCCAGTCTCCCACTCACATTATTATTTTCTACATTCTTCCCATATATATGTAATAATTATCTTCCTGCAAAAAAATTCTGATTTATTTTTCAAATCCCGTCAGATCTTTTTCTCCTACTGCATGATATTTTTGACTTAAAGGAAAGCAGGAAATACTACAAATTTCATTATAGAAGCCACTCTTATCCAGATTTCAGTTAGAATTTGCTGACTGCAATTCGAGGGGCTTGGCTAAGAGTCAAATAAGTATCCGAGGTGAACTCAGCCTTTGAATCTCTAGGGGCCTGTTTGCTCTCCTGAGGGACACAATAGCAGGGGCTGATTAGGAAAGCATTTCCTGCAGCCAGGAGTCTGACAGGCGCACAGGGCCGGAAATGAGCCTGGTGCTGGCAGAGCTTCTATGCTGCTCATCTCTATGTAAGTGGTGCAGAGAATGACAGAAACTGGTGCCCTGTCCCTGTACTTCCAGAAAGCCAGAAAAACAAGCAAAAATCAGAAGATCCTCTACAACATAATCCAAAAACAGATTTTTTTTTAAAAAGCAATGGAAATAATTGCTAACCTGCCAGAGTTATCTCTCACCCATGCAAGTGAACACAAATATACCAGGATTGCCCCAAATCACATTTTTTATTCCTTAATCATCTACATGAATTTTAATTTTGTCTCCTTCCAGGCTTTCTTCTCTTTATTTTTCTGCATGACTGTAAATATTAACCACTCTGATATTTTGTCCAAATATTAGAAAGGCTCCCAGACACCACACAAAGCAGAAAAATTGAGCAGATTGAAGTAAAATGCTGAACCCACCCCTGAGTTTATTAATGCACACAGTGAGGGCATATGGCATGACTTTTGTTAATCTTCTTAATAACAACTGAAAGAAAATGGTGAGTTGCTGCTTAAACTACATGGAGAACATTAATATGTGTTAAACTTTATGATGAACTGATTCAAAGTATTTCTTTTTTTATTTTTAAGGTTTTTTGTTTGTTTGTTTGTTTTTTATACAAGAGCCAGGGCACAGGCCAGATGTGCGGGAGGGTGAGAGGATCCACCAGAGACAGAGCAGGGAACAGAACAGGCAGACTGATGAAATACACTGCTGAGGGGAGCAGCGGGCGAGACAGGAGAGGTCTGTTTGCCATGTGGGTTGCTCCAAGGCCAGAGGGGATCGAACCGCCACTGCAGAGGCTGTGGACAGCTTCACAATGCGGTGCTCAACCACCTGCGCCACCAGGGAGGCCCTGATTCAAAGTATTTCATTGCAGTGGTCAGTTCATGGTTAGCTCTAAAAAGGTACTTGGAGTAGAAATATGCTTCTTACTCAGTTACATTGTGGGCATTTCACCAGGTTGTGCTAAATGAATGCATGCACCTTTTTGTCCACCAAAATTAGACTGTAATAAACATCTTCAAATTCAATTTTAATAGTACTAATATCAATAGTAACTAATAGGAAAAATGTGATCCAGAACAAATATTTAGAAACACAAATATGTTGCAGGAAGGGTATTATTAAAACCGTAAAGTCAGTGCAGTCTGGGAGATAGAGAGACAAGAGACAAAAAGGACTGAGTTTCATAGCACTTGTCCCTGGTCATGATAGCAATTTTTTACTTATCACCTTGAACTTTGTTATGCTAATGGAAGATTGTTGGCTTCACCCTAGACCTGGAACATTTTACCAGCATGATAACCAGCCTTGTGTTCATGAACAACGTCATCCATTGATTGTGGCATCTTCCATTTTGAGCCCAGATTATCCTCAGAATCCTTCTCAACACAATTTCTAGAGATTGTCTCAAGTGATAGGACAAATTTGGTTCATCAAATGAAACCTATTTGCCATCCTGGGGGGGTGCATTTTTCACATATGAATTTGTCATGTCCTCTGCACCATCTATTATCTGTTGTAATGTCTGCATCACTTGTGCTGTTCACTTTTAAGTTAAACTGTATGGAAATTAAATAACCATGATATTACTTACAACTTTGCTTTCTTTTCATGACATTACCTGTCAGGTATGTTTGCTCATGTATCTCTGTGATGCTCAAGAGGTCGGCGTTCTGTTGCTGGCAGCTCTTCCTCGCCTGGTGCCAAGTTAAAGCAGATTTGGAGTTTATCTGGTAGGAAATGCTTGTCAATGGGTCTTTATTCCATAAGCTTTCACTGCCCTCAACTGTAAATGAAGTCAAATGAAATGGGCTACATCATGAATAGAAAAGACTTTCAGTGAACAATATTTTTAAGAGTTCTAGCAGCATTGTTGCCTGAAGCATTATATTCTTTTCCTTCCTTTTATTTTTAAAATGCCTGTGAGATTTTCTTCACTCTTGAAATGAAGGGGAAGTTATCAAAAGATTAACAGCATCCAATGTATTTCATGTGCCTAGGAAGTAAAGAGAGGCATCATCTCCCTATATTTGAGATCAGATGGATTGAGAAGTGTGGTAAGTACAAAGACTAAATAAGATTAGAGATACCAGCTCAGCTCCCTTAACCTAAAGACAAAAAAGTGAGAAAAAATATATATAGGTTATCCCAGGAAGTAGATCCTTTACCTGCACATTCTAGTTTTAGACCAAAGACAACAGGCATCAGAAAGAAAGGTCATAGACTCTGCAGGCAGGTTATTCTGGACCTGCATTCAAGCACTGTCACCCACCAATCAAACTGTTATCCAGCAGTCTCATTTTCTCATATCTAGAATAAAGTAAACATAGGTAGCTTTTGGCAATTAGCTTTTTTTCATCAGAGTTAGAAATCATTATTTTGGTTCCTCTTTTTTTTTTAAAGATTTATTTATTTATGCATACAAGAGCTGGGGTATAAGCCAGAGATGCAGGGGGTGAGAGGATTCACCAGAGACAGAGTGGGGAACAGAACAGGCAGACTGACGGAAATACACTGCTGAGGGGAGTGGTGGGAGAGACAGGAGAGGTCTCCTGCGCCATGTGGGTTGGTCCCTGGCAGGCCTGGGATTGAATTCGTGCTGCAGAGGCTGTGGATTGCTTCATAGAGCGGTGCTTAACCTCTTGAACCACCAGGGAGGCCTGGTTCCTCTTTTCCTTTGTTATTTTATAATTGCCCCTGTACTCTATAAACTTGGGTATACCCTATGAAAAACCAATAATCTTAAGGAATATATAGTACTTTATAGCCTGTTAAATATGTTTGGGAAATTAGTAGAAAAATGAAGTACTTTTGCCTGTTCAATGCTATGAAATTTTCTCTTTTGTCTTTTGAATATAAAATTATTTTTATAAGTTACATGAAGTAATAATCCTTGCATTTATTTTTAAGGAACAGAGAAAGAATCATGTAACTTGTCAAATTTTCTGAGAAGAATTTTGGCAGTTTTCCAAACCATATAACCCAAATTGTCATGATTCTTTGTATCTGATGAGGAATCAAATGTTTCATATGTATATCACACACTGTAATATAAAACTTCAGTCCCATGGGCACACCCAACGGGGCGGGGGGCAGGGGGAAATATATCCAAATCTCTTCTAGGAAGAGCATAGAAATCTGTGTGGTTTTAACTATAAAGTCATTATATATTTATATAAAATATATTTGAGTTAATAATACTGAATTTTGATAATCACAATGAGATCTTACTAATTTAGTGATCAATTAAATGAGACAATTTGAGAGGGATAGGTTTTAAAAAATATATTTAGAAATATAGAGTTTTGATTACAATATGGCAGAAAGTATGATACATTTTTTTAAAGGAGGGGTTATTTTCTTATCTAGAAATGGAGGAAAGGGATATATACAAATAAAGAGAAGATACAAACTGAATCTTAAGGAAAGTGGGTTTTGCATTTTAAATCAAGGAATTTAAACCTATTTCTCAATGAATGTATATAGGTTTGCTGACTATTTGTCTCCCCCAAATTGTTCAAATTCCCACAGTAAACCAGCAAAACTGATGTGGAAAGTTAAAGTTGCAAGCTATGGAGCATTGAAAGAGGTCTTTTCCTTTTCCTGTTCTCAAGATACTTGAAAATAATTGTCTAAACAAAAGGAAAACATTACAACAAAGAATGTAAAGGACAATGAGGAGAATATATTGTGTCATTAGGTCCATAACTGGCATTTCATCTTCCTGTATTGAATCTGCTAGTTTAAAGTTAATGTAAAATAAAATGTCCTCTTGAAAGGAATACAAAGAAAGGGAAATGAAATAGATTGGGAGACTGAAAAGTCCTTTAAGAAAAGTATGAAATGTATAAAATGTACTTTAAATTTTGAACATATACTGAAACAAAACAATGTTTTTATAGCTGTTTTACTTTCACATTTAATAGTCAAAAATCTATAAATTGGTTTTGAAGACATAAATTAAAAGTAACAATAGAAAAAGAATTATTCTAGAATATAGTCAAGATTCCCTTCCAACACATATCTGTCCGACATTGTAAGTTTGCTTTGTATTTAGAGACTGGCCATTTGTCCCCATTTAATGATTCATTAACCATGCATCTAGCCAACAATTCGCTTGTCAATAGCACTTAGGTACAAGGTGCTAGAACTGGACCCATGATATCCAAGCCCCTAAGAAACAGGTTTAAAAAATACCATTCCTACTAAACAAAGGAGAAACATTCTCTTCAATCACTACAAAACATTAATCATTTTCATTTAGGGGAAAAAAAATAGTTCAATTTTCTCTTCAAACGAAAAACTTCCAATACAGAGATCAAACATCTATAAACCTTTCATGGGACTCAAATCTTTAAAAGTTTGTATAAGAGAGGTGAATCCATTGATCTCAACTCTGAACAAAAAGCCTGTGAGTGTCCATGGGTAGTCACTAGAATGAGAATGCACACAGAAGAGTGTCACAATATATAGGGCTGAGAAATCAAATTCATTTTTAGTGGGATATTTTTAGTGATTATAAATCAAAAGAGATATTTTGAAAAGCATGGCTCCTGGAACTCTGATTTTTAACTTGACATAATAAAAATTTTTGTGAGTCATTCTGTTTTACAATAATTCTCCAAGTAATGTGATTGTGGGTGGATGTGAGCTCTCAGAAGTTGAGCTGTAAGCAATGCTGTTGCAATTCACATGGCCTTACACGGGCACAGACTATATCTGATGCTCTCCTCTGCACCCAGCTGTGTGCAGGACGGGAGCAGTCGTAGAAAAAGTTGCTGGTAATAGAAGAAAGCAAGAGCTACTCTGCTCCATCACATCTCTAAGAGTAAGAGGTCAAGGATTGTTCAGACTGTCCCCACCCCCCAATGTTGGTGCTCTCTTTCCTGCCACCGCCCACCCAGAAACTGCTGTACTCTTTATAGATTCCTTTTTTTTAAAAAAAAAAAGTTATTTTTACATAAAAGAACTGGGGTACAGACCAGAGGTGTGGGGGGTGAGAGGATTCATTAGAGACAGAGTCGGAAGCAGAACAGAGAGATCTACTGAAATACACTGCTGAGGGGAGCAGAGGGCAAGTCAGGAGAGGTCTGCTGCCCCATGTGGGTTGCTCCCTGGCTGGGGATCAAACTCGGAACTGCAATAGCTGGCAATAGCTTGATAAGTTTATCTTTAACTCCTGTGCCACCAGGGAGGCCCTCTTTATAGATTCTTGAGTGTGGAAAGAGCATCAAGAACTCATGTTCTACTTCTTACCACCAATATAATCCAATGTTACTAATTTTATATTACTGCTATCATACTTAAAACTTTATTTCCAAAACATGTCACACATAAAAATAACCCACTTTAATTGAGTTGTGTTAAACTGTGTTAAACGATACTCTTCTTAAGTTGAATTAGAGTATCATTACTATCATTTTCTCTGTGAGAGACCCTTTTCAAGACCTTGACACAAAATTCAGACTGCCACTCAAATCTCTCTCTCCATCAAGCAACATGTTTGTGGTATTGTTTAAATTTAAATTCTGTTCTTGATCTATAGTCTAATAAGGTACATCACTGGGAATCTGGGGATGGCATGCCTTCATCTGTGAAGTCTGTGTTGAAACATACATAGTATAGCATAATATTACTTGCCCTGAAGTCTTAGAAATAATAAAACCAATTTAAAATAACCAATAAAGTGGAAGTAGAAGAAAAGAAGTAATAAGTGAGGGCCTCCCTGGTGGCCTGGGTTTTAAGTCTCAGTGCTATCAATGCTACAGCCCAGCCACGGAGCTAAGCCTCAACATATGGCACAGCAGACCTCTCCTGTCTCGCCCACTGTTCCCCTCAGCAGTGTATTTCAGTAAATCCACCTGTTCTGCTTCCCATTCTGTCTCTGGTGAATCCTCTCACTCCCACACCTCTGGTCTGCACCCCAGTTTTATGCAAAAAAAAATTTTTTTTAAAGAAATAATTGGTGAAAATAAAGGGGTTATTTGATGCAGCTAAGGCTGAGAGTAGACTCTGCATTCCAGTTTTCAGTCAACTTGAATCACTTTCTTGGTTATAAAATAGAAAAAAATGATGTCTATGAAAGATTGTGGTGGAGTATAATAGGAGAGTGAATGTGAACCCACTTTGAGGATAAAATGTGCTAGATAAATGCAAGGTTCTTATCATTATGTTGCCACAGTAAATGTGCCAAACGTTTCTTGATGGTAATATTACTTACATTTCAATGGACAAAATCCAAATAGTTTATCCGTGTCATAATCTGTAGTGGTTCCACACCAAAGCCAGCCATCTGATCTCCCAGCACTCGTGCAATCTGCATACCATTTATTTTCAAACTTGAATGGAAATGCACAGGTTGCTCCGTTTGCATTACCCAGCAATGTATACATGGCTAGAAGAAAAATATTGCCTTTCACTTAGAATGAGAGTGGTGCATCTCAACATACACTTTCTAGTAGGAAACATGCAACAAGAATGGGTCTGACTTTTCTGATCACATTGGTGTCCCCACACTGGGGATTCCTCTTTTCCCTTGTGCCCAGAACTCATCTTTTACTAAACACAAACAATCCATACTTAAAATTAACTCCAGTACCATTTTATTTTGCTTGTCTTTTGGAACAGATGTTCCTCATTCCTCTTTTAAGGCACAAGTAGTCAGCTCTGTTGGCACCAGCTTTGACTTCTGCATGTTTTTCCCAAAACAGGGAAGAGGTCATCCTTCCTCTTGGTTGAAATCACAGAATTATTGAAAATCTAAGTTGAAAATTACCTTATAGCTACTATATAACTCATATAAAACTCAAACTTAATATTTTAATCCTTTGCAAATACTTCCTGCCAAGCAACCTCCATAGGAATCCCTCAAAAATGGCTATGAGGAAGGACAGGAATTTTGGCACAACTCTCTAATCTAAAAGACCACTATACACCATCTACAACCAATATCAGTTGCTTGTTTTTTTTTTTAAGTGAATTCAAACAGAACAAAATAGCAAGATCTGTGTTCACTTAGAAAGGAAATTTGGAACAAATATAGAATCATTGTTGGCTATGGTTGACCTTAAGCTCAAACCATGAGGGAAGCAGCTACATCCACTGACCACAAAGCCCTCACCTGGCTAGATCCTCCATTTAAAGACTCTACCTGTGGGGCCTCCCCGGTGGTGCAGCAGGTTGAGTGCAGCACTGTGAAGCTGTCCGCAGGCACTGTAGCGTGGGTTCGATTTCCCAGCCAGCCAGGGAGCTACCGACATGGCGCAGCAGACCTCTCCTGTCTCAGCAGTGTATTTCAGGAAGTCTGCCTGTTCTGCTCCCCACTCTGTCTCTGGTGAATTCTCTCACCCTCCTGTGCCTCTGGCTTGTACCCCAGTTCTTGTATAAATAAATAAATCTTTAAAAAAAAGACTCTACCTTTGCACAAAACCTCTCTTTGAGAGTTAATAACCATCTACATAGAAATATTTAGCCTGTTGCCACCAGATGATATTCAGAATTTTCCAAGGTAGGAATTCTCTTTTAAGTTTTTCAATTCTATGACTGTAAAAAAAGTTCTTAAAAGACATTTCATCTATTAGATAATACACAATTTATAAAATATATAGCACAGTGCCTAACATGTAATTAAAAGCACATAACTATAAGCCTCTTATTCTCTTTTCATTGCACATATCCAGTCCTCCTGAAAAGCTAGGTTTATTTTTTAATTAATTAATTTTTTAAGATTTTTATTTATTTATTTACACAAGCACTGGGTACAGTCAGAAGCGTGGGATGGTGAGAGCCAGAGCAGGGAACAAAACAGGCAGACTGACAAAATACACTGCTGAGGGGAGCAGCGGGCACAGGAGAGGTCTGTGTGCCATGTGGGACCCTCACCGACAGCCTGGGATCAAACCGACTCTGCAGAAGTTGCAGGCAACTTCGCAGCCCAGCGCTCAACCACTGCACCACCAGGAGAGGCCCAAAAGCTAGGTTTACTTTCAAAACAAAATTATAAAATAATAAATAATAAAATTAAAAATAATGAAATTATTTTAAAAATAATTTTGTTAGCTAATTCGCTGGCTGCTAACTTAAAAATTCTAGTTTTGGTTCCACTCAGTTCCAGAACCAGCCTCTCAAGTCATATGTTGTATAAGACACATTCTGGATTCAGAAATAATTGTGCCACTTTTAATCATAGGGGTTCCCGTTCCTTCATCTGAAGAAAACTTACTAGGTTTACCTCAAGTCTAGTTGTACTGTTCAGTAAGTTAGCCAAGGAATGCTCAGCACTGAATTTACAGACGCCAAGCAGAAATAGCTCTTTAAACACTAACTTAATTTATTTAATGAAGCATGGATAAAGCCAAAGAAATAAGCTCCATTCCAGGCACCTTACTGACAAATCATGTACTGCAGTCAATTTACTCTTCAAGTGGTGCAACCTTACTTCTAGTAGAAATATCTTAATATTGGAAGACAGTTGAAGACTATGCCAAGGATGGTTAATGGGCCATCTGCATCTAACCACCCAGGTGTTTATAAAAATAGTCAGTAGAGTCCTAGCCCTTCCCCTGATAAACTAAGTCAGAATCTGGGTAGGAGAAGGGCTGTGGCATCTCCATGTTTAACAGGTTTTCCAGGAGATTTTTAACCATATTGAAGTTTGAGAACCATCATCCAAAACTCTATGCATATTTTTCTTAAAACAAACAGAACAAAGAGAAATCGATGTGGAAGTCAACAAAACTTCAGCGACGTGTTTAAAATAAAACAAGAAGTCTATTGTCTAAGCATCAATCTTCTTTGCAATGAATTACTCAATTGGGACTATTGCCCCATCTATGGAATTTGCTTCATCAAGTTTAGTTCACCCTTGTTCTACCCTATAATTTTCTACCAAGATTTTTTCTGAAATGTTGTCTCTAAGTCTATGCTATGCTAAATAAATGCCTTGAGATAACTTATTTCTGAACCCTCCATACTCTTCCTCAGTTCTTGTTCTCTCTCCCTGTTAATACAGAAGGACAAATTACCACCTTATTAAGAGCTAAACTCTTATGTGCTGCTTACCTGACATATACTAGGATTAACCAATCTTTGAGGCCTCAATAAGATAGTAATTTTGGAAACAGGTAATTGCTTGTCCCAGAAGGCAAGCTCTGTCTCTGACCCTGAGGTCCTTCTAGATAAAACCTCACAATAATTAAGTGCCCAGGTCTGGAATGTGGTTGTAGTACCATCTGACTCAAGAAACCTTTGAAAAAGGCATCATGTTCTTCTTTATTTTTGTTTCATCTTTTTCTGTACAGTCTCCAGAGAATGAAACTTGATCAAGGTAAAGGAAGATGACTCTGATTTTATTTAACCTTCAAAAAAAAAAAGAATTAACTACATATAAAAGTATTTCCTGCCCCATAGGTGCTATGACTTTCCATGATACCTCACTAAATATACTGCATGTTAATTCACAAACTAATTACTTATCTAAATTTCTGATAATTGTGGTCCCAAAATGTTCATGCAATGACAAAATGAATCAGGAACATTTAGAAATCCAACTATCATGTACTGTCAAAACTTTAAGCATTCGAGTTGGTAAAGAATATTGTTCCATGGATCATTTCTCCAGGGATAATTTAAGTCAAAGGAAAAGAAACATTTGGTTTAATACACATCACTATAATAATTTAACATTAAATGGGAGACTTTGGGTCAAAGGCTACAGTGTAAATTAATTTCTAAAAATTGTAACCCACAGTTACATTTATTCACTGACATTTCACATAGAACAAAGAATAGGTCAAACCACAAAGGTAATCAATTAATATTTCTACTACAGAATAAGTGAGAATGTTGGAGGTAGGGAGAGAGCAAGATGGACTAGAGTGGAAGACTATGGAGGAGGACTATGAGAGAGTTACTGTAACCACACCAGAGGGGAGAAATCCTATATTGCCAAAAAATCAATAAAGATGTAAAACAATGGTATGCCATTAACTTAAAAAAATAATAAAGTAATAGTGTGTTTATTTTCTTAATTTCCAAGCAAGAAGATGAGGAAATTTGGAAAGAAAGGTAAAAATTTCAATGCTTCTTACCTTCATAACCTCTGGAGCATAAATCATCTGTGGTTCCATAGATCTTCCATCTGCTCCACAAACCCGACCCCTTGTAAAGCATGATATTCTTTTCTTGTTTATTGCCATAGTTAAAAAATAAATCTTCTCCCTTGATTCCCAAAAGTGTGTCATTTTTGCACTCCCATTTCTGAAATTCACTCTTTGAGTCACAGGCATATAGCGTGACAGCAACCCAATCGCTTTTTGACGGCACTCCCAAGCACAATTTAAATTTAACACTCATAATCTGGAATTCAGAGACCCATCGGAATTTCTGGGCTTCATTATCTTGATTGCAAGCTGCAGTTTGGACTGCACTGGGACTTAATGCTTCCACACAGCGCTTGTGATCTTCATTATATATTAAAAATTGACTGGTGTCTGTTAAAGAAAAAAAGAAAGAAAGGCTATTGAAGTTGATACATGTGGCAAGACAGTATTTTAGGTCAAAAGTTTCCAATGTTTCCATTTCCCTAAAGACTTACAATCCTAGGTAAAGGAATGAAGCTAACTCTGCCTATGTCAATGTAGTTCTTGTCAAGGGATACCTGAAGTTAAAGAGAGAATCCACCCCGGGTTAAGGGGATTCTTCTGGGAGCACATGGGTACTGACAATCAACTGGAAATCTTTAAGATGTCTTAGTTCATCATGAGGCACTTAATGAAAATGCCTGCCTTAAATGCACATGAATTGTACTGGAGGACACATAATAGGTAGAAGCAGAGAAAGAAATAATAGCCATCTGAGAAAAGAAAATTTGGCTATAAATGCAATAATCTCTAAAATTAAATATAGTATATCCTAGAATAAAATTTTCAAGTCTAACACAACCTACTGTCTCTGAAATAAATAAAATCTACATTTCATTATCTTAATTATAACAAGAGTTCTTGATTTAAAGGATAATTTTATCTTAGGAATTTTTATGTCTAGCAAATTTTTTAACCTACTGTTATGGAGGTAGCCCAAGTCTATGCAATGAGAAGTTTTTTGTTTTGGTTTCCCTTCCAACAACAGACAACTTAAGATCTAGCATCTAGAGGTACATTAATATCTGTTATATAATGTTAACTTTCATTTCATTGACATAATCTAAACTTTGCATTACAAAAATGATCAGTTACAGTTCCAGTAGAGGTGAAATAAATTTAAGTTCTTATAATTTGAAGTAATATATATTAAAATAACCTTATAAATAAGTGCTTATAACACTTGCAATTTGGGTCTGGTGATTTAAATGAGTGTGTATAAATGGTTTACATAAATTGCATATAGCTGCTAGCTGGCAAAATTGACTTCCTCTTGTCAAAAAAAAAAAAAAGAAAGAAAAAAGGATCTGGTAAGCATATTTTCTCCCCCAAATCAAAACTGAATTCATGTAAAGGTTTTTTTTTTTTTTGCACCTTTTTTTTAAGACTAGACAAATAGAAATAATTGTTTTAATTTTTTAACAAATATAAATTAAATACTTCTTGTGGAGTTTTGCTAAATTCTTTCCACTTAAGTGGTTCTTTCAAAATGAGCCGGTAGTAGTAGAGATATTTGAGGATCTGACTAAATTAACTCATTATTTTCACAAATCATCCCAATGAAATAAAGCAATAATAGTACCACTCACAGGGTCCTTCATGAGCCAACTTCTGTTTACTGTCCTTAACACCCCTATAGGCTTAGCACCATGGAAACTCTGAGATCATTGCTTGGACCAACTTAGAACTTATAATGGAACTTGATCTCAAAAGATATTCTCCCGCCAGGCTCCTGCATCTGCTCTTGCCCCAAAATTGTTTCGCGCTTTCCTGCCTTTATCCTGCTTGGGTTCCTAACTCATTGCTTTGAGCCTCTGCCTTGTTCCCTCACTGGGTTCCTCTTTCCTGCTGGTCTGACTTCTGGAAATCAGAGCTCAACAGAACAACAGCTTCTGCTGGCCTCTCTGGAGTTGACATCAGTCAACTAAACACATCACACATGACTGAATTTTCTCCCATTTAGCAAAACTCTTTCTCAGACTTGGTCTCATTTTGTTGCTGCTCATTTCCTGGTGTGACAAAATGAGTAAGTTTATGCACTGGCAATAAAATTAAAATTTTAAAAACATGGCGTTTTGTTCCCAAAGAAACACAGAAAATAAGAACATTTTGCTAGATACTCACTATGACAGTTCACCATACACAAATGTACATGTAGGCTCTTCTAATCGAAGAAGGATAATGAACTCAACATAAATGCCTTTCACTTGTAATTTGTGCCTGCTGCTTCCCCTCTTGTTTTCCTACCAAATTTAATCTTTCACTTTCACATAGGTTCATCCAGTAGCATCTCATTGTTAATAAGAAATATATTTTACATCTCATACTTCTACCATCTGGTTGTATTGTCTAGCAGCAAACACTAATGAATTGCCCAAGTTCAGTCAACCACTCAAATTGTATTGAAGATTTATACATTCAGTAATTCTCTTTGAGAGGTCTTTATACTGATTAGACTTTTATCAAATACTGTATTTTCATCTATAGTTCCCTCTTAATTCTATTCTAAAGGTAATGGTATTTAATAAGTAAATATCCAACTTCTCTTTCTCATGCCACACCATCCACCAAGATACACAAGCCAAAAACTCAGAGGAGTCATCCCAGAGTCCCAGATTTCCTTCATTTTCTAGGACTAAAGCAGAACTAATAGGCTTTTCCTGAAAATATACACTGTGATGTTTAATTTTATCTATCAACCTGGCTAGTTCATGGTACACAGACATTTGGTCAAACACCAGTCAGAATATTATTGTGAAGGGTTTTTTTTTTTTTTTAAATAGAGGCATGTTTTATTTATTTATTTGTTTGTTTTGTTTTGTTTATACATGCACTGGGTACAGTCAGAAGCGCGGGAGGGTGAGAGAATTCACCAGAGCCAGAGTGGGAAGCAGAGCAGGCAGAAGGACTGAAGCACACTGCTGAGGGGAGCAGCGGGCAGCAGGAGAGGTCTGCGCGCCATGTGGGACCCTCCTCTGGTGGCCGGGGAGCAGCCAGGGATCGAACTGGCGCCGCAGAGGCCGCGGGCAGCTTCGCAACCCAGCGCTCAACCGCTGCGCCACAGGGGAGGCCCATTATTGTGAAGGTTTTTTTGGGTTTTTTTAAAGATGAGATTAACATTTAAATCAGGAGACTTTGAGTAAAGCAGATTGCCCAAAATGTAGGAGGCCTTCATCCAGTCATTTGAAGGCCTTCAGAAAAAACAGAATGAAATCCTTTCTGGAAGAGAGAATTTAATATCTAAACTACACTATACTATCAACTCTTTCCAGGATTTCCTGCCTGCCAACTTACCCCTGATGACTTGAACTGGCTAGTTCCACAAATGCATAAGCCAGTTCCTTAAAATATATCTTTCTATAGGTAGACAGACAAGCAGATAGATAGACACAGAAATACGGACACACACAAACCCAGCATCCGTTCTGTTGGTCTGGAGAACACTAATACCCTAATCATTCTTTCCATCTCCACTACATCCACCCTGGACTAAGCAACCATCGTGTTGTTCTGGCCTTCCTCTCTTTGACATAAAATCATCCACAAAAAATGCATTATTTCCCACTTTCCTGGGTGAGATGGGCCTAACTTGTCAACCTGACTCCAAATTGCAAGATCTCCCTAATGTAATGAATTGTTTCTGCTTAGCTATATAAACAAGCTATATAAACAATTGTAATTCTTTAGGGGATTATGATGGGCATCATATTGTTTGAGTGCTTATTCAGTAGTAAAATCATTTTATTTTTCTTCTCTCTTTTTGTAGAAGTTCCCTAAGTTGGGGGGAGATTTTGGTTATTTACTCTATTTTCCCCCAAATTTAAACCTTTCAACAGCGTGCCACTGCACACAGGAAGTGGACCATGTAGCCACCAGGTGACACTCCCTGAAGGGGTATAGCCCAGACCGCTACCCTTTGCCCTCACCTTCGCACGGACACGCTCTCACTTACCACATCTAGTCACAGGCCTTTCTGTTCCTCAAACACTTCAAGCTAATTTCCTTCTTAGAAACTTGATATTTCAAGTTCCCATTTTTTAGGATGCTCATTCAGGTTCCACCTCAGATGTCAATGCCTTAGCAAATTAATATTCTAATTTTATTCTTAGTATTTTCTACATAAAATACATCTCCAGTTTTACATAGATATGTTTTTAAAATCTGTTTACTAATGGTTTGTCTGTGTCCCTCTACTTGAATATAAATTTCATGAGAAACTATCATTTTGATTCTGTACTACATTCTCTCTTTAAGAGTCATAATAGTCTCTTGATGAGTATTAATCAAATAAATGAAAGAATATTTATTAGAGCTGACTTAATCAGGCACCCAAATACTCTATTTTATTTCATGATTGATTCATGATTAGTCTATTTAATTTATTTTCCCCATAAAAGTTTATTTTTACCAAAGAGCAATTTATAAATATATACACTCATAAAAGAAGTATTTGGAAATGAATAGCTTCTATTTCAATACAAAATTACCTATTCTTGTTTCCTTTGTTTATCTTTGACATTGGGAAGCAGTGCAAATTTGATATTGCCTTTGCCAAACAATACAAGGAAATGTAAAATTATCACTTTACAGTCCCACATTCATGTTATTCTTCTCCCCACATAGTTTTGCTTTTATCATTGTCCCTGTGCAATGTCCTTGACTTAAAATGTCACTTCCGCTGAAAGTGCTTCAAGGCTTTAACCAAAAGTCACCTTGTGGGTATTTCTTATTACTAATCACACTAATGTTTTAAATATATTAATATTCAAAATTTTTGATCTATATTAATTACATTATTGTAACAGAAATATTGCAAAGCTGAACAAGGAAGAACAGTTGGAGAAGAACATTTCTCCGTCATTTCATTTAAGGGGTTAAATGTATGCTTCCTTTTTGTTATAGTTGTTAATACACATTAGAAATTTATTTACAGTATTGAAGAGACCCTCCTTCCAGTGTAAATTCATCTTTCTAATCTCACATTTATTTTTTAACAAATATTTGGTGAACAGCAGCTGTGTGCCATGGCAAACAGCCACCACGATAGTGACAACACAAAGACACACCAGAAACACACTGTGATTTTAAACTGTGCTGTGGTTAATTCACAGGAAGAAATGTTAAAGGTCAAAATATATTTAGGAAAGAAGTCACAAATTTCAACCATATATACCTTGGGTTTAATATTCAATAACATAGGCATGCATTTTAAAGCAATTTTTAAGTTTTGAATGAGCCCATCACAATGAGCATGTAATTAAATTCCCAAGCTTACCAGCAAAGAAAATTAATTATTAAAGGTGACTATAGAGACATTGACCATTAAATGCTTTCATTTTATACAATTTTAGACTTTTCCTACTATCAGTAAATAAAATGCTGATATGAAGACATAAAAGAAAGTTTCTTTCTTTTTTCTAAGACATAAAAGAAAGTTTCTTTTATGATAGACAGGCTGACTAAGAGGAAGCTAGGTGAGGTAATGCCACTTATTTCTCCCGCCTTGTGTTTCAGCACATGCTGGTCCTACTCCCAGACTTCAGCACCACATTTCTAGGTGAGGAGGAATTTGCATAAACACTCAAATGTCCATGCCCTCCCTCTCCTGTCCAAGAGAAAAGTCTGAACAATTAATACAAAAAGAGAGACTGAGTCCTTCTTTGACATACCATTGTTTTGAAGAACATTTATGTCTCTCCTGATCACCACAATCCCCTTGATAATGTCTACTTCTTAGCCTAAAGCCAGAAAACCAGGGGCAAGAATTAGCTCTGATTCTCACCAGGCAGTTGATCTGAGCCTAGTGTTCTCATCTAGTCAAGGGTAATAGTAGCATAGACCCATCCCCTCACAGGGTCCTGGTGGAGATCTAGGAGTGATTAATCAAGGTGATTAAGGACCTGAAATTGCACTGTGACCTTTACTTAGTCTGTAATTGGAGAAATTGTCTTAAGAAGCTTGCTTCTTCCTATTCTATTTCAATTCTTTTTTGAAAGGACACTGCCTTCTTATCACCTTCTACTTTCATTTTTCTCCCCCTAATTTCTGCTAATCTCTATGGACCAACCTAATCATATGATTTTTTTTCCTGTAAACACTTCTTGATGGCCACTAAGAGGCCAAATGAAAATCCTGTTCTCATTTTGACATTAGTTTTACATGTTCCCCCCAACCCCCACCCCACCACCATGCTTTGTAGATAGGCTCTACTTCAGAAGCCACTTTCTTTTCATTCAACTGCTTCTGTGGCTGCTGGTGTGACCTCTTGGTCCTCCCCTGATGACTCAAGATTCAGCCTCAGAAACCAGGTTATAGGATATGCGTGTCAAAGGATACCTATGATCTCCAAGCCCTTTGTGAAGACAGGGTCTTGTTTTTAAGTGAAGCTAACCACTTTTGTTAGGGGGAAAAGGATGTCCTAAAGCTAATTCCATACAGGCTTTGTGGACTCCACCCCCTACTCCAGACCAAAGCCATTAGGACATTGGGAAAGACAAATCCCATCACCACCAAAGGGAAGGTGGCTGGAACCTGAGGGTGGGGTTAAGCAGCCAGGTTTGGTATAAAACCAGACACGTGGGCTTTTGGGGGGGGGGGTGTCCTTTTTTTGGCTGTCAGCCAGCTCACAGCCTGGACCAGTTCTCAGAGTGCCATTGGGTTTCCAGGTGGGCAGATCAGGTAGGACACATTAAAGACTTTATTTCCCTATTTTCTCCCTGAGTTGTACATTTCCTCATTTCCCTTTCCCTTGTAAATAAACCTTTTATTAACCTTTTGTGTGTGCCTGTAGTGGAGTGTTAATAAGCCCCTTTTAAGCGCAGGTGAGTACCCACAGCCAGGCAACCCGTTTTATATCGGGGCTGCTCTGTAACACTTTCGACTTTTAAGTTCACGTTTAACAAATGATGACTCTATCTAGAAATCAGGCCCAACACCCTCAGCAAGCACCAAATATGATGTAAACAAGCAACTGTTTTACCTATATCTGCAATATCTTACATATACACGATCTCCATCTCCAAATTCTAGAAAAAGTCAGTATCATTTGGAACAGCAACAAGGAAAATAGGCAAATATGAAAGCAATTGAAAAAGAGAACTTGGGTTGCTTAACAATTGCAAAGCTATGTCTTAAATATGATATCTAAAAGTAAGTCATCCATATGAAGGGAGAAATGAAATTAGAAAATTTTACAAAGTAGAAGTAAGAAAATTTTGTGAAAATCAAAGCTAGTTACGGGAACAGCCCCAGGGAATTATTCCTTGAAGAAATTTTACATTGTTATCCAACCAGTCAGTCATTCAACAAAGATGCATTGCTTCTGTTTAATAGAAAGAAGACTGGAGTTCAGGACTCCGGAGTGCTGAGCCAGCTGTGCCACTAACTCATTGTGAGACCCAGAAAAGATCACTTAAGTTCTCATAAACTTAACTTTTCTTGCCTATAACACAGAGGTCAGGGATACATGGACTATGCTAGAGATCAAATTCACTGTATTTTTCCCCCACTCACATCAGATACTGTTGGCATTTCTTCCCAGGGGCTGCAGGTTGGTAGTTTGAAACCAACTGTGGTGGAAATCACTAAGGAATCAGTGTTTTGTTTTGTTTTTCCCTTCTCAGAGCTAATTGTTTAAGTTTACCCACACACCATTGCCTGTGAGCGAAACTGCCCAAATTAACCTTTTTTGTCTGAGCAACTCTTCCTGTATCTCTACTATCATTTATATCTCTCACTGAGGTCTAAACATTGGATGTTCATGGTACTGTGATGTGGGATCTCTGGGGAAGGTGGAAGAAAGGGTTCAAGATTAAAAAGAAATGAACCAGGCAGCAGCTCTCCTGCCAGCCTTCAACTATGTGGGTGTTTCTCGTCACCAACCTTCTCCCTTTGCAAAGCAGCAGAGGCAGCTCTCCTCCCAAGGCCACCCGCCTGTGACTGTGCAGGCCTCTCTGTCAACAATCCTGTCCCTTTCAGGGGCAGCTCTTCCTGCCTGCTTGTGTATATGCAAGCATCCTTGAATCCCTTCCCTTTTTTTAATAAATCTGCCCTTTTGAATATTAAAAAAAAGAAAGAAAGAAATGAACCAGTGGAAGTAGGAAGAGCTTCCTCTGTGTCTTAATGGGTAGGAAGATGCCAGGGAGGAGGGGTACTAGGGATTCAAATATCCTATAATCCACTGCTAAGCTTTTATCCAGACACCTCTGCTCATGTGTGCTTAGGCCATGAAAACATAAAAGAATATTAGAACCTTAAATTAAAAAATAATAATTCTGGAAGGGCATCTCTTACCTATGTTTCTATTTATTTGGTTTTTTTTCTTTTAGTAAATAGACCCTCAGCACTTTCCTGCTTCTTCCATATTTGTGCCTGTGAAGAGGATGTCATTCATCAGAGTAAAGCACCCCGCTGTCTCCAGGAACAAAAAATTCCTATGCAAATTGAGAAACTCTATTTGCCCAACATCATTAAAGGTCAGTTTGAGAAACAGGGTGTGGGGGCTGCATCTGTGCTGCCTACAGGGAGGCCATTAGATCCAGGGGGCTGTTGCATGCTTATCATGTGGTCAGTCTGAACTGAGACATGCTGCAAGTGTCAAATATAGCCTGGATTTTGAAATTTTAATTTAAAAAAATGTAAAAATATCACAAGGCTTTGTATTGATTAATACTAACCAATACTATTTTGATTAAGTCAGACAAAGTGTATTCATAAAATCAATGTCATCTGTAGCCTTGTAATTTGTTTAATGTGCCTACATAGTGTGTCTAATTGTTTCTATTGGACTGTGCTGGGATAAAAGCCAGGTCTCATGCACAGTCCTTGAATTGTTCATCCAACTTCTGTTTGAAGACCTTTACTGACCCCTGAACAGACTTATTTGAGACAACATAACCCTTAAAAGATCTTTACTGGTCTTAGTTTTGTTTTGTTTTGTTTTTAAGATTTATTTATTTATTTATACATGCACTGGGTACAGTCAGAAGCGCGGGAGGGTGAGAGAATTCACCAGAGCCAGAGCGGGGAGCAGAGCAGGCAGAAGGACCCAAGTACACTGCTGAGGGGAGCAGCAGGCGGCAGGAGAGGTCTGCGTGTCATGCAGGACCCTCCTCCGGTGGCCGGGGAGCAGCCGGGGATCGAACCGGCGCTGCAGAGGCTGCGGGCAGCTTCGCAACCCAGTGCTCAACCGCTGCGCCACCAGGGAGGCCCCTACTGGTCTTAGTTTTAACCTTTGGGGGCATGAAGATACATTAAACCCTCTTGCACAAGACAGATTTTTCTGGATAAATAGTGATAATGTCTAAACCCACTCGTCAGTCTTTCCAGACCCAGGTTAAGCAGTTCCTCTTCCAACACCTATTACTCACTGAGAGATAAGCTTTGTGACCAAGAATAATACAAAATACATCCCCAGGTTCCAGGAATCTTTTCTCAGCATTATTTAGCAGTAAATCTTTCCCTTAAATGCTTCACATACTATTCTGATGGAACAATTAATTACCATGGAGATGGGGGAGGGATGTCACTGCTTTTTCAAAGCAAATACTATGGTTTATAAATGTTCTAAACTTTTTACAAATTGTAACTCACTGAATCTTTGCAACAATGGAGAGAGCAGGTAACATTATGCTACCCATTTTATAGACTTGGAAAATAAGTAACTTGCTGGCAGAGGCAGAGAGCAAATGCTGCCTTTCCTTGTGGTGGTGGTGGTGGTGGTGGTGGTGGTGGTGGTGGTGGTGGTGGTGTTTTCAATTACTGCTTCTTAGGGCTCATTATATCAGTAAATCAACTTTGTGTCCAAATGGTCTCTCCCTGGGAAGCATGTTTCTAGTGGAGGTTTCTGATTTATCCTCCTAGCCCTGCTTCCACAGTTTCCAGCAAAGCATGGAGGCTTTGAGCAGACTATGCTCTGCCAGTATTTACTGATTTGAGAGAAATGAGGTGGGACCAGGAACCAAAATTCAAAGTTGAAATTCTTTCCATCTCTTCTGAAAAGAGAATGTGTCTTACAGGTACAATTAGACACATTATGTAGGCATACATTTTTAAATCCCAAAGTTTCAGCAGGTTGGGTCTAGAGAAAGAGAGTGTTGATCATATCCAAGAATTTGAAAAGCTCTGAATCTATTCTTCACAGGTAAACACAAGCCTCCAGGAAAAAAAAAGAAAGAAAGAAAAAAAAAAAGAAGAAGAAAGAGGAGAAAGGACAAACAGGAATCAGTTTGAACAACTCAAAGAATACAGACAAGGATGACCTTGCTAGCAATAAAAAATATGAATGTTTAAAGTAGTTCACAGAAAAAAAAAAAAAACACCTAGGGACAAGCTATGGAAATCTCACAGAAGCCTCTTTGGAGGCACTCTCTCATCCTGTGCTTGGATGAAAACCCTCAAAGATCCTTGGAGGATATTAGTTGTGGGTAGATAGAAATAATGCAAATTAAAAACTAGAATGAACACACCATAGAAGAAATCCCTGTAAGTATAAAGCACGGAAGCTCAGGAGAAATCAGGAGGAAGATGGGGGTCCGGCAAAGCCTGTATGGAATTAGCTTTAGGACATCTTTTTTCCCCTAACACTTTGACCTGAGAAGCAGCCTTCTTCCAAGACTCCAGCTTTCAAACTGGCAGCCAAGCAGAGGCAACATGTTTCCTCTGAGCCGGGGTGCAGGGAAGTCTGCCTCCCCTCACAGGTGTTGAAAAGAAGCCATTAACACTGACCCTCAAAGGGGAGGTATGCCACAGGTCCCAGGCCCCAAACAGAAAGCTTCCACATCAGAGCTGACTTACCCAATAGCTGCACAGCAACCCGAATGAGAGCCAGGAAAACCAGGGGCGCGGCCAGCCTCATGGCCCAGAGTTGTCCCGTTTCTTCCACTGAGGGAGTGAAGGGAATAAAAGAGCCAAAACAATGAAGGCACTGGATCACCCTGCCACCTACTCACTTCTCAGAGCTGCCCTGTTGAAAAGAAGGGTGGAGGAAGTGCTCACTTTTTAAAGGGCTTCTGAAATTAGGGAAAACCTCCAATAAGGAGATATCCTGTCACATGAGGATAGCTGGAAAAACAGGAATTCAAAGTTACAACTTTGCTTTGTAAGCTAACTTACCAAGTAGAGCAGACACAGAGGAAGAGGAGAAAGGAACATGTGGGAGAGGGCAGAGGAGGTAAGGAGGGAGGGTCATGGTGAGACATGAGGAGCCAGGGCTGGCCGAGTGGGAAGAACAGAAGTGAAACAGCCAGAGACCTCAGCTCTCACACAGGACTATGTGGAGAACAGGCTGGAGGCCATTACCTGGGCAGGAAAACGGAGGTTGCTTCTGGGAAGCAGCAGCATCAGGGGTGCATCAGCAGACATCCCCTAGTCTCGATGACAGACGAGGCAGGGGCAAAAAAAAAAAAAAGGACAGTTTAAGGGTAGAAACATTTTCTTAAAACTGATCCCCAGCATTCTCTTCATTTAGTGTTTAGTTTCTTCTTTTGGAAAATTTCAAAGAAACAGTTCACAAGAAGTTTTTTGTTCCTTTTGTTAGAAGAAAAGTGAGAGAAGCTAAATCTGAAAGGGAATTTGGGGGGGAAAGTTTTAAAAGTCTTTCTCTAGAAAATTTCCTAGAAATCCAGAGAAAACAATGGCAAGAGATTTGCGATAAAAAGTTGCCCAGCCTCAGTTTTAGTGATCCTCTTTAAGTTTGGAAGGGTTCCCCTTGCTAGGAGAAAATCCGATGGTTTGTTCAATGAGATGTATATTCATTTCATGAGGGGTGGAATTCTTTATTTTTTAAAAATGGTAACAGCTTTCATTGAGCTCAATAGTAACCCCTAAAAATGTACTTGGTTATTTTTCAGAAGTAAAACATGAATTAAGGACATTTTGAAGCAGATATTAGTAATTAGACAGTGGCTCACAACTGATAAATGTTAGAAATTCATAAAGAAGTTGCTGGAAACATTGGGTTTTTAAAATTTTAAATGAATAATTCAATTTTCAAGGGAAAACTCCAAAGAGTCACCATCTTGGTGATAAAACTGTACTCTGCTTCCTAAGAAATGTGGTATAATTCTCTTACTGGTTTCTTTTAACATTATAAATTTAAGATTATTCTGACAGGCAGAAGGAAAAGATAATGAAAATGTAGGAAATATAACAAAATGTTTCTTTTTCATTCAACCAATGCTTGATTGATAACAAAAGTTGGTCACTAACATCAAAGTTTATTTCTGAAACATTGCTTCTTGATTTATCCAGGAAAAAAAAATTTTATATGCGTCATTTATGACATGATAGTTTTAAAGCTAAATTAAGTTATAGAAATTAAATAGCTCTGCTTAATTTGGATGTATATCAATTTGAAACAGGCCTATAGGGGCTCTCTAGCCACTCAAGGGCAATGCCCAATAAAGGACAGGTCACTATCTGTGGGTTTTCACCCCCACACACAATTGCAAGACCACTCAGGCTCAGGGGACAACAACAACATGGTTTATTTAACAGCAAAGGAAGAGTTTCTAAGGTCACAGGTGACTGGCTGTCTTACCTAGTGTCCAGAAGCCCCAAACAAAAGGCTGCTCATGCAAGATGGCACAGACCGGCCAGCAAGGGCCTGGAGCCATGGCAGCCGGAGGCGGTAGCCAGGGATCTAACTCTCAGTGGCAGCTGAAGGCACTCACAGGCACAGCCACTGAGCTCTCACTGCAGCAGCCTGCACTGCAGGTCCAGATGAACAGCACGGGATGCTGGGCCAGACAGCAATGGCGGCAGCACCAGGAGGCCATGCCAGATGATCCCATCAACAGCTCTTTGAGGCCCGAGGCCCAGGGCTATTGGTGCTCTTTTCCGACAGTGGCAGTGGCAGGGCCAGAGGCAGTTTTAGTCAACAGGTCACTGCAAAATTCTTTGGCTTCTCTCTTCTGAGGTCAGTTGCTGGATGCTTCTTTCTTCTTTCCTCAGAAGCCAGAAATAGAATGCGAGAAGTCTGGGAGTCCGTGAGTCTCAAGATGGCTGCTGCCCTGCCTTATATCCTCTTTCAGGATCCCCTCACCCTAGTTTATACCTGACTGATTGGACCATTAACCTGGCAGGCACCCGAGGGCGGGGCTGCCCACAGGCAGCAACTTTTGGCAGTTAGGAAAATCACCTGTCTTTCCAACAGCTCCAGCTGCTTAAGTGGTGGAGGGGAAATGCTAGTCCAGGATTGAATTTAAGAAAGAAATGAAATTTAATTGAATTTTCTTAAAACTCACATTCAGGTGTGTGTGTGTGTGTGTGTGTGTGTGTGTGTGTGGCTTTTTTGTTGCTGTTGTTTTTACTATTATTACACAAATGTGTTATATGACCAACCAATATCAGTGGTCAACTCTGTGATTTTGAAACAAACTGTCCCACAAAGAATTTATCCTATCACTTAGAACTTAACTGAAACGAAGATTTATCAGGCTAGAAAAGGTGACCAAAATAAAAGAAATTCAGCTCTTGGGGGAGTGATTTGACAAAATGGTGGAGTAGGAAGTGCAGGAATCCATCATTCTACCTAAACAGCTGCTGAACTGATAGGAACTATTTAAAGCAACTGTTTTGGAAGTCTGCATCCTAGTAGAAAACTGCAGCATCCAGGGAGAGTTTGATGAAGAGGCTGGTGAGTTTCAGTGAATGTCATTCTTTCCTTTGCAGGAGCTCCTACCATCTTCATCTCTGCGGCAGAAAGCAGTGAGAGGAGCTGCCTGAGTTCCTGGTACAACTTGTTAGAACCAGGATGAACAAAGAAGACCTTGTCCTCCAAATATATTGTTTGTTCTGAAGCTGATTGCTGTTTTTAATTGCTCTCACCACTTTTAAATTCCATTTACAATAGCATCAAAAAGGATGGATACTTAGGAATAAATTCAGCCATGCAGGTGAAAGACTTAAACAATGAAAACTAGAACCCATTGCTGAAAGGCATGGAGGAAGACCTAAATAAATGGAAAATTGTCCCATGTTCATGGAATATCTTCAAGTTAGGCTCTGATTAACTAGGTTTCCCTGAGGGCAAGCTTTGTTAAGAACAGGACACTCTAAGGCATTTTAAAATGTTTCTTTTTTGCTTTTAAGATTTATTTATTTATTCATACAAGAACTGGGGTAAAAGCCAGAGGTGCGGGGGAGGGGGGTAAGAGGATTCACCAGAGACAGAGTGGGGAGCAGAACAGGCAGATCTACTGAAATATACTGCTGAGGGGAGCAGCAGGTGAGACAGGAGAGGTCTGCTGCACCATGTGGGTCAGCTCCCTGGCTGGTGATCAAACTCAATGCCACAGTGTTTAGTGATAGCTTGATAGCACTGAGACTTTAACATCTGCGCCACCAGGGAGGCCCCACATTTTTAAATGTTTCATTTCTCCTTTCCCTAATGAAAGTCTGAGAGGATTGTTCTCCAATATTTTCTATGAGGAATCTGGGTGAGCTTCCCAGCTCTGGCTCTGGTGAATTCTCTCACCCTCCCGCGCTTCTGACTGTACCCAGTGCTTGTATAAACAAAACAAACAAACAAATAAAATAAATAAATAAATAAAACATGCCTCTATTAAAAAAAAAAAAAAGCGAGAATCTGGGTGAGCTTCTAGAGGGAAATCTCAGTTTTGTGGGAAACCCTATGACTGGGTCAACTTGCAATTTTCAACTCAAGATTATTCCCACTAAGTCTCCAGAAGTCCATCAATTACAGTTCAGGGTTTCCTAGTCCTGTGTAAATTTCAGCTGGCGAGTCTATATTCCAGCAAACTTCAACCCCCAGTATCCACCTGTCTCTCTCCAAGCTTAGGGGCAGTAGTTTGCCTAAACAGACTGACTTTTCATCCTGTTCAGTTTTATACTTATTATAAACTTCCAAACTCTCTATATGCAAAAGTGAACACTGGAAATGACTTAAACTACTTTTTAAAGCAATTTTTTCCGATTTACTAAGGCATTTTTTGTGAATTGCTTAATCATATAAGCCATACCTAGTCTATGATAGGTACTCAAATTTGTTAAATGAGTGAGTTAATGAAATATTTTAAAATACAGAATAAGCATGGGAATTTTCATTTTATTTTGTGTTTATATTTTATTTTATATATATTTTATACCACTCTTCCTTTTTGTATAATGTATGCTTTCTCCTCTCAGGTGTAGTCCCCATAAAATTCCCACCACCAATTCACCCTTGCATTATCACCATAGTCCCTTGTGCTCTTCCCTCCTTTTTTTTGGATCCTTTCTCCCTTCCCTTATGCCTCCCCTGCAGAATCTCTCTTATTTATAGTTGCCTGTTAATTTTGTTTTTTAATTTATTATAATTTTTTTTTTCCTGATCCCTTATTTGGTTCCCCTACATTCCTCCTATCAGTGGAACCATCCGGTACTTTTCTCTTTCTTTCTGGCTTATTTCACTGAGCATGATCCTTCCAGCTCCATCCATGTTGATGGCAAATGGCATGAGTTTATCTGTTTTGATGGCTAATATTCCATTGTGTATACATACCACATCTTCTTGAACAAGTCATCAATTTTTGGGCATTTAGGTTGTTTCCATATCTTGCCTATTGTAAATAGTTCTGCAGTAAACATAGGGGTGTAGATATAGTTTGGAATTAATGCTTTTGTGTCCTTTGGGTAGATCCCTGGGAGTAGAATTGCTGGGTCATATGGAAGCTTCATTTTCGGTAGTTTGAGGACTCTCCACACAGCTTTTCATAATGGTTGGACCAGTTTGCACTAGTATGGGAATTTTTAAAAGTTTTAGAAATCTAAAAAGACAGGTGTTGGGCCTCCCTGGTGTGCAAGGGGTTAAGACAGCACTATGAAGC
Source organism: Talpa occidentalis (assembly GCF_014898055.3). Taxonomy (NCBI): domain Eukaryota; kingdom Metazoa; phylum Chordata; class Mammalia; order Eulipotyphla; family Talpidae; genus Talpa; species Talpa occidentalis. Next base: position 64,865,749 of record NW_023601433.1, on the reverse strand, counting down.
TATCTGCAGCCAATGCAGCACGAGTTCGATCCCCGGCCAGGGAGGTGACCCACATGGTGCAGCAGACCTCTCCTGTGTCTGCTCCCCTCAGCAGTGTATTTCAGTTAGTCTGCCTATTCTGCTCCCCCCTAGATCTGGTGAATCCTCTCAACCCCCGCATCTCTGGCCTGCACCCCGGCTCTTGTATGCATAAATAAATAAATCTTTAAAAAATTTAAAAATAAAATAAAAAGACAAGTGTTTTGGTTTCATTATCTCAGGATCACTGCATAGGATGTACAGATTGTATACTACTCAACCTAAAGCATTCCCTCCATAAGGCACCATAGTCATGCACAGCATCCTGATAAATATATGGACTCGCTTCATTTGGAGTTCATGGGTTAATGTCTCTTTGTGAGGCACTGAAACATCATTCTAATGCAGGTGGACTTGGTTTTGGATATTTCCATGTGTACAGATGCATGTCTTTATGTTTCACTTTTTTTCATCTTGTAACTGTTGTTTGCATCAGATTACTAAAAGAACTGGAAAGATAACAGAGAGACAGCCATCCCAGAACCAAAACTCGAGTAAACCTATCCCATAACAAAAAAGACTTCACAGCAAATGATATAGTTAAACACAGATGTTTCATTTCCATGTAAAAATACCCACTTTGTAAACTAAGATGGCTTCACCTGTGAATATTTCATGTATTTTTTATTCATTATTGACCATATCCTTCTCCACAGTGTTTAAGTATTTTAAGTACTTTAGTTTCTTAAGTATTTTAGTTTCTAAAGTGTATTATTCTTTTTGAAAATTTAATTCAATATATTTTTAATTTATATTTTAATTATTTTAAAAATAATTTTTAATAACTTTTGAGGTATTCACTAAGTAAAGTCCTGCTTGTTCATCTACTGCATAAGATAAGCTTTTGTTAAGCAAATGGCATTGTGCCCAGTACATAGTAGGTATTCAAAAAATTTCCCTTTCCTTTCTTACACCTTATTTACAATTGTCATTCAGTGAAATGAGGTCCTAAAAAGAACAAGATTATAACATTTACATATTTTATCTTCACATTAACTTTTAGAAAGAAAAAGCACTTAAATGTCTATTAAAGATATTTTAACTTAATTAGAAAAATATTTAACTTTACATTAGTAGTCTGATCATACATGAATTTTTATAAATATACCTGTCATATAATTAACTTTATTAGAGCCTAAAAGACAGAATTATCAGCTGGGTTTTACTTGGACTAAAATACCTGCCAGCTTTTGTATGTATAATTTCATGTAGCAGGAAAGTAAACTTTCATAAGGACAGTAAGTTCATATCAACCCCAGGACCCACAGTGAATAGAAACTACGAAAACTGCAATATAATTTTAATAACACATCTTTTAATCACACATAGAATATCAATGTTTCATTAACATAATTTGCTACAAAACTTATTTAGGACCAAAGATGTGAATTTTATACATACATGAACACACTTAAAATAAAATATCAAAATAAATTAAATTAGGTACTTAACACTCCCCCCACCCTCCAGGTAATCTTCTGTCCATGCCTTCATTATTTGTGTAAAGTATTTTAACTTTCTCAAATATCAGGCACATCCATACTCAAATATTAGCTGCAAAATACATTTTAAATTCAAATAAGTAACATTTTTCAGTTTAAGTACTGTTCTTTCTATAAATTCTAACATAAAGATAAATGTAAATTTATGTAAGCTATTTTCATATATAGAAATATTACAAATCAACTACAAAAGGAATAAAACAGGAAAGCGAAGACAATGTATTTAGCTACTTGTTTCTCAGGATTTAGTATAATTATAAAAGTTAGTATTTGTCTGATAATGAGATAAGAAAGTTCCTTCATTTCCCATGTAAACCTGTCAACCCTATTAAAGTACTCTTTTGTACTATTATTATACTCTTAGATATTATACTCTATATCTCTTAGATATGAAAACCAGGGTTTACAATGGTCAAAGAATTTGCCTAAGTCAAAAAGTCAGAAGTTAAACTTTTAACAACTATAAATAAACCTCTTAAAAGGAGAAGAAAAATCATAAAACTTAAGGGGCAAATGCAATTGGGCAATACGGTGAAGAATGGGGTGGCAAGGAAGTTCAGAGAGTCATTCTTAAGTTATTTATTACCACAGAGCACTGAGCAGACTGGCTATAGAAGTCATTACTCTATATGTAATCTAATGTAACTTTGTAAAGTTACACAAATCTTTCTAGCATCTGAAGTCATACAAAATGAAAAGCCTCTACTGTGAATATCTGAACACTCCAACACACCAAAGATGAATCACATAATTGTTTGTATAATTTTATCACATCGAGATATTCATGTATATATTATCCACACAAAATATTAATGCACTTGCTGTTAGAGTTGTAAGTTGAACTTTTAATTTTAAACAGGATTTTTTCATGATTATTTTTATGATAGTATCAAATTCCACAAATAAAATATCCTTTTACTTTAAAATTGGTTATCTTCAGTTTATGGCTTCCCCTTATAAAACTTGATGAAGGTATTACTGATGAACCTTGACTTCATTATATCAAAGGATATTTATGCTATTACTTCAGTACTAGCAAAAGAACTAAGCTTTAAACTGAGCCAAATACCTGTTAGACTGTATTACTTTTTATGCTGAAATAATTAATTAAATAAAAGTCATTGCCACAGTGGAATAAACAACATAATTTCATCTTTGAAGGAAATCTCACAATTACAATTCACAATTTTTTAAAGTATAATAAAAAAGCTATTCAATAATTTCACATGTATTCTCTAAAAAATAATTCTAGCCAATCAACTCATGTTAGGCTCTTTATATAGAATTTAAAAAGAATGTAATTAAAGGTTAAATGTATATTAAAAATTAAATTTAATGTCATTCTTGGACTTAGTGGTAAAATATGTTCTCATTTTTCAAAAACTTTTATTGAGAGTTTTTAGGAAAAAAATGCAGTATACATAACTAAAAGTACTAACATTTTTTAGAGACACAGGGAGGCCAACTTTTAAGACTAGATCCTGGGTTATATTTAGCACCATTTGTATATATTTTTTAAAAACAGACATGCTACCATTATTAAAAATGGTTTATTCCATACAATCTAGTCTTCATTTCTTTATGAAGTATAAAAACCTATGCCCCAGAAAAGAAAAAAAAAAAAAACAAAACAAAACTTACAAATGTGCATTACATGCTCAATAAAGAAGTTAGACTATATTACATTTTCTTTAAAAAATTAAGATATTTCAAAGGTAGAAAAAACTCTGAATTTGGTTAAATGATTGAAGTAAACATAAGAGAGAGTCACAAGTACATTTTTACAAAGGCCCAATACTGGTGTGACAGTTCCCAGGACAATGATTAAACTAAGTCTGACAAAAATGAAGGGTATATCTTGGAGCAGTATACCGAGAGAATTCAGAAGAGGGTTTTGGGGAGTTAATATAATTCGAAGGAGAGAAATAAAACTGAATATATAGACTGGGTACAGCCAGCCTGACTTGTACACAGCGGGGTGGCCAGCCACACGCACCATTTCTATGGTATCAGACCACAGCAGAAAGCTCCACAGGAAGATCTCAGAGCGGACATCCCGGTGGGACGCTGCCTTCAGGACTCCCGAGTGAAAGGACGGCTCCTGGGGTTCCTCCAGGTGCTGAACAGGTAGCTGGGTCCTCCTGGCAGGCTGGGGAGGCACAGAGTTTTCTTCATGTTGATTCACTTGTTCTGTCACAGTTTTTATGTCCTGCAAAGTGGTTGGGTGGGTGTGATCATCTTCGTTACCTGCAATGAATTGATTTATTTGAATTTAGTTTTTTAATTTTGTTTTGTTTCATGCGAAGTGAAAGTCAGAAAGGCGTTTCTTATATGTGGAATAGAGAAACAAAAGAAACGGCCAGATAAAATTAAATTAATAACAAACCCAACTACATGGAGAGTTGAGGCTACCAAAGGGGAGGTGGAAAGGGGAGAGCAAAGTGGGAAACTGGCACAGTGGACTAGGGCAGAGGACTATGGATGGTGTCTGGAGGGCGGCTGGGGAGGTCTTGCTGTGGTAACATACACCTGAGGGTGTGTTTCTATATCTCTAAATAAAATACAGCATTGGGGCCTCCCCTGGTGGCACAGGTGGTTGAGCGCAGTGCTGTGAAGCTGTCCTCAGCCTCTGCAATGCAGGTTTATCCTGGCCAGCCAGAGAGCTACCCACATGGCACAGCAGACCTCTCCTGACGCCCCTGCTGCTCCCCTCAGCAGTGTTTTCGGTCTGTCTGCCTGTTCTGTTCCCCACTCTGTCTCTGGTGAATCCTTTCACCCTTCCACACATCTGATCTCTACCCTGGTTCTTATATGCATGGATAAATAAATCTTTAAAAATAAATAAATAAATAAATAATACACAGTGTTGTAAACCTCTATTTAAAAGAAAATTAATTTTATTTAAATTTAATTTTTAATTTATATTTAACCTTTAATTATTCTTTTAAAATTTTATTTAAATTTAATTTTCTAATTTTACTTAAATTTAAATATTTAATTTCAACTTAAATTTAAAATTTTATCTATATTTACTATTTTTACAATTTTATTTGTATATGTAATTTTTTTTTTTTTTTAATTTTAAGTTTTGGGCCTCCTTGGTGGTGCAAGGGGTTAAGCACAGCACTATCTAGCTATCCACAACCTCTGTAGCACTAGTTTGAGCCTCAGCCAGCCAGGGAGCAACCCACATGGCACAGCAGACCTCTCCTGCCCTGTCTGCTGCTCCCCTCAGCAGTGTATTTCAGTCAATCTGCCTGTTCTGCTCCCCACTCTGTCTCTGGTGAATCCTCTCAAACCCCACACCTCTGGCCTGTACCCCAGTTCTTGTAGGCATAAATAAATAAATCTTTAAAAAAATTTTAAGTTTTCCATGATTTGAATTTCACACATGAAACTTCAGGATAGCAACAGGTTGCATAATGAAAAGAATACAGAGGCTGAGAAAGTTCCCCATGTCTTTGTGTTTCCCTGAATATGAGTTCAATGTCATTCTTACCATTTCATAATAATAGCCATTATTGGTTACTGAGCTAAGTATTTTCACATGTCATCTCATTTAATCTTCAGAGAAAAAGTTGAAGAGAGGGATTATTATCCCATTTTATAAATATGGAAACTGGAGCCCAAGAGGTAATTGATGCTCATATTCAAATAGACAGTAATGGGCAGAGGTGAAACTCACACTTACATTCATTTGACCCCAACTGACAATCTCTTAACTTTATGGCTACTATTACCAGTCTAGAGGCAATATATCACGTGCTAATAATAAAACTTTCAAATATCAAAAAATTAAATTAATCTAAAAGGTCAATGGTCCAATCTTATCATTTTATAAGAGGTCTACAGAGATCACTAACCCAGATTTCCAACTTTGAAATTTAGTGCTAAGATCACCAGAGATCTTAATGAAGAATGATACTCTGAATCTAATATTGCAAATCTGTTCTTCAGCCAAGGGGTTTGAACTGGCCATTGCAATTAGTTAGACTAAAGCATCACATTCTTGGCCCTGAGGCTGTACCTGGTCATTCATGTCATGCAGTGTATGTGTGTTTATGTGCAAGAGAGAGAGTCAGAGAGAGCGAGACACAGAGAGAGAGGAAGACTGAGCCTCTGCCCATATCCATATGGATGTTGAGGTTAGGGGATTGTGAAGGGATCCTCAAATCTCAAGAATTACTAATTGTATGGACAATATGTTTTTTACATAGGAATGGTATACCACATTATTTTTCAATCTTTTATCTGTTTAAATATCTTTTTTGTTGCTGTGAATTTATTAGGCCTTGGCAATGTTTACTCAGTGAACATGCTAAATTGCCATATTACTTGATAAGACAAAATTTGAAGGGAGTCATTAGACCGAATAGCTCTAAAGGTTAAAAGCACAAAGCCAATAAAAAATGTGTTGGATGGTATTGAAATGAAAACATTTAAAATAAATTAATTATGATTAATCACTGTATTACTTTTACTATTTATTATTTAATATTTACTACTACTATAAATAGGAGTTATTTAACAGACAAATAAACCTTGGTTTTCTTTTTATGCAACTCACTATTTAACTGTGAATTAAGTATAGTTATAAACTAAAAAGGCCATGCAAATTCTTAATGAAACATTATTTCTGGTGTAAATAATTCATAAATAAATGCTAGGAACCATGATCCTTAGAAATCACTTTTCTAACCTTATTGTCACAGTGGGATGAGTGAATACCATTTTAATAATACTTAAATAGAGAAAATTATATACAAGTTACCATTATCTTAATATTCGTAAAGGTGACCTCTTTTTAAACTCAGATGCTCATATCAATTGTATCTCTCATTTTACAAAATAATATAGAAAACATCAATATAGAAAACATTTCTGAGAATATGTCATGTCCAAGAGAACGCTCCTTCACCTCTCTTTACTAGATAAGAAAATCCAAATTCCTTTGTCGACATTACAACACAGTGTATAATTTGGACTTCTGAATATGATTGCTGCTTCAGCATTGTTTCAAAGCCAGGAAGTGGCAATCTAAGAAGTGACACATTAACATTTTTCAAACAGTCAATAGGAGTCTTAATAGCTGAGGGTAAGAGCTGTTTATGTGAACAAAGAGTTCTTAGCTAGTGTTAAGTTTTAATGAATAGTAAGGCCCCAATCCACATGTATTTGCTGAAACCAGGTCTAGGAGGGTCATATCTCCCCACAGCTCAATAAGGAGTAGTTTAGATTTGAAGGTACAGGGATTCTGCTCGCCTCTTTTCAAGGGAGAGCACTAGAACAAATAGCTGGAAAACTCTGCTGGGCTCCTAGGGGGACATTGAAGAAGTCAAGAATCTTCTGGTCATTCGAATGGGCCAGGGTGTTTATCTCTGAGCAGTACTAATGTTCATGTATTGAATACTATTCCCTTTGGCGCCAGGATTAGTTTCCCCTTCAAATTTTAATTTTCTCATTTCCACTTAGCTAGAATTCTTTTTGTTATTGTTAGTTGTTAGTGTTCTGTTTGAATAAAACAGCTTTTATTTGTGCAGAATCCATGAGAGACATAAGTACTTCCTGAGAACTTCACATTGCTCTGTAAAAAGTAAAAATAGCAGCCATTCAGTGCAGTTCCCCACATCTGACACAAGTTGGCAAATTACTGTTTTCAACTGTGCAAACTAAATAATTAAGGAAATGTAATTTTGATCATAGATAACTGTTTAAGTAGATAAATTATACCTATATTACTTTCCTACTTCCATATATTGTTGTATTTCTATCTCTAACTTTTTCCCTAAAAGTTTCAGATAGCTTACAGGGAAAACATGAACATAACAACATAACAAACCACTAGTGAGAAATTTTCTAGAGTGAGCATGTACTGCAAAGAGAATAGGAAACAACAAAAGTTATTTATATTAACAAAAGAGAGAAGTAAGTATCACAAGAAAGGGCACCTACAAATAAGCCAAGAGTGAAATTGATACTGAAAATACACTATTTAGACTCCCATGACAGTTATGACAAATAAGAATATGTACCAAGTTTGGGCTGGGTGTTGGAAACTGAATAGCAAATAATGAAGAGACACTCACCACAAAACCACTCTATGTCTCTAGTGATCACACTAATACACAATAGAAGACAACTTTGTGGCAGGACTTTGCCAGGATGGTAAGTTCTGTCATGGGAGACTGTCATGGGGGTCTGAATTAGATGGTGGGTTATCTGAGAAGTGACAGTTAAACAGAAACCTGAAGAATAAGTAAGAATGGATTAGATGAAGACTAGAGAAAGAGCTTTCCAGGTCATAGGAAAAACACATATAAAGATCTTTCAATGAGAATGGACTGAAAGAAGGAGAGCTTGGGGAGGGGATGGGGAATCAGAGAGGGAAGGAGTGGAGACACTAATATTTATTACGCGCTTTCTACACAACAGGCACTGTTCTGAGCCCTTTTTACGCATTAACTCATTTAATCCCTAGAAAAGTTCTATAATACAGTGTTATTTTCCCGTTTTAAAGATGAATGCACTGAGGCACAAGGACATTAACAATTGTTAATTTAGAGATGGGAACTTCAACTGCAAATGTGGCAGAGGCAGATTATGGAGAGCCTCATGGGCCATGATAAGGTTTTGGACTTTATTTAATTCCAGAGGAAAGCAACTAGAGGTTAGGGTGATGCAAGGCAGGGCAGCCAGAGAAAAGATGGCAGCCACAGAGACAGCTGATGAAGACTGACCTTGTTACTCAATTCACAGCAATCAACAGACCAAAAGAAAGAATTACTCAGTGTGACTCAGAAGTAATCAGTGTGACTGCACTGATTAACAGTTCCCAAAATCTATTTTTCCTGAGAAGAAAATGATCCAGAGAAAGCAAAATGCTAATGATTTAAATATAACATACTGGGGGAAAAATTGGAAAAGGAGAAAATTAACAGTTTTGTTAATTCTTTGTAAAATACGGGGCCTCCCTGGTGGCACAAGGGGTCAAGTCTCAGCACTATGAAGCTATTGGCAGCCACTGCAGCATGAGTTTGATTCCCAGGCAGGGAGTTAACCTACATGACACAGCAGACCTCTCCTGTCTCGCCTGCTGCTCCCCTCAGCAGTGTATTTCAGTAGATCCTCCTGTTCTTCTCCCCACTCTGTCTCTGATGAATCCTCTCACCCCCGCACCTCTGGCCTACACCCCGGCTCTTACATGCATAAATAAATAAATCTTGAAAAAATACGTTAAGTACACAAAGCATTTTTAGTCATGATATTCGTAGAAACTAACAGAAAAATATATCATAAACTAAAAAACACACACCAGAGATTATAAGCATTATTATTTTGATACTACCCACTTAAAAGACACTGTACTCTGTATGGTTTGTGTCCTTTGAGGAGGGCATCTGAGATGGAGAAGACAAAGTCAATAACAAGAATAAATGATGAAGCTCAGCACCTACCTGGGTTATGATAAAGAGTTAATATACATAAAATATTTAAAATAGTCTGCCACATACAAATGTGTGTGATATAAAAAGCAGTTATCACACAATAATTTATTATTTTTAAATGACTTGGCATACAAAATATCAGAAGGTAGGAAACAGTAAAATTAATTACAAATGAAAGTTTAGTAACTGAACAGTAAAAACAAACCACAGTTAAACTTTGGTTTTAGCTACGCTGCCTTCCCAGGGGAAGGCAGGGTGTTTAAGAGATAAACATCCCATCTCTCAGGGGAACTCAAAAAATGAGAAATAATGTCACGCTACAGAGACTTCATAAAGTTTTATGTTAAATTCTCTTATTTGCCTGTCTACATCGCAAAGAAAATTGCCACCCCACAGACACCCTGTGTCAGCAGAGACAACTTATAACAGCTAAAAGGATCCCACCATTGCCTCTCCCCCAATCCCATCGTCAGTGTTCAGTCATACAACCCGGGAGCTTGAAATTGGTGCCGGTGAGATTATTTCACTCCAAAGAAACTGGTAAGTGCTACCAGTCAGGTCCTGCCCTTGTTCCCCTACCTAGACAGTGGTTCAACATTAATCAGCACATGACTACCTATGATAAAAATGCAAATTTTCACCAAATAATCATAACAATACTACTAATGAATTCAAGGCATCACCAGCTCTGGAAGAGCTCATGGGCATACATTGCCTGTGATAAGATAGTTGCAGCAACTCTTTACAAAGGGTATTATATAGTGTTATTCAGTAAATTCAAAAGCCCTAAGATTCAGTTTCAGTTCCCTGCCAGAAATTGCAGAAATTTGACAATGTGTCATTTCTGTATTTTAGACAATATAGAATTTTAAGAGAATATTTTGTCTGAGCACAGCTGGAAGCCTAGATAAAAACCTTCTCTCCACCATTACATTATAGGTTCATCTAATACTGGACAGGAAGTGCTAAAAGCTGATAATATCAATCTTAAAATATTCCATTTTTTTTTAAAGATTTATTTATTGGGGCCTACCGGTGGCGCAGTGGTTGAGCGCTGGGTTGCGAAGCTGCCCGCAGCCTCTGCAGCTCCGGTTTGATCCCCGGCCACTGGGAGAGGGTCCCACATGGCGCGCAGACCTCTCCTGCCGTGCCCGCTGCTCCCCTCAGCAGTGTACTTCGGTCCTTCTGCCTGTTCTGCTCCCCACTCTGGCTCTGGTGAATTCTCTCACCCACCCGCGCTTTCGACTGTACCCAGTGCTTGTATAAATAAATAAATAAATCTTTAAAAAAAAGAAAAAAAAGATTTATTTACTTATTTTATACAAGAACGGGGTACAGACCAGATGTGTGGGAGGGTGAGAGAGGATTCACCAGAGACAGAGCGGGGAACAGAACAGGCAGACTGCATGAAATACACTGCTGAGGAGAGCAGCGGGTGGGACAGGAGAGGTCTGCCATGCCATGTGGGACCCTAGCCGGCCAGCTGGGATCTAACTGGCAGCTCAGAGGCTGCGGACAGTGTCACAGTGCGCTGCTCAACCACCTGCGCCACCAGGGGAGGCCCTATTCCATTTTTAAAGATTATTCAAGAAAAGTTTCTAAATTTTCTGAACTTCAGTTTTTCATTTGGGATATGCTTGCCCTTATCCCCAGTTGTACCTTTTCAGGCTGAGGACTGTTATTTTGTTTAAAATATAGAAATGTAATACTTTCTATATGGCTATATGCTAATGTTGTTGTTAATTTTTTAGAATTGATAAAATAAATTATTGATCATTTGTATATGTAATATATGTCATATAATATTAAATATATTTAAATAAAACAAAACTAGTAAGGTAAAATATTGAAAAGCATACAGTTCTCTTATTTCCAACTATAAATAATTCTAGACTTTGAAATGTATTCTAATGCCTCTAATGACAAGTGCTTGAAGATCAGAGCTAGGAATCTCAGCATGAACCCAATCTAGGTCTCAAAAAGTACATACACCCTGAAATGAGCCTGATTCGATGCCTTCAGAGCACTTACCTCAGCTTTAATTGTACACATTTGTTAATGTAATTTATCAACATGCTATTATGCTGGCTAGACAGTGAGCTCCATGAAAGGTGGACTCTGCCTGTTTTCATCCACCATTGTACACCCAGGACTAGCAGAGAGCCTGGTATGGAATAGCTGCTCCATAAAGATTTGCTGAATAAGATAGGAGGAATTCCTGTTCTGCAGTCTATTAACGAGAGGGATCTATGGGCATCTTGAAGGGAAATTCTGTACTGAGGCAAGAAAAGTTAAGTTAAAGCCTGAATAACACTTGACTCCCAGCCCCTTTTCCACCCCAATCTACAGAGAGAAAGACTCTGGAGTCTTTCATAGGGATACTACTCAGACTGCCTCTGGCCTGAGTCCTAGCAAGAGACCTTTAAGCAAGAACATTGGGCTGATTTGGCTAACAGGCCCTGGAAGAGTTAGAAGCTCCTAGCAGTGCAGCCTGGGGACCTGCAGGGAATATGTAACAAGGCCTTGGGCATAGAAGAGCATGCCCCGCATGTGGCACTGGCAGAGCCCAGCAGACTTGAGCAGACATCAAAGGGAGATAGCACCAAGAGCAGCAGCAATCAATCGTTCAAGGCATTTCAAAGGCCTGGCAGGCACCAATGATGTCAGGAGTTTCCAGGCAGGGGACAAAATATTTGATTCTGGAAAATGAGAATCACAGGAGGCAGCCCTTGGATTCACCCCCACACATACAAACACACACACACACACACACACACATCCCCAGAAATAGGTGTCCTTGTGGTTCTAAAATATAATAGAAGGTGGGAGGAAAGCCCCAGCAAAAGCAATATTCCTATGCACAGGATCCTAAACTAACACACAAACTATGTAAACAGAACTGGCCTCAGAATGTCTGCACACTCTGCAGGGCATTAGCTCAACCTTCTTCTCTCTCTTCACTTTTAAACAAGAAAATCTTGTCAAGGACCTGTGCCTTAAATTTCAAACTGGGCTCAAAAACCTGTTGGCTATGATATGGAAAATGAGGCTTGGTATTATAAAGTAATGCATGCCGAATTCTTTATCAGTCTCCCCAAAATATTTATTACAAAATCTTGCAACTCTCAAGAATATCATTTTATGTGCAAAAAATATTCATTACTTTTTCTCCACTTCGGGAAAAGGTAACAATTGAATGCCAAACTTAAAAGCAAGCAAAGCTGTCCTAAAGCCCCAATTTGAGACTCACAAGCACCTGATGTCCTGTGTCTTTTGGCACTATTTGGCAATATAGTTTCTGGCCCAGTCCACACTGACCTAATCCTGACAGCTGGTACTTCATTAGAAGGTATAAATCAGAAATTCAACCCTTCTCTCACCCCACACCAGTAAATGATGAATTCTTGAGAAGGGGGAGATATTCTAAGATTGACATACTTTCCTGAAACTTCCTTCTTCTAAGTAACCAAGGGAGGATATGAAAGGAAATACTCCCCCTTCTTGGTATGGCCCCGGACACAGTGTTCCTCATGCTTATCCTCTAAACACATTGCAAAACACATTATGGAAACCCAGCTCACACACTGCACTCATAGTGTGTAATAAGCTTTTCTTAAAAAGAACCAAAAGGGAACTTAAAATGCCATTCATTTTATTAGAGAAAAGCAACATTCCTTTTTTTTTTTTTTTTCCTTTAACCTTCTGTGACATCTCTTACATCCTATTTGGTTAAAGTGTTTTAGTCGCTTATCAAGGAAATCTGAAAAGCAGGCTATTTCGGGAGTCTGAATTTGGCCTCAGCATTTACTTGCTATTTGTCATGTTATTAATATTTCCTATAAACATGGACTCTCAACCAGATTGGGCATCATCACTGCTTGTGGAACTTTAAAAAATTTTAGATGCCAGAATCTTGTTTGAGTCAAAAATTGCACATCTAGATTAACCCAAAGAAACAATCATTTACGCTGTGAGATTCCACACTCTTAGTCCAACAATCATCCCCAATGTGTTGGTCAGTAGATAAAACTCACACAAAAGTACTTTGAAAAGACCCCTCTCATGATTATGGGGCATATCCCATCAGTAAGACCCCCTATATATAACTTAACAGTGGTCCATGGAAATCACTTAGAAGATCAATAAAAAATCATTGCCATTAATTGAAGAAATTTTTTTTTGTAAGTCAATGACAAAAAAAAAACAAACCAAAAAACCTCAAAGTAACAGATTCTTTTCCTTCTTCCTTTCCTGCTCTGCAAACTTCCAAATCTGGATCAGTCCTACAGTTCTATTTTTTCTTTGTCACAGCTTAGATTGCTGAGGAGTGTTGAAAAACCACAGTGTTGGAGATTGGTCCTGGAACCAATCAGATTCATGCTTTCTACTCTTCCCTATACCCCAAGCATCACTCATCCACTTCTCCTTGTCCCTGACCCACTTCACTTCCTTCCCATTTCTGTTAAACATTCTCTCTCTCCTGTTCATCCTCATTGTCTCAGCAGGTATCTTTGCTTTCTATTTCACAAAAATATTGAGACATTATTAGATGTAAATATTTCTTTGCATCAATCCACTTCAGTCACATTCCACAAGAGTGAATAACAGGGGAGCTTTAAAAATTATTACTGCCTGCTCCATGCTCCCAATTATGCTTTACTTATCTGGGGTGCAATCTAGGAGTCAAACCTTATAAAGCCCCTTAGATGATTCTACTGTGCAGTCAAGGGTGAGCATTGCAGTTTCTAATTGGGGAATATAAATCAGAATTATTCAATGTGGTTTTCTATTTTAAAAAATACATATGCCCAAGCCTCATCCCCAGAGATCCTGTTTCTGTATATCTAGGAGACTGTGCTTGGCACTGATACTGATATTTTTAAAACTCTCTATTAAATGCTTTCAAAATGTTAAGAATACCAATACAATAGAGGCAGGGGTCTAAACATGCTTTACCTGAAAAGTAAATAAATATAATGATAAATTAGGGCATTATTTAGAGAGATCCATTTGATTGATTTACATATATATATATATATATATTTAAAAAAAAAACTCTTAAAACCTTGCATATACTCTGAGCCAGAAATTGCACATGTAGAAATTTCACAAATTTATGTTGTGAAATCTGGCAGCACTTGACCCAAGTCTTTGGGTGTTAAAGAGACTACACAGAAGTATCTGGACTAGGGCCACTGAGAGCAGATTTATTTGAAAATCTTACACTGTCAACATCACACCTGGCACCTCTTATTGATGTGACAGTGGAAACCACCTCCACTGGAGAGCTCTGTTGTTTTCCACTCAGATAGCCTGCTGACCTCACCTCTAGCAAGTAGATTCTGACTATGCAGATCTGCCTAATGGAGACAAGCTATCTTGCCACACTGTTTGTACAATCTCCTAGTCCTCCCTCTGTATCTGTCTGCATGTGTATCCAGTCCATAACAGTCCCTTCTGGCAAGCATTGTCGCTGAGAAGTCTGGGCATGTGCAGATGCTTAGGGTCTTCTGAGGACACTCTCTGTGGTCATCATCCTGACATGCAGCTGTCTTCCAGAAGCAGTTGATTCTCTGTGTCTCAGTCTCTGCTTGGTCAGTCACCTTGCAGAGTAGCTTGATTCCCATATACAACAAGGAGTCCCTAAACAGAGGCCACCTGCACCATTCAAACACCTGTGCTCTAACCTGGCTTGTCTCCCCTGCCCAACTCAAACACACATCACTTTATGCATTCTAATCACATCCTTGCCATTCACGTTTCAAGCATTTTCACTTCTGAACAAGTCCTAACAGTAGTATTTACAGTAGTTGAAAACTAGGGGGGGAAAAAACCTAGTAGTCCAGCAAAAGGAGTTAGTTAATTAATTATGGTTCATTAATGTAGTAGTGTTTGACCAATAAAAATAATATAGCAGAAGATACAATAACAAGAACGAGACCCATAATAATACTCATAAAGAGAAAAGAAGTTACAAAGTAAGCTTTCTATTTTTTTTTTAATCCAGGTATCAGTACTTTTTATGTATTTTTAAATGTTGTATATATTTTTATTTTTTTAATTGAGATGTCACTGGTTTACAACCTTGTATATGACTTAAGAGGTTTAAGATCACTCCTTCAAGTACACTTTGTTAACTGAAGAATGCTTACCAAGATGTTATTAGCTATAAATCTCCAGTGTGTAGTATCACAGCTGATTAACATTCTCTTCTTTTTTGCTTATGTCTATTTAATAACCTTTTGAAGTGAATATATTATTTTAGAAAAATAATATAAACTACATTTGCAAGGTTTCCCAGTCTTTGATATCTGTGTACCAGATGACAGTCCTATGTAAGGCTCACTTTACATGAAATTTTATACTTAGATATTATGACCTGGTAATTGCTTGAGGCAATCTTGCAGGTATTTCAAATGGTAACTGGAAATTAGCAGAAAGAATTCCTTTGTCCAGTGAAGACTGCTTTAAGCATAAGCATATTTCATACATAGAATATCTTAAAAGAAAAGTTACACAAAAGTTAAGGTTTTGGAGACTGGAATTAAAATGGTTAGGGTCATGCAAGAGTGTCCATAAATCCAAGCACTGGATTATTTTAGTTTCAGTTAGAATAAAATCAAAACTGCTACAAGATGACAGATGTGGATGTGTTTAAAGATAGCTGGATAAAAAGTACAAACAGAATAGATTTCCTTTCCCAACATTTTCAAAAAGGAACCAAATTATTCTAAACCTTGTTCATCACTTACCCTTTCCCTACAACTTCATGCAAGAAGCCATATTTGTAGCATATGTGCTTTTGTTCAAAATTATGTATTACAATTTATAAGTTTGTGAATGTATGTGTTAATACAAATTCCAGAAGATAAGTGAGAATACCCCAAGGATTCAAAGAGGACTTTCACTAAAAACTTGGACAGAAAGTTCACATAAATGCAGAAAATACAGAATCCTTAAGAACAGCCCAATTTCAGAACAGCTTATGTCTGTAAGTTTGGAGAAGTAGCAAATGCCCTGGATATTCCCAAATCTCTGCAGTTTAAGACAAATACACTCAGTTCTGGAGTGGAGAGGCACTGTGAGAGACTTCCCTCAACAGATGACTGCTGGCTGCCAATTTATCTGCCTTCACCAACCGGCTAAACATAACAGTCCATAGTCTCGTACCCAATGGCAAAGAGCAAATATGGAATTCAGATTCTCAGATTTCCTGGTGGCTTCCAGTTCAGCTTTGCTTTTCAATTTGAGGATCAAGAATAATTGGAAGACAGTGCTCATCACCCATAAATGATTCTCTGCTGTTTTCCTTCCAAGCTGTAGTAGTCATCCTTATTACACTTAAGTTCACTTCCGTGACTCACTCCAGTTACTTACCCACACACCAGGAACTGATTAAACAAAACCCTATTTCCAAAGCAAAATTTTATCCACACAAAAACTAGCATGCAAATATTGTGAATTAAACACAGATATTATCTGTTGAAATTAAATAGAGTTGAGGGAATATATGGTTAACCAAATAAAATAGTCAACTAACAAAGTACTTTTATTTTTAAGGCCAACTTACATTTAGTTTCAACTGAGGCTATTTTGTGCCTTTGGAAGACTGTAGCATATCTTGGTTTTATTAATGTGATCTTTAGGTTTTTTTTACACAATTGAAAACAACATAACCTAGGATGTAACTGCATTAATCATACTAATTCCTGTACCAAACATATCCAAATTAAATGCTTTATTTATTCATCAAAACTTAAGGTTTTAAGAGAACTCCTAAAAATACAAATCTATAATAATTTACCTATATAATGTTCTTGCTAGAGAAAATATTATGGTTTTTAGTATTAAATATTTGGTAACTATTCATTTATCAGTACTATAAAGATGCAAATAAGAATAAATGTCAAGTTCTCAATGTAGGTTTAACGATACTTATATTTAGGTATCTTCATTTGTAATATTCTATCTGTAATATTCACTCTAAGAAAAAGCATCATTAAACATGTCAACAAATAACAGGATGAGGCAGATGAATAATATGTCAACTTTTTAAAATATTTATATTTAAATTAATACTTACTCTTTTGCCTCCCTCTAAGAGGATAAATCCTGAGTTTTTCAATGATGTCAACCACAATTAAGGAAGTCAGAACCAAAGAGACTGGCAGGTCAGGTAAGTTATCAGGGAGAGCAGCAGATATGGTACCAGTAGTATTTTTTTGAACCTGTTTTCAGAAAACCATTTAGAAACGTTCAATTATTTCATTAGTCTAAAAGCAGTGCTAAATTAATTATAAATACTTTTGTTAAAAGAAAGAAAGCTTGGTTATTTGTTTCTCAAACTCCACAAGGTTTTTTGGGTTTTTTTTTAAAGATTTATTTATTTATGCATACAAGAACTGGGGTACAGGCCAGAGGTGTGGGGTAGGAGAGAGAGGATTCACTGGTGACAGAGTGGGGAACAGAACAGGCTGACTGACTGAAATACACTGCTGAGGGGAGCAGAGGGTGAGTCAGGAGAGGTCTGATGCGCCATGTGGGTAGCTCCCTGGCTGGCCGGGATTGAACTTGTGCTGCAGAGGCTGCGGATTGCTTCATAGATTGTGTCTTAATCCCTTGCACCACCAGGGAGAGCCCCCACAAGGTTGTGAACCATTTTAAAGATATATTAAAACTAGAAGAGCTTTCAGTTAAAGACTGAGCTTGGTAAGTGCACACTAAAAATGTAATCGGATCCTAGTAATGGTGGAACAGATAATTTCCTGCAATTCTACTGCTAAACAGAGACTCTGAGAATCCTAGTTCTTCTAACTAGGCACACACATATTGGAGCTTAAGGTCTTCCAAGAAGAGAAATCACAGATAAGCCCTGATAGTTTTGGGGGCACTTCCTTCATCTGACTAAGGTATCAACAGAAAAACCTATGGCAAGTATCATGTAAATGGTGACATGTTGAGAATTTTTCTTCTGATACCAACAATAAAACAAAGAAGACACCATGACCTTTCTAGTCAACATTTTACTAAAGCTTGTAGTTAGTGTAACAAGAGAAAGAAGGAAATAGCATAAAGGGAAGAAAGAAAAACAAAATATTTTTCATACACGATATGAAAATTCTCCCCAAATGTATAAACTATGCATACCAACAACAAAGATTTAGAAAATAAATGTTTTTTAGTGATACCATTCAGTACAACTTTAATCAAAACTTCACCATTTTGCAGAAAATAGCCAGCTGATTCTAAAATTCATGTAGAAATACTAAGGGAAAGACACTCTAGAAGGAAAAAAATCATAGGAAAATTTATTCTTCTGTGTATAACAAGCTATTATAAAACTAACAGAATTACAGCAATGTGGTATTAGTACAGGATTACAAAAGTAGGCAAAATGACATAATAGAAGGCTCAGTAATAGACCAAGTACATACACATCTGATTTATAACAAAAGTAGCACTGCAGAGAAATGTGGGAAAGACAGACATTTTCATTAATTGTGTATAATCCACAGGGTACCACTTGGAAAAAAATAATAAAACTTCACCTCTTACTGCTCAACATATACTAAAATCAGTTCCAGATGGATTGTGAATGTAGAAGAGAGTGGGAGAACAATATGCCCTCCAAAATATAATATAGGAGAATATCGTTAGGAATTGGAGGATCAGTTTCATAATATGAAAAAAATCTTCCCAAACAAGTTACCAAAAGCAATATCCACAAAGGAAATAAACTGATAAATTGGAGAGTTTTTTTTTTTTTAAAGATTTATTTATATAAGCACTGGGTATAGTTAGAAGTGCGGGAGGGTGAGAGAATTCACCAGAGTCAGAGCAGGGAACAGAACAGGCAGACTGATGAAGTACACTGCTGAAGGGAGCAGTGGGCGCAGCAGGAGAGGTCTGCGCGCCACGTGGGACCCTCGCCGGCGGCCAGGGATGGAACCAGTGCTGCAGAGGCTGCAGGCAGCTTCATAGTCCAGCGCTCAATTGCTGTGCCACCGGGGAGGTCCAAATTGGAGAATTTTTAATGTAAGAACTTCTCTTCCTCAAAAGCTAGCAAGCTTATTAAGTCACAGAGTGTGATGATCTACACAATACACACAATCAACAAAAGACTTTAAATCTAAACATACAAATAGCTCTTCTTAATCAATTTTCAAAAGATAAATAAGACAATAGGAAAAAAAGACAAGATAGAAAAAAAGTCAACCTCATTAATTATTGGGGAAATTCAATTTAAAAACAATGAGATTCAAGAATATATCTACCAGAATGGCTAAAATAAAAAGACTTATAATGCAAGTGCTGGTAAAGAGGTGGAACAACGGGCATACACATTCTCTGCTAGCTGAAGTCTAAATTAATGCAATCTCATCAGAAAACTGGCATTTTCTGTAATAGTTGAGCATATGAATATCATATGACCCATGTGTTCTACACCTATATGTTTAACCAATTGAAATCCTTACACATGCTCACCAAGAGACATATCCAAGGATGTTTAAAGCAGCAATACTTTTAATAGTCAAAATTAAAACCTGATATGGCCATTAAGAGTAGAAACGAGGGCCTCCCTGGTGGCCTAGGTGTTAAGTGTCAGCATTATCACTGCCATGGCCTGAGTTGGATCCCCAGCCAGGGAGCTAACCCACAAGGCACAGCAGACATCTCCTGTCTCGATGGCTGTTCCGCTTAGTAGTGTATTTCAGTAGACTGCCTGTTCTGCTCCCCACTCTGTCTCTGGTGAATCCTCTCACCTCACCCTAGCCTCCTGCACCTCTGGCCTACACCCTAGATCTTCTACACCAAAAAAAAAAAAAAAAAAAGAGTAGAAATGATAAGTTGTGACATGGTCGCAAGACAAAATACTCTACAGGAATGAAAATGAACTACAATTATACATAGAAATATGAGTGTACCATAGTTTTGAATAAAAGAAGCCAAACTAGATAGCTTGTTAGCTAGCACAGTAAGGATAGTGATACATAATTTCTCTTTAAAAGAGGCTTTTAGAAAAAGAGGCTTTTTTTTTTTTTTTTAAGAAAGAGGCTTTTAGAGGCTTTAGAAAGCTAGCGAAGTTTTAATTTTTGACCAGAGTAGTGTTTACACAAGGATTTTCTTTGTGTCATTCCATTAATAATATACATTTATTTTTGGTGCCCTTTACTATTTGTGTATTATATTTCAAGAAAAATTAAGAAAATAAGGGGTAAATATGCAACAATGGGTAAGACATACAAGGAAGTAACAGAAAAAGGAGGTCAATCTACAGATATACCATCATTTTATAATAATTGCTCCTTAAAAGATTGTAAACTGAGCTTTTAAAACTGGGAAAAATCCCATGTACTCTCAAAGGTCACTGGGGAAGGGAGAGGAAAAGTGATAAATCCAGATGAAATATTCATGGGCTTCAGTTCCATACAAACTATCAGGTGTCATCTTCCTACATTAGTCTATGCCTTCACACATTGTCCAAATGTAGCATGTTGGAAATATTCTCACAATCATGTAATATCATACACTACCCACTACTCACCTCTCTCACAACACTTAACATATGTATTCTAATTGCCTGGTTATTTTTTCTCCCTACTATCAATGGTTACTGAAGGCCAGAGATTCTGTCAAAAATCCTGAGTGCTATACCCCAGTACTTAACATAGTACCTGACATTGTAATATGTATTTAATGAACATCTATGCAATATAGACATGAACTATCATAAAGTAATTTAATTTATGCACTTTGTGGTGATAAAATTATATTTTTCACAGAACCTTGAAAATTAAAAAGATTAGTAAGATATTCTTTGAACTTTGATAATAAAGTTCTCACAGCCTGAAAGTTCTGTCTATAATTCTCTCCTGCACACACCTACCAGAGTCTTTTTGAGGCAACATTCAGTCAAAACATAAACTAAAAGTTATTTTGATATAAATATTATGTGCAAATTATGTATGAATGGATATATTATCAAAGGTCTTAGAGTAGGAGGGGGTTGTTTCCCTGCATATATTTCTATTTCATATAGAACTGAATGCACTTATAAAAAGTAGACTTTCAATTCCTTTGTTTTTTTCTTATTCTGTTGAAAAAAATTCTGTCACACACACACAGAAGCAATTTTTTTTAATTGACTGCGAAACCTTCCTCCATAATTTCAGAGTAAGTTAGTATTTTAAATACATAGCAACTTAAAAGAAGACTGAATAAAACAAACGTTAAGACATTTGTTGGGCACATCCTTTGTCAAATCCTTATAATGGGAAATTTTAAAATCACAAAAACTTGCAACAGAAGAAATCAAAATTCATACCTCAGTCATTGCTACAGAAAAGCTGAAGCTTGGAAGGGTGGTGAGTACTACACACATCATCATAACAGGTCTCCTAGCAAGGAGAAAAAAAAAATAAGCAAAAGCAATAATGTACAAGATCAACAGTTCCTGCTGCATTTTGCTAATTTTGCAGTTCCTATTCCATTCATATATAGTTTTTCTAAGAAGCTACTGGTTCCCTATTTCTATTTCCCAAATGTATGGCAAAGGGTAGCACATGCAAAAACCAGAATGCTTTTCTGGAACAAAGGGATGAGAAATTTTCAAATAATTAGGCAAACAAAGACTACTGCAAAAATCCCAGTATAATGGCATGCAGCATTTTCATAATTTATGAATTGGAATCCTGCTCACTTTGGAATCTCATGATCACCTGGAAAAAAAGAAAACAACCAGAATTGTTCTCTCAAGTTATACTATAACCCATGTTATAAAATTGATTTTTCACAACTAAAAATCCAAGGACAGTATTGGACTTTTAATGGTGAACTTAATGTAGCATATACAAATGTTGATTCTCAATGCTGCACACCTGAAACTTATGTTGTAATGCAATGCTATTACAATAAGAAAAACAAATAAAAATTCATTTTTCAAAGAATATATTTAGAGATAATATATTATTACTTTAAAATGAAGAACCTGGGGCCTCCCCTGGTGGCGCAGCGGTTGAGCGCTGGGCTGCGAAGCTGCCCGCAGCCTCTGCAGCACTGTTCGATCCCCAGCAGCTAGCGAGGGTCTCACATGGCCTGGTGGCAGACCTCTCCGGCTGTGCCGCTGCTCCCCTCAGCAGTGTATTTCATCAGTGTGCCTGTTCTGTTTCCCGCTCTGCCTCTGGTGAATTCTCTCACTCTCCCACGCTTCTGACTGTACCCAGTGCTTGTATAAATAAATAAATAAATCTTCTAAAAATAAATAAATAAAATGAAAAGCCTGGAAATTTTTTTTGTTGTTGTTGTTAAGATTTATTTATTTATTTATACAAGCACTGGGTACAGTCAGAAGCAGGGGAGGGTGAGAGAATTCGCCAGAGCGGGGAACAGAATAGACAGACTGATGAAATACACTGCTGAGGGGAGCAGCAGGCGCGGCAGGAGAGGTCTGTGCACCATGTGGGACCCTCCCCAGTGGCCGGGGATCGAACCGGCGCTGCAGAGCCTGTGGGAAGCTTTGCACCCAACGTTCAACCGCTGTGCCACCAGGAGAGGCCCTGTAAATGTTTTACTCAATGAAAAAAATCATATAAAAATCAATCAAATACTTATTGAGATGTAATATGTACATGATATTATGACAGAAAGATTTGAACACATATTTATTTTATTTTTTTAAAGATTTATTCATTTATGCATACAAGAACTGGGGTACAGGCCAGAGGTGATGGGGGTGAGAGGATTCACCAGAGACAGAGTGGGGAACAGAACAGGCAATTAACTGAAATACACTGCTGAGGAGAGCAGCAGGCGAGTCAGGAGAGGTCTGCTGTGCAATGTGGGCAGCTCCCTGGCCATCTGGGGATGAAACTCTTGCCATGCTGCAGTGCTGCAGATAGCTTCATAATGCTGCAACTTCACCCCTTGTGCCACCAGGGAGGCCCCATGAACACATATTTAACACCATTAATTTACTGGGAGGCAAAATACCCAGAGAGGTCTTTGACAATGACTCATTTACTCTTTTTTAAATAAAACATACATTACATTAATTACATTTACATGATACTATGTTTCTAAGCACAAATATTAGTGTCTTTCCTATAAGTAGTTTTCTATAAGTGTCTTTCCTATAAGTAGTTTTCTCTTTTTTTTTAAAGACTTTTTAAGATTTATTTTTATTTATAAAAGAACTGGGGCACAGGTCAGAGGCACAGGTGGGTGAGAGAATTCACCAGAGACAAAGCAGGGAGCAGAACAGGCAGAAGACCAAAGACACTGCTGAGGGGAGCAGTGGGTGAGACAGGAGAGGTCTGCCATACCATGTGGGTATCTCCCTGGCCGGCCACGAATTAAACCAGCACTGCAGAGGCTGTGGGCAGCTTCACAGTGCAGCGCTCAACTCACTGCACCACCAGAGAGGCCCCGACTAGTTTTCTCTTTGGTGCTGCAATGCCTCCCTCCATCCTACCCTGTCTTAAATGGTCTCAGATATAAACATAAGCTAGGAGGCAAGAGACCACCTTTCATGGCCAAAGTCAGTTGGATCTGGCAAAACCAGAGGTAAGATGGGATTTTAAATTGGTAGCTTTGCCTCCTTTTCTAAGCCTAGATCCAGTACCTGGCAGTACTCAACTCTCCAAGACTGGCTAGAGCTTTCTCCACTTGGTCTCTAAAAGATGAGAGTGCCCCAGGGATTGCTTCTATGCCTCTTCTTTACATTATCTCCCTCTATTATTCTGGCCAGTAGCATGATTTTAAATACCAACTGTCTGTCTAACACCTGCACTTGGATGTCTAATAAGCAAAAAGACAACTTATGCCTCCTGCAAAGAATCAACAACATCAACATCATCATCAAATCCTGACTAACTGCCAAAATACCACCTCTGCTAACTCTTTGTACTTGATCCAGTATCATCGCTCACCTGCAAAGTTTCCTAATTGGCTTCCTGTTAGAGATGCTTCTATTCTCACCTAGCAACAATTTCTCCATAGAACAGTTTTTGTTTTTGTTTTTATTTTTAAAGTTAAGTCACATCTTATCACTGCCTGCTCAAAAATCTCCAGTGGGGTATGGTTATTGTTTAATGGGTAAAGATTTAAAAATGATTAGAATGATAAATTTTATGTGTATTATACCACAAAACACACAGATTTGTGTGTTTTATAGATTTTTTTTCAAATCTCCAATGAATATATTTGGAGATTTACAAGTTTCACATAAAAGATTCTAAGAAAATTTCCAATATATGAGCAATGTTATTAGAATAAGATTGAAACCTATTACACTTTCCTACATGATCTACATGATCTGTTTTCTCTGTTTTCTCCCACTCTCCTCCTTACTTGGGTGTAAAAATGTCCTCTGCTTTCACACAACTCCAGCTTTCTGGTTATTTCTGGTTTTCTGATGATGACACCAAACATGCCCCATCTTACAGTTGTACAATGACTACTCCTTTTGCCTGGTATTCTCTACTTCTAGGTTGTCATCTCCTTCCCCTGACTTGGTCATCCATAATCACATTCTAATATATCTCTGGATGGATGGATGAATGGATGGATGGATGGATGGATGGACAAACACATAAATAGGTACGTAGAGAGGTAGACAGGTAGGTAGGTAGGTGGAGGATGGATAGATAGATAGATAGATAGATAGATAGATAGATAGATGCAGCCCTTATGACTATACAAAATTCTTCTGATCATTTCTTTACTTGCTGTTTATTACACCACTCTTTGCAGGTACATAAGCTAAGTCATTCACTGTTTTATCTCCAGCATTGAGATCATCTTTTTTCTGAAATGGACCTTCTGAGAATGCAGTAAATTCTATGGAGCCTTCTCAGAATATTTAAATACATACAACAAAATACATAGATTTACAAAAGGAGGCAATTACATTCATTTTAAATGTTGTACTAATAATATATTTGTCTACTTATAAAAACATGCTCGTCTTATTTTCTTTGGATTACTCAAGATCTAATAGAAACTATAATCACTCATGGTCTCACAGTAGGGAAGATTTACAAACCATTTCCTGAATTATCTATAAGAATTACAGTGTGATATGGAACAAACTATGTTAAAAATGTCCAGGTCCTGATAATACTATTGTGGTTTCTTACAAACATTAATAATGGAATGAAATACTAGCTTTTCTTAATAATAAAGAAAATAGGATGTAATTTGTTTCTTATTCAAGTTCAAGAATCTCATAATGCTAGAAAATGTCCAGCAGATTTGGAATTTTGTATATACTAAATGAATAATGAAGCAGTTAAAAAAAACTGAGTATTAATCCAAATCTGTTTATTTAACCAGATAAAATAACCTGTACTTGAAAATGTTGACTTACTGCTAGCATACACTTATAATTTACTAATGGATGCTATGAATTGATTTATATGCTCCAAAAAGGATATGTTGAATTCCCAACTCCCAGCACCACAGAATTTAACATAATTTAGAAATCTGGTCTCTCCACAGGGAGTATCTTCAAATTACATCATTAGAATGGGTCCTGATCTAACAAAACTAGTATCCTTATAAAATTGGAAAATTTGGAGAAAGATACATACTGAGGAAAGTTTACATGAAGAAACACAGGAAAATACCATGTGGAAATGACAGAGAACAGGGTGACACATCTTTAAGTCAAGGAATGCCAGAAAGTGTCAACAACCCATCAGAAGGTCGGGAAGAAACATGGAACAAATTTTCCCTGGCTGCCCTCAGAGGAACCAACCTTGCTAACGCTAACCTAGAACTAGAACTTCTAGTTCTTGACCTAGAACTTCTAGCTTCCAGAATTGTGATACAACATTCTTATTCAAATTTCTGTGTCTAAGTCACCCAGGTGGAATATTTTGTTATGATAATCCTAGGAAAGTGAAACAGATTTCATTACCTGAAAGTGGGAA
Source organism: Talpa occidentalis (assembly GCF_014898055.3). NCBI lineage: Eukaryota > Metazoa > Chordata > Mammalia > Eulipotyphla > Talpidae > Talpa > Talpa occidentalis. The sequence continues at coordinate 64,839,793 of NW_023601433.1, read as the reverse complement.
CAAGTAACTAAAAGTGTGGAAATGGTTTTGGAATTGGGTAATGGATACGTTCTGAAAGAGTTTGAAATGCATAAAAGAAAAAAGCAAAGTTGCCTAGAAAATACTGGTGGTAACAATATTAACACTAAAGGAAATCCTGGCGGAGAAAGTCTGTCCTATCAGAGAATACATAGATTGATAGAACAAAATGCTAAAGAGTTCCTAGTGAGATCTTAGATAGAAATGAGGTCTTGGACAGACAGACAAAAATGGAAACTGGAGAAAAGAATCCCATTGTAAACTGGCAGAAAAATTGATTGTGTTCTATTGAGCAGAATGTAAAATTTGTAAGTGATGAACTCGGAGGTCGAGCTGAGGAGATTTTTAAGCAAAGCATTGAAGGTACTGCCTGGTTTCTCCTTGCTGATTGAAATGTGAGAGGAAAAAGACAAATTAAAGAATGAATGATTAAACAACAAGGAACCAAAACTTGAAGATCTGGAAAATTCTCAGCCTATCCATATTGCAAAAACTGAGAGAGCATTTTCTGGAGTGACACCAAGGGTGTGACTTGTAAATCCAGTCAACTATCTCAGCAGAAACACTGCCAGCTTGGACAGAAGGGGAAGAGATGGGACAAAACGAAGAAAAGTTGTCAGACTTCTGGGATTCCATAGGCACAGGAAATGGGCTCATAAAACAACTTTACTGCTAATATGTATTATCCTTCCAGAAAAGGGAAGAATGACTCTGATTCAGAAGGTTGGAGGCCACTACCGTCATCATGGGCCCAGAATTCTCTCCTCTGATCTGCAGAGCTGCCATGACTAAGGAAGTGAAACTCCCATCTTGACAAACCCAGAGGGCCAAGCATGCAGCTCCCAGAGGATTATTCTCAAGCCCTACCAAAATATTTTGCCATGATATATTTTTACTGAGTATTTCAAAATAGAAGTTTTATCCTTTTTTAAAATGCTTTGATTTTACAAAGTTATATACCTGGTTAATTTGACATGGTCAACCCTTAAAATTTGATTAAATTAGTCATTCTGGGTTGTTTACTTGTTTGGAACCCATGCTTCCTTTGTTTCTTCTAACTTCCCCCTTTTGGAATGGGAATTTATATTCTATGCCGGCCTCAAAATTGTATTTTGGAAGCAAATAATATTTTGCCTGGTTTCACAGGGCTACAAATGGAGAGGAATTTTTGTGCTATGATGAAACATATCCAGAATCTCACCTATAATTGATTTGGATGGTTTAGATGATGAACTTGGATCTTTTAGTTAATTATGTTGAAATTTTGGACTTAGGGTTGATGCTGGATTGATTAAAACTTTTAGACATAATGGGATGGAGGAGTCTATTTTGCACATAGGAAGAACACAAATTGGGGTTGGGAGCAGAAGGCAGACTGCTAAGACCCCCAGTGGGATATATTGAAGTCCTAACTCTCAGTGCCTCAGAATGTGACTTTATATGTTGAAATCCCAACCCCCAGTACCTCAGAATATGACTTTATCACCATAGGCAATAAATTAAAATGCCATCAGGAGGTAGGCCCTGAGCAGAAACCTTAAGAAAGGGAAAATCTGGAAACAGATATGCACACAGGGAAGACCATGAAGAAACCAGGGAGATGTCATTTGAAGATGAAGACAGAGATCAGGGTGAAACATTTATAAGCCAAGGAATGCTGCAGATTGCAAGCAACCCCTCAAAGACTAGAAAAAAGACTTGAAACAGATTTGCCTTTCCTAGCCCTTGGTGGGAACCAACACTGCCAACATCTTGATCTTGAACTTCCAACTTCCAGACCTGACACATGATGTTTCCGTTGTTTAAACCACTCAGTTCTGGCTATCCTAGGAAACTAATATAATGAGCAACAGAATTTATGTTATAAATATCATAGACATTTTGATGGTAAATTGTACCCTTGGTTATGAAATAAGAGACAAAGTTTCAATTGAAGTCAATAACATAACAATAGCTGAAATCAGTAAGACAACAGTGTATCAATGAGATCATATCCAGACATTTACAAGTCAATCATCTCCCAAGGAAATGACTAAGAGAGTAAAGATCCAGAAACCATGGAATACGAATAACTGATAGAACTCCAGACTCGAGAAATCTTAGCTCAACTGGGATAGAATATGGTTGAGATGGCAGCTATCTTCAGGTTTTTAATGCTTTCATATAGATACAGTGAGCTCAGAGGGAAAGTGACTTCAGGAGACACAATTCGGAGAATCATTATGAGTGGCAGTTTATGAGATCTGATGAGAGTGCTCAAAAAACAGTAAAAGGGGGTAAATCAGAGACAGTGAGTAGGGTTCCTGGACATGGGCAGACTCACTGATATATAAAGAGGGGCAGAGGAGATGAAGTCTACAAAGAAAGGTGGAGAGGACATGACATGGTGGCATATTTTATATCAATATTAGGAAATAAGAATATTCTCATACTTAGAGATATAAAAAGTAGTTAGTTCTCCTTAAAGTCAGAAACAGATTATCTGTATTATGAGAAATAGGATGGTAATGAACTCTAATGTGCCTTCCAGCTTTAGGATTCTATGGTATAATGTCAACACTGAACTCCAAGTAAAAGGAAGGGTAGATTTCAAGGAATAAAACTGATGTGCAGAAACTTTTAAAGAAAATTATTACTCTATCAAAAAAGACCAGAATGGAATCAGGGGGACAGAACACATCAAAATCAATGTGGACACCAGTTGCTAAAGGTTGTCAGAGCCCCAATATGAGTTAATCAAATACTCTTCTTTATTACTTAGACAAAAACAACCTGGTCAAATGATATGACACTAGACACAAATATCTGAAAATTTAGGGAACCATGCCAGAAACACAAGTGTATGGCAGCCGCAGAAATGAGGGTCTACTGGAGTGAGGAAAAGTTACAAAGAATAAGGATCTGACGCAATCTGGTGATATGTTGCATTGACAGGAAAGAAAAGAAAAAGTGAATATGTTCTTGCTGATTTACTGGATATGGTGAGGCAAGAAAAAGAAAGTCTGTAGTCAAGTATGAGAAAATGATTTTGATTGAGTATTTAAGAAGATCACAGATCCACTGAGACGATTGGGAGCAGAAGAGGTGCTGAAGCAAAGCCCTAGTCGTGCAGGACACTTGCATGCACTATGATGGAACAGGAAGTTGCTCAAGAGACCAGATGTCTTGGAGTCAGTTTTGGCTCCATTACTGACCATGTGGTCTTTCAATTTCTATGTGCCAATTGTCCATTTTCAAAATGGGCCCTCTAAGTGTCCTTATGTATAAAGATTTGAGAATTAACTAGTACAACAAAGTATTTACAACTATACTTGGTATATGTTAACTATTTAATGAATATTTGTTGTTATTTTACTGTGATTATGACTACTACTACTAATGATAATAATAATAACTACTACTACTACAATTCCACCACTACCTAAAATAGAACGATAGCAAATTCTCACTGAATATATTACAGACTTAAGTAAGGTACAGTGTAGCCCAAAACACTGGTGTCTTTCAAAGTAGGCACTTCCCAGAAATCCTGACATGCTATGGTCTATAAAATAATTGTAATCTGAAGGATACCATAGAATTACTAGACACAGCTCTGGATCCCAAGTCAATCTGAGAATTCCCATGAGTCCTCTAGGATTATCTTTGCTCCAAGATTCCCTCTGCCTGGAAATTTGCTCTAATTTCAGGCTAACCATAGCTCCATGGGTTCACCATTGATACACCAAGAAAAGACTTTTCTTATCTACTGGGATATGCAAGTCTGTGTGTGTGTAAAAAAATTTTGTTCATTGCTTAAACCATCTTCCTAATCTATTATAAATTATAGTAGACATAAAAAACAATAATTCTAAAAGAATGAGGAAGTGTTTAACAAGAGTACAGGAAAGAGCACTGGATTAAAGTTCACATTTGCTGTTGTTGTAGTGCATGTCTTAAAACTCTCAGAGATTGTTTCCTTCCCTATGAGTCAACTTTACAACACTGGGATAGATACAGGTTATGTGAGAAAAATGAAACCTAAAGTCACCACGTAAATGCAAAACACTATAAGATATTAATCATATCATTTATATGGCTCTGAATTATTCTTGAAGGATTAAGGAGACAGAGTGTCTTTTAGCATACAACTTTCTTTGGTTTTATCATATTTTCTACCACTTCTCGGTCATTCTGAGGATTAAACAAACTCCACAGTAATAACACCAATATTCATTGAGTCCTTATTAAGTGCCAGGATTATATGAGGATTTATAGGCATCATTATATTCAGTTTCTTTAATGTAAAAACTAGGGTGCCTCTATTTTGCTTATGAGATAACTGAAGTTGAAAGAATTTAAAGAACTTGCATAAGATTCACAAGTCAGTGTTGAAACTGGAATTTGGCTTCAGATATGCACATCTTGGCTGTATGCCCAAGGCACACCCTTTACTAGGTGGATGACTTACTCTCTCTTACAAACCAGCCTCACAGAGATCATAGCAATATGGACCTAAAAGGGGTTGTAATCATCAATAAAACTGTGAATACTAAAGTTTTATGAAATTTCACATACACAACCATTTAAGTCTCCTTTGAAAATAATGCATACTTCTAATCCCTACTTTCTGTAACAGCAATTATTTTTACATTATTTTCACCTATCATGCAAGACACATGATACACTCTGTATTGGCAACTATATTAAAATTGCAAATACACATTTTTAGAACTTGTATCTACTATTCAAATATACATCTTTGGGAATGTATCTTAGTGGCATTAAAATGTATCTTAGTGGCATTAAAATAGTTGCATTTTTCTTGAAATACCCTTGGCATTCAAAGTCAGAAAGAGTAAAAGAAAAGCTGCATGAGGTAAATGAGACAGCACAGGTCAATCAGGGCTTACAAATCTTCATTCCACCACTTATCAGCTCTATCACCTGACAAGGTTAATTACTTCTTTAAGTTTCTTTTATTCACCAATAAAATGAGAATACTAGCACCTATCTCACTGGGTTGTCATAAAGTTTAAATTTTATAGAACAGAGTACAATTAGAATAGTGCTAAACGAGAACACTGCCCATTCACTCTATCTTCTCTCCTATGCCAGTAAGGGAAAACATTGCGACAGTGCTCCTGACTGGGGCCACAGGTAATAGTTTCAGTTTCACTGAAATTACAGATCACATGTCATCTCTATTAAACTATTTAGAATACTTGTGGCCAACCACACCCACATACAGACACTAAATTCTAGAATAATATTCCAAAAAAAAAAAAAGATGAGAAAAATATACTCAGGAATGTCATTGCTGTGACTGTTCCAAACACCTGTTGAAGGGGGAGTAAATGGACCAGATGTACAATAGAAACATGTAGACCAGGGACTGGGAATGAAAGACTACTCTCTTCCTTACACTCAGGAGATTGGGAACTTGTCCTTCTAAGAAGCACTGTAAATCGTGGTCAGAAGTACCAACTACAGCATGAAATGGACTAGGTCCAAGGTCTGGCCCTTCCACTCACTAATTACTGACTAGGAAAGTTGCTTAACCTTTCTAATCAGTTTCCTTTTTGGACTTAGAATGATAAACCCATGAAAATATGTAATTCCTGTGGTGGTACAGAATTAAATGAAATACACACACACATATATGTATTATAGCACATAGAGATTAGTAAAGAAGCAATTATAGTCCAACAATAATAATAAATTATATCGGAAGGCTTACTGCCTGAATAATTTTCAGAACCTAGGGCATTAGGAATTTGAGCCAATTGTTAAAAAACAAAAATCAAAGGGTACCTTCTACTGGTTGACTCCTGGGTCATTTGGACCTTCCACCATTGTGTCAAAACTTTTGGCCCAACCAAGAGTCTTGGACAATCAATATAACTCCTACCAAGGCATGGAGGGTGCAGATCAGATTCAATTCCTTGCCAGGTGATTCTGAGGCTTTGCATAAAAGCTTGAGAAACCTCTAAGTGTCACTGATAAAAACAGTACCAATCTAATGGATTACCTCCAGAAACCTTCAACAGCTACCCAAAGGAAGCTTTCAGTTCCCTGGCAAGTTTCTATGGGCCACATCCAAGCATCAGCATGTGAAGAGGGCTCCACAGACCCCACACTTCAGCTCTTTCCTCTGCTCCCTCCCAACAGTATTTCTAGCTGAATTGATTTATCAATTATTTTTACATTTCTGCCCTTGCTTATGTTAAAGTTCCCAGTTCCTGGCTTTGCAATATGTTTCAGTTTGACTTTGAAATAAAAGATAAGTACGAAAGAAAATTTAGCTTATTGAAGGAATAACAAATGAGTAAGAATCAGTTTTGAGGATCTAAAGGGAAAACTATAGATTACTATCAGAGACTTCATCTTTACATGGATCAACAGAGTGATAAGCTGCAGTGTTAGCTAAATTGACATTAAACCTTGATGTATTTTAAATATTATTATTATTATTATTATTATTATTATTATTGAACTACTCCCCCAATCTAGATAATAGAATTTACCAACAAAACATTATTTTTTTTAAGTTTTCCAAATCACAGTTAGCATCACAGGATGCCTTAGACCTATAAAATAATGCAATGAAAACACTCAAAAATACACATTACTCTAAGTCTTACACAAAAGCGAGATCTCATGTCATAAATTTGTAATCATGATTTCAATAAGCTAACTGGAAACTTTATGTAACTTAGTGTAAGAGAAATTAAATCCAACATTTACCATTCAGGATATAGTGGACTCATGGCAACTCCAAACTGTTAACACAAATAATTCATTATCAAAAATTATCTTGTGAAAATTATAGAAGATGCCATACTATCAGTACATTTATAGAAATGGTGATTATTATTTCCCATTAATCTTACATATGTACATTTATGCTATGCTAACATATTATATAAGAAAGTAACTGACAGCATTCTAGGACATTTTCTGTTAAAGAATTCTTTTACTGGGCCTCCCTGGTAGCGCAGGCAGTTGAGCGCAGCGCTATGAAACTGTCCACAGCATCTGCAGCGCCGGTTCCATCCCTGCCAGCCGCGGAGCCTCTCCTGTCACAGGCTGCTCCCCTCAGCAGTGTATTTTGGTCATTCTGCCTGTTCTGTTCCCTGCTCTGCCTCTAGTGAATCCTCTCACCTTCCTGCATATCTGGCCTGTACCCCAGTTCTTGTGTAAATAAATAAATCTTTAAAAAAAAAGAATTCTTTTACTTACCATCCTTTAATCTTTTTGTAAAGATGACGTTTCTTGTATAAGAGAACTTTTACAGGAACCCAAATCAACAGACTCACTGAAGCCACATAGGCAATAGAACAGGAAACAATCAACCAATAATGCGTTTTCTCAGATGTGTTCATTACGTTATGATAGGCACTGGCAAACTGTTCCATTATCACAAGTGTGGGAACAGAGAAGGCAACATACTCCAGGAGCTCAAAAATCACGAGCTTGATTTTTCTTCCAGAAGGCATCTTTAGCATCCCCATAAGCTTGCGAGCTGCCGACAAGCAAACGCTCCTCCTTCAGTTGTGAGTAGCATATGGACACACAGTACTGAACAAGGATCAAGTTCCTTATACTCGAATCACTAACCAGTGACTTTTTTTTTATTGACCCTCATATGGTTCAATGATCTTTCAACTTAACAACCGAGGTCTCTTAAAGAAACAGAGCAGTTGTAGAAGTGATCACTTAATGTGTTTGCACATCCGTTATCAGAAGTCAAATGAACCTCTGAGAAAACTCTGGAACACTAGGAGAAACAGATATTTTTTTAATGTAGCGCTAGCACAAAAAAATAATTATGTAAATATTTAACTCTTGTTAAGTAGAACCATTGGGATAATATAACTTGAGTTAAAGGGGAAGAACACATGCAATCTCAATCCTGTTTTTATAGCTAAGGAAATTCAGGCAAAGAGAGATACCCAAAACCTGAGTCTTCATCTTGGAAAACTACTCATCACTTTTCTTCAAAGTGTTTGAAAGGGAGCTTGGGCTCACTTTGCCAAGCTTCTATACAGCTTCCTGGTACATGAAATATTTGTTATTGCACATTAATTACAATATGACATAGATTAATGTGATTTTTATTTTTCCAGTCAGGAAACCAAAAGGGTGATATTAGAAATCTGTTATCAGGATTAACACATTCAGAGTGTCCAAATACATATCAAATATTTAAAAGAAAACAACTGCTTGCACAAATAGTCTCCCTTTGAAAACCACTTTTGAGCCCCTGTGATAAGAATTTTGCTACATGTTGGGATGTGAAGATCAATGAGTGACAGAAGTTTCCTGCCCTAAAGATGTTTACAGGTCAATGGAGGAAACTAACCTATGAACAACAAAAAATAACAGAAGTATTGACTAAATGCCCTGATAACAGAAACTTCCATTTTTGACTGTGGGGAGAAAAAGGTAAGATGAGAAAGATGGATGGCAGATTTTGGGGTATGAACATTTCAGACAAAGCCAAAATGGCTAGAATGGTTTATGAAGAGCTGGTGTGGTATGGCAGGAAATAGGTGGAAGGTAATATTAGAAAAAGTGCCTGGGGTTAGAATGTAAATGTCCCATGAAGGATTTGGGTGGTGTGCATGTGTAAAAGGAATGCTTTCTGAACAGAGGAGTCACCTGATGATTTGAAAAAGGGAATGAGTGCTGGTGTGGAGAAAGGACAGTAACATTAACCTGGAGGCAAGGGGTCAGCTGGGAGCCAGAGGAGTCTGGCCAGGAGGTGAGAGCTTCAGATAAGCTGAAGATGAGAACATTGCATCAACACTCACTCTAATCCCTCTACCCCAGGATTCTTTAAATGGTTTCCCTTGTGCCTGCTGTCAGACTGACTCACACCATTATTTCCCGAGGCTCTATCTCCCAAAATCCTTTGCAGAAAAGACCCCATGGCTGCCTAGTTCTCTAGCTGACCTAGGATTCTGGTGGTGGCTCTAGGGACTCACACCTCCAGCCTTCCCACTGCAGGATAATTAGCCAGCCAGTTCCTCTAGCTGCCTAGTTATTTCACTTGAACTAGAATTTTAAATCTACTGAAATGCAGTAGACGTCCTCTCAGAAGAATCAAAATAAGTTTCTCTTTAATGGTAGTACTAAAGAACAGTAAAATAGCCAAAGGCAAGCAGAAGACAGGGGAGCCTAGAATAACTGTTTTCTGGCTGGGAACTTTGAGTTGAATTTGATTGCCTTCTTTTGATCTCACAGGAGAGTGCCAAGAAGCATAGCCTTTATCCTCTAGCCCTCAGATTAAGGGATTTCTCTGTGTTACCTTTCTTCACTGTCCTCCAAGAAGAAATGAACATTTTCTCCTTTGAAATGCTATTTCCCACCTTTTGATAATTCTACTGCATTCACTTCTCTCCTGATTTGGTTTGTACACTGGATTGCCTACAAAATTGAAGGCAAGAGACAGGAAAGGATCTGCCATCAAAGGATCTGCCATCAAGGCACCAGGAAAGTGCAGCCACTGTGCTGCCATTGTTGGAAGCCAGGGACCCCACAATGCCATTCTGGAACTGAGTAAATATAGAGAGAAGGGATCTTCAGGGACAGTGCCCATCAACATATCCACAGCATCATTACCCTTGTGGAGTATGGGATAATAGTGCTGGACTCAGTCTGGCCACCAGTTCCCAACATCCCAGAAGGAGCACCCCAAAGAGATGCTTGCAGTATAAGTGGCACAGTGTCCCAACTCATAGAACAAATTAGAAAACAAACAACAGGGAGAAGGAAAAATTACAAATAACCAAGCAAGACCTCAAGGCAAGGACACACCACAAAAAGAAGACACCAGAACCCAACAACAATGACATGGAAGAACTTCTCTGCCTGCCAGATAGAGAATTTAAAATTGTCATGATTAAAAAACATAAAGAAATCAAAAAGGAAAAGAATGATATAAGAGGTATAATTAATGAAGAATGAAACTGGTACTTAAAGGAGGAAATGAAGGAAAGGCAGGAGATTAATGGAGGAACTAAAGAACTCTGGGAAAAGCAACAAAAACAGAATTGGTATTCTCGAAGATACAGAAACAAAAAGAATCAAAAAAAAGAAAAGACAAGTACAAAGAAAAAAGAATGAAGAAACACTTTGAGAATTATCTGACACCACGAGGAAAGGAAATATGAGAGTTATAGGAATCCTAGAACGTGAGGAGAGAGACCAAGGAACCGAGAAACTATTCAAGGAGATAATCGAAGAGAATTTCCCAAGCATGAAGAAAGAGATGAAAACAGACATACAAGAAGTATGAAAAACACCAAAGTACCACAATGAAAGAAAAACTACAGCAAGACACATAATAGTAAAGTTTCCAAGAGTATAAGACAAGGAAAATATAATGAAGCTTACGAGGGGGAAGAAACAGATAACCTATAAAGGAAAACCAATCAGGCTGACATTAGACTTCTCTGAAGAAACACTTTGGACAAGAAGAGAATAGAGTGACATATTCAACAAACTCCAAGTCAACAAATGCCAACCAAGAATACTTTACACCCTGTAAAGCTCTCCTTCCACTATGAAGGAAAAATAAGGGCCTTCTCAGACAAACAAAATCTCTAGAAATTCATTACTATTAAACCCCCATTCCAAAAAATACTACAGGAAGTTCTAAGGCCAAAAACAATAGAGGAATGGATAAGAACATAATAAGGCAAGGAATAAAATCACAAAAAGACAAACAAAATGGCAAATACAGATGCCAACGTATCAATATTAATTCTAAATGTAAATGGACTAAACTCATCAATAAAAAAACACAGAGTAGGGCCTCCCCAGTGGTGCAGCGGTTGAGCGCTGGGTTGCAAAGCTGCCGGCAGCCTCTGCAGTGCCGGTTCGATCCCCGGCTGCTCCCCGGCCACCGGAGGAGGGTCCCGCATGGCGCGCAGACCTCTCCTGGCGCCCGCTGCTCCCCTCAGCAGTGTACTTCGGTCCTTCTGCCTGCTCTGCTCCCCGCTCTGGCTCTGGTGAATTCTCTCACCCTCCCGCGCTTCTGACTGTACCCAGTGCTTGTATAAATAAATAAATAAATCTTTAAAAAAAAAAAAACACAGAGTAGCATGTGCTGTATTAAAAAACAAAATTCAACCTTTTGCTGTTTCCAGGAAACACATTTAACTACAAGAGATAAACACAGACTGAAAGTAAAAGGTTGGAAAACAATCCTACAAGCAAATGGACCAAAAAAGAAGGCAAGAACATCTATACTTATATCAGATGAAACAGACTTCAAACTAAAAAAGGTAAAAAAGAGACATAGATGGACACTACATTTTGATTAAGGGAGATATAACATTCATTAACATATACTCACCAAATTAAGGAACACCAAAATACATAAGACAATTATTATCAGCTCTGAAAACAGACATTAGAGGAAATACATATATAGTAGGAGACTTCAATGACCCACTCTCACTGATGAACAGATCGATGTGACAAAAAATAAAGACACTAGAGCCCTAAATAAAGACCTAGACCTCATGGGCTTAACAGACATCTATAGGACACTGCACCCAAAACAATCCAAGTACACATTTTTTCTCAAGTACGCAAGGATCATTCTCCAGAATCAATCGCACACTGGGCCACAAAACAAACACCAACAGATACATTAAGATCAAAATCATTCCAACTATCTTCTCTGATCATAAAGGCATCAAGCTAGAAATAAATCATGAAAAGATAGCAAGGAACCCTGCCACCTCATGGAGATTGAAATCCACACCACTGGAAGACCATTGGATTAAAGAGGAGATCAAAGAAGAACTTAAAAAATACTTTGAGTCGAATGATAATGAGAACACCACTTTAGCATGTATGGAACACAGCAAAAACAGTAATAAGGGGAAACTATATAGCAATACTGGCTCACATCAAGAAAGAACTCAAAGGGACTATGGTGATGGTACAGGTGAATTGGTGGTAGAAATTCTATGGGGACTACACTTGAGAAAAGAAAGCAAACACTCTACAAAAATGAACAATGATGTTAAATACATATAAATAAACTAAAAAAAAAACCACTGAAGGCAGAGAATAACAGTTTTCATTTGTGTATCATTTCTCAGCAAAGTGCCTTAATAAGTCCTTAATTAAGGACTTAATGCATAATAAGTCCTTTATGCATATTTGTGAAAGAGATGAATGAACAAATGAGGGAAAAGAAAAGTAAGTAGTAGGCATCAAGGGGAATGTTAGCCTTCATAATGGTTAGTGTGTCTTATAAGGGAATGCTGCTCTTACATTGACCTTTCAGGAAGAAAAAGGAAATCTGTTCACTCCATCCATAAGATGCACTGTCCCGGTTTGATAAAAATTACAGGCCCCAGGTCTCTCCTCCAGAGCTATGTTTTTTGTTTTTTAAAAAAAAGATTTATTGATTTATGCATACAAGAGCTGGGGCACAGGCCAGAGGCACGAAGGGTGAGAAGATTCACCAGACACAGAGAGGGGAGCGGAACAGGCAGATGTACTGGAATACACTGCTGAGGGGGGCAGCAGGCGAGACAGGAGAGGTCTGCTGCGATATGTGGGTTGCTCCCCTGCAGGCCAGGGATCGAACTCGTGCTGCAGAGGCTGTGGACAGCTTCACAGTGCTGTGCTCAACCCCTTGCGCCACCAGGGAGGCCCCTCCAGAGCTATGTTTAAGAGTCTCAGAGTTAAGAGAGAAAAGATAAAGCCCTCAGGGCTTACAGAATTTAATTTCATGATGAACGTTAGGAAAAAAATTACACCTTTTTGCAAGCATTCACAAAATCTTTGCAAGTTGCAGTGCTTTCTCTTTCCCACCCTTTCCTAGCCATGCTTTCAAAAATGCATATTCCAAAATAGATTCAAACCATTAACAAAAGAGACTGAAAAACTACAGCAAGCCTTGTCTAGCCCAAGGCAGAGCCTTCAATTATTTCAGGGCCCTTTAAAGTGTCATTTGTCTGAAATTTACATAACAGATTGGGAGGCAAGGGAGATTCCTTCACACAGACTAACTAACTAACTTGGCAAAGAAAAAAGAATGCCATTATGCCAATATGAAGCTACTGGGAGGAAATAATGGCAGACCTCTGACTTGGAGACAAAGACATAGCAAGACGAAATAGGGTTTAAAATCACCTACTCTTCAGCTGGGACCAGATTACCCCAATCCTGATTCTTCCTTCTAGTGCTCTGGCAAGCCTATCATGCAATTACAGTGCCAGTAATTGGAAGGACAAGCGGGGTACTATTTTCAAACTGCTCAAATTCTTTACTTGGATTCATTCTAAGACTGACTGGAAGAACTCTGCCCCTTAGTCTGCTCTTTAATGCTAGGTTTAACAACTTCCTGGTAGGAAACAGATTTGGTTTTCTGAAGCTGGGCCTGTGGTGGAAAGACTGAGTCTTGTGGTTGGAACTCACTTCCATGTAGGAGTGTTGATGCAGTGCTTTTTATTTTAGTAAGCAGAAGATATCATGCTGTCCAGGGTAACACCTGTTCTCCACACTTCCAACTGTCATTTCCTTTCTGCAGGCAGGAAGTCAAAAATTGAAAGTCTCTTAAATTGTTAGTAAGATCATTTGTAATCTCAAGGTTTGCTCATTGTTTTCAGCATAGGATCTTTGAAACAAAATGTACAAAATTCCAGGAATATTCTGGCATATCCGTGACTTGTTTCCTGTGATCGTATAGTGTTGATGTGCAAAAAGGCAGGAGCTGGTGGCAGTGAAATTGCTTTCAGATCAAGTTGAATCTCCAGAGAACAAGGGAAGAAATGAAAGGTGGGCCTAATTTACTTAATATTTATAATTTCCAAAGAGCAGCTCCAATATGTATTAATGATCCTCATAAGCAGCATGAGCAAGTAAATTAATTGAGGTAAATTCAGCAAGTTTTTATCATAATCTTTACCAATATGTTATACTAGCACAGTCCAGACTACACTAAATTTTCTCTTATTTTGTATTTTGTTTCTTTTTATTACACTAAATTTATCTTATAGGAAAAGTATAATTTCACCTCTCTGGCTATCAAGCAAGCAAATTTTTAAGAGCAAACACAACAGCATATGCTCATTTGTAATCCTTTTAATATCCAGCATTTATCTAGTGACTCTGGTCTTCAGATTAACAAAATGTGAGAACATCTTTACTTGTTTAGAATAATGATTCTTGTTATATTTTTATATTATTATCCAGAGCTAAAAGAAGAAAGAAGGAAAGGAGAGAGAGAGGGAGAGAGAAAGAGATAGATAGAGAGAGAGAGAGAGAGAGAGAGAGAGAGGAAAAAAGCAAGGATGGCAGAAGAATGGAAGCACACAAATTTTGTGTAGTGATATATAAATAGGACCTAACATTGGAAAATGTATATTAAATATAGCAAATAGCAAATTTTCAGATTATGTATTCAAGGGACTACAACAATTTGCCTTTATTCCAAAGCAATAAATTTAAACAAAGCAATAAAATCTATTTAAATGTATATGCATCCCTCATTAATTAATGTATATTCATCCCAAAGTTCATTTAACTCAAATTTCCTAATTCTTCCCTGTTAAGGCTTGATTGTAAGTTTGTGGTTGTCCAGTATTTCCTTACTGAAGACACAGTAACTTAAAATCAATGTAAGTAGACATGTCCGTATTCTCACAAAATAAACAATAAAGACAATTATCCAGTTATTTCGGTTAATGTAGATAAAATAAAATTCCTAGTGGTTTGCCTAAATGCAGTGCTCCCCTACTCCACTGGGTGGTGCAGGTTTTGTTTTTGCTTTCTAAAATCACAGTGTTTAAAAGTGCATATTTTGAAAGTGTGGATTTGAAATCTTCTAACCTAAATTATCCTTCTAAAAACCTGAACTACAAAGGTATGTAAGGAATATTTTAAGATGTAAATCTGGCCCTTTCAGTTCATCATTAAAAAAAATAAATGAGCTCATCTCTTGTCTGTCAAAAGAACCCCAGTGGGGCCTCCCCAGTGGCACAGCAGTTGAGTGCTGGGTTGTGAAGCTGCCCGCAGCCTCTGCAGCACCAGTTCGATCCCTGGCTGCTGGGCGAGGGTCCCACATGGTGCGCAGAGGGTCTCTCCTGCCGCCCGCTGCTCCCCTTAACAGTTCGTCAGTCTGCCTGTTCTGTTCCCCGCTCTGGCTCTGGTGAATTCTCTCACCCTCCTGCGCTTCTGACTGTACCCAGTGCTTGTATAAATAAATAAATAAATAAATCTTTTTTAAAAAAAAGTACCCCAGTGACTTCCATTCCATTTAAAGTAAAAGCCCAAGGCTTTACCAGAATTTTTAAAGCTCTGCACAACTGCTCACCCACTACCTCTCTCCAACTTCGCTGTCTAATACTTTCCCCCTTCCTGTCCCCTCTCGGTATTCATCTAACACACCAGGCATAAAGGCTCTCTCCTAGTGATTTTCTTCTCAGGTATCTAAGAAGCCAACACCTCACTTTCTTAGGGCTTTACTTAAATGACACTTTCTCATTTCTCCAAAATTTGACCACAATCCTCTCTTTAATTACCTAAACTTCTCTCTGCTTTACTTTTATTACCACTTATCAAAAACATGTTAATTTTCCTTATTTATTACATTGTCTCCTCCCTCAACTAAAAATATAAGTGCTGGAGAGCAGGAATTTTTAACAATTTGACCTTTGTTTTATAATCATATTCACCAGTGCTTGGCACATGGTAAGATCTCATTAAGTATTCGTTGAATGAGTACTGGGATGAATTCACAAATGAGTTGAGTAGACCCTCTATGCTAGCTACTGTGCTAACACTGGGGTACAAAGAGGACCAAGACTTGCTCTCTGTCCACATAAAGAGGAAAAATTCAAGATAAACAACTTAATAATATACCTTAAATAACTTGCAAATGAAGAACAAAGAGGACCTAAAGTAAATAAAAGGAGCGAAATAATGAAAATAAGAGCAGAAGTAAATGACATAGAGTTAAACAAAAAGATGATACAACTTATCAGTGGAATTAAGAGACAGTTCTTCAAAAAAAAATAAAATTGATAAATCTCTAGGTAGGTTAACAAAGGGAGGAGATAAAATAGTAATAAACAGAAACAAAAGAGAAATTGCAACTGATGACACAGAAAGGAAAAGGATAATAAGAGATGCCTATGAATAATTGCATGTCAAACTTGATAACTTCATATTCAGTAACTTTGAAGAAATGGGTGGATTACGAGAACAATATAGTTTGCCAAGACTAAACCAGGGAGAAACCTCTCCCCCAAAACAAAAGTTAAGGGCCAGATGGCTTTACACAAAAATTCTATGAAATCTTCAAAGAAAGTATAACCATCTGGCTCAAATTACTTCTAAAAATCCAAGAAGAAGGAATGTTGCATAATGCATTTTATGATGGCACTATTACCTTAATAACAAAACCAGATAGTACAAGAAAACTACAGACTGAATCCCTAGGAATGTTAGTGTGAAAATCATCAACAAAATATTAGCAAATCAAATTCAATGATATATGACAGTGATTATAAATCATAATCAAGTGGGATATGAATGATTTAAAATACATAAATCAATTAATGGAATTTATTAAGTCTACAAAAGAAAGCACATAGTATCAATAGAGGCAAAGTATTTGATAAGATTCATTACCCATTTATAAAAACTCTAAATTAGAAGGAAGCTACCCTAACATAATCAAGGCTATATATAACAAACCTACAGCCAATACAATCTGTAATAGTGAAAAACTAAAAGCTTTCCCTGTAAGATTAGGAACAAGTAGGCTCACTTGCCCACTTTTGTGGAATTTAGTATTAGAGGTTTTAGCTAGAGCAATTATGTTTACAGCAATTTCCCAGAGAAATCAGACGGCACTCAGAGAGGTGGAGAGAGAGATTTACTTGTCACACTGGTAGGCTCAGTGGGATCGCTCCCAAAAGGCTGAACACCCAAGAATAAAAATGGCAGGGCTGTATATACAATTTGTATGAGGAGACTTGTTATCCCATCCATCATAGCATAAGCATTGTTTATTGTTCGGGAAGGGGGTCAAAGTAGCCATGGCTACCACTGTGCACAAGCAGTGCAGTACACCCAGTAACTTCTCTGCTCCAGCAAGCAGCAGAATCTAAGGAGCAGACTCCCCCAAGCAGCAGACTTGGGAAACTTCCTGCTTCAATTAGACAACAACAGGAAATAGAAGGAATGCAGTTTGGAAGAAAAAGATAAACTATCATTATTCACAGATGACATACTATCAATAGAAAACCCCATACAATCCACCAAAAGGCTATGAAAAACAATATATGATTACAACAATGTGGCAAAATTGCATAACAAAACCAAGAGGTGAACTACTTATGCAATGAAAAGGAATTTAGAAAACCTAAATAAGGGGCCAGGAAAAAGACTAATTATAATAAAGTAAAAATCAAAATCAACAAGCAACTATAAACCAGAGACACACTACGGTGGGGGTGGAGGGAGTAGGATCAAAACAAGGGGGTGGGGTGGGAATTGTATGGGGACTACAAGGACTATAACCAAGATGAAAATGCATACATTGTGCAAAAATGAAAAATAATGTAAAAATAAATAAAATTAATAATAATAAAACTAAATAGAGGTTTAAAAAATCTGAGTTATAAAATATCTTTTCAATGTAAGGAATGTAATATATATTCCCGTTCAAATTAATAAAACCTAAGATACAAATGTGAAAAAAAGAGAAGTTTTTAAAGAATATAAATTATGACATAAAGAGATGAAAACACATTCCATGCTCATGACTAGGGAGAATCAAGTCAAAATAACCATACTACCAGGAGAAATACATAAGTTTAACACAATCCCCATTAAAATGCCAACAATGTTCTTCAAAGAAGTTGAACAAAAATATGTGAAGTGTTCTAAAACACAAAAGCAAACAAAAACCAAAGGGACACAAGGAAACACTTTGAAGTGACATGTTTACTACTTTGTACTGATGAAAACATATATCCAAATTCACAAAATTGTGTACATTAATTATGCACAATTTTCATATATATTTTTATCAATTACTTCAAAAAAAGCTGAGGAAACATTTTTTCTCCCAAACACTGAAATGATTAAAGATATCTAACCTCCCAATTACAGGTAATAGTATTTATTACTAAATTCAATTTTATGCTGTATTTTATTTCCGCTCATATTTACAACCTTGTTTTATTTCCTCTCACATTTATGACCTCCTTGGATACAATGCCAGTATCTTGCTGTGTTGCAGGGACACCAACATTACCCCCCCAGTGTTCATTCACTAGGAGGATTCAAAGGATTCAGCACAATGTACACATTGCTGTGATTTATTACACCAAATGACTGAAGCGAAATCAGTAAGGGGAAGGGGTGAAGTCCAAAGAAACCAAGTACAAGCTTCCAAGGGGACTTTTCCCCTCAGAATGACAGATAAGTTTGATTCTCCCTGCAACATGTTGTGACAACATGTGTGAAATGCTTGCTGTTTACCTGCTTGTTGTCAAGCAGGAAAGCTCATTAAACTTTGTCCCTTAGGATTTTATTGGGGACTAATCATGTAGACACACACACTGCCTGGAATATACCCAAATTTCAGACTCCCAGAGGGAAGGCATAAACCACATTGCACAAATAGCACAGTGAACCACTCCTGTCGGTTCTGGAAAAGGTAGGAATCACCCTCACCAAAATCAAGTTCTTAAATGCAAGCTGAGGGATCAACCTTGGGAAAATCAACCTTTCAAAAGACAGTAGGCATAACTGTTTTTTTTTCTGTCCACTGAGTCACTGCTAGATTCCTCTATTCCTCAAACTTGATGAATTCCATTTTCAACTTTATGCTATTGCTAAAATGGGAATTTTATAAAAGAAACTTTATACATATAAAGAATTATGTTTACACTTTAAAATTGCTACATGTGCTTTTACAAACTTTTTCTTGCCACTTAATATACATTATGATTTCTTGTTATTTAAACATGCATAAATCAATTTCATAGACAGCTAATCATTATAATAAATAAAGTAGCAAATAAAATGCAATGGTTGCAAAAACCACCAAAGAGGTAATAGCCCAGATGATTTCTATTTAAACATCTATTTAGGAATTGACCTAAGATATTTAAATTAATCTGATTTCTCTATAATGATATTTTGAACTCAAATCCCTCAGACTGCTGATTGATTAGGTTAGTAACAAAGCCATTAGTCTAATAATTTAGTAATTTTGACTTTACAACTTTTAACTCCTAGTAGAATCCAGGGCTGCTGTACTAAAGGATATTTTGGTAAAAGATTCTGGAGAAATTTTTATGTGAGCCCCTCTGTTTCATTACCATGCTGCCAGAATGACTTGCTCCAAACCAAGGGACTTGTCTCTTAGAAGAATGTGACCTTTACAGATCAACAGGGTCCTTTATCACTTTTTTCCTGAAAGATGCCAATGATATGAGATTTCATATTTTCAATAAAACTGTTTCAATAAAACTGTTTCATATACATATAAAATTCATATGTATCCAATCTCTCTAGTCTCAATTTACTTATGGGGAGAAGACCTGAGCACTAGTGAAAGTCTTTGTCACATTCTTTACATTTGCAAAGTTTCCCTGTAATTGTGCATTTTCTGAAATGAGTGAGACTTGAGCACAGGTTAAATGGTTTGCCATATTCTTAGCAAATTTAAGCTGTCTCTCCAGAATGACTCCTTTGACAGTGATTCAGGATTGAACACCTGTTAAAGCTATTGCCACATTCGTAACATTTGTAAGATTTCCTTTCTGAATGACTCCTCTGGTGCTGAGTAAGGTGAGATTCCATTTATAAGCTCTGTCGCATTCTTTACATTTCTAAGACTTCTCTCCACTAAGGAGTTGCTGATGTCCCTTCATGATTGTCCATCTGTTAAAGGTTTTGTCACATTTATTACATTTGTAAGGTTTCCCTATAGTATGGATTTTCTGATGTTGCTTCCAGTCTGAATACCTGTTAATTATTACATCTGTAGTATTTTTTTTTTCCCCCAGAATGAATCCTTTGACTCTGAGTAAGATTTCTAGAGTTGGCCACATTATGTTTGTAAGGTTTCTCTGTGGTATGGATTCTCTGATATTGTTTCAAGTATGAGCAACTGTTAAAGGTTTTGCCACATTCATTACATTTGCAAGGCTTCTCTCCAGTATGGAGAGAAAATTTACTTATGTAAAGAATGACAAAGTCTCTTAGCTGGACTCATCTGAGTCTTTCCATTATGGGTTCTCTGCTACACAGTAAGACCTGGCGAGGTGACCACTGTCTCCTTTCTCTTCACCTTTCAGCGTTCTTTTGTTTCAAAAAGACGACCAGGTCTGCTTCAGAGACAGTGAAACCCAAGGAGACCAGATTCCTGTAGATTTGTAACATCACATCCCTGTTTAATTCCCACTGAGCCTCATCCAAGCAGTCCTACTCCTCCTGGGAGAATTCAATGGCCACCACCTGGAATTTGAGTCAACAGTCCCTGAGAACCAGCCATTATTTCCTCTTCCTTCTCTTAGTCTCATGCCAGATTTCCAATAGCATTGTTTTCCTTATACTCTTCCTTTCAAGCTTCAAAGACCCCCTTTTTAGCAGGAATCAATGCCTCAAATATATTAAAGGGCCAGCAAAAATGTGTGGTGACATGATTTCCTTGACCAAACAAATTTCAGTTGGGCTTTTGCTTCTATGTCCATCACCTTCCAGGCCTAAGTAGCCCAGTTTTAGTAGGAATCCTGCTAAGTCTTGATAAAGAATCTACTGCTTCTTTCTTAGTATCTGATTATCTTGGCCTACCTTAGAAAGATACCCTACCCAACCCCAACCTTTATGCTACCTCTTACTAAGCTCCCAATAAAGAACACCCCCCATCCACACCCACATATTTTGCTCCTTGGCTATAAATCTTCAGTTGTCTATTACAATTACAAAGGAGGCCAGTTCTCAGACTGAGGTTTCTTTTCCTCTATTGCAATTGTTTCTGAATAAAATCTATTTTGCTTTCATTAACTAATGTCTGGCTCTAGTTCTCTTAACAGTTCAGAGGGGGAAAAGTTACAATGGTGTCCTCACTGGCAAACTAGAGATAGCACAGCAAGCTCTGGGAATGGAAGCCTCACATTTGTTATATCATCTGATTTTTTTTTTCCAGGAAGTTAACTAAACATCTGCATTTTTCACATGAAAATGCCTTGTCATAAAATATCTTTAAATTTTTTTCGACTCCATGAAGGCCAAATAAAACATGTGACCTGATCTGGTTAAGTCACCAGTTTTTGACTTCTGCTTCAAAGGGGCCCCTTTCTACTAAGTTCATTCATGGTATTAATTTTTCTATTTGAATAACAAGGGCTAATATTTTTTCCTTTATTTCCAATGTTTTGGGAAGCAACCTGGGCTACCCATGCAGGAAAAAATGACATTTCTTAAGCTAGAAGATTCTTCCCTGCCAGGCTTTCCATTTTGATTCCAAGTCAAGCCAGATTTTTGTCTCACTACAAGAGTTTGAAAATGAAGTAGGTAAGATCAACCTTTTTATCAGACTCTCTTCCCCCACTTCTTAAATGCCAAGAAATGAAAGGGTATGTTTTACTATTTTTACTTCTTTTATTTTTTTTTTTGTGCATTTGCCATTTTCCTCAAGTTTATGAATGAAAATAAATGGCAAAGGTGAGAACTAGTTTACATTGATGTTCCTGAGAATAGAATTGAGACAATAATATACCCTAAAATCTCTGGAATCATGAGGAAATGAAAATACTGTATTTACTTTGAAATCCACAAAAAGGTTTTACAGGGAAAAGTTGTTTGTAAGGTGCCTAGGGTTGAAGAAAATGACCACGCTTTTCTGCTCCTCTTCACCTGATTATCAAAAAGATGGCCAGGTCTGGTTTAGAAACAGTAAAAGCCAAGGAGACTAGATACCTGTAGATTTCTAACATCACATCGCTTTATAATTCCCAGAGGCCATACTCCAACAACCTATAGTTCCTACACTTTCAAGAAGGGGTGCAGGGTTTGGATTCCCTGAAAAATGTATGTTATAGACATCCTAAAAAAGGTAAACAACTTTAAGGACTATCATATTGTACAGACATCAAGTTAGCCTACGGGAACCTCTAACCTGTTTCATTTCAGTGTTGGTGCTTCCAACTATAGTAAGAAAACCACAAAAAATTGTTAATTGTCACTTAAACCTATGACACTGCAAATTGTAAAGTGGGAAAGAAGACAGGCAGATTTATCTCTGGAAGTCTCAAAAAGAACTGGGAAACAGTAAACTGGCCTACATTGCATAATCTGAAAATTAAAATAAGATAAATCCTATTATGGGAAAACAGAAGAGTTTCAGAATCCACTTATCAGTGCTAGGAGATGGGCTCCTGGAATTCCAAGATTGGACTTTGAGTTTGTCTTCCTATAAAAGCATTCCAGATAAATTCAACATGTCATTAATAAAAAGCTGCACTTTGATTACATAATGGATTAAACAGGATTTAGATCTTAGTCTGGCATCCTAATCACCAGTTCAATACTGTTTCTCAATTGCTTCCCAGGCATAGATTACAAATGAACTTCAGGAGCACATGAATTAGGGTGATATAATACATAAGACCTCATAACATACCCTATCAATTACATTTTGACATGAATTGACCCATTGCTATTTTCTTTTCTGTTCATTTTTATATCAGAATAAAGGTATACATAACCTGGATGCCTTTTCTGACTTGTAAAAAAGTATTAATATAAACAACATACTTAGTGCTACAAATTGCAAAAGCTTGGAAAGCGATTAATAAACCCTAAAACCTAACACACTCAAAAGTCAACCAAGGTCGAATTGTTAATAACACAAATCAGGGTCTCCCCCGTGGCGCAGCGGTTGAGCGCTGGGTTGCGAAGCTGCCCGCAGACTCTGCAGCGCTGGTTCGATCCCCGGCTGCTCCCCGGCCACCAGAGGAGGGTCCCACATGGCGCGCAGACCTCTCCTGCCGCCCGCTGCTCCCCTCAGCAGTGTACTTCGGTCCTTCTGCCTGCTCTGCTCCCCGCTCTGGCTCTGGTGAATTCTCTCACCCTCCCACACTTCTGACTGTACCCAGTGCTTGTATAAATAAATAAATAAATAAATAAATAAATAAATAAATCTTAAAAAAAGAAAAAAAAAACACAAATCAATAAAAACAAAGACATAAGGGTTATTTATGTACCCTAACTTGGAAAATGATGGTTAGCCTTAATTTTCCTCCTTTCCTTTGTTTTGGGGGGACAAGAACATATGTTTAAAATTATAAGACTCGTTTTCCATCTCTAAAAATAACTTTCACAGTCATTTTTGACAGAACAATTGTGTGGAAAATATAACTTTGTCAGAGATTGATACACTAGGGAACAATATAAGCAAAATACAAATTTTATTTATCCATGATTTCATCTAGGAAAATCATTAGGTGAAATGTAAAACTCTGCATCCAGCTGAACTGAGTCATGCAGGGATAGACAACACACACACACCGCACACACACACACACACGCACACCCCTTCTCTTTCCTATCACCATAGAGCTCTCAGGGCTGAGTCACACATTTAAGTCTGGCATTACAACTTACTCCTTCCACCTTCACAATAACTCACAAGTTACAACCCTCTGACACGCTCTTCCACAGGCATACCTCAGGTAATTTTCATGATAAGAAAACGTATTTATTGTGGTATTCATGTACTTATTACCCCTTTAAAATGTTGTAAAGGTGTGTTTTTTTTAAATTAGGTTCCTATCTTTATTATTAGGTGTGTCAATGCTGAAGTTTTTGAGCGTTGTGCCTCTAACCCCATAAACCCATGGCTGTTCATTGTACAATTATGCATTTTGCACATGAGTTTCAGAACATATATGCTAATTATATGAGAATCCACTGTACTCTACTAAGCGTTCCAGTTCATCCGAATTATAACAAAGTGCAATATATGAGTTTTCCCCTAGAAATCACCACCAGTATTAGTATTTCCTTATACTGAGGTTCAAGCACATTTGTAGATGTTTATATTTCACAAATAACAGCTCAGAGAAAAAAAAGTTAAACCAGCATTTATAAATGTTGTGAATAAAAAGAATACTGAAAAATATTGCCCTCAAAAAACATTCAACATAGTACTTTAGAGCACAGAACATGTACTAAATTGTAATTTAGATATGCTTATAGTAAAAGTGGAAAATAGCATTTCAAAAGTTTTAAGTTTCAAAATAAACATTACATTTTATATATGTATTATCAAATACCTTGGCAAAACTGCTAAATCATATTACTGGAACACAACTCTTTTTTAAAAATATTTATTTATTTATTTATGTTTAAACAATATTTGCTTCCCCCCACCCCCTCAGATTGAGTCCCCATAGAATTTCCTTCCCCAAGGCACCCGTGCACCATCACCACAGTCCTCTGTGCTCCTCCCTCCCTCCCTCTGATCCTCTCCCTCCTCCTCCCCTGCAGGATGTCTCTGATTTATAATTGTCTGTTTATGCTTTGTTGTGTTTTGTACTGTTATTTTTTTTTACACTGATATCTTATTTGGTTCCCCTATTCCTGTTGTAAGTGAAACCATCTGATATTTTTTTCCTTCTAGCTTATTCCACTGAGCATAATTCCTTCTAGCTCCATCCACGTTGCTGCGAATGGCATGAGTTTATCTTTTTTTTTTTTTTAAAGATTTATTTATTTATACAAGCACTGGGTACAGTCAGAAGCGCAGGAGGGTGAGGGAATTCACCAGAGCCAGAGCGGGGAGCAGAGCAGGCAGAAGGACCGAAGTACACTGCTGAGGGGAGCAGCGGGCGGCAGGAGAGGTCTGCGCGCCATGTGGGACCCTCCTCCGGTGGCCGGGGAGCAGCCGGGGATGGAACCGGTGCCGCAGAGGCTGAGGGCAGCTTCGCAACCCAGCGCTCAACCGCTGCACCACCAGGGAGGCCCGAGTTTATCTTTTTTGATCGCTGAATAGGCACGGGCCATGCTACCCATGCTGTCTGACAAGGTCCAGGCATGGGGGAAATTTCTGCAAAGTCAGAAAGCTCCATAGCTGGCTCCTCCTACTTCATTTGTTTGTGCCAGTTATTGAAACTATGGAAATTTTCTATAAGTTTTAGACTAACACAATGAGTGTTGGCATCAACGTCAGCTTCGGTAATGCACACCTCAGTAGTTTGAGAAAAGTACCTTCCAACATGATTGATAATGAAACGGTTTCCAGTAATTCTCCCTGTCCTCCAATTTGTAATTCAGTTACCATGAGTAGCATTGTTTTCTAACAAATCACACTTGATAGAACTGATGGAATTGAGCCCAGCAAAAGTCCCCCACTAGAGAAGGCCCTGAGGCACCCCAGGAGGCGAAATGGTCCGAAAGAAACACACCACATATTGTTCCCAGGGCACCGGGATCCCCTGGTTCTATATAGAAAATAGAAGGCAGCCTTCGATTTTACAATGCCTGCTTAGCTTTGTTTTAATTACCAAGCTTGACTGCATAAATTACGTTGCGTATAGCACCTGTTTCTATTTTCTGAATAACATACATCACCTAGAAAAATATGTAACCAAGTTAATGTAACCAAGTGACCAAGTTAATCATAGACTAGGAAAATTAAAGAAAAAGGACGGTGCACTGTTAATGATCATTAATAATTTCTGAAACAATGTAAAAGTAAAATCACATGATTGCATGATGTAATGATCAAATAACAATTTCTGATGTATAAATAAAGCTCTGCTGAGACCCTCAGTAGGAGATACTTGCACCCTATCAAGTGTGTGTCTCCTCATCCCCCTTCCCCGCATCCCTCCACTTCGCCTACACAGTCTCGTCCTTATGGAAACCCAGCCCCGGCCTCAGTAGACTGAGGAAACTCCTGGCAGCTTTCCATAGTGATTGGACCAGTTTGCACTCCCACCAGCAATGTAGGAGCGTTCCTTTTTCACCACATCCTCGCCAACATTTGTTGTTGCTTGTTTTTTTTGAAATGTGCCATTCTTACTGGTGTAAGGTGGTATCTCAGTGTTTTGTTTTTAAACATTTGTACAGTGCTAATCTTTTGAGTGTATTTTATTTTTTTTTCACAATTTATTTATTTTTTTGTTTTGTTTAAAGATTTATTGATTTATTTATACAAGCACTGGGTACAGTCAGAAGCGCGGGAGGGTGAGCGAATTCACCAGAGCCAGAGCGGGGAGCAGAGCAGGCAGAAGGACCGAGGTACACTGCTGAGGGGAGCAGCGGGCGGCAAGAGAGGTCTGCGCGCCATGTGGGACCCTCCTCTGATGGCCGGGGAGCAGCCGGGGATCGAACCGGCGCTGCAGAGGCTGCAGGCAGCTTCGCAACCCAGCGCTCAACCACTGTGCCACCGGGGAGGCCCTCTCAGTGTGGTTTTGATTTGTATTTCCCTGATTTTAAGGGACGTTGAACATTTTTTCATATGCCTGTTGGCCATTTGCATTTCCTCTTTGGAGAAATGTCTTTTTAAGTTCTTTTGCCCATTTCTTGACTGGATTGTTTTTGTCGTTTTTGTTGAGCCGTGAGTTCTTTGTAAATCTTTGTGATCAGTCCTTTATCAGTTGACTGGAGTGCAAAGAATTTTTCCCAATCAGTGGGGTGTCTCTGTTTTGGTTAATGTCTCTTTGGCTGTACAGAAGCTTTTCAGTTTGATGTAATCCCAGGTGTTTATCTTTGCCTTCACTATCACTGCTGTGGGTGATGAGTCTTTAAAGATGTTTCGGAGATGTATGTCTTGTAGTGTTTTACTTATATTTTCTTCTATACATTTCATGGTTTCAGGTCTTATGTCCAGTTCTTTTATCAATTTTGAGTTGATTTTTGTGCACGGTGAGAGTGTAGTGGTCTATTTTCATTTTTTTGCATGAGGAGGTCCAGTTTTCCCAGCACCATTTATTGAACAAACAGTCCATGTTCCACTGTATATTCTTTGCTCTTTTGTCAAAGATTAGTTGTTCATATAAGTGTGGCTTTATTTCTGGGCTCTCTATTCGGTTCCATTGGTCTGTGTGTCTGTTTTTGCTCCAATACCAAACTGTTTTAACTATTATGGCTTTGTAGCATAACTTGAAGTTTGGAAATGTGATACCTCCTTTCTTCTTTGTTTTCATCAGTAGGGCATTGGCTATTTGTGTTTTTTTGTGGTTCCATGTGAATTTCATCAGTATTTTTTCTATTTCTTTGAAGAATGTCACTGAGATTTTTATTGGAATAGCATTGAATCTGTAAATTGCTTTTGGTAGGATGACCATTTTAATAATGTTAATTCTTCCAATCCATGAACAGGGGATGTCTTTCCATTTCTTTGTGTCTTCTTCAATTTCTTTTAACAGTGTTTTATAATTTTCTTTGTATAGTTCACCTCTTTTGTTAGGTTTATTCCCAAGTATTTGATTTTTTTTGTTTCAATTATAAAAGGGATGGTTTTCTTAATTTCTTCTTCTTCAGATTGACTGACTGTGTATAGAAAGGCTACTGATTTTTGTGTGTTGATTTTGTATCCTGCTACTTTACTGAACTGGCTGATTATTTTGAGTAGCTTTTCTGTGGAGTTTTTCAGGTTCTCTATATATATTATCATATCATCTGCAAATAGTGATAGTTTTACTTCTTTCCCTATCTGGATTCCTTGTATGTATTTCTCGTCTTATTGCTCTGGCTAGGACCTCCAGTATTATATTGAAGAGCAGTGGTGAGAGAGGACATCCTTGTCTTGTTCTTGACTTTAAAGGAAAGGTCTTCAGCTTTTCGCCATTGAGAATAATACTGGCAGTGGGTTTGTCGTATATGGCTTTTGTCATTTTAAGGTATGTTCCTTCTATCCCGAGAATTTCAATGGCCTTCATCATAAATGGAATGTTGGACTTTGTTGCATGCTTTCTCAGCATCTATTGATATGATCATATGGTTTTTATTTTTCTTTTTGTTGATGTGTTGGATTACACTTACCGATTTTCATATGTTAAACCATCCTTGTGCCCCTGGGATGAATCCCACTTGATCATGGTGTACTATCCCTTTGATGCATTATTGGATTCTGTTGGCAGGAATTTGTTGAGGATTTTTGCATCAGTGTTCATTAGGGAGATTGGTCTGTAATTTTTTTGTGCTTTGTTTGGTTTTGGTATTAGTGTAATGTTGGCTTTGTGGAACATATTTGGTAGTATTCCTTCTTTTTCAATTTTTTGAAAGTTTGTGTAGGATAGGCACTAATTCACTGCTGAACGCTTGGTAGAATTCATTTGTGAAGCCATCTGGGCCTGGGCTTTTATTTTTGGGGAGTGCTTTGATTACTGCCTCAATCTCGCTGCTTGTAATTGGTCTGTTTAGTTGTTCTATTTCTTCTTTGTTCAGCTTTGGATGATGATATTGTTCTGGGAATTTGTCCATCTCTTCTAGGTTGTTGAATTTGTTTGCATATATTCATAGTAATCTCTGATTATTCTTTTGATTTCTGATTCTGTTGTGATTTCTACTCTTTGATTTATAATCCTATTTATGCGTGTTTTCTCCCATTTTTCCTTTGTGAGCCTGGCTAGAGGTTTGTCTATTTTGTTGATTTTTTCAAAGAACCAACTTTTGGTTTCATTGATCTTTTGGATTTTTAACTTGTATTTTGTTTATTTTTGCTTTGATTTTTATTATTTCCTTTCTTCTACTGGCTTTTGCGTTTTTTTGTTATTCTTTTTGAGATGTAAAATTAGGTTGTTTCTTTGAGTTCTTTCTTGTTTCTCGATATGAGCCTGTATTGCTATATATTTTCCTCTTATTACGGCTTTTGCTGCATCCCATACATTCTGGAAAGTGGTGCCCTCCTTGTTGTTCAACTCAAAGATTTTTAATTTCTTCTTTGATCTGCTCCTTAGTCCAGTGGTCTTCCCGTAGTGTGGATTTCAATCTCCATGAAGTGGGAGGGTTCCTTGTTTTCTTTTCATGATTTAGTTCTAGTTTGATGCCTTTATGATCAGAGAAGATAGCTGGAATGATTTTGATCTTCATGTATCTGTTGATGTTTGTCTTGTGATTGATTCTGGAGAATGATCCATGCACACTTGAGAAAAATGTTTACTCAGATTTTTTTGGGTGCGGTGTCCTATAGATGTCTGTTAAGTCCATGAGTTCTATGTCTTTATTTAGGGCTCTAGTGTCTCTATTTATTGTCTCGTTGATCTATCCATTGGTGAGAGTGCGGTGTTGAAGTCTCCCACTATATATGTATTTTCTTTAATGTCTGTTTTCAGAGCTGATAATAATGTATTTTGGTGCCCCTTCATTTGGTGAGTATATGTTGATGAGTGTTGTATCTTCCTGATGCATTTTCCCTTTAATCATAATATAGTGTCCATCTATGTTTCTTTTTACTTTTTTTTTTTTTTTTATATAGAGGCATGTTTTTTCTTTCTTTCTTTCTTTCTTTGTTTTTGTTTATACATGCACTGGGTACAGTCAGAAGCGCGGGAGGGTGAGAGAATTCACCAGAGCCAGAGCGGAGAGCAGAGCAGGCAGAAGGACCGAAGTACACTGCTGAGGGGAGCAGCGGGCGGCAGGAGAGGTCTGCGCGCCATGTGGGACCCTCCTCCGGTGGCCGGGGAGCAGCCGGGGATCGAACCGGCGCCGCAGAGGCCGCGGGCAGCTTCGCAACCCAGCGCTCAACCGCTGCGCCACCAGGGAGGCCCTCTTTTTACTTTCTTTAATTTGAAGTCTATTTCATCTGATATAAGTATGGCTGTTCCTGCCTTCTTTTTTGGTCCATTTTCTTGTAGGATTGTTTTCCAACCTTTTACTTTCAGTCTATGTTTATCTTTTGTGGTTACATGTGTTTCCAGGAGACAGTATAAGGTTGGATTTTGTTTTTTCATCCAGACTGCTACTCTGTGTCTTTTTATTGATGAGTTTAATCATTTACATTTAGTGTTAATATTGATGTTAGCATCTGTATTTGCCATTTTGTTTGTCTTTTTTTGTGATTTTATTCCTTGCTTTATTCTGTTGTTCTTGTTCATTCCTCTGTTGGTTTTGGCTTTAGGTCTTCTTGCAGAATTTTTTGGAATGGGGGTTTAGTTGTAATGAATTTCTGGAGTTTCTGTTTGTCTGAGAAGGTCCATATTTTTTCTTCACAGAGGAAGGAGAGCTTTGCAGGGTAAAGTATCCTTGGTTGGCATTTGCTGTGTTGAAGTTTGCTGAGTATGTTACTCCATTCTCTTCTTGCCTGTAATGATTCTTCAAAGAAGTCTGAAGTTAACCTGATTGGTTTTCCCTTATAAGTTATCTGTTTCTTCCCCCTTGCCAGTTTATTTTTTCCTTGTCTTGGACACTTTCAAGCTTTACTATAATGTGTCTTTCTGTAGTTTTCTACAGCAAGTAATTGGGAGTTTTTCTTGCTTCTTGTATGTCTATATTCATCTCCTTTTTTAAGCTTGGGAAGTTTTCTTCAATTATCTCCTTGAACAATTTCTCAGTTCCTTTGTCTCTCTCCTCACCTTCTGGAATGCCTATAAATCTTACATTTCCTCTCTTCATGGAGTCTGATAATTGTCTAAGAGTATCTTCATACATCTTCATTTGCACTTCTCTCTCCTTTTCTCTTTTGGCTCTTTTTATTTCTGTATCTTTGATAGTACTGATCCATTCTTCCATTTCATCAATTCTGTTTTCATGCTTTTCCCAGAGTTCTTTATCTCCTCTAGTAATCTTTTAATCTCCTGTGCTTTTCTTTCCTTTCTTAAATTCTCAAATTTCATTCTTCAGTTCAGTAATTTTTTGCCTCAAATCATTTTTTTCCTTTTCGTTTTCTTTCTGCTTTTTAATCATGATGATCATTAATTCTCTATCTGATAGGCCATGTCATTGTTGAGCTCTGGTGACTGTATTTCTTTTTGTGGTATGTCCTTCTAAGGGCTTGCTTCGTTATTTTTATTTTTTCTTCTCCCTATTGTTTGCTTTCTAATTAGTTCTGTGTGTTGGGACATTGTGCCACTGGTGTTGGTGGGCATCTCTTTGGAGTGCTCCTTTAGGGGTGTCAGAAACTGTTTACCAGATGGAGACCAGCATTGTATGCACTCCACCAGGGTTTTGATGCTGTGTTGCTGGGCACTGTCTCATACAGTTCCCTCCCTCTGAATTTACTCAGCTCCAACAGGGAATCAGCTAGTTGGTGATACTGTTCTGGTCACGAGGTGGCGCCAGAGACCCATACTTGCTGAAATATGCTTTTTCCCAGTGGTTCTCAGAGAAACAGAGGTCGGGGCAGAGGGGAGCACCTCGACTCAGGGGCTCTTATTCAAGCTGGGTGCTGTGTCTGACCTGTGTTCACCAGGTGCTGTGCTCGCAGCTGTATGGATCCCGTGCCCTGAATTCTGCACACTAGGTCTCAGTTCCAGGGCTATCAGATCCAAAATGCTGGCCATCACCCTGTGCAGTGCCTGCTGCTATGGTGCATCCCACGCCCCAGATCCTGCTTCTGGCTCTCAGTTCCAGAATGGGGTCTTGCTCCACACCTTATTTCCCTTCTTACCCCCGTTTGTGTGGCTCACCCTCTCTCAGAGCCTGAGGGTATTTTGGGAATTCCTGGTTTCCAACTATCAGGATGTTGGTGACTTTGTTGTGGTCACTAGGTGGTGCCAGAGATCTTTCCTAGTGTTCTTCCAGAACTGTTTTTTCCCCGTGGGTCTGGGGAACAGAGTAGGGGAGCTGTGTCTGCCTTGTGCCCTGCCATCGTGGGGATCCCACACCCCGAATTTTGTGCCCTGGGTCTCAGTTCCGAAGCCCTCAATAAAGGACAAGGGCTGTAGCCAAATTCAGTGTCCGCAGAAATGGCATCTTTTGTGCCCTGCTCCTATGTCCAGGAGCCTGGTTTCTGATTACTCAGTGAGGGACATTCACCTCAGTGAGGGCTCCTGCATGTCTCCTCACAAACCTAGGTCATGGGCACAGGGACCTGGGCAGTTGCCATCTGAGTATACTTTTCCAGCACCCTGCTTTTCCACACAAAATAGTCTTGGGGTATTTGTAGGTCTCCATGGTGTCCTTATCATGCTCTAATCTGGAACACAATTCTTAGCTATTCTCACTATCTTCTTTCGCTTAACTTTTAAAAACATTTCCTTGACCATTTTTAATTATAACATGTAAAATTGAAATGAACTGGATACTTAATTTTAATTTTCCTCACTGAAAGCATAAATCATGTTCCCATAAATATTCTTCAGCAAATCAAAATCTGCAGTATTTTCCATGTTTCAAAAGAAGAGTAAATAATAACAGAATTTTGCTCCATCATACTAAAATTTTTAAGGGATATTATGACTTTCAAATACATAAAAGGCATACAAAAAAAAAATACTCAAGTTTAAATGAAAATAAAAATACTACAATTAAATTTGACCTAATTAGGGCCACCCCTGGTGGCACAGCGGTTGAGCGCTGGGCTGCAAAGCTGTCCGCAGCCTCTGCAGTGCCAGTTCGATCCCCGGCCACCAGCGAAGGTCCCACATGGCGCGCAGACTTCTCCTGCTGTGCCGCGCCCACTGCTCCCCTCAGCAGTGTATTTCATCAGTCTGCCTGTTCTGTTCCCTGCTCTGGCTCTGGTGAATTCTCTCACCCTTCTGCACTTCTGACTGTACCCAGTGCTTGTATAAATAAAAAATAAATAAATCTTTTAAAATAAACAAATAAATTTGACCTGATTAATTCCATTTAAGGTACTAGAAGTCTTCCTCTTTAAATACATATTTAATCTAACCTATCGCAAATCCACTGGCATGTCACCTCCATTTAAAATGAATATTTGGGGCCTCCCCGGTGGTGCAGCAGTTGAGCACTGGGTTGCAAAGCTGACCACCACTGCCTCTGCAGCGCCAGTTCGATCCCTGGCTGCTCCCCGGCCACCAGAGGAGGGTCCCACATGGCGCGCAGACCTCTCCTGCCGCCCGCTGCTCCCCTCAGCAGTGTACTTCGGTCCTTCTGCCTGCTCTGCTCCCCGCTCTGGCTCTGGTGAATTCTCTCACCCTCCCGCACTTCTGACTGTACCCAGTGCTTGTACAAATAACTAAATAAAATAAATAATCTTTAAAAAAATAAAATAAAATGAATATTTGGCAACGACATGAAAGAAACCATCCTAATGTTTTGACATTACAAATATTTCATTAAGACCTACTCAAATGTAAGCTGGTTTTAAAAAGGAAGAAAAAAATATCAACTGTAGGAAGACAAAATTGGTAAAGAATGTTTTTTATCTTTTTTGGTAAAACCCAACCAGTGCTCACTCTCAGGATTATCCTTGGAAAATATGACACAGTACAAAATATTCTAAAGAGGCAGTGAAGATTCCTGCTTACAAAGGGAGAATATATGACAATCAGTGACAAACTGGAAAATTCTTTCCTCCTCTACAAAAAAAGTCAAAAAAGCTGACCTACTTTAGTCAATACTTAATATAAGCCTTCTTTAGATTTCATTAAATAACAAATTAACTTAGAAAGATATATTTTTAAAGGCAGCTAATCTAAAGTACAAGTGAGAAAACTAAAAACTAGTATATTTTATTCTTAAAATTGTTTCATATAGCTACATAAAATAATGAGTATTTGTAACTGACACACAAGAAAAAGATGATTTAGAAGGAAAAATCAACTTTCTTTAATTTAAAGGCTAATGTTTGTTTACATTAGTAACTTGTTAACTAAACAATAAATTTTTGAGGCCAAATATTGCTGATGTAAAAAATGCTACGATTGATTTTGCACCATGTTTGGAACATTAGAAAAAGAATCTTGTCCAGCACCAAAATGGAAACTCAGACAATCTGCTCACTTGTTAAAGAAAAACAGCTGAAGGATGGCAAAAGTAATACATTGCCTTCATCATTATTTTCAGGTCAACAAAACCAGTTAACATCAAAATTAATGAAACTTCATACAGTCCGATGCTACCTGTATCTCCCTTAGCTTAAACTATACAAAATACTATATATATACCCGAGTGGTAATCATTTAATCTGCACCAATGAAAATGCAAGTATTACTGCTTAAATGAATCACTTTTACTTACAGTGCAGATGTTGTTGGTAGGGTGACTCAAACATAAAAGATTCAAGAGTTTACTAATGGAAATAAAAGTGTCCCCAGATTGTTTCAGGAAGTATATACTGTTATCATTATGTACTAGAAATTATATTTCCAACTTTCATTACCACGCCCATTCCCATCCATTTCCTTCTCTAAGCCACCAGATGGATTGTGTCCTGGGTAAATTATTGAGGCTGAATGGCATGGATGTTTAAAATAAATAAGGTAGAGTACCTCAACCACAGAATCCCTTTGGGCTTCAAATGATCATGTAGTTATAGTAAGACTACAGTTGACAAGTGAAGGTCCAGAAAGATTCACAGAACTACCCAAGGTCACATAACTAGCTACCTTTAAAATTCAGTTCTCTAAATTCCTAGGACAATGAACTGAAATTTCCACTTAGTAACAAAATAAATGTCCAGTATCCCCTGGCACTGTAATTTAGTGCTTATTCTTCTCTTCAACCACAAATACCATCACCACCATTCAGCATTTCCTTTGAGAGAAATGTCAAATATACATGTTATAATGCAAGTCAATGAAACTGTTCAATCATGTACCATCTACCATTATAGAAATAGAGTTTTAATGATGCTTCTTTGGCAAATAATAAGTGAAATGTACCTGCATCACTGATTATTACTTTTTCAGTCATTTCTAGCAACTCTTTTATTAGAGTATTTGATCATTATATATTTACAGTATCAAAGATCATTACACTGAAAAAAAAATTTTTTTTATGAAGGAAGAGGAACTAATTCCAAAGGAGTATAAAGGTATATTTTCTGCTGTTTTTGGTTCTGAGAAAAGTAACAATATCAGACAGACATTTTATATGAATTTTCATAGCTACTTGATACCTTAATCTTCTAACAGAATATATTACATATAATTGAAAACATTCTCAACTGTTTCTATAACTCTTTTAAAGTAACGAGATCTGAAACCAGCCTGTACTTAAGAAATTTCATACCTTCTTGCACAGAAATAAAGATTACAACTATTTATTCTATTTTTTAAACGATATTTTTTAAAGATTGATTTATTTATTTGTTTGTTTGTTTGTTTATGCAAGAACCAGGGTACAAGGCAGATGTGTGGGATGGTGAGAGGATTCACCAGAGACAGAGTGGGGAACAGAACAGGCAGACTGATGAAGTACACTGCTGAGGGGAGCAGCGGGCGGCAGGAGAGGTCTGCTGTGCCATGTGGGATCATCGCCGGCTGGCTGACCAGGATCAAACCGGCACTGCAGAGGCTGCGGACAGCTTCACAGCGCGGCGCTCAACAGCCTGAGCCGCCAGGGGAGGCCCTATTTATTCTATTTTTTAAAGCCATTAACCAACTGAAACTATGTAAAAGTTAATAACCCAATAATATAAATATATTATTGGGCTAATAACCATCTAATAACCCAATAATGTATATTATTCTAACTTGTATGTATTTCTAACTTCTCGTTATAAATATTACATAGCCTGATTCCAATTTTTATAACCAACTTAAGGAAAGTAAGTAACAACCAGAACTTTTAAAAACAAATTTCTTCCTCCTTCAATGACTTCAATATCTTAATTGAAGACAGGACAGTAAGGCAATGAGATAACTTTTAAAACAAGCATGCCAAATTTTATACATCTCAAAATGGTCCTATAATTGTTGATTACATTTCTAAAAATATCTTAAACCACTGAGAATATATCAGGTGGTTAAGAATCTTGAGAAAAGCTAGTTTTGACTGGGGGAGAAAGTGGTGGGATAGAAATAATAATTACTATTATTTTACTTTTAAGGCACAAATTTTCTTTAGTGGATTTTTTTTTAAGTTATTTTATTTATTTATGCATACAAGAGCTGGGGTGTAGGCCAGAGGTGCTAAAGGGTGAGAAGATTCACCAGAGATAGAGTGGAAAGCAGAACAGGTGGATTGACTGATTGCTGAGGGGAGCAGCGGGCAAAACAGGAGAGGTCTGTTGCGCCATGTGGTTAGCTCCCCTAGCCGGGAAGATATGAGCTGCAGCGACTGCTCATAGCTTCATAGTGCTGAGACTGAACCCCTGCGCCACCACGGAGGCCCTCCAGTGGTTCTTGAATGCAATTCAAAATGAATACTAAACTATATCATCTATAGTGGCATTAGTGGCCTGAGAATATATAGTATGCTATACAGTCCTGCACTGCATAATGATGCTTTGGTCAGCAACAGTCCAGGTGTGCAACAGACTAAACCATCTAGGTTCGTGTAAGTACACTCAATAATGATCACACAACAAAATCGCCTATGCATTTCACAGAAATGTATCCTCTTCATTAAGTGACTACAATTTAAAAGCTAACAATGTTCACTTATAATGTAAAATTTTATGACATGAGACTAAAACATTAGGTTTACTATTTCCAATAATAAATCACATGGTTCTGATTTTTACTTCTTTTACGTTTAAGTAATAAGTACAATAATCAGAACAATGCTAAAAAACACAATAAAGAAAAAGTCTTCCAGAATGTGGAACTTTCTATAAGAAAACTGCTGTAGATCTTGAAATAGTCAATGTCATGGTATAAAAGCAAAGATAAATCAACTAATCAAGAATAATGGACATATAATGTAGTGTCCTGGATTTTAAAAATACGTATTTATCAAAGGAAGACAGTCTGGGAGACAACGATAACAATGATATACAGAATTACTATTATTTTTCTTAGATGTAATAAAGGTTTAGATTATGTAGGAGAATGAACTGATCCTTACAAGATATATGTCTAAATATACAAGTATAGTTTTTAACATCTGTAACTTGTTTATTCACACAATGAAATGTATACATACACATACAGACATACCTATCTGCATAAACATGTATACACACATGTATATATAAAAATATATAAAGATAAAGCAAATGTGACAAGTGACTCTAAATAAAAAGTATTTGAGCATTCAATGTAAATTTTTTTTTGATCTTTCTGAAAATTCTCAACATAAAATGTTGTCAGGAAAGCACAACTTGAATCTCATACTCACTTCAAGGAGCCAATCAGAAATATCTTATACCCTCTTTCTCTCTGCTTAATCGCAACCTCTAAAATCAGTGGTCTCCAAATCAGCTATACACAACCTAGGGTACAGACAAAATAAACCACTGAGACACACACACACAAATAGAATTTCTATTAATTATGTTTTTCTTCACTTTTTAAAGATTTCTATTTTATAAGACACTAATTTGTCTTATATAAACATATTAGTATAGAATGTGTACAATATGGAAATATACATATTGTGATACTATATATTCAAAAATATATGTTACTGATCAGGGTATCAGATCAAAAATTTGGACACTAGTCTTTTATAAAACAGATTTAACATTTTTAAAAAACATTTCTGGGCACCAAAAGATCACTAAAACCAGTTTCTTTTGCTTTTATCCAGGGGATTATTGAGTCTTAATAGTTTACTACCTAACCCTTATCAGAAATTCTGAGTCTAAAAGAAGGAGCAAAGAGAAAATGATGGTAGTAGGAGTATTAGCATAAGCGAGAGTCAGAAAATCAGCAGAGTACTACATGACCCCAAGTTATCAACAATAAAATGCTAAATTTTGTTCAGCAATACTGAAATTTAAAATGCTATAGAATACTATGAGGAAAACATTGTTGAAGCTAGGAAAACTTCAGAAAAAAAATATTAGTAAGCACAGGAATTTCAAAGGAAGAACAGACTAAAAAGAGGATATATAAAAGTCAGAGTCTGGCTTTGCTTAAAAACCAGGGGGCATGTCATTATAAAAAGTAGAGAAAATAACCCAGATATTTAACAAGAACACTTAAACCATCATTCTAAAATAAAAGATAACTGAATGTCAAGGGTTTGAGAAAATATTTAAGTAAGTTTCCCTTATATAATTTTATTCTCAGTGGTACAAAGCAGCTAATCAACCAGATTGAAAATTTTAGAAAATGATGCAATAGTGAAAAACTTAAACTATAGTTTTGTTAGTAAATATTTTGAAATTGACACAGCAATAATTACTAGTACAATTGGGAAATAAACTGAAGAAATAGATGAAAAAAAGAAAACTGATTTTAATGTACTGAACAGATAGAAATCTGATCAATTTTACCAATGTATCTTATTTTACAAAATAACTAATATTGTTTTTAGAGTTGCATAGTTTACAACATATGACACTTAATTTGTCTTTTATATATATACTAGAAGCTTTGGACTAAAGGTATTTTCAAGCTAGATATGAAGGCTGTATACATAAGAAATGAATATCAGTGGTCTATTAAGCATTTTAAAGACAAAAATTAAAAGGTACAGAAACAAAGTCGAAGCTTTTAATATAAAGAAGGGACTATCTGGGTACATAAAAAGGTCTCTCATCATGTAGCAGAGAAAAGTAACAGTGAGAGAGAACCAGAGTTAGAAAAGACTGTAATGTCCATTAAGTATATGCTAGTAAGTTTTAGAGCACTGAAATATTATCATCACACCTAATTAGCTACAGGATTTGTCAGCTATTTATGCTAGATAAGTAAAAGAACTGGGGTTTTCCATGAAGACGTCACTGGTTTGTGGAAACACACTCTAACTGATAAAGGAAATAAACTTAAAAGTAAAATGTGCTTCATAGAAATTTACATTATGTTAGTTCATTTTATAAATAATTCCATTACTTCAAAAAGGAAACAGCTATATTTTAAAGAAAGATTTTTAAAGTACAATACATACACTTTCAGAACAAAACTATCTGTGCTCATAACTGGTCTTTTCCTATTAGTGTTCTTGTCACATCATTTGAAAGATGGAAAACCAAATGGTTCATCTTCATTGGAATTTTTCCACATTATTTTCATACCTAGTAAATGAAAAGCACAAACTAGTACAGTATCAGGTTTAAATATCATCATTTAAACCTTTATAATTCTAGCAAAACAAAAGGTAAAGAAAATTTTATATGCATTTCAATAAGGACAGCTTCTTTTCCACTTTACCTTTCTTTGACTTTTGCAGGGCAAAAGGCTAACTAGAATATTATTTTACAGCATAAGGGATACCAAAACACAATGGGGAAAAGACACAACTATCATTGATAAATAGGGATTTGTCAAAGACAAGAGAAAAATACAATACTACTTGAGAAAAAGTCATCAGTTAAACTAGAATATGCACATTGGAATGAAAAAGATAACAATCTGCTTGACAATGCTTACCAGAAATCATCTAATTAAGAACTTAAAATGGGAAGTTTAACCTCAATTTTAAAATTGCTATTTGAAGGTAACATATTGAAAACTCAGGAAAACACACCAGAGTGAAACACTTACATTCAAAATGGTAGTTTAAACCTATGAAATTAAGCACGATTAAGATAATTTGCCAAATAAGGAATCATCTGTCACAAAAGAAATATGCTACCTGGTTACAATTGTCTTAGAAAACACAAATTAAATTTTCATTTATGGCATGAAATCTGTTAAATTCATTGAATGTGATGCTCAGCTCATTTTTTCTCAGTTGTTTAAATAATAGTGTCAAATAATAGTAAAGTTTGTACAAATAGGGAAATATAAATATTTAAGATTAAAACATCAGTGAGAAACGTCACATATGGATTAGAAGAAAAGCATTCATTCAAAAATATTCCTGAATAGAAAGCAAAATAAATGCATTAGAACTTTAAAAGAGAGAGCAGTGCCCAAATCCAGTCTGAAAGATAAATATGCAAATTGTTAAGAAACATAGGTTACTTTGAAACATCTATTTATATCTATTTTAATGAAGAATTAAAGGATACAAAGTTTTAAAGACATATTTAAAAGATTACTGGTAGGATAAGACAGATGAATCAAATTTCCTTTATATCCTAAATAATTACAAGAGACTTTGAAAATGTAGTGTAATTCACATCTTCTTTCCAGTTTAAAAATTTCTATCCATTGCCTCTATCTTTGGTGTCACTGCCACCAATAAACACAGTATACAGATTAGAAACCTAATTACTATTTCCAGCTAGGAAAAGGTAAATCAATACCACTTCTTTAAAAATAGGAGATAAAGACTGTCTCATGATCCCACAATATTCTGAAATACCATGCCAAAATGTAAAAGTTTAAAAGGGAACACCATTTGCTATAATCGCACCAAAAATTTAGCTACTGTACGCTGGTATGATGACAGCTAGCAGTATGCAGAGGCTACAGAGAGACATACTATACATACATTTAGTTTGCAATTAGTCAAGGAAGGTTCAGTTTAATGTGAAACTGAAATATAGACAACAAAATGCCTTCATGTAAATATGCTACAACTTTGTTCTCTTGCAGATTAGGATAGTGTAATTATCTTAAATTTACACAAAACAGTATGACACATGGTAGTTGTTCATGATTAAAATAAAACAGCGATGTAAATTAATTTAACAGTGTTAAATATATTCACATGATCACCACTGTGACTCAAAATGGCCACTAATGAAGTTACACATCAATATATATGTACATAACATATGCCACAACAGTTTTTGTAAGTTTGACTTTTTGCAAATCAGATAATCCTATGAGACAAATAATCTTGCATCAATTCTTTCATATTATGAAAGGAATTAAACGTTGTAAGTAGTTTCATTCCTCCGGGGATTGGGGGGAGGAGAAGAGGGACAACTCTAAAAAGTCAGTGCAAATTGAAGAGAGTTCTACCTTCTTGAATATCTGAACTTGCTGATCAAGATATATTCCTATAAGCTGAGGATTAAACAAATCTTAAGATATTAATGAATCTCATTACGTTGTTGGTGGCAATTAGCAGGTATCTGCCACAAAAAGAAATCCCAAGTCCTATAGCAGAGCCTTCTGAGAATATGGTTGTTGTGGCTGAGGTGGCTGTTGACTGCCTCCTGGCTGAGGAAGCGCTGATGATGTTAAATTATAGTTTGGCACCTGGGACATATTAGTTCCTGCATTCTGATATATAGTGACATCAGCAGCAGCAGCAGCAGCAGCAGCAGCAGCAGGTGGAGGACTATACACTGAAGCCTGGTTGGGATATGTACTTCCTTGAACAGAACTGACCATTGTGCTGTGGAGGGTAAGAAACACTCAATTAGATAAACACTGACTTATAGATACACATTTACAAAGGAAAGCTATTCATTAAACTTTCATTCGTTCGTTCAATCCATTCAATAACTATTTATTAAATACCTACAATGTGATAAACATTGCTATTTTAGATACTGGGATACTGTAAATGAAAGATGATGGGGAAGTCCCTACCATCAAGGAGCTGATAATTAGTAGGACGAGAAGATAGCAAATAAACGTATAGGATGTCAAATGGTAATAAGTGGTATGAAGAATAAAGCACAGTAGAGAAGACCAAGAATACTTGCAAGAAGAGATTCCAGGCAATAGGGTCTTTCAAATAAGCCAACATTTAAAGAGACTTGAAAAAAATGAGGGAAGGAGTCATACTGATTACCTGGGGTAGAAAGCATAATCAAGCAAAGTACAGATGACAACAGAAAATGCCAGGCATCTCCAAGAAATAATAAAGGAGACTACAAAGGCTGCAAAGGAGTAAGCAAAGCAGAGAGTGGCATTAAAGTGACAGAATTAAGGAGAAGAGGAGTCTTATAACTTTGTGCCTTGTAGAACACAGTAAAAATTCTGGTTTATAGTTGATCAAGATGGAAAGATACTCATTGGTTTTGGCGAGGAGGGTGATGTGACTTTTGACTTAGGTTTTAAAGAGGCTGTCATTCTGGGACAAGGACAGAAGTCAGGATACCAAACTGGAAGCTATTACAACCATTCAGGTAAGAGCTGACAAGCAGCAAGAGTCATGGTAGACTTGGTGAAGAAAGAGGGAAGGAAAGGATCAGACTTTGAAAGCAGTGCCATCAAAATTTGCCAATGGAAAGAAATGTCAAGAATGCCTCAGGTTTTAAAACTGAATAACTGGTAGAGTAACTGGTAGAGTGGCCACTCACTGAAAAGAAAAAGACTACAGATAAGGACTAATGATTAGGGGAGAGAGAAACAAAGCACAATTTTGGCTGTCAAGGAGATGTTTAGGAGATGCACAAGAAAAGATAATTAAGAGGTAGCCAGCTATTCAAGTCTAGTGTGAGTTTGCCTACTAGCCAGTGAGCAATTTGAGGGTAAAAAACTGAATTATACTTGTATATTAAGTGTCTAACACAGTATCTGACACAGACTAAATGTTCACTTATATCTAACAAATATAATTTAAAATAGTAGGCAAATACATAAACTTCGGTCCCCTTAACACTATCACTGTCATCATCTCTACACAAAGGCAGGTTTTAGAAATTGTACCAGTACCACCTTTTCCAAAATCATCCTAGAGCAACAGAAGTCTGGAAAAATGATTAATCATAGAACCTGTATCATCTGCAGAAGAAGAAACTGCCTCCTAGGTATGAATTGGGGGCACTAAAAAAATTGCCTACCATAAACCACCATCACAAAAACCTACATTAACCTTCACTTGGAATTAGAAAGCTCCAATATTTGCTGTAACTGCAAATACACGCACACAACTATCAAGTATACTTCACACTCCAATTTTTTTGGGGGGGGGTTAAAGATTTAATTTTTTTTTAATTTTTTTTTTTTTAATTTATTTATACAAGCACTGGGTACAGTCAGAAGCATGGGAGGGTAAGAGAATTCACCAGAGCCAGAGAGGGGAGCAGAGCAGGCAGAAGGACCGAAGTACACTGCTGAGGGGAGCAGCGGGTAGCAGGAGAGGTAGCAGGAGAGGTCTGCGCGCCATGTGGGACCCTCCCCCGGTGGCCGGGGAGCAACCGGGTATTGAACCGGCGCTGCAGAGGCCGCAGGCAGCTTCGCGACCCAGCGCACAACCGCCGCACCACCGGGGAGGCCCCGACACTCCAACTTTTTTATTCTCCATTTTCTCTGTTACCATTATTCTCATTTTCCCATTTATGTACACACACACACACACACACACACACACACACACAAGCATGCACATGCACTTGCGCACAGATGCCTTCTCATTACCTCCACTCAGCACCACAAACAAGAATGAACATCTGGTATCAGAGCTCTATCTATCCTGGAGTTACTTACAGTTACACATAAACAAAGGGCACTTAAGAATTATAACAGCACTAAATTCAAACAATAATATAATCAAATTACTTAGGGTAAGAAGCCTGAGTCTGCTGATTAGGAAGGGCTGGGTTTGCAGGTGGTGGAACTGCTCCTTGGCTGAGAGAAGACAGTTGTTCCGGGGGAAGACTGTAGCTCTGGAGATGGCTCATCTGTGCATTCCCTGCAACCAGGTAAGCACCACTTTGAGGAGGCCCTGGATATACCTAAAACAGATAATGATAAAATAAATTAGATTTCTGAGGCATCCCAAACTTTCCTTGAGAGGGATTTAGTCAGAAAAAGAACAATTATATCTCTGCAATCTTTTTAAAGTTACTTTTGTTGACAGACATTTTTTTAAAATATTTATTTATTTATTTTTTATATAAGATCTAGGGTACAGGCCAGAGGCACAGGTGGGTTAGAGGATTCACCAAAGACAGAGCGGGGGCAGACAGGCAGATGGCCGAAATACACTGCTGAGGGGAGCAGTGGGCTCAACAGGAGAGGTCTGCCACGTCATGTGGGTTTCTCCCTGGCTGGCCAGGAATTGAGCCCGTGCTTCAGAGGCTGCAGACAGCTTCACAGCGCTGCACTCAACCCACTGCGCCACCCAGGAGGCCCTGTTGACAGACATTTTTAAAACATTTTTAAGAAATACTTTTCAGTGAAGTGGGTTTCTGAATTTTTGTGCAGGTAAACACTGGTTAAACTCATGTTTATGTCTACATGGAAGCAGCAAAGGAACTCACCTAGAAACTCTATAATAGTATAATTTCTCTTTCCATATTAATATTTTAATTACTATCCTAAAAAGTATGCCAAGGAATGTTAAAGAAGTATTTTTTTTTTTTTTTTTTTTTGGTGGGACCCTCGCTGGTGGCCAGGGATCGAAACGGTGCTGCAGAGGCTGCGGGCAGCCTCGCAATCCAGCGCTCAACCGCTGCACGACCAGGGAGGCCCAATAAGTATTTTATATCATTTTTTTATATCAATAGACTGCATTTACTTAATTTAAATTTCTCAACTTGCAGTTTATTAAACACAGTGAAAACTAACTCTCTAAAGTAGGGGTCAGAAAACTTTTTGGTAAAGAGTCAGATAATACGTAATTTAGGCTTTGTGGTCATGTAGTCTCTATCTGCCTAAGTAGAAAGCAGATACACAATGCACAAAGGAATTAAGAATGGCTATGTTCCAATAACTGCTTATTAAAATAAGTGGAAGGCTGGATTTGGCCCTTGGTCATCGTTCTCTGAATCTAAAACCTGTACTTGTTTTATCTAAAGAAATTGAAGGCTTAAATGCTCAAGACTTTAAACACACATAACACTGCAATTTTCTACAGTACTCTTTAGATCTTTCCATTTCACAAATTTAAAAAGAGAACATCAGGTATTACGATAGCAAAAGGAGAAAAGACAATTACATTAGTA
This sequence comes from Talpa occidentalis, assembly GCF_014898055.3. NCBI lineage: Eukaryota > Metazoa > Chordata > Mammalia > Eulipotyphla > Talpidae > Talpa > Talpa occidentalis. The sequence goes on along the minus strand of NW_023601433.1, from coordinate 64,795,038 downwards.
TTTCTATTAAACCATAAGAAGACTCATATATTAGAATCCAATAGGTTCTGATTATAAACCCAATAATTACAATCCTCTTAAATGTTTTTTGTGTGTATAGTTCATGAATTGAACATAAGGGTTTTTAGTCTTTGTTTCAAAGTGGTGATCAAGACTCCTGAGCAGGTATCACTGACATCATCTCTAGTCCCTTGTTTTTCAGGCCTACCTGTTGATCTTCAGGACTGGGGCCTTTATTTCAGGGAAAGCAGATCATGCTAAAAAGTTAGTCTGAAAAAGTTTGCACCACTCTACATGAATAAAATAGAGTACCAAGATAATTACTCCCTGCACTTTGAGTTTAGTAAGTTTGTAGAAAGGGATTATTGAAGGAGTTGTGTGGGGTGAATAGAGAGAGAGAGAAAGGGATTAAACATGGAATGTAAAACAAAGAGAAACCTCCAGATAAGAGCAGCTCACTATAAAATGGAAAACTATAAATATAATATTACTATAAATATAAATAATTTTTAGAAAATACACTAAACAAACTACCTTAACAAGATAATGACTAGATAGACAAAAACTACCTTACTCCGATAATTACATATGAAGTTTTAAAATAGATGTTTGAGCCTCCTTCCTGAAGACTGATTCAACAGGTGAGGGGTATGGCCAAAACTTTTTTTTTTTTTTTTTTTAAGCCTGATGGGTTATTCTGATGCACACCCTTGCAGAAACAAAAACAAACAAATAAAAATTTTAACCAAAGGACTACTGGTACAACTAGTATACTATATATTGCATTGTCAAGTAAAAAATTATTCTAAACTTATTCCAAACAGTAATAAAGTTTCACATTTACAAAAACAACCATTCCAAACAATCTCAAATATATATTTTGAGTTTTGAAAAACTTACCTGAGAACCAGAAACACCAGATGACTGCATGTAATACTGCTGAGTTTGTAATTTTGCATACATGGAATACATTGGATCTTCATTCATTAACTTGGTATACAATGAAAGTGCCTCCATCACTTTAACATTAAGCTCTGAGAGTTCTGAATGTTTTCTGAAACATTTAAATGTTAGAGTTCTATTAATAAGACAGCAAAATATCAAAAAAGCAAATAATGGCAAAAGGAGATGCTATTAAAAATTTAACCTTGTGACAAGGTTAAATTTTAGCTCTGAGGCAATCAAAACTGTTCTTTAAGGTTTAGGTACAGGTACTATGCTGGGGGAATTCTAGCTTATATGTGATTTTACCTCAAAATATCTAGGTTTCCCAATATATGGGTTACCTGTGGCCCCTGTGGCCATTCATGCAAACATGATTCCAGTTACAGTTTAGAGAAAACATGATTCCAATATACAGTTTAGAGAAAACTTAAGGGAAGTCAACATACAATATAGACACAACATGTGCTCTTACCTATCAATATCTTCCAACTTTTCATCAATGAGAGGTCCCATCTGGTGACACATTGCTAGGAAAAAATTTGAAAAAATATAAGAAAATGAAGCACATGAAAAACCTTTTGGCAGATACTGCTATAATACCAGGAATAAAGAATCTACTTTGGAACAGTAAAAAATTGTATGAATTAAACTTAGCCCACAGAACCAATTGAATTTCTTAAAGTAAAATTTTTTTTTAAAGATTTATTTATTTATGCATACAAGAACTGGGATGCAGGCCAGAGGTGCGGGGAGTGAAAGGATTCACCAGAGACAGAGTGGGTAGCAGAATAGGCGCGTTGCCTGAAATACACAGCTGAGGGGAGCAGCGGGGAGATGGGATAGGTCTGCTGTGCCATGCGGGTTGCTCCCTGACTGGTACAGGATCGAACTTGTGCTGCAGTGGCTGGTGAGAGCTTCACAGCACTGTTTTTAGCCCCTGTGCCACCAGAGAGGCCCGAAGTAAGATTGTTTTGAAGTAAGATATGACTATTTAAAATATTGATAACTGGGCCTCCCCAGTGGCACAGCGGTTGAGCTCTGGGTTGCGAAGCTGCCCGCAGCCTCTGCAGCGCTGGTTCGATCCCCGGCTGCTCCCTGGCCACCAGAGGAGGGTCCCACATGGCCCGCAGACCTCTCCTGCCGCCCACTGCTCCCCTCAGCAGTGTATTTTGGTCCTTCTGCCTGCTCTGCTTCCCGCTCTGGCTCTGGTGAATTCTCTCACCCACCACGCTTCTGACTGTACCCAGTGCGTGTTTAAATAAATAAATAAATAAATAAATAAATCTTTAAAATAAATAAAGTATTGATACCCAAAATTTAATGCCAATTTCTAAAATGCTGAACATTCGATTTGAATAGAAAAGGACAAGAATTCAAATTCTACTAAAAGTTTAAATTGCATATAAAAGTAAGTCTGGGGCCTCCCTGGTGGCGCAGGCGGTTGAGCTCAGTGCTGTAAAGCTGTCCGCAGACTCTGCAGTGACTGTTCGATCCCCTCCAGCCTCAGAGCAACCCACATGGTGAGCAGATCTCTTCTGTCTTGCCCGCTGCTCCCCTCAGCAGTGTATTTCGTTAGTTTGCCTTTTCTGTTCCCCGCTCTGTCTCTGGTGAATCCCCTCACCCTCCCGCTCATCTGGTCTGTACCCCGGTTCTTGTATAAATAAAAATAAATCTTTAAAAAAAAAAGTAAGTCTGGGTCACAGAAGAATGAGAAATGTTAGCCATTTTTAATATCATTCTCAATTTTATTTAAATGAAAAACTATTGTGTAACAGAACACTAAATAAAATCCCTAATTATTCTTTCCTCACAAGGTAAATGGAAAACAAGGTTTACCTTCAAGATGAAGTAACTCTGGCAGATCTGGCTGATCATCACTGGGATCTGTACTTTGCAACATCTGCAACAATTGATCCATTTTATCCTATAGGAATTAAAGAGTTAAGATCAAAAGCAACAATCATTATGCAACAGATTGTGAATAGAGAACTTGTGTAATTCATAGTTACAGGGTTTTCAATTTTGCTTTTATGTATATAGTACTCAGGTATTCTCTTTAAGTTTAGTCAGAGCACTGAAAGCTCTATCTACTCATTTTTGCAACTGCTAGCAGTAACTATTAAATGAGGAAAAAGAGAACCACATTTAAACTTACAATGTGTGAGTTCTTCAAACTCATGTCATGCTAATGGATTTCTGTATCATTTTGTGTGGAAGCAGCTGTAGCCTAGCCATGCTAACAGGTGTAACATCTCTCGCAAGATGACATTACTTATGACTAACAACTCAGTTATTTCTTCCCCACTATGGAACACAGCAGCTGTTCTAGTAAGGCATAACTCAGCTATATTACAGTTGTTCTTCCAACAAGGGGCTTAAGGACTTATTCTCCATTTTATTTCCACCAATATTTACATTTGTCACAAAAAGGAGGAGAAAGATCTTGCAGGGTTCTCTAGTCTCCTACAAAGGAAAGGTGGGAAGGTATCTTGAGCAATGACTCAGGTCTATTTTAGAATCTTCTGTTATAAGACCAATGCAATAAATAAAAACACGATTACATAAAAACATCTATACATTATGTAAGTACATATTTTTATTTGTTTTTAAAAATCAAAACATAGATTTAATGCACAAAAGAATACTATGATAATCAGAAACGTCTCCATTTATAGCTTTTATGTGGTTATGCTACTAAATATAGCCATATATGGTAAATACCTTAAAGATTATCAAGTTTAAGCAAATTCTTTTAAGACCATTTAAAACGGTAGTCTGTAAAGAAGTAAAAGCAATTTTAAAATAAACTAATCACTGGAGAAATAAAATGACGAAAGTATATGAAAAATTCTTCCCAAGTCAAAAGAACTGGGTGTTTCGAAATGGATACTAGTTTTCAACGTAAAAGATAGACAATTTATGTACTCTAAAAAATGAAGGCATGTTTCAGAAAAATTTGCTGATGACAAGCAAAAGGGAGGGTGGGAGAATGAGACCGAGTCAACTAACACATGGATAATTTTTGTTTTGTTTATTTACAAAACACTACACCTTATATGAAATGATTTACTGTCAGAGATATAGTTTCTAGACAGACCATTAGTCTCACTCTAATGCAATTTTTATGTAATGAAATCAACCAAACAACTTTTCCTGACCCAGTTAAGACTCCCTGGCTCTTTGCAAAATCATCTACAATCTATTTCTCTAAAAGAGTGCTCTTCAATGTGGTATATGTACACAAAGGAATACTATGCAGCAATCAAAAAAGATAAACTAATGCCATTCACAGCAACATGGATGGAGCTTGAAGGGATTATGTTCAGTGAAAAAAGTCAGAAGGAAAAAGAAAAATACCAGATGGTTTCACTTATAGGAGGAATATAGGGGATCACGGGGAAAAAAAATAGTAATAATAACAACAATAACAAAAACCCACAACAAAACAAAACAAAACAAAAATAAACAGACAACTATAAATCAGAGATATTCTGCAGTGGAGGAGAGGAAAAGGGATCAAAATGAGGATGGGCAGAGCACAAGGGACTATATTGATGGTGCATGGGTGAATTGGTGGTGGAAATTCTATGGGAACTACACCTGAGAAAAGAAAGCAAACAATGTTAAGAGAAAAAAAATAGATTAAAAAAATAAAAATAAAACGTACTCCCTCCAATTAAAAAAAAAAAAAGAAAGAAAAATAAATAAATAAAAGAGCACTCTTCAAACTTCCTGCTTCTGTCTCCCATAAAATATTATTAACAGGGCCTCCCTGGTGGCCTATGGATTAAGTCTCAGCACTATCACAGATTCGGCCTGAGTTTGATCCCTGGCAAGGAAGCTAACCTACATATGGGATGGCAGACCTCTTCTGTCTTGCCCACTGCTCTCCTTAGCAGTGTATTCACCTGTTCTGCTCCCCACTCTGTCTCTGGTGAATCCTCTTACCCTGTGCACCTCTGGCCTACACCCCAGTTTTCTACCCAAAAAAAAAAAAAAAAAAGGATAGTAACAACCTATAAATGCCTTCACATGAGTTATCTTTTAGAGATAACTTATTTTTCATCAAAAGTTTAAACTGTTACAAAAGATATAATTTCTAGAACATTAAATACTGAGTTTTTAAAAGAAAAGTTACATCATTTTATGCTAATCAGAAAAAAATCTTATGGATCATGGAATATCCAAACAAAAAACTGTAAAAAAGTGGAAACAACCTAAATATGCAACAAATAATTAAATCAAGATAAATCCATTCTACAATATATTAAGCACAAATTTAAAATAATGATGTACACCTGTATATTTTGACATGGGAAGACTGGAACTAGACAAAGCTTCAAGAATCATCTTTGGTTTGACTGTACTGCTTAAATGTTTATAATAGAACACATACCTGCATCAATCAAGTAATAAGCTTTTTAAAAGAAGGCAAGAAAAGACACTTCAAAAACAAGTTATGAACTGCTCTCACTTACTTCATCAATAAAGGCTTGTTCTGGCTCCGGCTCTATTGTTTCTACCTGAACATCATCACTAAATTGTACCGTCTTCTTCTCGGTTTTAACTGTAAAACAGGCAACATTTATCTTTTTCTTTTAATAAATTTAAAATTCTATTTTAAAGACCTTTAAGTTTCAAGAGAGAATTTGTGTTTTCCTATACTCCTTCAGGCTAAGACTCAATTTAAAGAATAATTACATTGGAGATTTAGGCAATAGTAACAGAACATTACTTTATGAAATTCTGTCAAGATTTCTTCATTTTATCTTCTAAAGATTTTATGTTATCCATAAAACATTCTTTACTAAAAACAAGAGGTACATTTCTGAAGCAAAGACTGTTTTTACCTACTATGTATGAGTTTACCAAGTGGAGAACAAAAAAACCAAACTTTTACAATGGCATAAATGAACTCTGCAACTTAAAATGAATCTTCTTTTTAAATTGCCAGACCTTTCAATGGAATATTTCATTTACTAACCTATAGTTATTTTTCAATAACATGAATTGGAAAGTTAGCTATATATTCTTTAGCACACCGCTCAGATGTTTTACCAACTTTCAGGACAGTATAGAATTTTGCAACCTGGCAGGGATCTGATATTTCCAATAAATGAGTCTGTATTTTTTAGCTACATTATTTTTGCAATGCAAAAGTGGTTACTAAGGAATCTGTAAGCCATTGGTCAGAAGAACAAATTTTTCAACATTTTGTTCAACAAAACAATCTTTAAAAATTATTCAATATAATACTCACTAATAAAGTTATGATCAACACAGCAATTAACATTTTCCAAAATAATACTGACAAGAAAATAGTTTTAAAGGAATGAACGTCCTTTCTCGTCCTTACATCAATGTAGTCAATCAACATTCATAAAAATATTAAGAATCAAAATGAAAGAAGCATGGGAAAGGCAAAGTTAAGGAAGAAAATATTTACTAGTATTAAACAAGCTTGTTGGAATATTACATTTCCTCCAATTAGGAAATGAAATTCAATAAAATATGTCCATTTTATAAATGACGTAAACCATGGCTTTGAAAGATTAAAAACTCTTGTGTAACAGAAAGCTAATAAATAGCAAATTCTGGATTTGAATACCAATCTATCTGGTTCCACTGACCCCATAACACTGGAATTTGTGATTTTACTGAGAACAAGAAGTCAAATCATATGTAATCAATCAAAATTACATATTCTGCACTGTGCGCTTCCACAGAAAATGAAAACAGTATAATTTCCAACATAAAGAATATATTCATTCCATTCAAGTCATCACAAAGCAAAATTTTAAATATTAAAAAAAGTTCAACCAATTTCATTTTCCCATGGGGGAGGGGGGAAGAGACATCTGCTAGATATTTTTGCTTTTCATTACTTGAGCTATTAACACGTAGAAAGCTGGGAAAGCACCATATTTCACTGGCTGTTACCCGTAAAAGAACACATGGTGAATTTCACATCTTAACAGCTGATGATGCACAAATTTGTGGCACTTGTTCTCCATAAGAACTAATACTATTACTATGCGTATATGTATGTGTGTACACATGCGTGAGCACGTATATGCATGAAATTACTTTCATATATATAAAAGATAGTGTTTTCACAACATCTTACTAAATCTCCAAAACAGAAACAACAAAGAAGGGCAGGTATCTATATTTAACACTTTAAGTGGGCCTGTTTCCTTGTAAAAATGTTGCTACGAGGACCTTGCTTGCACTTGTTTTTCCAAGATTGAGAATTAGAAGTTCTTTTGCTGCTATTTCTCATTTATATGGTCCAGAGTGATGTATATGAGAAGAACTACAGAAAATATTTTGAAGTTACATTGCTGTATAATGCAAAAAAAGATGAGGTATGAGCTACATGACATTTTCACTCTCATTTTGACACAAGTCCAAGAAAATTCTGTCCTTTCCAATAGTTGAGCAAAATTCAAACAAACAAAAAACCACCATTTAAAGTATGTTCTGCAACATATGTTTTTGAAACTTAAAAATAAACTCCATTAAAGGAATGAGAATCTATCTTTATAAAAATGACACCAGAAAATCTGGCAGTAACTATAAGAGGGCATCATTTTACCAAATATCTGTAATGTCTGGGTTGTTGTTATAAACATCCCTTAAAGAGATATGTTCTTATGTTTTTAAAAAATATATATCTGTTTAATGTTAATATATTTTTATGTATAACTATTGTATAAATATGTACATAGTTGGTATTCTGGGTAAGACTCAGTACTATGTGCTAGTGGAAATAAAAAGATGACTAAGACAAAGACGCTGTAATTTTACAAAGATTTTGTTACAGAGATCCTCTCTTGAGATTCTCATAAATGAAAAATAATGTAAGCATCTTTTACTGTATGGCTTTCTTCAATTCCCTTTTCTGGCATTATAGAAAGATGAGAAGCAATAATTTGCCAAACTATAGCTATCAATTTATATACAAAAACTTTTTAAAAATATTTTATTTTATATAATTCTTACATCATTTTTCATCTTTGCACAATGTATGCATTTTCATTTTGGTTATATTCCTCATACAATTGCACCACCACCCCCTTATTTTGACTCTAGTTCTTTCTCTCCCCGCCCCTTCCTCCTCCCCTCCAAGGGCCCTCGCCCCATAGTGTGTCTCTGGTTTATAGTTGCTTGTTGATTTTGATTTTTACTTTGTATTGATTAGTCTTTCTCCTGGTCTCTTATTTAGGTTTTCTAAATTCCTGCTATGAGTGAGACTATACGATATTTTTCTTTTTCTTTCTGACTTACTTCGCTGAGCATGATCCATCCATGTTGCTGCAAACTATACACAAAAACTTTTAAAAAACTTTTAAAACACTAAACATTTTAATGGATACTAGGTATCTTTCTAGACTAGAACATATTTCTGTTTTCTTAAACAGATAAATTACAAAACTTTTCTTTTTCTCTTTTATATATTTTTTACATCATTTTTCATTTTGCACAATGTATGCATTTTCATCTTGGTTACAGTCCCCATACAATTCCCACCACCCTTGTTTTGATCCTACTCCCTTCTGCCCATCCCTAGTAGTGTGTCTCTGGTTTACAGTTGCTTGTTGATTTTGATTTTTACTTTATTATAATTAGTCTTTTTCCTGGTCCCTTATTTTGGTTTTCTAAATTCCTGCTATGAGTGAGACAGTCCAGTATTTTTCTTTTTCTTTCTGGCTTATTTCGCTACGCATGATCGCTTCCAGCTCCATCCATGTTGCTGCAAATGGCATGAGTTTATCTTTTTTGATTGCTGAGTAATATTCCATTGTATATATGTACCACATCTTCTTGATCCAGTCATCTATTTTTGGACATTTGCATTGTCTCCATAGCTTAGCTATTGTAAACAGTGCTGCTATAAACACGGGGGTGCAGGTGCCCTTTTGAATTACTGTTTCTGTATCCTTTGGGTAAATACCTAGGAGTGGAATTGCTGGATGACATGGAAGTTCCATCTTTAGCAGATTGAGGAACCTCCTCACAGCTCTCCATAGTGGTTGAACCAGTTTGTACTCCCACCAGCAGTGCAAGAGAGTTCCTTTTTCTCCACATTCTGGCTAACATTTGTTGTTGCTAGTTTTTTTGTTTTTTAATATGTGCCATTCTCACTGGTATAAGATGGTATCTCATTGTAGTTTTGATTTGCATTTCTCTAGGTAAAAGTGATGTTGAATATTTTTTCATATGCCTTTGGCCATTTGCATTTCCTCTTTGGAGAAGTTTCTTTTTAGCTCTTCTGCCCATTTTTTGACTGGCTTATTTAATTTGTTTTTGTTGAGTCTCATCAGCTCTTTGTAGATTTTTGTGATCAGTCCTTTATCATTAGTGTTGTGTGCAAAAATTTTCTCCCAGTCGGTGGAGTGTCTCTTTGTTTTGGTTGCTGTCTCTTTTGCTGTACAGAAGCTCTTTAATTTGATGTAGTCCCAGCTGTTTATCTTTGCCTTTACTATCTCTGCTTTGGGTGATGTGTCTTTAAAGATGTTACTGAAATGTAGGTCATGTAGTGTTTCGCCTATATTTCCTTCTATATGTTTTATGGTTTCAGGTCTTATGTCTAGTTCTTTAACCCATTTTGAATTGGTTACAAAAACTTTTCTTGATGACTCAAACCATCACTATGAAGATATATAGAAATTTTGATAAGCTACCAGCTGTTATATCTCATTATGCCTACCTCTTTACCGCGAATATTTTTCCTTCCTGGTCTTACTTTCTAATTCATTTCTCCTAATCAGCAAAGGTTTGAAAATCAAAAAGCTATGTTTTTATGTTTATGATCAGTTAATATCTGACAGAGGACCATAAATTCACCTCTACAACTTAGAAGTCACTGCTAGATACTAGAGAAATGGGCTCAAACTCTTATTAAGAAGAATTCTCAATGTGGTCATGCTGCATTCATTACACTTTTATCAAAAGATAAAGAAAAATAGTTCAGATAGCTGCATTTTTAAGTTAACACCTAGGATGTACCTTGAAAACCCCACACCAGAAAGCTGAATTTACTTAACTTTTGTTAAGAAAACATCTATGGATAATCAACTACTAACAGACTGGAAAATACTTACTCATTTCTGGTTCAGCAGTGAGATCTGCAGTCACAAAATTAGATGGAAATAAACCCATGCTCTGATGAGTTTCACCTTTCCACCAGTTGGGATCACTATGAGGAACAAAAGGAAATGCTTTACTACACAGTAAGAAATTTTATTCTATAAATCTATCCTTTATGAGATCTGAATCGCACCATAATCCAGAGAAGCAGATGATGAATGCATCATTATTACAAATAAGAAATAAGGCCTCAGAGAAAATAAGGAGCTATTCAATATATAATTCTTTATCTTTGGGAGGCTGGAGAATGTGTTGAGGATATAATTTAAAAAAAAAAAAAAAACCTCTATAAATCAAGAGATTCCCCTCCCAACACACTTAACAACTGTCAAATTCAGGTGGTTCGTGAGTATCACAGGAGAGTCCTTTAATAAAAGTAACAATACACTCTTAATCTTGATATTCATTCCTAAGTCAGTGCTATTTCTACTATATATTAGCAAGTTTTTTCCCCATTAGAGAACACACAGACCAATGACACTATTTATAGCAAAAAATATTCATAGGTTGTACACAGGTACACACACCTGTTCACCATTATATCTCCAGTGGTTAGTATAAGGGAAGCTAGAAAACTCTTAAATATTTCTGAATGAATATGATCAAGGCTTTGCACAACTTCCAGTGAACCACCTCAAAAATCATTTTCTCTTATTTAAGAAAATGTTAGGGGCCTCCCAGTGGCGCAGCAGGTTAAGTGCAGCACTGTGAAGCTGTGCGCAGCCTCTGCAGCGCGGGTTTGATTCCCAGCCAGCCAGGGAGATACCCACATGGTGCGGCAGACCTCTCCTGTTCTGCCCGCTGCTCCCCTCAACAGTATATTTCAGCCAGTCTGCCTATTCTGCTTCCCGCTCTGTCTCAGGTGAATTCTCTCACCCTCCCGTGCCTCTGGCCTGTACCCCAGTTCTTGTATAAATAAATAAATCTTAAAAAAAAAAGTCAAAATACAAGTGTGATACAAAGGAATAACAATAAATCTATTTGAATTCATTTCCAAAAACCACTTGCAAATCTTATTACTTCATTATCGGTAACAATTATCAATAGCAATTTTAAGTAAACATAAAGCTGTAGTAAACAAAATGTATCTTTTTTTTTTAAAGATTTATTTTATTTATTTATACAAGCACTGGGTACAGTCAGAAGCGTGGGAAGGTGAGAGAATTCACCAGAGCCAGATAGGAGAGCAGAACAGGCAGATAGACGAAGTACACTGCTGAGGGGAGCAGTGGGCAACAGGAGATGTCTGCATGACATGTGGGACCCTCGCCGGTGGCCGGGGATGGAACTGGCACGGCAGAGGCTGAGGGCACCTTCACAACCCAGCACTCAACCACTGCACCACGAGGGAGGCCTTCACTTTCTTGATAATAATGTAAATGTATATAATTCATGTCAAATGAATTTGTTCCACATGGATATACTATTCTATGTAAACAAAGTCAATATATTATGTATTTTTTAAATTCAAATTCCATAAATACATGCTCATAACTATATATTCCATGTTTTTTCTAAAATCTTAACTTTTTTACAAGTTTAACAATCCATATCATTAGATGGAGCCAAAAATGATATATTAAACTAGATATCCCCCCAAAAAATAATAAACTAAATAGATGAGAAAAAAATCACAAAATATGAATCCAGACAGTATGTATGACACAAGCAAAGCAAACAAGTGTCATACACAGAAAACATGAGTTGATATTTTTTAAATTTCATTTAGTAACAGCATTCAACAGGAATAATATAAAAGACATACACAAGTAAAATTTTGTTTTCATATGAATGTTCAATTTAATATTAACCATCACCTGTCATCAAGAACTGTAATAATTTCTCCAGCTTTAAAAGTAAGTTCATTATCTTCAGCAGCCTCAAAGTCATATATAGCACGAACTTTTCGGCCTTCATGATGGTGGTTAGTTACAAGATTAGACGTGCTTGGATACAAACTGGAAAGGGTGGTTGACTGCTGCCTTTGTTCCTTCAGGGACAACTCAATGGCTGAAAAATATTGGGTTTTAAAAGACCCAAAATTTTAATAAAGCCAATATACCAAAGAAGCAGAAAAAGGTTGCTGAAGGCAAAAGTTCTTTTACAATGGTGTATCTGAAAACTAGGACATATCATTATATAACATTCTGAATAAAAATTATTTCATCTTTTTACTGATTCTTTCACAATTGAAAACTCAAAAAAAATGGACAGCATAACAACTAGTTTTATCGTAAGAATACAATTTAAATTACAATTGGGTTTAACAAGATAGAAACCTTTAAATACTTCTTAAGTTTAGGTGTTATATAATATAAAAATCACGTGGAAAATCGTTAAGTCCAAGCCTCATTGAGGAGTTACTAAATCAGAACCTCAAAAGGTAATTATCTTAGAAACTATATTTTATTGCTCTAAAGTAATTCTTATGTAACTGGTATAAAAATAAGAAATTAGAAATAACTACAGTAAATTCTCACCTAAGAAATTCTACCAAAATAAAGTTCATCACCACTCTTTCCCAATGAAGATGATCACCATGTGTTACTCAGGCTCTGCAATGTAATCTTAACCCATAACCCTTTCCTTCCACCTCTGTTCTAAATTGATTGATAATGAGAAGACAAAGTTTTAAAACTGTCATAGGAAAACATCTTTTAGTATCTTCCCTAGGGGAAAATTCTTCAGACAAACCAACAACAACAACAATAAAAAAAACACAAAAAACACCACCACCCAAAATTACAGACAAGCAAAAAGTTTAACTGCACCAAAGTTTAAAATTTGCTTGATAAAATACACCATTATCAAACTTAAAGTATAAACCAAAAACTAAGATTAGGTATCTCCAATAATCATATAGATGGAAGATTAAGATCCAAAATAAGCCTTTCTACATATCAATGCTTTTTAAAAAGGACAACAAAAAAAGTAACACTCAGAATAGAAAATAGCCATTAAAAAAAAGGGTTCAATCTCACTAGTAATAAAAGTAAAAATTAAAATTATGATATCATTTCCAAACTATCAGATTCACAAAAATTAAAATCTAACAGTACCAAGTGTTGCTGGGAGACTGAAAAATAACAGTATCTACACATTGCTGATGGAAGAGGAAAACACACAACCATGTAGCAAAGCTGGAGATGTACCTGCCTGATGAATGCACCACCACTTTGGTCACACAAAAAGTCACATATCTGTGTATAAGAATATTCCATGCAGTGCATTTGTTTAACAGAAAGCCAAATGTCTATTGTTAGGAAAGAGAGATAACAGTATATTTGTTTGTACTAAAATATTATATAACAGCTAAAAAAAACTTGAATTAATACATTTCAAACATACTGTAGCATGAAAAAACAAGTTGCAGTAGTATTTAAACTATACTATGCATGAAAAAAGAATTTGTTGGACACAAAAAAGCACCTGATAGTATTTATGGATATATAACATAGTAAAAATATTATAGTAACATACTGAAAAGACACATGAAGAGTAGTTTCCTCTGAAGATGAAATGATATTGAGGAGGGGAATAAAGTAGATTTCAGCTGTAGCTATAATATCCTACTGTTATTTTTAATTACCTCAGGGAAAAAAATATTAAATCAAAGAGCCATCTTCTTCCCACCATCAGGAACTTAAAAATGTACCTTTTGCTAAATCTTCTTCTTCCTTTTTGTTTGCCGCAGTACCAGGATCTTTGGCTACCAGGGCTGGGCTTGCTTTTGCCTGTTCTGCAGCCTAACACAAAAAAGGAACACAATATGAGGATTGCTCTCAAAATTTCCTACCCCTACTAATCTAATAACTTGCAAGATTTCTTGTTAGTTTACCACAGACTTCTGAAGAAGAAAAAAGCCCAAAATGTAGCAGCCTCCATTTTGAAAGCTGAAGATGTCAGTAATTGAGAAGAGACTGATTGAGAGCAACTGGACACTTAGAGCAACAGCCTAAGTACTTGCCCAGATTTGTGTAAAGAGAATAAACTGAAAGTGAACCATATGGAAATTAGAGAAGACTAAAAGAGATGTGAAAATTTTTAGAAAAATTCTAAAACCAGAAAAGGGACTGGGAGAAGAGATGACTATTTTTAAAACAATTCATTTTTACAAATTTAACACCCCTTTTCAAGAGTTATATTTTATTGCTTCCTTCCACATCAAAAATTAGGAACCAAGATTTTTCCTTGGGAACCCAAATTTTTATAACAGTATTAACACTCATGAAATTATCCTATTTCATAAACCAAAATTTTTATAAGTACTTAATTCTGAAAATACATTACAAGTAAATAAATACATGATAAACACTTAAGATATATAAGCTTCTGTCACAGTGGCCTCAGGCTTTACATAGCAATCAAGTCAAATCAAACTCAGATCTACCTTACCAGTCTCATTTTCAGCAATTCTATCAGTTACAAGAAATTTCTAGAGTATATATAACTTACATCTTGATTTATAATGTCCTCTTTATAGTTCCGTTTACTCCATTCACATCTTTCCCTGTTGAGTTTTCAACTCACTAGTCAATAAACACCTAAAATATCACTTTCTTAATGAACTATTCCGAAACCCCCTTATTGAGGAATTTCTTCCTGTGTTCCTTTAATAAAACTCTTAAGCAAGGTCCTCTGATATACATGGTTAAGAGTACAAGTTGTGCTGTCAAACAACTCTACAGTCAAGCAACTGGGTTCAAAATGCCAGACCTATCACTTTTTATCACTTTCTAATGTGTGTTTTTGGATATGTTAACCTCATTGTGCCTCATCTTCAAAGGAAGGATAGTAATAGCAACTATACATCATGAGCTACTAGAGGATTAAATTAACACAAATCTTTCCCAAAACCAAGTGCAAAGGGAGCCATCTGGAGTTTAAAATAAAAAATATTAACACTGTCTCCTGAGATTTATAAAGTATATAAATGCAATAATAGCTATAAAATGGTAGCTATGGCATAAAAGATGCTGTAGCGGGAGTAAATATCTCTATACAGTTGCAAAGTTTCTATATTTACATGAAATAATACAATACTAACTCAAAATAGATTTTGAAAAGCTATACAAAAATATTTTATTTCCCACAGTAACCAGTTTTAAAAAAATGTAATTCTAATAATTATCATATGGATAGCACAATTATCACATGTATAGCATTCTAATAATTATCACATGTAAATCTCAGCTTCCATTATAATCATCTGCTTACATGTCTATTTCCACAAATAGACTATATATTCCTTGAGTGCGCGAGCCTTTTAAATATTACAAGCAATCAATAAATGATTGCTGAATGAATGAAAGGTAAAATATTTCACATTATACTAATATATAGCCCCATATTCCTCACTTTGTATATTTCATGCTATCAAGCAAGTGCAGTTTATTTTTAGAAAAGTGGATCAGAAAAAAGCTTCCAGGAGTTCACCAAATAGACCTTTTAAGTATTGAGTATGATCCACCTCTAATTATAATCTTCTTTAGATAGATAGCAATGTTTTAATCATCAGACACCTCTGAAAGCTGAAGGCCTGCTTAGTCAGAGATACTTTTTCCATTGTGTATGGATTTTTTTCATAATTTGGTGACTATTACAATACAGACACACTGATCTTTCCGTGGCATATGGGAATTTCTCTCAGTAAAAAAGGATGTACAGAAATAAAAAGTGTATTAAGTCCTACATTCCAGAACTGAACACTTCACAAAGTTCCTTTCTATCATCAGGTTCTTCATATAGTAATGATATCTGACTTATCAACTAGTCAAAAACAGTAGCACTGATAGCATTACTTTTATCTCTAGTGAAAAGTTCATGCTGAGAGTACTGCAGCAGCATGAGTTAAGAGTTTTTGTTTTATATTCTTTTCTTCTATATTTGGATAAAAAATATTCTTTAAAAATTCTTACATTTTTATGAAGCTTCTGTTAAATACGCTAAGAAAGAGCTAGTCTGATTAAAATGTAATAATGTCTTAAGCAACTATGTGACTAAAATCTAAAGGGAGTTCTACTATTAATGCTAGATGATATATTTTTTTCATTAAACAGGAAGCTTTCTGCAAACATGATTTTCTATAAGCTTTTCAGAAACTACTAACAAATCACCAATATATATCATGTTTTACTTTATATACATTTTATGTATTTGAAAAGATAGCAACTATAACAAAATTAGCTTTCATATTTCATCACATCTAGAAGAAAGAAGAAAACTTTAACTTTACTATTGATGACTCACATCCTGACTCTTTTGAACAAGTGACCTAACTTACATACCAAGCAATCAATAAATGCTCTTGCCAGTGTTCACTCCACTTCTTATCCTTTGAAGCCTAGTCTGTACAGACACATATCCACTAACCTCTATAGCAAACGGAAGACAGGATCGTGTAGTGGAAAGAACACTGGACTGAGAGTCAGGAGGCCTGTGTTCTAGTTCCAGCTCTGTCAACTACTAGCTGTGGCCCTGGGAAAGTCACTTAACCATTCTGGGTCTCAGTTTCCTCATCTGTAAAATGAGGGGATTAGATTAGAGAATCTCTAAAGTTGTTCCCACAAATATCTGAGATTCTAGGTTAGCCAAATGAAGCCACATACCAAACAGATCATTCATTCTTCTTCCTCCTCTTATAGAACAAATTGCCTTTGTTGACTGAAGTGCAGTTGCACTGAAGGCTGTATTCAAGAGCAGTGCTTCTCAAACTTTTACATGTTTATAGAATTATCCAAAGATCATGTTAAAATGGAGATACTGAATCCACAAACCTGGAGTAGCACCTGCTATTTACTGGTTTCTAACAAGCTTCCTGATGATGGTAATGGCCAGCAAACCACATTTTGAGTTACAAGTTCTAAAATAAGTTATCAGGATTTGGAAATGCTAATCCACTAAGCATCTATACTCTTTGTTTTCTATAATAAGTCCATTCTTTGACAATTAAACATTGCTTCCACTTGTTAAGAAACTTATTATAAGGTACCCACATATTATTCTGCATAAAATTATCCTTTACAGTTTACGGTCTCACTCATAGCAGGAATTTAGAAAACCTAAATAAAGGACCAGGAAAAAGATTAATTATAATAAAGTAAAAATCAAAATCAACAAGCAACTATAAACCAGACACACACTAGGGGGTGAGGTTGGGGAGTAGGATCAAAACAAGGGGGGTGGAAACTGTATGAGGCCTATAACAAAGATGAAAATGCATACATTGTGCAAAAATGAAAAATGTTAAAAAATGTATAAAATAAAAAATAAAATGAAAATGTAAAAAAGATATAGTTTAGAAATTATTGTGAGAATAGTAAAACTCAGCTATCAAATAAGAAGGAATACTTCTCAAAGACATAATTTATTATATTATTATAAAACTAAACTACAACCAAACTTTTTAAGTAAGAAGAAAAATGTATTTTGCTTCCTTCATCTCCCAAATATATCTCATTTCTTTACATTTCAAGTGCACTCACATAAACTGAAAAGGTCTTGAGAAAAAAATGCTAGCTAAGTCTGGATAAAGGTGAATAGTCTATAAGATTTCCTGAAGTGGTCAAATTCCAAAATTGGGCCCTCTGCAGCTGAGGGCTTTTTGTTCATCCAGTGGGGAAAGACAGTAAATTACCACATATCTTAAATCCCCTTGATTAGCTAGGTATCCTACATAATGCTTAGTGAAAATAAAAATATAAAAGATATCCTTTCATTTTTTTCTGTGAAATATATTATGTAAACTTTTTTGGAAGAAGAAGTTAAACCTTTTAATCAATTATACCTATTAGGAGAAAGGAAGAAGAGTGATACACTTGCCAGGTCTTGTTAAGGGAAAAGCTGCTTCATGTGCTTCCCTCCTCACTGGCCCCTTGTATTTCCTTACCATTTTTAATGTAAGTATTCAAAAATCTCAGCCAAAAAAACCACTAAAATCATCCTTAAATTTTAAGTAGATATGATTTTTGAGGTATCGTTCTTAGAAGATAAAATCATAGCATAAAACATTTAACAAGATCATCAGTGTTACTAAAATGAAGCAATTTTCTCTATACTATTAAAACTGTGTAAAATATTTCAACTGCAGAATGTTAAACCTGTTCATTTATAAAGAATGCAAAGTAGAAGTTGGGACACATTAATATTCCACAATAATATTTTTCTTGAATCTCTGAATATGAGGTAATTACTATTAACAGGCATTCCACTGGTGTAGTACAAATTAATTGGATTTGGAGGGAAAAATAAAAATTTAAACAAACACGGTTATTTTAAAATAAAAAACTGTATGTAGTACACAGAACTTTTCAAAATACCTGAGAGCCAATAGCTGGAAAGCTAACTCCTTGTTCCTTAAGGTTCTTAATCATTGCTGATATTAGACTAAGCTGTGGATCATTCTTAAAT